>NC_090444.1:1339727315-1340927315 GCF_031143425.1 Pleurodeles waltl | reverse complement strand
CCAGCTCTGTGACCATGGGATTTGTTAAAAACAGCTGTCAGCAACAGAAAATATACAGTTTGCTACATTTTACAATATTCCTTGTCTCGATCTTCCAAAATCGGTATCTTTTACACTTTATTTCCACTCCAGTATGCATAGCTGCATTCTGCCCCTGTATAAGTGTCTTGCTGCATAGGTGTCTGCCTCTATGCACCAATCAGTGTCTCCACACTACTGGGACTTTGTGTGGCTTACAGGCACCACTGTCCAGGTGTCTGTGTCTCAGCTCCAGTGTCCTTGACCCTCTGTCCCATTGCACATGTCTCGTGGTCTTAGAATGCATGCCCTACTACACCAGTTTCTACCTAGGTTTCACCTCCTTTTCCCATGGTCCATGTGTCCTTGCTTCAGTGTCTCTCCAACAAAGCGGCAGCGTCTTTCTTCCCAGTAAATGTCTTTTGATCGGGTATCCTTGATTTCCTGTCCTTTTGTTCCCGTCTATCTCGCTCTCCCCGACTATATTCTTGTCTTCCTATCCAATTGGTCATGCCCTTGTCTCATTTCCCAGTGCTTAGATCAGTATCTTCCTATCCCAGTATCTAATTGTCCAAGCCTCAGCATCTCTTTATCACTATCCCAGCGCTTCCATCTCCTTAGCAAAGTACCTGTAGTCATCTGTCCCAGAAGGCCTGTCAGTTCACCTAAGTATGATTGTCTCACTGTCCCAACGACTTTATCCAAGCTCCCTATATTCAGATTTTTGAAAAGGTGAGTTAAATCCCCTCATGGATGGGAATGCTCAAAGCTCTTCTCTAGAATGTTTGACCTTAGACTTCGTCCTCAGATCCTTCCCCAAGGGGATATTCCATTATTTCAATTTGATAGAAAATACACATTTAACTCCTTGTAAGACTCGTGCCTGTATGGAGGGGTGAGAGGGGAGCGAGATTCAAGTGAGAAAAAAAGGTGGTGTGTGTGTGAGAGATAAGTGTGTTTGAATCCCTTGATGTGTTGTGTATTCCTTCTCGTGCCTGTCTATCAATATTCGAAAATATTTGACAGTACAACTGCTGTAAAGTTTTGTGTGTATCTGATGATCTGCGTGCATTTGTACCCAAGTATATGTTGGTTTGCATGTGTTTATATACACATATACGTGTTTCATTGAGCATCTGTATGTCAGCATGGGTAAATCATGTGTTTGTGGGTTGCAAAGAGCTTTTCTCGTCAGGTTTATGCATATGTATGCACATACGTGCCTGCGTGTTCTGTCTTCGTGTGCAAGAAAAACGCAAGGGCAAGCCCTGCTGGTCGTGACAATGCTTGTTTGTGCTGGCTTGACCGAATAACATTTTACCACCTTGCTCTTAGAGCTGATCTTCTAACCAAGGAAGTTGTGCAGCACAATATGCATTTAAGGGGCCCTCGAGAAATATTGAAAAACAGTCTGAATGAGGGCCCGCAAAGAACATCCGTTACTTTTGAAGAGTAAAACAGTCTCGAGGTGACAGATAAAAGGGTGAAAAGCAGCAGATTTACTCTATTCAGCAACTGAAGGGTTGCATAATTATTGTACAGCTTGTGGCATCATTTCATATGCCACTTCTAGGATTGGAAAAAGGGCAAGAGCTTATTACGTTCACTGACAATTATACCGCCAGTCCATAGACCTTAATAAAAATCAAAGGTTTACAGTTTCATTATTAATAATGTTGCCAGAAATGATGTCACTGGTGGTAGGATTCATTTTTAAATGCACTTTGCATCAACAGAAAATTTACCGTTCATAGGCTTCTTATCCTTAGCGGTTCTTGAGTTGAATTCTGCAGGGGGAAAGAAATAACCCATGACTATTGCATGTATCAAACAACAATTGTAAGTGCCGATAGCTCTGGCTTACAAATGTGCCTCTTCATTCATTAGTGACCTTAGGCACTGAATAAGTCATAATGAGTTAAATCAGTCAGTCATCCATGAACTCATGCATCCAATCAATCACCCACTTAAGCAACCCCAATACAAACCGACACACAATCTCAACAAGCATGTGCAAGATAACAACTTTACAATTGGGAGTGGTGGGTATAGTTACCCCACACATCCCCTCTACTGTCCAGGCTGTTGTAAATGATGTTTGAAATACAATAGTGAAACAATATGTATATCATGGAGCTTCATCAGACTGCACCCTTGCTACCAAAGGAGTGCAACTAGAGTGCACAGGAATACCACACTCACTAAAACTGGGACAATGGTATGGAGCCCACCAAAGAGATAAGAATCCAAAGTAGTCATATAGGTATGTGATAAACAGTTCACAATTAGTGGAGTAAGTCAACTTCCAATTACTTCTGATCATATTTCCAGTTCCACAAATGTCCATTACTGAACTATAGATATAATGAAGTCCTTATGAAAAAAGAACAAGACATATCATGAAACACTACCAGCAGTTAATACAATAGTTATTAAAGACTTCTCTAGAAGCAATACAACCGACTCATGTTTCATCTCAGACTTTTTCAAAGTGCAAAGCACTGCGTACCTCTGATAAAGTAAAATTATGGACTCTGTGGCTAACTCTATCCAAGAGGTAATTGGAAGTTGTACCATGTGATTATTTTATGTCTGTCTTCATAAGCTCTTCATTATATATGCCCCTGCTTCAGTAACATTTCCAAAATATATGCTCAGTAAACGCGTAAATGCCACACTGGAAAGTTTCTTTCTTGAACATGAGCACTTATTCTTTTGACACTTTTTTCTGTTCTTCTTTAACAATTTGTGATAGGGGTATTTGGTATGTGTATATATAGTTTCATTTTGTATGTAAATAAAATAAGTTTTTCTAAATATTATTTGATGATGCTGCATGTATATGCTAAGGTTTTCTTTATGTTAGAGTTGGTCCAAGAGTGGGCAATGTAGTCTATTGACATTAGGCAATGACTTTAGGCACTTTTACAAAGACAAGCAGATTTTGGAAGTAATGGAAAATCTTCTGGTGCATCCAATGTACCTGAAGACTAATTCCAGAAATATGGAGGATGGTTAGGTAGGGACCTTTTGAGATAGATCTCTTTGCATCTCATCTGCCCCATCAGTTGATGAGTTGGTGCCTGAATATGGGAGCCTTAGTGTTCAATGTTTTTCTTCAGAACTAGGGGAGGAGCTGAAATTTTGTGTTTCCTCTGTTCACAATTATAGTGAGGACAGCAGTCCACATTCAGAGACAAGAGGCAGAAGTGGCCCTAGTGAACCTACTGTGGAGAATCCAAGCTTTGTTTCCTGTTCTGATGAGGCCTACATTAGATTTTCCAACCCTTCTTCCCCATGATTTCAGCATTCTGAGGGGACACGTGCACTAGCTGCTACTGTAGGGCACATTCCACCTGAAGACGTTGAGGATTTTAGGAGTCACTGGTCAATCCCAGGCCTTTCATGACACAATGAGAACTTTATCCTGAAAGCTTGCGCAGACAGTAGCAGTAAGTGGTATAAATCTGCTTGGAAAGATGGTCTGGGCGGTGTCCGGATCAAAGTCTGGATCCTATGGATGTGACGTTTCTTCTCATAATTAAACACATTACAGAATTGTGTGAGAAAGTTCTGGCTTGCAGATCAGTGAACATTGCGCACTCAGTGATCTTGGTGGGATATTTGACCTTTCATGGCCTATCAGTGAGAGAAACATCCTCTGATCTGCAGGTGTTTGAGTGAGATTTGGTTGTAGAGGCCCCTACAATCCCATATCAACTCGGTGCTCAATCTATTTTTAAATCTTGGATGTCCAATGAAACTCTTTCAAGGAAGTGGGAATTGCTTTGTATTGTCTCTATCAGACAGGTATTTTCATATTAGGACTCTGTATTTGACTATTAGGGTATTTACTCTGGACCTGACTACCTTTACAATTGCTAATTGGGCCAAGTGCAGCATCAGATCAATCTCATATCCTCCTTTACCAGCACTCAGTGAGGTCCGCTGTCTCACAACATACAAGACTGTGACAGTAGAGTTCTCATTTGCAGGATTGTATCGGAAGCAAGAATTGATAAGTCCAGATTTTGAGCCATTAGTAGAGAGGGACTATGGAATCCAAATAGTTTGTGCTAGGAGGCAGACTAGAGGACATTATGAACAAAGCTACCTAGTCAGGGTAACATATGTAACAACATTTTCTTTAAGCAAATAGGAAAAGTTGCTTCATTGAGCAAGCATTTGTCTTACCTCCAGTCCTAATACAGAATTTAATAGTTTCTAACTTTAATGATGGACAGTTTTATTTCCATTAGGGTTATACAGGCAAGGATTATTCTCACCCGGCAAGATTGTGACTGACACTCGCCCTTCTAGAGCTTTGAGATATAAGTATATTTCTTATTTTATGGAACGTGTTGGTAAAGGTCTAAATTTATTCTGTTACGAATTATTGCTTTTTTCTAAATGTTATGATGGATATTTATTGTTTTTCTCTTGATTCAAATGAGCGTTCTTGTCTTGGTATGACGGGAATCTAAACAATATTAACAAAGATGGCAAGGTGATCATGGAGTTGGTTGCATGAAAAAAGAGGACTGTAGGAAGCTGGCCAGGTGTGTTATGGGTACCTAAGGTACTTACACTTTTTACCAGGTCCAGGTATTCTCCTATTAGTGTAGTGTAGGCAGTGTCTAGAAGCCAGGCACTCTAGAGGTAGCTGTGGGTGAGCTGCCAAGGCTTATATAGGAGACATGCAAAGCTCATGCAATACCACTGTAGTCACATCGTACTTACACACATGAAAGAAAACACTATGGGCCTGATTACAACTTTGGAGGAGGGTGTTAATCCGTCCCAAATGTGACAGATATACCACCTACCGTATTACGAGTCCATTATATCCTATGGAACTCGTAATACGGTGGGCAGGATATCCGTCACAATTGAGACGGATTAACACCGTCCTCCAAAGTTGTAATCAGGCCCTAAGTGTTACAAAAATAAAGATACTTTAGTTTAGTGACAAAATACCAAAAAGTACTAGACAAGCAACCTTTCAATAGGAGGTAAGTAACACACTAAATATATACACTAGTAATCACCAATAGGCATTGAAAGAGATAGAAAACACTGCAAATGCAAATAGACACCAGTGACCCTAGGGGGAGCCCAAACCATATACTAAAAACATGGAATGCAAACACAGGGCCACCACCTAGGTAAATGGAATGTGTAGAGGGGAGCTGGGGGTACTAGAAAACCCCAAAGGTAAGTACCACAGTGCCCCCTAGTGACCAGGAGGAAAGGAGTAAATTACTGGATTTTCCCTAAAGCACCCAAGGGAAGGAAAATAAAAACATGCAACACCCAGATAAGATTGCAAGAAACCTGCAGTGGATTCCTGAAGAGGAAGACCTGTGGAAGAAAGGGACCAAGTCCAGAAGTCACAGAAGAGTCCAGGAGGAGCAGGAGCTACTACCCTCCCAACTGTGCATGCAGGAGTTGGTTGACAGTAGGACGAAGATGGTTAGGAATGCAGCCCTGGAGCAGGTGAAGAGTTCCTGGAGGATGCAGTCGATGTCCCATGCCGGATGGAAGATTGCTGTCGGTCAGTGGTGTGGAAAAGCCACCAACAAGCTGTGGCAAAGGCAGAAGTTGAAGTGAAGCCAAAGTGGAACTGCTGGGAACCAGCAAGGTCCAGGAGGACTCAACCCACGAGGGGAGCCCTCGGGGAATCCTCAGCACGGCAAAGAGTCCACAGAAGAAGAGGCAGCCCCCACAGGAAACTCACTGGATGAGGAACCAGGAGTCGCAGAGGAGCCCACGCAACAAACTGGAGAAGGGTCCCACGCCGCAGGAGAAGCACACAGAGGGCTGTGCGTTGCAGGAAGAAGTGCTGGGGACTAGGGCTCCATGGAGCCTGAAGATCCTTTGGAGGAGATGCAAACAAGCCTTGATATCTGCAAGAGACGCAGTGCACAGGGGTACTGTCCTGTGTGGGAAGGCAAGGGCTTACCTTCACCAAAGTTGGCCAGCTGTCAGAGAGGACCAAGAGGACTACTCCGGGCCAACACCTGTTACACAGGATCCACGCAGCTCAGGATGAGAAGAGATCCACGCAGCCGGTCATCGTTGGAGTTGGTGCCTGTGGATGCAGGGGAGTGACTCCTTCACTCCAAGGAAGATTCCTTCTTCCTTCTTGTGCAGACTGAAGACTTGCTGCCCTCAGAGGATGTACAGCTGGAAAAATATTACAGAAGCTGGAAGGAGACGTGGGAACAATGTTGCAAGCAGAGTCTCCCTCGTGGATGCAGATTGTCGAGCCTGGAGGATCCAGTTGCGGTTCCAGGGGCTAGAAGTCGAAGTAGAGATTGCAGGGGAGTCCCCACCCAAGAGCCCTGAAAGGGGGATTGGTCACCTATCCAGGTGACCACCTATCAGGAGGGGGCCCTGACTTAACCTGCCTGGCCACTCAGATGGTCCCAGAGGCCTCTGCCAACATTGCATTAAAGATGGCAGAACCCAGAGACCCACTAGAAGACCTCTGAGCACCACCCCAGGGGTGGTGATGGAAAGGGAAAGTGGTCACTCCCCATTTCCATTGTCCAGTTTCGCACCAGAGCAGGGACTGGAAGTCCCTGAACCGGTGTAGACTGGTTTATGCACAGAGGGCACCAAATGTGCCCTTCAAAGCATACCAGTGGTTTGGGGAGGCTACCCCTCCCAAGCCATGTAACACCTATTTCCAAAGGGAGAGGGTGTTAATCCCCTCTCCCAAAGGAAATCCTTTGTTCTGCCTTCCTGGGCTTGAGCTGTTCAAGCAACAGGAAGGCAGAAACCTGTCTGAGGGGTGGCAGCAGCTTGGGCTGCCCGGAAAACCCCAGAAGGGTGGTAGAAACAATGCTGGGGGTCCTCTAAGGTGCATGGAATCATACTTCCAATATTGGCAACAGTATTGGGGTATGATTCCGACATGTTTGATACCAAACATGCCTAGGTTCGGAGTTACCATTATGTACCTGGACGTTCGTAGTCCTATGTCCAGTACACGCATAGAATGGCATCGCCGCACTCACGAAAGTCCAGGAAAATGGAACTGGAGTTCGTGGGGGCACCTCTGCTAGTGCAGGGGTACCCTCATACAGAAATACTTGCATCCTGCCCTCTGGGCTAGGAGGGCTTGCCATGGGGGTGACTTACAGTGACCTGGTGCAGTGACCTGAGGTGAAAAGGGTGCATGCACCCTTTCACTCAGGCTGCAATGGCCTGCAGATACACTTTGCATGGGCTCTCCATGGGTGGCACAATACATGCTGCAGCCCATGGGGATCCCATGGTACCCCAATGTCCTGGGCCCCTAGGTACCATATACTAGGGACTTACATGGGGGCCCCAGTATGCCAGATGTGGGCTGTAAGTAACAAAGTTACCAATTTAGAAGGGAGAAAGCATAATCACTGGGTCCTGGTTAGCAGGATCCCAGTGACCATAGTCAAACACACTAACAACAGGCAGAAATTGGGGGTAACCATGTCAAGAAAGAGGGTGCTTTCCTAAAAGGACAAGAAAGGAAAGAGTCTATTATTTAGACACATGGCTCCTAGATGGTGGACTAGACAGAGGCTGATGTAGACTATTAGGGTGTGTAGTTTGGCTAATGAATTTGTTTATAAAATGTTATGTGATGTGTTTTCAGACAAAGTTTGAATTTTGAAGAGCTTTTGTACTGGCTGGAGTAAAGACGATTAAACAGAAAAGAGCATACTCATTGCCTTTATGTTTTTAATCGAACTGAGATTTTCAGTTACAAAAGCTGGGGAATTTTACATTCTTTCCTGTTAAAGAGGGAGCCAGGAGGAAACAAGGTCAGTATCGCCAAGAAAGACATATGTTTACCCATGTTCAAGCAGGAGAGCCTGCCTTCCGTCCCAATAAGGGCCACAATTTCCACCCCTGCATAGACCATTCTCTTTGTAAGCAACACTATCAACCCTTTGTCTTTACCTGAGAACTAGGATAAGTGGCACACTGGGCGCACACCAAGTTTGCCATATTGGTTAAGGCAGACATAAGGCGATAGACCCCAAACACAATGAAAAGACCAGACTTGATATTGACTCCATATATTCAATACGACCATGTTGATCATTACAAGAGTCTGTCAATACATTCAGTATAGTACCCTTCAAAAATTATTCCTTGAAGGCGTGTATATCAAATTGTGTGGAATTGTATAGGAATGTGAGCAATAAGGCAAATTTGAGTGTGTAAGTAAAATGCCTCATTCATGTTGATTTCTGCTGATGGGGCAGTGCTTCAAAACGTTCCCAACTCTTTTGGCTTCCTCATATTTATTTTACTTCATTCTTGCTAACACCTATGCTGCTTGAGAGGTAAAGAGGCATATAGGTCAAACGTGGCTGTTGAAAGTTCCCTTATTAAGGAAGCCACGGGCACTTTATTTTATCTGGTCAAAGGATCACAATTCAAAGTCTCCAAATCCATTTGCATTCCCCTGCCTTTTCTGTGCCCCTGTCTGTTCTGCATTTCAAGTCAAAGATGTGCATTAGATCTTTTCTAATGGAAGATTTCTATAATGCCCATAGAAACCGGGCCAATGAGATGTTCATTTAAAAGTTGGGCAGAAGTGACTGTAACGTACTTCTTTTCTTGTTGCTTGTACTTAAATGTATACTTTTGCCAGAGGTACAACTAGTTCCATAGACAGAGCATGAATGATGCATGGCCAGCTATAACACCTTCTAATATCACCCAGAACGATACATTTGTTAATTCAGTGATCACTATGTGTGATTGTAACAGCCAAAAATATACTCCTTATCATTAAAATCGCCATAGTTCTGCTAAAGGATGGTCTTCTATAATTTCAGTGATCGGTCCCAATCTCTTTTGTTGTTAAAATTAGGTCTGCTTGATCTGTCCAGTTTAGCTTCTAAGGCCCAATTGTTTTAAGTTTCATTACCATCTTAGACAATGTGGAAAGGAAATCTAGTTTTTTTCATTTGGGAAAGACTGAGTTTTCAACACCAGTCGCTCTCCTTGAACTACGATCTTTAATCAAATTGTCTAATTGGGTCTTTCCATTTCTGAAGTATCTGAAGTAGAATTGTTGTGATAAAAACAATTTGCCACGAAGGGGCCTGCCTTACAACAGCAGATCTATTCCACAACTGGGACATAATACCATTCAATAACGGCTGCAGAGATTTCAATCTCCCCAAATCTGAACCTATCATTATACCCAGCCGAAACATTGGGTTCTCACAACAGAAATCTGACAGGCTTCCACCAAGGAGCTTTTTCCCACAGAGCCAAAGGCTGAATGTCCTTTCTATATGCTTTCTTGAGATTTACCATAAATGCCCCCCCTTCTACCGCATGTGACATTGTGGGAACAAATACTGGGCTCACAGATAGAAGACCATCAATGGCGCAGTTATTGGTGTGATATTTCTAGATTTAATCATTTCCTCAGCCTACGCGAAGCCCACTATAAAGTTATCTATGATTGGTACTTGTACCTGGCGAAACTGCGGATATCTTTCCCAATACTTCAGATAGATGTTGGAGGGGATGTGGTTTACTGGGGGATTGTTATCATATTTGGTGGGACTGTCCTAATATCCGCCCCTGCTGGGAAGAACTCCTAGCTTAAATTAAAGAGATATTGGGCTACCCCATACCTCGGACACCAGGAGATGTATTATTGGGCCTTCAAGACCCTCTCCCTGAAACATCAGACATCTGGGGATAGGTCTATTCTATGGCTCTGCCTCAGAGCTGCCAAAATGACCTTGGCAGCAGCCTGAAAGAAACCTGAATCCCCATCAATGTCACACTGGGATCCATGCAAACTTACCATGGAATGGTTAACTGATATTATGACTATCTCCAGGAAAAACGTCGATTACATATGGGGTCCTCTGGTGCAGTATCTATCAAGGGGCATTCTTCTATTTTCATGCCCTATCTGTACAAGAACCCTTCACCTCTTCCAAATATGATCCCCTTTCTAGATCCAAGGGGGTGTTCCCGGATATGCTAGCTGGGATGTACCCCTTGTGACTCATCTGGATGCACCCTTCATTGAGCATTTTGTAATTGTATCCTAATCATGCAAATTGTTAATGTTAACCTCTTTTGGTTGTATTGTGTTTATTCATGTGTAAATGGCTTTTACAGGAACATATGCCATGTGCAGTCATGGATGTGGCTCTCTATTAGAAAGTCAATTACAAGGCCAACCAAGTGTCTACACTGTGAATATTACACTGTCCATGTCACTAGCTATATACATGATGAGCATTTCAAGGCTGTCTTTGTACTGATTTGAAAAACAATAAAAACAGTTTGATTAAAAAAAAAAAATTGCCACCGCCACATTTGCGCGTTGTCCCTTTGTAACCTCTGCTAAGTCTAAGACGCCGACAGAGTTGGAGACGCTGAGAAGGAATCTCGCGGTCGGTAGTGCGTACGAGCTCTGTCGCTTATCGACCCAACGGAGGGAGGAGCGGGAGGCCAGGGGCCGGGAGACCAGGGAAGAAGCAGTCGGAGATGCCATCTGACCACACCACAAGCGATTTGATCTGAGCTGCACCCATGAAGCTGCGGTAGGATTTAAAAGCATCTTTTGTTTGCTGGTTACTGGGTTGTCGACATTAAAGTAGTGGCGTCGCCAAGCGAGGTTCGAGGTCTGAGTGTTGCTTGGCTATTGGAAACTACTGGAAGCCCTGTGGGGCCCCCATGGAGTTGAGTTGGTGACCTTTGCTTCTGCCTCTGAGTAAGACCTCTCTGTGTCTCTCTGGGCCTATGCACCCCCTCTGCCCCCCATATCACCAAGCAGCAAGGTGCAGCAAGTTGCTGAAGGTGCAGAAAAAAACCCTAATTTACTAAACTTTTAAACTACTAAAATACTAAACCCATTATCATTGGGAGTTCGTATCTTCCCACAAGGACCTGCCCTGGTACAATACGGAGGAGAAATTAAAATATTTTAACCTGGGCAGAATATGTTTCGTCTGTTTGTCCAGTAGGTCCCTGTGGTGCTCATGTTATATTATTCCTGTAATTTTTGTGTACCTGTAGCACTTAGAGTGTGAGCGGAGGAAGGCAACTGAATAGAGCTTGTTGGAAGCAGCTAGTGCTGCAGCTCCCCCAGTGGTGGGGCGGAGGCGGCTGGTATTAGGCCAGGGTGGCTTGTCCCCCATAGGGCTTTGGCTCCCCCCTCTTCTACGTGGGCTCCGTGTGTTTACCGCGTGCTGTCTAAGAACTTAAGAACCTAAGAATTCAAGAAAGTAGACATTGGGAAATTTTACTCCAGAAGAAGAGCTACAGTTACATCCCGGCAATACCTCCTGAAAGTATCAAAGAGAATGGCAAGTTTAAGCCTGGGGTGTGGTCTGTCCCTGTGTCTTTTTGTGGTCTCTGCGTGGGGAGTATCGCCCTAAGGAGTGATATATACGACTCGATACCACTTGATACACACACACACACACACATATAATATATATATATATATATATATATATATATATATATATATATATATATATATACACATACACACACATATATATATATATATATATATATATAGTATCTACAGGACACAGTATGCCGGGGAGTAAGGCAAGATCACGTGGTGGTGGAAAAAAGGGATTAAAATCACGCCCCAAGGCAAAGGAGTTTATGGAGGAATACCCGCCTCTAGGGTCATCATCGTTTTTAAATCAAGAACGAAGCGGGGAGAAAGTACTTCAGTCGTCTGGACAGGAGGAAACTTAGAGAGATAATAGAGCAGATAGAGCTGTTAGGGATAACCATGAAAGATCCTCAGGAACACCTCTCGGAGCATCAATTAGAGATTTTGTGGGGAGATACTTTAAATAAAACCACCACATGACACAGTTACAGTTATCAGAGGGGAGTAATATGTTTGATGCCAATCAGAGTGAAAGCGAACAATTTAGGAGGAATGAGGTCCTGATCTTAGACTCATTACAAACGGAGGACTTGTTATTTGAGAGGAGGTCAGAGGAGGGTGGTGGGTGTGAGGGTTTGCTGGAGCCTAGGCAATCCTCACCCCCCTGCATCTCATCCCAAGAAAGGGATAGTATAAATACTGAGGCGATGATACCGCTGGCTTTGGAAAGGGAGGAAGTTTTTGTGGGGGAGCTGGAGGGGGGTGTTTCAGAAGGTAGTAAAAAGTTGGATATATTGTTGTCGTCACCTATTTTGGGCAAACAATCTGCATCTGTTTTTGATACTACTGCTGTAACCAGCTGAGTCACTACTAGAAGTAATGTTCCTAATGCAGAAGACTTTGCAGGCAATCTTGGAAGTACTGACTGCAAACAATAGTCAGAAGAAAGTACATAAAAATCAATTACAAGAGATAACAGTGGAGTTAAAATGTATTAATAGCAGTATGCCAACCTTAGTAAATCCTGTGCTAGAAAAAAGAGATCAAGAAACAGGTACCCATGATACCCGGGAACTTAGTAATGAAGGAGGGGAAACAGATCAAATACAGACATTAGGCCAACCGTCAGTATGTGTTTCCAAACAACCAATGCTGGTGATAAAGAGGAATAGTAGAAGGGGGAGAAAGGGTTATGGGATCAACAGTTGTCCTATAAACTCCAATGTAGGAAGCAAAGTAAGGAAAGAAACACTGGAAGGAAAACTTCAGTAGGGAGCGAGGGAAAGATAGCCCAGGCCAGTACCCCAAGGACAGACCGAGGACAAGGGGGGAAGTGGCAGCCCTAGAGCAAGGGGCCACGTTACAAAATGTACCTATTGTACCATACAGAGAAGTTAGCCAGCGAGGAAAAAGAAAGGAAGTTACCCATAGAACGGCAGTGGAAATGGAAGTAATGGAACCTAAAGGTCCTGAGGAAAAGAGGGAGTGGGAGAGCCCTAGCGGAAGTAAATGTAGGTGGATTTATCTGGATCCTTGGGGAAGAGAGATTGGGAGGAAAAGGCGTAGAAAGTTAAAACATCTGAATCGTACCGACTTCTAGAAGTCATGGCCCGGTGTCCAAGTTTACGTGAAATTGAGTCAGAAGATATAAAGCAAATAGGATTTATATTAAGCACGGAGGGGGAAGAGGTGACTAAAGCAATCTTCTACTCTGAATGCATTAGACGTCTGGTACTGCAAGCAGAGGTGGAGTTAGGGAAGGAGGGTATAAGACTAGTACAGCAAAGAGAGTTAGGGTGCGAGACTCAAGATGGGAGGGTCCTTACGTGTCATGCAGGTCTGTTCCCTAACCAAATGCAATGGGCATTGTTATATAATAACAATCAAAGAAGGTGCGTGGATGGAAATAATGGCAGTTTAAGTGTAACTGTCAGTAATGAAAATAATGACCCACAGTAGAGGAATTGCCTTGAGTCCCTTGTACACCCTCGTGATAATTATAGGAGGGGCAAATTGAGTGTTGTGGACTAGGAGTTAAGCCCGTCGCTCAGCCATTTGATTTCTTCCTGGAATATGGGAGGTTATAAAAAGCATTTAAAACAATGCTTATTTAAAGGAGAGTTTGGAAAGTATGATATAATGTGTTTCCAGGAAGCTTGATTGTGCGACGAACCTGATCCAGTAGATGGTTTCATGAGACTCTTCAGGGGAGCATCACGGCAAGGGTTAGGTCATCCATCAGGGGGCCTAATAACCTTAGCTTCAACAAGAATAGCGAATAAGTTTATAGAGATAAAAACTAAATGTTGTTGGCTATTGGCAGGCCAGGTGGATCTCTATAATACAATTGGAGGTGCTAAACGGTTAATAATAATTAATGTATATATACAACCGTGGAATATGTATGATTATGACATCCAGCGGGTCTGTTTGAGGAAGATCTGGAATTATTAAGTATTGGTAAACCAGGATACTTAACCATAATGTTGGGAGATTTTAATCACAAACTTAATCCCACTAGTATTGATAAACTGTATAAGGAGCTACTAGTTGTTGCACAAATTCCAAATAGCATCTTCCCAAATGTAGAATGTTCTGCACGTGATTTGTCACTAGTAAGAACCTTAGGATCCCAGGGTATGTTCTGTCTAAATGGTTGTATGAAGAAGGATCACCCGGCAAAACAGACTTTTCGAATAGGCAACCAGATTTGCCCCATTGATTATGCTTTTGTAAATGCTTGGCCCTTTGGAGAAGTGCAGGACTTTGAAGTTGAGCATATAGAGGGCAGCGATCATTGGCCACTTCGATTAACAATACCGCCAACTGATAAAAATCAGAGAGAAAAGGCATTGATAGCGCTAGTTGAGTACCCTCGTAGAATAACGACCCGTCTTACAGAAAGTAGCCTAGAAGCACTTAATGAATTGATAGTCCATTATCCAAACCTTACAATGGAGGAATGGATCCAAGAGATGTGTTTAAAGGTTATAATAGGGACATTGCGTTAATGGTGGACTGCCTAAAAACAAAATAAAAAAACAGCAAGTGGGAAAGATGAAGGGAGAACTATATAAGATTAATAATAGTAAAGTATGGTTTCATTGGGAATGTAGGTGTAAAAAGCTAAAGATTTGAAGATTAGAAAGGGAATTTAGGAAAAGACCCACTATTGACACAGAAGTGCAGCTCTGTCAGACAAAACAGAGTTATAAAACATTCATAAGGCAGAAGAAATGGGGATATATTGGTAAACATTGTCACACAATGATCGAAGTGATAAGAACAAGGAATATTAGTGGCTTCTGGCAGTTGGTAAGGGAGGGGAAAGTATCAGAAACCATGCAGTGTTTGGTTGGAGAAGAGGATTGGTATAAATATCTGTCTACCGTATATGATGGTATCGATACTGAGGAAGGATACGGTATCATCAGGAAGATGGGTGAGAATATGAGATTAGCTTTTGCCCCACAAAAAATAAAAGAAACTATTGTAGCACTTAAATTAACTAAAGCGGCCGACCCAGACAATCTTCCAGCTATAATAATAAAAATAAAACATTGATTGGTTGACTACATTTTTCAATGATACGTTTTGTAAAATTCTTGATTACGGCCGTTTTCCAGAGAATTGGAAGGGAGCCATGATAAGACTGATCCATAAAAAGGAGGACCCAATACAACCAAAAAACTATCGGCTGATAAGTTTATCAGACGTAGGTGAAAAGGTATTCACAAAGATATTGTTGGGGTTAATTAAAGAATGGGCAGAGGAAAATGATATCATACCTGTAGAACAAGGCGGATTTAAGGAAGTGCACTCGACAATCGACCACTGTTTTAGTTTGTGGTCTTTAGCAAAAAAAATCAATGGAAATGCGAGGAAGCCTGTTCTGCTGTTTTGTGGATTTTCATGCCGCATTTGATTTGGTAAATAGGAATTTGCTATGGAACATGCTAAGACAGTTAGGGATTGATTTGGATTTATTATATCTCCTTCAGGGTCCGCACTCACAAAATTGGGCCCAAGTAATTTTAGACACGAGTTGCTCCCTGTCAAAAAAGATCCCCATAAAGAACGGTTTGCGCCAAGGTTGTGTGTTGGCACCAATATTATTTACATTATTTTTGTCAGGAGGTTAAAGGCCTAAGCCCAAAAATGGATTGTGTACATGTTTCCTGCCTATTATATGCTGACGATTTAGTGATAATGGATATGACGGAGTTAGGTCTACAAAGGAAATCAGAGGTGTTCCACTTTTATTGCCAAAGGAAAAAAATGGTCATAAATTTAGAAAAAAACTAAAATTATGTCTATAGGGAAAGTGAAGAGTGATTTTGCCTACCTGCTAGGAGGTGAAAAACTAGAGAAGGTAAAAAATAAAATATTTAGGTATGTGGTTGACTCAGACTTGAAATGGAAAGATCATATTGAAGCCCTAAAAAATAAAGCTTTATCATCGGTATGGGGATTGAAACAATTTAGTAGCAAATATGGGGGTCCTTCCCTCCAGCCGGTTATTTCTGCTTTTAACCCCTTCGCTGCCAGGCCTTTTCCCGGCTATTTGGGGCAGGGCCCCATAACCTTTTGTCCACATAAGCTACCCACACCAAATTTGCGTCCTTTTTTTCCAAACATCCTAGGGATTCTAGAGGTGCCCAGACTTTGTGGGTTCTCCTGAAGGAGGCCAAGAAATTAGCCAAAATATAGTGTAAATTTAATTTAAAAAAAAAAATACAAAAAATTGAATAAAGGGCTGCAGAAGAAGGCTTGTGTTTTTTTCCCTGAAATTTGCATCAACAAAGGGTTTGCAGTGCTAACATCACCAGCTTCCCAGCTTTCAGGAACAGGCAGACTTGAATCAGAAAACCCGATTTTTCAACACAATTTGGACATACCCCATTTTTACGATTTTTTGTGCTTTCAGCCTCCTTCCAGTCAGTGACAGAAATGGGTGTGAAACCAATGCTGGATCCAGCAACCTAAACATTTCTGAAAAGTAGGCAAAATTCTGAATTCAGCAATGGGTAATTTGTGTAGCTCCTACAAGGGTTTCCCACAGAAAATAACAACGGAAATAAAAAAATATTGAAATTGAGGTGAAATAAAAACAGCCATTTTTCTCTACGTTTTACTCGAACTTTTTCCTGCGATGTCAGATTTTTTAAAGCAATATACCGTTACGTCTGCTGGACTCTTCTGGTTGCGGGGATATATAGGGTTTGTAGGTTCATCAATAACCCTAGGTACCCAGAGCCAACAAATGAGCTGCACCTTGCAGTGGTTTTTCATTCTATACCGGCTACACAGCAATTCATTTGCTGAAATATAAAGAGTCAAAAATAGGTATCAAGAAAACCTTTGTATTACCAAAATGGGCACAAGATAAGGTGTTGTGGAGCAGTGGTTATTTGCACATCTCCGAATTCTGGGGTGCCCATACTAGCATGTGAATTACAGGGCATTTATCAAATAGACGTCTTTTTTACACACGGTCTTATATTTGGAAGGAACAAATTTATAGAAAGACAAGGGGCAATAACACTTGTTTTGCTATTCTATGTTCCCCCAACTCTCTCAATAAAAATGGTACCTCACTCGTGTGGGTAGGCCTACTGCCGGTGACAGGAAATGCACCAAAACACAAAGTGGACACATCACATTTTCTCAAAGAAAACAGAGGTGTTTTTTGCAAAGTGCCTACCTGTGGATTTTGGCCTCTAGCTCAACCGCCACCTAGGGAAACCTTCCAAACCTGTGCATTTTTTAAAACTAGGGGAATCCAAGACGGGGTGACTTGTCGGGCTCTCACCAGGTCCTGTTACCCAGAATCCTTTGCAAACCTCAAAATGTGGCTAAAAAAACACTTTTTCCTCACATTTCAGTGACGAAGTTCTGGAATCTGAGAGGTGCCACAAATTTCCTTCCACCCAGCGTTTCTCTAAGTCTCCCGATAAAAATGGTACCTCACTTGTGTGGGTAGGTCTTGTGCTTGCAACAGGAAATGCCCCAAAACACTATCTGGACACAAAATAGAAAACAACCTGTTTTTGCGGGGGGCACATGCGTTTTTGGTCCTGGGCTCAGCAGCCATCTAGGGAAACCTACCAAACAAAACTAGACACCCGAGGGAGTCAAGTGAGGTGTGACTTGCATGGATCCCCCAATATTTTCTTACCCAGAATTCTCAGCAAACCGTAAATTTAGCCAAAAATTACAGTTTCCCCACATTTCTGTGTGGGATCACAGCACCGGGACAAATTTCTTACAACCCAACGTTCCCCTCAGTCTTGCGGTAAAAAGAAATACCTCACTTGTGTAGGTGGGCCAAGTGTTTGTGACAGGGAAGAGCCAAAAACACATCGAAATTGAGGGGGCACCAAAGTGGGTCCAAAAGGGCAGTTTGAAAAAAAAACATTTTTAGGCTGACAAGTGCAGCAGAAATTTTATCGGTGTAGATGAGACAATGCTGGGTGGTAGGAATTTTGTGGATTACTGCATATTCGGGAAGGTTCCAGCACAAAAATGTGGGAAAAATGTGTGCTTTCCAGCAAAGTTGCAGGTTTGCAGGGCATTGTGGGTAAGGAAATGGTGCGGGATGCATGTGAAGCACACCACCTTAGAATCAACTAGATGTTTATTTTTCAGATGTGTCTAGGTCTTGTGAATTTTATTAAATGGCAGCGTCCCAAAGTTAAAAAAGTGCAGCCCTCACCATTCCAAGTGGGATGATTTTGAGAGTTACCAAGCTCTCATGGCCCAAATGTAAAACAAAAAACAAAAATAATCAAAAGTCCTCTTGCTTGCCATGGGATAAGATGTTTTAGTGTGCGGGGGAGAGCTGAAAGACTGTTAGCCCCTTCAGTTCGGGTGGGGACATAACTAGGCCCATACTAGTTGGTAGCCACCACCCCACTATTTTCTTTTTTTTTTTTTATTCCCTGGCATCTAGTAGACTTTCTGTCCCCCGGGGTGTGGATCGGGGGTAAATGCCCAATCTGCCCACTGGTGGGCAGAACAACTTTGGCCCTGTTTATTTGGGGTGGGGTTCAACCTCTTAGTTTGAAAAAACAAATCTTCCCTGGTCTCTGGTGGGCATTCTGCCTCCCTTAGGGGTAGATGGGCCTTCCAAAATAGGCCAATCTGCCCCCAAAGGGGGCAGTTATGGCCAACAGTAATGTGCCCCCATGGGGAGAGACCCTTGCCCAAGGGGCTGTCCCCTCCAAACAAAACGCACACATACACACACACACACACACCAATCCATGGTGTCTAGAGGTTTCTGCCCCCCCTTGGGGGCAGATTGGCCTAACAGAAGAGGCCAAAATCCACAGGTAGGCACTGTTTTCTATGAAAAAATGTGATGTGTTCACGTTGTGTTTTGGGCCATTTCCTGTCGCGGGCGCTAGGCCTAAGTGAGGTATCATTTTTATCGGGAGACTTGTGTGAACGCTGGGTGGAAGGAAATTTGTGGCTCCTCTCAGATTCCAGAACTTTCTGTCACCGAAATGTGAGGAAAACGTGTTTTTTTTTGCCAAATTTTGAGGTTTGCAAAGGATTCTGGGTAACAGAACCGGGTCAAAGCACAAAAAATCGTAAAAATGGGGTATGTCCCAGTAAAATGCCAAAATTGTGTTGAAAAATTGGGTTTTCTGATTCAAGTCTGCCTGTTCCTGAAAGCTGGGAAGCTGGTGATTTTAGCACAGCAAACCCTTTGTTGATGCCATTTTCAGGGAAAAAACCACAAGCCTTCTTCTGCAGCCCCTTTTTCCCATTTTTTTTTAAAAAAAACTAAATTTTCACTGTATTTTGGCTAATTTCTTGGCCTCCTTCTGGGGAACCCACAAAGTCTGGGTACCTCTAGAATCCCTAGGATGTTGGGAAAAAAGGACGCAAATTTGGCGTGGGTAGCTTATGTGAACAAAACGTTATGAGGGCCTAAGCGCGAACTGCCCCAAATAGCCAAAAAAAGGCTCAGCACAGGAGGGGGAAAAGGCCTGGCAGCGAAGAGGTTAAGTCTGTTCAGAAGCCTGTTCGGAATTATTCAATGTTGTGTAACATTGCCAGATATGTGAAATCACTAGCACGTGATCATTACATATGTGAGTTCTTATACACAAAGGGGAATCTACACACTCTCAATAGGTTTTGCTGTAACGGGGAGATGTTTTAACTTGATGTAATTAAAGCCATGTTATTAACACATTGATCCTTACAGTTTGGAACATAAGACTGAAGTACACATAAGCACCCTGCAAAAGTTTCTGTTCTCAGTCCCAAAACATAAGGTTTAAAAAGATGAATGAATTAATCTGAGCGTTCCTATGGAGAGGCTATCTCCATGCATCGGCTGGGATAAATGCTGTCAGTTGACGTCTGATAGGGGGTTGAGGGTAGACGATGTAAGGCTTTATTATTGGGCGCTGCAGCTCTTGGTCATCAATGACTGGATAAACGGAGGTTAGAGCGACCCAACCTATTGCGTGGAGCTGGGCTTACTGGGCCTGGACAAGGTCCTAAGGTACTCATATTGATGTCCCATCCCAGCCTACATGTTAGAGCCTACAAAACGAGTGCTTCACAAGATGGGATAAAAAGCTGATGCAGCAGACCCCGCTTTGGTGGGGGGCATTGGCTGCGAAACACGGCCCAACTGGAGGGATTTAGTCACTTGAACAAGATTGGAATCATATCATTGGGGGGGGTGTGGGGAGGAGCTCACATGAAGTGCTTCGCCAAATTGCAGGCACACTTTCAACTTCGGTACACCCAGTTTCACAAGTGTCTCCAGATTAGGCATGCTTTGACTGCCCACTGTTAGGAACTTTCTGATTACCCGAGTATAGCTCCCTGGAGGCACAAATGCAGATGGACAGTCTCGTCTGAGGCAGAGTGTCCAAGACATACCTCTTGCTCATAAACAATGCACCAGATATGTTCCGGTCCTTGAAACAGAAATGGGAGGCTTAGGTGGGTGTGCTTGACAACACAGAATGGAGTGATACGAAAACTGCCCATGGGAGATTATGACATGTTAAAGCCTTCATTCAGGAAGGCTCCCCACGTCTAAGTTCTTCTGTTATAACCACCAAGACGTGGACTTCTTTCACATGGTCTGGCAATGTCCCGACACTGCACCATACTGGTGTCATATCCCCAGAACACTCACAAATGTGCTAGGCAGACACATAGATTTCACACCCATAGTAGTTTTACTGGGGAACCAAGTAGGCATAGCAGGAAACAGGGGAGAGTGGGTGCTGGTGGTGGTGGCAGTGGCATTGATTACAGCCAAGAGGGACATTGCACGTAAATTGAGACCCCAAACTCATCTACAATCCCAGAATGGCAGAAGGCAATGGACTGGTGATCAAAGCAGGAGGAATTCATTTTCGGTGCAAGGGGCTGCCCTCAGAACGAAGCCCAGGTGTGGGGCAAAGGTGGGACTACTATGGACTATGGGATGACAGAGTGTGAGTGGCCCATAGAGAAAGACCTGTGGACTTCAAGTGTAGCAACAATGGTAGGAAGGAGGTGGGTAAAGGCTGGGAGAGGTGGATGTGTTATGCTAGGTTTGTAGCAAAAGAAAATAAAACAAATAAAATAAAACAAATAGAATAAAAAGTGCACATAAAATGGCTGACACTAGGGCAAGAAGTTGTATAACCTTTGCTTAATTGTTGTGCACCAATAACCAGGCACAAGGTGTGTTGAACCTTCCTGCCATTTACTTTAAAACCCATCCTGTTTCTGACACATTAGGTCGATCAAACAAATATTTTAAGTTTTCCCCATTGGGTAAGATTAAATTCAATATCATTTCTACTAAGCAATGGATTGTTTAGACAGGTAGTAAGTATAAAGTGGATTGTAGTACAGATAAAATGGCCAACACCAAGGGTTGATAGGCTACACACATATCACATTAGAAATGAAAATAGTAGTTTTAAACTCCTTAGAGAAGATGAACAACAAGCTTACACAATTGTGAGGTGTCATGCAACATGATGCTGCAATCATCTGCTTTATAACAGGCAAGCTAGTATTCCAGTCTCTGGCTACAGATGGAAACCTCCAGGTGCATATGGGCAAGTGATGAGCCTCCACACATAAGAATGTGAGAGAGCATGAGGCACGGTCACAACCCCAGCAAAGTGGACTATTTAACACTGTATATGGCCTGCCTCAGTTTTTGGCAGAGTATGCGTCGTTCTCTGTCTCACCTAAGGTAAATGATACTCTTTTTGAACATTTATACTTACCAAAGGTATTACATGGGGCGCCCCTATTGTTCAAGAGGAATTATTCCAATCTCTTTCGGACATCTCAAACTGTCAGCCCAGCTCTAGCACATTAAGGAAACACATAAAAGTCTGATGACGTTAAAGTTGTAAAAGGGCTACGCAGTGAGTATTTGGGTATTTTCATAGTAGGTTAGCAAATAAGCAAGTAATAATTGCAGTTACATTTGATTCCTTTCATAAGTTGAGGGTAGGGGTAGTAAACTATGGAATGTGGAAATATAATTCAGAGACAAAATCGTATTGTGCTGTTACAAAGTTAGATCAAAACCTGGAACAGTGTGTCAACAGAAAATAAATGTTGCAGAAATGCAATTTATAAATCTATTTTTATGTCCTATAACATCAAATAGTCGCTTTATGATAATGCTAAAAATGGGTGTGAGAAACTGGGTTGTTGGTTCGCTGAGGTGTGAGCCCTGGTCAAGCAACATCCACAATCCTTTGAAGGGTGAATTATAAAAAGTCACTAATTTAACCTTTCTTTAACCCTAGGGAGCTAAAAGACAACATAATAAAAATCCCAAACCAATTTAGAGAAAAAGAGTAAATCATAATAAATTATTTGACACCAAAAGCATCAAACCCTAATTAGTAGAACTGGATTTATGAATTATCAAATTTTACGGTTCAAAATAGCAAGTCCTCAGTTTTGGAAAATGGCCACCTCTGCACCTTTAGCACTACAACCAAGGTGGATGAAGTCCTCTTGGGGGTTCAAGACTCACTCAGGCTGGGTCCAGGTGTGGGTTCAAGATGCTGGGAGCCTGTATGTCCCTGTGGCTCTGAACAGGAAGCCAGGTAATCTAGCCCTTGGAGTCACTTCGGAAGTCCTGGGTGCAGGTACAGGATTCCACAGCGGGGCTGGCCTCTGAAGGTTCAAGGCAGGCTCCAGGCAAAGCAGTCCTTCCAGGTACAGCACCAGCCCGGCAGACTGCATAGCAGGTCATAGCAGCAGGCAATCATCTGAGAGTCCTACTGCAGGTCCAGTAGTGAACTAAGGAGTAGGTCTGAGAGCCCTATGTTCATACCCTGGTGCCCTGCTCCTAGTTGGGAGGAGTTACCAGAATGGTTCTTTGAAGTTCCAGGAGTTTCCTGCGTCCTCTGCCCTGGCTCCGAGCAGGCTGCACTGACAGTACAGGATTGTGAAGCCTATTGTGTGATAATAGTGCACAGCCTATTCAGGTGAAAGTGGGGCTGTGCTCCTCCACCCCAAATAAGCCAGTTAATGGGCCATTCAGAATCTGCTAATCCCACTAATGTGTGACTGTGAGAAAAGGCCTCTTTTGTCATGATTAGCCCCCTCCTTTTTGCCTAGTATTTGATGTGGTCTCAAAGTTGTTAGTGCCCAGGGCCCCTGCTAACCAGATTCCCTGGGCCAGATCTCTTTTTCTAAAATTGTTGTGATGCTTTGGCACAATTGGCAACACCTTTAGATGCCACTATAAGTCTCTAGTAAATGGTACCTAGGTACCCAGGGCATGGGGTGTTAGGCTTAGGCCCCTGAGGGCAGCAACACAGGTTGTGCTACCCTATAGGGCCATGCATCCAGAAGCACCCAGCACTGTCATTGCAGGCTGAGTGTTCTGATGCAATCCCAAAAGACAAACTTGACATGGCACACAGTCTGTGTGCTCTGTCCAAAACACAATGCATGCACTATAGGTAAGTCATCCCTCTGGCAGGCCTTCCAGCCCTAAGACGGGGTGTACTATATTGTATGTGCGGGCAAAGATGCCTGAGCAATATGGCCCTACTCTGTCCTTGCCAAACCTGGGACATAGTAAGTGAACAGGGCAGACATTTTAATACATGTGCTGGACACTGGTCAGTACGAGTTTCACAGCAACATGATGGCTACCCTGGGTTGATTGGTATCAAACAACTCAGAATGATAAATCCAAACTGATACCAGTGCTGGATGTATTACAAAATGTACCCAGGGGTCACCTTAGAGGTGCCCCCTGCAAAAGTGAACTACTCTGGCATGGTTGCTTGCCTGTCACAACCACCCTGCCACAACTAGAGTCTGGGACCATAGGGTGATAAATCCTGCTCTCCTGGTCCCAGAACAAAGCTCTTCCAGGGTGAAGGTGCTAACACTCCCACCCTCAGGAATGTGCACTGCCCTGGTAGCGAGCTTCAAAGGGTTTACTGCCCTTGAACTCGACACCCAAGCGTGCTGCTAGAAGAAGATGCCGTCCCCATTGCAAACTCCCACTTTTTGGTGGGAGCAATGGCAGGAAACCACACAAAGGACAGGAGGATTGGTCATCCCCCAACTTGCGCCACCCCTAAGGTGCTGCATGCGCAGTACCCCTCCATTTCATTTTCCTCCATCTTGCAGGGAAGGAAAATAGTCAATCAGGTGTAGGTAAGTGACCTCTGCCCACAAGAAGATGTCACTTGGTGGGAATAGCCACCCTAAGGTAGTTGACCCATTGGTCACTACTAGGCACTCTGCTAAATGCCCACTAAATACAGTATTTAGTGGGCATCCCTAGACCAAGAAATCAGACTCCAATACAAAAGAAGACCAACAACAAAGAAGGCCAAGGCTTGAGAACCAAAGTCCTGCAGCACTAAGAAAATGTGCCAAACCCTGCCTGCTGCACCCATGACTCGACCATCGCTGTTGAGGGGTTGCTTGGACGTTGGACGGACCCCTCAGAACCCCAGAGGATCTCCACTCATCGAAAATCGTCAAAGATCTCCCTCCAGAGTGAAAGGATCACTCTACTGCAACAAGGAACCAAAGACCCAGTGAAGGCCGCTTCGCTGACCGGCTGGTAACCAAGGAACCGGACATCACAGCTAGACCAATCTCCACCCAACAGACCGTGAGGACAAACCCTACAGGTGTGTCAAATTTGGTGGCACTGCGTCCTGCAGTGGCCAAACCGTGCAATGGCCCTAGGTACTGGTCATCTCATGTCAAACACCAAGAAGGACAGTCCATTCCGGAATTAAAAAGAACCAGGAGGAAGCCCCAATTGAGAGACTTCAGAAACCACCAGGACCTCCCACTAGAGTGCCCCGCTGACCTGCAAGAGACCTACTTTCTGTTTCCAAGGGCATCTTTGCGCACAACTCCTGGCTCACCGATTAGCTCTGCACCCAGCTGCCCTGTGCCCTAAGGGTCCCTCAACACTCCAAGGGGACCCACTGGACTTACTTTTAAGTCCACTTGTACAATGCTTTTCCAAATGGTCCCCCTGCAGTGCCTGGCACCAGCTCTAACCACTTTCTGCAGCTGTTCCCACCGAACCCGGGGGCAACCCAAACTTCTACAGCTGGTCCACAGTGCCCACCAATTACCTTGACGTAACTGCAAAAGGAGACATTGGTAAACATATTGCCTGATTTTAGGTGAATTTTTAAATTATTTTCTCTATTGATCTCTATGGTGAGTAATTACACACAGAAGGACTGCTTTTATTAAAACTTTCAAACTTCATATATTAAAAAGTACTTACCCCATTTTGATGATCTTGGTCTTAAACATGTTATAAAAATTTGAAGTATTGTTGTAAATTGGTCTTGAGCTATTCTTTTGAGTGTGTGGTCTAATTTATTGAACCTGTGAATACAACATATGCTTTGCACTTCTCCAAGATTTGCCTAACTGCTCAACCAAGCTACCACAAACATTTGAGCATTAGGTGGTCTATTGTTTACCTCTGTAAACCAACGTGTGGTTGCCTAGAACCCCTGCACAATGTGTCTAATTTTGCACACTACATAGATGGCCTGCCTCCTACAGTGACTGTCTGGGGTAAATTCACCAAGTCTCAACAGTCAGTTACACCCAGTCATGTGACCAAAAGCAGGCTGCAGGCATGGAGGGCTAAGGGCAGGAAAATACCAACTTTCTAAAAGTGACATTTTCAAATTCATAATGATAAATTCAACTTTACCATTAAAGAGGGTTTATCAGTACAAGTTCATAGACACTAAACATAATGTATCTACCGCCTCAAGAATTACAGCTTATTAAATATAACAAGGAATCCCCAATCTTATCCTATGAGTGGAGTAGGGCTCACAGCAGTGAAAAACAAATTTGGGAGTTTTACACTACAAGGTCATGCAAAACTTAAAAGTACATCCTGCCTTTTATTTACACAGTACCCTGCTTTAAGGGCTACCCAGGGCCTCCCTTAAAGGTAACGTATATGTAATAAATTGGGAGTTTAAGGCTTGGCAAGTCAACATGGAAGTGGAACACTGCCTTCAGGCTGCATTGGCAGGCCTGGGGCATATTTTAAAGTGCTTCTAAAGTGGGTGGCACAATAAGTGCTGCAGGTCCACTGGTAGCATTTAATTTACAAGTTCTTGATATTTGGTATACCGCTCTACACAGGACTTTTATGTAAATTAAATGTGCCAATTAGGTATATGCCAAACAAATCATGTTTTAGGGTGACAGTACACGCACCGGTTAGCAGTGGTAAAGTGCACAGAGCCCTGGAGACAACAAACAAAAATCCAGCAAAAAAGTAGGAGGAGGAAGGCAAAACATTTAGGGGTGACCCTGTAGAAGAGGGCCATTTCCAACAATGATGTATGGACTCAGTGGCAGGAACATCTTGACACTGCGCCTGCACATCAATTTTGGCATTGCTCCAGGTGCAGCAAGAAAGGTATTTGAGATTCACTCTGAATTGCAGTTCACATCATGGCTGCTCGTAAAAAAACACTGGAAGTCTAAAAAAAAAAAACTCATCATCAAGGGTCTCCTCTACCTGAACTACATCATTCTCTGTGTGAACAACTGCCTAATCACTCCTTGTACAGTACTAGATTGGGAATCAAAATCAGCCCAGGCAAAATTTGTCTTACCAGCCGATGCACAGAGCATGTGTGAGAGTTTCTGCAAGGGATGAATGGGGCATTTCTCACACTCTGATCTGTCAACCGCAATGGAGGAATCCTCTGAGAGAGCTAAGTCCTAGCCGAAAAACAGCAAAATGGAATGGTTTCATGTCAGGGCTCCAAATATGCCTCACAGGTTCCTTTCCTTGCAGTAGAGAGTGTGATGCGGCGTCAGTGGTGAGGCGTCAGTTCCTTATGATCTGGTGGGGTTGATGAATCAAGCAGGTCAAGACGTAAGGTGTCGACTTTGCGGTCTCGCGATCACACCATGGGGTCACAGGTGCTGCGGCAGAGTAGAAGTCAGGGGTCACTGATGTCGGTGACACAGCTCTCGGGACTCACACTGTGGACTTCGGAGGTGCTGCAGCAGTGTCGGACATGCGACGTTGGTCGCAGTCATTGCACTTAGTGGGGACCATGGCTCCGGTGCGGGCAGCAGCAGCGCAGAGTCAGACAGCAGCACTAGTTCTGAGTCACTCTGGAGTCGATGTACTTGGTTTCTTCTATGTTACACCAGAACTCACTTCCAAGGGCCTGGGAAGTGGATTTGGCACCACTTGGGAAGTCAAGACTCTCAGTGAGACCCCAGCTGCTGGCAAATGAAGTCTTCGATGTCCCTGAGACTTTTTAACAGGAGCCAAGCTCAGTCCAAGCCCTTGGAAAACCTTTGGAAGCAGAATGTAGAAAGCAAAGTCCAGTCCTTTCACTCAAAGGACAGAAGCAGCAGGCCGGCACAGCAGAGCAAGTTGCAGTCCCTCCTATATCATCCAGCTCTTCCTGGAAGAATACCCTCAGTCCAGAAGGATTCTAATTTTGTGGGGTCAGAGGTCCAGTACTTATACCCAATACTGCCTTTGAAGTAGGCAAACTTGAAAGAAAAATCTTTATAGTGCAAGAGACCCTGCCTTTCCTGCCCTGGCCCCAGTCACACTCCAGGGAGTTGGAGACTGCGTATGTAAGGACAGGCACAGCTCTTTTCAGGTGCAAGTGTCAGCTCCTCCCACCACTCTAGCTATGGAAGACCAATCCGGATATGCACGGCATACCTCAGCTGTCTTTGTGTGACTGTCTACAGTGAATTCACAAACAGCTCAATTGTTATTCTGACCCAGATATGTATTCCACAGACAGGCAAAGGCACAAAAAGGTTAAACAAGAAAATGCCCACTTTCTAAAAGTGGCATTTTCAAACATATAATTTAAAAAACAACTTCACCAAAACATGTATTTTTAAAATATAAGTTCAGAGACCCCAAACTCACTATCTCTATCTGATCTCAATGGAAAATTACACTGAAAAGAGATTTCAAGGCAATCCCCATGTTACTCTATTGGAGAGAGAGTCCTTGCAATAATGAAAAACAAATTTACCAGTATTTCACGATCAGGACATGTTAAACACACCAGTACATGCCTTACCTTTTAAATACAATGCACCCTGCCCATAGGGCAACCTTGGGCCTACCTTAAGGGTGATTTACATTTAGTAAAAAGGAAGGTTTGGGCTTGGCAAGTGGGTGCACTTGCCAAGTCAAAATGGCAGTTTAAAACTGCCCACACAGACACTGCAGGTCTGAGACATGTTTACAGGACTACTCATGGTGGTGGCACAATCAGTGCTGCAGGCCCAGTAGTAGCATTTCAGTAACAGGCCTTGGGCAAACATGGTGCACTATACCAGGGACTTACTAGTAAATCAAACATGTCAATCATGGATAAACCAATCGCCAATACAATTTAGACATAGAGCACTTGCACTTTAGGACTGGCCAGCAGTTGTAAAGTGCCCAGAGTCTTAAAGCCTACAAAAACAGGTCAGAAAAAATAGGAGCAAGAAGGAAAAAAGTTTGGGTATAACCCTACAAAAAGGGCCAGGTTCAATAGTAGCGAGTAGAAGCGTATTTGTCATCCACTGTAAAGAAAGCGTCTGCCCTTCTGACTTCATTGGACAAGATAAATGAAATAGAGTGAGCTGAATAGACCTATAATGTGCTCTAATATCACCACAATCGACTTAAAGTGTTGATAGTATGTCTTTAAAAATACATCCGAATTAACATGAACACAGTTTTATACAACTTATCAACAGCTTGTAAAACAATACCTTTGGCAATCGCTGCTGGTTTCATTGCAATTCTGCCAATAAGACACTCTTTGAGCATAGATTCATAGTTGACCCAACGGTGAACCTGCAAATGAAAACCAAGGGGTCAGTCTTCAACCAAAAACGTAAAGGCATTGATGTGCTACAAACATGCTTTACAGTGTGCATAAATGACTGAGGCATGCTGCCTCCGTTTTACACTAAAGTAACTCAAACGCCACTTTCATGTTAAATAATTCTGCCATGCTAGAAGAACACGCCAAAAAAAGAAATCAAATTGGAGCTGCTGCGTAGGCTCTCATTATTCTAATTAGACTACTGGATTTGAGCGGCAGAATTGCTTGCGGTGTGGGGGACTGAGTCTAACCCACTACAGGTGACACCTGTCGGCCTAATCCAAGTTTTTTGTTCCGGCTAACTAGCAGTGCCTCATCTCTACCCAAGAGCAGGGATGACTGGGCAGCTGAGCGCATGACACAATTGACTCCTCAGGGAAATCGTGGTCACTCAGATTGCATCTATTTCTCTCAGTTACATTAGTCTCACGTATACAAGGACAGGCAGAGGCGGTATATGTTTCAATAAGGTTTTAATAAAGCAACTGCATCTTAGATAATAAAGCATGTACTGCAATAACCAGGACGATAAAGCATGACAGGATTAAAATTGAGACAAGGAGAGTAAAGCATACAAATAATGCTACCATTAGAGTCAATAGACTAATTCCTACCTAGGCTATATTAGAGCACCGCATGCTAAGCTCTAGTTCTTCCCTTCAGGTTCCCCTGGGAAGAAACCATCCTCATACCTGAGCAAAGGCCTGAAGTCTGCATAAGCAGCTGTAGCGAAGCGTTCAGCAATCAGCATACAGTCGTGGTCATCTGGCTAAAATCTCACTCTAACGTGTATGGTACAGAGAAGTGTTTTTATAATAAAACAGCTGACATTCTGAGAAAACGTCCCTACGTAAACATGTGTATGTTTCTATGAATACCAGAGACAAAGCGTTACCACGTTTACCGGCAACCTATCTTACTGCAACCTTGAGAAAAGCGCAGAGTGAAAGAAATGTCTTGTTTAAGAACGCAGTGCAGGCCTAGGCAAAGAACAGCTAGATAGAGAGAAATAAAGCAAGACCGCAAATGTGACTATTGTTAAAATAATAAATGAAGCTGAATAAAATATATCTAGGTTAAAGTGCACAGCGGTAGGCCTTGTGTGCTAAAATAACGTGCATGGAACTATAACTAAAATGGCTACACAACAGAGCAATGCTCCATACCATAATCTAGCTACTCCCAGGAACAAATGCAATCTACCTTTAGCCACCATCAAATGACCAGTCATGTCATCTGTCCAATAACATAATAGCCAACATTCTGTGAGCAAATAATGATACCATTTTTCTGCTTTTTAAATTGTTAGATAGAACAATGGTTCCATCAGCTGAAATATCACATGACTTTTGCTGACCACTATAAATTACATATAGACAATCAGGAAGGAGCCAATTTAATCCTACTCGTAATGTTGAGGATAGTGGCCAGAAACAGTTGCTCTGGCCACAGTTCCAACAAGCATAACCTTTGCACCTGCTTGTCAAGGAGAGTAGGTTACATTTACTTTTTAGATCTGGCTTCATAGCACAGATTTCCTGATGGTCTACTGCTTCCAATTCTATAAGAAACACACAGATTGGGAATTGGCTCTGCCCCACATGAGCATAACACTCTCACCGCATAATAAGGACTTTTTGGTGCATAATTCTGCCTCCTTTGGTTCGCTTGCATGGTAAAGCAATATATGAGGGGCTATATTAACTCTCACATAATCGCACATTAAAATATTTAGCTTAAAGATGCATTCTTAAAGAAAGCAATTGTGTTTGGTTTTATCATCACTATAGCAGGCCTTTTAAAAATAGTTGTGACTCAAATGTCAAGCCAGACATATTGCCTTCACCAATACTTGTTCTTTTATTGCAAGTATAAGACCCAAAACTAAATAGAAAAAATGAATGCATGCCACTGCATAAATGGGGCAGCAACCTGCTTGCAATAAAAAATGGTAATTAAAATATAATTTACCAATAGCATACAATTTTGATAAAAGAGTATAGGTACTTCCTGAGAGGGAGGTGTACTTGCAACGGGTACCGAAACCCTTTTTCATTTTGAACCACATCACAAGACCATACGATTCCTATTGGCAAAAAAAGGCTTGGAATTACTGTAACCTAATGCTTAATTGGTAAAGAAATAAGTGCCAGGACCCTCATCAGGAGGCCACTGCAGCTTTCACCAGCCACAGCCTCTGCCAGAACTGCCAGTGTCAAACCCAACACAACTACTATCACACTGTTATAAGTGTGACTCTTGAGATCATCCTAGTCCCCCAAAGCTACAAGGATGGCTTGGGTGGTACGTTTTCTAATGTATACTGAATTAATACCTAACTCCTTCTGTGTTCATCTGTAAATTAGAAAACATCGCCACTATGTGATAGACTGTCATAAATGCCGATGTCGACCATTAAATGCCAGTGCCAAGAACCGAAAACCACCGGCTCAAATTAAGCACTGCTGTAACTTGCCACCGGCCCAAATTAAGAATCGCTATAGTCTGATGACATAGTTTACATAAACAAGTTTTATTAAAAATTTTAAATGAATGGTAAAGCCCATTTGACCTAAAGTGGTTCCAGATTTTATTGCGCTCAAGTTTGTACGGTCAAAAATCAGCACAGCCGGTCATTCAGCAAAGTTCCTGACACAAACAGTGCATGTCACAAGGATTAACCCCAATTCACTTTACTGAAAATCATGATGATTTTAGCTCAAACTGTCCAATGTGTTTTATAAACGGGCCTGAATAAAAGACTGACCTTTCGCTCTTAAGCTTCTCCTCCATTCAGGGCCCCTCTCCTCAACGCCATGCTTTCTGTGATTGAAGTCACTTCTACTTTCACTCCAGAGACGGTTCTTCATTTAACCACTGGATGCCTTCCCAGGTCACCGTTTTTATTTATTTCACTACAGAATGGGCAGTGGATTGCAGAGGCCTGGTAAGGCTTCCTGAATAGATGTGGATTGGTAGGCACTAGGACTGCTGAAAAAGCAGCAGCCTACCGCCTAAATCAGTAAGTATGCAATAAAGCGGCCAGACAGTTGTCACAGTGGCAAATTGGCAAAATAAAAAATAATAATATGTGTACAATCAGTACAAAGAACTGAGTTTTAGCATACATCAATAAAGGTAGGGGCTCATATTAGCTATGGTATTTCCATACATGTCAACATTTTAGGACAAGAAAGGGGGGGATTTTGAAAAAAGGCTACTATTTTGCCCTTTGACTATTGATGCAGCCGCAATTTCAGGCGTGGGACTGCCAAAAAAGCAAATTCTAGCTTTAAAAATTAGATGCCTTCCGTTTGAATAGGATCTGTTGGCATGTATGCATTCCCCATTATAATGGATGTACATCAGAGATATGCAAAATAAATGTTTCATTGACTCTAACATCTAACACCTGGCAACAGCTTGGTATCAGAATACACAAAGAGATATTGAGGGGAAAGTGTGCAGCTATGCCCATATGACAGAGTTCTACAGTTCTACGAGCGAAATTGGTGGATAAATATGCAAAATGCCCTTTGGGCCTGTTAAATGATGTTGCAAATATACTCGGACAGGCAAACTCTACAGGCAATTAATAACAAATAGAAAAGCAGTTCATCAATCGGTGAAAATGGACAGATTTTACATTGGTGTTCTGCACAAATATTGGAGGCAGACTTTAAGGCTATCAGATATAGTTTAGCTCAGAGTACTATAGGTATTAACGGTTCAAATTATTTTTAACATATTTAACATTCGTGCCTATCATACGTTGGGTACAAAATGCGCTAGCTTTCATTTTTTTTCTACACAGAATATAAAAATAGGGTACTAACTTAGATAAACAGCATGACAAAACTCTCTGCGTACAGTACTCCACATATTTTTACAAGGTGTAAAGTGAGAACAAAAACACACCAGATACTCGGTGGGAAGGTTATTGGTACCAGAATGTTTTATCTGGTTTTATCATCAAGGTGTTAATGATTCCATAAAAGAGATTAAGTATATCAAAGGGTACATAGAAATCCCAACAAGTATTTTTGAGACTCACTCACTCATGAATGTGAGTCCTGGAGAAAAGGCAGAAACTGTATATCACAACCTCAATCTAAATTTGATCGACAGAACTACAGAAAAGCAGCGCCCCATTCTCATACCAACTAAGTAATTGCTAGTGAAACTATTCCGAACATGAGTTCTTATATTCAACAGATTTTAATATAGATACAGTCGAGCCAACCTCAAAAACATTTTCCCTCCGTGGGAGAGGAGGAGCAGTAAGGTCATAGCGAGGGGCCGGGCATTATGCTGAACAGTGACTGCGACCCCTTCTCAACTACCCCCAAAACACAAACAAGATCTTCAAAGGCTGAAACATACCTGCCGTGGAGTTTGCAAATCTACTGATGATGACATCAGCTATACAGAAGCTCCTCACACCAGCTGGAAACAATATTTGGAAAGGTTTTTAGCTTGCCTTTTGTTGCACCGTGTGACACAGGCTCTTCGTTAAGAGACAGTGTGAAGAGAGATATTACTGTGAGACAAATGGTAATACCATATGTGTTGGCAGGGCTGACAGATAAAATCAACACTCCCTGTGTTTCATTAGAATTCAGCACGTTCGGACCATCAGGAGGATTAAAAAACACTCCAAGCCTTCGACGAAATAATTAAGAGTAATAAATCAGCACCAATAGAAATTGTAACAGAGTTCCCAATGGGGGTAAACATACCACCCCTTGCATTGTTAGTTAACTAGTCTGTATTATGAATCGTTAGCTCACTGTTGATATCTTGGCTTGAGCAGAAATGTCCTTTGAGAAGTACATGTGATGCATTAACAACTGGACTAAATAGTTAAGCAGTAAAATACTCAAGCTTTCCAAATTGCATCCCAAGATACGTTAGATAAGTAGAGAAAAATGTGATAAATAAAATGCCACAAAGATGAACAAATATCTGGAGGCATCAATAACTACAAACAATGTCCACTAAAACAATAGGGAATTAAAAACGTAATGTAAGTCTGTTATGTACAGAAGGATCAGGAATTAAGCAAACGTTAAGCACACTAAAGATGGCCTGATGCTGGCTAAAGGTTAATGTTTTATCCTAGTTAAAAGGTTTAGCTTTGGATTTAGAAACTATTCTGGAAGTTGAAGATCTTCATTGAGGTAATGATGGAAGGTACAACCTAAAATTAGTTTCACAAGATCCTCTACATCTGTTGCTCAGTCTCCCTGTAGTTTCTTATTTCATGCCTCAACCTCCTAGCAGCGAAAAGAATGATGCCACCAAGGACATGTTTTTCCAGGTAGGTCGCACAAACTGTTTCAATCCTCCAGAAATTAAGGCCCTCATTACAAGCCTGGCGGTCAGTGTTAAAGCAGCGGTAAGACCACCAACAGGCCGGTGGAAAAAAAAAAGGGATTTACGACCACAGCGGAAAACGCCAACACAGACAGCCACTTTAACACTCTGACCGCCACAGTGGTACAGACAAACAGCATGGTGGTCACCGGCAACGGTCAGGCGGAAGACAATGTACCGCCCACACTACTATGAGAGGCCAATCCAACACCTTTTCCGGGGCGGATTCAACGCGAACAAAAACACGGCGGAAACAGGACTTGGAAGGGGAAACACTCACCTCTACACAACCCACAAGGAACCAGGACGCCATGGAGCCTGAACTCCATATACTCCCTGCGATTGTCTTCCTGCTCCTCTACCAGGAGCACGACTGACGGCGGCGACGACCACGACCACGGTGAGTACTGCACCTACGACACAGGGGAGGGGGGAGGGAAAAGAGAGTGACACACGCAACACGCAACACCCCCACCCCCACCAACACACACACCAATACATGCTGAAACATTACATTTACACCCCCCAACCCCGCCTGGAAGAAAGCAAGGACAAAAGGAAATGAGTTCAACGATTGTAATCATGTAAAATCTATGTAGCCAAAATGTATATACACTATAAACAATTATGTACACCAAGATTTCAAGTCCAGGTACTGCAGTAATATAGTCCCTGGACCACTGGGCCCAAAATGCATGGGCGAGGCCCACACAAGATACCCGATCGAAACGGAGAGAACACTGCAGGGGCATCAGATCGAAAAAAAACAGGCACCTCAGGGGGAAGGGAAGAGGGGCACCTCAGTAGGATGAGTGCACGACGCCAGCTCCACGAGGGGGCTCCATGCCCACTGCTGTATCCTGGGGAGTGCAAAGCCACAGTCTCTCAAGTCTCTCCAGTGAGTAGGTTGCCCACTGCTTTATCCTGGGGAGTGCAAAGCAACAGTCTCTCAAGTGGATGCCTTTCTCCACAGGTTCTGGAGGGGGCTTTGTGCCCAGAGTGCTTCATCTTGCCAAGGACTGAGGTAGTGGATGCCTTTCTCCACTGGTTCTGGAGGGGGCTTTGTGCCCAGAGTGCTTCATCCTGCCAAGGACTGAGGTAGTGGATGTGATACTCCACTGGTTCTGGAGGGGGCTTTGTGCCCAGAGTGCTTCATCCTGCCAAGGACTGAGGTAGTGGATGCCTCTCTCCACTGGTTCTGGAGGGGGCTTTGTGCCCAGAGTGCTTCATCCTGCCAAGGACTGAGATAGTGGATGCCTTTCTCCAATGATTCTGGAGGGGGCTTTGTGCCCAGAGTGCTTCATCCTGACAAGGACTGAGGTAGTGGATGTGATACTCCACTGACGGTGGGCCAACATGGAAGCTTCCCAGGCCCCTGGAACTGACCACCAGCCTCGTCCGAATGACCACTGGGGATGGAAGCCATGTCTGCGGTGGTGCCACCGGCTCAGGATGTGGTCTGGCCGCTGGCGGTGCTGACGGTGGGCTCAGTAGCGGCGGTGCTTGCGGCGGTCATTGGGCAGCGGTGCTGGTGGGCGGCTCACTGACCTCGGTGCTGGCGGCGGCCTCACTGATCTTGGTGCTGGCGGCGGTGTCATGAGCGGCGGTGCTGGTGGGGGGCTCACTGACCTTGGTGCTGGCGGCAGCCTCACTGATCTTGGTGCTGGCGGCGGTGTCATGAGAGGCGGTGCTGGTGGGGGGCTCACTGACCTCAGTGCTGGTGGCGGTGTCATGAGCGGCGGTGCAAGTGGCGGCCTCACTGATCTTGGTGCTGGCGGCGGTGTAAAGAGTGGCGGTGCTGGTGGCGGCATCACTGACCACGGTGCTGCTGGAGGGCACAGTGTCTGCAGTGCTGGTGAAGGGCTCAGTATCTTGGGTGCTGGCGGCGGTGCCCATGGAGGCGGTGCATGTGGCAGTGCCGGTCTGGTCCGCTGTGCAGGTTGGCGGCGACGTTGACTTGCCTTTCTTTTTCAGGCCCTTCCCCACCTTGGATAGTGGTGCAGCTGTCTTGCCACTCCCAACTGTTGTCTTGGCTGAGCCCTTGGTGGCAGGTGTTTTGGCCTTCTCCCTCCGGGATGTGAGCAACTTCTTCTGTTTTGGAGGTGGGGGAATGTCCTTGGCCTCGCTCCTTGGGACACTGGCAGCCCTGTTGCTTGGCGCACTCCAGAAGCCGGTTACTGATGGCACCACTGTGCCCGGTGATGTGGTGGCTGAGGTGATGGGTTGGGACCTGGAAAGGCGGGCCCTAGGGGACAGAAGGGGTGGGGGAGGTGAAGGGAAGAGGTCAAGGTTTGACAGGAAAAGATTTTTAGACACACTGGGACGGGTAGATGGAGGGGGTTTGGGAGTGGAGGAAGAGGTAGTGATTGTAGGAGGTGTTCGTTTGCTGACTTTGGGTGAAGGTGCATGGGCTGGAGGCTGTCGTGAGGTGGACGGCTGTTGGGTGGGTGTGTGACTGCGTTTGTGTAATTTGGGAGGAGGGCTCACAGACACACTGGTAGAGGACACAGGGGATGTGTGAATGGTAGTGGGGGTGGTGATTGCACGTGACCGTTGTGCAGTGATGGGCGTGCTGGTGATGGAGGTAGTGGCTGAGAATGTAGTGCATGCAGTTGTGAGTGGAGACGTAACAGGGAGGGAGGAGGGAGACGTGGAGGAGAGGGACACAGTGGAGGCAGTGGATGTTGGTATGTGTGCATGGGTATGATGCTTGTGTGAGTGCCTGTGGGATGTGTGCTGCTTATGTTTGCCAGAGCTACCCTTGTGTGTTGAGGTGTGTGCATGCTGGTCTGATGGCGTGCTTGGGATAGGCTGAGGTACTGGGGATTGAGTCTGGGTGGAGGAAGTTGGAGGGGGGAGGTTGGACACAGGGACAATGGCTGCCATCAGTGCTGAGGTCAGAGTCTAAAATGCTCGCCATTGGGCTGCCTGACCAGAATGAATGCCCTCCAGGTGTGCATTTGTCTGTTGCAACTGCCTCTCTACACCCTGGATGGCATTGAGAATGGTAGACTGCCCAACAGTGAGGGCAGCAGGGCTGACTGGGGCAGGGCCCGAGGTGACTGGGGTGAAGGAGATGGCCAACCTCCTGGGTGAGCAGCCACGGGGCACATGCTGAGGTGCTGCTGGGAGGACGGTGCTGGCAAGGGAGCTCCCATCAGAGGAGGAGTCGTGTCGCTGGTCTCTGCTCCAGTCCCCGCCGTGGAGCTCCCCTCGCCCTCCCTCCCATTGGTGAATTCTGACTCCGTAGTCTCGCCCTCCCGGGCCATGTGGGATGCAGCTCCCTCCTGCTCCGGTGGCACAGCTCTGCACTACGCCATGCACTTAGAGTTCCCTAATTCCTCACAGGGACATGGGGTACATGGCCTATGCCCCATTTCTGAACACATGGAAGTCCCAGGAGCCTGACTAGGTGTAGATGGCTCTTACTACTGGTGGGGTTGGGGTACCACTTAGCCTGCCTCACAAAGGGTCCTTGCCTACAAAGCTCGCCCTAGCCTAGGGGAACCCACAGCCCACTTCCCCCACCCAGACACCTCCAATGCGCGCAGAGTCAGATGGATGTGACTGTACTCACCCCCTTGTGGCTGCTGTGATGCCCTCAAGCGCCCATCCAACTCCGGATACGCCACCGCCAGGATCCGGAACATCAGGGAGGTCATGGTGCGACGGGCACCCCTCCCACGTTGGGAGGCCATCCCCAGCTGGGCCTCTGCCGTCTTCTTGCTCCAGCTGTGAATGTCCTCCCATCTTTTCCGGCAGTGGTTGCTCCGTCTGTGGTGGACCCCCAGGGCCCAGAAGTCCTTGCTGATGGTACACCAAATATCCTTCTTCTGGTGGGCGCTGACCTACAGGAATAGTACAGGGGAAAAGGTACAACATTAATCGTCCGGACCGTCACAGTCATTGGCCCACGTACCCACCCTTGCCCTGACGCACATACACTCACCGTCGGATCATGCACACCTCATCCACACCACTATCTCCCATCCACACCACTCCAAACAGGCATTTCCCATACAGCATGCTCACAGTGTACTCACCTGTTTGTCTGGAGGACCGTAGAGTAGCGTGTACTGGGGAGGAGCCCATCCACTAGTTTTTCCAACTCCTCCGATGTGAAGGCAGCGGCCCTTTCCCCAGACACATGAGCCATTGTTGCTTCCAGACTGAGGTCACAGCAGCACTTGCGGTGTAGGTCCTCTCCTGTTGAAGATCAGGTATCAAGGGAGTGAACAGAGAGAAAATGGCGGTCACGTCCACGGCGGTGCGTACCGTCACCGCCGGCATACATCGTCATTGGATCCTGGGACCCAGAGGGTCCAATGTTAACCAATGCAGGACTGCGCCACGGTCTTCAACTGCCTACTGCGACGGTGTACAACGCCAGCGCAGTTACCTCATATCCCCTTGTCCCACATTACAGGTCAGGCAGCCGCCATTTCAGGGGGCCACATGGCATTAATTTTAAATGCTTCACACATATCTAGGCCTTGCATACACACTAAGACAGGCACATAGTGGATTGACAAATTTGTGCAAAAAAGTTGTTTTTTTAGTACCTCAGTGTTGGCTGACCCTCTGATCGCTGTTCTCATCCATAGTACATGTCCGATGGGGCAGGTGAGGAGATGGCGGCATCCTCCGGTGTACAGACGCTGGTGGACCTGTCGACAATGGAAGAGCAACATGTAATTGTGACCTACAGACTTGATCGTGCCACCATCCAGGAACTGTGTGCCCAGTTGGAGCCAGACCTGATGTCAGCGATCCGCCATCCCACAGGAATCCCCCATCTAGTGCAGGTGCTGTCAGTACTCCATTTCCTGGCAAGTGGGTCTTTTCAAACTACAGTGGCCATAGCATCAGGGATGTCCCAGCCTATGTTCTCAAACGTGTTGTTCAGAGTGTTGCCTGCCCTGCTGAAACATGTGCGCAGCTACATCGTTTTCTCTCAGGTGGAGGATTTGCCTACAGTGAAAGGTGACTTTTTTGCCCTGGGACATATCCCCAACATCATAGGTGCTACTGATGGGACATGTGGCCTTGGTACCCCCCGCAGGAGTGAACAGGTGTACAAAAATCGGAAGAGCTACCATTCAATGAATGTGCAGATGGTGTGTTTGGCAGACCAGTACATCTCCCATGTGAACGCCAAGTTTCCTGGCTCAGTGCATGACGCCTACATTCTGAGAAATAGCAGCATCCCTTATGTGATGGGGCAACTCCAGAGTCACCGTGTGTGGCTATTAGGTGAGGAAAAGGACCCCATACAGTGTGAATAGTTGTCTGGGGTTGTCCCTAAGGGTTAGTGTGTGTCTAACAGTTGTCCCTCGACATTTGCAGGTGACTCTGGCTACCCCAACCTGTCATGGCTACTGACCCCAGTGAGGAATCCCAGGACAAGGGCAGAGGAACGCTACAATGAGGCACATGGGCGAACTAGGAGGGTTATAGAGAGGACCTTCGGCCTCCTGAAAGCCAGGTTCCGGTGCCTCCATATGACAGGTGGTTCCCTATACTACTCACCACAGAAGGTGTGCCAGATCATCGTGGCCTGCTGTATGCTGCACAACTTGGCTTTGCGATAACAGGTGCCTTTTCTGCAGGAGGATGGTCCAGAAGGAGGTCTTGTGGCAGCTGTGGAGCCTGTGGACAGTGAAGAAGAGGAGACAGAAGAAGAGGAGGCAGAAGAAGAGGACATAGACAACAGAAACACTGTGATCCAACAATACTTCCAGTGAGACACAGGTAAGAAGACATCACTGCCTCCTACATCTGATAAAACTGTTCGACCTATCATCTGTCTGTCACTTTCACCCAGTGTATGGAGCCTAATTTGTCACTTTCCCCTTCGATTTCACAGATGTGGGTCCCACTGTGTGAACTCTGCTATGTTACCTCATGGACTAGAGCTGTGTGACATTGGTATGTTGACATTACAATGGACATTGCTATTTCCCTCAGTTATTGCAAATACACATTTGTGGAAGCACAAACTGATCCAGCTTGTTTTGTGATTCAAGGGTGTTTATTTAAGTGCTAAATTGTGGATGGGGTTTTAAAATGGTTAGGGGTGATGGTGGAGGAATGTCCATGGCAGAGTCCAGTCTATTTGTCTCACAGGTGCATTGTCCAAAGGGGCATAGGAAGTGGAGCTAGGGCAGTTTAAGGATGGACAGGGTGACAAAGTGGGACAGAAGGATTACATTCAGGGTGGTCTCATTTCTTGGCGGGGGTCTTGGCATTGTTCTCTGTCTTTGTCCTGGATCTCAGGGACCGCTTGTGGTGTGGTTCTCCATCTGCAGGGGGTGGGGTGCTGGTGTCGTGGTCCTGTGGCGCTGCCTCCTGTCCACTAGCGCCAGCGGAGGTGGTGGGCAGTTCATCGTCCAGGCTAGTGTCAGGGGCCCCTTATTGTGCCACAGTGTCCCTCCTGGTGTTCACAAGGTCCTTCAGCACCCCTACAATGGTACCCAGGGTGGTACTGATGGACTTGAGTTCCTCCCTGAACCCCAAATACTGTTACTCCTGCAGCCGCTGGGTCTCCTGAAACTTGGCCAGTACCGTTGCCATCGTCTCCTGGGAATGATGGTACGCTCCCATCATGTTGGAGAGGACCTCGTGGAGAGTGGGTTCCCGGGGCCTGTCCTCACCCTGTCGCACAGCAGACCTCCCAGTTCCCCGGTTGTCCTGGGCCTCTGTCCCCTGAACCATGTGCCCACTGCCACTGCCCCCAGGTCCCTGCTGTTCTTGGGGTGGTGGGTTAGCCTGGGTTCCCTGTAATGGTGGACACACTGCTGCTTGACGTGTCCTGGGGACAGAGGTATGGGCCCGCTGGGTGGGTGCTGTGCTGGTGTTTCCTGAGTCGGGAGGCTCTGTGGTGGCCTGTGACTGTGTCAGGGGAACCGACTTTCCCGAGGTCCCAGATGGGCCGGGCTGGTCATCAAGATCCAGTTGGACAGAGCTGCTGTCATCACTGTGGGCCTCTTCTGTGGGGGGAGTGGACATGTCTGGAACCTCCTGTCCGGTGACATTGGGTAGGGGTCCTGCAGGGGTGGGTATAAAGGCATGATTATTGCATCTGTGTGTGCCATGGCGTGCAATGGGTGGGTGACCCTGTACGCCAGTGCTTATATTCTTGTGTAGGACCTTGTGTGATAATTGTTTAGGGGTCTGTGTGGATATCTGTAGTGGACATGCATTGGTGATGGGTGTCCATGCTTTGTTGTTGCATGCAGGGCTTGGTGATGGGATGTGTGGTTTGTGATAGTGGGACATATGTGAGGAGTTGGAGTGATGGGGGGTGAGGGCGAGGGTGGGGGCATGTGATAGCATGCAGGTAGGTTGGGAGATGAAGTAGTTAAAGATTTGACTTACCAAAGTCCATTCCTCCAGCTACTCCTGCAAGGCCCTCAGGATGCAGTATAGCCAAGACCTGCTCCTCCCATGTTGTTAGTTGTGGGGGCGGAGGTGGGGGTCCGCCGCCAGTCCCCTGAACCGCAATGTGGTGTCTTGAAACCACGGAACGCACCTTCCCCCGTAGGTCGTTCCACCGCTCCCTGATATCATCCCGTGTTCTTGGGTGCTGTCCCACTGCGTTGACCCTGTCCACGATTCTGTGCCATAACTCCATCTTCCTAACTATGGAGGTGTACTGCACCTGTGATCCGAATAGCTGTGGCTCTACCTGGATGATTTCCTCCACCATGACCCTGAGCTCCTCCTCAGAGAACGTGGGGTGTCTTTGCGGTACCATGGGGTGGTGTGGGTGATGTGTGGGGTGATGTTTAGGGGTGTGTGGTGTTTTGTGCACGGATGTGTACGTGTGATGGTGTTGTGTGCCTCTGTATGCTGGTGTGGTCTTTGCTTTGCTGTCTCTATGCTTCTTCCAAATTGTTTGTTGTAAGGGTTTGTGGGTAATGTGGGTGTGTGTTTTATATTGTATTGGGTTTGTGGGAGTGGTGTGTGTATGTGTATCAGGTATGTGTATTTGGAATTGCCCAATGTGGTAGTGTTTTGTAAAAGTGTGTGTATTTTGAGCGCGGCGGTGTGTACCGCCACTGGAATACCGCGGTTGAAAGACCGCCGCGTGGATTCGTGGGTCGTGATAGCGTGGGCGTATTCCTGTTGGCATGACAGTGGAGGTTTTGTTATCGCCAGTTATCACTGACCTTTGGTGTGGCGGACTTGTGTGGGTGTCTGAATTTTGGCGGATTCTGAGCTGTGGGTCGTAATGGCTGTGGCGGGATTCCGCTGCCTCGGCGGTGTGTTGGCGGTCTTCTGCACGGCGGTAAGCAGGATTTACCGCCAATGTTGTAATGAGGGCCTAAATTTCTTCAAGTGCCAATTTCTTAAAAAATGCCAATAATGTTGCTTTCTTGATTCAAAAACTCCCCAAGTCTTCCGGACTGGTCCCACAGTCGCTGGTCCTTGGGAACGGTTTTAGTCAAAAAAACATTTTTTGAATGAAGAAATCTTCCTTTGAGTGCAAAATAACTTTTCGTGAACTTCAAATCTGTTTTCATACTATTATAAAATGCTATAAAGTTGCTCATGCAGTTAGCTTTGCAAATCAGGCTACTAGTGTCCATGGTGACAAAATGAAGGGAACCTGCAAAAAGTACAAATTTTTAAATAGGTAGAGCGTGGTGTGTATATATACCAAGGAATTAGTGCACCACATATTTACACTCCGCCTGAAATTTGCAGTTATCATGTCCAGATACTTCCAGACCATGAGGAGGGTAGGAAACCTTTTTGCACCAGGGAGCGGGGAAGGGGTCCGGGGTATGCACTGCTGTCTACTAAACTGTCTACTAATGGTTTCTCGAGGCCTCATATTGCTGTTGTCTCCCCACTGGGTAACCAAAATGGTCAGTTTGTACATTTGCCTCGCCAAGAGTAGAGATAAGGCAAAGAAGGCTTACTCCAAATGTCGGCAGAGGGCTTGAAAATCAGGTCTTGTGTGACACAAGTAATGACACTCAAAGTAATAAATAGGCCATTATTTATGCACGTAAAAGGTGGGGCAGTTAAAATAAGGATGCAGAACAAAAACAAAAGGTCCCAACAACCTCTGGGGCTGACACATGACCTCCAATCACTAGTTTACCACTTAAGTTGCAAAATGCTACACTAAAATTAAATAAGGCACTACTGCCTATTTTAGTCTATCAGAAACTGTTCTAGTAATATAGTAGACTTCAAAATCACTTGTTTTATTGGCCTTTTTTACAAACTGCAATTGGAAGGTGCAGAAGTGGAGAATAGAATAAAATACTGTACCAAACTGGTTATGATATATCAGCCATTTCCCAATGTTTCTTAGTGGTCTTGGTTGCACGGTGGACAACTCAGTGGGTTTAAGACCCAGTGGGGGAGGCTTCAACAGAAACAATACCAATATCCCAAACACCAACACCAGAACAAGGGTTCCATCTAAGTTCTAAACAATGTTTCAGAGCGTCAACGTACCAATTGAATGTCCTGTTAGTAGGTAAGTAGGGTATTCAAGGGGGATAAGCTAGCTAGGGTGTCACCTTGACTCGAATTAAACTAGCATCCATAAATGTTTCTACTTGTAGTACCAAACCTAAGCAATACATTCCTTGGAACTGGCCAATTGTGGCCATGATTTTTTGGTGGCGATGGCACTGAATGGACTAATGGCAGTGACTGAATTCACAGGCTCCCTAATTGGAAATGGGGAAACTCCACAGGCTCACTAACTGGAAATGGTGAAACTCAATTATGATCTAGCATACTGCCACTGCTAAACACAATAAGGACTAAAGACACCATTCAAAGTATCCAAACACATGATGACTGGTTGGAGTACTTTGGTCACTACTGGATGGCCTGACATGACACGATCAAACCTCAGTGTTGCTCTGGCACTAAAAATGGTCAGACATGGCCTCCTCTAAGGATTGAACTGGACAGATGAGTAATGAAGCAAGGGCATTGTTCCTTGACCAATGGCTACACACCTACCTTAACTGTAGAGTTGTAAGGTGTGCTTATTATAAGCTCAACAACTCAGGATGACCTTCAGTCAGATAGATATTGCTCATTGTCCTCATGCCACACATTATAGCTTGTTCATCTGTGGGTGGGTTGGGTGTGAAAGGGGGAAAGCAATGGGTATCCTTCAGAACCTTGGCCTAGTCTTAGTTTGGAAGGCACCAGCAACCAGCAGAGCTTGGTCCTGGAAGATACCTCTCTGGAATGGTGCAGAGAGATTCACAGAAGCAAAGATTATGGTTTGTATTGTGCTAATATTTATCATCTTTGAGACTCTAGCACTCTAGCATAAACCCAGAATGAACAAGTGCATATTTTTGTGAGTTCTCTGCCATTCCGAACACATATATCTTCTTCGACGTTTCAAGATGGTAGAGGGTGAGGCACTTGCCCTAACTGTCTTTGCAATATGTATTCCTCATTCACTGAAAACAGACGCTTTCAAACGAAGGTACCCAGTTTGATAAGGGACATCAAGAACAACAAAAGGAAGTGGGGGAAGAGGCGCTCACTCAATGTGAAAGCCAGAAATAGCTGTCAGAGTGCAACTTGCGGATTTCTCTAAAGTACCAGACAACCTCTCAGCTTTCCAGCAACATTTTTGTGATATTGCACAGGCAGGTCCTCCAAACCACTAGAAAAACAGAACAACCTAGGGAAGGACTACCAGGTTGTGTCCTCATCCAACACCATTCACTATGGATATGGATATGGTCCCTATGTAACAAAGACATACGAAACAAGTCATAAACACACAAAACATGTTGGAAGAAATGTTCATTAATAGTTTAAACAACTAGGAATCGTTATGGGTAGCGTTACAATCAATAATTTTTCACCCACTGTGCCACTCTACACAGAGACCCATCTTATGAAAAGGAGGACCTGCCCCTGCTTCTCATAGGAACAGTCTACCCAAACATCCAGTTAAGATCCCTCCAGAACAGACTAGGTTTGGCCTCGTCAGTGAGATTTATCTTGGAAACAATGGTACAGGCAGCAAGGGACCAAGGTCTGAGCATACCCTTGGCCACTTAGGGTGTTACATCAAACACCCAAATGGTGATGGGGCAAATGCTTACAAATAGTCTAACCTCATGGCAATCGCTTTGGGCATCACTTCAGCCCACTATTTTTCACTCACTGTGCTACTCTGGACAGAAGCACACCTTTTGAAATCAGTACTGGCCCAACTGCTCCTGCCAACAGTATATCCCGAACTGGCAGGCAGTTGGGGATAAAATGTGAAGCAGGCCTATGTGTAAGGTGGCACAGACGGCTACCCAGGGTGACTGCAAATGGTTTAGACTATATGCAAGCATTTTGCACATCTTTTGTCTGATGAAATATGCCATAAATATCATATGCGTCACCAAGCACACAGTGAGGACAAAAAAAAGAACACAGTTATGAGTGACGTTTGAGATGTTCACATGGGAAAGGCTAGTACTCCCTCTTTCCTACAAAGATGCAAGCAAAAAGGCCAGAGACTGGAATCACAACCAACAACTGCCAATCACCTTACATCTAGTAATGAGCAAAATACCACTGGTTCCCAACCAGGGAGTGCATTTAGTGTGCACCCTCCTGAAAGCAGGCACTGGACAAAGCATGGCACTCCTGTAGACTCACAAACTGTCTGGGGCTGGAGGGAACCTACAAGAAAGAACAGAAATAATCTAGCATAGCAAGAGTAGCATAGATTCCATAGTCGTAAATGAGCTTTGCATTTGCAGAGAAGGAATATTCAAGAACAAGAAGAAAGCTTGATTCAACAAAATGCATAATGTTTAATTTTCAATGCAACAATACACAGTAACCTTTTCAGCTATAGAAAGTAGTTCTTTTGTGCTAAGAGACCACTTATCCCAGCTGGAGAATATAAATATCTTCTTGTAATCTAGAGTTGTGACCATGCTCCTGCCCGTCCCAGAAACGGCAGAACACCTGGACGCCAGGTGGCTAGGAGTTTCAAAGTCATGATGCACCACAGCAAGGACTGCACAGCAGCACTGTTTAAATTCTTACTGTTGTGAGGGCGGAGGTCGAAAATGACGGTATTTGTGCTTCTGGAGCGGAAATCTGGTGAAGGCCTCCAGTCAGAGGAGTTGCTGCCCATAATCGCGATTGGGTGAGCACAGGGGGAGGTGTCATGAATGCGCCGGCCTGCCCCAGGGAGCTGAGGCAGTTCATGGCATGTAGCAGTGCGACTGGTGCCTCCTGGGTATCGCTGGTTGCTGTCTCTCAGGCATTGCTGGTTGCTCTTTGTGGCATCTGCCCCCATTGCTTCTGTTTGCCTCTTCCAGCCATGAGGGTGGAGCTGGGAGTACCCATTGGACCCTTTCCACCATGGAAGTTAGTGGCACTCTGCTGTGAGATCAGTGGAAAGGACTGAAAACTCCATAAAAGCTCAACTGGTGTACTAAGCGAGTGAGCATTTTATCTCCAGTAATATTGAGAAGGAATGGGTGTTAAAAGTCTACGCTGTGGCCTTTCTGTGGTGGTGGCGGTCAGGTAAGCGTTTAACTTTTTCTTCTACTATCTTTGGTATTGTAGGAGTAATAAGCAACACTGTTCTGCTTAGCGTCAGACCAAGCGGGAATGAGACTAAAGAATGAAAAGAATGCAGCACTTTTCATCTGAGAAATGAATTTTTTAAGACACTTCCCAGGTCTCAAACACGAGTATTCAAAAATATTAACGTGAGCATTTAACTTGAATGCAGCAAAACACGTACAGATACTAAAATAATCACAGAAATAAAATAAGCAGAAAAAATTGCAATATAGCAACAATAAATATGTATGCAGTGAATATATATATATATATATATATATATATATATATATATATATATATATATATATATATATATATATATATTTATGCAGGCACACAGCAAAGCTATATAGTTAAGAAATAAAAATGCATCACCATGGGGATCAAATCCAACATCACCCTTGTCCTTGCCAACATCGAGATGTGGAACCCTGGACAGCTGGGACAGGAGAAATATTCCCCAATGGGACTCATGAGCAGTGCATCCACCCTCACAATGAGCTCCTTCTGCCTCTGTGCCAAGCTTCTCCATCTTATATACCTTAAACAAACCCAACAGGAAGGTTCTGGTAACCTTCCCCCTCCCTTCGAGTAAGTTGTGAAATTCAAATGCTGGCTGTACTTTGCCTGTGTTGAAAAACACACAAAAGAATCGGCAAGATCCCAATGTGCATTTCCACATGAGACATACCCTTCTCTGCTATAAACATTCTCATCCTTGTACACTCTTATCATCGTTGCATCCCCCATGATATGTTCCCTTCTCTGGTCAGAGGAGCGAAAACACGTTCAATGTAGAAAAAAAGCTCAGCATGGAAAAATAATTGCGCCACCGATGTGACGGTATTTGAAGCTAAGTTAAGCACAAAATGGAGTAAGTGGTCAAGATGGAATTGGTGGTTAAATACAGATAGCTTTACAAACATCTATACCAAACGTTCCCAGTAAGGCCTCAAGGATTCAAGGAACAAGAAAGGAGAGGAAAGTGAGCGCTCAGTCAAATTCCCCCAGTGCAACATTGAAAATGATGTCGAACAAGCAAGTGCATTGGATGGTTGCTCAGGGCTCGTGGATATAACAGAGGACAGTGCCAGGCCTCAAGGGGCTTCTTCACTGGTGGAATCAATTGAGAGGTTTGTGGGGAAGCATTTTAGAGGTGTGTCATCTAAAAAGGGAATGGAATATATAGCTTTTGATCTGCAAAGCCCTTCACCTTTGTTGCTAGATTTGAACAGGACAGAGCTACCCAAATACCAGACCATCACTGAGGAGTGAATAGCTCAGGCAGAGCCACGATTATCCTCGTCAACTTGTTTGCAATTTAGGGGGACCGGCCTGCAAGATTCCAAGAAGAATTCCCAGAGCTGTGGAGTCAAGAAATACTGGATCCGAAGGAATCTGTCGTTAGTGGACCGTTACCAAAAGCCCAGAAAGTCATAGGCCTTAGCCTTTATTGTGTTTTGGGGAGTCTTCACTAAGTCCTTTAAACTGAGGAAATTAAGGACTCGCTCCCACAATATCATCTGACTTTGCTGTTGGTTCATGCTCCTGATCATCAATGTTGGATGTCATGGTTTTAATGCAAAAAAACTTGCAGGGCATTTTTTAAGCAATGGTTGTGAGTTCAGACACGCTGAAGTCACATACGGCCTATTTGAAGTCTATTGCCGCGGAGTTAAAACAGATAAATGGTTGTATTACCAAAATGGTGAGACCAGTGAGGGTTGACCTAGCAGGTCAGGGAGTGGTTGTAGTTGACTGGCGTGAGGAGTGCGCGTCTGCTAAATCCGCGGATCGGGTCCTAACTGTAGAGGGGCTGCCTTTGGTTTATGTGTCTAAATACCCACTGCTAATAAAAAGAAGGGGCAGCCATTATGGCTTTGGCAATTACTTTGGCTTGGAGCACCAAAGGAGGAATAAACATACAAAAAAAAAGGAGTGCAGCGGGGATAGCTAGAGGTGGGAAAAAGGAAGCCCAATGTGCTAGGCGACAGCCTTCACCCGCAGTGGGTAGCCCAGAAGACAGTAAAGTTGGGGGCATAGGGAGCACCCCAGCCAAAGGAATAGAATATACCCCCGCCAGGTCAATTTCAAGAGAAATGTACATAAACAAAGGAAAAAGTGTCCCCCTCCCCAGTCCCCGCAATCAGGTTCATCTGGTAGAAGTCAGGAGGGGAAGAAGTGAATAAAGAGGGTCAGAGGGGTTTGAAGGAGGTAACCAGTAAGGAGGGTAAAATATGGGAGGAACCTAGGGGGTATAGAAAAGGAACATACTCATGAGGTTAGATTTGTCACTGCATTGGAACAAAGTTCTAATAAAACCCCTGGACCAAAAGGCAAGAGGATGGCGATAAACTATCTAAGGGTCTATCTAAAACCAGCCCCAGGAAGTTGACGGTGGAAAAGAGCAAAGACATTAAACCCCTTAAATAGGTCTCAGCTCCCAGAAATAGTCTCCTTTTGCCCCAGGTTATATTTAGTCTTAACAACTGACCTGAAACAAGTGGGCTTACTGCAAAATAGAGATGGCAAAGAAAAGATCTGGGGAAATAGCAGTGAAGCAGCCAGTAACCCCAAAACTGGGCTTTCTGAATTGTTAAGGTGGCCTACATCATGTTAAATGGAAGGATTTTGTCACCTATAGACACATTAAGGAAAGTAGTGTGGGCAGGATTCAAGTTCTGTTGTCCCAAGAGGAAGGCTATAGATATGGGGGCATTCCCTTCTATCAGAACAGGTATGATTGCCTGCATAGGGAAGAGGCTGTGGGTGAATGGGCAATTTTAACCAATTTGGATTACGAGCGGGTTTCTCTGCCCAGCATCAGTTTGCCTTCCTGGAGCATCTATGGATTAAGCAATATAATGAGGCTGCAGGTGGTTAGAGAAATTATAAAGCAGGATTTTATTCTATGTTTCCAGGAGAAAGCGCTGTGCAGATAGTCTCCACAGATATATTGCTTTTTGGGTGTCTAGCTGAAGGCAGCAGAAAATGCCTCAGGTCAGCACTAGGGGGTATTGTTCATGTTGGTGCCTACTAACATCACTTCAAGTGTATGGCAGGTCAAAACACAGTGCAACTGGATATTAGAGTGTGGTGTGCAATTAGTGAACATATGTAGGGGGAAGCAATGTATCAGTGTTTTAAATGTAGTATTTCTGATTACAAGGGAAATATTGAACTGTTTAAAAAAGATGTGGTTAATTTAGGTGTTCTATAGCCCCACAACCTGATCATTTCAATGGGGGAATTTAATCACAAACTGCTCTCTGAGATTGTGGATGAAAAAAATAAGTATTGTCTAGCTGCTTTTAATATACAACGTGTTTGTACACCATCAAATGTGGCATCAGGGAAAGATATTGCTTTGTTAGATTTTCTCTTATTAAATGGCTTGGTGAGTCTAAATGTTTGAGTGCCCGCAGATATGCCTGCTAGGAAAAAACTTAAGTAGGGTAATGAGAACTATCCAACTGAGTATGTGTTCGTACCGTTCTGGGCCTTTGAATTAATTGAGAAATTCCGTTGGAGGGAAGTGATCATTATCCCTTATGCACAAGCCTTAACGTGTATATTGCACCTAGGCAGATGAGGGTCCAAAGTTGGCTGCTCAAAACGTTTGAGAACAAGACTTTCGGAGAAGCATTTAAGCATATTGAACGCTTGGCAATACATTTATGGAGGATAAGCTTTTGGGAAGGTATCCTTAGATCCTCTAGCCCGGTATGATGAAATAATAAAAAAAGGTTGCTGAGTGTCTTATAATAGAAGGTACGGCCTGCAACACTTTACAAAATAAAAATAATTATGTGAGGCATGCCAAGAATAATTGGTTTGATAAAGAATGTAGAATATTAAAAAGTAATATTCGGAAGCTGGAAAGACACCTAAGGCTATCAAGAAGTCAAATTGGGGGGAGGAGAGGGGGGCTACACCTTCTTAGCTTAAAAAGAGAATTTAAAAACTAGGAAGAAACAGGAGTTTAACATATTGTTGAGGGAAGTGCTAAAGGAATATGAAATCTTTAAAGATTTGCTTTTAATTCTGCAGGAACTAGTTCCCTTTCTAGAAGAATTAATATAAGAAATGGCCTGAGGCAAGGGTGTGTATTGGTACAATTTTGTTCTCTTTGTTTCTGGCTGATCTCCCTAAGGCCCTAAGTCAACCAAATACATTTAGCACAAAAATCAATAATACACATATTAGCTGTCTCTTGTAGGCGGACAAATTAGTGATCTTCGATTTGACAGGAGTTGGCTTCAAAGAAAATGAGATACATTTAGGGAATACTACAAGAAGAAAAAATGTAAAATAAATATGGAAAAGACTGAAGTGCTTCAAATAGGCAAACATAGGAAAAGTATGAGTTTGGTAATAAATAAAGTTAAACTAGAGAGAGTCAATAAATATAAATACAAATAAATACCCGGGGGTATGTTTCTCCCATAATTTAGGTTGGAAGGATCATGTTGCTTTTTCACAAGCCGAGGCACTTTTGTCGGTAGGGGGACTAAAGAAATGTGATAATGGCTATGGGGAGACCCTCCCCCCGGCCAGTGCTGATGGCGTATTAAGCTATGATACATTTCATGTATGGGGCTGAGGTGGTCGGGATAGGGGGTAAAAAGAGTGGGGACCTTGAAGAAGGAAGGTGCCAAAAAAAGTTTTTCTCCCTCCCATCCTCCTCCATGTTGCAGGCAGTTAGAGTGGAAACGAACCTACCGGAGTGGATGCATTTAACACATGCGAAGATAATAACATTTTGGATAATAATGACTGATAGCCTGGAAACACTGAAAATATCCCTGTTATGTAAAAAGGAGATTTTGCAAAGCGAGCTATCCAGGGCCCAGGGAGTCACAGGAAGGACCCCAGCATGTGCCAGGGAATTACAAATAAATGTTGTAGAGGGCACCAATGTGATGAGAGTGAGAAAGGTGGAGTTGAAAAGAACATTAAGGCAGGTTTCAAGGGATGAGGACCTCATCTACTTGGGGAAGAAACAATCAGTCTCCCACTTACTAAGTTCCTGGGTGAACAGTGAGACCCTTTCCTATCTGGAGAGACTACCAAATATTAAGATGCGTCAAAGTCTTTTGAGATTTAGGTGCAGGTTAAACCTAGTTTTAATGTCAATGTGGCCTTAAGGTCAAAGGGAATTCAGTGCATGTCCTTGTATATTGTTTATGTTTTTTAACCAGCGGAACATTTTTTTAAAGCCTATTTTTTTAAAATATGGTTTCAGGAACAGGGGACAAGCACTTGAATTATTGCTTGAAATTAGATTTTTAGATGCGATGTGTGCCATGGGGCGATTCTTATTTTCTGTAAGTACTCTTTGAAAGTCGAATTGAGATTAATTAATTAATTGAAGTGGAGCTAGCCTTTTAATACACACAGAGGGTCATTCTGACCCTGGCGGGTGGCTTTCCCGCTGGGCTGGCGGGCGACCGCCAAAAGAGCGGCCGCCAGCCCAGCGGGAAAGGCCCTGCAACAAGGAAGCCGGCTCCGAATGGAGCCGGCGGAGTGGCAGGGGTGCGACGGGTGCAGTTGCACCCGTCGCGATTTTCACTGTCTGCTAAGCAGACAGTGAAAATCTTTATGGGGCCCCCAGGGGCCCCACGACACCCGTTCCCGCCATCCTGTTCCTGGCGGTAAAAACCGCCAGAAACAGGATGGCGGGAAGGGGGTCGGAATCTCCATGGCGGCGCTGCTTGCAGCGCCGTCACGGAGATTCAGCCCATGCAGGGGAAATCCGACGGGAAACCGCCGGATCCCCTTTTCTGACCGTGGAGTCAGAATGGGCTGGGAAGCACCGCCAGCCTGTTGGCGGTGCTTCCGTGGTCCCCGGCCCTGGCGGTCTTGGACCGCCAGGGTCAGAATGACCCCCACAATGTATTAGAATACATAGATCTTATTGTTGAACGAGCTAAGTTTTATTTCATTTTATATTTTGATTTATTTTAATTGCTAGTTTGGATTTTTATTGTGTTATTCTGTTTCAAGAAATTGTTTTAAAGACTAAGGGCCAGATTAGGAGTCTGGCGGTCCCACATTACGAGCCTGTCAGACTCGCCAACCTCTTGCCGTCCCTGTCAGGATCAGTAATTCTGATGTGCTGGCGGTGGTGCAGGTTGCACTCAGCGCCGTCCTGCTGATTACAACTTTGTTCTCTGCCAGCCTTTTAATGGCAGTATCACCGCTATGAAAAGGCTGGTGGAGAACAGGTGCAGGGTGCCAATGGGGGGGCCCCTTCCCAGCACCCTTGAAATGCGCAGTGTCTGCTGTGCAGACAGTGTGCGTTTAGAGGGTGCTAGTGCCACCTGCGTGCGGCAGGATTGCCGCTGGCATTATTATGATCCGGCGACAATGCTGACGCACCTTTACCACTGGGCTGATCAGCGGAAACCTTGGTTTCCACCAGTCAGCCCAGTGGGCAAGTCGTAATGGGCCCAGCAGGAAGGTTGACCGCATGACGGCAACCTCCCTGTCGGGAGTTTGGCGGCCGGATGTTTCTATGCGCCAAACTCTTAATCAGCCCCTAGGATCTAAATAAACATATGTTTGACTGACAAATTTAGAGTCTCTTGGATCATGTGTGAGCCTCCGAGCCGCTACTAAGTGGAAGACATTGAGCCATCTCAAACTGAATGCATTTGTAACTGAAATATTCACCTATGGTGATTGGAAAAATTATGACCCACTTGCCCCATGGTCTGATGATCTGGGACCACCGCCTGAAGTATCCAAGGAAGTAAGAAACCTCAGAATTACCATGGACTTTAAGCTGTCAATGACACCCAAAACGAATAAGTGCGCAAGATTAAGCTTCATTACTATGGAAATTCTACAACACATCTTCCCACACCTAGGATTTTCACACAGGATACTGCTTATCTCTCTTATACTGTCTAAACGTGATTACGCCAATGGCCTCTACCAGGGATCACCTCTATCAATTATGAAAGGACTACACTGACTTCAAAACTCTGCTGCCAGACAACGCCAACATATAAAGCCACAAGCCCACATCCCCCCTGCCTTAAGGGCCTTACACTGGTTACTGGCTGCCATACGGTCCACTTTCAAGCTGCTTTGTGGCACCCACAAAGCATACATGGAACAGGACTACTTTTCATCAGGTAGAAAATCACAAAATGCACACAACAAAGAAACCATCGTTCCAGATTGGCAACTTGCTTCAAAATCCCCGTATACAAGAAAAAAGCCAAAGGTGGACCATCTTTCTCTTTTAAGCAGCCAAACATTAGAATCCATTACCCCCAAACATAAGATCAACAGATAACCATCTAATCTTCAGAAGATTACTTAAGTGCTGGCTCTTCCCCATATGACCACTGTTAGAAATTGGGTCTCTACCTGCAGAGGTATGCATCATGAAACAAGAAAGAGAGGGACCGGGAGATTATTTGGTCCAGTGTACAGTCTCCCAATAAATTAATACATAATAGGTACACTGTTCCACGTATACTCAAGTAGCCTAGGGCACCGGAGGTGTCAGGAGCAAAAACCCTCAAGCATCACAATGGATGACCAGCATCATCATCGGGAATTGCTCCTCGCCAGGCCGGCGCTGCAATGCCCGACGGGCTCCCCTTAAAAAGGGGAGCACTCAGCCGTACTGTTCTGATGATAGTTAGTCAGACAGTTATGCCTATATTCAGGCACCAGCAAACGCTCGGAGAGAAAAAAGAATGTGAAACTAAAATTGGTTATTCATCCTAAAGATTATTTCAAAATTTTAATCAAAATAGTAGGATGAAGACCAAGATTAAAATCAAAAGAAAGTAAAAACTGAGTGTTGATGCTCACTTACTTTCAAAGAGCAATAAAATAACGGGGTCTGTAATTTTAACAGCACCCACAAGTTGGGGTCGACATGTTTCGCGTCGTATGGTCCAACAGGATCCGGTGACGCTTCATCAGGACCAAAAGAAAATTTTATATCATTTCTTCTCCAATTAAAACGAAAAAAGTGACGAAAAATGAATATATATACCGGTCACTTACACTTCAAGTAAACTGGCTACGTCACTGTCAAGTCACCCATCCCCCAATAGGGAAAAGGCTCCTTAAGAGGCACGTTTCGGGGACTTGGAAACACTACGGTTGTTCGCCAGGTCCGTTACTGAGGACCTACCCTCCGACACGGCGTCTCGCACATGTGATCCTGTTGGACCATACGACGCGAAACATGTCGACCCCAACTTGTGGGTGCTGTTAAAATTACAGACCCCGTTATTTTGTTGCTCTTTGAAAGTAAGTGAGCATCAACACTCAGTTTTTACTTTCTTTTGATTTTAATCTTGGTCTTCATCCTACTATTTTGATTAAAATTTTGAAATAATCTTTAGGATGAATAACCAATTTTAGTTTCACATTCTTTTTTCTCTCCGAGCGTTTGCTGGTGCCTGAATATAGGCATAACTGTCTGACTAACTATCATCAGAACAGTACGGCTGAGTGCTCCCCTTTTTAAGGGGAGCCCGTCGTGCGTTGCAGCGCCGGCCTGGCGAGGAGCAATTCCCGATGATGATGCTGGTCATCCATTGTGATGCTTGAGGGTTTTTGCTCCTGACACCTCCGGTGCCCTAGGCTACTTGAGTATACGTGGAACAGTGTACCTATTATGTATTGAGGTATGCATCATGTCCAAGTAGGGACCACAATCCTTATTGGGGGAGGGCAGATACACAACCGTAAATAACTTGTGCTCACCCTCTGGTAGCTTGGCGCAGAGCATTCAGGCTTAACTTTAGAGACAATGTGTAAAGTATTCATGCAAAACTTAAATTACAGTAACACAGTAAAAACACCACAAAAAGACTCCACACAAGTTTAGAAAACTAGTAAATGTTTATCTGAGTGAATCAAGACAAAAATGACAAAACTCCAATCAGTAGAACTCAAGATATGATTTTTAAAGAATAAACTATAATGTAGTGCTTAAAAGTAAATAGCGCTAAAAGGTTACTGGAGGTCATGCTAGACTGGGGTAAATCCAAGGCTCAGGTCAACAGCAATAGATGACTCACGCAGAGCCTGTAAAAAAGTACCTTGGATGGAGCAAGCATTGGCGCTGAAGACTTGATGCGTTAGTTCTGATCCACACAGTCAGGTAGTTGCATCCGCGGTGAACCACACAGTCGGGTCCCACTTGAGCGTCAAACCCCTCTCGATGTAGGTGATGCGTCGATGATGAGCTGTGCAACAATGTCCTCATATCGGCGCTGCGTCGTTGTCGAACCTCGTGCTCATGTCCCACATCATTATCAAATCAGCACTGCGTGGGCCTCGCATGGCACTGCGTTGGTTCCAAGTGGCACAACAGCCGCAATGCATTGATTTTAGCAGAAAATCAGCTGCAGAACCCACATCTGAGCACCAGGACTGGATTGGCACCTCAAGCAAGAGAGGACTCACAGTCGGCAGAATTGAGCAGCTGAAGAAAAGTTGTAGGAAGTCTTTAATGCTCCTCAGACCTCAAGTGCAGGGGGCAAGACAGCAAGCCCTTGGAGAACCGTGGGTTCAAGGATGTAGCGAGCAGGTCCAGTCCTTCTCACTCCCAGGCAAGAAGCAGCAGGCAGCAGGCCAGCACAGCAAAGCAAGTAGAAAGGTGATTGTAGGAAGCTGGCTCTGTATATACTATCTCAAAGTAAGATATAGTGTGCACAGAGTCCAAGGGTTCCCCTTAGAGGTAAGATAGTGGCAAAATTAGATAATTCTAATGCTCTAATTTGTGGTAGTGTGGTCGAGCAGTAGGCTTGTCACAGGGTAGTGTTAAGCATTTGTTGTACACACAAAAGCAATAAATGAGGAACACACACTCAAAGACTTAACTCCAGGCCAATAGCTTTTATATAAATATATTTTCTTAATTTATTTTTAGAACCACAAGTTCAAGATTTGAAGTAAATACATAAAATGCAAGGTACTCCACACAGGTAAGTTAGGAACTTTGAATTAGAGCAATAGCATACACAGTTTTGGTTAAAGTGGCAATAAGCTATTTTAAAAGTGAACACAGTGCAAAAATCAACAGTTCCTGGAGGAGGTAAGTAATGGTTAGTTTATCAGGTAAGTAAGACACTTACAAGTCTAAGTTCCTGGGCATAGGTATCCCACAGTTGGGGGTTCAGGGCACCCCAAAGTTACCACACCAGTAGCACAGGGCCGGTCAGGTGCAGAGGCCAAAGAGGAGCTCAAAACACATAGACGCCTATGAAGAACAGGGATACTCCGGTTCCAGTCTGCCAGCAGGTAACTACCTGCGTTCTCGGAGGGCAGACCAGGGAAGTTTTGTAGAGCACTGGGGGACACACAAGTAGGCACACAAAACACACCCTCAGTGGCACAGGGGCGGCCGGGTGCAGTGTACAAAGCAGGCATTGGCTTTGTGATAGAAATTAATGGAGGGAGCCGGGGGTCACTCTAGCGGTGCAGGCATGGCACAGGGGGGCTTCTCAGGCCAGCCACCGACTGGGCTAGGCTGAGGGACGCCTGGTGGTCACTCCTGCACTGAAGTTCAGTTCCTTCTGGTCCTGGGTGCTGCGGGTGCAGTGCTTGGTCCAGGCGTCAGGTTCCTTGTTACAGGCAGTCGCGGTCAGGGGGAGCCTCTGGGTTCTCTCTGCATGCGTCGCTGTGGGTGCCCAGGGAGGTCATCTCGGGCTACTCACGAGGTCGCAGTCGCCTGGGAGTCCTCCCTGTGGTGTTGGTTCTCTGGAGCTTGAACCGGGGGGCATCAAGTGCAGAGGGTGAAGTCTCACGCTTACGCCAGGAAGAGTGAAGTCTTTAAAAGTTGCAAGAAAGTTGCAAAGTTGTTGCTGGATTTGAACAGAGCCGCTGTTTACGGGAGTTTCTTGGTCCTTTGGTTCAGGGCAGTCCTCTGAGGCTTCAGAGGTCACTGGTCCCTGTTGGATGCGTCGCTGTTGCATTTTTCTTTGAGTCAGGAGACAGGCCAGTGGGGCTGGGGCCAAAGCAGTTGTCGTCTCTATAGGGCTTTAAGGTCAGCAGTCCTTCTTCTTGTTTCAGGTTGCAGGAATCTGATTTCCTGGGTTCTGGGGTGCCCCTAAATACTAAATTCAGGGGTGTGTTTAGGTCTGGGGGGCAGTAGCCAATGGCTACTGTCCTGGAGGGTGGCTACACCCTCTTTGTGCCTCCTCCCTGAAGGGAGGGGGGGCACATCCCTAATCCTATTGGGGAGATCCTCCAATCTCAAGATGGAGGATTTCTAAAGGCAGGGGTCATCTCAGCTCAGGACACCTTAGGGGCTGTCCTGACTGGTGGGTGACTCCTCCTTGTTTTTCTCATTATCTCTTCCAGCCCTGCCGCCAAAAGTGGGGGCAGTGGCCGGAGGTGTGGGCATCTCCACTAGCTGGGATGCCCTGGGGTGCTGTAACAAAAGGCATGAGCCTTTGAGGCTCACCACCAGGTGTTACAGTTCCTGCAGGGGGAGGTGAGAAGCACCTCCACCCAGTAGGGCTTTGTTCCTGGCCACAGAGCGAAAAAGCCACTCTCCCCATGTTGCCAGCAACTCGTCTGGTTGTGGCAGGCTGGCAGAAACTGGTCAGCCTAGCACTAGGAGTCGGACTGGTATTCAGGGGGAATCTTTAAGATGCCATGTGGGTCCATTTTACAATAAATTCCATACTGGCATCAGTGTGCATTTATTGTGCTGAGAAGTTTGATACCAAACTTCCCAGATTTAAGTGTAGCCATTATGGAACTGTGGAGTTCGTGTGTGACAAACTCCCAGACCATATACTCTTTATGGCTACTCTGCACTTACAATGTCTAAGGTTTTTCTTAGACACTGTAGGGGCATATGGCTCATGCACATATGCCCTCACCTGTGGTATAGTGCACATTGCCTTAGGGCTGTGAGGCCTGCTAGAGGGGTGACTTACCTATGCCACAGGCAGTGTGAGGTGGGCATGGCACTCTGAGGGGAGTCATTTTCTCCCCACCAGCACACACAAACTGTGAGGCAGTGTGCATGTGCTGAGTGAGGGGTCCCCAGGGTGGCATAAGACATGCTGCAGCCCTTAGAGACCTTCCCTGGCATCACGGCCCTTTGTACCAGGGGTACCATTTACAAGGGACTTATCGGAGTGTCAGGGCTGTGCCAATTGTGGGAACAAAGGTACAGTTTAGGGAAAGAACACTGGTGCTGGGGCCTGGGTAGCAGGGTCCCAGCACACTTTCAATCATAACTGGCATCAGCAAAAGGCAAAAAGTCAGGGGGTAACCATGCCAAGAAGGAACTTCCTTACAGTGACAATCCCTCCTGCAGCAGCAAACAACAGGCCAACACAGCAAGCAGTTCGAAAAAATGCAGCCCCTCCTGTAACACAGCAGCTCTTATTCCAGGCAGAATAACCTTAGTTACAACAAAGTTCTGATTTTGAGGGTTTGGGGTCCAGTACTTTAACCCAGTTGAGTTTTTGAAGTGGGGGAGACTTCAAAGAGAAGCATTTGAAGTGCCCAAAGTCCCTGCTCTTCCTTTCTTAGCTCCAGACACTCTACAGGGGGTTAGGCAGCTCTGTGTGTGGAGGCAGGCACAGCCCTATTCAAGTGTGTCAGCTCCTGCCTCTCATCTAGTTCAGGAAGACCTATCAGCCTGGTGACGGGCCAGCCAGATGCAAATGTCACACATCAGCTCCCTTTGTGTGTAACTGTCTAGAGGGAATGGACAAAGTCCAGCTGCAACCCACCCCAGAGGGGGAATTCAGAGACGTGTAGAGGCACAGAATAGTTAAAATAAGAAAATGCCAACTTTTAAAAAGTGGTATTTTTGCACTTATAATTTGAAATCAGACTTCACCATAAGTTGTGGTCTTAAATTGTGAGTCTAGAGACACCAAACTCCAAATCTCTATCTTTTCTCAACTGGACGTTACATTTAAAGGCTGCTTCAAGGTAACCTTAATGTTAACCTATAGAAGAGATGGGCCTTGCAGAAGTGAAAAACAAATTTAACTGTTTGTCACTACCAGGAGATGTTAAACTTAAAAGTACATGTACAACTTTTTTTAAACACTGCACCCTGACCTTGGGGCTAACCAAGGCCTAACTTAGGGTTGCTTACATGTGATAAAAAGGAAGGTTTGGGCCTGGCAAAAGGGGGGACTTTCCAGGTTGAAATGGCAGTTCAAAACTGCCAACACAGACTCTGTGGTTGAAGGCCTGAGATATTTTACTGGGTTACTGTAGCGGGTGGCACAATCAGTGCTGCTGGCCTACTTGTAGCATTTAATTTACAGGCCCTGAGGACATAGAGCACACTTTACTAGGGACTTACAAGTAAATTAGATATGACAATTGTGGATAAGTATATATTGCCATGTTTAGAGTTCAGAGCACCTGCACTTTAGCACTGGTCAGCAATGGTAAAGTGCACAGAATCCTAAAGCCAGCAAAAATGAAGTCAGAAAAACAGGAGGTCCGAAGGCAAAAAGTCACAGGAAACCACACCAAGGGTGCGAGGTCTAACAATTACCATATTCAAAATACAAATATACAGCAATAGTATGCACAAGATACCAATGGTGCACATACGCTTGTCTGTAAACATGTATACTTTGATTAAATGTAAGCATTTAAGTATGTGACTTTTTGTAAAAATGCACACATTAAGAATACAAATATATTTACTTTTTATATTTAGATTTATTTATGCATAACAAACATATACAAATGTATATATTACTTATGATTACAATATATACACTCCTAATATTTATGCTTAAAATGTATATAAGTCAATATATAAATAACATAAAAGTATCTGACTACATGCTTATAGGTCTTTATGACCACAAGATATAAACATGATTATACAGAATGTGTGTGTAAATACTAACTATTTAACCCCTAGGGTGCCTTGGATGAGGTGATCTCGTCCAAGGCACCGGTTCCTGGGTGCCTTGGACGAGATCACCTCGTCCTGCACCCGGGAACTGGGGGGAGTGCTAGCGCTCCCTCCATGTGCTCCCCACCCACCCCCCCAAGGCAGGGATGGAAGGGGAAGCCCTTCCCCTTCAACCCAGACCCCCCCACCCCACCTGTGACAATCACAGAGGGCCTCATCCCATCGCCCTGGAAGCTCAGCTTCCAGTGCGATCGAAAGAGAAATGCAAAGCATTTCTCTTTCGATCACGTGGGGGAGGCCCGGAGAGGCTTCAAAGGGAAGGAAAGGAATTTCCTTCCCTTTGAAACGCCCGCTAGACACCAGGGATTTTCTTTGTTTTTTCAAACTCGCTCCCAGGTGGGGGGCATTTTTTTGGAAGGCCTTTTCTGCCCTCCCCGCCCCGCCCCCGGGGGCAGATCGGCCTATTATTAGGCCGAGGGGCCGAAACCTCTAGGCACCAGGGATCATTTTGTTTTTGTTTTGTGTTTTTGGAGGTGGGGAGCGACCCCTTAGGCAAGGGTCGCTCCCCTAGGGGGCAAATTATATTTAGGCCATTCTGCCCCCCTTGGGGTCAGATTGGCCTATTTTATGAGGCCCATCTGCCCCCAAGGGGGACAGAAACCACTAGACACCAGGGAGTTTTGTATTTTTTTACGTGAATTTCACACAAGGGGAGCGACCCCTTAGGCAAGGGTCGCTCCCCTGGGGGACAAATTTATTTTAGGCCATTTCTGCCCCCCTGGGGGGCAGATCAGCCTATTTTGATTAGGCCGATCTGCCCCCAAGGAGGGCAGAAACCACTAGGCACCGGGGGATTTTTTATTTTTTTTGGTTTTACAGATGGGGAGTGGCCCCTTGGACAAGGGTCGCTCGCCTGGAGGGGAAAATTGTCCTTTGGGGGCAGATTGGCATATTTTTGCTACGGAAACCACTATGCACTGGGGATTTTGTTTTTGCGCCAATGTCATGCAAGGGGAGCGACCCCGTAGGCAAGGGTCGCTCCCGGTGGGCAAATTTATTTTAGGCAATTTCTGCCCCCAGGGGGAGCAGAAACCTCTAGGCGCCAGGGCAAAAAATTTTTTGGTATTTTTTTTTTTTTGTTTCTTTGTTTTTTTAGAGATGAGGAGCAACCCATTAGGCAAGGGTCGCTCCCCTGGGGGGCAAATTGTATTTAGACCATTTCTGCTCCCCATGGGGGCAGATCGGACGATTTTAGGTCAATCTTCCCCCAAGGGGGCAGAAACCACTAGGCACTGGTGATTTTTTTTTTGCGCCAATGTCACGCAAGGGGAGCGATCCAGTAGGCAAGGGTCGCTCCTGGGGGGGTAGGGGGGGGGGCAAATTTATTTGAGGCCTTTTCTGCCCCCCCCGGGGGCAGAAACCTCTAGGCGCCAGGGCAATTTTTTTTTTTTTTTAGAGATGGGGAGCGACCCATTAGGCAAGGGTCACTCCCCTGGGGGGCAAAGTGTATTTAGACCATTTCTGCCACCCTTGGGGGCAGATCGGCCGATTTTAGGTCAATCTGCCCCGAAGGGGGCAGAAACAATTAGGCACCGGGGATTATTTGTTTTTGTGCAAATGTCACGCAAGGGGAGCGACCCCGTAGACAAGGGTCGCTCCTGGGGAGGGGTTGGGGGGGACAAATTTATTTTAGGCCATTTCTGCCCCCCCTGGGCCGGCTGAGTTAGAGGCCAAAATCCACAGGTAGGCACCTTGCACGAAACACCTCTGTTTTCTGTGAAAAAATGTGATGTGTCCACGTTGTGTTTTGGTCCATTTCCTTTCGTGGGCGCTAGGCCTACCCACACAAGTGAGGTACCATTTTTATCGGGAGACTTGGGGGAACGCTTGGTGGAAGGAAATTTGTGGCTGCTCTCAGATTCCAGAACTTTCTGTCATATACATATGTCTTATACATATACAGTTACAACAGGAGGCAAAATGCACTGTGCATTTACGGAATAGGTGGTTGATATTGTGCACATGGCTGGCTGCCTCCACTTACTCGCATTTTCAAAGTAATTCCTTGTGGTTAGTGGTTCTGACAGGGTACTGCACTACTACTGTGAACTTGGACACTCTTGGGGCAAGAAGTAAAAGCTAAGATAATGCAGCATTCCCTATCAGTGATACATTTGATGTTTATATTATCCAAATTACTAATATAATTATCCCTATGTCTGAGCCCCTTTAAGCATCATCCCCTGTGTAATTTCACAGCTATTGTGGAATAATGGTATGCCTAGATCATCTGATCCAATGGAATCCAGGAGGACTGATTCTGAGATAAGATTAGCTATGTGCCTTTTAATGAATGCCAAACTTCCTCCCTTCAAAGTTATCTCTTAATCAAGGAGGATCATATTCCATTTATTAACCCATTTGGCATTTATTTTTACTGCTGCAGGCAGGATGTTATGCGTGTGGCAGAATAAAAATGATTACATTTAAACATATTTGTAGACTCAGTCATGGATTTTTGGTACCTTTGATCATGCCTTCTTTCAACTAAAGAAAAACAGTAAACCATTCATAAAATATCCCATCACATATCTAGGAAAGGTTTGAAGACAGAGGGAAAATCAGAAGACTATATAGTATATTGTGACTGCACTTAAATTGTTGAAAACATAGGCCCTCATTTTAACCGTGGAGGTAAAAACCGCCTACCGCCACGGTGACGGCCGCCAAAAGACCATCGCCGCGGCTACCAGCCGTCCGCCATATTAAGACCACAGCCAGATTTCTGCCACAAGAATGGCGTAAATTCGGCTGTGGCCATGCCGGTGGATGGCGGTAAGGTAGCGCTGCTGGCACCAGAAGCGCCACGCCAGTAGACCGCCGCTAGCTTTGTTATGAGAAATAATATGGCCTGGCGTTGTTATGCTGGCGGGTGCTGCTGGTGGTAGCAGCGCCCCGTCCTGTCTCCTGCCGGAGGACCCCCTGGATCCAGGTAAGTCAGGTCTACGATAGGGGAGGGGGCTGGGGAGTGTTGTGTGTGTGTGTGGGGGGGGGGTGAATGTTTGTGTGTGCGTGGATGCGGCTGTATGTTGCATGTTGAATGCGTGTGTGCATGTATGGAGATGTGAGTGCGTGTATGTTGTGTAATGTGAATGCGTGTATGTTTGAAAGTGTGTGCGGCTGTGTGTGAATGGATGTTTGCATGCGTGTAAGCATGTGGGAATGGGTGTGTGCGTGTGTGAAGGGGGCATGAATGTATGGTGGGTGTGGGGGTTTGGAGAGGTGGGGGTAACTGGAGAGGAAGGGGGGAGACCTATATCAGTGATACGGAGGGAATTCCCTGTCACTGATATGGCCTACCACCATGGTTTTCATGGCGTTATGAATGCCACAGAAACCATGGCAGTAGGCGGGGTCATAATCCCGCTGGCGGAACAATGGGGACCGCCTTGCTGGAGATGGATATCTCCAGCCCGGCGACTGTTACTGCCATGGTGGTCGGAGTGGTACATTGGTGGGTTGGCTTCAGCGAACCCGGCAATGTCATAATATGGCGGTAAGTACCGCCATCCTGTCCTCCAGACATTAACGCCGACCGCCGGGGTCGTAATGACCCCCATAATGTCAAAACTGCTGTCTTTTTTAATTACATTTCATATTGCTTACACATATAGCAGGACAGACAAATCACTAGAAAAAACTGTTAATCATTGTTTTAAATAGCAGGAGAAAGCCCCTATGAACGCTTAAAATGTTTTTCATAGAATATAAGTATAGCTATCCATTTTACACAGCCCACTGCCTCCACTCCCCCAACAATAACAAACTTAGTGAAAAGCATCCCACGCAAAGAAAAAGCTTCGGGGAGCTGAGCTGAAACAGTGGCAACATAGTTTGCATGAAAACAAAAACTCCAGTTGGTATCACTGCAGAGTATAACAAAAAGAGAAGAGACCCGATGGGGTTACACCTCTCTGCCTCTGATACCGTAATACGTGGAGGGAGAGAGGCCAACATAAATTTGGAGCTAAATATATCTAACATAAGCTTTCAATACCCGACTTCTATGTCCTGTTTCACTTACCCTGGATCATACTGTCAGTGTTCTCCAACCAGATTCAATAATGACGAGTTCCTCTCCCCCCAGCATCGCTTCTTCTATCCTTTGAACCTATAGAGACCCGATTCCATACTGTAAATAGCCAAAAACCTCGCCCTCCAAATTTCAGAAGTTGGAGGCTCTTTTTTTAACCAATCCAAAGCAATGCAAAGCCGGGCTACTGCCACAGGAAGAAATATCAGATAACATTCTCTCTTTGTACTGCCATTTGTTAAATTTTGTTTTGACCAATGACTTTGTGTTTCACCACTGCGCATATTAGTTGCTCAATGTTCACATTGTATGTTTTGTTCAGTTTAGCCGCCTATGGGCTTTGACATTGCATTAGTCATTACATTCTGTATTCTGCCTATTGGCTTTGACATGGCATTAGCCATTACTTTCTGTATTCAGTTGAGCCGCCTATGGGCTTTGACATTGCATTAGCCATTACATTCTGTATTCTGCCTATTGACTTTGACATGCTATTAGATATTCTGCCTATTGGCTTTGACATGATATCATATATTACATTTTGTATTCAGCTCCGCTGCCTATTGGCTTTGACATGATATTAGACATTGCATTTTGTATTCAGCTCAGCTGCCTATTGGCTTTGACATGATATTATATATTGCATTTTGTATTCAGCTCAGCTGCCTATGGGCTTTGACATGATATTATACATTACATTTTGTATTCAGCTCCGCTGCCTATTGGCTTTGACATGATATCATATATTATATTTAGGTTAGCTGCCTATTGCCTTTAACGTGGAGTTAGACATTGCTGTATTTTTCCAAGCTGTGTTTTTGCACAAGAGAACCAAGATGTTTTTCTCACAGTAGACTAGACCTGATAAGAGAGGGTACATGGGTGTTGTTTTTCTTCGCTTGAGCTTGGGAACAGGAGTAGTCTTGGAGACCTGGCCAGTCTCCAAAAGGCTTGCTCAGTTTCCCAGGTCTGAGAGGAGGGGGCACACCTTTGTAACGAATGTAACAGGCTGCAGAGAGTCATATTCGAATCTGCCGGACCTCGTGCTGGAGCTTGGCGCCAGCTGCCAGCAATCCCGTGTGGGTAGATGAATCTCTTTCTCGCGGCTGACAGGGGCCATCAGCTTGCAGACCTTAGAAAGATGAAGCTGTAAATAGTTTCCCACACGGTGAAGTATTTGTTTTGCTTTGCATTCAATATCTTATAAATATAACCTGCTGTGTATATTGCAAACTGATATATTTTGTTTGATTAACGCGGACTTGAAAGCTACTAATTCGTCATTCATAAATATTGTGGTTGGGGAAGAATTAACAACAATAAAAGTCTTCTTTGACCTCAGAAGTGCATTTCTGTTGTGTTATGTTAGTGCTTAGAAACCAGCTAAGAGGAAAGCACTACAATTGGTACCAGGAGTGGGGTGTCGGTCATTAAGAGGTGATTAAGAGGGTGTTGACGAGTTGGTAGATTTCTAAGTGCACACTTTAAAAGTGTAATTGTTTTTGTTGTTTGGAGAATTACAGAAATTGTTTTTTTTTGGATAATCACAGTAGCACGGCAGACCATGTCTGAGAATGCATGTGTTGGTAAACTGCCCGATGGTGCTAAGAAAAACTGTGAATTGTTTTCTGTTTGGAGAATTACAGAAGCACAGCAGACCATTTTTGAAAATGCATGTGTAGCTAAAATGCCTGATAGTGTTTTGAGAAATAATTTCTGTTGTACATATGTAGAAAAAGTGTCTTTTGGAAGTAATGATGACAGAAAGGTCTGGATACCTTTATCTGCTTACAGAGAAATGCAGGAGAAATGTAGGAAGTTGGAACATGAAAATAGGAATTTACGTGAGCAAATTAGCCAGGATACAATAATTCAAAATAATGCTGAAAGTTATAAAAATGAAGAATCTTTCTTTTCCCATTCCAGTAATGAGGGGGTTAAGACAGCTCCGAGCTGCACTGAGTTTTCGTGTGAGCCAGGGTTTTTGGCAGACAAAATGCATTCCTTAACTGATAACACGGACGAGAGAGACCAGAATGTGATTTACGAGTTACCGTTGCAAAATGCACAAGTAAAACGAAAGATTTTAGAGCAAGAGCCGACTTTCATTAGCTTGTTTGATTTTTGGAAAAAGAATAGCTCTCATTTGAGAGAAATCCTAACACTTTTGTATATGGTCACTGTGAAAAATTATATGCAGCTGCGCGCTTGTGATTTGGCAAATGAAATAATGCAGACTTTTGGTTTTTGCGCAGTGCAAGAGGAAAATACTTATGTACATGTAAATCAAGAACAAGGAAAGAAAATAGTGCCCCTAGCTAGAATCATACAATGGATCTGGTACTTGCAAGACAGGGCTAGAGTACCACAGATAAAAGAGTTATCAATGAAGTTGTGTGCACCATTTGAATTTGTGTCTACTGAAGATAAAAAGCATGTTTGTTTTACTAATGGTTCATTGACTGAAATGTTGCTTTCTGGCACAGTAGAAGGAACAGCGTTGTATAATGTGTGTCAGATTTTAAAGCAAGAGCTACGTGAGATGTGTCATATTTACGCTGATTTTTGGTTTATTGCTAATGTTTTAGCTGTTTGTTTTTACATATGGCTTGTACCTAACTGGTTCAATTACCTTGCAGATGTTAATGAGAAAAATTCAGAGAGAGAAGTGTTCACCCAGAATTCTGCCTTAGTGGGGATGGCTAAGTGGGTGCCCCAGAAATGTGAACAGCTGAGAGAAAAGGCCACTTACAGGTGGGCAGAGATGAGAGAGATGCACATTCCCCTAGATTTGATAAAAACTGTGCAGCACGCACAAAAGCAATCTGTCATGCAAGCAGTCACAGAGCAGTTGGGGAGAGGAAAGTTACCAGAACAGAAATGGCAAATTGATCAGGTTTTAGGGAGAGTGATTGCTGCAAATTACCAAGGAAAAATCGAAATTATGCTGATACCTAGAAAAGAATCTGATTCATTCATACAAATTGGAGACAGAATGGCCCAAATTGACAAAAGTGCAGTGAATGGAGGTTTGGTAAAGAATGAGTCTGCCCCAGCCCTTCTGACAGTGCAAGAAAAGGGAAGCTGTGGCGCAGCAGATAAAAACCTCAGTACTGATGTGTGGGCTGAAGCCCCAAGTGACCCTCCAGAACCTGCAGAAAATATAACAAAGGGCCTCAAAAACGTCCTGCTGATTATAAAACAGGGAAAGAAAGAGGAAGGGTGCAGTTTAAATGAAAAATTTTATTTGCAAGAAAAGTCATACTTGTTTCTTTTGCAGATCCTACCACGTTTCGCCACTGTCCCTGAGTGTGCTGTGTGGTCCCCTTTCCAGTGTGTGCGTGTGGGGTCGGGGAAGGGACCGAACCCCCAACCTGAACCTGGCTGAGTAAAGTGCCAGCACCATGGATCCATTTTGCGCAAACTGCGCCTTCAGTTCAAGTTCAACTTGTTTGATTGCATTCTTCCACTGGAACTAAGCTGTGTTTTTTTTTTTTTTCCCTTCTCGTATGGAACTCTGACTTTTGCTTACCTTCCAGCAAACCTTTCAGGTGGACCGTGCATCTTTACACTGTTGAATTAGAGACTCATTCAGAGTATAAAAATTGCCCAGTCTTTTCTATGTAGATGTATCTGATGTGAAAGGTTATGAAATCAATGTGTTAATTCACTTCTATTGCTTTACAGGGATTGCTTTGATCATTCAAATCTGATTTGCTGATAATGTTTTTTTTTGTGCTGATGTTTTTTGTTTTTGTTTGAAACAAGAGATATGTGAAACAAAAATTCATTGGTCAAAGGGCGGAATGTACTGCCATTTGTTAAATTTTGTTTTGACCAATGACTTTGTGTTTCACCACTGCGCATATTAGTTGCTCAATGTTCACATTGTATGTTTTGTTCAGTTTAGCCGCCTATGGGCTTTGACATTGCATTAGTCATTACATTCTGTATTCTGCCTATTGGCTTTGACATGGCATTAGCCATTACTTTCTGTATTCAGTTGAGCCGCCTATGGGCTTTGACATTGCATTAGCCATTACATTCTGTATTCTGCCTATTGACTTTGACATGCTATTAGATATTCTGCCTATTGGCTTTGACATGATATCATATATTACATTTTGTATTCAGCTCCACTGCCTATTGGCTTTGACATGATATTATATATTGCATTTTGTATTCAGCTCAGCTGCCTATGGGCTTTGACATGATATTATACATTACATTTTGTATTCAGCTCTGCTGCCTATTGGCTTTGACATGATATCATATATTATATTTAGGTTAGCTGCCTATTGCCTTTAACGTGGAGTTAGACATTGCTGTATTTTTCCAAGCTGTGTTTTTGCACAAGAGAACCAAGATGTTTTTCTCACAGTAGACTAGACCTGATAAGAGAGGGTACATGGGTGTTGTTTTTCTTCGCTTGAGCTTGGGAACAGGAGTAGTCTTGGAGACCTGGCCAGTCTCCAAAAGGCTTGCTCAGTTTCCCAGGTCTGAGAGGAGGGGGCACACCTTTGTAACGAATGTAACAGGCTGCAGAGAGTCAGATTCAAATCTGCCGGACCTCGTGCTGGAGCTTGGCGCCAGCTGCCAGCAATCCCGTGTGGGTAGATGAATCTCTTTCTCGCGGCTGACAGGGGTCATCAGCTTGCAGACCTTAGAAAGATGAAGCTGTAAATAGTTTCCCACACGGTGAAGTATTTGTTTTGCTTTGCATTCAATATCTTATAAATATAACCTGCTGTGTATATTGCAAACTGATATATTTTGTTTGATTAACGCGGACTTGAAAGCTACTAATTCGTCATTCATAAATATTGCGGTTGGGGAAGAATTAACAACAATAAAAGTCTTCTTTGACCTCAGAAGTGCATTTCTGTTGTGTTATGTTAGTGCTTAGAAACCAGCTAAGAGGAAAGCACTACACTCTTTACCACTGCATTTCCTTCAGCTAGATCCAGCACCCCCCAGTAATATCAGTGCTGCTGTAAGACAGATCTGTCCCTTGATAATATGGCTGAGAAACTGCTCAATCACATCTATCAGAGGCTTCAGTTTGGTACAACTATAACTCATGTGTATAATCTCGGCTTCTCCTCCACCACAGCGAATACATTTCCCATCCGACCTGCCCCACTTGAAGGCCTTAGCAGGGGTATAGAATAAATTAAAAATGTATTTGAAATGCTGGCTTTTCAGGCTGGCTGTAGGATAAGCCTTCTCTGTCATATCAAGTGACTCCTCTAGCCATAGCCCTTCTTTACCGAGACAGGTACCGCAGTTCTCATTCTGGACTAAAAGATCACCTTTTTGGATATCTACCAATAAACTGTAAAATGCCCCTAACCTGTCCTTACGTCTGTTTGCTTCTATTACGGCTATCTTTTTTTATACAGAGCAGTTCATTCTTCCTGCGATAGAGAATATCCCGCAGCTGCAAAAACTTTAAAAAATCCTGTCTGGGCTGATCATAAAGTCCCTGCAATTCCACAAAGGAGAAAAGTTTGGTATGAACTTATAACTCACCAATCATGGTTTTCTCCTGTTGCCTCCACTTAGCCATAACAGAACCTTGAAAGACAGATGGTAGAAGAGACGAAGCAGACAAGGGGGTATACAAATGAATCCTCCTAATGTCCAACCAGCATTTAACCTGTACCCATATCTTACAAGTAGCCTTGAGAACCCTAAATCTTGTTTTTTTAAAACACCTAGGTTCTATATTCCTCAGCAGGCATCCTTTGGCCTCGGAGCCGAGAATCATTTAATAGTTTGAAGGGGACTCAGCTTGATTTATCCCCTCCGTCTCACCTGTAATCAGTATACTCATGTGTTGTAGGAAGCATGCATAGTAATACAGAGTGAAATTAGGTACCACCTAGCCACCCCGTGCTCTTGGGAGGGTCAAATATTTCCAGGCCCTCCTGGGATTGGCAGCACCCGACAAAGTTTCTCCTGATTGCCTGTAGCTCAGTCAACCAGCCTTTAGTTATCTCTAAAGGTATAGACCAGAAAACATACAATACTTTGGGCAAAATTTTCATTTTTAAAAGACTGGAGCGACCTGAAAGAGAAAGATTTAAGCAGTGTATTCTATCTAGATCAGTTTTCATTTTCAACAGCAGCGGGGGCATAATTAACGCCACTAATTGATCCAATGCCCCAGTGATTCTGACCCCCGAGTATACTGCGTCAGATACCAGTCACCTTTCCTGATTTGCAGTTCGGCCCAAACAGATAACCTGTGTCTTGTCCTCATTCAAATTATATCCTGAATATGTCCCAAACATCTTGGCCAATCTTTCTATTTCACAAACAGCTGCCCCTCGATCCTTTGTGACAACTGCCACGTCATCAGCATAAGCAAATACCTTGTAGTCCTCCCCATTCTGCTTGACTGACTTAACTGCTGCACACTCCTCAATATATAGCATCAGATTGTAATCCACCTGAACGTAAACAGGTGGTGGGCTTTATACATAGCTTTGATTGTTGTTAGGAAATCTTTCCCAAACCTCTACAGGACATCCCAGAGAAATGACCAAGAGACACAATCAAACGCCTTTTCAGCATCTAATAAAAAACTAGGCCAAGCGGCGTCTGTTGTACTTCTGCCAGATTGAACAAGGAGATAACTCTCCTGAAATGGTCCCCCTACCTGGGATGAACCCATGCTTCCTTTTGAATACTAAGAGAGAAATAACCTTTACCAACTTATTAGCTAGAACCTTGGCATAAATTTTCCCATCACAGTGAGCAGCAAGATTGGTCTAGAAGAGCCAGGAGGGAGTCGAGGCATATCCTTTTTCTTAAAAATTACTATATTAGACGCTTCCCAGGGAGAAGGGGTTAGCCCTATCTGCGCCGCTAGTAATATTAATAGCATATTGTGCCATAGTGCTTGAAAAAAAGCTTTGAAGAATCCCAGTGGAAGAGCATCAGGTCAGATGCCTTTCCTGAGGCCAATGAAGTCATAACTACATAGATTTCTTCCAGTGAGATTGGAGATTCCAAGATGTCTTGATTGTACCTACACAGCCTGCATGTTTTTAACCCTTCAAAGAATTTCCAACATTCCATAGGTCCCCCAACTGGATAATCTGCGTCATCAGAATATAAATCCTGATTAAAATCTCTAAAAACATTCAAAATCTCTACTGGGGTTTCAAGTATCTGCCCTCGGGAATCCTGGATGGCTCTAATATTCCTGCTGACTGCCCTTTGCCTTATTCACTTAGCAGTTTTCCAGTGGTCTCCCCATATTCATAACACTCTTTCCCAAACAGCTGATATTTCACAGCTGCCTCTTTGCTGAAGTATTGTTTAGCCTTGGCCTTCAAAACAGAAAACGCATCTTGGATTGTCCTGATCTTTTGCCCCATCTCTATGTTTTGCACCAGTTTCTCTTCCGCTCGTGTGAGTTCTCAGTACTTCTCATTGAGTTCTGCCTTTCTCTGCTTCTGCACATATAAACTGAAGTTCAGAGTCTCCCCTCTCACTCCAGCTTTCAGTGCATCCCAAACCATCCCCACAGCAGCTGTATCCTCATTGATGGCAAAAATAATTTGAACTAAACACGCATATGATCTAAATAAAGAGGTTCTGCTAACAGTTTTCTATTGAATGTCCAAACCCCACGAGCCCTATAAAATCCTGTTCTCGGAACCCATAGGGATAGGGGATTATGATCGTATACTATTCTGAGGGAGAGTTCTATCTCAGCCTCAGCTGCTAGCGTCAAAGAAGGGAAAAAGTAGTAAAGACAAACTAACCTATTATGTGGGGAGGAGAAGAAAGTGCAGCCCTTCGGCTTTATTAAAATTAAACTGATAAATGGTGCAGAGGGTAAAGCTGGCAGCGCCCATCTAACACTCCACAATAACCCAATGACTACCTTTATCTACTACAGAGCGGCCTGACACACTGGAGGAACTACTGGCCAGGGCTACCACACCCCGAGTTGTTACACTCTGCTGCATACAGACTAAAAGTATTAGCCCTAAGTCCCTAAATACTTTCTGTTTTCCCCAGGGAATATTGATTTCTTGTGTACAGATTATGTCAGCCTGCATTGATCTTAGCCCAATTGCAACCTTCATTCTATTGTGGGTATCATTCAGCCCGCAGATGTTTATAGAGCATATTGGCACCTTATGGGCTATGAGTCTGTTTCTGATTGTGAACAAGGTCCCAAACCATATCCTTAATTGCCCCAACCAAAAGGTGCTTCTCTGCCTGGAGCCTTACTGATTGCAAGTCAGATCTTTTGTAAGTCTGCCTTCTGCCAAATAAATTACAAAGAATTATGACTATGCTGTCTTGCTCATAATAAATACACTGATTGATGCCCTAGCCCTGCAGTGATCCATCCCACCCCCCAGGCTCCCTCCATGCCCCTTCACGCCCCTGGCACCCCTTCCACCCCTCGCCCACCCATCCTCATTCCCAAACCCCAACCATATCAACCCCAGCACCCCACGCCACCCCATGGAGGTCAAGGACCCAATTAGTCCATTTCATGATGGATTTGTGCTCCTCCCTCCCAGTTCCCGTGCACAATGTCGCTAAATCTGACCATTCAAGCCAGGTGATTCCCCCATGCTAATCTGATACTTATGTGGTACAGCATAATATAAGAGTGTGTTTGTGGAACACCCCAGGCAATAACTGAGAAAAACAAATCACAAGATGTCAATGCAGTGTAGCCAAGGACATTGTGAGTCATTGCGAGTCCAGAAATTCCTTGGTCTTTACGTCTGTAGTAAAGTAGTGACTCTTGTCCTTAATGACCACTTTTAGCTTAGCTGGGTTCATCAGGAACACCTGGGCCACTTTATTCTGTAGTGGTGAGATTAATTGTCGAAGTCTCCATCTTTTTTCTACAGTTGCTTGGCAAAGTTCAGGTGGGACAAAGAAATCACAATCCTTAGCAGAGCATATGTGGTCTGGGCAGCCAGGTCATATAAAGCCTGCCTTAAAAAATGATTCAGGCAGATCAAAATTGCCCTGGGACTCGCCCCAGGCCCCGGCCTGTTTTTTATTTTAAAGGGGAATCAATGGGCCCTCTGGACTTCTCTTTCCAAGTCCCACTGATCCAGGTCTGGAAAGGCTTCCTTGAAAAGTTCCACCATAGATTTGACAGGGGTACCCTCCTGCCACCTCCTCCGGAATACCTAGGACTCTAAGATTACTTTGCCTAAGCCTGTCCTCCAAATCTGCAAGCTTCCAATGTGTGTCATCCATTTATCAGATCAGCAGCCTCCCTTTTTGCCAGAGCGTTGTCCTCTAGATTTGAAATCCAGGTTTCAGCTTCCCCCATGCGTACAACAAAATCTGAACAAGTTTCAGGTATACGGCGAATAGTACTTTGAGGCAGGCAATTTGCGTCGTACGACTTTCAGCCCTGTCTCCTCCTGTTGGTCCATAGTGATCTGATAGATAATTTCCAGACAGATTATCCTCATATTGATAGTAGTGGTAGTGTCTTCTGGCACTTTTGGGCCCTCGAGGTGAGGGATTGAAGAATAGCCCCACTGCAAGTCCTTAGGCGCCATGGACATTTGCTTGGCGCTGGGTGAGCACAAGCCCACATTTTTTTCTCCTCTTCCTGATAGTAGAAGCAGTGCCTTCCATCTTGCCTGCCTCTGCACCAGAGCTTTGATCTTCCTCGGGGTGGTTAGATCAGACCCACCCCCAACCCACAGAGACTTCCACCCCTGACCACATCCTTCATCTGGGTCTTCGTCACTAGTCCAGCTAGACTGATCTGAAAGGGAGAAGACTTATTCTCCACATTGCCATCAGGCCCTGAATTGAGGGCGGATTGCAGTTTAGCCAAAGATTAATGACACTTTTGGTCTCTTTTGTCAGTGCCCGAATGGGTCAGTAGTAAGTCAATTCCAGGGGCCAGAGTCAGGATTTCTTTAGATGCCACAGGGGCACTCCTTCCCTCGATATCAAAACTCCTTTCTGGCATAGAAATCAGACCTTCTGTTGCCACCGTCGGACGGTTCAGAAGACAAAGGAGTAGAATCATTTCTAGCCATACGTTTGGCGTCCCCATGCCATACAGGACCCTCTGCGTTCACCTCTGCCCCAGGAACCAGCACTTTAGGCACACCGCCACTCACATTTGTGTTCACCTCCCAGGTAGCTGGAATGTCTGCATTCTGAGCGGGTATCTTCTGAGCTTCCAGCAGGGCAGGGGCTGCAGTGGTATAGCAAGGCAGGCTCACCTCTGCCTGACTCGCTTTCCTCAGGTATTTTATTTGCAGCAGTTATCATCCTGACAACTGAAGCTTCGGCACCTGTGGCATTGAAAGGTTCTGCAGAGGCTCTCTCGCTGCTCGTGACTCTCTTCGAATCCCTTGGAGCACCAGAGCCAGGAGTCGCTGTGTCCCATCGTGCCCCAAGTCCTGCAGCAAGCACCTTTGAGCTCCTCGCCGGCATCCGTGCCCCACGCTGCTGCCGAAGGTGGCAGCCGAGGATACAATGTAAACAAGGCGCCACTGAGAAAGCCAGAAGATTAGTGTAGCAGCGGGAGAGGCTTTTTTGCAACAGTTTAATGTTCCAGCTCGTAAGTTCCATAAAGTTGACTGCAGCGATCATGCCGATAAGGAGTGCCGTGCGTAAACACTCTTTGCTTGCCACAAGTCGGGCCGGGGCCGGTACTGAAGCATGAGCGGGAGAGCACTGACCTATCACTGAGGAGACTGTGATACCCCTGAAGTGGGGTGAAAGCAAGGTGCAGATAGAGGCGACAGCAAGGGCCCCCGCCTCACCCTCCAAAGACTCACGGTCAGCTGAAACCCGGCACGGGCCCTCGGTGACAAGGAGAGTGGGGGATTAGGGGAGTGGCTTCCAGCCAGTAGACTATTCCTCACTCCCAGTGAAGTATGAATGGCCCAATTGACAACTGGGACCAGGAGGAGCAACATCAAAGGAGAGGAAGCAACTTCTCAGGCACCTCATCCCAAAATGGAGCTGGGAGCAGGAGGCCCAAAATTGAATACCCATAATTAAAGGAGGGGCAGGGCACAGATAAAGACCCTGCACTGCCAACAGGCCAGAGAACCCAGCAGGAAGCAGAGGGCCTAAGGGAGGAAGGGGCTCCGGCAAAGACAAAGGGATCTCAAACAGTGGCAGGTCAGAGGGCACAAGTGACAGCGGAGCACAGAGAAGATATCCAAGGTGCTGACAACTTTCAAAATAACATAAAGGGAGTAAGTGAGGGGCGGACATGCAGGTGCACTAGGGCGCTCAAAGCAGGGTTGGGGGCTTCCAGCCTCACAGCGGACCCTCAGACAGAGATTGCCATGAAAGCCTGACCCACCCCAATGCATCCCAACCTTTGGACATTCATACTTTCTCTACTGAAAAGGAAAACTGAAAGGCCGCTGGGAGAACACAACAGCTAGGATGGGCCTTGGCAGGCAGCGTTGAGTACCTCTACAGTTCCAAGTAAGGCCTGGCAAAGCAGCAGGGCCTACGATGACAGGAGGGAAAGGGATCCAGAACTGTCAGCAAATCAAGCTAGAAAAACTTGTCCTTCCCAGAGGCAATACCCTGGAACAAGTGACAGGGGGGATAAGGCGAATGGAAGAAGCAACTCAGGCTGGAGAGACACTGACACTAAATTACATCATGGCAGTCATCCAGGGTGGCCGTGGCCCGCTAGAGTCGAAGATTGATTCGGTCATCATGGAATTCGTGCTGATCCATGCAAAATGGGGAGAAAAAGTAAAAGAGACAGAGTATTCCATTGCAGTCCTCAAGGTGCCTGAGGCGCACCTGGAGGTCTATGAGGGCTGTGCAAGGAGAAACAACATTAGGGTGACCGAAGTCCCTGAAAGGGCAGAGTGCTGACCTTTTCGTAGAGGATCTGATCCTCAACACCCTTAAATGGAAAGGTCTATCAAAAATGTTTCTGTTGAATAGGCACACAGGGTCCTGAGGGCTCCACTGAAGGTAGGGGCAGCGGCACAAACCGTCATTGCCCAAATTTTTAATAATGGGGACCGTGATGTGCTCCTACAAGCTGCCCACAATAGCCCGTCTTTAAGATATGAAAATGCAGTGATCAACTTCTTCCCAGACTTTACTCTGCAGGTCCAGCGGCTCCTCTGTAGTCTTCCTGAAGTAAAAAAAAAAATATTAAGACACTGAATCATGAAGTATTCAACGATGTTCCCAGTCAAACTGACAGTGGGGGTGGAGGGGAGAACGTGGCACTTTGGATCCCTGGAGGATGCCTGGGACTGGCTTGAGGGGTGGAGGCCAGCACCCAACACTAAGGGGCTCATTACTTCTTGGGCAAGCGGCACAGGCTGACCGCCAAAGTCCCGCATCGGGACAAAGGCCTATGCGGCCATCCCTCCGTGGGCCCTATTATAAGTTTCCCGCTGGGCCAGAAACAGTATTTACACCCACCGGTCCAGCGGGAACCTCACCACAACATTGACCCCAGCTCGTAATTGAGTCGGCGGCACTGTTGCTGTGTGTCGGGTGTGACAGCGCCCATCGCACTTTTCACTGCCCGTAATTTGGGTACTGAAAAGCGCAAAGGGGCTGACCATGGGGTTCCCTTATGCCCCCTTTCTGCCATGCAAGTCTGGCAGAAAGGGGACTCGTAATCCATAAACCGTGAGTGTGTCTTAAGACCGCCACATTCGTAATGAGGGCCTAAGACTCGAAATGGACCCCATCAACAGCGAGCTAACAGAAATGGCCTGGATCAACGAGCCACGGAGAAGGAAGAGAGACACTAGTGATTGCCACAGCAGAGAGATTTGCAGAACAATATGTCCGTGGAGGCACCAGGGAAATGATTCAATGCTGCTGGTTGACATTTGGGGCGGCGGACATGAGCGAGCTTGAGATGCTTTGTGGCCAGGGAGACAATGATATACAGTGAGACGTTGGGTGGGGTGGGGAGGCAGGGGGCAGCAATTAGGTTGTGAGCACTAATCCCTGACAAGTTTTATTCAAGTTGGGGCCACAGGCGCTCTGCAATGCAAGGGGATGGGCAGTTCAGAGTCTGCCATGCAGGGATGCAAGGATGGGGGGAATTAATGTGGGATTGTTCTATTTTAAGAAGTTGGTGACTCAGGGTTTTGGTTGGTCTTCATGCACAGTCAATACACATTGGCATATATGTCATCCCACACCACCCTAGTCGGGCCTCACGACTCAGAAGAAATCCGCATGGCCCTTGTGGACTCAGGTTAGTGAGGTCACATGAGGGGAAGGACTGGGGGAACTGACAAAGATCTTGACCTGGAATGTTAAGAGGCACGGGATAAAATTAAAAGGTGTTGCAATATATCAGGCGCCCAACATGGTGCTCTTGCAAGACACCCACATGCTGGGCAGCAACTACCATGCTCTTGACAGATAGTGGTTCAAATTGGTGCCCCATGCGGGCTACATGTCAGGCTTGAGAGAAGTGGGAATTCTGGGGAAACGAAAATTGCTGTTCATGTTGCAATGCATGTCGATAGACCTCCAAAGCCCAGTCTGGGATATGGGAGTGTTGGACAATTAATATCTGCTCGGTCTATGTCCCATCGTGCCTGCATGCCTCCTTATCCTCTGATCTTAGTGCCCCACTACTACAATTACTGGATTGCATGAATCTCGTGGCTGCCGATTTTAATTCAGCAGTGAATGAGCAGCGAGACCGGTGGCCACCCAGACTCACAGGGTCAATGCACAACCCACCAGAGGAATTTTTAACCATCCTGAGGATGGAGGATCTGTGGCATACACATAATCCTAGAGAACAATAATACATCTTCCACTCAGGAGGACATGGGAGCTAGTCCCGAATAGACTACCTTCTTACACAATGCCTACACATACAATTCTATTCTGATGTCCGACAAATGGCGAGCAGGATAAGTGACCATTCCTCAATCTGGGCGAGATCTGTGCTATAACGGGAGACTCTGTGGGGAGGTGGGAATTGCTCCAATTAGTCCTTGGTACTTGAAGCAACACAGTATATGGGAGGGTTTAATAAATAGCACTGAATACTACTTTATAGAAAATCTGCCCTCAGTTACGTCGGAGGCCAGTGTGGCAAACATTTACATGCACTTGAGGCAATGCAGCGGATTTTGCAGGAATCCACTGCAGAACTCACTTCTGAGGCCCAAGACTGGTGAGGGGCACCTCAGGCAAGGGTAGGACTCACAGATGGCAGAGACCAGCAGCATCAGAAGAGTTGCAGGCAGTCTTTGGTGTCCCTGAGACTGCAGGAAACCAGGGAAAAACAAGCAAGCCCCTGGAGTCACTCTGGTTCAGCTGGATGGGTCCCGTCCTTGTCCTCAGCAGGGCAGAAATCAGCAGGCAGCAGATCAGCTTAGCAAAGAAGAGAAGCAGTTTCTTGGAGCAGTCAGTCCTGGGAGAGTGGCAATCATTATAGCACAGCAGTCTTTACTCCATCAGAGTTCTTCCCAAGTCCAGTAGTGATCTGATTTGGTAGGGTCAGAGCCCCAGTACTTATTCCAAAAAGTGCCTTTTAAGTGGCAGAACTTCAAAGCAGCTCCTTCAAGTGCACAGGTCCCTTTCATCCCATCCCAGGCTCCAGACTATCAGAAGAGGGATAATCAGCCCTTTGTGTGGGCTGGGAACTTCCCTATTGAAGTGAAAGTGTGAGCTCCCCCCCCCCCCCCTTCCTGCCCAGGAATGCCCATCAGAATGCAGACGAGTCCTATGTCACACCCACCCTTCCTGTGTTTGTGTCTATCTAGAGGGAATGCACAAAGTGTAGCCCAAACCTGTATTAAAGAAAGGCTGTAAGGCGCTCAGAGCAGTAAGAGCAGAGAAATGGCCACTTTCTAAAATTTAAATTTCTAAAATAACAATAATAAATCCGACTTCACCAGTAAAGAGGATGTATCATTACCGTTCCAATGAGTTAATCTGGCCAGGGAATGAGGTGAGCATCAGTCTTTCTTACAGAGTTTACCTTAGTGAACCTTAGGTTCAGGGGTGGTGCCTGGTGGGGCAGCTTTGGTACCAGAACCACAGGACTGGATCAGGGGCTACTGAAGGGTTCTATCTCCAACTCCAGCATCTTATAGACTTCACTCTTGATGCTGGCCCTCACCTTGTCTGACAACATGTAAGATTTATTCTTTACAGGGGTTGTCCACTGTATCCACACCATGGGTACACAGTTGTGTAATCCCAGGAGTAGGAAGAAAAGAGAAGAGTACTGTTCCAATACTTGCCGACTGTCCCTCTGTTGGTCAGGAGTCAGACTGGAGGAAAGGATGACTCCTTCCACAGACCCATCCTTCTCCTTGGAGGCTAAGAGGTCAGGGAGAGGCCCACTGTCCACTTCCTCAGCTCCATCAGACACCAGCAGCATGGTGAGCTCAGACCTCTCTAAATGGGGTTTTAAGCGATCAATATGAAGCACTCCGTGGGGTCTTAAGGTCCACCACGTAGGTAGCCATACCCTTCTTCTCAATCACCTCATAGGGCCCAGTCCAGCTGGCCTGGAGGGCCCCACGTTCAATAGGCTCCATAACCCACACTTTATGCCCAGGCTGGAATTCCACAGTGGTAGAATTTTGGTCATACCACTTCTTCATCACAGCCTGACTGGCTCCTAAGTTGTCGGAAGCCTGCTTCACTAACTTAGCCACTTAGCTTCGGAAGGACACATCCAGGGGTACTTTTTTGGGAGCTTGCTCTCACCCCTCCTTCACCAAACTGAGAAGTCCTATAACAGAGTGTCCGTACAAAAGCTCAAAGGGGCTGAACCCCACTCCCTACTGTGGTACCTCCCTGTAGGCAAACAACAAGGTAGGCAAACAACAAGCAGGGCAAGAGCATATCTGTTAGACCTGGCATCCTTGGTGTAGTATCCCCTGCCCTAGAAAAGAACACGCCAATGCTGATGGTCTGTCCAGATTCTTCCGCCTTAGTGATGAGAACTCCCATGAGGTTGGGTAGTTCTTCACACTTTCAGCTGGGGAGGACATGCGTTAGACGTGACATCCTTGGCATGGTCTCCCCTAACTTTTTCACTCTGCTTCCTATGTTGGTACAATGGCTGGACCTTGTTTTTGCTGGTTTTTGGTACTCTGGGCACTTTATCACTGCTGATCCGTGCTAAAGTGCAAGTGCGCTCTGTACAACCTGTATGTATAACTGGCTTTTCCATGATTGGCATATTTGCTTTACTAGTAAGCCCGTAGTAAAGTGCACTAGAGGTGCCCAGGGCCTGTAAATCAAATGCTACTAGTGGACCTGCACTGACTGTGCCACCTACATGAGTAGCCCTGTAAATGTGGCTCAGACCTGCCCCTGCAGTGTCTGTAAGTACAGTCTTGAACTGCCAATTCGACCTGCCAAGTGGACCTACTTGCCAGGCCCAAACCTTCCGTTTTTGTACATGTAAGACACCCCCTACGTTAGGGCCTAGGTAGCCCCATGGGCAGGGTGCAGTGTATATTAGAGGTAGCACATGTACTGATGTGTTGTAAATGTCCTTTCCTGACAGTGAAATATTGCCAAATTAATTTTTCACTGTTGTAAGACCTATCTTGTCGCGTAGGTTCTCATTATCCTAATGAGACTACTGGATTCGGATGGCAGAATCACTTGTACTGCAGGGGACTGAGTCTGATCCCGCACCATGTGGCACCTGTCAGCCTAATCTGGGTTTGTTCCAGCTAACTAGCAGTGCCTCATCTCCACTCAAGAGCAAGGATGATTGGGGCAACCGGGTGCATGACATACATGACTCCTCATGGGAATCGTGGCCACTCAGATCTCATCCGTTTCTCTCAGTTACATTAATCTCACACATGCAAGGACAATGAGAGAGAAATAAGGTTTTATTGAAGTAACTGCTTCTTAGATAATAAAGCATGTATTGCAGTAACTAGGACGATGAAGCATAATAAGATTCAAATTGTGACAAGGAGAGTAAAACACAAGAATAATGCTACCATACAGTCTCTAAGGTGTGTAGGTATCGTTCCTTTCTAAGCTATGTTAGAGCACTGCATGTTAAACTCTAATTCTGCTTTTCAGGTTCCCTCTGGGAAGACATCATCCCTCACACCTGAGCAAGAGGCCTGTAGTCTACATAAGCCGCTGTTGCGAAGCAATCAGCATACAGTTGTGGTCATCTGGCTGGAATCTCCCTCTAACGTACATGGGTCAAAGTAGCGTTTTTATAATAAAACATCTGATGTTCCAAGAAAGGATCCCCACCTAAGAGTATGTATGTTTCTCTGAACATTGGAGACAAAGTGTACCACTTTTCCCAGCAACCTGTCTTACTGCAACCTTGAGAAAAGCACAGAGTGAAACAAATGTCTTGTTTAAGAACGCAGTGCTGACCTAGGCAAAGAACAACTAGATAGAGAAAATAAAACAAGACAGCAAATGTGGCTAATGTTAAAATAAAACAAAACCGAATAAAATATATCTAGGTTAAAGTGCACAGCGGCAGGTCGAATTTGCTAAAATACAATTATAGCTAAAATGGCTACACAACAATCTCTCATAGGTTAACATGGGGACTGCCTTTAAATTGCAGTTTCCCATTGAGAGCAGAAAGAGATGTGGAGTTTAGGGTCTCTGAACTCACAATTTAAAAATACACCTTTTGGTAAGTCAGAGTATAAGTAGTGGACCCAAAACCCCAGACTTATAGAACACTTCTGGATCAAGAGGAACCTCTGCCAAGGAGAATAGCTGAAGAGCTGGAGGAGGAGTACTGCCCCTTCGCTGTGTGTGCTTTGCTGGGTTGGCCTCCAGTTGCTGCTTCTGCCTTAGAAAGGGTAAAGACTGGACTTCGCTGTGTATCCTGCTTGTGAAGTTTCTCCAAGTCCTTGACTGAGCTTGCCTCCTGTTAAGAAGTCTCAGGGAGATAAAAGACTTCACCTACCATCCTCTGGGTTTACTTGCATTGGACTCTTAACTCGCCAGGTGGTGCTTACTCCAGTTTCTAGGCCCTTGGGAGTGAACGTTGGTGAAAAACCAAGAACAACCAAGTGCACCACCTTCAGATGACACCTAAACTGACGCCGCTGCCCGGACCTCCGAACGCCACCTGCAACTGAAGCTGTGGTGCCCACTGGAGTGCGACGACCCAGACCACCCCTGCGGGCCTGACGCCGCTGCAGCCTCGCTGAAGTCCATGACTCTGTGAGTTCCGAAGAGCTGAGTCACTGACGTCCCTGACACCCAAATCTGCTGCAGCACCTGCATTCCTGTGGCGTGACCGCAACCCCGTGAGGTTGCCCCACCGTCCTGACTGCCAGAAATTGACCCTGCTGGAATATAAGGAATCAACGCTTTGCACTGACGCCACCTCATCTCCACTGCTCCACAGCAAGGACCCAATGTCTTGCACCAACACCTGAACTCCTCTGCTCCACAGCACCGGAACCGACGCGGCATCAGATCCAGCGATGTCTTGATGGCCGCCTTTTCACAATGTACTGTACCTGGGGGTCTGTGCGACTCACTGGTGTCAGATTGTTGGGAACGACTTCTCCACGACCCCGTGATATCACCAAATGAAGCGCTATATTTAAGTTTAATAGTTGAAAATTCATAACTTTGCCTCCGTATGTTGTATGTTTGTCATTTTGGTCTTGTTTTACTCAGATAAATACTGGCTATTTTTATAAACTGGTGATGAGTGTTTTTGTGGTGTTTTCACTATGTTACTGTGTGTGGTGGTACAAATACTTTACACATTGCCTCTGAGATAAGCCTGTCTGCCAGTGCCAAGCTACCAAGGGGGTGAGCAGCGGTATCCTAGGTGTGTATCTCCCTTACCCTGACTAGAGTGAGGGTCCCTGTTTGGACAGAGTGTATACTGACTGCCAACCAATGACCCCATTTCTAACAAAATCTCACTTTTTCCTCAAGCCCTCAGGCAGATTACTGATCATGCCTTTCATGGTCTTATTGAACCTCCCAACAAGCCCATTGATTTAGGGGTGGTAAAGAGTGGAGAACTTGTAAGTCACACCACACTATTTCCACATGGATTGCATATATGCAGACATGAAGTTTGTGCCCCAGTCAGACACAACTTGGGTAAAAATCCCATCAGTGCCTTTGCCCCCACAGGTGCACTGGTGGTCCTCAGAGGAATGGCCTCTGGGTACCTCATGGCATGATCCACCATAGTCAGGATAAACCTGTGACCAGAAGTAGTCTGGGGATTCATAAGCCCAACAATGTTGACGCCCACCTTTTCAAAGTGAGTGCTAACGACATGTGGAGGTTTCAGGGGAGCTTTTAGCTTTTTCACTATCTTCCCACTGGCCTGGCAGGTCACATTGGTCCTGCAGAACGTGTCTCAGGAAGTCCTGATCTTAGGCCAATAAAAGTGGGGGACAAGCCTTGCAAAGGTCTAGTCTTGACCCAAGTGTCTTGCCAGGGGAATCTCATAAGCCAGCTCAAATAGGAAGGCTCTGTGACATTGGGGGACCACTAGGGCCCTTGTTGTCCCATGCACAGGATCCGTAGGATCACTGTAAAGGAGGCTGTTAAATGTGATATCTCCCAAAGACAACACCTGCTGCTTAGGCTTTAGCCTGTTTCCTCATGCCCTCAAGGATTGGGCTCTCCCTCTGTGACCTACAGAACTCCTCCTTGGTAAGTCCTCCTTTTACGTGACAATCAGCAGGTGCAGGCAGGTCACCAAGGGATCAGTGCCCTCCTCAGTAGGCTCCGGGCAACCACTGCAGGTGTGCTATCCATCTCACTGGGGGTACACTCAGGGGTGGGATTCCCACACCCTCTGTCTTTCTCCTATCTGGCAGACGGCTGGGCCATTGTTCCAGGCTCCAGCCCTTTCTGGCTCCCCTCCCAGGCAGCCATGGACCTTGCTGTAGCACAGATCCAATCAAGTAACCCCAACATCTTCACATAAGCCTTGAGTTCCACTTCCTTCCAGCTATAGGACTCCCGATCATTATCCAACAAATAGTACACAGGCATGGCAGGGCTCACAGCAAGCTTCAGAAGCCCTGAAACCCCTCCCCACTCAAATTGAACAAGGGCCACGGGATACTGAGCCTCTCTGTTGTCAGCCACCACAACGTGGTGGAATGTATGGTGCAATGCTCTGGAGACACCAGCTGACTCCTTACCATAGCCATACTGGCACCCATGTCCCTCAGAGCCTCAACACTTTGCCCATTGATGGTGACCCACTGCCTATACATGGTAGTATTTGATGACACATGGATCTTGGGAACCATCCCACTGTCACCCAGGGACACTAGGGTAACCCCACTAAACGTTCCCCCATTAACTGGGACAAACTCCTCCTACCCCAGCACTACACTAGCCACCCCTGGGTTCTTACCTCCAGTGGGAGGGTGTGCTCTTTTTGTACAGTTGGGGTCCCTCTTGCACTCTCGCCACACTCATACCACTTGGTAGTTTTGGGCTGCTGATGTTTGTCAGGGAAGCTTTGTTTCTGGTGGCCAGATTGGGGACGAGAACCAGACCCTTTACCATGTGAGTTGTGTTGGGGGCCTTTGGAGAACTCCTAATTTTTTCTCCCGTCTTTCTTCTGTTGGGAGCTCTGACCACCCTTTTGTGAGTTCCCCACCCCCAGATATCTACTTGGGCACTCTGGTGCAGATGTCCGCCTCCTCAGCAAGCTTCCTGGGGCCAGGAAGCTTGCATTCAACCAGGTGTTGGTTCAGCTGTGGAAAACAAGTATCAAGCATGCTCCGTTAAAGTCAAGTTGTACAGCCCTGTATCATCATCAACCTTGCTGCCCATCGCCTCCTTTAGTGTCTTACTGCCATAATCCAAGAAGTCCACCCATGTTTGTGATGAGATTGTTTGTCTGCCCTGAGTCTGAATCTTTCAAGGGTCAGTTCAAACGTGTTGACTAGGATGGCCTTCATTGCAGTGTGGCATGTCTGGTCCTCTACCTCCAGTGTAAGGAGAGTGTTCCTCCCCGTGGGCATATACCTCCATAGACTACCAACCCAGAACTGCTCTGGGACCTTGTGCACTCTCAGAACCACTTCATGGGCTGGAAACCATTTCTCTATTTCATTCCCTACCACATTACTGGGCACCACATCTTTGGGTATCCTGACTCCAGACTCACCAGTGGACAATGAAAGTATGTTCCTGTTGTTGGTGGACCCTACATGGAAGGCTCTAATATCCAGCTCTCTGAGACTTAGCTCATGGGCCATCTTCCTTCCCTCCTTGGTCAGCCTCTTCTCCTCATAAGCTTTTTTTCTTTTCAAGCTTAGTAAGGGCAAGGGTCTGTTCTTTGTCCTTCTCCATCTTCGCAAGCTGTAGCCAGAGTTTCCCCTCCTCCCTCCTGTCCGCCAGCTCCTCTGCGGAAAGCCTCCTTGAAGGTACATTGCTGACTACTTTAGAGTGGACTTTCAGTCCTGGGAGATGGTTCCCTCCCCCTATGTAGGCTGCATGAGAGTATCCCCTGTTAGGTCCTGCTCTGATCCATTCTCAGACACAGATCCCTCATCATCTCCTTCTCCTTCTGGGTGGGTTCTGCCCATGCTAACAAGGCTTTCTGAAGCTCGGTCTTCTTGTCACTTCCCTTGTGGAACACCCCTCTCTCCTGACAGAACCACTTGAGCTAGGCCACGGTGTAGGTATCCAGGTTGGCCAGCTTGAATTCCATATTGCCAGGTAGGACCACAGGCATATCAGAGAAAATGGGACTTAGGCAAAAGGACTTTGGAAAGATCAAAAGATGTCAGATCAGGGAGAACTAAAAATTAAAAGAATGCCAGTTACTACTAGACAGACAAAGATTTTGACAATCAGGTGGAATAAGTTTGAATAGGTCATAACGTAGAGTTGATGTAAACACTGTGTTACCATATTGTATTGCACAAACAGAAGTCCTATCCTCACCGCTGATCACCAATGTAAGAAATTGGATCTCTAGTTGGCAGAGGTTCGCAACCTGTCCAGGTAGGGACCACAGTCAGGATAAGTCATATACACATTTTATATTAACCTGTGCTCACCATCTGGTAGCTTGTCACAGATCTAGCAGGCTTAACTTAAGAAGCAATGTACAAAGTATTTGTGCAAAACTCACACAGTAACACAATGAAAACACCACAAAAAATCCACACCGCTTTAGAAGATAGAGAATATTTATCTGAGTAGCACAAGACCAAAATTACAAAAATCCAACCAGTAGAAGTTGAGATATTAATTTTTAAAGATTAAATGTGAAATAGTGCTTAAAAGTCACCTAGTGGTCAAAAGATTACTCGAGATCGTGAAGGACCGGTTCAAAGTCCAAAGTTCAGGCCAACCACGATGGAGAGTAGGCCGGCTACAGAAGTCAGGCAGGCCCTGCTAAGAAAGTACCTTAGATGGAGCTTTGGTCAACGTTGAGAATCCACTGTCTTGCCTTCAAGCCGCGCAAAGTGGTCCTGCTTGGTTGCCGGGCTCCATTGAAGTTAATGCAATCCGTCGTCATTGAGCTGCACCGAATGTTGTCATTGAGCCACACAGGCTATGAATCTAATATCATCAAGCAGCCTCTGTGTAGGTGTCGAAGGGCAGTGCAGCAAACTTTTACATGCACTTGAGGCGATGCGTCAGTTTTTGCAGGGATCAGCTGCAGAACCCACTTATGAGGCCCAGGGCTGGAGAAGAGCACCTCAGGTAAGGGTAGTACTCACAGATGGCAGACTCCAGCAGTACATGGAGAGTTACAGGCAGACTTTGATGTCATTGAGACTGTAGGAGAACAAGGGACAACCAGAAAGCCCTTGGAGTCACTCTGGTTCAGCAAGATGGGTCCAGTCCTTGTCCTCAGCAGAGCAGAAATCAGCAGGCAGGAGTGCAGCTCAGCAAAGCAGAGAAACAGTTCCTTGGAGGCAGTGCAGTTCCTTGGAGTCTGTGCAGGCAGACTGGCAATCCTTACAGCACAGCAGACTTTATACTCCAGCAGAGTTCTTCCCAAGTCCGTAGTGATCAGATGTGGTGGGGTCCGAGCCCCAGTACCTTTACCAAAAAGTGCCTTTGAAGTGGGGTGACTTCAACGCAGCTTCTTGAAGTCCCCCACACATCCCAGTTCTAGCTCCAGACTATTAGTAGGGGGTAATTGGCCCTTTGTGTGGGCTAGGCACTTCCCTATTGAAGTGTGAGCTCCCCTCCGCCCTTACAGCCCAGGAAGGCCCAACAGAATGCAGATGATTGCAGATGAGTACTGTGCCTTACCCATCCTTACTGTGTTTGTGGCTATCTAGAGGGAATGCACAAAGTATAGCTGTCACCTAGCCCAGATGTGTATTACAGACAGGCTGTAAGGCACACAGAGGAGTAAGAGCAGAAGAATGCCCACTTTCTAAAATAGCAATAATAAATCTGACTTCATCAGTAAAGGGAATTTATCATTACCATTCCAATGATATGAAACATGATGCAACTTCTCCTTTCTGATCACGAATTACAGTTTTAAAGCATATTAAGGAATTCCCAATGCTGGCCTATGAGAGGAGTAGGCCTCACAGTATTGAAAAGTGACTTTGGGTATTTTTCATTACCAGGGCATGTAAACTGTAACAGTACATGTCCTGCCTTTTCCTTACGAAGCACAGTACCCAATGGGCTACCTAGGGCCTACCTTAGGGGTGACATATGTAACAAAAGGGGAGTTTAAGGCTTGGCAAGAGGTTTTAAATACCAAGTCGAGGTGGTAGTGAGACTTCACACTCAGGCTTTGCAATGGCAAGCCTAAGGCATGTTTACAGGGCTACTTGAGTGGGCGGCACAATTAGTGCTGCAGGCCCACAAGTAGCATTCACTTTATATACCCTGGGTATATGGTGTACCACTTTACAGGGGACTTACAAATACATTAGAATTGCCAATTGTGGATACACCAATGTTAACATGTTTAGGGGAGAATCACATGCACTTAACACTGTTTAGCAGTGACAAAGTGTTTAGAGTTCTAAGACCAACATAAAATGCAGCAAAAACAGGAGGTGAAAGGCAAAAAGTCTGGGGTAAGAGCACCCTAAGGGTGCCAGGTCTAACAGAGGTGATATAGAGGGGATACGTCCTAGACAAGGGTCTGGCGAAGCTGACAATGAATGAAGGGTAAAGGATGGGGTGGAAGTGGGGGGACGGCCACAGAGGATCGTGGAACTGCTCAAAGTCAGTGTGAAATGTATGACGATGTTAATGTGGCAGACTGTAATTGAGTCTAAACTGTTAATAAAAAGATCTGTAAAAAAACGTGTGTATTCATTTGATGCTTTTAGTTTCAGATTTACTTATGGGAGAAGCTCCATTGTGCTGCCTCTGCCCATGAAAGATTAGATTTGTTACTTTACCACTTGTGCTATTTTTTTCTTTGAAGCACATTTGTCCTGTAATCTACTCCGCTTATGCAGCATCTCTCAGTTTACTCAGAGACCAAATAATGAGTTTAGTGGTCGACTATAAGAGACTGCATTTGCTGAAGATTGGGGAGGAGGCCCAGAGACGGAACCAGCATTCCGCATGGATAGGGTGGTAGTACAGGGCTTGAAAAATCATGAAAATGTTACTAATCCTGCAGGTCGGGTAACTTAAATGATCTAGTCGACCTAACTTTAATGTACTTGACCCGTAAATGGGTCTCAAATTGTATGATCCTAGGCAAATAGTTTACAGTCGACTTTCTTCTTTCTAACATATGATTGCACCTTCAAATATGTGAGCTCAGCATTTCTGCAGTACAAAAAAAGCTCTTTTGTTTGATGCCGACATACCCATGACGTCTAGCCCACATAACCTAGGACTTTTTAGTTTACTAACAACATTGCCATCAGGGCAGGAGTGTTTCTCAGTTTGTTTAAACACTCAATTTTAATAAATATATTACTACACCATGCTGCGGTAACATATTGTCATCTACACACAGTAACTTTCCAAGAAATGTCAAAAATCCTCTCTGCTAACTTGCAGCTGTACTGAGGGCTTTCACAACTACTGAAATACATTTTGAAATGTTTGCACAGTTGACTTATTCATTTAAATGTTGTGTGTTAGGAAACACCTGACATCCTACATCCTTTTATTTTACATTCTAAGCAGCAGGTCACACAGTTCACCTTACAAATTCCTGAAACTCTTCAGTCACAAAGAAAATTAATTGTAAGAAAAAATGACTTTTGACCTCTGTTTGTGAACACAGAGAAAATGTGACATAAGAACAAGATTTAAAGGCAACTTTTATTGCCACTCCACTTTTCAACTGAAAAGAACATGTGTTCAGTGTGAACTCACCAGAAGGGACAAGTAAGTATTAAAAAAGCTTAGCCTGATCAATGCAAGTGGTCGAGTGGACTTTCAAGCCCTGTAGCAGCACCGCGGGCATACCTACAGGCCTTTTACAGGGGGAGACTGGATGCGGGGTCTGGCCAGACCCCACACGAATGGTAGAGCAACTCTGAAGGAAGGCCACAGCGTTCCTGATTAGGTTGGTGACTTCGCTGTGGGAGGCAAAAAATCTAAAGATGCTGCTGAGCCAGCCAGGTTTTGACAGATGGTACCTTATAGGGAGCACCAAGATGGGCAACATTTGGATGCAGGGTGATGCCATTCTCTGGCATGACCGGCAGTGAGAATACCAAATGGCCCCCTCTGAAATCTTCTGCTATCTGCAAATCTGACATGCACTAGGAGTAATACTCCCAAAGGGGACAGACCTTCAAAGTCATTGCTCCTAGAGGTCAGGCTACTAGGCAAACTATGTCCTGAAAGACCAATTCCATGACATGTAAGACACTACTCAATCATTCTCCGGATGTCTTGCTGCGCTAAGGGAGAAAAGGCGACTGGGAGGTGGGTGACAGTGAAGATGGAGAGCAAGAAGAGGCCCCGGCAGCACTTAAGAAGATGACCATACACTCTGGGTTTAGATAAGTCCAGATTAGGATTCTACATCGCTCCTACCATGCCAGGACAACAGTGATGAAGATAAAACAGGTGGGGACAAACTATGGGCCTGATTTAGATGTTGGTGGTAACGGTCCCGTCATAGACTTTTCAAGTGAAAACCCGTCCGGTGCTGCGACGGTCTGCCAGCCGTAGTCAGATGTTGATGGTCCCATAAACGAAAAGACCGCATTCAAACCACTGTCTTCACCAAGAAATACTACCCACGGCAACGACGCAACTGGGAAAAGTGGCCGACAGCCGAACCCCAGACACCCTTCCAGCTATGGAGATTTGGATGAGCCTTACCGCCAAGAAATAAGTGGCGGTTGGACCTCCATGTTTGAGTTGGCGAGTTGGGGGTGTAAAAGGAGTGAAAATTCACCTTTTTTCCCCATTCCAACCCCGCCTTCGAATGGACACGATTTGGCAACACCACTGCATCACTGCTACCACCAACAAACGGTGAAAACACGATCCACCCCCAAATCGTAGGGACACCGTATTGTCAGGATACGCTGGGTGCGCACTGCACTGGAGGTCGGGCCACTGCAGACATATACATGACACAGTAGTTTACTATTTTTTTTAATCACTGTATCATGCACACGTAGGGGACACAAGTGGGTTAGACACAAATTGGGACACACTGGTACACAACACATATCACCTACATACAAGTGTCATTATGGTGCCAGTATTCACTTGAATGCTGGTACCATAATGACAGTACATTCGCACCTGTCAACTGTGTCCGTGTGTGCACATTGCCAGGGGACATGTACCTGTCATGTTGTGCTGTGATTTGTGTGTGTGTGTATGGATTGCCTGGTTGAGGTGGAGGGAGCAGAAGTGGGTGATGAAGTTGTGTCTGTATTTGTGTCACTTGCATGTGAGACCTATGTTGTTGGGTATGATGTACTTCCATGTGGCACATTCCGGTGAGTGTGGTTGTTGTGTGGTGGACGTTATTGTGATGTGTGCAGTTGTGCATGTGTGTGAATGTGCTGTGTAGTTCTGTTGGTTGGTGTGCTTGTATGGTTTGCGAGTGCAGTGTCAATGGTGTGTGTACGTTGTGGTCTGGATGTATGTCAGTGTGTGTTTTCAGCATATACAGGTTGTGTTGGGTCAGAATGGCAATTGGTTTTTGTGTGAATGTATTGTGTAATGCGGAGGTACACCTATGGCTAAGGGAGAGAGAGAGAGAGAGAGAGAGAGTGTGTGTGTGTGTGTGTGTGTGTGTGTGTGTGTGACTTACCTCTCTTCCATAGCCTCCATCAGGAAACCATCGCTAGTCAATCCGCTTGCATAGCTGTAACATCTAAATATGGCGGGTAGAAGACTGTTGGACTTGACGGTCTTGTGGGGTCCGCAGCTGACGTGGCTTGGTGGTGCGACCACCAACATCTAAATCGGGCCCTACGACTGCGTGGCTGCGGGCAGACAGAAACCTTTTTTCATATTCTCTGGGAGTGCCCGGGCTGCAAAAATACGGGACAGCAGCAGTGCAGTGCCTAGGGACAGTGTGAGGTGAGGGTTTAAGTGTACCCACAAAAGCACGTGTTCTGAACATCTGGGGTGAGACTGAAGCCACTACGGCACAAAGGATATGGAGGACGGTGGGTCAGGACGTGACAAAAAGAAATATTGCAATAACGTGGGGAGCCGGAATGGCCTCAGATTTGGGGGCTTGAAAGCGAGACATGGATTGGTGTATGATGGTGGAACAGGTGGTCTACGAGGGCAGGGTTTGTCCCCGAAAATGGGAAAAAATCTGGAAAGGCTGGAACACTTACAAAGGCCAGATATGTGCTAATTTTGACCGAGTTGATATTGAGGGGACAGATCCAAGACAAGGGACCGGCGAAGCGCACAATGATTGAAGAGACGTGGGGAAGCTGCTCGAAGTCAATGTGAAATATATGACGATGCTAATGTGGCAGACTGTATTCATTTGATGCTTTTAGTTTCAGATTTACTTAGTGGAAGAGTTACATTGTGCTTCCTTTGCACATAAAATAATAGATTTGTTACTTTACCATTTGTGTTATTTTTTCTTTAGAGCACATTTGTTTATTCCACATATGCATCACTTCTCAGTTTACTAAGAGACCAAATAATACGTTTAGCTGACGAATATACGAGACTGCATTTGCTGAAGATTGGGGAGAAAGCAGTGATTTCTAAACCATACGAGAACCAAATTGGATCCTTGATTATTTCACAATGATGTTATATTTTGTATTCAGAGAAGAAAGCTGGAGTTTAATGAAGTTCAAACACATGTTACGTGTGTTTAGTTCTGAGTAGGCATTCAGTAGAGAACACATTCTGTTCTAAATCCCTTGGCCGAAATTTTAATCCATTTTGATAGTCAGACTTTGGGCAGCTCTAATCTACACAACTCTTACCAAGGTCTCCCTTTGTCCCTATAAAGCAAGTATCATTAAAACGGAGCGTGAAACTAGTGCTCCTTTAAATGAATTTTAAAAAAAGTCGAAATGCCATCCTTGAGCAGAATACAATAAGATACTAGAATAGGCACAAATGGTGTGACACTTAAGCCATGCTACTTAATAAATGTTATCAAGAGTCTCCTCAAATAAGTCGTGTTCAAATCAAACCCATTAATATTCTCTATGCAATTTGAAATCATGAATATTAACTGCAGAAATCCTGAATGCTAGTCAGGATTCGGCCCTTAAGGGTTGTCTCTTTAGAAAACGGATTACAGCAAGTTTGTGCAGTGGCAGATGCATGAAGGCCAGGGCCATGCTAGATTTTCAAGACTCCCACCTAAAATAAATATGTATGCCATTAATCTAAATTAATGAGCACCTATGAGCTGGGTTTCAGAAAACATATTTTACTGAGAGTCAAGAAACCCGGGGGTGAAAATACACTTTGCAAATACATGTTACGCTATCTTCAAAGTCATTCTGTATCCTGAAAACTAGACATTGTTCTGCCTTTGTGACTTATGCTGGACAAATCTAGCAGTCGATCATTTGATTTGTCGATAGTGTTATGGAACATAAGGCTTAAAGCCGCTAATAAGTACTTACCTATCATCTCAAATAGCAACTTAAAAATGAATAAGGTTTGCGAGCAATGAACCACTTCCCTTCTGTATGCACAGACATGGCATAGGATAATACAAGCAACAGATTTCAGAAAATCGTCCTAGCTCCTGTACCAAAAGCAAAATTAAACTGTAAGATTCGAGGTCCAGACCACACTATGGCGTATAGAAATATCACAGTCCCTAAATGAGCCACTCGGGTGAGATGACACAACATCACTGCAAGGCAGGGAATCGTATGGGAACATAATGCAAGACCATCCTACAATTAACAATCTCTCATAGGTAAGGGCTTTGAATGCAAGACGCACACATGGTTTTAAGTAAAATCAAATCCATGAAAGACTTAAATAACTCATGGCACTATCATCAATAACAACAAGTATGACTGAAAAGAACATGCGGCTGTGGTCAAATCAGAACATATCTCACTTTCATAAACATTAAAAACATTGCAAGTTTTGATGACTTAACTGCCTTGAAACAAAAAGGTTTACAGCTTGAACGGTCATTTTTCGGAAAACATCTAAATCTCGAGAATTACAATTTTATATTAGAAAACAGAAAATGTAAGCGCGTCACTTATCTCATAAAATGTTGCCAAATGCGCAGCGATGCTATTAGTTGTGCACACCACATATGCACATCATTCTAAAAACCTCAGGGGGTGAAAATACATCTTTAATCTATGTCACCTCTTTTGAAAGGCCGAGTCTTCTTGCCAATGTCTCAAAGAAGTGGAAAAGAACTGGCCCTCCAGAGACTTCAGTTCAGTGTGAAGATGTCCAACACCAGCTGAGAGACGGAAGCTGTACCAAGCCATCACTATTCATCCAATGTCATGTATAAGCCCCTACTGCCCTCCCTTGCGACACGCTGGTTAAATACTTTACATTTATTTAGATTTTTAAGTATGCACACAAGACATGGAACGCATATAATTTTACATTTATATACAGCAACCATTAAGCTAGGAAATTAGTGGCATGGGCCACAGAAGAGGTGAAGTGAACGAAAAGTAGTAAAAACAAAAATAAAGGGACAGTTTAAAAAAAGTGCATTTTCATTATGTTTTCACAGTATTGCACCTTTTGTTAGCACTGCGTTCATGGGCAGGCCGATATCATAATTTTCCGGACGATGAACTACACTGGGCAGACTGCATTATGGACATTAATCATCTTAGTGCTTATTGCCAAAGCGAACTCCTTATATCCCACAAAATTCGTGCCTAAAGGCTGGACCTGCATTCGAAGCAACATCCTCTATAAATGGGGGTAAGATAACATAAGTATGGCATTAACATTAGTTTATGCACATGGTTCTCAACCTTTTGAATTATGTGGACCCCTCACTTAATCATTACTGGAACCCCGGAACCCCCACTGAATCATTATTGGAATTCGATGACTACCACTGAGTCATTATTGGAAGACAGGGACCCCAGCATAAGCATCTTCGAAGACTGAAACGCAAAACAAATACACAAAAATTACAAAAGCAAACATTCATTAATAAACACATGAACTATTAAATATTTTGTTTAATTCACAAAAAATCATAAACACAACCAGAATTGTAATTTTAATGGGAAGGTTAGAGCTTTTCTAAATTCAATTCAGGCCACTGAATTCATGCTATATTCTGTTTGATGTACTTGCACTTCCCCCATGAATTAATCTGGAGCAGACTTACTTACTTTTCAGCCTCCAATTTCAAATTCCTTTATATTTTTATAACACTTTTTAAATTTTCATCCTTAAATTTTGCTTCTTCATTTATATACACTTTATTAATCTGTTAATATTCTTTCATTTTCTAAGCAATCAAGGACCCTGTGAGTAGACTTCGCAGACCAACAGGGGCCCCTGGACCACTGATGCAGTCTAGAAACTCAATGTGATACGTTTATCTCTCTAATACAGTGGTTCTGTGGACCCCCACTTTATCGTTACTGGGACCCGGGTACCCCCCACTGAATCATTATTGGAATCTGGGGAGTCATTTCTTAAAGCTGGGGACCGGATCTGTTAATATTATTTAATTTTTGAAACAGTTGCGGATCCCTAAGGAGACTTTGAGGACCCCCAGGAGTCCCCGGACCACAGGTTGGGAACCACTGCTCTAGTAAATATAAACAGTGGATATGCAAACTTTTCAAGAGAAAGGGTAGAAGGGAGGTTTAATGGGCAGTGTGAATGCTGACACAATGTGTATTCCACAAACAAATCACAGGTGTAAATTCCAGGAGAATTTCAAAGCCTTTAATTGGTGTAAAATCAACTAGTTTCGCACCATTGGTGTAAAAGGTAGAGGTGTTATGAGTTTCAAAGATGAGTGTTCCCCAACTTCCATCTTTTTAAGTCTGGACTTTTACAGTTTGCTAGACTATTGTTTTTGTCGAAAAAGCATAAACAATATACATACAAAAACGAACCCCGAGAAGGAGCAACTCTGACTGATTGACTGGAAGTTTTACCCTACTGGGTCAGATATCTGGCTTCCTGGAACAAGAGGGCTTGGACAGAGTCTAACAACTTTACCCATCATTGCAACAGTCAAAGTATCCACGACATCAACAGCGAAATATAACCCTAATCCCTAGTAGTCACTAATTGTTTAGTGTTGCATAACCAATAATGTGAGGAAAACATAAAAGAAACATATCAACTTTTCAACATTGATCAGTCATACCTGCAAAAGAGAAATCTGATATATAACATTATACACACAATAGCACAGAAAATATGGATACTCGGGGGGGGGCGGTTGTGGCAGGTTGAAGGGACCATAAAGCAAGTTGATCGACTTTGCCATCTTAACACTGTTAGATCATTAGAGCACCAGACTGGCATGATATTGCATTGATTACTGGTAAGTAGTATTATCACTGCTTCATGTACACATCATCAAAACATATTTTAAACTGAATCACTCTCCTGAAGTAAGAAGATCCAATCCCCTATTGGATAAAAGGCTCCAGAAAATAATAGACTTAATCACAGAATCATCAATTGAGGGAAACACTAATTTAGACCACATAACTTTTCACAAATACTAAAACAGAATAAGAAGACACTTTGTGTTCCAAATCAGACATAACCAGTAAGCACCTTCAGCAACAGAAATTATATTATAGCAACCTAAGTGCTAGATGTTACTTGGCCTGCCATCTTCAGAAAATTCCAAGAGAACCCTTGACAGATTTAAACTTCTAACAAGAGAGGGAAAATACTCAAAATGAGATTACTTTCTTAACACCTCTTGGAAGTATGAACCAGATTGAGCATCCAACATGCAAGAAAAAAAAATGAATCAAAAACAGTATCCCAACTGGTAAAACTTTAAGCCCTCGAAGACTAATGCCAGAATTATAAAAGTAATTATAGGGGACCAATTCGTCCAATAGTGCTAAAAGCAAAAAGGAAGATAAGGAAACAAACAGAGAAAGGTGATTCCTGAAAACCTATGTAGAAGCAAATAAAACAGAACCAGGACTGGAAAAGACGTCTAGATAGGTTCTACATAGCTTCTAAAGAGAGTCTAGACGATCATGAATACACAGATTCAAATGGAGTTCAGAAAACACTCCCATATTTGAGCCATTCAGATTAGGCAGTCGTCACAAGGGGCCGAATTAGGCAGCATCATTTTAGACTGCTAACAAAATAAACGCATATTTTACCCTTATCTGGAGTGCTTTCATGCTGGCAGTATTAGACAACAAAAGGTGCTTCACATCGATATCCTGGAAAAGAATAGTGAACTAACCGTGTTCACGTCCAAATCATGGGCAAAATTCAGCGGAATTAGGCCTCTCTGCTTTTTGATATAGAGAGGCCCATCCCATGGATGTCCTTTATCCATAATGAAATTTGCAGTAGCGACAGATTTTTTTTGCAGAAATGCTTATATGAGACAGGACTAATAAAGGATCTGGATTTAGAAAGTAGAGAATTAAATCTTTCTCCCTTCACCCATGGCCTCGTATTATAAGTAGCACAGGTAGACTAAATAAACTGAATGGAACTACTGAAACGGGTCCAGATACAGGCTGAAAGCAAAGAAGATAAGAGGATTGGATGGTGCCTTCAATTGTAAATGTAGAGAGACAACAGCTCTATTCACTGAGAAGTTGGGCTTGAACACAGGAAAAGCTAAAATGGAGCCACGGGAGCATTGTCCTGCCTTTAGTAGTGTCTTTAAGTGAGGATTAAGAGGAAAACAGGTGTGTGGTTGTCCAGTCACCAAGGCTTACCATTTGAAAGAGCAGTGCTTAATTTGAGCTTGTTGTTTCCGGTGCTGAACACTGGCACTTATTTTTGAGGACCGGCACTTATTTTTCTGCCTCAAGCATTTACTGTGAGCAAAAGACACATATGGGAGAGACGGAGGAAGAGAAAAACGAAAAAGCGTCACAATGGGAGAAATCAGAAAGCTGCAGACGTGAGCTGAAGGAGCAGGGAGTGGCTTTGAATGGATCAGAGGCCCGAGATGGCTTTAGGATTACGCTGCCTCAGTATTCTGTGTTCCCACATTTAAGTGCAGAAGCCCCGTGTTTAAGAGGAGGGCTTTAGGCACCGGCACTTTTTTATTTACAAATTAAGCACTGGAGAAGAGGAATGTGTGAGTATGTCTTCCCAGAGTACAGAGTAAAGATGTATCCCTTACCCCAGCTTTAAATAGGAGAATGAGTACAGAATTACTCAGGCAATGCAAGCATTCTACAGCAAAAGAACAAATGCCAAAGGCAAAGCCAAACACCATTAGCCAAGTTGCAGAGGGAAGAACAGATGGAAGAGAGGACTTACATAGCAGTTCCCTAACCTCTCATACAGGCAAGAAACATCCAAAGAAATAGAAACAGAGTGCGTATAGTGCAAGCAGGATGCATGGAATACCAAGCAGGATGCATGGAATACCATGTTCGAGCTTCAGCATAGTGGCACTTAATTACTAAGATGAAGTACTTGTGCACACACAATTGGAAGATGGAACTATGTGGTCGGTTGGTGAGCGTGATGCCACCAGGTGTTCAGTGCATAGAGAGCAGTGCAAACACTCGTATCACAGTGCATAGGCAACTGCCTAACACCTTAACATAAAGTATATTTGTAAAGCACACATTCATCCCTTTGGGAATCCTGGCTCTGAATACCGGGTGTGTATTGCTACCCAATTCAAAGGTATACATTTTACTGATATCGCAGGGATGAAAGACTGAGTAAACCGACCAAAATTCAAGACCGTGACCCTGAAGTCAAACACTGATTTCTCCAAGGAATGATTTATTCCATCTCCCTCCTGCACCCCTTGCTCCAGCATCGACACCACTCCCAGTGTCCCAGGAGATCACAGGCCCATCTCGCTTTTGCAATATGCTCTTGCTGGAAAAAAACAAGAATAGACTTTATGGAAGTGTCAAAGGTCCATCTCTGGGCCATCTTGTTTTTGCAATATGCCCTGTGCTGCAAAATCAAGAAAATACGTCACGTAAGCGTCAAAGGCGCAGTCGTGGGCCATGAGCACATTTCACATCAATAAGTGGTGGCGTTGCTGCTCGGCGCCATGACCTTTAATCCTACAGAAAGAAGAACAAGATCTCGCTAGAACAAAAGAAAAATATTGTGAGAAAATTAAATCTCAGCAGCCAATTTGGGTACAAAACAGGCCGCGCATTTCAATTTCCTGGCAAGGAGGTTAGGGATCAGTTGTCCCACTAGAATAGTTATGGTTCCAGTATCATAGGAGGATTTCCAGACATTCTAGATGGATGATGAGAAGGGATAGTTCGCACTCATGAAAAGCGATAGTGCCTTTACTCATTTTATTCTGGGAAAGAAAAACGGTTGATCTTCTAGGAGTCTGTCTTTAGCGGTGCTCGGGCCACCAATTCAAGAAAAGATGAGTGCGACAAGACAAAAGATTTGAGTGCACTGCTGGAGTGAGAAAATAATTAAATTGCTTGTACTAGCCACAATCTGATCTTGTGATGTGAGAAATAAAGATTAAACTACAGGAACATCAGAATGAACAGAATGTTAATGATTCTTTATGTATGAGAAAAATAATCTGGCTACTTTTAGAGTGGTCAATAAAAAACATTATCGGAGGCAAACCCTATGCTCGAATGTATATGTTAGAGAATGATTAGGATTCTTTTTGCACAACAGAAAAAATCTGATGACTACCTTCAGTGAAGCCAACCGAAAGAACATTAGCAGAGGTGAATTATTCTTATGCTTGAATACAAGACACTGATTGTGTGAGTGTAAAACAGAATTGAGGGATCAATCTGAGTGAGTACCTCAGATAAACCTTTAGAAAATCAAAAAATGTAATTATAATAAGTAAAAATTGTATAGGTAATTTCTGGTGACGATTTATTTTTGTTCAACCAGGTTGAAGTTTTGATTTTGTTCCTTTTTTTTTAATTTTTTTTTTTTTTTTTTTTTAATATCGCACCATAAGACACATAAAAAAATAAATACATTAACACCAATATCATTCATCATTTTGATCCATAAGAAACAGTCATTACATAACAACAGATTTTAAACTCATTACCTTGAACTGCAAACTATTATTTCGGTAGCCATTGTGACAGTGGAGTCCATATTTTCATTCCCATCTTTCTGCCAACCTTACCCTTGGTCGCATAGAGGCTACTCTCCAGATTGTACATTGAAAGTATTCGGGCCAACCATTGATGATAAGTTGGAGGATCAAACTTTAACCAATGTGATGCAATACAGCTTTGCATCGCAGCCATGGCTAAAAACATAAAGCATTGAGATTGGCCCGTGCATACCTCTTCGTCAATCCCGAATAATACAAGTTGAGGCGTTAAACATACTCCCTGATGCAGTACAGCTTCCAAAAACTTGATTATATCAGTTGCAAGTACTGCAAGCCTGTCACAGCTAAAAAAACATATGGCATAAGTCTGCTTTTGCACTGTTACACCGTGGACAAGTGACCCCAGCTGTTGCTACCCATTTAGACATTTTGGCGGGGCTATAAAATACATTGAATAGCATCTTGTAATGCTGTGCTTGTGACCCGGCCGCAAGTAATACATTCTGACTCATTTCCAAGGAAGCTAAAAACGAGGCTTCACAGGGACTAATGCGGCATTCTCTGCTTGCTTCCCCAGATAATCTTGCATAGAATCAAGAAGAAGCAGATAGAAATTTCTGATATTACACTTCGTTGAGCTCTCAAACAGCTCCAACAGTTTGACCTTCTCCCCACAAAAACACTCCCTAAAAACAGTTAGCAAGAAATCTCTAATCTGCAAAAATAAAAATCTTTACTATAGAGAGAATTCCTCTTTCAACTCAGTGAAGGATTTTAATTGATTACCAGAAAAAAATAACCTAATTTTTGAGCCCCTCCACGTGCCCATTTTTTTTTTTTTACAGTATTCATCACAAAAAATTCCTTGCAGAGTTGAGGTGATCGATAGTGGCGTATAGTAATTAAACCAACCAATTCCTATTCTGCGCTTAACCTGGTTCGATACTTTAAATGCACCCCCTACTGTTTTAAATGTAACCTTTTTAAAATAGCTTGGCTCCAATATTCTCAGAAAAGCAGCATCAGCAACATTGACCCAAATCATTGCATATATAGACGGGGGTGGGCTTCCCCAATCAAGTTACTAAAGTATTCGGGTATGATTAGCGTTCGAATACTTGCAGGGCGGCAGCCCAGTAGTATAATCTGAAGTTAGGGACAGCCCATCCTGCCATCTCCATTGGTAGCACTAAATTATTAAAATCTCGACAGGCTTTGGCAAAAGACCATATGAAACTACTGGTTAGTTCTTCCATTCCTTTAAACCAGTTTTATCCAAATTCTAGTGGAATGGTCCTGAAGAAATACAAAACCCTAGGAAGAAAGAGCATTTTAATAACATTACAGCACCTACTACTGAGAGATGCAAGTTATTCATATAGTGTAATTCTCTCTTGGTTTTAGCTAAAATAGGAGCGAGATTATTATCCACTATAGTGTCCAACCTTGCTGTCAACTTGACCCCCAAGTATTTAACTTGCTTGGTCTTTCGTTCATCCTCCAAGCTTGTCCATTCATTGGTCATTATCTGACATTTGGCCTTGTTTAACCGATACCCTGACACTTTATCAAATCTTGCCATTTCTTTCTCTATCTCAGCGTTTGTTATCACTGGGTCTGGTGTTACTACTGCGATGTCATCTGCGTACGCTAGGGTTTTAACATTCCACCTGGGCATTTCAATTGGAGTAATTATCTTCTTGTTTAACAGCTTTCTTATGAGTGGGTCAATGTATAGTGCAAAAAGCAGAGGTGAACAAGGACATCCCTGCCTTCTGCCACTTGAGATTGAGATGGTGTCAGATGCCGACCCACTATATATAGTCTTGCAGTGGGATTATTACATAAACCCTGAACTGCCCTGATAAATCCGGGGTCTATGTTGTTCTTGCTAAGCATCGCCCATAAATAAGCCCAGTTCACCTGTTTAAAAGCTTTCTCAGCATCCAGTAAAAACAATGACATAGGAGCCCTAGCGACCTGCATTACATTCAATAAAGCTATAGCCCGCCTAACATGATCAATAGTCCCCTCCCACAGATAAAGCCATGCTGCCAAGGAGAGACCAACTTACTTATCACCATGCTCAAACTAGTAGCAAGAACCTTTGTATAAAGTTTAGCGTTTCCATTCATTAAAGAGATAGGCCGATAGGAGCCAGGCAGAAGAGGATCTTTCTCCTTTTTCAAAAATACAATATTTGTTGTCATCCATGAAGCCAGAGGCTTAGAACCACCTTAGACATCCTTAAAAAGTGCAAAAAGCTCACCTCTCAGTTAAAAAAAAAATATAAAAAAAAATTCTAAGGGTGTTTTGTCCAGTCCCGGGGCAATACCACTAGCAAGTGAGTTCAGCACTACTGCAATCCAATCAGTGGTCACTGGTGCTGCTAGCTGGAACCTTTCTTCGTCGTGCAGTTGCCTAACAGGGAGTATGTCCAGATATTGATTTATCTCATATTCTGCTGTATTAGCTTCCTGCAGACATAAATTCTGGTAAAATTCTCTGAAAATCTTGAGAACTGCTGAATTACCTCTCACTATGTGTCCATCTATGTCCTTGACTTCGCTAATGGAACGATGAGCCATCTTTTGCCTCCTTCTGAAGGCCAATAATTTACCGACCCTTTCACAGAATTCTCAACATTCCTGTTGACGCGCCTGAAACTTACCCACCACCCTCTCCCAACAAGATTGGGTAATTCTAGCCCTCACCACTGATATTTTGTTTAAAATTTCATTTACGGGCAAGTCAGTTCTTACCACCCCCACTATCTGAGACTCCAGTCTTACCAACTTCGCCTGTGCTGCAATCGATTGTTGAGACCGCATCTTCTCCTTCCTTAAACAAAAGCCGAGAGTCTCCCCTCATACTGATTTAATTCCAGATCTTATCTTCCCTTAATCTGACAAGTTGGATATATAACATATTTATATTTTTTAAACCTGAGGCTGTTCTGCCAGAAGGTGGATGTCTGGTGTGTGCTGTTCTCTAGGATGTACTGCTTTGAAAGAGTGAATCGGTAGTAAAGTTACTGTTACCATCAGGGGCATTGACAACACCTGACCCCCCTCTATCCCAGAAGATAAGCTAAAACCCTCCCTGCACCCATACACTAGGGGGAACAATGACAGCGAACCAAATTAACTAAGAAGTTCGTAAAAAGAGCGAAAAGCAATCCCAAGATGATCACAGAAATGATCTTGCGTGTCAGGCAAACATAACCATTTTCTACCTGATAGGCCTCTCTGGCTGCAGCTGGAGGACTCAGGTTGCCAGGAAAAAGGGCATTAAATGCCTTGTTCAGCCCAGCAGGGCACACCTGTGAAGCAGGTCCCCATTTGTTTTGTTCAATGCCCTTCCCTTCTACCTGAAGTGGTAAGGAATGATTTATTTCAGTATGGAAAAAAAAGTAGGCTACCCAATCATTATTCATCCTTGTGTTGCAGATTTTTAGATAAAGAGACAGAAAGTATTCGAAGAACAGCTGGTTTAACTAGTGATACATGGAATGTGTATTGTATGCACCAAGGCCTCAGTATCACCAACTAGTTCAGAATAGGATGCTGGATTCATTTGGAATTCAAAAGCCAAATCCAAGACATATTGGAAGATACATCACCACAAAGATTTGAGATTTTAAGTTGCCAAATACATATTTTATTCTGGTTTCTATGCAGGTAGCACTGGGCCTCAAATTTTCTGCTTTTTATATGTATTAATAGACTGAACCTCTAAGATTGAGTGTTGCACGTCTAATTGCATTATAGAGTTCCCTTACATTCTGAGTGGAAGGATTACATGAGATTGGATATAATCAAGACAAGTGGTAGGATGGCAGCTATATCTGAAGAAGAAGAACGGAGGTGTGATTGTGGATGCATATTTATGATAAGTGGAAAAAGCATGATGATCTAAGAAGCATTTGGTGGTGTTCCAGGCACTAGGTGATCCGGCAACTGTTCATAATCTGATTGTTGATATTTGGTGGACTGGGTATGTTCCAATTCTAGTATAGTATAGTATAGTATAGTATAGTATTTTAGCAATGTTCCTATAAAAGCAGGCACATCTATATGTGCATTCAGGGTCTGGCACAACATCTTTATATTAATCATGAGCGCCCCAGTGCTGCTCTAATTTAGGAAGGAGCTGAAAACTCATCTCTTTGAAGAACACTAGACCACAATGGATTACCCGCCCAGAACTCAGCATCCTCTCTTATTCCTCTTTGAAATTAAACATGCCGTTGAACGTGTACGTAGTTCCACTACACTTTTGCTAGGTTTGCATTACAGAAATACTATACGAACAAGTTACTTACCTTCGGTAACGCCTTTTTTGGTGGATACACTAGCTTCCTGTGGATTCCTCACCTAAAGAATTTTCCCCACGCACCAGCATTCAACAGAATTTTTTTCTAGCTCTGCACGTCGACGATGACGTCACAATTGCCCGACTCCCACGCGACGCTGTATGACGTCATCCAGGCAATAAGAGGTCCTCGTCGATGTGCAGACGTCAGTTATCACCATTTTTTACGTGCCTTTGAGGCGAACAGGAGAACGTTGACACTACAGATGTGATATGAACACATCAATCAACTTATATACCAACATTTATTTCCACTAATATGAAACATAACCAATAGAAATAAACAATACGAAATATATGCATAATTATATACATATCTACACGTTCTCTCTCTCTCTCTTTTTTTTTAAAATATATACAGAAACAACTATATACACATATATAAATCATTACATCAGTATATACATATGTAGAAGAAATGGGTACTCACCCAAGGAATTTGTGGTAGGACCAGACAGGCAACGGGGAGGTGGGTGGGACCGTGAGGAATCCACAGGTAGCTAGTGTATCCACCAGAAAAGGCGTTACCGAAGGTAAGTAACTTGTTCTTCTGAAGGATACAACTACCTGTGGATTCCTCACCTAAAGAATAAAGTCCCAAAGCAGTACCGCCCCTGGTGGTGGGTGCCTGAATGGTCAAACCAAGAAGTCCTGCAGCACTGAGCGAACAAAATGACCATCCCTCCTAACTTCAGAGTCCAAACAATAATGCTTGGCAAAAATGTGGAGGGATGCCCAAGTTGCCGCCTTGCAGATGTCAACCACAGGAACACCTCTAGCTAAGGCCGATGAAGCCGCCTTAGCCCTGGTGGAATGGGCATGTAGCCCCATAGGAGGTTCCTTCTTTGCTAAAGAATAACATAATTTGATGCAAAGAATGGAAAGCGTTCTCTTGTGGACAGCTTTGCCTCTCCTCTTCCCCACGTAACCGACGAAGAGCTGATTGTCTTGTCTGAACTACCTCGTCCTGTCAAAGAAGAAGCTCAACGTTCTTCTTGGATTAAGTCGGTGAAGCCTCTCTTCCTCCTTGGATAGATGAGGTGGAGGATAGAAGGAAGAAAGAGTGATGGACGTTCCTAAATGAAAGGGTGTAACAACCTTAGGTACGAAAGACGCCTTGGTCCTTAACACCACTTTGTCCCTGTAAAAGGAAGTATATGGGGGTTCTACACTAAGAGCCTGAAGCTCACTCACCCTTCTAGCAGATGTTATGGCAACCAGAAAAACAGTTTTTAAAACTAAAAGTCTCAATGGACAAGAATGCATTGGTTCAAACGGTGAACCCACAAGAAAGGTCAATACTAAGTTAAGATCCCACTGTGGCATAACAAATGGAGTGGGTGGAAACTTGTTAGTGAGACCCTTAATGAACCTCAAAACAGTAGGCGACTCAAACAAGGAGGGTTGGTCTGGAAGGCACAGAAAAGTCGACAGCGCGGATAAATAACCCTTAACAGTGGCAACTGCACAGCCCCTCTGTGCCAAGGATAATGCAAACAACAGTATATCAGATAAGTGGGCCCTCAGGGGATCAATTTGCTTCCCTCCACACCAATTCAAAAATTTAGCCCACCTGCTTGCATAGATGGATTTGGTGGAGTGTCGCCTGGCCGATAATATAACCTACACCACCTCAGACGGGAGAGAAAAGGAACTCAGATTGCCCCGTTCAATCTCCAGGCATGAAGGTGCAAGCTCTGGAGGTGGGGGGTGTAGAACCTGCCCCTGCGAGTGCGAGAGGAGGTCTGCCCTGTAAGGAGACGGAGCGGAGGGCACAGAGAGAGTTGGAGGAGGTCCGAATACCACACCCTTCTTGGCCAATCCAGAGCTATTAAGACTTGGGCCCAGTTTTGGCGGATCTTCCTCAGAACCCAAGGAATCAAGGGTATGGGGGAAACGCGTAAAGCAACTGACCCTTCCAGGACATTTGAAACGCTTCCCCCAAAGCTCCTTGCATCGGATACTGGAGGCTGCAGAATGACGGGCAGTGCGCGTTCTCCAGAGTGGCAAACAGATCTATCTGTGGATACCCCCCCTCTGGAAGATGTAAAGGACTAGATCTGGATGAATACGACACTCGTGATCGGTCGAGATGCGCCGACTGAGATCGTCCGCATGCACGTTCAGAACTCCGGCCAAATGGTTTGCTACCAAGCAAAATCGAAGGTCCTGAACCCAGGACCAGAGCCGTAGAGCTTCTCTGCAGAGAAGATACGACCCCACTCCTCCCTGCTTGCTTATATACCATATAGCAGTAGTGTTGTCCGTCAGGACTTGAATCGACTGACCGCGAAAGGAAGGGAGGAAGGCCTTGAGAGAAACGTATCGCCCGCAATTCCAACAGATTGATGTGAAACCTCTGTTCCACTGGAGACCAACAACCTTTGACCTCCATGTCCCCCAGATGAGCTTCCCACCCTAGAGTGGAGGCATCCATTATCACTGTGGCCACTGGAGGTGGCAGCGAGAACGGCCTTCCTTTAGAAAGGTTGCCGGCCATAGCTCACCATCGAAGATTCGCTGCAGCGTCTCTGGAGATCCTTATCGATCCCTCAAGATCTCCCTTGTGTTGAAACCACTGCCTGCAGACGCACCACTGAAGAGCCCTTATGTGCCAGAGTGCATGAGTGACCAGCAGAATGCAAGAAGTGAACAGACCGAGCAGACGAAGGACCTTGAGGACTGGAACGACCGCTCCATTCTAAAACATTGGAATCAACGCCTGAATGTCCTGAATCCGCTGCGGCGGAGGAAAGGCCCGATTCAATGTTGTGTCCAGTACTGCCCCTATGAACAGGAGGCGCTGAGAGGGCTCTAGGTGAGATTTGGGCACGTTCAACGAAAAACCCAGATCGAACAACAACTGAGTTGTCGACTGCAGGTGACGCTGCAGGAGCTCCGGAGATTTGGCTTTGATCACCAATCGTCCAGATAAGGAAATACTGCTATCCCCCTTCTTCTGAACTCTGCTGCAACCACTGCCATCACCTTTGTGAAGACTCGAGGTGCTGAAGTAAGACCAAACGGAAGGACCGCAAACTGATAGTGTTGCGACCCTACCACAAACTGGAGATACTTCCTGTGCGACTTGAGGATCAGGATATGGAAGTAAGCATCCTGCAAGTCGACAGACACCATCCAATCTCCTTCGTTCAACACCAAAAGAACCTGTGACAGGGTCAGCATCTTGAACTTTTCCTGCTTGAGGAACCAATTAAAAATCCTTCAGGTCCAGGATTGGCCTCAGCCGACCATCCTTTTTAGGGATCAGGAAGTATCTTGAATAGCAGCCCTGACCCCTCTCCTGCTCTGGAACCAACTCCACTGCGCCTTTCGACAAAAGGATTAGCACTTCCTGTTGTAGTAAAAAAAGATGGTCTTCCGAACAGAAGGATGGGCGGGGAGGGATGGGTGGGGGAAACTCCCAAAAGGGAAGAGTATAAGCTTTCCCCACAATGTCGGTGACCCAGGAGTCCGATGATATTGACTCACACATGTGAAGAAATTGAGACAGTCTCCCCCCTACAGGAGATACGTGTAAAGGGAGTGATGGAGGACTAAGGCTGCTTTCCTTGCTGCACCTCTCCGAGGAAGAGGCAGAGTGCTGCTGGGCGGCCCCTCTAGTACGAACTCTACCCCTGCCCTTGAAAGATCTATAAGGGTGAGCTCCTGAAGATTGCTGTCCTGCTGCCTGGAGCCTCCCTCGAAAGGAAGAGCCACGCCCAAAACCCCTAAACCTCCTAAATGATCTTAAGGAAGAGGAGGTGGCTCCCAAAGATCTTGCCGTGGCCCTACTCTCTTTGAACCGCTCCAAGGCAGAGTCAGCTTTTGCTCCAAATAGTTTGTCTCCATCAAAGGGCAGATCGAGCAGGGTTGTCTGTACATCAGAAGAAAATCCTGAAGACCGTAGCCAGGCATGTCGTCTTGTCGCTATGGATGTGCCCATAGTCCTGGCCACAGAGTCCGAGGTGTCTAGCCCAGATTGAATAACCTGGGTCGCCGCCTGAGCATCCGTCAAAAGGTTAATCACTTCAATCAATCACAGATGTTTATAGAGCGCACTACATACCCGTTAGGGTTCCAAGGCGCTGGGGGCGAGGGGGACTGCTACTGCTCGAATAGCCAGGTCTTGAGTAGGCTTCTGAAGGCGAGTAGGTCTTGGGTCTGTTGGAGGTAGGTAGGGAGCGTGTTCCAGGTCTTGGCGGCGAGGTAGGTGAAGGATCTGCTGCCGGAGGAGGTTCGTTGGATGCGGGGGACGTTGGCGAGGGCGAGGCTTGCGGAACGCAGTTGGCGGGTCGGAGTGTAGAAGTTGAGTCTGTCATTGAGGTAGGAGGGGCCGGCGTTGTGAAGTGCCTTGTGTGCGTGGGTGAGGAGCTTGAAGGTGACCCTTTTGTTGACGGGGAGCCAGTGGAGTCCTTTGAGGTGAGGGGTGATGTGGCTGTGGCGGGGTGCGTTGGTGATGAGTCGGGCTGAGGCGTTTTGGATGCGTTGGAGGCGTTGTAGGTGTTTCGCTGGGATTCCTGCATAGAGTGCGTTGCCGTAGTCCAGTCTGCTGCTGACGAGGGCGTGGGTTACTGTCTTCCTGGTGTCGGTCGGGATCCACTTGTAGATCCTGCGGAGGGTGTTGTAGCAGGAGGAGGTGACGGCGTTGACTGTCCATGGAGAGTGCAGAGTCGAGGATGAATCCCAAGTTGCGGGCGTGGTCGGTGGGCGTCGGGGGGGGGGGGGGTTCCGAGGGAGGTTGGCCACCATGAGTCGTTCCAGGCGGAGGGGAGGTCCCGAGGATGAGGATTTCTGTCTTGTCGGTGTTGAGCTTCAGGCGGCTATCTCTCATCCAGTCGGCAACTGCCTTCATACCCTCGTGGAGGTTGGCTTTGGCAGGGTCGTTGGTGAGGGAGAGGATGAGCTGGGTGTCGTCGGCGTAGGTGATGATGTTGAGGTCGAAACGGCGGGCCACTTGTGCGAGGGGGGCCATGTAAATGTTGAACAGCGTTGGGCTCAGGGAGGAGCCCTGGGGGACGCCGCAGATGATGTTGTTGGCTTCTGAGCGAAAGGGTGGGAGGCGAACGCGGTCTGTGTTCTGCCAGAGAGGAAGGATGAGGTCCAGGCTAGGGCTTTTTCCTGGATTCCGGCTTCTTGGAGGCGTGACAGTAGGGTGTGGTGGCAGACTGTGTCGAAGGCCGCTGAGAGGTCTAGGAGAATGAGGGCGGAGGTCTCGCCGCGGTCGAGTTGGCGTCTGATGTCATCTGTCGCGGCGATGAGGGCGGTCTCGGTGCTGTGGTTGCGTCTGAATCCGGTTTGTGAGGGGTCGAGAACATTGTTGTCTTCGATGTGGCGTGTCAGCTGAAGGTTGACGATCACTTCTTGAGGCAATCCAGCATGCCCTTTGGCCTCGTCCATAAGAGCATAAATATACCGCCCTAGAATACAAGTAGCATTTGTAGATTTGAGGGCCATGCTACACGAAGAAAACACCTTCTTAGCCGACCTGTCCATTCTCTTAGACTCCCTGTCCGTGGAAACGCCAGGAAAGGATCCCAGAGCAGAGCGAGAGGAACATGAAGCCTGCACAACCAAACTCTCCGGAGTCGGGTGTCTGGATAAGAACGCTGGATCACCTGGAGCCACTCGATACCTTCTTGCCACCGACCTGTTCACGGCAGTCGAAGTCACAGGCTTCTTCCACACCTCTATAATAGGGTCCATATGCACCTCATTAAACGGAAGAAGCGGCTCTGCCACAGCTGACGATGGATGCAAAACCTCAGTGAGAATGTTGGTCTTGACATCCACAGCTGGAAGAGGAAGGTCCTTCTGGTCCACCGCATGAAAAGAGGCAGCCTCCTCAGTGTACTCCCCCGGGGAAGCTAAGTCCCACTCCGGAGAAGTGTCTAAACCACTCGCCGTGTCCAAGCCTTGCAGGTCCCCTAGTGGCTCCACAATCTCTCCCTCCTCCAAGCGCTGCTTCTCATACTCCTGCTCCTCTAGCAGCCTCAGAGCCAACCTTCTGGAGCAGAGCCTGGATTCAATCCCCAGCGTCGATAAGGCATCAGCCGACGCCGAAGACCTCGAACGTCGTCGACCATCGGAGTCATCCGACGCCGGATCCACCGGCGCCATAGGCTTCTTCAAGGTTGATTGAAGCTGTGGCGAACTCATCGGTGCCGGGGCGGTGAACGTCGTCTGCGTCACCGGTCTTTTAGGTGACGCCATTGGAACCGGCGCTGAACCAGCACTTCCCCAAGGAAGAAAAGGCATGAAGGGCGTTGGTCTATATGAAGCTGGAACACCCATGTCGAAGGCCAATGGACCTGAAGACCCGCGTGCACACCTCCCGGCGCCATGGTGGCGAAGATGTTGAACATTGCATTGAGGAATGCAGCCGGGTCCGTGCCCGGCGCCGGGAACGCCGGATAACCTTGTGGAGCCAGTGCATGAGGCGAAGCCGGCATCAGCTCAGGCATCTCTATCTGCGCCGGAGAGGCCCTCGTCTCCTGATGTGGATCAACCTCAAAGACCGACAGTGGAGACGTCGGGGAAGCTGGAGTCATTGGAGGCGGAGGTGTAACAGTTGGACTGACCTCCCAAGTCGGTCGACACCGAGCCGACGGCGACCTCGAACAGGAGCTGTCTTTACTTGACCGGCGCCGCGATCCATGGCGGGAGTCTCGATGACGCCGGTGAGATCTCAAGGATTTAGAAGAAGACTCACAGCAATGATGCTTCTCCTTCTTCATGGACCTTGCCAGGAACAATTTGGCCTCCCGCTCCTTAAGGGCCTTCGGATTCATGCGCTGACATGAACCACACACCTCAACTTCATGGTCATAACTGAGACACCACAAACAATTTTCGTGTGGGTCTGTGACCGACATTCGACCTCCGCACTCCCTACAGGGTTTAAAACCCGACTTCCTTGGCTGCGACATTGTTACACAAGAAGTGAAACAGTAGCTCCCTGGTAGCCTTGAAGAAAAACCATTGCTCGAAGGCACGGAAAAAGGGGAACTGATGTCTGCACGTCGACGAGGACCTCATTGCCTGGATGACGTCATACAGCGTCGCGTGGGAGTCGGGCAATTGTGACGTCATCGTTGACGTGCAGAGCTAGAAGAAAATGTCAGTTGAATGCTGGCACGCAGGGAAAATTCTTTAAGTGAGGAATCCACAGGTAGTTGTATCCATCGGAAACATACATACAAGCAATGATCTGTTCACAATTGTCAGTGATCAAATCTTTTGGTAACCTATGTGCCACTTAGAACCTAGAAGTATGTTCTCCTAGAAACATATGACCACTTGGAAGCTGGATATATATTCTTGCAAGCAATGAATGCAATCAAATCTGCATGTTTTGGTATTTAGTGTAGGTATTGCCCTGAGTGGCCTTCGAATATAGGTAGGTTTCATAAAGTACCAAAGAGCCCTTAACAAAAGTTCTAAGTAAATGCATAAATGACTGTTCCAAAGAGATTTTTAAACAATGTAAAGCATTTCAGACTGTGTCTTTCAAATGACAGGGTCTCTAACAGAAAGAGAATAACAAATTTTGTGATATATGAATTGTCTTTAGAATGGAGATATGTACAAGCAGCGGTTAAAAACCAGCAAGTCACAGTGTTATGTAAATTAAAATGGTGCAAAAATGGAGGCCTTTCTTCCGCGTTTGTCTCGTCCCTCTTGATTAAAAAAAACAGAAAAATGGGTAAGGGTGGAACCCCAAAATTATCCCTATGAAATATGAAGCGCACTATACACCAGGGATAAATGGTCAAAGAAATAGAAGGGGGAGCGAAAGCGCAAGAACAGGCAGTGACCAATGGCAGATTAGTTACCATGCTCTTTTCCAAACTGAAACACACGCGCCCTATTTTTTGAAAACTGAGTATAGGAAGTTGTCTCTGTATATACTATCTCAAAGTGAGTGATAGTGTGCACAGAGTTCAAGGGTTCCCCTTAGAGGTAAGATAGTGGCAAAATTAGATAATTCTAATGGTCTATTTTGTGGTAGTGTGGTCGAGCAGTAGGCTTATCAGAGGGTAGTGTTAAGCATTTGTTGTACACACACAGGCAATAAATGAGGAACACACACTCAAAGACTTACTCCGGCCAATAGGTTTTTATAAAGAAAAAAATATTTTCTTAATATATTTTTAGAACCACAAGTTCGAGATTTGAAGTAAATACATAAAATGCAAGGTACTCCACAATGGTAAGTTAGGAACTTTGAATTAGAGCAATAACATATACAGTTTTTGTTAAAATGGCAATAATCTGTTTTAAAAGTGGACGCAGTGTAAAAATCAACAGTTCCTGGGGGAGGTAAGTACTGGTTAGAATGTGAGGTAAGTAAGACACATACAAGTCTCAGTTCCTGGGCATAGGCAGCCCACCGTTGGGTGTTCAAGGCAACCCCAAAGTTACCACACCAGCAGCAGAAAAGCTGCAAGTTTGTTGCTGGTTGTTGAGCAGAGCCTCTGCTCACGGGAGTTTCTTGGTCCTGGGATTCAGGGCAGTCCTCTGAGGCTTCAGAGGTCGCTTGTCCCTGTTATATGTGTGACTGGTTGCAGGTTTTCGAGTCAGGAGACAGGCCGGTAGGGCTGGGGCCAAAGCATTTGTCGTGTTCCGTCGTCTCTGCAGGCTTGTAGGTCAGCAGTCCTTCTTTTTAGTTCAGGTTGCAGGAATCTGATTTCCTGGGTTCTTTGGCACCCCTAAATACTACATTTAGGTTTGTGTTTAGGCCTTGGAGGTCAGTAGCCAATGTCTACTGCCCTGGAGGGTGGATAGACCCTCTTTATGCCTCCTCCCTGAGGGGAGGGGGGCACATCCCTAAAGCTATTGGGGGAATCCTCCAAAACTAAGATGGAGGATTTCTAAAGGCAGGGGTCACCTCAGCTCAGTGCACCTTAGAGGCTGTCCTGACTGGTGGGTGACGACTCCTTGTTTTTCTAATTATCTCCTCCAGCCTTGCCGCCAAAAGTGGGGGCAGTGGACAGAGGGGCAGGCACCTCCACTATCTGGGGTGCCCTATGGTGCTGTAACAAAAGGGGTGAGCCTTTAAGGCTCACCGCCAGGTGTTACAGTTCCTGCAGGGGGAGGTGTGAAGCACCTCCACCCAGTACAGGCTTTGTTCCTGGCCACAGAGTGACAAAGGCACTCTCCCCCTGTGGCCAGCAACTCGTCTGGTTGTGGCAGGCTGGCAGAAACTGGTCAGCCCCTCACTAGAAGTCAGATTGGTATTCAGGGGGCATCTCTAAGATGCCCTCTGGGTGCATGTTACAATAAATTCCACACTGCATCAGTGTGCATTTATTGTGCTGAAAAGTTTGATAGCAAACTTCACAGATTCAGTGTAACCCTTATGGAACTGTGGAGTTCGTGTTTGACAAACTCCCAGACCATATACTCTTATGGCTACCCTGCACTTACAATGTTTAAGGTTTTGCTTAGACACTGTAGGGGCATAGTGCTCATGCACATATGCCCTCACCTGTGGTATAGTGCACCCTGCCTTAGGGCTGTAAGGCCTGCTAGAGGGGTGACATCCCTATGCCACAGGCAGTGTGAGGTTGGCATGGCACTCTGAGGGGAGTGCCATGTTGACTTAGTCATTCTCTCCCTACCAGCACACACAAGCTGTGAAGCAGTGTGCATGTGCTGAGTGAGGGGTCCCCAGGGTGGCATAAGACATGCTTCAGCCCTTAGAGTCCTTCCCTGGCATCAGGGCCCTTGGTACCAGGGGTACCATTTACAAGGGACTTATCTGAGTGCCAGGGCTGTGCCAATTGTGGAAGCAAAGGTATAGTTTAGTGAAAGAACACTGGTGCTGGGGCCTGGTTAGCAGGGTCCCAGCACACTTTCAATCATAACTTGGCATCAGCAAAGGTAAAAAGTCCGGGGTAACCAAGCCTAGGAGGCATTTCCTTACACTGAGTGACCCAGTACTTAATGGCTGCTGTTGGGCCCTCCAAAAATCTGTTAAAAAAATAATATATTTTTAGGACATTGATGGGTGGTTGAGCATTGGAGAAGCGTACAGGGAAAGAAAAGCAACAATGTGAGGGAACTAAAGAAGAGCTTGAGGGCGTTGAAGCAGATATGCTAATAAAGAAAATTATTAATGATTTATATGTTATTACTAATAAGAAAATGTGTAGAGAAAATAATTGTAGAAAAATAATGTGCAAGTTTGAAAAATGTGCCCTCGGGGTACGATCACCATGTGTATTAAAACGACCGAAAATGTGCAAAATAATGAAAATATATGAGAAAAATGTAATAATTTGTCATCATGAGATGTATAACCTATGTTTTACATAACTTTATAGTACTAAGTTAGATGAACTAAAGCCCTAGTTCCACTGGGCCTCGCATTCTGAAACATGGAGAAACCGGACACCTTGCAAAGGACTGGAAACCATTGTATGCAAACGTTACCCGTTCGAAGTTCAAGTTACTTAGCTAGAATTTTCTGCAATGTACCGACAGACAGGAGATGATGAAGACAATTTGATACAATTATGTGTAGAGCAGACTAAATGTACTTTCCCAGGACTTGAAGAGCCGTGTGCAACAATTTTGATACCTGTAGAGCTGGATGATGAGGGCCTCGCATGAAGAACCAATCCAGTTCTTGTGAATGAGGACATATGAAAATTAGTAGATTTGGTAAACAAAAACTATAGGTTAAAGTCATATCTGCTGACTGACTGACCAATTAGCAATTAGGGGATGGACTAAGAGACCCTAATAAAAAGTCATGACAAGGGGCTAAGAATTCAGAATTTAGGAGAATTGCGGGAAGAAAATCGATGACGTCAAGAGACACTGTCTGAGGTGCTGATATTGGGTTCACACTCTGTGAGCCTGATCCGTAGCTGACTGATTGATGACCTGAAGACGAAGACTGACTTGTTGCTGATCCATCCTGGATAGGTACCTATGAAAATGTGACTGACGATTTTTGTGCCTTTTTTTCTAGGTACCAACTGCGCTCTTTATAGAGATTCTCACTTAGGTAGATTTCTTCCAAATTTATGTTTTCTCCAAATTGTTTTCGCATGAAGACCCCCATGCTAATGCTGATCTTGGTTAGGTAGGCTGTTAGGGGTGACGTTGACAGTGACAAATGACTGACGAACTTAATTGCTGAATTGCATTATTAATGCTGGTATTAATAGATTATGGTATTGCATTGTCGCATACGTTTTCTTTGAGAAGTAATGTCTTCTATTATTGAATTAATAAAAGTTGATTTGAATAAAGATTGAACTAACAGATGAATTAGAATTGTAATCAATAGGGAATAAACATTGTTAACTTTTTTCCTGTGTAGTGGTTATTCTTGATTAATATGATTTATAGTTGTTTTTCATAGAATGTTTCTCGATTATTAATGTTAGCTACCGTTTCAGTGGTCACTGCATGACTAAGATACTCCATGCGATTCAAAAGGTTCATTGACATATACGCGCGCCCTTGTAAGTTTACTTACTAAGGACCAGGCGCGCTAGCAAGGGTAAGAGGGAAGTAAATCTTTACAAAAAGCCAGAATGGGGAAAGGAATGGAAGGGCTCAGGGGGAGGGCACAAAATGGAGTGTGTGGGAAAGCAGCACAGAATGGAGAGAGTAAGTGGGGGAAGCAAACGACGAGATGGAGGAGGAGGGAGCAACACATATTGTATGGGGAGCCGGGTTTTCAGAAGAGCAGCACATGGGGGAGGGAGCATAAAACAACATGCACAAGTAGTGCACACGGAAAAAGAAAAACGTTACTCTGTGAATGTGAAGTGGAAGGATAAAAGCAATCCAATAAAAAGAATGGTAAAGACGCTATGCTCTAAAGAATGGACAAACACAAGATGAGGTAGGTAAGCCAATGAATAAAAAGTATGCAAATAAGTTAGAGTATAAAGACAACCAGTGAAACAATAGGCTGCCTCTACACCCACAGCACATTTTAGGTATGGTCTTTTGGCAACAGACAGCTATAAACTGTCTGTAGGCACGACCAACCATTCCACTGAAAGTCAACTAGAGGGATATTCAGAGCATTTGATCTATTTAAGTGACACAAGCAAACACGGCACATTTTAAGTTAAGAAACAAAATCAAACTAATCTGGACACTGATAGAGAAAAAGCGAATCAGGACAACAAATACTGCAAGGAGACAAAAATATACCAAACTAACTGAATCTTCAAAAAACAATGATGGGATCACAAGTGGTGATAGATGACTTAGGAACAAAAAAAGAACTATGTGAATGTCACAAAAAAGGACAAAATATATTCTTGTGAGGAGGGCTAACCAGGAGGAGCCCAAGACAGCTGCTTAATCTTTGAGCTTTCAACTGGGACCCCCTTCTAATTCTCTTTCCACTCTTGGAGACACCAGATGCCAGATGGTGTGCATGCCGCTTTGAAGCAGGTTGGCATGCCACAAATGACAATGACAAGGCAGCTGATACACTGTGGAAAACCTAGGTAGTGGTCTCTTTTCCCTGCCTTCTAAGATCTACATGCAGTTGTGTGCATAATGCACACAGGAACTTGATTATCAATGGTGATGCTTCCACCGAGACAGCTGCTCCTGTGCAAAGTTGTGAGCATCACAGGTTGTTGAGGAGCATCAGTCTGTCCTGAGAAACTGTGCTTCAGGAGTGGGAGGGTTGAATCATTCTGAAAGCTGCAGTTAAGCCGGACCCCAGTGGTTTTGCTTTCTGGTGCCTGCAGAGTGAATAAACAAATAGGGCTACTGGAGGAGACACTGCACTGACCCTTGGTAGGAGATAGATCACCTGTGTGTAAGAACTGTTCGATGGCCTACAACCAGCCAAACAATCGAGCCTGCACCTTGTGTGTATTCCTCCTAGTGGGTTGAACTAAAAACCTCTTCACCAACTGTAACATCTAGTCCTGAGAGGTACACATTTTATCGTCAACCATTCTTTGACATGCATTGCACCGGTGCTAACGTTATCAACTGTAACCATTTGTCATGGTATAATGCAAGAAGTCTAAAGAGGAGCTATTCGCGCATTGTAGAATGACACAGAGAGAGGGCCATAAGGAGATGTCTTTGGACATTTGAGATGGTGAAGCTTACAGCAGTGAAGAAACCTTACTGTGCTCCATTAATGCCTACATACAAGCTTTGCAAGGAAAACAACAAACATAGATACACTGTAAAGGCAGTGGAATAAAAGTCAAAAAGAGTGTCCTTAACCTCCTCTGAGCGCAGGACGAAGATTATGTGCTGGTAATTTAAATGAAGATGTGACAATAGGGGAGAAATGAATTATGATCCTCGTTCACCTTAATTCTGCCAAACTAATTAGAAAGCATGAGTTACTGGCTTTCTTCCCTCTAGTAGAGGGAAGATGGTGGCACTGTGACCTGTCACCTCAGTGGGTTTCTAAATGAGGCTCAAAGTAAGGAACTTTTGTAATATTCTTAAATGGTATCTTCCGTCCCTAGTCCCCCTCCCTTTCCTTACCTTGGAACCTCCCTATTTACCATCTGTTAACTTGAGCATTCCAAATGAGCTTCGGACAGCTGACTGCAGCGGAACAGATTGTGATTCACTGATACAATAAACAACTACTTTACTTCTGTGGATCTATCTTTATAACACTAGAGATGAGGCTCAAGTGTTGTGTGAGGACAGCAGCACAATCACACCCAACTAGTACTTCGTGGATGAATGCCACTACAGCATTTGGAAGCACTGCATTCTGATTGGAATCTATAGGGGTGACAATCCGACAGCATAGGCAGATGCAGATTCTTTGAGGATTCGCTCTTCACCTCTAAGCTTCATATCATGACTTTGACCATCTACGCTGTGGGGGGAGTAGCTCTCTTTTCCATGTTACCAAGAAACTGTACTGTTGTGTACCATTTATATCACCTCATGCTAATTAGCACAGAAGCTTGTTGTTGTTGTTTTTTTGTGAATTCCCACATGCTGCAGTCCCTCAGCGCCTTAGCTACTTCTGCTGAGCTGAGGAGATTCTATGCTTCGTAACTGGCTACCGCAATCTTTTAGAGTCCGCAGTGTGCATTTACAGCACTGAGGAAGCCATGCGCTCTGCACTGCTCCAATAACATTTTGTACAGCAATAGCCTAATTGACTAAACCGCAACTGAGCTATGTGGTCTTCACCTCTTTATTAACATTACTGCACAACAATCATATTATTGACTTACTATGTAACGGGAATGCTTTTCTAACCTCCCTTCTGCTCTGTGGACATTTGCGCTCCATGTCCATTCTTGAGTCTCTGAGTCTGATCTTCAAACAAGAGACAGAGCACGTCATGTCATTTTCCAATCCTTAAAATGGGTAGGCGGTGTTCCTGGCTCCTACCATGGCTTTGTGTAACCATCAAAAGAAGACGAGTAAGCTAAAAAGCAAAACAGTGCTTGTGGAGCCTGGCAGTAGTGAAACTAGGGAGACTGAATGTTTTTAAAGAGGAATAATCAGCTTAAAAGCAAAGCAGTGATTGTGGCATCCAAGAAGTGGTGATCTTGAAAAACGGAATGTTACAGTTTTTTCATCATATCAGTCATAATTAGCATTTTACATTGCATACATAATGGAAAACATGCACACTGATTAAATCTACTGATATTTCAAACTTAAAGCAAGGGGATACTGGACTATAAGTTATATATTTGTTTTTTCAGCCACTTTCATGTTGTCAAATATGGCTGCAGCAAGTATGTCAAGGGCACCTCTCTTTATAAATGAGGCAGCAGACCCAAACCTTCAATGGAAGCAATATAAGAGATTATTTGAATTGTATCTCATCACAATAGGAGGTGAAAAAAATCACATCACTGCATACACAACACAATCTGGGTGTGGAAGGATGGAAAACCTATGATAACATTTCTGAAACGCTTGAGGATGAGGACGAAGAACGCAAGTCAGTGGATGTGTACCAGAGTACATCTGACAAGCCTGAGCAACATTTTGAGAAAAAAATAAATGTTGTTCTGGAGAGACATATACTACTTGTGAGAGTTCAATAGAAAAGTAGGTTAATACATACATTGTGGCCTTAAGAGGTCTATTAAATACATGTGAATTTTGGAAGTTATCGGAGTCATTCATACAAGACCAAATGGTTAGATATACCAACAATTCAAAAATTCAAGAGAAGCTACTGGCTGTTAACCCTGATTTGAAACAAGCTACAAATATAGCTATAAGTGTGGAACACACAGCCAACTTTATTAAAGAAATGAATGTTGAATCAGCTCCGAAAGTCCACATACCTTATAAACAAGACAGCAGCAAGGAGACCAAACCAAAGAACCAGATGTTCAGCATAGAAAAACCAAGTGCTACAGATGTAGTAGTATTGGACACATGGCCAATAATTCCTATTGCCAAGCCAAACTAGCCAGCTTTTGCAAATGTGGAAAGAAAGGCATCTTTGTCAGAGTATGCAGTGATTCACATAATAAGCCAGTACTGGTAGCGGCACCAGAACCATAGGAAGAACGGAAACTTATATTCCAGTTGCAAGAAGAAACAGAAAGTGTAAAATCCCCTTCATGTTACTCTAGATAATAAATCTGTCACAGTGTTTGCAGATTCATCCTCACCGTACACACTTGTAGATAATGATGTGTTTTCAAAATTATTTCCAGAAAAAGAACTAGAAGAACCAGATTTTAAGCCAGGTGGCTGTAATAGAGACCATATTCCCTTAGATGGTATAACTACTATGAGGATCAGGTTTAAAGGCAGAGACACTGTTGGTAAGGTATATGTGACTAAAAGATGTTCCAATCTTCTTGGGTGGCGCCATAAAAAAGAATTAGGAATTAAATTAGACCTCAACAGTTCTGATCCAATTATTTTGAACAATCCATGTGTGGTATTGAAGTTTGCAATGACTTCCATGATGTTTTTTTCTGAGGAACTAAGGCCGTCATTACAACCTTGGCGGTCGGACGAGGCCGACCGCCAAGGTTGCACCGCCAGACGGCCGCCCATGCGGCCGGAAACCCGCTGGCTCCATTTGGACATCCCGCTGGGCATTTGGACATCCCAGCGGAGACGTCGGCCGTAAAATTGCAACCGGCTCCAAATGGAGCTGGTGGCAATGTGGCAGTTCGGCGGGAGCAGCAGCACCCGTCGCGCTTTCGCGACAGGGCTGAGCCTGGGGGCCCCTGCACTGCCCATGCTAAATGCATGGGCAGTGCAGGGGCCCCCAGGGGCCCCGCGACTCCCCTTACCGCCAGCCTTTGACCACCATGGACAGGCTGGCGGGAAGGGGAGTCAAAATCCCGAGGGCACTGGCGGATTCAAACCGCAGGGACAACCATGGCGGAAAACCGCCGGTCCCGGCGGTGTGACCGTGGCGCTACCGCCGCGTAAAAAAATATGGCGAATTGTACCGCCAGCCTGTTGGCGGTACTATCGCAACTTAAACCCTGGTGGTCCATGACTGCCAGGGTTGTAATGAGGGCCTAAGTATGTTAAAAAATTACCATCACTGCAGAAAGTTGAAGCCCAAGGCCAAGCCAGTTACCCATAAAGCAAGACCGATTCTACACCTAATGCAAGAACCGTTGAGTAACAAATTAAACCGGTTACTTAAGTTGGGAGTAATAGAACTCAGGGAAAGTTCTCAATGATTTGCCTCAGTTGTCATTGCCACCAAATCCACAGGAAAAGACAACAGATTGAGTGTGGATTTACGTGACTTAAATGCAAGTAAATGGGTCGATAGACAACCTCTTCCCCGCATTTAAGAGGTCTTAACCATAGTCAAGGATGCAAGTTGTTTCAGCTTACCAGATCTTTATTCATTTACCACTAGGTAGAGCTGCATCCTTCTTCACATCATCCCAGGTCTTTCATAACTCCCTCAGGTTCATATCAGTATTTATGCATGCCTTTTGGGCTTGCCTCTGCGGCAGCCATCTTCCAGAGAATTATGGAACATGTGTTAAAAGACTCATCATTACAATGTGTTTCCAGGATGACATTCTGGTACATGGTAAAGAAGAGAGAGAGTTCAATACCACACTGAGAGAAGTTTTATTGAGACTATAGGTGTCAAGACCGATCATCAAGAAGGAAAAATGCTAAATTTGTCTGGAAGCAGGGGAATACCTGGGTAACATTATATCCCAAGATGCCATTAAACCTAAACTGAATCTCACGGAGGCCCTGGAAAACTAGAAGCTCACACTAATGTGGCAGATCTTGAATTGTTCCTGTCGCTGTCTGAATACTATCCTAAGTTTAGTCAGAGTTATGCAAGTGTTGTTGAATCCATGCAAAATATACTAAAGAAAAACTCACAATGTAATTGGGAGAAATACTGTCACTCTACATTCGCTTTTGTTAAGCATGTCATAAAGCTTCCTCACTGGGAAGGTATGACCATAACAAACCCACAGTGTTGACTACTGATGCCAGCAACAAGGGTTTAGGGGCTAGTCTCATGTAAATAGTAGAAGGAAAGATGCAGAGTGTGGCGTTTGCACCTTGAACCTTAAAAGGGTCAGAAAAACAATATTTGGTGGTATGAGGTATTTTACATTCTTCTTATGGGGCATAACTTTTACGATCAGGACTGACAACAAACCTTTAGTATATGCATTCACAACCAGAGGTTCAGAGAGGCCCACACCCACAATATTCCATTGGATATTGGGTTTAGAAGGATACAGTTTCAGAGTACACCACATACCAGGTCTACAGTATGTGGTAGCAGATTTTCTTTTCCGAGCACTGTTAGATGCACTTTTAGACGAGTGCGAGGGAATAGAGTATGAGATTGAAACTTGCCAGCATTAGTGAGAATGAATGACAAGATTGTGTGGAAAACGATGAGGAGTTAAGCAAGCTTTCCAAACTCATTCAAGAAGGTTGACCGTAGCACTGCAATGGTGTTCCTGATGAGATGTACAAATATTGGGAAATCAGATTTGAACTAAGCATACAAGGGATTATTATAAACTGTAGAGAAAAATGAATACTACCTGAAGGGATGAGAGAGCATATTGTTCATCTGGCACAAGAAGGACAGTTAGGTCGTAGCCTTCCAGAAAACAAAGTACAGTCTGAATAGTGGTGGCTAGGTATGGATGGCACAGTAGAAGCAAAGGTCAAGGTATGTGTGGACTGCTTGAAAAGTGCCAAAACTCACCAATTACAGAAGTGGCCCTTGTCACCTGTAGAAGTCCTGGACACACAGTGGACAATGTTGGCCCGTGAGATTATTGGCCCATTAAACTTAAAGACACTGTAGAGCAATTCATTCTTGTGCTGGTAGATTGTCACACACGTTGGGTGATGGTAAGGTGTGTACAGTTCCTCAAGGAAGTATTTTATGAAGAAGTGACACCAGAAACACCTGTTACCGACAACGGGGTAGAATTTAACTCAGACGTCATGAAGGAGTTCTAAGAAGAACTCCAAATATGACACCACAAAACAGTGTTAGATTGCCCAAGTGTAAATGGACTGGTTAAGAGAATGAATCATATGGTGAAGTAGTGTTTGCGGAGATTGGAAACAATAGGTGTAGCGGCAGATCTTGGCCTTCAGGAGACTATATGGGCATACTACACTGCACCCAATTGTGTCACAGGTGATTTTCAATTTTAACCCAGACAGGAACCCCGGAACAAAGATAACAGCTTCATGGTTGAAGAAAAACAAAACTGAAGCAGTAGACAGAGGAAAGTGTCTGCAAGAATATGTGTGTTGTAATATATTCTCTTAGAGTATAAGTAACGCGGGTAATATTCTTTGGGTGAACATGTTTGGTGTAGTAAGAATTGGGTAGGCTTGTTATATTTAGTATGTTCCTATTCTCCTTTGACTGGTTGAATGGAACATTCTGACAGTTGACAGAAGGGGAGTTGAGAGTAGAATGTTGAGAGAGGGTTGAGGAAAGGTGGAAGAAAAGGCTGTGTGGAGAGCATGAAGAATTGGAGCAGTGGAGATGGAAAACAAAGACTGACTTCAAAAAGAGAAGAGGGTATTCGTCTTTATAACAATGGGTTCATCAAAATGAATATAAAAGTAGGTATGATGTTTCAGAGCATGTAAAATTCATAATTTGTAAGGTTGGTGATTGGATTTGGGTAGACTGGCCCACATGGAGGAGAACTAATGGTTCCAGATTCTCAAAACCACTAAGGAGTATTCAGGTTGGGAAATTGGAAATTGGAAAACGGTCAGACGTGGGAAATGGACACAATTGTACCTCATCACTCTGCTTTCACAGGTATGCAAGAAAACAGTAGTCAAGTTTCAAGTGAAGTAGTAGAAACTAACCATGACAGTTAACAAAAGGAAAGAAGAGCACGTTCTACCCCTAAAGGCACAAAGACTATGTTCTCACTTGACTGTGGTGGTCTCCATTTTCCTCCTTTATGCTGGCATGTAACTTTGAATACGTCATATGTCTTTATTGTCACTAATACATTTCCTACATTAAAATTTGTAACAGATATTCATTCCTTTTATGCAAGGTTTATATTATAATTTGTTTATCCCTATGAGGGGAGATGATTTGTAATATTCTTACATGGAATCCTCCTTTCCTGTTCCCCTTCCCTTTCCTCACCTTAGAATTTCCTTGTTTACAAACTGTCAGCTTGAGCATTCCAAATGAGCTTCGTGCAGCTGCTGACTGCAGCTGACTAGATTGTGATGGTGCTTCACTAATACAATAAAGAATACTTTTGTTACTTAGGTGGATGTATCTTTATGATAGATACCATGAATACATTTTTTTTTCAGGCTTGCATAATCTGCTAAAGTTGTTTGTGACAGCCTATTTGTGGATTCTGGACAAGTGTATGTTGTCACGAGTGGAGTCCTTTCAGATAATAACAATAGGACTTCAAAATATAAACAGCCTAGCAGTCATCAGAATTGACTCCCTCTTTCATGGTACATGGGACTTGATCTTCAATTATTGTTTCTGTGACTGGATGTAGCCAATTATAAAAACAACGATTAATATTTTAATCATTCAATCATCGTAAATTGAGGCATTAGAAAAACAGTTAAGGAAAGATGAGACACTCACTGATGCTAAACAACTGATACAAGACATAGAAAAAGTAACTAGAGTTTTACTAAGTAAACTATTAGTAAAAACTATTAAATAATACAACCCTATCTGGTGATAAGTCTCAGCAATGAAAAGATACAGCACACAGAGGACTACTGATAATTACAGATAAAGATGGGTGGTCATGTTTCCAAAATAAAGAACAGAATAAAAGTGAGCTAAATATTAGTGAGCACTTAACTTACATAATTAAAAGGGTATACTCTAACGATTTAAAGCCTCTTCTAACTTGAGAAAGACATATACTTTCTCACATTGAAGGGTAAATAGTGTTTTTTTATCGCCCAAAAAATATTGTGATGCAGTCACCCCTAAGCAGTCAAAAGTAAAAAAAAATAAATCAATGGCAGCCCTGAGAACGGCCATCAGTATTTAATAAGAGGGCAGAAATTACATTGACGCTTTGTATAAAACATCCTAATCCTCTTCCTCTGATGTTTCACAACAGCGACCTAGTATTTTAATGAATAATTTACATTTGTGTTGCGTTTTGATTTCATAAGATAAACAAGTGCACGATTGAATGTGTGTTTAGGATGCAATAACATAGTCCTCGATAAGAGCTATCAGTATGTTTTAATGCAATATTTTAAGAATTGTGTAATTTAATAATAAAATTATATAATTAGAGAGATCACAGAACTATAGTTAAATATGTTATGGTAGTAACAGCAAATGGATAAAATACAACTGGAATGCTTATGTTTGTTAATTCTAATTTAGGATCACCGCAGAGCTTCTTTCCTTCTGTTTTGCATGCACTCAAATGTATCTGATCTCTTTACAAAGTGGCAAGATTACAAAAACAAAAACGTTTAAGAACTGTACATGTTCCTTGAAAGCCATATACCACTATTGTGCTGCAGTGTATTTATAAAACCAAAATAGGTGACCCAACCAAACATGGCACTAGGGATGCCCTTTCAACCCACTATGCCTGCAGGTACAGCTGCATTACCAAAGAAACTCTTTCGACATGTTTAAAAGTCTACTTCCACCGGAATGGTCCCCAGTTTCAGGAGTGCTACTGATTGTAGCCCCGGTGGAGAATATACATTTGCCATCAATGAGTTTGCTTTCATACTCCCCCAGTATTGCCAAATACCCTGTGCATCTGTCCAAGTGCCAGATAAATGAAACGGCAGAGTATTTCTAAGGAAGGTCACACACACCTTGAGACAGAGGTATACACAGCATGTCCTGCCACTTTGAATTTGTCTCTTCCCATATTACAGCATTGCCTGTCAAGGAGAAGCTTTGTCTGGAGAGGTGCAACGTCCGGTTTGTATCTGCCTTGAGCCTTGACGACCAGACTTCCCTTCACTCTATTGCCTAGGCTGTTGACAATCCAATTCAACAGCTTCAGTGACTATACTTTTCGAACATACTACTAACAGCTCCATACCCACCCTGGAAGTCTCCCCGAGACGGCAGTGACTGACCACCTGAGCCCTATACCATTGAGAGCACTGCCACACTGGCTTCCAAGCTAGAGATGCTATACGCAGACTCACAAACTGGGAAGGTTAGCAGAGTCTACTAGGGGTGCACTGGTGATACTGCTCCCCAAATCCGTAGACCGCGGGCCCCTGATTCAGCGTTCCGGTCCCTCTCTATGCTAAACCTGGACTTCAAGATATTGAGTAGAGTGCTGGCCATGAAACTGGCGCCACACATCCAAACCTTAATACACCCTGATCAGAATGGGATCATCCCGACAATACCTCCTGTAATCTACGTTGACTCTACCATATCATGTATCACCCAGACGTAGGCTTCCATCCGAAGGTGATACTAATGTCTGTCGATCTGAACAAAGCATTACATTCTATATGCTGGGACTTCTTATTCGCTGTTACGCTTCAAATGGGGCTGGGTGAGGCGCATGCATAGCAGTCTTCCAGGAATAATCATTACTGTCAGCAATAACAGTAGCTTTAAATAAAATGTTGCAAATAACAGCTTTAAATAAAGCATTATGAATAACACTTTTACATAAAGCTTTGATCAAACATAAACCATGTGCCTGTGTCTTTCTTAAACATCTTCAGGCCACATAAAATGCAGCCATAGAACTAGCCCCTAGAAGGCGCTGCACTCCCAGCTGTAGAGGACAAGCCCCAGTCTTGGGAGTGCTTGGAAATGCAAGTGAAAATTTCTTGACACTCTTAATTTAGGGTTACCTTCTTAAAAAATAAAATCCACTGTTTTTCATTTCATTGGGGTGGGGGGGGGGGGGGTGCTGCTGTACTCCTTTACCTCCCCCAAACTCATGTTCTCATCTTTAGTGGGGTCCCTGCCGTTGCCTGCCTGCCACCAACAGTCAAACAATATTTGGTCAATTACAGCCCTGCAGGGCATTATGGGGCAATCCCTCATGGGAAGCTTGCATGTTCAATGTGGAGCTCTAACCACTGTTCTTTGCTGTGCCACGGGCCTTGCACCACACAGTTTTCCTTCCTTTTTTCCCTTCTTTTTCTCTTTTTATTTCTTGAGGTGTCTGGGCCACCCAGGCACACCATGTCTGCTTTCATTGGGGACAGCTCTGCGAACCCAATCCCAGCCACCCCAGCCAGCCTGATCAACATCTCCTCTGCTGCTGTGGGAGCCAAAAGTGTCTCTCCCCTGCTTGCAGGAAGTTCTCTTCTGTGGGGGCCGCCTGCTCACCCTAGACTAGTGGTCTTCAAACTTTTTAATGCCACGTCCCACCCAGTGGGAGAAAAAACAAATTGGGTCCCCCCTTAGAATTTTTCACAATTGTTCTATTACGTTGGCAATGTTTAAATATGTCTAGACTTATTAAACATTACAGTTACATTATGTTACATATTTTAAAAATGCATGATTGCTAAACATACTATTCTGGTCAGGCAGGCCTGACTAACGTGTAAAAGTATCCACACTGTGATTGTTAGAAGTGCAGGTGGGGGTTTTGAAGAGTTATTTGGAGTCCCTTTTCATTTGACACATGCTCCCAGCTAAGATATAAATTACAAAATAAGTTAGTGATGGCCTATTACAGAGCGGGTTACTGGCATTAATGTTTTTAATCCCTTAAAACAAAGCACTGTTATCAGCATAATGTTTTTCACTAGAGCCTGGCACGCCTCCTGGGATCACTTGAGACCCCTGCCCTAGACAAAGGCAGCATGGGACAGGCTTACCATCTGTTGGGGGAGCGCAGCAGCACTCCCTTCTGTAGCTTGATGTTGGAGCCCAGAGTTGGGATCTCGGGCCCCTCCTCTCCTTTATGTGGTGCACAACAGCACTCCTTCTCATCACCAACATTGTGGGCCCATACTTGGGATCCTGAGTCCTTTTGTTTGTTCCCTAGGGGAGGAGGTGGCACAATGGCGCTACCCCCGGCTTTTTTAGTTGGTGGGTTCCCAGAGCTGAGATCCAAGGCCCCTTTCTTTGTTTCTTAAAGGAGCGTGCGAGTGCTCCCCCAGCTTCCTATGTTGGCTTGGCTATCTCTGACCCTATTGGCCTGTTTTGAATGATCCTAGATTAATTTTGCTCTTGGTAGTAAGCCCTAGCCACCTGGAGCCTTTTCCTTACCCTCCTGACCTCTATGGTGGCAAACTTTGCAGGGAGCTGTTTCCACTGGCTCCCTGTGCCAGCCTTTCCCCCTTTTCTCCTCTAGTGTTTCTCTCCTCCTTGGTGACGAAGTCCTGCTTCTTCCCCCAACGAGGGCTTAATGGGGTATAAGGGGACCAGCTTCCCTGGTCCTGGGGCAACTGTAGACAGAGTCCTTAGTCCAAGTGGGTATCAGAGGATTCCTCCTTCCAGCTGTCCATGGCTTCAGCCTCCAGTCCCAACGTCCAACCCCAACAAAAAGCACTCGCTCCCCCTTGTGCAAGAGTTTTAAAGTTTTGTTGGAACGTTCTAGAAGCCAGTCACCTCTGGCCAACCCTAGAGTGCCACATCACCTCTCCACCACTGACCCAGCGTTTTTGCACAGCATGCTGGGATAATTCAAGATGGTACCACTAAGAAGCTACTGGTCAGATCTCCTCTGGTGGCCTCAGCTAAGACCCCTCACTAACAAGACTGCCAGGTCCTTTCCCACCAAAACTTAAAAGAAGAGCCCTCTCTTGTGTGAGTTCCAGAGATATGGACTCCCTTCTTTGCACAGTGGACCTGGGCTGGCCCATCCCTGGTACAGTGTGTCAGCTAATAAATGGATACAGAATTTTCTGTCCATCCCTTTCTCCCCAGGAGCTGAGTGAAACACATGTAATTGCTCCCTTTGTGGGGGGATGCTTTTGTTCCTGATGCTGGAGAGCAATGTACTTAACTGAGCCCACCAGGGTGACAAAAGCACTGGGCTCTATTCCTGGCTGAGAAAGGGAAATATGGCAATTCTGGTTGACCCATAAGATGTACAGACACTTGCAGATTTGATCTTGGTGCATATGTTTCATCCCATTTTGATATGTTGATGGGCTTTGGATGCCAAAGGGAAGCAAAACTGCACTCCAAGGCAGATTAGATTCCCCCCATGTGTGTAATAAAGTGCCACTGCAGATAAGAAGGCAAACCACACTGGCTTTCCCTACGAGAGTCCACTATTATTTTAATGCCAACCTGAGATCAACATCTAACCCTGTAGAGTCGCCAGAGCACTAGGCTACCTGTGCTCAGGTACCAGACTGTGCACACACGCAGCCCTCACATGTGTGCACACGTAACCAGCCAAGTGCACCTTACCCTTGTTGTGTTGCAGCTGCGTTATCCTAAAAGTGAGACACTAACTGTAAACGTGTGTAGTCCATTTACCATGTTTAATGTGGTTGAGTCACCAGTTGTGAAACTCATCCACAGTAAATAGGCCCAAAGCAATGTGATCAAAAAGTGAAAAATCTGGGCCGATTACATGGGCAGAATCCATTTTGTTGCAAAGGGTTATACAGTTTGTGCATCACAAGTAAGACCTGTGGTGTTTAAGTTCACTCTGAGCAAGAATGTATTTAAAAATACATTCATTTTATGAAAATGTACTCACTGGCTTGCGGTGGTGAGATCTGCTATTGCACAGACTCTAGAATAGTATCTCCCATATGCAGGCGAGAACTTGTTAAATATATGTAAAATGGTTTCGTTTTGATTCTGAAATGATATGGTAGACCTATGAGAATAGGCATTATAATAAGATTGGGGAGAAGTATTGAGTACAATACTATCTGTGATGTGTTTTGGTTTTAATAAATGCAAGAATACAAAGTGATAAGGATCAGTTTTGAATCTCAAATTCGGACTCTTTTGATTAAAGATAACGTGTTTTAAATTAATTTATTTTCATAATGTGGTACAGCGATATTAAAAAGTATAACTATTCACTACGCATGAAGGTTTTTAAAAAGAATGACATCATATTTTACAAATAATATCATTCATTCATATGTGGTTTTAAAAATTATACCCATAATCTAGATTTAATTAGATTTAATCGATTTTATGCACAGTTCAAGGACTGATATGAAGAGATGATACTTTGTGCCTCAAGCAATCTTGTCTCTGTTGCTCTGTTAGCGCTCAAGCTCCAGCTCTTTTATCAACACCAATCACAGGGCAAGATGAAACCAAAGTTGTGATTCTATGGCATTTAACACATATGACACATATAAGAGCACATATGGTGGTAGCGTTGTACACCAACAACAGATGCATCAGAACTTTGTAAACAAGGGGGGGGAATATCTATGCTAACATAATAATCTGTGCAAACGTTTACACAAAAAGAAAATTACAGTGACAATAGTGACAATGTTATCTTTGAGATATACCTTTAATCAAAATTAAAAACAATTTTGAAAGCAAGCCATGAGGTCAATGGGAAAGGTGGACTATCTTTAATGAAAAAATGCTTACAAGATCAAGAAAACAGGCTAGCAAGTTGCCTTCAATGTAAGATGCTTAATGTGAAAATTAAATCGCATTGAGAATAATTTAAATAATCAGTGAATATTTTATAATTTGTACTTAATAATTAAGACATAAATGTGGATGGTGAACCAAGAGGTCAACCTTTTTCTTGTCTATATGAAAAGGATCAAGTAAATTGATTGGAGAATATTTCTTTGTTCAATGTATTTTATATGTCTTTATGGAAAAATGGGATGGTGTTATTTTAACATTAGCTTTAATATAATATATATAAGGGAGAGATGAGATGGTCAGTATTGAGTTGATCCAAACCCTGATGAAATATTGTTCATGGAGTAGAGAACATAGGTAAGTAACACTTTACATATTGTTTTAGGCCTCCTAAAGCCAAGGCATGACATATCGTTAACAAGAAGATTCCTTTTGTAATATATGGTTGCACCAACAAGAATTGTAAGCAAACTAGTAATACCACATATAATAACACCTATGTTGCTTGGAGAAAAAACAATTATTGATTAAAGATGATTGTTTCTTAGGTAATTTGTTAACAGAAAATATAATCCATTGTTGATGCAACATGAACAAAACAACAAAATATAAGGGAAAACATTTGTGTTCTGCATTATGTCATAACAATGCATATTTGAATTACATTAATGACATAAAATTGATCTTTTTATGTTTTTAAAAGAACCTAGTGTATACTGCTAAACTGATTTTCAATTAGACTTTGAGTATATTTTAGTTGTCAATTCCTCATAAGCCATTTCTCTTTAGTAAATGAAATAAAACTGATGATGATAATAATACTTATAATAATTAATAATAATAATAATATGTATTATAATAACAATGACAATAAAATAAACAAAAGCTACTGCGTTGTCTCCATTTTATAACTAGGGGTATTTGTAACTCGGCTATTTAAACAATTTTTATTTGCAATTCAATAATGCAAACTGATGATGAAAATGAAAATAAGGTGTATATATTTTTCTTAGCCATGAAGTAGTACGGATGGTAAAGGAATGAATGGTGTTGGCTTTTAGGTGGTGCATTTGTACTTTAACTGGAATTTTACAGTTGCAATAAAAAGGAATAAAAATGTTTTATCTTTGAAGGAATATCATACTTGACACGATATACTCTTTGGAACGAAATTGGTTTAGCCAATTGTACAATATGGTGTAATGGAGCGGAACTCATTAATCCTAAAATACTCATTTACCAATAAATATTCAGTCACTACTACAAGAGAGACCGCCATTTCAGAGACTTTAGAACACAAATGGACATGGAAGAAGAAAAGAAGAAGGAAGCAAGCCTTCTACTTTTTGCCTGGGAAAGGACTAAGGTCTAGGATGTTGCTTACTTGTGTACTCAAGCCTTGGAAGTGATTCTCAATGTTCACATCAGCTCATCTCCTGTAGGTCCAGGGTCCAGGAAGGTAAAGGACAAAGAACTGCATCTTTGAGGAAGAAGCAGAGGACCAGTTGGAAATGCAATTTAGGAGGACCATGGTTGGAGTGAGTAGTTGAGCCTGTCTCCCACTGTTCTTGTATCTTATAAGCTAGGCCTATGATTCTGTGTGATCAGGGGAAAATATTCAGCAGCCTGGGAAATCAGGGGTTATTAAATTTTTTTAACTCATTAGTACAGGAACAATGAGCTGAGGCTGCACAAGAAAGGCTTGACATAGAAAGACAAGAGATCCTGTGTTGTACAGCTTGTAGCTTCTTCGTGTAACAAAAAATGTTTAGCTGCTCCTAGTTTAGATGGTATCCAGCAAAGGGGAGACCGGTGCTTTTGCAGTTCCCAGGCTTAACTCACCGGAGGAGTCTCAGCTCAAAAAAACTGACTAAGTCTGAATGAAGAGAAGGGGAACAGGGGTGAAGTCAGCAAGATGACATGAGTAAAAGGAGTACCTTTACCTCTATAGTTTTAAAGTTCATCTCACTGGCAGTTTGGCAGCAAGAATGACGGTATCAAATGGCCTCCAAATTGCAAGTATCCAGCTTTGTAGAGTCCTTGTCATCAACTGCCCTGTATTGGCCAGGTGTAGGATTTTGACCTTCATCTGACAGATGGGATGCAAAGATAAAACTGGTGGATAGAAGGTTGTGATTGATATCCTCTAACAAAGCCTCCTTGTCTGGAATTTGAGAAGTGGGACCTCTGGGAGCCCGGCCAGCAGAAAGTCCCCTTCTGCTGGCCCGTCCAGAAACACCTGGACTGAAAACCCTGTGCACATTAGATTGGGCCTTGTCAAGGGCAGTAAAGGTTGCCAAGTACTTGTCCAGGGTTTCCATCATGTCATCACCGAAGAGAAGACCCTTGGGGGGTCTTGGAGGGTTCTTTCTCTGCATATCCAATGGGAGCTTGTTGACAAGTACCTCCTCAGCCATGTCAATGGTCCTTGCCAGGGGCCCGACCTCATCAAGCAGGTGGGCCTGGCAAGTCTTAAGGGGCCTCTCAAGCCCCTTCCTAAGATCTCTGCCTCGCTTAAAGAGGAAGGTAATGAACTCCAGGTCTAGGTTTGGGCTAAGGCACCCTTTCTCATGGATTACAGTTCTTAGGCATTCGGCCTTTAGAATACTACGGGCTTCCTTTCTTAAGTGGGTTTCTGATCCATCATTTGATGAATTTGCCTCCATGGTCCAGGGGCCACAACTTGGCCCTCCAGGGATGTCTAATGTTATGTGGGAAAACATTTCCTTCCCCAATGGATATTTAACTATTCCTTGGAGGCAGAAGGGGGTCTCATCTTCGATAAAAAGGTCGTCCACATCAAAGTCCCCTTGTTCAAGGCCTAATACGTACTCATCTAAGGGTACTTCGCTCTGTTGTTCCTCCTCTCCCAACTCAATATCCTGAGTGCCGCTAGCTCCACCGGATTCTGTTGTGCCGCATAGGACACTTATCAATTTTTGCCACATAGGACACTAGTCTCCTTCGAGGTGCTTCGAACTCCCATTCTTTTTGAGGTTCTTGGACCGCCCATCTTCTTTCAGGTTCTTGGACCTCCCATCAAGTGGTATAGACCATTTATTGATATGTTTAAATTGCCTCCTTCTCTTACCTCCTTTTTTCTCTGCAATCAGGGTCTCCCCTCAGAGAAGGACCAGGGTTGAAATTCATTATCAGATCTCATAGATCTTTTATTAACCATCACTTCATCCAGGGTCTCATGTCCGCAGGTACGCATCTCATATTGTATTAGCTTCTTAATTAACTCCTCATTAATATTTGCATGTGGGATCTCAGGGCTGTCTGTCTCCTGATCTGACATCCAAGTCAAATGAGGGAAAAAGAGGATTCATTTAAAATAATCATAAAATACCCTGTAAGTAGATGGTGGACTGAGATGAGGGAGAGGTTTATTTTAAAATAAAAACTGGGGGGAAGCCATAAACACAACCCTGGGATGAGGAGCAGTAATCTCACTGTAAGCAGCTGATCGCGTTTGGGCAAAGACCAAATAAAGATGGCAGCACACGGCTCACTGGGCTGGCCAAGCCATTGCACAGCATTTTCCTTCAATACTTGCCCTTTTGTTCCCCATGAACACATTGGGTTAATGAGGCTGACCGCAGCAATCCCTTGGACCGAAGAGCTTCTTAAAAGCGGAGGCTCCTGGCAAGCTCAGCAGGAGCCATGGCAGTCAGAGGCGTGGCTCCTTGGGGTGCTGACATATGCACTGCGGGGCCAGCGGTACACAGAGGCGCTCAAGGCAGCCTCAGCTCAGTGGTCCGGGCCCCGCGGAGAGACAGCAATACAGATGTTGGATCGCACTGAAAGCAGGTATGTACCACAAGCACCACAGATGCTCTAGAACGAGTATCCGCTAAATTGGTGAGCATTGCCCTCTTAGAGGCGGATATCAAATCTAACCCTTAACAAATTAAATTTAACCAAAACAGCACAGCTGAAACAGGTTTCCATAAATTGGAAACTGCAGCAAACGCTCATATAAATAACACACAAGCAAACATACGGAAATGAAAAATTAAGGTAAGGAGCAGCATTTAAAAGAGGCAGGTTTTGTCCATGAACTTACATGTTATTGATGTTCTGTCCTACAAAGTTTACCTTATGATGTAAAAGGTCTTTCAAGTTGCTGCGTGGAGTGGCACTAAAGAAATAATGAATACTGGTAGCCTACGGTCTTGTAATGAAATCACATGACTTCACTCTAGATACACACCGTCACGGTCTGCTTGAAAAGCCACCCTGGACCTTCTGGTCTTCTTTTCCTTAATAAATTTTGCTTCTTTTTTTACTAATTTGGCTTGGGAATTTTATTGTTTCAATTATTGAATTTAAAGTTTTTTTTCTCTATCTTAATTACTTAACTCACATTTTACTGTGGGAGAAACCTACTGCTTGAGCCAGAGGTAACGGATGTAAGTCTAGGACTACCCACTGAAAACCTTAACAAAAATGTTCCCTGCATGTTAAACAGGCATATAACCTTGCCCTGAGTGATCCAACTATGTGTGATAGCTGCTATTCTGACATTTTGAAGCCCAGCTCATGTGCTAATCAAGTGTGCATGCTGAAGCCTAAGCCACTCCTTTCATTCTAAGGTGCCATGCCTAGTTCTGAGACTTGAACAGGCACACTGTTGGAAATTGGGTTACTATTTGAGGGGGATGAAATACTACTCAAGCAGCAATCACAATTTCTGAAGTGAAAAGCAAACTCCAAATTAACCTGTGCTTAACACACTTGTAGACTGGCACAAAAGCAGTCAGGCTTAACATAGAAGAGATATAAAATGTATTTATGCAGCACTTCAAACGGTGATAACGTGAAAAACACACAAGAAAAATCCTGCAACAAATTAGAAAAATAGAGTAAAATTTAATAAAATATTTGAGATCATTATTTAAAAAAATCCAAAAAATACAACCGGAGATATGCAATTTTAAAGATTTAAGTGACAGTCCACCACCTTATTGTTGCAATTCATGACCTAAGTGCGACGGATATGCCCAGAGGTAGGTACCACAATTATTTTGCCACTGGAATCAAGCAATACCTGGCTGATAAGCTCTTATTAAGCCAATACCGGTCTTAGGTTGCTTGTATTCCAGAGGACCTCACTTGGCAGTTCAGGATGGCCTGTTCCCATGAGGATCAGGGTCAATGCTGCTTTGCATATGGATGGGTCCAAACTGAGGTGGCATGTGGGTGAAAAACAAGGGACTGGGATTTGGATCCAAGCAGTCACTAGCGGCTGATATTAATGAAGTCTGACACCTTCTGTGAAACTAGAGTGAGAAGCATCAAGGGCCAAGTGTGGTTACCTGGTGTTAGAAATGGGGTCTCCAGTTGGAAGTCAGTTTGCACTCTGTCCGAACAAGGCCAAAACAACAAAAATCCAACATTCACAAGTAAAGTTATGAAGTTTTAACGTAATAGATTCTTAATCCAGAGAAAACAATGGAAAAGTTGTTGTTACACAAAGTACCTTGTTTTCTCACCCGCAAGTGAGGCCAAGCGTCGTTTTCCGGTCGGGCACCTCGGGTCCGCGCTGGTTTATGTTGATTTTGATGCCCAGCGATGATGCCTGAGAAATACAGCCGCACGGTGATGGAAAACCAGGCTCTGTGGGTTTGCGTCGTTTTCAGCAGCCGCAAGCGGGTATCGAGTCATTTCTCCAGCATCGATGCAGGTGATGCGACAATTTCCCAGCCGCGATTCAGGCGGTGCATTGAGGTGGGTGATGCATCGTTTTTACAGCTGCGTTGCAGGTGGTGCGTCAAAATTTTCCACGCAGTCTCCTGTGCGTGGATTTCAGTCCTTGTTTTACCAGCTTAATCTTTCAAGGGCCCGGGGACTGGATAGGGCACCACTTGGCAGGGGAGGAGTCTCAACAGAGAGTCCAGGTGATGGCAGAGGAAGTCTTTGGAACCCCTCAGACTTCAAAACAGGTGGCAAACTCAGTCCAAGCCTTTGGAGATTCTTCACAAGCAGGAATATACCACAAAGTCCACTCTTTGTCCTCTCTCTCAGGCAGAAGCAGCAACTGCAGGCGAACCCAGCAAAGCACAGTCACAGGCAAAGGGGCAGTACTCTTCCTCCAGGTCTTCAGCTCTTCTCCTTGGCTGAGGTTCCTCTTGGTTCCAAAAGTAATCTGAAAATCTTGGGTTTTGTGTACACTACTTCTACCGCTTTCTGCCTTTGAAGAAGGCAAACTTCAAAGGGAAGTCTCCGTTGTTCACAAGATCCGGCCTTGCCTGCGCCTGGCTCCAGACTCTCAACAGGGGGTTGGAAACTGCATTGTGTGAGGGCAGGCACAGCCCATTCCGGTGCAAGGGACCACTCCTCCCTCCACTCTAGCCCAGATGGCTCATCAGGATATGCAGGCTATATCCCAGCTCCCTTTGTGTCACTGTCTAGAGGGGATTTACAAACAGCCCAACTGTCAGTCTGACCCAGACAGGGAATACACAAGCAGGCAGAGTGACAGAATGCTCACAGCAAGAAAATGCCCACTAAAGTGGCATTTTCAAATTAACAATTTAAAAACCAACTTTACCGAAAGTTGTATTTTTAAATTGTGCGTTCAGAGACACCAAATTCCAGATCTCTATCTGCTCCCAAAAGGAAACTACACTTAAAAGTTATTTAAAGGCAGCTCCCATGTTAACTTATGAGAGAGCTAGGTCTTGCACCATTGAAAAACGAATTTGGCAGTATTTCATTGTTAAAGACATGCAAACCATATCACTACATGTCCTACCTTTAACATACACGGCAACCTGCCCATTGGGATACCTATGGCCTACCTTAGGGGTACATACATGTATAAAAAGGGACAGTTTCAGCTTGGCTGGTGGGTACACTTTCCAGGTCAAATTGACAGGTTAAAACTGCACACACAGACACTGCAGTGGCAGGTCTGAGCCATGTTTACAGGGCTACGCATTTGATTTACAGGCTCTAGGCACCTCTAGTGCACTTTACTAGGGACTTCCAGGTAAATCAAATGTACTATTCATGGAAACGCAAGCACAATTTACACAGGGAGCACTTGCACTTTAGCTCTGGTCAACAGTGGTAAAGTGCCTTGTAACCGTGTGGGTGTGGATGAATCACTCTAGACCGCTTTAGTCTGGGAAAAGGACTTTTATTGGTGATATAAGATGTGGTATGAAACAGGTGAGTATTCTTCAGTCTTTGGTTGCTGGGTTTTAGGGTGGTGGGATGTTCTTGAGGTTTGGTCTTCACTCTTCTCTTTCTGTCTCCCTGGTTCACAGGTCGTCCCCCAGGAAGCGCATGTGGAGAGAAGAGAATAATAGCGGTAAGTGTACTTGATACTTGTATCTATTTTGTCTCCTTATGCTTTCTTTGTTTTCCCCGTCTTACTGTTCTTGTCAAGGTTATTTCTCAGACTGATTCAGGTTAGTATGTGCTTTCTTCCATCTGTTTCTTAGTGCTTTAACTCCTGTCCTTTCTGTCTTATTCATTTTCTTCAGTGCTCAGCCGTTCCTGTGCGTGGCATAGCTGGCCTATTTTTGGTGATGGTGCTCTACGGTGCCTGGTGGTACGTATATTATCACTCCCTCTTTGGGTTTTTCCCTCGTCCTTGTCCGTTTCTCTTTTCCAACCCCCTCGCCCCCAGTGCTCGTGCTTGTTATGTTTCCCTGTTTTGTCCTTCCCCCTCCCTTCTTTCCGTGGTTTCCTTCCCCCACCCCCCCTTTTCCACTCCGCTCTCTTTCTCTCACTCTTGGTCAGGGACGTGGTCCCACGCACCTGAATGGCCACGCTTCTCCTGACGCGTGGCGGGATGCTGCAACTCGTCGTCCCGGTTGCCTGGAACAGGGTCTTCCGACGCTCGTCTTCCGCCTTCACCTCCGGGGCTCGGATGGGACCGCTTTCTCCGACTCTCGGGCTGGCTCCGCTCCTCGGCTTCCGAGTTCACCTCTCTTTCGCTGGGTTTCTCCTCCTCCAAGAAATGGCTCACAGCTGTTCCCTTGCCTCCCGCTTGCTCCTCCAAAGCTCTGAACGCCGTAGGTTCGGGCCGCTGCACTTTTGACCTCCCAGCGTCCTGCCACTGCCGTTCTTCCCACCAATCACGGGCAGGGAGCCGCGGAGCAACAGGGGCAGTGTCAGCACAAGTGGGAGCTGAGTGCGGGCGAACAGGTTCCAGCCCGTCACATGCCTACAGTAGAAAACCCAGCAAAAACAGAGTCCAGCACACAGTCAAAACATGGGAAGCAGAGGCAAAAAAGACAGGGGAGACCACGCCAAGGATGCCAGTTCTAACACCTGGTCATGCCGGACTGGGAAAATGTGACAAGTTCAAGCGACTTCAGTGGAAAGCAGACTGGGTACAGGTACCACATTAGGCCTGTTAGACAAAGTAACTTAGATCCTGGTTTGAGGAGCACTGCGAGATCCCATGTCGAAGATGCATTGTGCACCAGTAGTTCTGAAGAAGCTGAACGCTGTGTCCAGCCTTGTCCCCCTGGGTGCCATTGATGAGGGTGTTGCGGTATGAAGGCCTGCTTCAAGGATGCATCGCACAATGGTAGTTTCTGAGGAGACTACTGGCTGCGATGCAAGATCTAGCATTGGGGATGCATTGCACTGTGGCAGATGCCATGCAACTACAAGAAGATCAGTCAAGATGCATTGGCTCTGCTTACAGAACCACAGCTGGGCAGACAGAGCACCTTCAAGCCCACTTCCAAGGGTCCAGGCCTGGAGTGGCACCACTTGGAGGGGGGGAGGGGGCAGAGGGGGGGGAGGAGCAAGACTCACAGCAGACTGAGTCCAGGAGCTGAGTTCAAGTGGGTTGTTGGCTTTTCTATCCGTGAGGGTCTGATCAGAAGGCCAGCCAATTAGCCCTTGGAGTCACTCTGGATGGTCCTGGGATCAAGATTCATGTCCAGTCCATTATCTCAGGCAGTAGGAAGCAGGGCAACAGAGTAGCATTCCTTTTGCAGAGCAGCACAACTGTCCTTCCGAGTCTTCCACAAGTCAAGAGGTATACTGAAGAATTGGGCCTGCAGGTCCATCCATTATTTATACCTGGTGCTCACTTTAAAGTAGAGATGGTACTGGAGGTTTCCACTGCCAGATGTGTTTAAAATGTCCTGCCTACCTGCATTGGCCCGAACCTGTCTGAGGTAACAAAAGACTAGTGTCAAACCCTTTGTTAGATTGATCAGGCAGAGCATTTGTGATGTGCAAGTGTGTTAGGTAGACAGCTTCTCCCCCTCAGCAAGTCAGAGACTGCCCATCCTACCAACACTTAGCCCCGTCTTGTGTCACTGTCTAGGAGCAATACATAAACACCAACTGCCAGCTACTCCTAGTCATGTGACTCGGGATACAGGAAGCAGGCACCAAATGGTAAGGACAAAAAAATATCAACTTTCTAAAAGTGACATTTTCAGAATAGTGATTTAAAACAGACTTCACCATTACAGAGAGATTTAAATGACAATTCTTTAGAAACCAAACACAACATTCCTACCTGCTTCCAAATGAAATGTTATCACTTATTAAATGCTATAATGTAACCCAATGTTATCCTATGGGAGCGGTAGGCCTTGCAGCAATGACAAATTTAAGATTTTTTCAATACCAGGACATGTAAAGGATAATAGTATATGTGCTACTTTCTAAATAAACTGCACCTTAACCTATAGGTATAAAAAAGATTTTTTAGACCCGGCAAAAGGTTTATTTTGCCAGATCAAAATGGCAGTTTAAACTGCACACACAGGCAGAAATGGTAGGCCTGAGACACATTTAAAGGGCTACTTAAATGGGTAGCACAATCAGTGCTGCAGGCCCACTAGTAGCATTTACAGGCCCTGGATACAAGTAGTACCACTTTACTAAGGACTTTCAAGTAAATTAAATGTGCCAACTGGAGTGTAAACTGATTTCATCATGTTTAAAGGAGAGAACATACTCACTTCAGAACTGGTTAGCAGTGGTAAAGTACACAGAGTCCAAAGTATAACAAAAACAAGATCAGCAAAAAAGGTGAAAGGCAAAACGTTTGGGAGAAGACCACATCAAGGCTGACAGGTCTAACACACACGACTATGCCCTCTAGCTGAAATGCTACTTCTGTCCATGTCCTGGGCTGTCGACTTTGAGTAGTGGTGGCAGTGTACCATTTTTATAATTCCAGCACTGAACAGACCTTTTCTCAGATTCACAGACAGGGTGATGCCTACTGGCATTTGTTAAGTTTCACTGATATGGGATACCAAAACACTTTGACAGCCCACATGTATATTGAAAGTGTGTTGTTTAAAATGTGCATAGCAGTATAACTCCATGTATATGTGATTGTAAGATTGCTGCAAGTGACGGAATCCATTGTTTGCCCCTAGTTTTACATAGCACGAGAAGTTGCTTCAGCTTTACCAGACATTCCTGAGCAGGAGGGTGTAATCTAAGAAGTGTGAACAATGAAGAAAGGGTTGCATTTAGAATTTCTCGGGTGACCATTTTGCACGGAGTTGGGTTAATGGTGGAGGAATGGGGGTGAGTAGGCAGAATCTGTTGTTAGGGGAAGGAAATCTAGGCAAAGCCAGACCCTTTTCTCTCCCCAAGTGTTACTTCAGGAAGGTCAAAAGCAACCAGATGCAAAGATTTCTCATATAATTGTGCTGATGCTGTAGGTACTTCTCCCTGAACCAGTATTATAATGTGTACAAAGACTCTGCTGCAGAAACAATATGAAATATGAAAAAGAACCATCTGGAACTGGTTCCTGGGCATGATAGTGGGATCACCATCCCCTGACTAGAAGGTATGTGTAAAAGTGTGACCCAAACTACCCCACTTAGTTCCAATTCCAAGTTCTTCAACACCAAGAAAGGGTTATGTTCTGCAGAGTACTTAAAGAACTGCTGAGATCCAGGGCTGAAGTGTATCAGGAAGCTAGTCTCCCAGATGCCAAGGTACATCTCCTTAAGTCTGTGAATCATGCTGTAGGAGAAGCTGTAGCATCAGGGGTGTGGAATTCCTATAGCTGATGCCCAGGACACACTGTTTGGGGCCAAGGACAACAGGTATTTATGTTTATTTTGTCACTGGGACAAGTAAGCCCAGCTTCCTGCAGCACAAACCATTTGGCTGCCTGTTTACAGTAACACATTATGGATCAGGGAAGGATATTGTCTGCAGTTAAGTTAATATGTGTGTCCATATGTTAATGCTGTTTGAACTTGTATTATGGTTCATTAAAACAAAGTCTTTATTTTTAGGGTGAGCACTCAAAGAAAATGTTGTAAGCTCAGACTGCACCACTGACTGGTTCCAGTATAAAAATGAGCAAACACATTTGCAAAGTTTAACAGTATGATGCTATGTATAATGCTCTCAGCATACTCTCTCATTCAATGCAAATATTTGCAGAATCATGAAAGCAAGATAGGAGCTTTTTTGCTTTCAAAATAAAATTTTCACAAAAAATGCAACAAGGAAAAAAATGTTTTTACTAATCTACTTTGAAATTTAGGTACCATTTCTTTAAAGCATCATTCATTAAAATGTGTTGATGCAGTCTAGTATTTCCAAAAAAATTTCATAATGGAAAATCAGTGTTCCCAGTTCCAACAAGATTATGGGAAACATGAAAATATACAAGTATTGCCAAAGCGAATACGTCTGACATTTGGTGGTCAGCCTTTTTGTCAATCCGTGTCTTTTTTTACATGGTTTGGGTAAAACTTTACTGATGCGGGAGCTGCCCAGCCCTGACCATCATCACAAACATTGACAAAAAGCTAAAATATTTTTTGTCTCAAAAAGCACACCTTGTCAATGTAGCTCTGAGCACTCAACAAAACTACTTTATGTGCCAATATGCTTCTTGTGAAAGAGCAGAGTGCTGTCAATCACAGTGAATCCAGCTGATAAATAGAGACTTAGAGATAGAATTTTAATAAAAACAAAAGGTCTTCAATAACCAATTAGTGGCCCAATTTTTAAAGAAAAGTGACACATAGCAGATGTCCTTGAAGTACTGTTGATTTACGGCTTTCAGGAATTCATAAGAATTTACAGAAGTAGGCCTGGAAATCCTACTTCTAGAAAATATTTGTGAATGAAACGGTTACTTACTAGTAGCAGCAGTTTTGCAGCCACAAGATCTTTCTGGATTCACATGATGTACATTATTCTTCCATCTAGCGGTGGGGTTTGGAATTCTCTCTTTTTCTTTTTTTTTTGCTGTGGGGTCGTCGACAACCATTTGGTGGTATGTTCATCCTCTATGTGATGTCAGATGAAGCCGAGGAAGTTCCTGAGTGTGGTTGCCATCTTCAGATTCTTTTTTCTTTCCTCTTCTGGTGTACTTCCTCCCTTTTTTTCTCCACCTTGTTGCATCATTTCCCATTTCTGGGGAGGCAGGTGGGTCGCATGTAAATCCAGAAAAAACACCAAGCTGCAAACCTACTCCCATCGGTGAGTAACTGTTATGATGAGACGTCTGAGTCAGGTTTAATGTTGAAATGTTTATTTGATGTGCGCAAGGTCCAGCGTCGCTCCCTCTCGACGGCTCCCTGTAACTCCTGCCCTCACCAGACAAACTCCGTAGCAACAGAACGCAGGAACCGTCAAGAGCTCGCTCACACGCTGGAATTCATGATGACAACAACCTATATTACAACATATCTTCCTCTTTTCATTACCCAAAAGAACATACGTCACTAAAATAATAAACATTAGTATTTGCAAGGATTAACAGGACAAAATGCAACATGAAAGTGGAAAGAACATGAATTGTTAACTGATTGACACATATGTTTGTATAAAATAAAATGTCAAACCAGACAATATGTGAATGTATTTCCAATTAGCCTTTTCTACTTTACATAGTCATCCAAATATTCTGGTGCTTTCTTAACCCTTTGTGGTCTCTCCTTCATTACTTCTTCCTTAGATTCAATAATCTCTCTATGTCTTTCTCTATCATCTGCACTTCCACGATCACAATGGTCAGTAAAGACAGGCATATCACCTGTTCGTCTAGTGTATTGTGCAACCTCTGGATCTAATGGTTTCCTTCCCTGCTCATCAAACATAAATCCACTGATATTCCACCTTTCACCATTGTTCAAAATTACATACCAAGGATGAACTTCCTTGACTTGAAATGGTCCTTTGAATTTATTTATCCCTCTCACAATTCTTCCAGACTTTACTTTCACCCAATCAACCGGCCAAATTTGGTTCTTACCTCTTTTGCCATCCGCAGAACTTCCACATTTATTCTCGACTCTAGATGCTACCACATCAGCATTAGCTAGTTCTCTCATCCAAAACAGAGTCAATTTAGAATTTGGTCTTCTACCCCTCATCATGAAAAAAGGTGAAGATCCCCGGTGCACAATTGACAGTGGTGCGATATGCCCACACAACATCCACAACCGTACTTTCCACATCCATACCACTAGCCAACGCTTGCTGTATGGCACCCTTAACCATTCTGTTTGCTCTTTCCACCATTCCATTTGCCTGCGGATTATAAAGTGCTGTCTTTGAATGTTTAACACCACACGATGAAAGGAACGCTCTCATTTCATAAGAGGTCAGTTGAGTACCATTATCCGTCACCAAACATACAGGAAATCCTTCTTCCTTAAATATTTTAGACAAGACTCTCACTGTAGATGACGTGGTGATTTCTGACACAAACTTCACTATTAACCATTTTGAATGAACATCCATCAATACAAATGCAAATCTTGACATGTGTTTAACTCCACATAAAGGACCAATGAAGTCTCTACACACGGTATGCCATACTTGTCCAGGATCCTCAATGTAACCTGAAGAGATTGCTTGCCTACTCTCAGTCTCTTTTCACTACATACACACACATCACATCTATCCACCCAGTGTACGATATCATCATCCATTCCTGGCCACCAGAAATTCTCTCTGAGTCTCCTCTTAGTGAATGTTTGCCCTAAATGACCCTCATGAGCAAAATTGAACATTTTCTTCCTCACAACTAAAGGAGGAACACATTTTTCACCACGCACCACAACATTATCACCCACACATGAGAGTTTGTCCAATATCTTACCATACATCCATAGGTTTTTTGGCAAAGTACTCTCTCTACGTCTACCACTCACTTTCATCCTGATTACTTCCCTCATTGCATCGGCACATGATATGGCTTGACACCATTCTTCTTTACTCAATGCTCCTGACGACCATTGCACTACATCTCCAACACTTGCGACTAGATCCTCGCAGTCTTTAATACTATCAGACTCCTCATCCAACAATTTCCAATCTTGTGATAGGCGTGAGAGACAGTCAGCTTGCACATTTCTCCATCCGAGTATATATTCTACAGTATAGTTGTACTCCTGAGACCTCGCTGCAAATCTAATTAGGCTGGAAGAACCTTTCTCAGCTCCACCCGGAGTCAACCCCTTTACTAGAGGCTTGAGATCAGTTTGCAACTTGAATTGTTTTCCCCATATGTACATTCTGAAATGTTCCATGCTCCATATCTCCGCCAAAGCCTCCTTCTCTATTACAGAGTAGTTGCGTTCCATCGGTGTCAAAGAACGTGACGCAAATGTAATTGTTCTTTCCTTTGATCCATGCATTTGTGATAAAATAGCACCTATGCCTGTGGCACTGGCGTCTACTGTAACAATTGATTCCTTTTTCCCATCAAAGGGTACCAGGATGTCAGCTTCACAAATTTCTCTCTTGATCGACTCAAAACACTGTTTCTGTGCTGCACACCACTTAAAGATCACACCTTTTCTCAATAAATTTTTAAGTACCTCTGTTTTTGATGCAAAATTTTCCACACATTTGGAGTAATACTCCACTAAACCCAAAAACGACTTCAACTGGTCTTTATTTATAGTATCTGGTGCCAATTTAATAGCTCTCCATAGGTCTCTCTTTGGCTTCACTCGATCCTGTGACAATGTGTGACCTAAATATTCCACCTCCTTTGCTAGAAATATGCACTTCTCTTTTCTCAGGGTTAAACCTGACTTTAACATTTTATCTAGAACCAGCTTCAGCGTCAAATTGTGATTCACTACAGTGTCTCCCAAAATTAATATGTCCTCCTGAAAGTATATAAAGTTCTGAATTTCTTTAAGTAAGTCACGCATTACCCTTTGAAAGACACTTGCAGCCGAACACAAACCAAAAGGCATCCTGGTAAACTGAAACGTGCCTTCCTGTGTAATGAATGTAGTCAAAACTTTCGATTCAGGATGTAATTTTACTTGATGATACGCATGCTTTAAGTCAAGTTTTGAAAAAACTTTCCTCCTTTCAGCATCAAAACAAGCTCATAGATATTTGGTAGAGGAAAATTGTCCATTACAACATTCTGATTCAAGCTTCTCAAATCGACACAAAATCAAAGTTTACCATCAGCCTTCCTAGTTACTGGAGATACCCAATTTGATGCTTCCACTGGTTCAATGACACCACTATTTAGCATTTCGCAAATCAAGTCTTTCACTTGTCCTCTAGCCAATATTGGTACTCTCCTGACCTTATGCCGTACTGGAATCGCACCATCTCTAAGTTTAATCTTGTGACAGTACCCTTTCAATTGACCCATTTTCTCTCGAAAGACATCTTTTGCATCTCTGAGAATATCTTGCAAGGTTACTTCTTCTACAACTAATATTTCAGTTTTAGCTCGAGGATTGATGATGATATGAAGATCATATTGATCGATCCATCCTAAGACTGGTGGACCTGATTCAGCTACATATACCTTCCCTTTGGTGCTCCTTCCTCCAAATTGGATTTCAGCCATCATATAACCAATGAGGTCTATTTTCTCGCCTTGTTATCCACCAGGACTTATATCTTTAGGTAATAACCTTACTTGTGGCCATTCAGAAGTGAAAAATTTTCTTGGAATTATGGTATATAAGGATCCAGAATCCACCATCAATTCAACAGGTTTCCCTCGAATTACAAATTGTGCCTTGGGTCTTTGCTCCTTTGATCTATGTATTCCTTCATCCTCAATAGCCAATATTCTGTCTGTACTCAGATTCATCTCACACATGTTATCATCTCCCTCTTCTTCCAAGAGTGTTGCCACACTTTTTTTACCTAAACGGCAGCACATTCTAGCAAAGTGACCCTTCAGCCCACACTTCCTCACTCCTTCCCTATAGCAAAACAAAATCTTGCATCCGACGTGTGATTTAAACTCCCACATTTGTTGCATCTCTTATTCTCTGTTTCTCTTACTGATTTATTGTTGCAGTTCTTAACTTTGGTTGGAAAAGTGGCCCGTCGCTTGCCTATGGCTGCTACTTCATCTTTTGTTTCCTTCTTTTCCATTGCTTTCATGCAATACTCAGATTCTTCCATAACTTTTGCTATATCAATGGCATCTTTCAACGTGGGATTCTTTGCCCATAACCTCTCTTGCATTTTCCTGCTTCTACATTGGACAATCAATTGATCCCGAATCATTTCATCTTCCATCTGTCCAAATTGACACTAGACTGCTAATTCTCTTAACCTTGAAATAAAATCATCAATAGATTCTCCATCTCTTTGAGGTTGGGTATAAAATTTGTGTCATCTCATAACAACATTTTGCGTTCTTGCAAATTTTAGATCTATTTTTTTCCGGGCTTCTGTGTATACATCCAAATCCACTTCATCATCCTGAACTGGCAAGTCTGGAAGATACTTATAAATGTGTTGGCCTTCTTTTCCTAAGGCATTTAATAATATGTCTTTTTTTCTGCTAAGGCAAAACCTTTGACCGTCCAAAGCTTCTAAATAATTATCAAAAATATCCAGCCACTCCTCCCATTCTATTGCTGGGTGTACTGGTAATGGCAAGAATGGAGGAGGTGCTGTGATTGTTGGCATATCCATTTCAAAACTCAGTTCACAGTAAGATTTCTATTAAACAAAACTGTATGTACTTGCAATACCAATTTCACTTAAAAAAACTATCTCAAGGCAGTCAAGGTACCTCACTAGGTACTTTCCTCTAATATTTCTCATTCCATCTAGTCCTTCCACTCTTTTCTCAAGAGGAGCACTTCACCAGGTCCTTTCCTCGAATTCCTGTCTTTGTCCCTCATAGGGTCAAAATCAGCAATTAGCATTTCCAGTGCTCACTGAGGAACCAACACAAGAAAGAAGCTCTCTGCCGCTTCGTATGATTAGCAGAGTGCTGCCAAAGCCACTTAAAACCCAGTGCTCGTGCGTCGTATTAAATCTTCAAAATAAAATGTTCTCATTCGATGCATTGCGCTGCGACTGCCAAAGGCGCACACAGCTCCCTTCGATTCTACCGCTTTCGTCCTGCGCTGTTACCTTCACTGTGAACACAATGCCACCACTTGAAGCGAGGTGGTCCCACACACGCAGTCCGATTCTGCCGAAACCTTGCCACGCTACCTCTGGAACCGGCAGGTCGTCGCCATAAATTGTTATGATGAGACGTCTAAGTCAGGTTTAAAGTTGAAATGTTGTTTTTGATGTGCGCACGGTTCAGTGTCGCTCCCTCTCGCCGGCTCCCCATAACTCCAGCACTCACCGGACAAACTCCGTAGCAACAGAACGTAGGAACCGTCAAGAGCTCACCCACACGCTGGAATCCGTGATGACAACAACCTATATTACAACGGTAACCATTTAGTTTTGCAGCATTAATTTGTTTCTGGATTCACATGCTGCGCATTAGATTACATAGCTGCATCCCTTTCCCTTGGGTTGGCGGGGCTGAAATGAGAAAGTGTAGCAAACAGGTGTTGTAGCAGCTTCTGTCCCAATTGTGCTTCTTTGTTCATTTGAAAGTCCACACCATAATGTTTTGCAAAGGTGTGTGGAGACGCCCATGTCGCTGCTGTACAGATTCAGATTGCGTCAATGGGGACGTTTGCCAAGAACACCAGTGTTGCACTCTTTTTCCTAGTTAAGTGGGCTCTGGGGCATGTGGCAGTGTCATCCCTTACTGGCAGAGCAAGTCTGTATTGCTTCTACTATGCATCCTGAGATTGCTCCATTGATTACTGGGGAATCCTTGCTTGCCTTGGCAAAGGAGACAAACAATTAGTTTCCTTTACGAAATTATCTTGTTTCTTGCAGATAGTACATTAAAGCTCTTCTTGCATCCAGGATGTGCAGGGCTCTTTCCACCTGTGCTTTGGTTTACTTGAAGAAAGTTGGTAACTGTATGTATTGATTGACATAAAAGTGGGTCACCACTTTGGGCGGAAACTGTGGGTTTGTTCTGAGCATCACCTTGTCTTTGTGTATTTGTAGGTTTGGGTCTTCTATTGTTAGTGCTTGAAGCTTGCTCACTCTGCGTAGTGATGTGATTACAATAAGAACGGCTTTATTAAGAATGAGCGATTTGAGATCTGTTTTGTGCATAGGTTCAAAACTTTCTGCCATTAACTGTGTTAGAACGGTGCTTAAGATCCACAATGGTGCTGGAACTGATCTTGGTGGTGCCACTCATTTAGAACCCTCCAAAAACCTCTGCACCACTGGGGCATGTGAAGAAGTTGTTACCTGAAATGCCTCTGGTGTATGCTACTACTGCTGCCAGGTGTACCTTTAACAATGCATAGGTTAGTCGGCTGTCTAACAGGTGAGTGAAGTATGTTAATACTGTTTCCTTTTCTGTCCTTGTCTCCATTTTTCTGCTACCTGTGCACCAGTGAAAGTAACTTCTCCATTTTGCCACATAACATTTCCTAGTGCTTGCTTACCTTGCATCTCTGAGGATTTCCATTGCCCTGGGCTTCAGTTGTAGATATCTGAATTCTAAATATTCAGAAGCCAGACCACTAGGCTGAGTGTTGCTGGCTCCGGGTGGTATACTCTCCCCTCCTGCATTGTTAGCAGATCGTGTTCTGCTTTGATTGTGATCATTTGTTCCCTGGACATCTCTAGTACGTCTGTCTATCTTATCTATTCTGGGGCTATTAGGATTAATCTTGTCCATGGTTGTCTGGCTTTGTCTTGCACCTTTGGTATCAGGGGAAACAGAGGAGAAGTGTATGCAAATCTCCCTGACAAGTTTGTTGACAGGGCATTCATTTCTGACTGGTGGTGTGGAATCCTGGAGGCGAAGTGTATTTTTTTTTTGCTGTTGCGAAGCTGTCTATTTTTGGTCTTCCCCCAGACCTTGAAAATGTTCTCTGGTGTTTCTTCTTTTAGTTACCATTCGTGTGAGCTGTTTTCCTGTCTGCTTAGTCTGTCCGTCTCTGTGTTTTGTTTTCCTGGTAGGTGGAATGTTTGTGGTCTGATTTTCCTTAGTACCACCCATTTCCATATTCCTTGGGCTAGTTTGCTGACCGTGAACAACTTCATGCCTCCCTGTTTGTTGAGATAAAACATGGTTGATGAGTTGTCCGTTTGGATTAGTATGGTTTGATCTGTTATATGTGACTGGAAAGCCCTCAGGGTTAGGAAAGATGTCTTTATTTCCATGTAAGAGATGTGTGTCAGTGCATCTGTGCTGTTCCACTGTCCCTGTACTTTTAGGTTTTCTGTGTGTGCTCCCCAATCCTTGTGGGATGCATCCGTTGCAATCTCACCTGCTGCCCTCAGTGGAGTCTGAGGACAATCTCACATTTACAAATAAACTATACTGCTTCATCCGACTAAACCTAGAAATACTCTTCATGTCTTTCAACCCATGTAAAGGCCCCTGTCTACACCCCTTCACAATCAGAAAATTTCACAAATTGGTTATGTTGGTTCATCACTTCAATAAACAGAGAACCTCTGTAGCGTTATTCCATTACTGTTTTATTGGTAAAATATCATGGTGCGCCAACAGTTTTCCAGTTCCCAAGCAAACATATCCCCCATTAGTCCAAAGGCAGCCAGTGGGGTATCAGGCACCCCATGCAAGATGGGCATTCACATACTGAGACCTCTTTACCCTTAGGTCCAGTTGGACATAGCTATCAGCTGTGATACTGCCCTTTTCTGCAATTTCACCTCCCCTGTTGTCCTCAACATTTTTTTGTGTCTTAAGTTATTTAACAATAGCCCTCAAACACACTACCCTTCATCTCACAGGGGATCCTGAAGCCTCAAGTGCACTGAGGGAAGACATTCTGTTGCACTCCCACTCCAACTTGCCACTTTCCTTCCTTAACAACACCCTTATTTCTCCACAGTGGAACAAGACATATGTCCAAAATAGCTGGGGCCTCCATCTTGTTCCTCTGGCTGCATCAGCTTTTCTTGATGCCACTGTCCCAAGGAAAATCTCACCAGCCCCAAGAGGGAGGCAGACACTGTTGTCTACACCACGACTATGTCAGGAGATGGAGCCATATTCCATCGGAATCTTAAACCCTTGTCTATGCATTTACTGAAATAGGAGGCTTGTTCACACACAATAAAATATGTTTTCACTGCTCACAGCTCCTCCATTGTTCAGGTCTCTCAAATTGGCAAGTTTTGCTTATGTAGGCTATTTCAAAAAAAATATTAGTCTTGAATAGTGGTTAATGAATGGAGTAATGAATCCCAGGAAGTAGATGCATACAATAGCAGGATCTGGTGGGTACCCTGGTAGTCGTAGGTGTGATTGCTAATGGAGTGGATTTATCCTTCTAATGTTGACACAAGTACTAAAAACGTCTCAGACAAAGATATATATTATGCTGCAGATATTGTCCTCATCTATTTAAGATATTTGATGTATATAAGTAAGATAGTATTAATACTCAAAAAAGAATTCTAACCAGCACGATCATTCTGTGAACCAGCTGTATATAGATGGGAAGAAGTAGTGTTTCTTATCTTTGAACCTGGGTCCTGTTTCCAGCTTCACAACTGAACCATAAACCCTCTCCAAGTATATCAGAGAAAAGTCAATTAAAAACCTGTTCCATCAAAACATTATTAGATTGCACATATTAATGGTTTTTTACCTGGTCAAACAGGTCAGTGCCATCTGCACCTGCTGCCTTCATCAGCTCTTCCTCCCCACCTGGATGATACTCCATGTAAGGGGTGACATTGTATACATGCCCTGAATGAAAAAAAATAGACAAATAGTGAGTTTCTAAAATGTTCTCCATAAATCTTAGCCCATCTTTAAGCTCAGAATGCATATATTTACACCAAATTGACGTGACACATTCTTCTTTGCTATACAGTAAGGAACAGTATTGAGACACATTTATGCATTGGATGGTACTTCTCAATAACAACCTTCTTCGTTCAAACGGAAGCATGCCATCAACAATGGGTCTTGGCGTGGTAGGTTAGGGGGTCATTTAAACTCCTGACACCTCCAAGTACCTGGATATAGTGCCCATAAAATATAGTCCATTAGGCCGAATTAGTATATTTTATGAATAGAGTACTATACAACTTACAAAAATATGTGCATGCTCGTCAGGTGGCTATATGCTACTGAAAGGACTCCCATAAAGCTCCTACCTGTCCATTGAAACCAGCTAGCAGGTATTTATTTTAGGATGAGGCGAGAGATTTCTCATACAAAGAATCTCGGACCATCTCATGTACAACATATATCCAATAGAGGGTTTCATGGGAGAAATAAGCCTCGTAAGCACAGCTTTTGCCATAGAGTGCTGTTTGGAGAAAAAATGATTTCTTTAATCCAACTACAGACAGCTTTCAAAATGGTTCTTGTTGTTTGTCATGCGTGCCCTTGTCCTGCAAAATCAACCCTGATGTAACTCACTGACATTAAAAAAATCTACAAGGGAATCTCTATGCATTTCCTTCAAAGTGACAAGCGTTCATTACCCCCACATGGTACTTCGCTTTAGAATACATCTAATATCATTACTTCATATATTTTAATTTCCGGGTGTAGCAACATTCTTTAGCATATTGAAGCCTAACCTGGTCCTTGAATAAACATGCCTGTCTGTTGTATTGACGTCTCCAGCGTTGCTGTTACATTTTTTGGTGAGCAGGATCACTGCTGTCCCTCCTGTCATCAACTCCATTTGCCCGAACCGGCACAGTTCTTCATTTTACAGTCTACTGATTCCCACCTACCTTGACATTCTTTCATCGGATACTCTCACTCTTCTTTCTGTCAACTAAATGTTACTCTTTTTGTATGTACACTGTACTGAATGTTCATCTGAAAGGGAGTACAAATTTAACCACACTCCAGTCTCTGCCTTCTTTTAGTGTTTCAAACGTTGCTTTCATCCAGCACAGACATCTTAACTGCCACTGAAGGCCTGTGTTTTTGTGACCCAACAGCCATATGCATAAGAATTTAATCTGCAATATAATCGCAGTCACATTTGGTCAGTGTGTTTTTCTTATGCGCTGAGCGTGCAATACACACTCTGAAACTGACAAACACTATAGTATGTATTTCCTCTGTGATGTTTATTTCTAATAACTTCACAAGTAACTGAAGCAAATACTTCACCTGTAATCAGCACGCACAATGTTAATTATTAACGTCCTTTTCTGTGATATGCACAAATTTAAGTAATTTTCCTCCTTCCACCTATGTAACTGGATTGTTCTCAGTGTGTTTTCTTTTTGACGTATGTACCTTACAATATTAAAATGCAATCTAAAACAATATGAACCTCCAAAGGAGATTCTAAAGTGCAGGGGCGACCCCCCAATTCAATGGAAACGATGGAAGGAGGAATTTCTGACTAATTATATTGGAATTGAAGCTGATGAAATGTCAGTTGAGTGGAAAAAAGCATACTACTTCATTGACGATTCTAAAGGTCAAGAGGTTACCTTACCAAGAACCATTTTCCTGGAAGGCCAAAGAGATGGAAACCATTTTGATTAGGATATGGTTGGACATGGAAGTACTTTGCACCTGTTTTAAATGTACCATTAGAAATGCATCTTTTTATACGGGACATTAGAAGTTGAATACTTCGAGTTATTGAGGACCCTCAAAAGTCTTTCCATTATGTGTGACTTCATTGTTAATAATGATGAAATGCTTAGCAATCAGTAAAAAGAATCCCAGCTGTAAAAAATGCAAGCACGTCTCTAGGTAACAGGAAATGCCACTTCGGCAGTTATCACCGTGGTTAAAACCAATAAGCCATCAGAGTCTCGGGGTAAAGAAAACAATAAAGCCAAAAATTATAAGAAAAACAAAACAGTGAAACATGGTATGTGAGTAATAAATACAACATCCAAATCCATTCTTGGAAAAAAGGATGGAAAAGGATGGAGAGAAGTTATGTTCCCAGTGTGGAGGCCCTCACTGTGCAGCTTCATTCAAAGGATGTCCCACACAAGACTGAGAATGCAAATTATGCACCAGAATTAGACACCCTGAAAAATTATTCAGAGAGATGAAGAAAGTTAACTAAGTGAGACTAGCCCAAGTCACAGCAGAGCCCACAACCGACAATAACAGGCACAGTTTTCTCATCAATAATTTTACTCCAAAAGTTACAGTGATATCATCAATGATGTCATGGAAGATGTCATGAGTGATAGAATACCTGGGTTAATTAGCAGTGCATGGTGAGGGTGCAAGTTATAGTTACCTTAGAGCATGAGTTAAAGTTATTTGAAATAAATCGAACTATAACATTTGAATTTCTATGGTTTTGTGCATGTAAAATCTGAACCTATCTATCCTATCCGGTATGGTCAACTTGCTGCCTTTGCTTCTTTCCCCTCTGCTTTCTGCAGTCCATGTCCATGGCCCTGTCCCCTCCCGACTGCTTTTCATGGTCTGCTGTCCAACTTGCCCTGTGTGATGTACTGTGCTGCTGCAACCCCTGACACCTGTCCTGTAACTTCAATTTGGTGCCCCTGCCCATCTCCCTCGTGCCTTCTGTTATCCGAGTCTATGTCCCAACCCCATTCTTCCTGCCATCTGTGTTCCAATGTACCACACTTGCCAACATTTTGAATATGGAGGCATTGCTGATATAAACTCTACAGTTGTAACCTTTGGGAAAGCCTTGCCGATGATAATTGCGAGGGCTTGTCTTTGGATATTGGTAACGATGCGGCGCGTACACCGTCAGAAGAGTCAGTAAAACACAAGCCCCTGAGGTATATTATATTGTGGAACAACTCCTAATCTCCACATAAAACACTGAGTTGATGTGGGAATCGATACAGACTGTTTGCAAGAAAATAAACAGTAGGTGTTGGCAGTAGAATTCATATTATCTGTGCAAGTATGGACAACTGGATTGCAATTTATAACAAGCACATTCAGAGTAAATGAGATTTAATGACTAAAGGATTACTTTCAAGCACTGTGATGCAGCAACAACAGAAAGAATGACCTAGTATTTCTCTGAGTTTGAAAAGCCCTTATCAATAACTGGCTATGTCATACTGCCTGACTTTATATCAGAAATGCAGAGTTACTGCTTTGTTTCCTGATCGTTTGCATAAATAGTGGATAACAAATCCCACAATGTCCTCTTATGTTTGAAAGTATAAACTGACCAATAAGGAGAGAACTCTTTGATTACAAACCACTGTAATCAAGACGTTAGTCGAAACGCATTGATGGTGCTGGAATTAATATGCTGATTATGACTACTAATTATTTTGACAACATAACTTTGTGGGAGTGCCGTTCTATTTTATTTGAATATGATTTTTGGGGGTGGAGGGTGGTGTTGGTCAATCCCCACCACTTGCACCAGCAGTAAGTGCACGCTGTTTTGTGACCACTTTGTTTCTGAATTGAATAACAACAGCTGCGCCCAATACCGGATGTAAAAGAACAATTTACTGTGGAGTTGGGAAAATGGATACCAATCCCTAGCCTGTGTACCACACACTTGAAGACTGCATTAATCTAGATGGATGTGAGACTTCAAATATGTCACTTAAAAACTCAGAGGTTTTAACCTTTGGGCAAGCCTTAAATATTTATATAATCTAAGAGGTTACCTACATGCATCACCCAGTTTGGACTTTAAAGATCAAAAAATTGCCTTTTGGATTAGCATCAGCAGCATCCACTTTTCAGAGGGTAATGTTTCCTTTACACAAAGGCATTCAAAATCAATGTTAAGTGCGTCTAAGATGACACTTTGGGATTCTCAAAGGATATGACATTGCATTACGAGGAACTCAGGGATTGGTGTCTTAGGTTTTTGAGAATGGATTTTGTGCACCAACAAGTGTTTGTGTTTTCAAAAAGAATCAAGGGCCAGATGTATCAAGAACTTTAATGTTGGCTGACACTTGCATTCGGCATTTGGGATCAAGAGAATTTACTAATTCTATTTTAGGAGTCAGAAAGTTTTTTACGATTTTTGAATTGGGATTCCAAATGGATACTGATTTGGTATCTGGAAGAGAGTGATGTAAGTGGCTCTTCCAAAAACATCAATGTTTTCTAACCGAAATCTGGCTGCAAGAAATTAATATTTTAACAGCACCTTCAAGGAGGTGTTAACATATTTGGAAAAAGGAAGGGGTCCCCTTGGGGTCGCTTCCCCTTTGTGATAAACAGCAAAGTCAGTCTTCTATTAATAGTGATATTTGCTCTAAGCTTGAGAAAAACGAGAGAACACCCTTGCACCCTATTGAGTTGTCCCACCATGCCCGGCAAAACCTAGTGTTCAACTTTTTTAAACATTGTCTATACATTGTCAGTTTTCTCTCGTTCTCATTGACTCCCACTCTAAGTGGCCTTATGTCAAGTTTGTTGAGCGAACCACTACTAGTTTGGTGAGCAACTGTGTTACGGAAGTCCTTTGTAGAGGTTTTTCTCAGGTTTTGGTCACCAACAATGACGTCCAACCTGCTTCTCGTGAAGTGTTAGAATTCCATTTGGATCAAAATATCGAATTACTACTGGTCTACATGATCCCCAGTGGTCAAGTGGATCAATTCAATTGTTATCTTAAAGACAGCATATTGTTTGCCTTTAAGTGTAGACAACCATAGTTACAGGTAGTTCGAAAGACTGTGATATTATAGTATCACATTCCACTATATAGCACAGGGGCCTCCACTTTTATGCTGTTAAAGGGTAGATTTCCAATACTTAGTGCTAGGGCCCTGTTAGTTTAAGAACACCTTAAGCTAAATGATGATTTTAAAGTTAATGACAAGGAGAAGATTGCAGATACTGTGAAGAGGACTTGCAGATTGAGGCCATGGCATGCTAGTCCATTTGTTATGGACATAGGAAAGACAACATGCGAGATCTAGAGGCAGGGAGTACAGGGCAAGAGCTTGACACTTGCTTGAGGTTAAGTAAACAAAAAAATAATAAAGAAAAACACTCCCCAGCGTGAACCTGCCCTCCTCCACTGATATACAGAAAAAATCAACAATGCCCCCTAGGTGTCGACAACCCTCAACAGGGTTGAAAACCAGTTGGCACACTGAACAAAAGATCCTGAAACATTTTAAAATGTTACATTTAATTGAACTGAATTTAGATATTTGAGTGATAAGAGAGTTTTGAAGGTCTGTTCATTAAGGACTAGAAGACATTGTCAGGAGTTAGGCAAGAGTCAAATGATAATCACCCATGTTAATCACTGTTCGCCCAAGACGGAATTTTAATTTTCTCATTTTGGCACCAATGTCTGACCTCTGACAACCTGTATAGCACCAATCAGAATACATATTTTATAGTGACCTGAGACAAGAGGACACAGCAATCTTGTTAGAGTGTAGCTGATGCATCTGAATGCTAAGAAAATGACAAGGTATGTTTTGATTTTTACAGCCGTAGTGTATTTGGTGTATTTGGAAACGTGGGAGAAATCTTTGTCACAGTTTTCAGACTTTGACCCCAGCAAGAGAAAAATCTATTCCCAGTTTCTTATCCCAAAAATATATGTCACATCTTCACTGAACATCCTCTGATGCTGTTTGGAGGAAAGGTGTAGTGTTGAAAGTCCTTGATGCTATATCATTATTGATCCAGAAAAATGTGCTCTTGATTTCTTAATTTATGATGTAAGTGGTATGCTTCCTGTACATAGGAATCTTAACTGGAGTTCCTGGGTTTGTGTTCTACATGTTTGTGTGAGATGGTTATCAGCGGAATACTCAATTCCACTCAAATAGGTACTGCTTTAAACATGGTGACTACCATTCCCAAGTGCAGGCCATAACATGACTAAAAAGTGTTTACAGCTCATTAATAGTTGAGATGTACAGATTTTTTTGAACCTTTTACCTGCATTCATATTTGAGGAGGCTGACAAATGGCCATGCATCGTAAAACTATGTATGCCATCCCCAGACTGTGATGTGGTCAGGTGGGTTTATTCACGTGTGCATGTGCCTGTGTATGTAGAGTGATTGGGTACATGAGGGTTTGCGGTATTCCAGGCAAGAGGTTGCTCAGTGTATGTAGAGAAAAAGAAGTTAGACTGACAGTGATACCACAGGCTGAAATAACAGTCTCTCCATGCACTGCATGTACAAAGTCCATTTAACACCCAAAAAAAACCAACACATATCTTGTGTGTCTGATGTCAACAGCAATTTGGAAGAGCTGAAGCAACTCCAGGGAAAACAACAGTGCAGGTTGCTCATATTTCTGTGTGCACTGTAATCATGACACCGTAGACATGCTCACACCCGTTGTATATTTATGAAAGGCAACGTGTAAAGGTGTCATCATACCTTCCAGGCCACACACTGCCCGGTGTGCTACAATATCTGCTGTTTGCCTCAACAGCTGAAGTCAAAGTCTAATTAAATGTTCACATGAAGATGTGCTTCCTCGCCGGGCCATAAGCTAGACATACAGAGCTCTTTAGGGACTCCATGTCCTGTACTCTGTTCACGTATGTTGAGACTCATGGCCATCACTACCACCAATGTGCTGATATGAACCCAAATAAACTCTACAGTAAGGCTATAAAAACTCCTGCACGGAACATTCTGAAATGTAACAATACAGATTAGACAACTGTTCGGCACGTCTTTGAGCATCTGCCCAGTTCTTGCAGAGTTAATGCATACAGGGTCACCCTGTCTACAGTGAACCATGCTAAACGTAAGTTACTGCAGAGCAGTGGTCTTCAAACCTTTTAATGCCGCACCCACCCAGTGGAAAAAATAAACCATTGGGCCCCCCTCTAAATTTTTCACAATTATTTTATTAAATTGGTAATGTTCAAATATGTCCAGACCTATTTCAACATCATAGTTACCTTCTGTTACTGTTTTAAAAATGCAATCAAATACATACTCCTAGCTTGGACATAAATGACAAAACATATTAGTAATGGCCCATTAAACCACAGTTTACAACTGCTCATTCTTTTCAGCTTAAAATAAAGTCCTGTTAACAGCATAATGCTTCTTTTGGCCACAGCCTGGCTTCCCATTTAAGGCCCCCTAGTCTGAAGACCCTTGCTGTAGCGCTATGTGAAGAATTATTGCTACATTAATAAACACTTAAGGCCTGATTTAGAGCCTGGCGGATGGGTTACTCTGTTACAAACATGACGGATATCCTGTCCGCCATATTACGTTTTCCATAGGATATTATGGAATTGTAATATAGTGGACAAGATATCCATCACATTTGTGACGGAGTGGCCCCATCCGTCAAACTCTAAATCAGGCCCTTAGTTGTGAATAAAAGTCTTAAAAATATTAAAAAGTTATAAAACTGCTTTGATACAATGTCCCATTCCAATGTGAAATGGACCCTTCTAGTCCCAAACCTACCTTTAACAAACAGCCTTGGCTGGCTGCTTTTCCTAATTGCCAAGAGTCAAAGCTCCAACAAGGGGCTCTTCGTATTCAGTGAGCTATTGGACAAAACTGGCTGCTGAAGTACCAGGGACAACAGGGAATACTTTTTGAATCGATTTGCGATCTCTTCCGATCTCGTGCTGAGATCTGATTGGCTGACAACACTTCAGCAATGATGCTGTTGAAGTGTTGTCAGCCATCTTGGGACACGGCTGAAGCAGAGTGCCAGAAAAAAGGAATTAAAAAAATCACAAAAAGGGTCAGGGTACGAACACCGTGATGCTTTAGCTCTGGTGCTGGGGTCCTAAAGGGACCCCCCTTCCCCGGGCTATAAAGATTTTTTTTTTAAAAAAACATTTACAGCAAAATCACGACGGGGCCACGAATCCGCTGTACAAATAAAAAAACAAGCACGGGCTCCCTCGCTTCTCTATAAATAAGCCCCTGGGTGGGCCAGGACCTGGGAGAGCTTTTTGTTTTTAACGGGGCGGGGGGTCTTCTGGGCCAGGGACCACTACCTCCCGGGGCGAATAATATTATAGGGGTGGGGGAATCACTACCCCCCTGGGGCAAAAATGCATTGTAACAAAGGGGAAGCCCGATGGCCTCCTCCGCACCACCTCCCCATTACAAATAATTACAGGGGGTCTGTTTCGGACCCCCTTAGCCCTGGGGAGGAGCCACTGATGGCCCTATGGAACACTACCTGCCAGGGCCAGCTCCTCTTATGTCCTGGGGTGCCCCGCCCAGGGACACAGCAGTTTGCTGTGGCTTGCCTGCAGTTTTGAAGCTGCAGCCAAGCCACAGCAAACACTTTGGTTATTGAAAGCGGGAACTATCAAGCAGGTCCCGCTGCCAAAAACCAAAGCTTTCATTTCTGATTGCTGAAACAATGGGACCACGGGGGAGGCCTTGAGGCTTCCCCTGCGGTGCCAGGTAGCCCGTAAAGGGCTTGCTTAAGAATAAAAAAATGATTTTTTTTTTAAAAAAAAACATGTAGTGACCGCGGGCAAAAAAAATGAATAGCTCAGTGTGAAGGTCACAGACCTTAGCACTCAGCACTGTGGGTTCGAGTCCAGCCGGACTCGTTTCCCTCTTTGTTTTTTAACTACAAATGTTTAAGGCTCATACGAAAAGGTAATCTTAATCTTAATCTTTTTAAATGACAAATGCACTTTTCTTTTTAATTTTTCCAGACACATCTCATTTTAAGTATGTCATATAGCAAAGCCTAAAAAACTATTTCCTCTCACTCTCTTTCTGTTTCTCTCTCTTTCAATCTTTCTCCCATTCACACACCCGCTCAGACACTCACGTACCCACTCACAGACCCAATCAGGCCCTTGTGCACCCACTCACAGACCCAGTCAAACCCTCGCGCATCCACTCGCAGATCCACTGTCACCCTTATGCAACCACTCAAAGATCAGTGAACACTCTGATGCACCCACTAAAACACTGATGTATGCACTCTCACCCCAGACAATCTGACAGCCACTCTCACCCCCAGATACATCCTCTCACACCTATTCTTACACGCAGAGAGGACACGGCCAACTCCTGCCGTGCACGGTCAAAGGCAAAAAAAACAAAAATGATGGATGGAATGTGGAACCAATCAAACATCCACCCCTAGTCACAGATCTGGGTTTAATCCATAAATTCTTTTGCTAACCATGCCACCTCAGTTTGAACCCAGCCATATGGAAATCAGTCTTGACCCTGTTTCCCATGGGAACAGTCCAGCCCTAACTGCCAGGCGCACGGCCAAAGGGTCGTGCACAGCATGGGGTTGGGTGGTTAGCGGGGATTGGCCACAGGGTCTGACTACAGGCCAGGTCTTGCGGGCAACCTCCCCTGTGCACGGGTGAAGAGTTGGTCTCAGGGCGTAGAATGAAAATTACTACATGTTAAAAAAAAAAACCATAGAAATTCACAGGAAAAAGGTTACAGGGCGGTCATAGTTAGGAAACAGAATTTTAATAAAACACAGAAATTGACTTAACAAATCAAAGGTTACAGGGACGTTATAGTTAGGCTCACATTTTAAATGTACTAAACCACAGAAATTCACCAGTTATAGAGTTACCTCAAGTAACTATAACACTTGCTAGATCTTGGTCCAGAAAATATAATTTGGTATAAATCTGTTGAGTAGTTGTGTATATCTGTATGGTTAGGTTTGAGGGACTCTCGCAAGAGTCATTTGAATACCAGTTTTAAAAAATACAGTGTTCTTACTGGCATTGGGATCTTTTTTCCCCTTGTACCACCTTGCTACCACTGGATCAGCGCTCTGGCTGGCTGACTGCAACACTGACAATGCTGCAGCACACATTACAGGACTCGGGACTTGGTCTCCTGTCCAGTAGTTAACAATTAAGAACAATAAAAATTTTAAATGTTATAAAGGGGAGGGGGGTGGGGGGAAACCCTGCCCCTGCCCCCCACCCCCGGGCCCAGTGCAGGGCAAAATTATTATTTAAAAAAAAAAAAAAAAAAGAGTTGCTATCTCATCTGCTATCTCATCTCGCAGAAGTCCTGTGGAGTCACAATTTACCCCCAAAAAAGTGGATCCTATTTGGTTTTATTGGGAATCAGGAGATAGCTTAGCCTTCTGGCTTGCAGGCCTGTGCGCCCATCACCTAGTGACTTTTAACCTACTTTGCCTGCTCTGTTTCAGCACATTTATTTAATTATTTCTTCCAAGTTGCTGCTATGTTTATAGTTAGGAAGATGTTTTGATTTCACTTTGTAAGTGCCACTCTGTGAAGGCATCACTATCAGTGTCAAAGGCAAGTGATAGATGTAGGTATTCACATCATGTCCCTTTCCCACTTATGTGTCTCAGGAAGGTCATGTACTTTTGGAAATAATTTTTATGTAATTGCCGCCCCAAGTATGCCTTCTTATCTATTGTTTGGGAACATACCTGCGTCAGTGGTCCTACAAGATCTGTATAAATACAACTAATGCAGACAAGGTTATCAGAGGGATTCCTACCAGATGCCATCAACGCTATCTATGCTACACGTCGCCTTGATGCAGACCCAGTCTTCATGTCCCCACTGAGTCTGATCTAGAGACCTCATTCCAAGGTAACAAGGGTTGGGGGGCTTTTCTCATGGACATGGTACTGGCAGATTAGGTTTAACACACCTATCTGTTTTAAAGTTAGAGATTAGGTTAATCATGCTAGGGTATTAGGGCCTATTTCATATCATGTTGTTGCAAGATGGTGGGGGTCTTTATATTCATGACTCTTGTTTTTACAACTCTTTTTCATGCAATGTTCATTATCCTAATCACTGCAGCCCATAAAAATTACAGTAGATTGCAGACTTGTTAATAAAACCTACTGAAAACTTTACTGCATTTCCTTCATTGCCTGTGTATGACTGAGATTTGTTGCTTATGTGAGAAAAGGATAATCTCCGTTTAACCACAACTCCCCTGAGATGTCACACTCTTGAGTCCATGCGTAAAGGCTGCCACAAATCACATTTTACTATTTGAGTTTTTGTTGAGGTACTGCTTGTGATCAGGGAGGGCTGGGCCGACAGTTGCGCCTTCTTGTAGGATTGGCCTAGTCGCCTACAAACAAAAGTGCTGTCATCCCTGAAGCAGCAGTCTTGCCTACAGCAAGATTCCACCTATGACACTTGCTTAACCATTCTGTGCCTCTGCCTGTCAGCTGAATACATGTCTGGGTCAGGTTGACAGTTGGGCTGTTTGTGCATTACCCTAGACAGTTACACAAAGGGAGCTGAAGTGTACCCTGCATATCCTGATGACCCCTCACCAGGCTTATAGGTTTTCCTGAGCTAGACTGGTGGAAGGAGCTGACACTTGCACCTGAATAGACCTGTGTGTGTGTCCTCGCACAAAGCAGTCTCTAACCCCCTGGAGATTGTCTGGGGCCGAGGTAGGGAAAGGTAGGGTCTTCTGCACTACAAAGACTTCTCTTTGAAGTTTACCTACTTCAAAGATAGAAATGGGCATAAGCAATGGACCTCTGACACCACATAGCCAGAACATGTCTAGATAGAGGAAATTCTGTCAGCAAGGAGAGCTGAATGCTGTAGGAGGGACTCCCACTCTGCCTGTTGCTTTGTTGTGCTGACCTGCTGCTTACTACTTCTGTCCTGGGAGTGACAGGACTTGACTTAGCTTTCTACATCCTGCTTCCAAGGTTTTCCAAGGACTTGAGTTGAGTTTGCTTCCTGTTAAGAAGTCTCAGGGCCATCAAAGACTTCACCTGCTAGCACCTGGGCTCTCTTGCTGAGAGTCCTGACTTGCCAAGTGGTGCCAAATCCAGTCCTTGAAAGTGAGTTCTGGTGATCATAAGGAGAAAATTAATGCATCAACTCCCTGCTGTAAATAGACGCATCGCAGGAAGGATCCGACGCAGCACCTGCTTTGGTGCTGGGGATCAATGCATCACTGTAAAGATCTGACGCAGCGCCTGCACCATCACCGCTGTGCCTGTTTCACCGCTGTAGACCAACACAGCGTATATGGATTTTCGATGCATCGCCCCTGCACGCCAATTTCTTCGTCAACATTGCACCGCAGCAAGGAACCGAGGTCAGGTGTCCAGAAACCGATGCATCACCTCCTCTGACAGAAAGGAACTGATGTGTCACCTCCTTGCGACTGTAAGGAACCGGTGCATCACCTCCCCTGGCAGTAAGGAACAGACGCATAGCTTGCTTTTATAGTGCCTCATCTCCTCTGCGTCTGTTCTCGTCTTTGATTTTTGATGCAGCTAAAGTACTTTGCCCTAAATCAAACACATCCATTCATTTGTTAGGACAAAACTTGCTTACACTTTTAAAAGTGTTATCTTGATTTGTGTATGTTGTTTTTTTTCTCTTTTTGGTCTTGTTTTTTTCAGGCAAATATTGGACATTTTTCAAAACTGGTGTGGACTCCTTTTGAAGTGTTTTTGCTGTGCTCCTGTATGTATGTGTACACATTCTTTACACATTGGCTCTAAGATAAGCCTGACTACTTGAGCCAAGCTACCAAGGGGGTGAGCAGGGGATGTCTTAGCAGTGTGACTCCCTCACCCTGACTAGATATACATACAGATATCTCAATAGTATCCTCTCAACATCCATGAAGAAGGACAGCACTCGGGTTGTGGTGCAACCAAATTTAATTGAAGTGCACTGTTGGTGTGATTGGCATGCTAGCTGAGTGTCCTTATAGTACCACCAACGATATAGGTATATATATGTATATATATAAATGAAAAATGTTACTCACCCAGTAGACATCTGTTCAAGGCATGTAGTGCTGCAGATTCACATGCTTTACATAAATCCGCCATCTAGTGTTTGGCTCAGAGTGTTACACGTGTTTTTTCTTCAAAGAAGCTTTTTCGAGTCACGAGATCGAGTGACGACTCCTCTCGGTGATAGTGTGCATGGGCATTTAGTCCTGTGATTGTTTTCCCGCAGGAGAGTGAAGTAAAGAGTGAAGAAATGCATATGTAGATATATATATATATAGATATAGATTTACAGTAAGAAAATAATACGTCCATGCATTGTACATACATATTTACATAAAGAAAGTACTACAACAGCTAGAGGCTTCGGGGGAGGAGGGAGGGCGCATGTGAATCTGCAGCACTACATGCCAGGAACAGAAGTCTACGGAGTAACATTTTCTGTTCTATAGCATGTATAGCTGCAGATACACATGCTTTGCATTGACTGAAAAGCGGTCCCTTCCCACAATAAGCGGTGGCTAGCCAGTAGGAGTTGAAGTAGTTTGAAATAGTGTTTTAAGCACTGCTTGACCAACATTTGCTTGTTGGAGAGATAACACATCCACACAGTAGTGTTTAATGAATGTGAGTGGTGTGGACCATTTGGCTGCTTTGCATAAGTCTGCCATTGGTATATTTCCTAAGAATGTAATTGAAGCTCCTTTCTTTCTAGTAGAATGTGCTTTAGGAGTTACTAATAGCTTACTTTTAGCTTTAAGGTAGCAAGTCTGAGTACACTTTCCTATCCATCTGGCTAATCCTTGTTTTGAAATAGAATTCCCCTTATGAGGTTGTTGAAAAGCCACAAAAAGTTGTTTAGATTTACTGAAATCTTTTGTTTTATCTCCATAATACATGAGAGCTCTTTTAACATCAAGAGTGTGAAGAGCTCTTTCAGCAACTGAATCTGACTGTGGAAAGAAGACTGGCAACTCCACTGACTGATTGATGTGAAATAGTGAAACTACTTTAGGTAAGAATCTTTGGTTTGTCCTAAGTATTATTTTATTTTTGTGAATTTGGAAGAAAGGTTCTTCTAAAGTGAATAGCTGAATTTCACTTACTCTTCTTAGGGAGGCAACTGCTACTAGGAAAGCAACCTTCCATGAGAGGCATTGAAGAGCGCAAGAGTGCATGGGTTCAAATGGTGGACCCATAGGCCTTGTGAGCACAATGTTAAGATTCCAGGCAGGAGCTGGTGGAGCTCTACATGGAATAATTATTTTAAGGCCTTACATAAAAGCTTTTATGACAGGGATACTAAATAGAGAAGTATGCTGTCTGTTTTGGAGGCAAGCAGCTATTGTTGTTAAATAAATTTTAATAGATGAGTATGCAAGATTTGCTTTTTGTAAATGAAACAAATAACAGACAATATCCTGTACTGATTCTTTAAGTGGATTAATGTTTTTGGATTGACAGTAATATACAAAATGTTTCCATTTAGCTGCACAGCACTGTCTGGTTGTAGGTTTGCATGTTTCTTTTAGACTGTCCATACCTTCTGTTGGAATCTGTAGATATCCAAACTGTATGACCTCAGGAGCTAAATCGCCAGGATGAGCATACTGGGATGCCTGATTTGACCTTTGTTTTGTGCCAATAGGTCCGGTCTGTTTGGAAGCTTGTGATGTGGAACTACAGACAAATCCAACAGTGTTGTGTACCAGTGTTGACGTGCCCCTGTGGGAGCTCTAAGTATTTATAGTGAGGGAGGTGTGATAGATCTTGTTCTCCAGGAATGGAATTAGTGGGAGAGGGGGGAAAAGCGTAAGCAAATATCCCTGACCAATTGATCGATAAAGCATTGCCCTTTGATCGAGGGTGTTGGTACCTGGATGCGAAGTTTGGTCATTTTGCGTTTTCACTTGTCGCGAAGAGGTATATGTCTGGGGTTCCCCACATGTGGAAGTATTCCTGAATCACTTGTGGGTGAATCTCCGATTTGCTTATTTGTTGTTGCTTCCTGCTTAAGAGGTCCGCTAGTTGGTTGTGTATCCCTGGGATATACTCTGCTAGTAGTGGAATGTGATTATGAATTTACCCATTTCCAAACTGTCTGTGCTAGAAGGGACAACTGAGATGAGTGTGCTACTCTCTCCCCGTTTTTGCAGATAATACATTGCGGTCATGTTGTCTGCCCTTATCAACACTGTTTTGTGGGTGATCTGTGGTTGGAAAGCTTTGAGTGCTAGGAATACTGCTAGCAATTCCAACTGGTTTATGTGATAAGTTTGTTGAATTAATTCCCATTCCCTTGTATGGTAAGGATGTTGAGATGGGCTCCCCAACCCATCATTGATGCATCGGTTGTGATTATGGTCTGTGGCACAGGGTTGTGAAATGGCTGCCCTTTTGATAAATTGGTGTGATTCCACCATTGCAGAGAGTTGTAAGTTTTGCGGTCCAACCACACTAGATCATGAACTTGACCCTGTGCCTGAGACCATTGTTGCAAGAGACACTGCTGTAGAGGGCTCATGTTTAGACGTGAGTTGGGTACTTTTGCTACACACAATGCCATCATTCCCAATAATTTCATGATAAACCTTACTGTGTAAGTGTGATTGTATTGTAGTTGAGATATGAGATTGTGGAAAGCTTGAATTCTCAGTGGGTTTTAGTACGCTAATGCTAATTGAGTGTTCAGAATTGCTCTCACATACGGTTGTATTTGCGTTGGTTGCAGATGAGATTTTTGGTAATTGCTTTTGAACCTTAGATTGTGTAGGGTATCCACTGTGTACTGTGTGTGCTGTTGACAGGTTTGAATGGTGCTGGCTTTTATGAGCCAGTCGACAAGATAAGGAAAGACATGTACATGTTGCCTTCTGAGGTATGCTACAACCACTGCGAGGCATTTGGTGAATACCCTTGGTGCGGTTGTTACTCCAAAGGGTGTTACTTTGAACTGGTAGTGCTTGCCTGCTAGCACAAATCTTAGAAATCTGCGATGTGCTGGATGTGTGGGAATGTGGAAGTAAGCATATTTTAGATCTAATGCTGTCATGTAGTCTTGTTTTTGTAGCAGGAGAATGACATCCTGAAGAGTGACCATGTGGAAATGCTCTGACAGGATGTACTGATTGAGGGGTCTAAGATTCAGGATTGGTCTGAGAGTACTATTTTGTTATTAGGAAGTATAGGGAATATACTGCTACCGCTTGTTAGGCTATAGGTACCATCTCTATTGCACCTTTGAGTGGAAGTGATTGTATCTCTTCTTATAATACAGTTAGGTGTGCCAGAGAAAGCCTGTGCGAGAGAGGGGGAATTTTTGGTGGAGTAGAAATTAGTTCTAGGCAATAATCATTCTGGGTAATTGAGGGCACCCATTGATCTTTTGTAATGTTGTGCCATTGTTGGTAGAAATGTGCCAGTCATCCTCCCACAGGAGATGTATGCTGTGTGGGGATGTGCAGAAAGGGACTGCTTGGTTGAGTTGGAGGAACATCTTGTGGTGGTGGATTTACCTCTACCTCTAAAGTTATTTCCTTTGTAAGAGCCTCTGAAAGAACCTCTAGTGTAAAATTGTTGCCCTTGTTTCTGTTGGGATGTGGACAGCTCTGAGGCTGACGGTTTAAAACCACCTCTGAACTGGGGCCTATAAAAAGTTCCCCGAGTAGGAGTATTGTAAAGGGCACCCATAGCCTTAGCTGTATCAGAGTCTTTCTTTAGTTTCTCTATGGTGGTATCTACTTCTGGTCCAAATAAGTGTTGCTTATCAAAGGGCATATTGAGTACTGCCTGCTGTATTTCGGGTTTGAATTCTGAAGGTCTTAACCATGCGTGCCTTTTAATAATCACACAGGTGTTGATAACCCTTGCTGCGGTGTCTGCTGCATCTAAGGCAGATCTAATTTGGTTTTTAGAGATAGCCTGGCCCTCAGTAATTATCTGCTGTGCCCTTTTCTGGTGTCCTGGTGGAATGAACTGTAAGAACTCCTCCATTTCATCTCAATGAGCTCTATCGTATCTGGCTAATAGAGCTTGAGAATTTGATATTCTGCAGTGATTAGCAGCTTGACTTGCTACTCTTTTTCCGTTGGATCAAACTTTCCTTGTCTGGGGGAGGAGCATCCCCTGTGGATTGGCTATTTGCCCTTTTCCTTGCTGCACTGACACCTATAGAGTCAGGTGGCAATTGTTGTGTAAAGAAAAGTGGATCCGAAGGTGCAGGCTTGTACTTTTTGTCTACCCTTGGTGTGATAACTAGCCTTCACTGGCTCCTTGAAAATGTCATCTGCATGTTTAAGTATGCCTGGGAGCATGGGTAGACATTGATACTCCTTGTGAGTGGATGTTAATATGTTGAATAAAAAATAATCCTCAATGGGATCTATATGAAACTGCACGTTGTGATATGCAGCCGCCCTAGCTATGACCTGACTGTAGGCAGTGGTGTCTTCAGGTGGAGAGGGCCTACCTGGGTATGAATCAGGATCATTGGAAGACATGGAATCTGAATCATATAAATCCCATGGATCTACGTTGTAATGAGTATCACCTAAATTGTCCCCATCTGTAGAGATAGGGGATTGTGGAGAAAATTGTGTAGGTGAAGGTGGTGGTGGAGTATCTGGTGGTAGAGAAGCGGTAAGAAAAGGAGAATGTGGTGGTGAAGGCTGTTGCAGTGCCTTTGGTTTCTCCTTATGCTTGAATATTTTAGAAGGTGGAGGCACAGCTTCTAGAGTCTCTTGGAAAGTTAACTTTCTCTTTGTTGTAGGAGAAGGAGAAGCAATAATCCTTCCAATGTCTTTGTGTATCTGGATTTTGTGCTGTTTAGTATGGACCTTATTTCCGAAGGCTCCTTGGTAGTTGGAGCATATTTTCCACCCACAGGTTTCAGCTCTGAAAGTCTCGACATCAAATGCTTTAGCTGGGCCGAGAATGTCGGCTCCGAAGTGGATGACAGTTTTTTTGGCTCCAAGGTGGAAGATTGCTTTTTGACTCAAAACAGATGTGGCACGCTGTTCTGTTGGCGTCGAATGCACTTTGGTCCTAATTTTCGGTGCCGAAACTGAGGGTTGGTCATCCGCATGTGTTTTTTAGGTCCGACCATGGACGGCAAGCAGTGGTGGACCCAAGACCAGTGCTGAAGTCTTTTTGGTTGTCTTTGGGTGATGGGAAGGGGCTGATATACTCACGTACTGCACTGCTGGAAGCAAGACTAGCTGTCCCCATCCGAATCTCGTTCCAATCAGAGTCTGCAATGGAAACTTCAGGTTGAGGGTGTTCTTCTCTGAAAATGTCAGGCATTTGTTCCAACGACTTGGAAACCATCTCCAAGTGACATGCTCTTCCATCCCTAAGAGTTTTCTCTGAGCGGAAGGATCAACACCCTTCTTCTGAAAGACAGGGGTTGCACACTGAGTGCTGATCAGTGTATAGTAACCTGGGGTGACACCGAGGGCAAAAATGAAACGGAGTCCGTTCCATCAGCCTAACATTGCTCGACAACCATGACTGGAGGTAGGCCCAAGAAAGGTGCGGTCACCTGAAAGGGCGCTTAATCGACCTTGACAATTACAATCGGATTGACTATAAGTGAGAAAATGCGATCTAAAAACTATACCGACGTTTAAAAAGAGAAGAGAGAAGTTCAGATAGTACCGAACCGAGGTATACTGGAGCGAGAGGAAACACATCTGAACCGGACGGCAGAACGACCTAACAAAGGACTTGATGCCCATGCGCACTATCACCGAGAGGATGAGTCACTCATTCCTGTGACTCGAAAAAGCTTCTTTGAAGAAAAGCAACTTGTAATACTCCAAGGCCAACACTAGATGGCAGACTTATGCAAAGCATGTGTATCTGCAGCTACACATGCCATCGAAAATGCATACAGATACATATATATATATATATATATATATATATATCCACGCCAAAAACTATTCAAAATCTGGCACTCTTTGCAAAACAATGGCCTTCATTTATTTCAAAAATCCACTCTAACTCTGTAAGAAGGGCCAAGGAAGAAGACCGTGAAGGTTGAAACGCGTTGCCCTATGTTCTGTTTTATGGATTTTTGAAATAAATGAAGGCCTTTGTTTTGCAAGGAGTGCCAGATTTTGAATTGTTTTTGGCGTGGATTTAAAATGGGTCCTGTGCCCATTGACTGAGCACCAACCTCGATAGGCGAGCGCTGGAAGAAACACAGGATTCCCTCTTATATATATATATATATATATATATATATATATATGTTCACTGACAAAAACAAAGGTTAGAGTGATGTTATATTTTGGGACCATTTGACACGTACAAAATGCTAGAAATTCAGCAACTATAGTCGCCTGAGCTAGCTATAACTTGCGCCCCTGTAATGTACTGCTTATGACCTCACATTTTACATCACCCATGACATGGTCAGTGACATCAATAGATGACATCTCAAATCTCATCACTGATCACTGATTACATCATCCAGTCAGTGTAACTGGTTGTTTTGATGTGTGAGTGAGTCTACGGGTGAGTAAATGGTTGAGTCACTTACTGTGTGGGAGAGTGAGTGGATGTGTAAGTATCTGTATGGGTGAATAGTGTGTTTGTAAATGGAGGCATTGGCTGTGTGAGTGGGTTTATATGCGAGTGTGGATGCTTGTATGGCTGAGTTACGGAGTTTTTTTGTGACTATCAGTGAGTGGGTGAGTCAGTGAGTGAATTAGTGGGTGTGTCAGTGCCTTAATGCATAAGTGTGCGTATGTGTCAGTGATTTTGTGGGCGAGTGAGTGGATGTGAAAGTAGCTATATGGCTGACAAAGTGGCTCTGTGAATGGCTGGATTGGTTGACTGAGTCGGTGTGAGAGTTGTTCTACTGGTGTGTGAGTGGGTGTGTGAGTGCTTGTATGGGTGATTGATTGGGTGTCTTAGTGACAGTGTTGCTGATGGAGTGGCTGAGTTAGTGACTGTATGGGTGAGTGAGTGGTTGTATGAGCAGCAGCATCCATAAGTGAGTGTCTTTGCTAGATTCTGTAGAGGATAGTGAGTGGATGTTTAAATAGCTGTATCAGTGAGTGACTGGGTGTGTTAGTGCCTGTATGGGTGAGTGTGTGGGTGTGAGAGTGGCTGGATATGTGAGTTAGTATCGATCTCAATGACTATATGTGTGAGACATTGGCTGTACAAGTAGTTTATGACTGTGTGAGTGGGTGAGAGAATGGATGGACGAGTGAGTAGTTTATTAGTGAGTTAATGGAGTAGTTTGTGGGTGTTCGAGGGGTTGTATGGGAGAGTGATGGGTGTGTCAGTGGCTGTGTGGGTGTGCAACTGGGTATGTGAGATGTTGTATGGCTGTAGTAGTGGCTTTGTAGGTGAAGAAAATGGTCTCTGACTTGTGTGAGTAACTATGTGCGTGTAAATGGCTGAGTTACTACTGTGTAAGTGAGAAAATGTTTGCGTCAGTGGATGTGTAGGTGCTTGAATACGTGTGTGTCAGTTCTTTTAAGGGTCTGTGAATAGGTATTAGAGTAGTTGTATGTGTGTGGTTCTATGACAGTTTCTATGATGGTTTGACTGGGTGTGTGGGTGGTTCAATGGACAATGTCAACAGTGATGCCATTTGAGAAGCATCAGTGATGTCACAGTCCATGTCATGAGTGATGTAATATGTGAGGTCATACGCAGTGCATTAAAAGGGCACAAGTTATAGTTAGCTCAGGTAACTATAACTGCTGAACTTCTATGGTTTTGTACATGTTAAATGGGGCCGTAACTATAACGGCACTCTAAGGTTTTTAAAATTCTATTTCGTAACTATAATATCCCTGAAACCTTTTTTTTTTTTTCCCAGTGAACTTATATGTTTTTTCAGATGAAATTTTAATTACTATACGTTAATCCAACCACGGCTGCATATAGCCCCAAACCCACTCAACAGATGGTGTTTGCTGTTGAGTTGGTTGGCTATAGGGGGTAGGCCAAATGCTGTGTGTGGTGTGGGTTTGGAGATTAAAGTGGGTTGATAACTGAGCGGTGTAGTTATCAGAGCTTGTATGGGTTACTGGGTGAGTACATGAGTGGAGTATGGGTGATTGATTGAATGTATAACTGCATGTTTGGGTGACTCAGCGAGTGCATATGTGGCATATGGTGGATTGAGTGAGTGGTTGGTTGAGTGCATGCATGGGTGGGTACAGTGCATGAATTGTGTATGGTGGATTCGGAGTATATGAGTGCATGTATGGGTGTCTGAGAAAGTGTGTGAGTGGATGTATGGGTGAGGCACTGCATGAGTGGGTGACTAATCGGGTGCATAATTATGTGTATGTATGTATCGGTGAGTGATTGGGTGTGTGAATCTGTCTATGAATGCATGAATAGTTGTCTGAGTGGCTGTATGAGTGAGTGACTGGGTTTCTGAGAAATATAGGTGGGTGAGTGGGTGCATGAGAGAATGTATGACTAAGAGTCTGGGTGTTTGAACGAATTAGTGAGTTAGTGTATAATAGTGTGTACAAATCAGAGATTTGGTGTGTGAATGACTGTATGATGAGTAATTGAGTAAGTCAGAGACTGTATGAATGTGTGAGATGCTTTACATATGAGTTAGTAGTGTGTAAGAGGCTATGATAAAGTCTGATAGGCATGCAGCAGGATAACATTAAACAGTGCTTACAGTGATAAGGTAAGTGCAAGAAGGAGGTAAATGTACAAAATAGGCACACACAAATTATGGCTGAGACCAACAAGAAGTGTGATAGAAAAACCTCAAACATGGTTAATAGGGGTTTAGAATGTAACACGTGGAAGTGAGCAGATAAGAGTGAGAGTGAGAATTTTTTGGAACACAAGGAAAGTATGTAGGAGATGTACGAGTTTAGATATTATATAATAATTTATACTATTATGGGTGTATTTCAAAGTAAAGATTGTGAAGATTAATCAAAATTTTCTTCATTATATATATATATATATATACACACACATATATATAGTATATAGTATATACGCCGGGAGGGCGCATGTGAATCAGCAGCGCATCATGCCACGAAAAGATGTACACTGGGTAAGTGACATTTTCCGTTCAATGGCATGTGTAGCTGCAGATACACATACTGTGCATAGACTACAAAGCAGTAATCTCCCCAAAAGCGGTGGTCAGCCTGTAGGAGTTGAAGTTGTCTGAAATAATATTCTTAATACAGCCTGTCCTACTGTGGCTTGTTGTGTTGCTAACACATCTACACAGTAATGCTTAGTAAATGTATGGGGCGTAGACCAGGTGGCTGCCTTACAAATCTCTGTCATTGGTATATTACCAAGAAAAGCCATTGTGGCGCCTTTCTTTCTAGTGGAGTGTGCCCTTGGTGTAATGGGTCATTCTCTTTTAGCTTTAAGGTAACAGGTTTGAATGCATTTAACTATCCATCTGACAATGCCCTGTTTGGATATAGGGTTACCTGCATGAGGTTTTTGGAAAGCTACGAACAATTGTTTTGTTTTACGAAATTGTTTTGTTCTGTCAATGTAATAAATTAGCGCTCTTTTTATGTCTAATGTATGCAATGCCCTTTCTGCTACTGAGTCTGGTTGTGGAAAGAAGACTGGGGGTTCCACAGTTTGGTTTAGATGGAACGGTGATATGACTTTTGGTAAAAATTGTGGATTTGTACGGAGAACCACTTTATGTTTATGTATTTGTATAAAGGGTTCTTGAATAGTAAACGCCTGTATTTCACTAACTCTTCGAAGTGATGTCATGGCTATTAGAAAGGCTACTTTCCAAGTCAAAAATTGGATTTGACAGGAATGCATGGGTTCAATTGGTAGGCCCATGAGTCGTGTTAATACAATATTAAGATTCCACGAAGGTACTGGTGGTGTCCTTGGGGGTATGATTCTTTTTAGTCCTTCCATAAAGGCTTTAATAACTGGGATTCTAAAAAGCGATTTTGTATGTTTAACCTGCAGATAAGCAGATATTGCAGTGAGATGGATTTTAATGGAAGAAAAGGCTAGATTTGACTTTTGTAAGTGTAGTAAATAACTTACAATGTTTTGTGTGGAGGCGTCTAACTGCATAATTTGATTAGCCTGGCAGTAGCAAACAAATCTTTTCCATTTGTTAGCGTAACAATGTCTTGTTGTGGGTTTTCTTGCTTGTTTAATGACCTCCATACACTCTTTTGAAAGGTTTAGATATCCGAATTCTAAGACTTCAGGAGACAGATTGCTAGGTTGAGCGATGCTGGATTCGGGTGTCTGATCTGTTGTTTGTGTTGTGTTAACAGATCTGGTCTGTTTGGTAGTTTGATGTGGGGTACTACCGATAATTCCAACAGTGTGGTGTACCACGGTTGGCGAGCCCACGTTGGTGCTATAATTATTAGTTTGAGTTTGTTTTGACTCAGTTTGTTGACCAGATAAGGAATGAGCGGGAGAGGGGGAAAAAGCGTAAGCAAATATCCCTGACCAGCTGATCCATAGAGCATTGCCCTTGGACTGAGGGTGTGGGTATCTGGACGCAAAGTTTTGGCATTTTGCGTTTTCTTTTGTTGCAAACAGATTTATGTTTGGTGTCCCCCAGCGGTATAAGTGATCTTGTAGAATCTGGGAATGTATTTCCCACTCGTGAGTTTGCTGGTGATCTCGCCTGAGATTGTCGGCTAACTGATTGTGAATGCCTGGTATATATTGTGCTATCAGGCAAATGTTGTGAATTGCCCAATGCCAAATTTTTTGTGCTAAGAAACACAGCTGTGACGAGTGTGTCCCCCCGTGTTTGTTTAGATAATGCATTGTTGTCATATTGTCTGTTTTGACAAGAATGTGTTTGTGGGCTAAAAGGGGTTGAAAGGCTTTTAGTGCTAGAAAGACAGCTAACAGTTCTAAGTGATTTATGTGAAGTTGTTTTTGCTGATTGACCCATTGACCTTGTATGCTGTGATTGTTGAGGTGTGCTCCCCACCCAATCATGAATGCGTCTGTTGTGATAATGGCGTGAGGCACTGGGTCTTGAAAAGGCCGCCCTTTGTTTAAATTTACAGGGTTCCACCATTGAAGAGAAGAGTGTGTTTGGCGGTCTATCAACACTAGATCTTGTAGTTGACCCTGTGCCTGCGTCCATTGTTTTGCTAGGCACTGTTGTAAGGGCCGCATGTTTAGCCTTGCGTTTGGGACAATAGTATGCATGATGACATCATGCCTAGCAGTTTCATCACAAACCTGACTGTGTATTTTTTGGTTTGGCTGCATGGTTGATCTTATATTTTGAAACGATAGAACTCTTTGTGGACTTAGAGTGGCAATTGCTTTTTGTGTGTTGAGCGTTGCTCCCAGGTATTGTTGTATTTGGGATGGTTGCAAATGTGATTTTTGGTAATTTATAGAAAACCCTAGTTTGTGTAGAGTATCTATTACATAATGCGTGTGAACGTGATATTGTCGTTGAGTGTTGGCTTTTATTAGCTAATCGTCTAGATATGGGAACACATGCATGTGATGTCTCCTTATATGAGCTGCTACTACAGCTAGGCATTTTGTAAATACCCTGGGGGCTGTTGTTATTCGGAACGGCAACACCTTGAATTGGTAATGTTTGCCTTGTATTACAAACCTGAGGTATTTCCTGTGAAAATATGGATGGATGGGTTGTGAAAATACACATCTTTGAGATCCAGTGTTGCCATGTATTCGCCTTGTTTTAATAAGGGGACTACGTCTTGAAGTGTTACCATGTGGAAATGATCTGATTTGATGAAGAGATTCAGTGTTCTGAGATCCAAGATAGGCCTTAACATTTTGTCTTTTTTCGGGATAAGGAAATACAGGGAGTAAACCCCTGTTCCTTTCTGGTGATAAGGTACTAGCTCTATGAATTCTTTTGCTAGCAGTGCTTGGACCTCTATTTGTAATAGGTCTAAGTGTTGTATAGACATTTTGTGCGTTCTTGGGGGAACATCTGGAGGGAATCTTGTGAACTCTATGCAGTAACCATGTTGGATAATTGATAGGACCCCTGTGTCCGTGGTAATGTGTGTCCAATTGTGGTAGTATTTGGTTAATCTCCCCCCCACCGGTGATTTGTGTTGGGGAAGTGTGACATTGAAGTCACTGCTTGCTACTAGGGGTTGGCTTGGCAGGCTGGAATTTCCCTCTTTCTCTTGGGAACTGTCCTCTGTAGGAACCATGAAACCCCCCTCTCTGGTACTGAGACTGGTAAGTGGGTTTTGTTTGGGAGGTGGATGGTTCTGAGGGTTGCTGTCTAAACCCTCCCCTAAACTGTGGTTTCCTAAATGTTCCCCTTTATTGAGAAGAGTAGAGCGCGCCCATGGCTTTGGCAGTGTCCGTGTCCTTTTTCATTTTTTCTATTGCAGTATCCACTTCCGGCCCGAATAGATGATGTTGATTAAACGGCATATTCAATACCGTCTGTTGTATCTCTGGTTTAAACCCAGAACTTCGCAGCCATGCATGCCTTCTAATTGTTACTGCTGTATTGACAGTCCGTGCCGCTGAATCAGCAGAGTCTAGTGCAGAGCGGATCTGGTTGTTTGATATGGCTTGTCCTTCTTCAACCACTCGTTGGGCATGTTTTTGATGCTCTTTGGATAAGTGCTGGATGATGTCTTGCATCTCGTCCCAATGCGCCCTGTCGTAGCGGGCAAGTAGGGCTTGTGAGTTGGCAATTCGCCACTGATTGGCTGCTTGCAATGCCACTCTTTTCGCTGCCGCGTCGAATTTACGACTTTCCTTATCAAGGGGTGGCGCATCCCCTGATGACTGCGAATTTGCCCGTTTTCTTGCAGCCCCCACAACCACTGAGTCCGGAGGGAGCTGTTGTGTTATAAACACAGGGTCTGACGGGGGCGGTTTATATTTCTTCTCGACCCTTGGTGTGATGGCTCGCCCTTTTACAGGTTCTTGAAAAACCTGTTGTGCATGTTTAAGCATGCCCGGTAACATTGGCAGGCTTTGGTACGATGGATGCGTGGTTGCTAGAGTGTTAAATAGGAAGTCATCTTCCACTGGTTCGGAGTGCATTGTCACATTGTGAAATGTTGCTGCTCTGGCCAGTATCTGCATGTAGGACGTACTGTCCTCTGGCGGTGAAGGTTTTGTTGGGCAGCACTCTAGACTGTTGTCTGAAACTTGTGGGTCGTATAGATCTCAGGGGTCTACATCGTCTTGAGTCATCCCAGTATGTGTGGGTGACTGTGCCATTGGTGTACCCACTGGTGACAACTGTGGTGATTGAAGTGGGGACGCCTGTGTTGAGAAATGTGGGGGTGGTGACTTTTCTCTAACCACCTTAGCTTTTGGTTGCATCTCAGTCTCATGAAAAGCCAGCTTCTTTTGAATTTGAGCAGAGGGATGGTTTGTATCTTCCCTGTGTCTTTCTGGATTTGTAGCCTCTGCTGAGTTTGGTCACGCTCTTCCAAATCCAGTTCCTGCTCGAATCTGTGCCTTTCTTTGAGCTGTAGAGAGAGCCCTTGTTCCTCCGTGTAGGAAGTCCTTTTCGGCTCCAAAGCCGTTTTTTTCAGTACCGAAATTCCCATCGAAGTCTTGTTCGGTTCCGATAGGCTCTTTCGAGGCTTGTTCGACTCGATCACTCGATGCCGAATTTTTTCGGTGCTGGTTTCCCGACCGGAGTCGGAAGTCTTCGGCAATGTTTTGGCCTTTTTCGGTGCCGATGTTACTTGGTCACCTTCTCTTCTGTGGGTTGAGCCATGGCCTTGTGGCAGTGGCGTCCCCGAGGCCTTTTGTTTTTTGCTCTGACCTTGGGTGTGGTACTTTTGAACAGATTGGTTATATTTTGAAGTTATTTTTCTGTGGTGAATATAAAGATTGTATCTAGTGAGTTGCATTTTTTCCTATGCACTATTTTCATTAATCGCGACTATGTCACAAAATGTAACAATACATATGTTCCACTTACGCCATTAATCACGGATTTGCCATGTTTTGGACAAATCATAAACAGCACATTTAGAGCTATTGTAATAAGTATTTGAACTTAGTAGTTTACTATATAAAGTTAATAACACCAATATTTGTGCTTTGATGTGATTTACAACACTTTTTAATTAAATTTTTCATGGTTGTGACATCAGTGTCCATGATGACGTCGGCGTTTGTGGAGATCACAGGACTATGGAATGAAGTGATTTGATTGGGCAAGCCAGTTCTGTTTGTCCTGAACAGGAATACCACATTCAGTTTCATTTTCTTTGCACCGGCAGTGCTGTTTCCAGGGAGTTCTTTTGGAGATGCAGATATTTCCAAATTGGAGGTAATTTTGTTGTATATTTTTTATTTTCAAACTATAAACTGGCATCTGGTGGTACTGGGGAGGAAGATGCACACCATCTTGAAGACAATTCCTCAGAAGATGAACGCCCTGCAAAAAAACAATCTGTAGCATGGGGGTTCTTTACTATCCCCTCAGGGGAGAAGAAAACTGTGGCCAAATTGGTGCAGCCTTTGTGAGAAGATTTTATGAAGGGGCACTTCAAATATGTATTCATGCAGACCCAACAGCATTCTTTGCCACCTGAAAACCTACCATAGTGGGCACCTAGCAAGGGCCCAGCAAGAACGCAGTGCAGGTGAGCCCAGTACATCTCAATCTGCAATGGTGGCACCTGGCGACAAGCGACTGAATCAAAGAAGATTGGTCGTTTTTTCCTTGAATGCCAGAATGTACTAACAGTGGGAGAGGAGTCCATGCAAGTCGTGCGGCAGACAGCAAAGGCCATCAGTGCTGATTTTTTTTTTTTTTTGACTTTTTTACATCAGTTTGACTTTTTGATGGAAATCACTTTTTCCCAGTAGCAATTGTATTTTTTGGGGAAAAAACACTACATAATTTAATAAAAGTTTTAACAAAAATCGATAAAAAGATCCAGAAAACAAAAAAAGAACCAACTTTCATGGTTAAAAAAGAAGATAAACTATATCTGTATGAATGTATAAGAGAGAGTGCTTATATCAGTAAATGAAAAGGAAGAGTGTGTGAGTGGGTGCATGGGTGAGTGTGATAGAGTGTGTTAGTGCCTGCACAACTGAGTGCTTGCATGAGTGGAATATGGATGATAGAATGCATGCACAAATGTATGTATGAGTGAGTAAATGACTGTACGACTGGTGCATGTGAGACTGAGTGCATAAGTGTGCATATGGGCGAGTCAGTGGGTGCATGAATGGTGTAAGGGTTATTGACTGAGTTGTGTATGGGTGATTCAGTGCATGAGAGGTGTATGGGTGAGCAACTAAGTACGTGAGTGTGTATGGGCAGGTGAATGAGTGTATGCATGCATATATGGGTGAGTGAGTGCAAGAGTATGTGAATATGTGAGTGTATGAGTTATGTATGGGTGCGTGACTGTGCACTAGGCTATGTATGGGAGTTGAGTGAGTTTATGAGTACTGTTTGGGTGATTGAGCGCATGAGTGCATGTACGGGGGACTGAATGAGTGCATGTATAGATGATTGACTGAGTGCATGAATTGATGTAGGGGTGAGTGAGTGCATGAGTGCATGTATGGGCGACTGACTGAGTGCATGTGTGGGTGAATGACTGCAAGAGTATGTGAATATGTGAGTGGGTGTATGAGTGCTGCGTGACTGAGTGCATTAGACTATGTAAGGGAACTGAGTGAGTGCTCTATGGGTTACTGAGTGAGTGCATGTATGGGTGGGTGAGTGCAAGAGTATGTGAATATGTGAGTGGGTGTATGAGTGCTGCGTGACAGAGTGCATTAGACTATGTAAGGGAACTGAGTGAGTGCTGTATGGGTTATTGAGTGAGTGCATGTATGGGTGAGAGTACAAAAGTGTGTATGTTTGAGTGTGTGTATGAGTGCTGTATGGGTGACTGAGTGAATGTATGAGTGCACATATGGGTAACTGACTGAATGCATGAATGTATGTATGGGAAGTGAGTCAGTGTATGAGTGCTGTGTGGGTGACTGAGCACATGAATGCATGTACGGGTGAGTGCATGCATGTATAGGTGAGTGTGTGTCTGCATGAGTGCAAGTATGTGTGAGTGACTGAGTGTATGTATGGGTGAGTGACTGAGTGCATGACAGCATGTATCGGTGAGTGAGGGCATGTATGGATGAAAATGCAAGAGTGTGTATGTTTGAGTGAGTGTATGAGTGGTGTGTGGGCGAGTGAGTGCAGGAGTGCATGTACGGGCAAGTGTGTGTGAGAGAGTGGTGCATTTGTGGCTGAAAGGGTGTATGAGTGCACGTATGAGTGACTGAGTGCCAGAGGGTGTATCAGTGGTGTGTGGGTGACTGACTGAGTGTATGAGTGAATGTATGGGTAATTGACTGTATGAGTATGTGTAAGAGTGCATAAGTTGTGTATGGGTGATCGGCTGAGATTATGAGGGCATGTATGGGTGAGTGATTGAGTGCATGAGCTCATGTATCGGTGAGTGACTGGGTGCATGAGTGGTGTATGGGTGATTAACAAAGTGCATGAGTGGTGTATGGCCAATTGACAGAGTGCATGAGACCATGTATGGGTGAGTAAAAGAGTCCATGAGAGTGTGTATGAGTGACTGCCTGCAGGATAAGTGGATGTATAGGCAAGTTACTGAGTGGCTTAGTGGTGTGTGACTGAGTATAAGAATGCATATATAAGTGACTGACTGTATGAATGCATCTATGGGTGAGTGAGTGAATGTATGATTGAGTTGCTGAGTGCATGAGCATCGGTGAGTAAGTGCATGCTTAGTGTATGAGTGTTTGAAGAGTGTATGAGTGCATGTATTAGGGACTATGTACACTAGTGGTGTACAGGTGATTGACAGTGAGCATGAGTTTGTGTATACGTGATTGACTAAGTCCATGAGTGTGTGTGTGTGTGTGTGTGTGTGTGAGATGACAGTGACTCTGAGTGGTGTATCGGTGAGTGAATTAATGTATCAGTGATGTATGGGTGATTTAGCAACTGTATGAGAGCCTTAAGGGTGAGTGAATGTTTGTGTGACTGCCTGTATGTATGTCACTGGCTCAATGGCAAAGTGATTACAAGTGTGAGTAGCTTGATACCTGTGTGAGTGGTGGTATGACTAACTTCATCGGTGAACTAGGAAATAGGCAAAACAACCTAATACAAAGGCATTTCTACAGCAGTTTATATTTAAACACTCTCCAATGTATTTCTGATCTATTTGTCTGTGCTACAAAAAGTGTTTTGACACATGTAACACTGTTCAACTGCAGTCGCTGTTGTAAAAAAAGAGATAAACATATTTTAGTATTAAATCATCATAGTTACACAAATACAATAGTCATTACTTGTACTGTAAGATTATATTACACTGCAACATAAGTGTCATTTTGATTGTTTTACTGTTCTTAGCTTTTATACTTCTTCACCGTAAGCAGTGGTTTGCATAAAGCATCATCTTCAAACAATGGGGAAAAATCAATCAATGGATTGTTAAAAAAAAATAAAAAAAACAAAGCTGCCCGGTAGATCACTACAAATAATTGTTACTATGCATTGCACTCACTACAACTCATTAATTGGAGGCTTTTTCTTCATTTACTAAAGTAATCTAAACAAGCATCCTTACAAAAATTTGTATATGATTATATCTAGTGCAATATTAGAAAAAAATGTGTAATACTCTTCGAATTTAGAGATCCTTTTGAAAACACCATGCCTGGTAGGTCAAATGATGTCTAAACTGCTGATGATTCATGTAGAAAACAATTCCACAATGTTCCTCAATTAGGACGTAGAAGTGTTGTTGGAAAAAACAAAAGGGGTCAATTTTTGATTCTTGACAGCATTTTATGGTTCCAACTTAAGGCTGGTGTAAAGGAGTATGACCATGCAGTGTTAGACTTTAAGTAAAGAGTGGTATATTGAGTTCTTATATTAACTCCTTTCTGGAACATTAAAAGGACTCTTGATTTTTGAAGATCTGTTTAAAAACATTACCCTTATTTGGCAGAATACTGTCTCAAAAAGAGCTCAAACATGTAGAGGAAACACTGTACACCACTGTTTAACTAGAATTCTTCTTTAGAACTTCGGTTGAAGAAAGAAAAGATACGAGTTTGTAGTTTGAATGGAAGTTTTGGTTTGTATTTTTGATTGATGTTATTGCATTCCTTCCATCCAGTTTCACTTTTTAAATATACATTGTAGTGTCCAGAGGTTGTATTAACTCCTTTGTGAAAAGGGGTGAATGAACAGTACATTGACAACAACATTCGCATAGCAGCTGATACCTGAACTGTTTTCGATCTGGTAACCTACAAATTCACTGTCTTTTTCCAGTTTTCTCTTCTTAGCACTCTAAATATTCTCCTTTTCGCCTTTCTTTTCTTCTTTGAATACAGGACTTCCAACATTAACCAAAGCTGAATCTACACTTAAGCCATGAGATTTATCGATCGTTTCAGCATATGCTAAAGACAGAGGAAACTGTTGTCGTCGGATATGTCTTTTACAAGCAAACACCGTACAACACAACAGCCAATCATTTTCACATCAACTATCTGATCAAATTTATAGTCAAATATTCTACCTCACCTCTATTTTGGAAAATTAATCAAATCAATACCTTTACCCACTGCACTATTAAATTGCATTGTAAAATAATGTAACAATTTTTGCAGGGACGTAAACGCTTTTCTAGTCCTGCGGTTTTGGATACTGATTTCTTCAAAGAATCCAACTTAGCTCGAAGTTTATCTGTCAGTAGTAGTATTGGGACTCCCTGATGTTCCATTTTATCAACAGCAGTAATTTCCAAAATATATTCTTTTTCAGTTGTAGTAATTTCTCCATAAAGTATGTGCACTCTTGAACTGTTGCCAATAAACACAATATAGATTTATTTTCTTTAATTAAATTGAACATCAGTTGTGATGCAGTGATCTCAGATGGGAATAGAGTCTTGATTAGGTGAGGTTCCAAAGCATGTTTCTCCTGTTTTGTGAGGACTCCTACTCTAATGTTTCTATTATTTCTCCATATTCCGCATCAGGGGCTTGGTGCATGTTTTTTACTAATTCTTTGTATTCAAAGTTTAACCAATATTCACGTTACCAATACTTCTAGAAAATTCATTGTTTCATTATGCAAAAGTGTTTTAAAAATTGATTGTTGTTTTACAGGGGTAATTTGGAGTAGGTCTCTGAAGACAATTAAATGTTTTCCTCCAAATAGTACATAATAGCTTGTTCTCAGAATCTGTTGCATTCTTAAGTGTATGAACGCAAGCATTATGTTTGATACCATGCTAACTTCATCAATAATCGGAAGTGTCCTTTTTTTCAATACTCTTGACACTTCATGGCGTCACCAGATGACTTCTGATATTCCAGCTTATTGTCATGTTCAACAGGTAGTATTAGCAGTCGATAGAAATCCATAGGGAGGCCGTCCGTTCCCGGGGTCTTTCCAGGGGCTAGTTGTGCTATTGCCTCCCAGACCTCTTCTAAGGTCACTGGTCCCCCCAGGCTTTCTCTTTCTTCAGTCGCTAGTGTCTTCAGTGGGATCTTATGTAAATAGCCATCAAATGCCTCCGCCCTGATTTCTACGGGCTTCCCATACAATTGGGAATAATATCCCTTAAATGCATTGTTTATAGGGCCTGGCCTAATTCTACGTTCTCCTTCCCTGTCTAGCACATTCGTTATGGGCTCTCCGCCCCCCCCAGGTCTCACCAGCCAAGCTAGCATTCTCCCTGATCTGCCCTCCTCTGTCTGCAACGAGGCTAGGTATTTTTGCAGGTTATGGCATCTGAGTCGTTCCTCGGTTTGGAAATTATCTCTTTTTGCCTGAGTGTATTCCTCGTCCTCTTTTGTGTCTCCTTTCTGTCTCAATTCCCCCTCATGTATTTTCTTTTCTAGGTTAATCAGTTCCCTTTCGAGTGTAAGTCTCACCCCGATCGATTGACCCAAGCAGTAGCCCCTTGTCACCACCTTAAGTGTTTCCCATTCCACAGACCGAGAAGAGGCAGATCCCCTGTTGGAACTAATATGGTCTTTTAGATGCTGTCTCAGTTCTTCTTTGTATGCCTGGTCCTCCAGTGCTGTAGGGGCCAGTCTCCAAGATGGGATAGGGGGTCTATCCTCAGTCGCCCTCCATGTCAGTAATAGAGGGTTATGATCGGACAGAGTGCGTCCTAGATATTCCGAGTGAATCATTCCACGTGCTAGTGCTGCAGTGCAAACCACTCTATCAATTCTAGTGTGAACCTGATGTAGGCCGAAGTAAAACGAGTATTCTTTGTCGTTTATATGTTGTTCTCGCCATACATCTATCAGACCCCAAGAGTCCAACCACTCACTAATTTTGCTAGCTATCTTCCTTGTCACTGCCCCCTGCAATGGAGGTGTGGATCTATCCAAGTCTACTTCCAATATGCTATTGAAATCACCTCCAACCAGAAGCTCCCCCCTCTGTTGACGGGTAAGATGACTCGATAATCATGTCATAAACGGGACCTGATCCTGGTTGGGAGCGTATATACAGCTCAGAGTTATCGGGGTACTGTGTAATTTCCCTTCCAGGATTACAAACCTTCCCTCGCAGTCTATATTGGATGAATCTACTTCAAGAGGGACACCAGCTCGTACCCATATCATTGCTCCCCTTGCGTATGCGGAGTATTCCGTGGCAAACACCTGCCCTCTCCATCTATGTCTAAGTTTTTCCGCTTCTCCAGTTGCTAAGTGAAGCATTGCAATTTGTATGCCTCTCCTCTTTAAGTATGATAATATTCTATGCCTTTTGGCCGGCGTGCCCATCCCCCTGATGTTCCACGTCAGTAAGTTGTATTCTGTATTTGTATTTCAGTCCAATGGTAACTTCCCGATATTACCCCAGTTGACGACCCCATCTTGCATTCTATCAAACCTCTAATATGCTTAAACCCTGTTCCAACAGTGCCAACTTAACCAAAAATTGCTTTCCCCAACTCCCCCTCCCCAGGGCGCCTTTCAAACAGTAGGTAGCCCATAACATTGAGCAACAGTGCTTCATGTTCAAACTTTTAACAGCAATTCTCGCCATTCTGGGTGAACAAGCGAGATTTCAGTTGGGGGGTAGGCCATATTCAGGGGGGCCTCATGTTCGTCCGTTTCACCTTGCCTCAGGGCTCTTTCGTAGTTTGGTTATTATAGTTCGTCTGCTGTCTGTGGGGTCACCCTCGGAGCCACCTCCGAGCAGGTCGAGCCCCCGACCGACGACATCACTGTGTCTTCCGATTCACCTCCAGAGCACTCCAGGGGGGACACCTCCCCGGCCACACGGGCCGCAGCCTCCAGCGCTGCCTTCCTACCCTTCTCCTTTTGTTTCTGGGATGGCGCTAGGCGGGAGCGCCCCCGCGCTCGCCGCCTTCCAGGGCCCGGGTGCGACCCACTTTCAGTTGTCCCATGGGTCTCCAACCACTCCCATGCTTCTTCAGGAGATTGGAAGAATGTGGTTTTGCCGTCCAGTATCACTTTCAGCCTGGCCGGGTAAAGCAGGGAGTACTGAATCCCTTCCTCTCTTAGGGCCCTCTTGACTGCCATATATGAGGCACGTTTGTTTTGAACCTCCAGCGTGAAGTCCGGGAACAATGTCACCTCACCATTCGCTACCTTGAACGGGCCCGCCTCTCTTGCTCTTTGCAGAAGTATATCTCTGTCTCTATAATGTAGCAATCTAGCAATCACCACTCGGGGAGGTCGTCCCGGAGCAAAAGGCCTCGATGGGACTCGGTGGGCTCGTTTCAATGTATAGAAAAGGGTTAGGCGACCGGGGGCCACTGCCGTTCTCAGCCAATTCTCAAGGAAGTCCACCATGTTTGTTCCTTCTGCTCCCTCCGGGAGGCCCACCACTCAGACGTTATTCCGCCGGTTTCTCCCTTCTGCATCCTCTGTCCTTTGCTCTAGGCGTGCTACTCTGCCCGTGAGGCATGCCACCTCGGCCTGCAGGTCTTTTTGCTTTGGCGCTATTTCCGCTAGCGTGGTCTCCGTCTCTTTGACTGCCCGCCAGTTTATGATGGTCCGCTCTCAAGAGCCCAACTTCGACTGCAACCTGATTGATGTTGTGCTGTAGTGTGGTCTTCGTGTCCTCGATGGCCCCCAATATTTTGTCCAGGGTATCCTGTACATTAGATTGCAGGGTGTTCCGTAAGTCCCCCTCTCTACTCTCGGAGGTTATTGAGCTGTCCATAGTTCTGGCCTTGTGCCGGTTCTTGGGGACATTGGGTGCGCTAGGAGCCCCTCCACTGGAGTTGATGCAGGGCTCAGCTTGTTGTAACAAAGGCACTACCCCTTGCTGCCTTCCCTATTAGGCCCGTTATGATCACAACAATGCTCCTATTCGGCCTCCCCGCACTCACTCGGCGTTCTTCCCCTTAGACATCTGATCCCAGCTGGCTCGCTGTGGGTTCCGCAGGGGCGGAAGGCTCTATGTTATTAAACATGGGCGTCCTCTGTCCTCGGGCGCCGACTGGTCCCCTTACTTGTTCATTCCGTGTGTGTCTCTAGATTGCTCCTCCAGGCCCTCATGTTGGGCTCCTGGGTTATCGCTCTGCTGCTTTCCGCTGAGTGGCCCCCCCAAGGCGGTGCACCCATTCCACCCAGCGCTCTTTGGTCTATGCCACGGGCGCCCCCATTCACCAGATCAGCTACTCGGGGTCCACGTTCCACTCACCAGGAGGGGGACACCACCCCTTTGTTGTCGTGGGCTGCCAGGGTTACGCGCTTCTCTGTGCACCTCAGAGGGCACTCCTCCGTTCCAACTTCGCCTTGTTACTTGTTATTGGCAATTCTTGTGTTCTTTTTCCCCAGCTCTCTGGTGTCCTTTTGTGTCTTCCGGCTTGTTCTATAGGTTGGGGATTCCAACCTAAGCTCTAGGATCCCCGGCTAGGCCCCAATCAATTCTTCACCCTACTTAGGGGCCACCTACTTCTTCGACCACTTCGCTGCGGCCGTCTGATAATCAGCACTGGACCCAGGCTGACGCTAATCCTCCCCGGTGTCGCGTCCAGCGCGCTCCCCATCCTCTCGGGCTCCCTCTGTTCGTGCCCGATTGCCCCCAAGGGACGTTACCTGTCCTGCAGGAGCGTCGGTTGCCGGGGTGCCCCTCCAGAGGCTCCAGTTCACCACCCGTTTCCAGGAAGGCAGGGCGGACCTCCCTCTCTGCCTCCGCTAGGGGCCCGCTTCCTGCCCCAAGTGTAGCGCCGCCGATCCGGGAGCTGCTCCTGCTCCATTTCCGCCTGGGGCCTCGGACTGTTGCAGGCCCGTGGAGGATCGCTCCTCAGCTCCAGCCGGGAGGCAGGCCGCAAACACCGGGACCCGTCGTGCCCCTGGTGAACGCCGCCCCAGCCGCGGGATCTCCAGTTGCCGAGGCGCCCCTCAAGAGGCCCCGAGTCCCTCACGAGCTTCAGGGGGGCAGGGCGGACCTCTCTCCACCTCTGCTAGAGGCCCGTTACCTGCCCCGGGTGCAGCTCCCTCTCCATTTCCGCCCGGGCCGCCGACCACTGTAGGCCTGCAGCGGATCGCCGCACAACTTCAGCTCCCGGCTCCAGCCAGGTGGGTAGGCCGCAAACTCAGGGCCCCGTCGACACAGCCCAGGCTCGCATAGCAGGGTCCGGGTAGGGCTCCTCAGATCCCCCTAGGGTCCCTCAAGGCCCCCAGTGCCTCAGCAGTTCCAATCGTCCCTGAGGTCGGCACGATTTATCCGGCTGATTTTAGGCCCTCGGGAGCGAGGGGATTAAGCATGCGACATCCTCGCCTTACTGGCCACGCCCATTAGCATTAGTAGTCGATGTAGAGTAATTCCTTCAATGTTATGTGCAGCTAATCCTGTTGGTGCTATAACTACACATGACAAATTTGAATCTGTAGTCTTCTGCAGATAACTGATGAGAACATTAATAAGAAAGATTTTGCCAGCCCCAGCTTGTCCACTGATGTACAGCAATATTGGTTTATATGTACATTCACATAGTGTTTTTCCTGCAGAAATCTGTGCTCTATTTTAGTTTTAACTTTGTTGTACATTTCTCTCTGTTCATTGTTCAGTTGTTCCAGTAACTGCTCAAAATCCACAGTTTCCTCTCTTGCTTGCTGCATAGCAATCTCCACCTCATTCATAGTTATAGATGCTTCATTTTGAATTACTGGTTCTCCAAGAGGACTTTGGCTGCTTTGAGAACTCTGCCTGGCTATCTCAGTAGCAGTGGTTTCTTCCTATTGCATCTCATCTTTCAACATCTGCAAGTATGTTGGAAACTCAGAACACGCAATACTATCGTTTACAGTGTTGAATGAGTCTTTATAACAATCATACTGTCCAAATCTGATTCACTATGCCAATGCTTGAAGAGTTGTAAAAGTGCCAGATTGAAAAACTCTTCTCTCTGCAGTTTAGCAAGTACGCTTTCAGTGGTTAATTAGGTTTCCTTTGTTGTGCCTCACCAAACAACATCACATCCAATGAAGGAAAACCATCCTTCTATATTTTCAGTTGTATTAGTTCTATATATAGAATGCCGAAGTATTTCATAGAGACTCATGTTTTGAAGAGGACTCCTTTTTGGGCAGTACGTATTCAAAATACTAGTTTTTAGGATGTCTGCACTCTCTGGATCAGCTTTTGCAAGGTACTATAGTTCTGCAAATACTTCCACCCTCTATTTCAACTGCTTGCAAGGCCTAGGCTTACCCACACAATTCCCCTAGACTTGGAGAACAAACTTGCAGAGCCCAATCTGTGCATTCATAAGAACCAATTTCTTAGTGGGAAAGCATTTTCAAACTAAAACTGTACAATTTCTTGGTAAGACTCTTTTCTGCAAAAATAGCCTGTCAGAGCTCTTTAATCTTGATCTTTTCTGACTTTGTGATATAAAAAGTCACATATTTAGCAACAGCAACAGAGTTATCTGCTACAAATTTAACAATAATATTTGAATTCCACACCTTCAGACTAAGACAGTTGCGGTCATTTATATATTTTGACGCTTCTGTTCTTTTGAGATTGTATGTATTTTTTGGTGATTTCCATGTTATAGTGTGTCTCACTGCTGACAGAAAGCTGTTCACTCTTCCCTCTGAGATTACAGATTGCGAGAATCCAAAACAACATCTTGTGTAAAATTTTGCTCTAGATCTATATTTTGGACTACTGTATTGACCACACCTGTGATTCTGAAATCATAGAACTTGTTGTCTTAATCCTTTGTCACCAGTTTCTGATGGAATGGCGTATGTTATATACTGTTCTATGACAAGACATACTCATCAGAGTCTGCTCCAAACTTTGGGGCATCTTCTACTCATAACAGCATGTGAATAGGTGGAGAACCTCTAGCTTGGTACTTTGCCAAAAGAAATCAGTCACTTTGCCAAAAGGAGGATTAGTTTTGTTGCAGATAAAAGCAGTCATCGCGTGAAACCTGTGATTAAAATATGCTAGATCTAATGAGCAGAGTTCTCCAGGTGTTTTTAGACTGATGTCTTTTATAGTTGAATTTGCTTCTTTACGAAATCAAGCAGATTATCCCATGCATAGCCAGCACAACTCAATGTTGGAAACCAGGTAGGTGTTCCGAGGTTTCTCAAAATACATTTAACTTCTCCATGACGATGATACCGATATGTATTCGTACCAAGTTGACATGCCATCAAATTAAGTTGTACTCCACATTGTCAAAATATGATTAACTGCATAAAATAAACCAGACAAGACACTCTCAAATAGGAGATTAAATATGTAGGGAATACACTGACGATCCTCTGAGTAAAGTCTTGTTGATCTGTACTCTGATGCTGGTATTTGTATAGGCCGCTCATCATATCTACCACCTAGTCCAGTAGGGAAAAGTAGTGGGAATCAGTGAGCTTCTAAGCTTTTCCCCCACATACTTAATGGAGCTCCTATTGCTACTTTCATTTGAAATAGATCAGTAGCACCTCCAACTATCTCTTTGGAATACAGAGGATGAATACTATAATGTTCATACATTTCTTCCAATCTAGAGTGATCCACCTTTTCAATTTCACCTCTTGATGGTAGTTTGTCATCCTCCATATGAGAAATATCTTGAAGAACATCCACATTTGTTTTTACTACATTTTGTTTTGTATCAGCTTTATTGTAGCTTTTTTACTTTACTAACATCTACTAACTCTTGCCATATCTTTTTACTCTTGCAAGGCACGCCATTAACTAGAATTACATGTCCTATTTCCAAATCTCTTTGCACACCTACAGTTCCAACATTCTGCTTAATGGTAAGTACACAACTCTACCTTTTAGACCTTTTTGAAGGTCTGTTGGAGGTAACTTTCCTGCCTTTGGCTCCATATGAACTATAGCTTGAAATAGATGTATACATCATATGCATTGTATAAGCATAGATTTATAAACATTATAATCTTTAAGTTCTTATGGAATAGAAATTCGTTCTAACTTGTACACTGATATAGCTATCATTTTATTGTCCTCTAATTTATTATAACAATACTTACATATAATCTGTTGTTTGGAATAATCAAAACATTTCTTCACAATTAAATAAGCTGCAAATTCTCGCCACTTATCTCTGTTGTGTTCTTTAGTTTTTGAACTGAAAGAGTTCGACTCTTGTAGTGAGTGCATCAACAACATTTACAAAGTCCAGTTTCTCTGAGGAGACTGTGTTAAACTTTCTAATCTTCTCATGAAAGTTATCAACAGTTATATCCATTTCCTGTTCTGCTACACCTGCATATTCGAAGTGTTCCTTTTCTCTGTATTCTTCGTCAGGTCCAAAGAAAGAAAATTGCACATCACAATTTTTTTTACCTCTGCCACTGTACCATGCAAAAGAGCTATATTCATTTCTTCTAAATATAGTGCAGGACTCTTCACGTGATAAAACCTTCTAACTAAAGTTTGCATTTGCGAGTGGTGTACAGCTAACATTCTAAAATGATGAAAGGTGCTTTGGCACACTTTCTTCGATAAGCATACCAGTAAATGTACCTGCAGATTTGTATATTTTCTTACTTCACATGGATCGAATCTTTGCAAAAGGGCACATTTTTGTTTATGAGATGTGCAAGGAAATGTACATAAACAAAAAAAATGTCTGTGTCAACTGATTGCTAGTGAACACTACAAATAATGCTACAATTCCACTTATATACAGAGGTCTGTCTAGGCCTTCCCTGGATCTCTTCAGCTATGACTTCCTCAACATTTCTAGGTACTTTAAACCTCTTTTTCAATTAGAGAACCATCTTTCATCTCCTAACACTATCCAGAATCAACTGCATGAATTAGTCAGTTCTCTTGCAAGTAACTTTCTTTATTAAAGAAAGGCTCAGTATTAGAAGTATGTCTCTATTCCCCCCTTAAAACGTAGCGAAAGTTAATTCTGTTTATAAGTCCTTTCTTTTGGCTTTTTCTTCTCATACTCAACACTATTTTATCTAGTGTTTTCATTCTGTTTACAATCAAAATAAATAGCTTACTTTTTAGAACAAACGCCTTATCAACTACAACCCTCTATACATTCATTTTGTAGGACAGTTCCTCTCCTTCTTTTATACTTCCTCATACTTCTCATTAGATTCTTGATTAATCTGCTATGGAACATTCTAAACTCTTATTTCCTTGAACTGACGTTGCCTTCGAGTTAAACTCCGTGCTCCATCATACGATTTCTTACTTGTAATATCATGCATTTTTACTCCTTTCTTACTTGATGTCAAGCTTTGTTTCGGATGTACTTCATTTTGCTGTCATTCAAGTTGACAACATAATATTTTAAGAAAAGTCTTTGCTCTCTTGCCAGCAGTTTGTTTTTCTTTCAATATTTTTTCTGCATTTTGCGCCTTTTGTTTCTCATTTGTCAGGAGATAGCATTGCTGTCTCTGTTTCTTTCTTCTTTGACTTTTTAACAGCAATGAAAGTGTGTATCTGATAGAGACTTCTAGTTGCAGATTCCTTACCTTAGAATTTTACCCCGACGTCAGACTGGATCCGGAGATTTTTTCTTCGAGCAATACATTTGCGTGTCGGTAGGTGGCGTCGGTTGACTCTGCAGGCGCCGTTGGTGTCATAGTCGCCGTGATGACATTGGGAGTAGTACATAGACGCCGCCTCAGCGCAGTGACATCAGTTCTTTTCTTTCTGCGCCACACGCTGATCCGGAGAGAGCTACCCTGGTCTCTTTTTGACCGAGTTCAACCATGTTGTCTTTTGGTGCGTCGAGATGTCCCCGAAGACCGGTTTCAGGCCGTGCGAGGACTGTCACTGCATGAAGTCGGTGACGGAGCCGCGTTGGGTCTGTTTGTCGTGCTTGGAGCGCGACCACGACCCGAAGTCGTGCTTGGAGTGCCAGGCCATGCACCCGAGGGCTTTGCGGGAGCAGTCTCTCAAGCTCATGGCGGCCTGGCGCTTGACTCCGCGTTGGTCCCGGTCTCGCTCGAGAGGAAGGTCTCAAGTCCGCTCGCGGAGCCACCACCATTCTTCTTTCTCCAAGTCTGTGGGAAAAGGTCAGAAGAAGTCAAAGTGGTCCCGTCGCCCTTCAACTTCACCCTGTCGCTCGGCTGATGCGACGCGGGAGGAGCATCGATGCTCGACGCCTCAGTCTTCGGAGACTGCTTCTGGGTCTGCTCCATGCTTCCCCAAATTTCCAGGAGTCGGAACGACCCCTGCCCAATTAAAGGAGTTTTATGAGGCCATGTGCCTCATTTTTGGGCGGGCTGACCTCGATACGGCGCCTTTGGGTCCAAGGGGTTCGGACGAGGGGTTTTCAAGGTTCCGTGCCGGTGGCTTTGGCTCTGACCACCGAGGTCCCCTCCGGATCCGCTTGCGGATCCACACCGATGCTGGTCGTACCACTGAGACCTTATCCGGCGCCGTTTCAATTGTCGAAGCTCCTGGTGTCGGTACTGCTCACCATTGACTCTGACTCAATCCGTATCCGTATCCCCGACGACTCTGTCTTCGATGGGGCCTACTCACCCCAGGTCAGATTTGGACCCTTTTCCTTATGGGTACGAATTCGGGGAAGGATTGGAGAGGTCCCTGGACCCTTATGAATACCAGGATGACCCATCTTTGGACTGGGGACAGGAATTGGGTGAGAACAGTGGACTTGACACTTCTCCAGATGCTGGCATGCTGTGTCCTCCTACTGTGGCTACGGTGGAGGGAGCGACTTATGCTATGGTGGTCAATAGGTCGGCTAAGGTCCTTGGCCTTGAGCTACCCACTGTAGGTCAGGTCCAATCTCCTGACGGAGGTGCTTCAGCCAGGGGCTCCCAATTCTGAGCCCCTTTTACTATTCAATGAAGCCCTCACCAATGTCCTTTTGGGTACTTGGTCCAAACCCAACACAGGGGATCCTGTGAACAGGAATATCGCACACCGCCATCGGCCTGCTTCGAACGACCCTAAATTCCTGTCCCAACACCCCACTCCTGAAAGTCTTCCAGGCTTCCTCTTCCTCTGGCGCATTTTCTTCTACACACCCGGATAGGGAATCAAAAAGGCTGGAACAATTGGGGAAGAAGATCTTTTCTTCCTCCAGTCTTGTGCTGCGGTCCGTGAACACCGCATGCCTTTTGGGTCGCTATGCCCACTCTCTGTCGGATACAGTCACGCAAGTTCTTCCACAGATACCGGAGGAGGCCTGTGCTATTGTCTCCCAAGCTGTCAATGATGGGAGGGATGCGGTGAAGTTCACGATCCGATGTGGGCTGGACACAACGACTTTCTGGGCAGATAGGTTGCTACAATGGTGGCTTTGAGATGCCACGCCTGGTTGTGTAATTCTGGTTTTTCGGGGGATGTCCAACAGTCTCTAATGGACATGCCCTTTGATGGCTCCCGTCTCAAGGCGGACTTGGCCTTGGAAAGATTCAAGGAATTCCGGGCTACGGCTCGCCGGCAACAGTCCGCCTTTTGCCCCTTTCGTGGCCACCTAAGGGGCTCCCTGTCGAGTACCCCACCCAGCCACCGTGCCACCCATGCGGTTCAGCTGCTGTGTGGCCGGAGACGCGGAATCCCACGTGGGCTTGAGACAGGGAACCAGGAGGTATGCCCGGTCCACCCCTGCCCCCGCTGCAGCCTCCAAACCCTCCTATTCCACCCCCTCACTCCGATCCAGTTGGCGGCAGGATTCACCATCACCTGGCCCACTGGGAATCCATCACTACAGACAGGTGGGTTTTGCAGATAGTTCGAAAGGGCTATTACCTCCCTTTCGAATCTGCCCCACCAGCCATGCCTCCATCAACCAGCCAACTCCCGGAGGATCATTTGCCACTTTTGAGCCAGGAAGTCGCGTCTCTCTCGGCCAAGAGAGCCATAGCGAAGGTCCTTGTGCCAGAAGTAGGTCGTGGTTGTTACCACACTACTTTCTGTTGCCGAAAAAGGACAAGGGCTTACGTTCTGTCCTAAACCTTCATGACCTCAACTACTTCCTCAAGAAGGAGAAATTCAAAATGCTCACCCTGGCTCAAGTCCTGTCTGCCCTAGACCCAGGAAACCAGATGGTAGCTTTGGACTTGCAGGAAACTTATTTCCACATTCCTTTCCTGCCTGCCCACAGACGTTACCTGCAACTCGTGGTAGGTCACGAGCACTATCAGTTTACCATGCTCCCCTTTGGCCTTACCAGCGCTCCTCCGGTGTTCACGAAAGTGATGGCGATGGTTGCAGCTCATCTGCGCAGGTTAAGGGTCGCAGTCTTTCCATACTTCGACGACTGGCTGTTGGAGGCGGACTCGCCCCAGAAAGTAGTCTCCCACCTTCAGACTACGGCAAGCCTCCTGCACACGCTGGGGTTCACTATCAATGTGCCGAAGTCACATCTGACTCCCTCTCAGACGCTCCCTTTCATCAGAGCTGTTCTGGACACAGTGCAGTTTTGGGCTTATCCTCCCGAAAGAGAGTCCAAGATATTCAGGCTATGATTCCAATCTTTCAGCCTCTGTCTTGGGTTTCAGTGAGACTGACTCTGAGGCTGCTGGGTCTGATGGCCTCCTGCATCCTGCTAGTGACACATGACAGATGGCATATGCGGGTTCTGCAGTGGGACTTGAAGTTCCAATGGGCGCAGCATCAGGGGAATCTCTCCGACATGGTCCAGATTTCAGAGAGGAATGCGAAAGACCTGCAGTGGTGGCTTTTGAATCCGGATTGGGTCCACAGCAGATCCCTCTCCTTTCCCAGCCAGATCTATCCCTAGTGACAGATGCGTCACTTCTGGGTTGAGGCGGCCACCTGGGAGAGGCAGATATCAGAGGCCTCTGGTCTCTGGTGGGGTCTGGGCTCCATATCAATCTTCTGGAGCTCTGGGCAATCAGGCTTGCGTTGAAAGCATTTCTTCCCTCTCTCAAAGGGAAAGTAGTGCAGGTGTTCACGGACAATACTACCACCATGTGGTACTGCAAGAAACAGGGCTGAGTAGGGTCCTGGACCCTTTGTCAGGAGGCACAACGCCTCTGGACATGGCTGGAACATCAGGGCTCTGCTGGTTCACTATCTGGTGGGTTCTCCAAACCCCAGAGTGGACGAACTCAACCATCGATGCACAGCCGATCACGAATGGCGTCTCCATCAGGAGGTGGCGCAAGGTCTCTTTCAGCAGTGGGGAGAACCTTGGTTAGATCGGTTCGCCTCGCAGAGAACGCACAATATCAGCTGTTTTGCGCGTTGGAGTTTCCAAGGCGGCACTCACTCGGAGACGCTTTTCGTCCCGAGTGGAACTCCGGCTTCCTTTCTGCCTATACCATTTCTGCCCAGAGCTCTCAAGAAGATCAGGAACGACCGGGCCCAAGTCATCTTGGTGGTTCCGGACTGGGCACAGAGAGTATGGTATCCAGAGCTATTCAGCATGGCCACCGATCCTCCACTCAGACTGCCTCTTCGGGTGGATCTTCTGTCGCAGCAACAGGGGACGGTTCTCCACCCCGAACCTGTCCAATCTCCACCTTCATGTGTGGAGATTGAGCGACGGCAGTTGACGTCTTCTGATCTTCCACCCAAATTCTGTGATGTTATCTTGGCAGCCAGGCGTCCCTCCACCAACACGGTATACGCCTGTCGTTTGCATACATTTGTGACATGGTGTACCAGCAAATCTGTGGATCCTCTCTCTGCCCCTCTATTTGAGGTTCTTTTGTTCATTCTTTCTTTAGACCAGCAGGGCTCTACTTTGGGCACCCTTAAAGGGTATTTAACTGCCATTTCGGCCTTTCTTAGGCAACCTGATCAGCCCTCACTCTTTAAATCTCCTATTGTGAATAGATTCTTTAAAGGTCTCACCCATTTATTTCCTCCCACTCCATTTATCATGCCTCCGTGTGACCTAATCTTGTCCTTACTTCCTTAATGTGTACTCCTTTTGAGTCGATGCACAATTGCCCTTTACGGCTCCTCACTTTCAAGACTGTCTTTCGTGTTGCCATCACTTCTGCTCGCAGAGTGAGTGAGCTTCAAGCCCTTTCTTCCAAGCCTCCATTCTTGTCTGTGCACCCTGACAAAGTGGTGTTGCGCTCTAAGGCTTCCTTCCTTCCCAAGGTGGTTACGCCTTTTCATGTGGACCAGTCCATCACCTTGTCTACTTTTTACGTACCCCCACATCTTTCTCATGAGGAGGAGAGACTCCACCGTCTGGACCCAAAAAGAGAATTGGCGTTCTATCTTAATCGTACTAATGATTTCCGGGTGGATGATCAACTCTTTGTCGGGCATGTGGGTGCGAAGAAAGGGAAGGCGGTGCAAAAACATACCATCTCTCAATGGGTACTTCTTTGCATCAAGATGTGCTACACTTCGGCCAAGAAGCAACCCCCTGAGGGCTTGCGAGCTCATTCCACGAGAACAACTGCTGCTTCCACTGCGTTAGCACGCGGAGTTTCTGTCCTGGATATCTGCCAGGCAGCTATGTGGCCATCCCTGTACATGTTTGCTAAACATTACTGCGTGGACAGTCAGGTTCGTCGGGATGGCTACTTTGGTCGTTCGCTCCTGAAGGACTTTCTAGTATGATCTTGGTTCACAGCCCACCTCCAAGGACCCTTCAGGTCCTTAGCTCTGGCGCACCAATCTCAGTGTTCTTAGTGGCTCTGCGCTTTGGCATGGAAAGTCGTTAAAAGAAACGGACGTCACTGCACTGAGTCGGCATCTATGTACTACTCCTGATGTCATCACTGCGACTACAATGCCAAGGACGCCAGCGGAGTCAACCAACGCCACCTACCAATGCGCAAGGGTATTGCTCGAAAGCAAAACATCTCTGGATCCAGTCTGACGCCTGGGGGAAAATTCTAAGGTAAGGAATCGGCAACTAGAATAAGTCTCTACCAGATATTTTGTAACCTAAGGTAAGTAACTTGTACGTTAATAAGAAGAAAGAGATATCTGAAAACAATTTAATTAGGTAAGTAACAATGTAAACAGTTGTCTTATAATATCAATAACATTGTTCTATTAATTATGAAGTTTAAATTTCTGTCTGTTTCTCTTGACAAAAGACTTTCAGAGGCCAGCTTGTGTTCAACAGTGATAGAGTACACACAATCTCTTCATTAGTAGGCCTCACCCATGATTAAAAGTGTATTTGTGTGGATACATGACTAGAGTGTGCCACTAGTTGCCTATACAAGTGATTTAATGTAGATGTCCACCTGTAGTAGCGCCAGGAAATGTTTTACTTCATCTGCCAGCATGTGAGTACCAATTTTAGTACCTGTATGGCTCTGTAAATGATTCCATAAGTGGCAGAGCATATACCTAAGTTCTTGTGTTAAGAATGCACATGTAGGTGACTGTATCTACCATTACCTTTGATAGTGCTGAATATATATATACTTTCTGAGTATCTGAGTGATTGTAGTAGTGTCTATGTTGCTCGGTCACTAGCTAAGACTCAGGATCCATGCTTTGGAAAGATGAATGTCAGTTCACTGGTGAGTGGTATACTCTACATAGTGGTTGTGTTAGGTGTGTGCAAGTGGATAAGTAAGTTTCTAAAACTGAAAAGTACGCTGCTTAATCACTTAAGCACATTGCACTGTCCTTGATGGCATACATACGCACAGCACATAATAGAGATGAAAAATGTGCACTAAAACATGAGTTTGAGACTTGACAAAGGGAGTTTACAGACCAATTTCAGCTGCTAGTGGCAGAGCACAGGCAGGCTCTCCACTAGTAGACCTCACTCATGACTAAAGCAGTATTTCTCTGCATACATAACTAGATTGTGTCACTAGCTGCCAATACAACTGAATGAATGTAGGTGTTTTAGTTAATCTGCTGGCATGAACGTGTCTCTTTTAGTACTTGTATTGCTCTGTGAATGTGTACGTAAGTGGCTGAACATATACCTCGGTGCCTGTGTTAAGAATGCACAGATAAGTGACTGTGTCTACAACTGCTGTTGGTAGTACTGCATATATAAATACTTTCTGAGTATGTGAGTGATTGTAGTAGTGTCTCTGTTGCTCAGTCACTAGCGGAGACTTAGGATCCATGCTTTGTGAAGCTGAATGTCAGTTCGTTGGCGAGTGGTATACTCTATGTAGCGGTTGGGTTATGGGTCTCCAAGTGCATAAGTAAGTTTCTAAAACTAAAAAGTATGTTTCTTAATCACTTAAGCACATTGCATCATGCATGATGACATACATACAGCACATTATACACTTCTTTGACTTGACAAAGGGGGTTTACCGGCCAATTTCAGTGCCAATGATAGAGCACAGACAGGATCTCCATTAGGAGGCCTCACTCATGATTGAAGCAGTATTTGTCTGCATACATAACTAGAGCGTGTCACTACTTGCCTATACATCTGAGTGAACATAGGTGTTCACCTTTGTTACAACCAGAAGATATATAATGGTTAACATATACCTGTTGTTAATTTTGTTACCCTTTCAATACTGAGTGTTGTGGTTCTCTTTTGAAATGAAATAAATAGGACGACAAGTCCCAAAATTCTAACAAATACATTCTTTGTGAGAAGCACATTATGTTTAAACATATAAAACTATCATATCCTGTAACACATTGTTCAGTTTAAGTGTAAGATTTAGCATGCCTTTTTTGTCTAGCTATTAGAGCATGCAGTAAAACAGCACATTTAGAATATTTAGTTCCATGACAACACATTGTAAACCAACTTCACAAACAGCTACTCTGCACCACAGAGAAAATGTGTTTTACTTTTCTATTAATAAATATATAAAACCACTCACACTACCACTCATAGATTATCTCATCTACTACCAAAACTTTACTGTATATTTCATACTCTCCTTTAACAATCTTACATAGAGATGTACATTTTAAATATTTTTCTCACTATGAAATATATTTCACATACCTGAAAATTGAGTTTGTTGGTGAAATAGATTTTTTTGCTCTTATTAGATAGATTCAACAGGTTCAGGAATTGTGAAAACCAAGCATAGGAATGGGCCAGCACTCTTACACATAGCAACCATAAATGGCAAACTTTTAAACTTTGCACTGTGTGATACTGCAGATATCAGCAAATAAAAACATACCTAACAGTTTTTAATTTTGTAAGTCCACTTCTGACTCGTTAGTATTTGTTAACCCTTTCATACACTCTTCTAAAGATGCCCAGCATGGTAGGCTTTTTAGCAAAAATCGTGGGTTAATCGTGATCGTTGTGGCGAATTCGCAAAACAAGTCTGTCCAACAACATATTTAGATTGTTAGTTTTGTGATTTGAAGCGTATAGTACACTTTATTAGAAATCCCTCTCTGTGAAATTAAACACTCATCAAACAATAACAAATACAAACCCTTTTAATTTATAGTAAGAGAAAATTCTCTCTAGAACACCTTACCCCAATTCACTCTTAACACAGTCTACATAGCAACGCAATACAATCAGTGGGTCACAAGTACGCAGCACATTCTAGAAGGGGCATATTAATTACAAAATGAGAAGCAGCCGGTGTGGTTAACTACACACAATCAAGACCATATCCAATTTTAAATTACAATTTATTTTTTACCACAGCCAATCATAATTCTAATTACTAATCCTTTCATGACACTACCTATTTTCATTCACCTGCATAGCCACAGTAACCAATGAAATGTATGTTTTTTTTTTTAAACCAGAAGCACACCTCCATTTTAACTACATTCCACTTTCAAACCTGCCTCATTCAGCTCCTGCATTTTCCTGATTGCTACTACTGCTTCACTTCAAAATGGTTAGTGTGTGGATTGTTGGGCACAGCTATGTATTTTGGGCTACAGAGGCTGCTAGAAAGAGTGGTATTGACAGGAACTTGGGTTTGGCCATTGTGATAAATGAATCGGCCAGAGAAGGTTAAAGTTGCATGAGTTGCTGCCTCTGGTTAAAAGCATTAGAGGTTGCCCTGCCTTCATGATTGTGCACTGTGGTGGTAATGGCCTGGGCATACCAACTAGGGTAGGACTGGAAATCCTAATGAAGGATACCTCTGCACAACTGATTATACTTTTCCCTCACACTTTCTTAGTGTACACCAACATCGGCCAATGGCAGAAATGGAGGTGGTTAATCAATTCTGTCCACAGGTTCACAAAACTAGGAAGCATGTTATTAAAAATGTTTCTGCATTCCTTAGCGACATAACATGGGCTGTACCTACAACAACCTTTCACTTTGACATGCATGGTGTCTATAGAAGTGACGGTGTTTACTTCACACATGAAGGCAACAGAGTTTTTCTCTCCAACCTAAAACTCTACATACGGTCTTACAAGTAGCTATCACATACTTACAATGTACTCAAAGGATCTTCTCAGGGCCAACCTATCGCCACAAATTCTTGTTCATTTCCTGTTTAAAATTATTTTTTCTAATTTATAAAATATTCATGGCAACATCGTGATATTCGCTACCATGCTGCAAAAACGCAGAACAAAAGCGCTTTCAACGCACACCAGTCCATTAAAAATTTAGAACTATATGTACAGCAACTTTTCTACAACACACTAGGAAGATCGCCTTCAAAACGACTCTCTAAACTAATTTATGTACCTCTCACTGTGTCTGTCACTGCATGTAACAAACTTTGAGTAGCTCTCTCCTTCACAATATAACTCTCTTACAATGTCTTTCAATGAGTATCATAAAGTTGTCCAACTGGGTGTCTGTGTGGGTAAATGATGGTCTCAATGGGTAAGTCGGTGAGCGCAGTGTCCGAGTCGGTTTGTGAGTGGGTATATGAGGGTCTGAGTGGGTCTGTGAGTGGGTATGTGACGGAGTGGGTCTGTGTGTAGATGCATGAGGGTCTGAGTGGGTGTGTGATGGTCTGAGTGGGTCTATGAGTGGGTGTGTGAGGGTCTGGGTGGATTTGTGAGTCGGTGCAACAGTGTATGAGTGGTTCTGTGAGTGGGTGTATGAAGGTCTGAATGGGTCTATAAGTAGGTGCATGAGGAACTGAGAGGGTCTGTGAGTGGCTGCATGAGGGTGTCAATGGGTCTGTGACTGGGTGCATGAGCTTATGAGTGGCTCTGTGAGTGGGTATGTGACTGTGAGTAGGTGTATGAGTGGGTGCATGAGGGCCTCAGTGTATCTGTGAGTGGGTGCGTGAGGATCTTACTGGATATGTGAGTGGGAGCATGAGGGTCTCAATGAGTCTGTGAGTGCCAGAGTGGGACTGTGAATGGGTGCATGAGGGTCTGAGTGGGTCTGTGAGTGAGTGCATGAGAGTCTGAGTTGGTCTGCGAGAGCATGAATAAGGGTATGAATGGGTGTGTGAGTAATTCATTAGGGTATGAGTGGGTCTGTGAGTGGGTCTGTGGCTGTCTGAGTGGGTCTGTGAGTGGGTGCATCAGTGTCTGAGTGGGTCTCTAGGAGGGTGCATAAGGGTCTGAGAGTCTGTGAGTGGGTGCGTGAAGTTCTTAGTGGTTCTGTGAGTGCATGAGTGTCAGATTGGGTCTGAGAGTGGGTGCATAATGGTCTGAGTGGGTCTGAGGGTGGGTGTTTGAGGCTCGAAGTGGGTCTCTGGCTGCATAAGTGTCTGAGTGGGTCTGTGAGTGGGTAGGTTTTATAGTGGGTGTACAATTCTCTCAGTGGGCCTGTCAGTGGGTACATGAGTGTTACTTCTACTATGAGTGAATGAATTTGTTTACTGAAAAAGACTCTGGAAATTTTATTATTGTTGCCTATATTTGCAAATTCGTTGCAGCGTTACATGGGGGGGGCGCACTGAGCATCAGAGTGTATCCGCAAATATCAGGCGGTGTGAAAGAAAAACAATGTAAGCTCATATTTTGACCTACAGACACTCCTATTTCACAATCCTGGGTTCAAGGTACATCCACCCAGACCCCTTATTCCACTTTTCAATTTTATTTTCAAGCCCCGGGGACTGTTTCCTATTACATAAAATAGCAGCTGCAACTTTCTACTCAGGTTGCCGCCAGCCAGTCACAGCACTCCTCCTGGCGCATGCATTCGCAAATATGCCGCAGCTAACTTGAGACCACAGATATACAAATCTATTACCCCTTTAATTTCTCAAAAACTACTGAAAAGAGAATTTACATCAAATAACCAAAAGCACAATCTGCGTATCAACAGCTAGCTTTTTGCCAAATTTGGTGTAATTCCATCCAGCGATTGGGGCTGTACTGGGTTTCAAAGGTCCTATGAGAATTAACATGGTAAACACAACTTTTTTGACCCCGCTTGACAGATCACCCCAAAACTTCCCATGCACACCAAGGATCACCGGGGCACTTTTTAAAGAAAAAAAAAGAATTTGTGGTGATTCGTCAAAGGGTGCCAAAGATATAGGCAAGGCAAAAAACGCCTTATTTATAGAAACATGGTCTGACTGCCAGTAGGCTATATATCTATAAATACACACACATACACCCCGGTGGAGGTTGCCAGTAGGTAGTTAAAGTTAGGACCTAGTTTCTATATAAAAGGCATTTTTTACTTGCCTATATCTTTGGCACAAGCTTGAATAATCTTCACAAAACTTTCCCCAAAAATTTGCCAGCTGCTGTCTGGAAGGTTTCAGGGTGTTCCATCCTGGTGGGGGGCTGAGAAAAAGGGGTTAGGGGTGTCAGAAAACACATTTTCCCGATTCATTATAGGCTGGCGCAAAGCGCTCCGTTCCATGTTGTTATCTCTCTTTGGGCTTCAAGCCACGCCCATGTAACATCAGTGTCTTTCATTTGTTCATGGGCTTGCCTTTTAAAATCTGCCTGCTTTCATTGGTGGAAGGCATGCATACATCATGCCTTTTCCGGTGGTTAGCCCTCCTTGAGCGCAGCGACCAAGTACTGAAAACATACGAGGCTCGCTGTTTTCCGTCCTGTTTGTGGACTACTTTTTCTCTTTTTTTTGCAGCGCGATATCGCTTGGCAGAAGTCGAACGCTTTTGACATCGACCCTGTCACATAGTTAATTGCACTTTTGTCGGTTACGTAGATAATTGCACTTTTGCCAATAGGTTTCGCTACGAGTGAACTGTTATTGCTGTTTGTGTGTCTGCTTTGCACTGATGGCGGCCGTCAGCTCGCTTATGTGAAACTTTTACTTTTCAGTTTGTATGGGAAGAAAAGTCCAGTTAGTTAGGTGAAACTGTTTTATTTTTATTTTCAATTTATGTGGCAAGAAAAGTCCGGTTAGTAGTTTACAATGCTATTTGCTCAAGCTCAAGCAAACGCGAGACCGTTTGCATTGCAAATGCTAGTTTTTACATAGGGATCTTGAACGGCGACAGCACTGAAACTACTGGATGCGATTACACCAAATTTAGCAGAAAGGTAGGTCCTTGTCCAGAAGAATTTTTTTTTTGTTTTGGTGTAAATCATGGAGTAGTTTTTGAGAAATTATGGGAAAACCAAATTTGTATATCTAGGGACGCGAAGGATTCACGGCCCCTCCTGATCTCGTGCTGAGATCTGATTGGCTGACAACACATCAACAAGGAGGCTGTTGAAGTGTTGTCAGCCATGTTGGGAAAAAAGTAAATAAATAAATAAAAGGGGCCAGGGTACAAACACCCTCACCCCTTAGCTCTGGTGGTGGGGTCCCAGAAAAACATTTTTTGTAATATTCACATGGATCTGCCGAAACCTTTATAAAAAATAAAATAAAATAATAATAAAACAACTGAAGCGCTCCTGTGCTTCTGTTTATTATGCCCCTGGATGGGCAAAGTCCCGTGGGAAATCTTTTTTTGAGTGGCAAGAGGCCCCCCCCGGTGCCCTAGAGATCACCACCTACCCAGGGTGAAATTGTTTATTGCCCTGGGGAGGCCCCTCAGTCTCCCTCTCTGCCCCAGGGACTGCCACCTCCTTGGGGCTTCAAATACCTAATAAGAGGGGGGATGCACGGCCCCCCACATCCCCAGGGATCACTATCTACCCGGAGCTGTATAAAATGAATGGGGGGATGGCACCCAGCCCCTTCACCTGCCCTGGGGACCACCACCTCCCTGGGACCTCAGTAGCATTTAGTGCAAGGGGGACACGTGACGCTCCCCCCGGCTGCCCTGGGGATCACCACCTCCGTGGGACATACATTAATAAAATTGCAAAGGGTGGACCCTTTCGGATCCCCTTAGCCCCGGGGATTACTACCTCCCTGGGGTTATGATTGTTGGAGGGGGGCCACGCAGGCCACTCCTCACTGAGCCACAGATGGCTCTGGGGACCCCCATCCCCTAGAACCGACTCCTGCTATGTCCTGGGGGGGCCGCTCTGAAGCTGCAGCCAAGCTACAGCAAACCCTTCGGTTTTGGCAGCAGGACCTGTCAAACAGGTCCCGCTGCCAGAAACCGAAGCTTTCATCTCTGTACCCTGCAAGCGTGCATGGAAGTGCTTCAGAAAGCAGGGAGCTGCTGTTAAAGCAGCTCCGTGCTTGCTGAAGCAATGGCACCCTAAGGCTGCCCCGCAGTGCCAAATAGCCCATAAAGAGCACTTTATAAAAATAAAAAAAACAAGCACTTTCAATGCAATGGGTCTTGCATTTGGTCAAGTTAAAGCTATTAGCGTTGTAAACTCCTAACTGGACTTTTCTTGCCACATAAATTGAAAGAAAACAAACGAGCGCGGTTGCGCTATGTGGAAAATAAAAAGATAGAGTAGTACAGAAACCAGGTTGAAAACATGGAGCCTCGTATGTTTTCAGTAGTTGGCCGGTGCGCTCGAGGAGGGCTAAACACCAGAAAAGACATGATGTATGCATGCCTTTCACTAATTAAATCACACAGATTTTCAAAGCAAGCCCACGAATCAATGAATGTGACAGGCATGACATGGGCGTGATTAAAAGCCCAAAGAGATATTACCACAGGGCTTGTGCGCTCAACCCTAATAAAAACCTAGAGGATGCGGGGGAGCCCTCGAGGGCTCCTCCGCGATCCCAGAGAGCCCATAAAGGGCTAACAAAATAAACAGAAGACAAAAAAGCAATAGCTCAGTGTGAAGTGCTCGAGCCCAGTAGGACTTGCTTCCCTTTTTAAAAATTTTTTTTTTTTAAAAGAACAAATTACTTAAAAAACACAGAAACATTTTTTATTTTTAATTGCACAGAAATATCTCATTCTAAGTATATCATGCATCAAAGTCTAAAAACTCTCCATCTCACTTTCTTTTTTCTCTCTCTCAATTTCTACCACTCACACACCCACTCAGACAGTTACACACCCACTCGCAAACCCACTCAAGACTCACACACACCCACTCACAGACACACTGACAGGCTGATGCACTTACTCACCGACCTCCACACACAGAGACACACACACTAGAACACTGGTGTACGCACTCTCACACCCAGACAGATACTCTCAAATCCACTCTCACCCCAATATACACCCTCCCACACCTATCCTCACACCCTGAGTGGCTGCGGCCAACTCCTGCCGTGCACACTCAAAGGGCCATGCACAGCATGGGGTTGGGTGGTTAGGAGGGTTGGTTGCAGGGTCAGGTCTTTGACTCTGAACATAATCAAATTCATTCTCACTACAGCTGCTTCAGATCTTTTTTCAGTCAAAGCCAAATTAGATAAATTCAATACCGTACTGTCCAGTCAATACTGCCTGCTGCTCCTGGTTGTCTTTTCCTGATTTTCTTTGGCTGATTCTTTTGCCCTGGCTTCGTCTTCTCTTCCGTCTTTGCCTTTTCCTCTTGGTTTCCCCTGCCACGGCTTGTCGTTTGTTTGGCGGTCCTGGCATAAAAAAAAAAATCTAACTCCTCTTGAAGGGAGGTGTTGCATTGATCCTTTCTACCTTGTCTACATCTGCGACAGAGCTTGCACTCATATCTGTACTTCTGTTGCCTGATGTGGGTCGTATTTCTCCTTGCTTCCTACCTTCCATTTTCTGTCCCCTTAAGCTGTCAATTCGTTTTGCAAAAAGTAGATCTGACCACACTCATAGTAAATCTGAAGAACTTTCAGGCTTTCTTTTGAATAATTTTGTCTTCCAATTTTCGCAGTCTTTCTATCATACATTATTTTAGAGGTTCTACCATACTTAAGCAGAATTTTTTATATTTCTGCAGAGCTTTTGGCACTGTGGGAGGCCCACTCTTTCAACATGCTGGGGTGGCGATTTTCATACATTGGTGTAATTACTATTCGCAACCTTCTTGGTACTTTCCCCGCTTCTACGTACCTTTGCAACAATTCACTTTCTCACCATTTGTTTAATTCAGTCTTGCGTAGTTTTTCCTCATAAGAGTATATATATTGTCCGTATCTTTAGGTCAAGTCTGCTCATTAGTTACTTTTATTTACAGTTATATTCCGATCAGAGAATATGCTCATGGTGCGCTGCTTTCGTTCCGCAAAGTCCGCTGCTGATGCTTCAGCCATATTGTACAACTGGTTAGTTGAGACAATAATGTTCTTCACAAAGATTTGCTGTCAAAACACACCACTCTGTGTTTCTACATCTTTGCAGCTCTTTGCATACTGAAGTGCCCGGCTCCAAATATTAAATTCTGCATCAAATCTTGTAACTCGCGCTCACTTGGAGAATCGTGACCAACCTCCAAAAGTCCTCTGACCTCGGTCTCGGGTTTCCTCTCTGTTCCACGCAACAAATCATTCTCTAGTCTTTGGGGGCAACGCGGGCATGAACATAACACTTCCACACACTGGCGATGCTCCTCATCACCGGCGGTGCTGTCACGCAGCCTCACCATTGCGGCGTTATAGTCCCACTTTCTCTTTACGTTTGAAAAGAAGACAGCACTCCAGATGGCATCTTATAATCCTTTGATGTGCGAACACCTTGGAACATGTTTCAGCACCCCGGTGCCTTTGTCAACCTAAGAGTTTCCATATTGCCTCCTGCTATTTACAGCTATCAAAAATAAGGACACTACATACCCAGTTGGGAGAAACGTTTCCATAGGAAAAGCATTTTTTGACTTGCCTATTTCTTTGGTGCCATTTGACGACCAAAAAGATTGTCAGTGATTCTTGTTGTGCATGGAAAGTTACAGGGCAATACGTCAAGTGGGGGCTGAGAAAAAGGGACAGTAAATAGAGTGTGTTTTCTATAGGGGCTTTGAACATGACTACAGCCTGAACCACAGGATGGGATTATACCAAATTTGGCAGAAATGCAGATTTCGTTACGCAGATTGTGCTTTGTGTTATTTGGTGTAAATCCATTCAGTAGCTCTTGAGAACTTGAAGGAAATACAAATTTGTATATCTGTGGCCATGAGGACTTCTCGAATAATGAGGCGCTTCTGCAGAGAGCTGCAGAGCTCTGACTGGCTGCCAACACTTCAATCAGTAAGTTTTGACAGAAATAGACAGAATAAAGGTCAGAAGGGAGTAGAAAGAGGCAGAATATACGTTAGAAACAAGCAGCAAGAGGCAGAATAAAGGTCAGAAAATAGCAGAAAGAGGCAAAATAGAAGTCAGGAGCGAGCAGAAAGAGGCTAAATAACAGGCAGAATGGGCAGAAAGAGCAAAATACAGATCAGAAGCGTGCGGCAAGAAGCAAAATAGAGGTCAGGAACGAGCAGCAAGAGGGAGAATAAAGGTCAAGGGGAAGCAGAAAGAGGCAAAATAATGGGCAGAACAAGCAGAGAGAGGCAAAATAGAGGGCAAACGTGAGCTGAGAAGAGGCAGAAAATGAACAGAGGAGGCACAAAACTGAAAGCAGGAGAGGGGAGCAGACTGCAGGCAAACTGGACAGGAAGACGGTCACAGGAGTAGCTAGCACAAGGTCCTGCTCCTGTGTGGCCCCCTACTTTCTTTACTTTATACCTACTGACAGATCGATTCATACACTGACACACCCTCTCAGAGACCCACTCATGCACCTATTCCCAGGCCCACTCAGAGACTCTTGCATGCTCTCAGACCCACTCAGACCCATATCCACCAACTCAAAGGCCCACTCAGACACAAAGGGTTCCCATTCACAGGTCTACTCAGAGACTTGTGCACCCACTCACAGATCCACTCAGACTCACGCACCAACTGACTGACCCACTCACAGATCCACTCAGAAACCCATTCAGACACTCACACACCCACTCAGAGACTTATCCATCCACTCACAGACCTTCAAAGACACTCATGCACCCACTCACAGACCCAGAGACTCATGCACCGACTCACAGACCCACTCAGACACTCACATACCGACTCACAGATCCACACAGGCACTCATACACCCACTGATACAGCCATGTACAACCCATACAGTCATTTACACACCCACTCACAGTTTCTTACAGCAACCCATACACCCACAAAACCAATTGCACATCCACTCAGAGACCCATATAGTCACTCACACACCCACTCATCTACCCTAAAAGCCACTCACCCACCTACTCTCAAAGGTTGTAGTTAGGAAATAAAATATTTAAAAAATTGAAATTCACTGAAATAACCAAAGATTACAGGGATGTTATACTTAGGAAATAGTTAGGCTCAGATTTCACTCATACAAAATCTGTGTGTGTGAGTGGGTCTGTGGATGATGTCATACGTGATGTCATCAGTGGTGTAATGTGAGATGTCATCAGTAATGTCACTGACCATGTCATGAGTGATGTAATATGTGAGGTCATAAGCAGTGTATTGTGGGGGTGTAAGTTATAGTTAGCTCAGGTAACTAACTGCTAAATACTATAACTGCTAAATTTCAATGGTTTTCTATGAGTGAAATCTGAGTCTAACTATAACGTCCCTATAACCTTTGGTATTTTTCAGTGAAAAAATATATACATATAAAAATATATTCCAAGCAGACAGTCCTAAGCAGTGGTGTGCCTAACTGCCGGTGCAGCGTGAGGGCAAAGGACCAATCCCTAATATATCACCAAAAAGCAAAACGCTGCACTCCCGGAAACTGAAACTTTTAAAACTTTTATTCTGCTCATGAAAGAGGCAAAATCAGGTTCCACTGACGCGTTTCGACTTCCGTCTTCTTCAAAGTGGTTCCAACCATCACATGATTCGCACAGCATGCTGGTATTTATAGTTCTTCCACACAAATGAACTGGGAATCCTACCAAAAGCACCCTTTGCTGCACACCTGTTCCCCCTTGTTAACAACCAATTACGTACGTGAAAGTCACAATTCATCATCATTCCTATTTCTATGAAATTGCTGTCTTCAGATATAAAATCGGCTTTCATAACTTATTGTGCAACTCGTATTTCTAATCAAAATGCGATCATTTTAGTAATTAACATGCATCATAAAATATGGTGCCTTCACGTTGTAAGTATAAAGATGTTTTTTTGAAATTGCAGCCTCCAGATAGAAAATGAGTCTCCTTGCTCTCCCTGCAACGTGAAAAGAACCACTAAGTTCTTTATAAAGTGTCACCCTGGTGAAAGATCGTCAAATCACTCAGTCTCAGAGTTACCAGTTTCATTTGCCATTAAATGCTGGTCATATATCCCATTAAAGAAGTGAATTTCACCAATGTGTCTGTTTTCAAATTTCTGCCTCCAGATAGAAAATCAGCATTACAAAACTTGTTGTGCAGCACATGTTCTCTCTTTTAAAATGCGATCGTACAAAGTCATTTGGGTATCTTCACGATGTAAATATAAATGTGTTATTTTTAAAGTACTGCCTCCAATTAAACAATCGGCCTTACATACTTGTTCTGCAACGTGAAATAAATCATCGAGTTAATTAGACGATGTCAAACTCAAAATTCCCAGTTGGATTTTCCATTGCGATAAATGCCGCTCATCCGCGCCTCTACATGTGAAAATGCAGTGTTCCAAATCAAAACGGTCTCCGGGCCCAAAATACAGGGCCGCATCAGCACTCATAGGATTGGGGCATCCACTCACCATGTATATATATACCCACTGGCAGATGTCAGACCTAGTTTCCAGAGGAAAAGCTTTTTTGTTTTCCGAATAACTTTGGTGTAATTTCACAAATCATTACAAATAAAATTAGTACTCTACTCACTTCAGCTGCTTTGTTGAAAGTTTCAGGGTGATTCATCAAGCGGAGGCCAAGAAAAAAAGGGGGCAGGGGGGCCAAAATACTTTTCACCAGTGCAATTTCCCCATAGTGATTTTGAACACAACCACAGCCCAAACCACAATAAAGAATTACAATAAATTTGGCTCTTGGCCCAGAAGGAGCCCTTTTTGTTATTTGGTGTAAATCAGTTCAGTAGTTTTAGAGTAATTAAAGAAAAAACAAAATTATATAGCTAGGGACATCGAGCCTCCGTGGATCAGAGGGATCCCATTGTGAGATCTGATTGGCTGCCAACACTTCAACCAGGAAGTGTTGGCAGCCATTTTAGGAAAAAAGTGAAAATTAGGAATACCATGACCCTCTAGACATATGCATGAAATTCAGGAAGGATCTGCGAATCTCAGCGAATATTAAAAAAACAAAACAAGGGTGGTCACCCGAATTTGTTTCTCTTTGATCCCTGACGAGGCCAGGTCTGGGGGCATATTTAAATATGTAAATATGGGAGGGGGGGCACATATGCCTCCCCCCTCCCTGATGCCACTTTGTGCCACGAGGACCGCCACCTCCCCGGGCTTTGTATTAAAAATTAGGAGCAGGGGGCATTTAAAGGCCCTGGGGACAATCATCTCCCTGGGGCTTGGCCTGGTAATCAGAGGGGGGCCCATACAAACCCTTCTCCTGTGTATACTGACCCGGGACCGCCACCTTCCCAGGGCACAATGCAACACCAGCTCCAGACTACACACTTACCAGTCTCCTGCTAATTGAGTATGGCTCATTTGTGACACTTATTCTTTGTGTTATGCTTGGATTATTCAGAATCCCTATCATTTCAGTCATGTGACATTGATGACAGCACCACCATTCTGAAAATTGCTCTAGCACCACTGCCTCGTACAGCCACAGAAGCTCTTGCAGCTTGCTGTTAGCTCCGTCCAATTCCCTCAGCTGCAGGAGTCAGACTCTGAGCAGCAGAATCAATTGAAGCACCAGTGAAGTCACTGCGAAGGACTCATTTGCACCATTTGCTCTGGCTGCCTGACGCTAGTAGAGGTCAAAGAAGTATGGCCCATGCTTCTATGTGGCATCTGAAGAAAAGATAGTCACAGTAACCACTGTGTTTAGCCTGATGGGTGAAGGGTACATGATGGTAATTAAAAAACAGAACATAGACTTATGACATGAGTGCGGAAACAGGAAAAAGTAATTATCTTATCACTGTTTGCTTCATTGTAAGCTCCAATAAAATACGATGCAGAGAAAACTTTAAAACAACTTCCTGCGATTGCTCATGCACACTTCTTCCTTACTAAAACTAGAAATATCCTTCTGAGACCCATGGAAACCAGCCAGAATCTTGGAAAACAAGTTGTTGCTCCCCAGAGCAAGATACTGAGAGATCGAGAATTTGAGTAACCCCTATACAATACACAGTATTGTAGTAGAGGTGAAGGAACCAACAAATTAACTGGTAGAACCAAACCAAAGGTCTATCTTGGCTCTAAGAGCCCATCTTGGCCCTAACACCGTAGACATGAGTGGAACCTTGGGAACATTTACCATGGAACTAGTCAGCACTTTATTTGAGCTGGTGGTTGCAGGTGGGGCACACTGGCACTTAATTTCGGGGATCAGCACTTATTTTTCCTCATCAGACTTTCACTCAAGGAAAAAAAAGGAGGAATAGAAAAACAATGACAAATGGAGAAAGCAGGAATGGAAAAGAACCTGAAAGAGTGAGATAGAGGCAGGGAATGTCTAGTTCAAAGAGGTACAACGTTAAATCAAATCTATGAAGCCTTAGTGTTCGTCACCCTGATATTAGTAGTGCCAGCCACAGGCTTCTGAGCACAAAGTTGGGCACTAGCACATATTATTTTACAAATAAAGCACTGGAAATCGCACAACAAATATCAAGTAAAAATATGATAGTGTCCTCAAAATTAAAAAAAGTATATTTCTTTGACACACATTTCACCTTAGCACATCAGATTATATCACTGTACTGAGAGGCATTTCTTAAAAGTGATCATTTTTAAACATGAACTTAGAAATATTCATGTTCCCACACCTCACTCCGACGACAACACCATTAGTGAACTAAGAGGCAAGTCCGTTGCCATATGCACCCAATGTGGGCTTTATTATTTTACACAGAGCAAAATTATTGTCCATTAAGTAAAACACAAGACAGATTTTTGTACAGCACACATCCTCACATACTTCAAGGATTTCTCACATACAATAATGAAAAAAACAGGAGGCTTGATAAAATAAAATAATTACTTAGTATCACACAATTTGGTCAAGGGGCCAAGTCAGGATTGTTCCCTGGTTTTCTGGTTTCACATTGTGTAATTCAGCCACTGGATTGGTATTCCCTTTCTCATTCCTGTTTGACATCAAAGTTTAATGCTTTGTTTTCCATTCTTGGTCCATGAGGTTAGAGCATGTGTAGCAGACAGAAACCACATGAAGGCTCAGCTAATTTTGGCCTTGAAAGCTCAAGAGAACCTAGAGTTGAACCACAGTCTAGCAACTGGCTTATGCCTTCAGTGGCTCACCGACTACTTTACTCTGAGTATTCTGTTACTGAAATAAGCTTAGATGCTGCTGCCAGAGTGATGCTTGTTCTATAGGTGAGGCTATCTTACCTTGCATTGCTGATGACCATCTTGTAACTGTGCTGTGTTTGGGGGGAAACCTACACTTATGTTGAATTCTGCACAATGTGTATGTGTGTGTATGTGTGTGTGTGTGTTCACACAGAGATTTGGACTGCTGCTACAGATGCTGTCTATGTTCTGTGCATGCAAGGGAAGCTTGTATTGTTTCTTAGCAGATCGGTACTATTGGTGTGAGGGAAGTGTGTACCCCTACCTGGTGCTGTACTTATTTTGTGTGAGCAACCTTGCTATGTGTGTGAGCCAGGCTTGCACTTGTACACCACAATGCTGTTCCTTACACTTGTACCAAATCTGAACTGGTGCTTGTTTGTTGTATCAAAGTGAGTTGTTAAATGGTGCTACCCAGTGCCAGTGGCTCTGCAGTACCACACTTGTTCCATGTCTTTGAAAGAAATGTGCACGGGTCCTGCAGTACCACACTTGTTCCATGTCTTTCAGGAACAAGTATGGTACATAAAGCAGGCTCATATCGAAGCCATAGAGTCAAAAGACTATACACACATCATATAAAGTGCAACAAAATTTATGAAGGGGTTAGTGAGTTATGCTAGTAAATGCTACCAGTAGGTGGCTGCAAAGTTGTAAACTGGGTATGGGGGTAAAAACAGGGGAAAGAATAGGGCATGCAGGGGGTACCGGTGGCAGGCAGAGATGAGGAAGAAGAAAACAGAAAAAAAGGAGGGGAAATATACACACTTAGGTGGGTGGGCTAGTTGAGGTGGTAAATGTAAGTGTGTCCGGTTGTATGGGTGTACAGATAATGGAGGAGTGAGGGCTAAAGTGAGGGGTCCCCGAAGGAGCTCACCCCATTGAACAGGTTAGGAAGAGTAGGAAGCAGCAAGAAAGAAATATCCCCTGATAGGAGGACCACCCCCGAGGTGCGTGCTGGGTGGCTGCTTCCCAGATGGCCACCTCCACTCAAGGGGAAAGATCGTCATTCCCTACTAGCAGCAAAAAGTGTTGGAGGAGGGTAGCCCACTGGGGAGAAAGAGGGCAGTGGTAGGAATGCTGTACCTCTTCAAGAGGGCATCTTTCTTAGCACCTCCCATTTGTGCACTGCCCCATCCCAAACCCCAACCAGTGGAGCTGTGGGTGAACACCACTGGAGCTTATGTGTCCGTTTGGCGTGGAGACGTGCCAGGGCTGCGAAGTGGGTGCACACTTTATGCTGCTTCCAATGTCTAAAGATGCCCAGGGCACATGCCTCCCATGTGTGAAGGTCAGGGAGCTCTGTGACCTCCCGCAGGGTAGCATGTACCGACTGCCAGTAGCCTTGTAGTGCCTGGCAGGAGCACAGCATATGCATGAGGTCTGCCTCCAGGGCATAACATCTAGGACAGATGATCTGCGGATCTGGAACATACCAGTTTAATTAGGCTGAAGATATGCTCTGTGTAGGAGAAAGAACTGAATGTTTGAACCGGGAATTCCGGGACACCTACTGGGGGAATTTTAATGCTTAATCCTATTCCTTGTCATGAAACCCCCTCCCAAAATCAGCTTCCCATTTGTGCTGCAGAGCTAAAAGAGGAGTAACTGCAAGCTCACAAATGGCCTTACACAGCCATGTGATCAGGTGACGACCAATGCCCATAGTGAGTATGGCCTGTAACACCAGATGCATGGTAGGTTCCGCCTTTGGTGTGCTCCAAAGGGTCCAATAGATGAGTTGAAGTTGTTGGTGAATGAGGAACTGTCCCGGTGGGAGGTTGTGGTCTGTGACTAGCTGGTCAAATGTGAGGAGTTGACCATAAGAGAATAAGGGCCTGATTTAAAAATTGGTGGATGGGTTACTCCGTTATTTCCTATGGGATTTAGATTTCGATGGACTGGATAGCAGTCACCGTTGTGACGGAGTAACCCATCTGCCAATATCTAAATCAGGCCCTAAGCCTCCTGTGGTAACCAGTGAGCATTATGTCCAGGCTCTCAGATCCCTGGAGCTAAAGAAGCCCAGTAAAAATTATCAAAGGACGCGCCGGAGCAGACAGCATCATATCACATGCGAGGCCATGTAGGAGTGAGCCACCGCTACTTGCAACGACCAGTGGGACTTGGAAAAAACCTTTGAGAACACCCCACAGTGTGGACACCAGCAAGATCCCTCAGTCATCGCTGATCTCATCCATATAACGCCCTGCAGTCCCATGGGACAGCCATTGCAGCTGTGCCGCCAGGTGGTATGCCTCAAATGACGGGGTACCCAGCCCGCTCCTACCCACGGGGAGCTGCAGCGTCTTGAGGGCAGCAGTGTTTTCTGCCCCAATTAAGAGTACCTAAAAAGGGAGTCCAGCTTGTTAAAGAATGACTATGGTGGGATGGCGGGAAGGTTAGCAAAGTAATATAAAAGACAAGGTAACACAACCATTTCCACAGTGCAATTTTGTCAATCAGGATCAGTGGCAGGGACTGCCAAAAGTGCACTTGCGATCTAATGCCAGCCAGGGTCTTCTGGAGGTTTCCGTCAGAGTTCAAGTATGGTACGATAGAGATGTATTCCGAGGAAGCAAATCGCTTCCCTGCACTATCAAAGCCGTGTTTCTTCAAGATGTATTATTCGTGATGGCTTTTTGGGGCATAGAGGATAGATCACCGATTTTGTCCAATTAACCTGAAGTCCAGCGGTTTCAATGAAGGCCGATAAGGAATGGCAGAGTGGGGTGAGACCAGATGTCGCGTCTCGCAAATATAATAGTAGATTATGCACGGACAGAGAGATGGTATGAGTCAGGTCCTTAAGGGGTATGAGGTCAGAGACTGTACCTCAGATTACACAGAAGGAAATGTATATTTCACAACCTCAAACTGCAACTAGACACAAGAAGCTCTAACAGACCTCTCCCCTTCTGCACCCACAGGAGGAAAATGGGCTTGGGATAGAAAGCGAGAGACTGCTTCTGGAGATGAATGTCAACCGTCAAGTCTTCTACGCTATAATTCTCTCTGGATTTTACCAAGGAGGACTGCGTAGAATGGAGGTGCTGTATCTAAGATTGAACATAAAAGAAATTATCTCTAAAAACTTAACATATTTCTAAACAAACACCTTATGTTATACACATATATGCATAAATATTGTTATCCTCTTTCAAAAAAACTAAAACTCTATGGTTACGTTCTAACAAATGTCTAATACCTAAATTTCCAAAAGGTCTCGCTTCTCTCATAGAAAATTGGTTGTTGTTTTAAGGTAATTTGTTCAGGTAATGTTATCTCCGAAAACTCACTGTAGAACATTAACATTCTGTCCGTATGATAAGGCTTTCTTTCTCGGGTAATCTTTATAGCCTACTAGTCCTTCAGAAAAACTGTAAATTAGGCTCACTATATTCTTTCTGACTCTACTTCAAAAGAGAGGTTCTTGCGTTCTTGCAGAAAATAAACTCTTCTCAGACCAACCACAAACTACAGAAAATGGGGAACTACCCACAGTGTGCACACTAAAAATCTCTGAGGAGACAGGGCCCTGAAAATAGGATTAAACATCAAAATTATGTTCTGAACAGGATCACTGAGCAGACACTGCTAGGTGAGAAAAGTCAGTTGAAGTGCACCGCTTGAAAACTGAACGTGTGCTAAGAGAAGGCCAGTGCTGACTCTAGAATCCATCCCAGTGGCCACCATCTTGGAAACCCACATTTAGGCTACTGCTGCAAAACTTCAACCAGTCTCAAAAGCTACAGCAGATGAGGTCTCTGGTGTTTCCAAAGAGGGTAGAGTTTATATTGACAAGATTCCTTTTTTTAAGACAGTCTCTTTTGACTTCAGCAGTAGTGTCCCTTACATATGTCCCACACCCAGCTCTCTCGACACAACCAAACAGCCAGGGGTTCCATTGCTATTGCAAAGAGCAGGGGAGAGATTGTGCATCCCTGCCTGGGACCACGACCCACTGAGAAAGGAGCAGAGATAAGTCAACCCAGGTGAACCCGTGAGGATGGCTTACAGTGGAGCAGTCAGGTGTAGGCAAGCAATAGTTCCAGGACTTCCATGTGGGTGAGCACCAAGAAGAAACAGGCTCAGGTCAGTATGTCAAACGCCTTCTCCAGTACCAACACGATGGCAGGCGGCAAGAGGGAAACTACCCTGGATTCGATCCTGTATAATGAAGAAGCGTCGGATATTCTGGGAGGTACTGCGACCCGGGACAAACCCGTACTGATCCGAGTGTATACACTCCTGGAGGATCTGGGTATATTTGTTGGCAAGAATTTCCCCCAAGATTTTATAATCTGCACCAAGGATGGCGACTGGACGGTAAGACTCCAAGTGTGCGGGGTCTCTCCCAGGCTTGGGAATAGAAACGAGAAGGGACTCCCGGATTGATTGCTGGAGTTCACCAGCATGGAGGGCTACGTTATACATTCCCACAAGTCAGGAAGCAAAGGGCAAGGAGAAAGGAGGCATAATAATCCAGCAGCAGCCCGTCCAGGCCTGGAGTTTTGGTATGGGCCAGGACCTTGATCACCTGTGCAACCTCAGCCTGTGTGATCTTAGCATCTAGGGAAATTCTGCTGTATCAGTGATGTGTGGGAGAGTAATATCCATGTCAGAGGTGCAAGATTTAAAACACAGAACAATGTCAATCTTTAACATGTCTTTTTATTTGTCTTAATGATATCTAATATGTTTGGCTCGTAACATCCATGATTTTCTCTTTTCTTCCTGTGGATTGGTCGTAAGCTGGGGCAACCGCTCTGGAAGATGCCCCTCGAGGAAAGGAGAATTAATCATGTAAGCGTTCGATTTAGGATTTATCTCACTATGATAGGGAATATGCTTTCTGAGGGTTTACACCCATGGTTTCCTTCTCAAAGAGCGCTCGCGTCAACTTGTGCAATTAAAGCCTGTCCGTATGTAGTCCCGTTAGTGGAGGAGAATTAGTACAATAATTAGGAGAACTTAATGCTTTGTCACACCCTGCTCCTCTTCTTGCCTCCCGTAATCATGCAGGAGACAAGCGCGTACCTGAGAAAGTCACGCTCCTCCAGGAGCATGCTGGGGTGCTTTGTGGGGACTGTGGCCTCCTGGCTCCTTTGCGACTTCTGCCTTCCTGGGAAAGGACCGTCCCTGGATTCTGTCTCCATCCTGGTTAAAGATGGCTTTCCGTTACCCGACAATTCAGGACTCCATTGTGAGGGATCTCCTCTCAGCATCTCGACTATGTCTTGTCTGACTTCCTTGTGATCACATCCAAAATCCACCTCACTCTTGTGTTTAAAGGGGCCATGTCCCACTTCAGCTTCCTCCCAAGTACAATTACTAATACCGTCCACTCTTTCCCAGTTCCGGGCTAAAAGTGAAGGGGAGGGACTTCATAGTGTCCCGCTCGTTACTGCCTGATCTTTATGGGGGGCTGAAAATAAAGAATAGGTGGTTGAGTAGGAGAGTCCTGAATGCCAGTTACATACCATTAGGTGTCATCAGTAATCAACTCGGCGGCAGGAACAAAATCCCAGTCTCTGTGACCATCCGAGAAAAATGTGATTGGTGCGTCTTCAGGAACCTCCGGCAGTGGATGATAAATACAGAAATAATAGGAATAGAATACCTGTAGGATCTCGTTCTGTGTGTGGGTCTTGGTGCCCAAGCTTGTAATTACTTCTGTGATGGAGCTGATGAAGTCTCCTGTCTAATCAGCCATGCCAGAAGATGGCCTGATTTATCGCCCTCCCTATGAACCTTTGCTGCGTGGTCCTTAAAGTTAAAGAGCTGAAATCTCTCTAAAAGAGCTGCATAGTCGATTTTAGCCTTCACGAACTCCAAGAGAGTTGTGGGGTCACAATCTCCTGCTTTTCCTAAGTCAGCGAGTCATCATTTGGCATCTACTATTTCTCTGTGTAGAGTCCTACAGAGTCCCAAAATCTCCCGCATACAGGCACCCTTCACCAACACCTTGAAGGCGCCCCATTCAACCACACAGGTAAAGGCCTTATTATGGGTTTTGGCAAAATATCGCCAAATCTGAGTTTCCTGCAATTCCTGGAAGACTGGGTCCTCCAGGCCTTATGGGAGCCTCCAAGTTGGTATAGACGGGTGAGAGGGCAACCACCGCAGGTCCATGACATGGGCATCGTCATCTGAGATGAAGCATCCTAGATAGTTGGAGAGATGGACAAGGGCAATCAAGGAGGTGGAACAGAGGAAATGATCTAGGTGCACATATAGGTTATGGGGTAGGGAGTGGAAGTAGTTGAGGTTGGCCCTAGGGTGGAGTGATCTCTATGCATCTGAGAGGGACCAGTGGTGTGCCCAGCTCCAAAGGTGGTCAGCCAGTGAGGGGGGGGAGGGGTAGTCCTGGTAATGGCTGTTTCGCAGCAGCATGGCTTGGGTGGACCTGGGGGGACCCTGTCCACACAGGCGGTGGCTCTACCTCACAGTGGACCACCCAATCCTAGTCATCCTTAGGGTTCGTAAGATATGTGGTGGCCCCGTTTGACATGATCATTCAGGTGAGCCCAGAGCAGCAGCGGGAACTGTACCCCCAATTGACGGAGGGGGTGGTTGACCTCTACAAAGGAGTGTTGGCAGTGGACCGTGCGGGTACTATCTGGGAACAACATGACTTTGTCCTCCACCCAAAGTGAACCGGATTGTCTGGCTGCATGCTGGGTAGCATCATGGGCCATAAAGTGTAGGAGCTTAGCCAGCATGGGGAGGGGGCAGTGCCCTTGGGAGGAAGGGGTACAGGTACACGGTGGGCTCTTTCCAAGTAAAAGAAGAGGGTGAGATTCATCAGTGAGGTAAATGGCTTAAATCAACTTTCCATACACAAAAGGGGATCCTGGCCCTAAACCCTCTCCGGGCAGTATAGGATTCGTACGTTACACCTCTGCGATCAGCCCTCCACATCCCCCACTCTTGTCTACAAGGTGGTGGATGTGCTCCTGTAGATCTCCGATTGCCTGATGGTTGTCAGTCTCTAGTAGATGCAAGGTAGCCAGGGTTTTCTTCCCATCCGATACCTTATCTGCAAGCTTGCGGTGGTCGTCGCGAAGGAAGCTCAATTCAGTGGCGAGCTATCCAAGCCTGGTCTCCGTGGAGACCAAAGAGTGTATGATGGCAGGGATGACTTGGCCAACTTGTTGAGAGCGACAGGGTGGCACCCACTGACAGCGTGTTTGAAAGCAGGGAGTGTGGTACCGCAGTAGCAGAGGGCAGCACTGGATGGCATACCACAGTCTACCCAGGTTTCATATAAAAAATGGATGCAAGAGATTGATACAATCTCTGGAGGGCAGTCAGTCGGCCCACAAGGGCCAATAAGCTCCTAGGCGGAAGGAGGAAGAGTCAAATGTTCCTTGAAGAGGCTCCCTTCAGAGCAGAGGGGTATAGCACTGTAGAAAACAATGTCTATGTGGGGGCAGGGAGGGAGCGCTGCAACACAGAAGGATCCAGCTGCTTACGATTAGCAGAGCCCTCAGGCAGGTCACAGTGTCTCAGACTGAGCTTCCGGGATACCCACAACTAAGTGTTGCCCCCACACGCTTCAATATAAGCACCAGTTTGAGGAGGGAGGGTGCATGGGCTTGCTTAATAGGGGTAGATGAAGGTTGTTGAGCTGTGGGGCGGGTCCCTCAGAATGACGGGAAGAAAAAGGAGAGGAATAAATCCCCCCACCGTTGTAAGAGTCGGTCCAAAAAAAGCAGGGTTTGGGGGCGGTCCTTCACATCCAGAGGATTGCCTAGTATGCTCCTGTTGGTGGATTACAGGCCATAGGAGTGTCTCCAGCTATTGCAGTGTAGCAGTTACCCCATGTACGCCTCAGTGCAGGTACCAAGCTAGGAGGGGGTTGGAGGTAAAAGTGTCAGGGCACTGCCCAGGTTTAAAGCTGATGCTTGCGCAGAACTCACAGAGCTGTCATCCACAAGAGCAGGTGGGCGAGTAGGTGCAGGCTCCCCTATGTCCCCATTAGAGCTCCCCGCACGTAGGTGCCTCGTAGGGCAGCCTGACATCAACTCCGGCAATGGCAAGCTGGAGTCAGGCACATCGTAGAAGGTGCAGGGCCGACCCGGGCCCGGCAGGTAAGTAGTAAAAGAGTACAGATGTTAGGCAGTAGTATCGGTCAATGGCAACAAGGAACTTCAAGCTCATAGCGGCCTCCCAACCACTGTGTATGGCATGAAGCCTGCATGCACCCTGATCTGGGCACCTAAGCGAGGAGGCAGGTCCCAAAACAAGTAGAGTGTGGGGACCCTCAGGCACTCAAGTGGGTCTGAATGATATGTCCTATAAGGCCGGCCTCTGTGGTGCTGTACGATGGTCAATTGTGAGCTCCCCCTGTATCCCCTCGGGGGCCTCTCTGCCACAAGAAAATGGTAAGCTGAGTCACTCACCTCCGGCATCTGTGAGGATGAATGGGGTCATAGAATGGTAGGGAGGGCCCGAATAGGCCATGAGGGCAGTAGGGCCTCCTGCTACAAGTCTGCCAGCTGAGTTCTGCAGCGGCGTGAATTCTAGGCCCTGGGGCCGTTGCACGTCCCAAAGTGGACACAGATGCGATGGTGAAGGCAGGGGTGGCAGGTGTGTGCCTTTTAGCATACAGCCAAGTCTCGAAATCTGCTCCCAAGAGTCGGCTCCATCAGCAGCAGTGCAGCAATGTGGAGTGGGCTCCCTCCGATGTTTCTGAGAGGCACCCCTGCAGTGAAGCGCCAGGTAGGGGCCAACCAGCAGCAGCTACAAAGAGATCAAGTACGCCCTAGGCATTGATGGGGAGCCAAGGATCGGGGGCAGTTTAGATGTGCTGAGGGGCTAGTCAGAGAATCGCAGCTGGGAGCGTCAGAGCAGCCTCACAGCCCGAAGCCGATCGCCCAGTAGCTCTGGGCCATGAGAACGGCAGTGCGGTGCAGCCCTGGGCCGAGATCAGAGTCAGAGGGTCAAACTGCTGCAGGCAAATATGTGGAAGATTCCATGCACCCCAGCGGTCACTTTGCTGGGCCTCTGATAAGGAGGGAGGCGGATGTGCGGACTGGCAGATTAAGTTATCCAGCCATCTTGAGTGCCCTAGGTCACGCCCCCACATTACTGTAATAACAAATCACACTGGAGGCACAAATCAGACTGGAATATGGGCTACAAGATCAAGCCCTGGTCACAATGGAGCTATCCTCAAAAATGCCTCTCTATTAAGACAGGCACCCCCAAACACACTAAAAGCACTAATCTGGGAGGAAACAGGCCTGAGCTCGCCAGACAACTCCAATTCATAGTCTGGCAAAACCGCCTAGGCAATCAAGCAACTACAGGCCGAAGAGCTGTGGCAAAAGACCTTACCACATAAATCATTTAAGCAACTAATAAATAAGCAAATCAAACAGCTATCGTGGAGTAAGGACAAAGACAAGCTCAGGTCACGCTCCCACTCATGGATGACTATCAATACCTACAAGGTGCCAACAGCACTGCCATACCATGAGGAAACACTAAATAAGTTTCTAAAAATAAAGGTAATGCACGCCAGGTTTTGTCTACTCCCCTCACTGGACGTGGCTCCAAAATGGCTTAAACCCTCACGAAACAGGAAATGCAGGCTATGTGTATACCATCAGGAAGACTTCTTACACCTTCTATGCATATGCCCTGCACTGTCACCCTGGCATAATCTGCACCTCAAAAATATATTCACCTCAAAAGGCATCAGATCATGCTGACAATCTATCCTATTTTGCCTCAAGGACTGACACCTCAGCACATAGCATGTGTAGCAAAATTCATATTGAAAGCGGAACTCCTTTTAAAGCTTGCACTAACAAACTTTGAAAGCTGAGGGAGCCATTTAGCTCATGACTAAACAACTTCAGTAATGCTACTCTCACACACATCCTAGATGCAGAACATTATGGACAGCATGCAGTTGGAAAAGGCAGTTCATGTAATCACTCCCGTGATGAAACACACGTCCTTATTTAAGTGGGCTCCCAATACATCAGCTAGGTACCATTGTTTTTACTATGTGTGAGTTAGAAACCCTGTTTGTCGTTTCTGGCTTACTACTGTTATCCTTTTATGTATATTGCTGACTGCACAGATTTGTTATTAATTATGCAATAAAGGTATATCTGTATCTGTAATAATCCATTTATGTTTATTAATAAGATATTTAAAGGCGCTTCTTCGTATTGTACTTAAAACAATAACTACTGTAGTCTCTTATCGGCAGAAACGAAATACAACATTTAAATAAAGCTTATTGTATAAAATTATCAAACTGTTCCCCTAAAACTCTAGAGCACTAGTAATAATAACACCCCACTCAGTGCATCATTCGGGGGAAATGACGTTGCTTCTGGTAAATTCAACTAAAAGATCAGAACTTCCTTAGCATTATGGCCACCTCACGAAATACCCCCCAGTGAAACGGTAAGGTAAAATCCCAAACCATCTCAGGACAAGGAAGAGCCACATGCGGTACTGCCATATTACGAAACATTTAGAATCCGATGCTTTTAATTTGAGGGAAAAAAAACACTTTTTTGTTCTATTTAAAAAATTGAACGATTCTAATGAATTTAGCATGCAGTTCCAGTATGCACTCTAGCCACAGGTGTGCTACATGAAATAACTACGTAGGGTTGGAGTGTAGCCATGCATAAGAAAAGTTCAGTATTTCAGGGAATACATTCAGCACTTCAATATGTGCTTTCGAAGTGCACAACATTGTAAATATTTGTATTCTAAGACATTCAACGCCACGAGACGACTGTAGCTTGGTAATTCTGCAGTGTGTCATTGGTGCCTTCTCAACTGTGAGCAAATGTCGCCTTTTCTCATTTATTAAACTCTACCCGGGAAGCTCGGAGATCAATATTGCCACTCAGTGTTCGCTTCACCACCTTTATTTATCTGCGAGTGACGGGCAGTCACTTCATCTTTTATCACACGACGACGTTTCGCACAGGCCGACATCTATCCAGATCTGCGAACTAGGTCAGGTGTACATGTACTCTGGTGGAGGCGCCCCTGAGCCAGCTCGTTCACCTTTCAGATTATCGATTTTTGGGAGACAGAATTGGTGAAGGAAATAGTTATCTTTTTGTATTTCCCAAGAGAGAAACCAAATTACTATATCCCAGAACCAATTAGGGTGTCTAGCAATGCCACTATGTTTCTTAATTCATAAAATCGACTAGTGGCATCTGAAAAAATACTATATAAATACCCTCATTCGAAGAAACAGCGAGAAACTACCTTAAACTAGCATTACCTTAAAAATTATTGCTAATGTTGAAACAGCCAAGCATAAACTTGGTTCGTTTAAAATAACCTAGTTAACAAAGGGGATAGGAGGAAAATTTGTGTGGACATGTGGACATCTTGTGGCTAAAATGAAAATTGCGCACATATTGTTTTTAGAATGTTAACTACTGAGGTAAAAATGTAATATCTTCCGAACAATTATCTTTCAAAACTAAGGAACAGCACTCTTTCAAATGAAGCAAATATATCCGACTGTGTATTTTACCTAATTACCTAATTTATAAATTATAAAATAGACAAATTGCATATAAATAAATATTATACAAATATTCGAATCCAAAGAAACAGTGTGCAATGCCTAATATAACATTACTTTAAAAAGTACTTTTATAGTCGCTGAAGCTGCCAAGCATAAACTCAGTTCGTTTTTAAACAAATCTTGTTGAAGAAAGAGATAGGAATAGAATGTGTGTGGACAGGAGGACAGCTTGGTGGTCATTACGAGTTTGGCGGTCCCAGGACGGCCATCTTGGCAGCGGCGGTAGCACCGCTGACGGCCTGGCGATGAAGACCATCAAATTATGACCATGGCGGTGTTCCCAACAGAACACAGCCAAACTACCGCCAGTGCGATCCAGCCGCCGCGGACAGCGGTAGGCACCTTCAGACCGACGGGGACTATGTTTCTGCTGGAAAAATTACAAGGTTGCACCCTGGCAAGGTTTCTGCCGCAGTCACACCGCCACTAAAAACCCTGGCGGAAACAAACTCAATAAAAGGAAACACTCACCTTCAGGAACACAGACACGTCCGGAGCCGCCATGGAACCAGTGGCCAGATGTAGCAAAGTTTTGCGAGTCGCAAATGGCCTGATTCGCAATTTGCGACTCTGCAAAATCCAAAATGGGATGCAAAAATCCCATTTCCGAAGTGCAAATTGCGATGCGAGCCATTACCGACTCGCAAAAATTGTGACCTCACTGTGCGACTCGCAAAGAGGAAGTTGCAATTGCAAGTCGCAAACCATATGAAAAGGCCACTCGCAAATTGCGACTAGTCGCAAAAAGCCTATTTTGCACACCCAAATTACCACTAAGTCAGAGCAGGTGGTTACCAGAACCAAAGTATAAAAGGAGACCCAGAAGGCATCTGGGTTACTCAAAATGGCTGAACTGTATGTGATAGCAAGGAGGAGGAGAGTCCACGCCACCCAGCGGAGGAGGAGGAGGAGCCAGAGACAGGAGAGAATATACAGAACCAGGCAGACACTTTTCCAACAAACTGAGGAGGAGATTTATGACAAATATAGACTCAGCAGTGCAGCAATATTAGAATTAATTGAACTACTCAATCTGCAGCTTCAACGACAGACAATGCGCGGCAGCGCCAACCCCACACGTGCAAGTACTATGCTCACTGCACCTCTTGGCCTCGGGTAGCTATCAGGGGGTTATTGCTGTGGCAGGTGGGGTATCCCAAAGTGCACTCTCACGATTCTTCAGATGTTTCCTAGATGCCATACTCACACACACATGTCCAGATACATATACCTACCCAGGAATGAGGCAGAAATTAACAGCACCAAGTTGGACTTCTACAGAATTGCCAACTTCCCTCATGTAATAGGGTGTGTGGACGGGACACATATACAAATCTGCCCTCCTTCAAATCTGGAATATGTGTTCCGCAATAGGAAATGTACCCACTCACTGAACATCCAGGTGGTATGCGACGCCCATAATGTCATCACTGACATTGTAGCCAAATTTCCAGGGAGTACACATGACTCATACATATTCAGGCACAGTGGGATAAACCAACGCCTAGAACGTGGGGAGTTTGGAGACGGATATCTATTAGGTATTGCTGACTACACCCTGAAGCCATACATACAGGTCACTGTAGAAACCATCCATGCCCTGCTAACATTGCTTATTTGTGCCAAACAGGTGACAGTGCATATGCGCTAAGACCAAGGATACTTACCCCGTACCTAACACCAGGCAATGAGAATGAGAGGCAATATAACAGTGCACATCGGCGTACCATAACTGTCATTGAGAGGACCTTTGGACTGTTAAAGGCAAGATTCCGATGCCTCCACAGAAGTGGAGGTGCGCTCCAGTATGCCCTAGTAACAGCATTCAAGATCGTAGGTGCATGCGCAATCCTACACAACATTGCCACCAGACGTGGGCTACATCTCACCCCTGAAGACACAGATTCGGAGGATGAGGAGCAAGAGCTACCACATCGCCAGCCTGGGGATAGAAGCATTGCAAATCAAGGCAGACAGACGGGACCACATTGCAACCCAATACTTTGGCAGGTACGTGGCAACTGTCACCACACTCACTGATGTCACACAAACAGAGCCCAGTTGTGTAGTGGAACAAACAAAACCTTTTTATTTGTGAACTAAATGTTGAAAGAAAACTGCTGTCTGTAAGGAGCTGTACATGTCCAAATGTTATGAGGACACATTGACATCATGTGCCTCATGAGTCATGCTGTCTTATGGCCTACACCCTCCTCCTTGTTCGCCCAGCATGGCTCATCCCAGGTGGGTCTGCTGACCCCTGCGGTGCACTTGCACTCCTCAGCACACGTGAGTCACTTGCAGACACACTGCTGATTGTGGACCCCTCCTCACTGTCCTGAGGGGTCTCACCTGTGCCCCTTGCCACCTACATGGCTTCCAACATGTCCACTGTGTGGCTGAAGCGGCCTAGTCCCTGTGCCACATCCACAGCAAAGTGGCCAAGTTCGACCTGTAGACTCATGGTCCGTCTTGACAGGCCAGTTGTGTTCGAAGCAAGACGCCCAATGGACGCTGCCATGCGGTCAAAGCGTTCGACTAGGTGGCGCTCCCTGTGCCTTGCGCTGCGTCTATCAGCCACCAGTTCCGTCACTAGTTGGCGGATGGCCTGGGTGAGATCGCCCACATTATCATTGAGTCTAGTGAACTGCGAGTTCACATCAGCTAGGCCATGGGTCATGTTGTTCTCCAGTCTGTGCAAAGCACTTGATATTGCCCACAATTGGCTTGTTTGCAGGCGCTGACCGTTAAGGAGGGATGCCTCAACTCCAGACATTGCTGCCTCCCCTATCTCCTCCTGGGGCACCGCCAGAACTCGGCGTCTGTGTCTGCGCCGTGGTCGTGCTGCTGGCTCTGGGCGACTTACTGTGGGGCTGGGGCCAGGGGTTGTGTGAGCTTCCACCATTTACTGCTCTTGTTCCAGAGGGGACTGTGGTGGTGTCCTGCTGGGCCCTGGAATATGGGCTGCAGCCTCCTGCACTGTCTCTGGCCTGTTGTCTCCTCCCTGGATGTTGTCGCTGCTGGGGGTGTCGTGTGGGAGACCTGTGGGACATAGGGAATACACTGTCAGTCTCTCACATCTGTTGTATACCTCATAATAAAACTTTGCCTATATGCTGACTACTGTACTACATTGCCCATAATGCACCATTCTAGTGGTTGCTAGACTGGAATGGAGCTAGTCTGGTTGTGCCTGCTGCTGTGTACTGGGAGAGTGTAGATACTGCATTTGTAGGTGTGAATGCATATTTCATGGTACTCACTTTTGGATGTCCCTGGCGCAGAACTGTCTAACTCTCCCATTCCAGAAACAGCCTCAGGCTGCAGGGTCTGCTCCACCATTTCTTCCATGGCTGTGGGTGGTGGGACGGTGGATGGGACTCCTCCTGTGCCGCTCATTTCCCTGAGCCGCTCTGCCACCCTCTCCTTTGTCCTGGAGTGCAGGTCATACCACCTTTTTTTAATTTCATCCAGGGTGCGGTGGCTCACCCCTATGGCATTGATCCGGTCCTGGATTTGCAGCCAGATCTTCTTTTTCTCAGTGTCTGGGACACTCAGGGCTGCCTTGCCAAACAGTTTGTCATGGTGCTGGCAGCATTCCTCAGTTAGCACCTCAAGTTCTTTCTCAGAAAACTTAAGTTTTCTTTTTCTCCCTGCACTGCATGTGTCCTCCATAGTAGTAGCAGCTCCTCTCTCCTGGGTGTTGCACTGCAGTTTGGAAAGGGTGTGGTCCTCCCTCCTCCCAGGTGTATTTGATGACTTCCTGGTTCTGATGTCATCAGCAAGAGCCAGGAAGTGTATTTTCCAACTGTTATGCTGCACCTGCAGGCAATTTGCAAGCCAGTCGCAATTTGCGACACCTGAGTCGCTTATAGCGAGCTCGCAAAAAGCGACCTCGCTAGAAGCGAATTCGCAAAATGCGGTGCGACATCATTTGCGAGTCGCAAATTGGTGTCGCTTTTTTTTCTTGGATCCTATTTTGCGAGTCGGAAATTGCGATTCGCATTGAATCGCAATTTCCGACTCGCTATTTTTTTCCTACCTACATCTGGCCCCAGAACTCAAAGTCCTCCCACTGCTCCTGCTCGCACTGTGACTCCGGAACCAGCGATGACGAAGACAAAAACCGTAAGTACACCCACCTAGCACACACTGGAGGAAAAGCCATTAGAACATATACACACACACACACACACAACACACAGCCGGGACGTCCAGCCATGGCCCCACGCACGCAACCACACACCCATATTCACACACACAAACCACACACAAGCAAACTAAAATTACACACACCATGGCCAACACACATGTGCCAACCACACACCACTCGCACACACACACATCACCACCACTGGCTAACACACACAAACACAACACCACTGAGTCACACAACAACAACACAACGCAACTACACAAATGTGTTGGCAAGCCACTGCACTGCACACCTACACATGAAAACACATGCTGACAACAACACAGAATGACTACTCACAACCAATCAACACCATCACACACCCATACAACGAACCAATGTCACACCACGCCCACACAAAACACAACACATATGACGCACCCATCACCACACACATGGATGTACACACAAACACACAATGGCACACACCAGCACCACAACATATTGCACCACGAACAATACACAATATAGCTACATACCAGCATGTTACTACACATTTATATCCCACACCCAATACACACCCATCACTCACACAAACTAAGGACCACAAACACAAATACGACATGGGGAAAGAAAGGTAGGACAAGTAGTGTTCGATGGATGCCAACATCCTGTTGGCCCAGATGTATTCAATTGTGAAAATAAATATATAAATATCAACTATGTACAATTATAGGCCATAGGCTAGTCCAATGTCAGAGGTGCCAAAGGCACATTAGGCACCTCACTGTGCACCAACTTGACTCCTGGCTGCAAAATGACCTCCACAGGGTAGGGGCATCAAGGGGGGAGTTTGGGCATGGGGGGGGGGGGGGGGGGGGGAGTCCTTGGTTTGGGGGGGTGGGGGGTCCTTGGATCTGGACTTGGGAGGTGGATCCTTGGCCTTGGGGGGTCACCTTTTTGGCACAGGCACTAGCAGGGGCGGCAGGGGAGGACCAGGAGGTGGAAAGGCTGGACTCGGGGAGGGACACAGAGCGCTCTGGGGTCTCACGGGGTGTGAGAGGGGTAGGGAACAGGGAAAATTCATAGAAGAAACGTTTCTTGAGAAAACCGGGCAGTCATGGCAAAAGGTTTTGGGAGTAGAGGGAGTGGTGCTAATATGTGTCTTTGTGAGTGTCGTGGGATCAGGTGCATGTGTGGAATGCTTGTATGTGCTGGGTGTCTGTTGGGTGGGTGAGTGGGGGCGTTTAGGTGTCTTGGGAGGAAAGGGAGGGGAGGTGCTGGGAGATGCCATGCTGGATGGGTGACTATTGGGGTGGTGTCTGCAGGTATGGTACATATGCTGCATGTGGGGGTGTCGGTGTTTGGGTGGTTGTGGTGAGTGAGGATGTGATGACTGGAGTGGATGTCTGAGGGTCTGATATTGTGGTGTCTGTGGGTAAGATGGGACTGGTGGCTGGATCTGCAAATGATGATGTGCTGCGTGCAGGGATGTCAGGGGCAGTGTCTGTGAAGGAGGGGGTGGTGGAAGAGTCTGTGCAGGGAGTGGATGTTGCTGTGTCCGCAGGTGGGTGTTGCCTGTGTGCATGCCAGTGGTGGGTCTTGTGGTGCTTGTGTTTGTCAGTGCCAACTGTGTCTGCTGAGGTGGATGCATGCCTGTGTGAATGTGTGCTCTGGATGTGTGTCGGGAGAGGGGTTTGGGATTGGAAAGAGGTAGGTAGAGTGGGGAGGGTACACACAGGAACACTGTCTGCCGTCAGTGAGGAGGCCAGAGTCTGAAAGGATCTCTGGAGACCAGCCAGAACACCATGAATGCCTTCCAGGAACGCATTGCTCTGTTGGATTTGAGCTGCCAGTCTCTAGATGGCATTCACTATGATGGAATGACCCACAGAGATGGACCTCATGGGTCAATAGCCTCCTCACTGATGGCGGCAGGGCTGACTGGGGCACGGGCAGAGGTGTCTGCAGCGAAGATGATGCCCACCCTCCTGGGTGAGCAGACATGGGCAACTGGGTGGGGAGCTACAGGGAGGGCGGTATTAGTAAGGTGGGTGGCAGACAATATGGGTGCTGAGGTGCTCCCAGATAGGTCTGCCACTGCCAGAAAGAGTCCACCGGAGGATTCCAAAGATGAGCTGGTAGATCTGGTCTCACCCATGGTATTCCCCTCGCCCCCCATCCCACTGGGTCCCTCAGCCTCGCTGGTACCAGCTTCCTCGGTCCCATGGGCTGTTGCATCCCCACTCGCCTGTGTCCCTTCTCCTCCGCCTGATAATGCTGATGCACAGAAAGACAGAGAAATAGATGGAGAGAAAGATAGGGTGGAAAAGGGTCAAAACATACCTCCCGTAGACACACATGAACATTCGCATCTCTTACATTACATATCATAGATATGGCAATTATATATTGCAATACATACAACCAACATCATGTCATTACATGTCACTACTACCCACATCTGTATGCTAACACTCACAGCTACAAAAATATCTAGGTAGGACTGTACTACTAGAGTAATTATCATGATGCCACCCAAAGGCATATTAGCTGGCACATCATGCCCTGGATGCTGTATCTATAGTATGGCTGAATACAGATATCATCTCTCCATTCACCTTCACCCATTAGATGGACAGCTGACAGAACAAAACACTTCAGGCCTCTACAGTTACAACACCTGATTACTCCATGTCCACTGTAACATGTCAATGACACTGTAGAAAACTCCACTCACAGACCACACAGCATCTAGCTGTCATATTATCTGCCTGCCCAGTCAGTACAGTGATGGCAAAATCAAGTACTACTTGGATCCTGTCAATACAAGTCACACACCCAATCAGTTCACATCTGAGGTGTACCATGTGAATCTGTGGCCTACCCATTTCACCAGTCAGACCCTATGACAGTCAGAGCAGCTGACCCCCAAAACATACATCACTACTCAGCATACTACTCACTGCACCAACCATGGCCAAGTACCACACATCACACATCCATTGAGTGGAGTGTGACAACATATGTACACCTGGAACACACATACCACATCATGGATCAATTCAAATGCCACCACACATGCAGGAACAGTAGTTGGACTACGCACCATGACAACTACAGCCACACACAAACACCATTCGACAAATGGCAAACCCTGTCACTGAGCCCAGACAACATACATATTAGAGGGAAATAATGTGCTTTCATGTGGTACACATGGACAAACACCACAGCTTGTACTACAACTACTTATCCCACTGCCACATAGGCCAGCCTGAGGAGACTGCAATGGAAATGATCATCACATGAACACACAATGTGTTATGCCATACCAATACCACTCCAATTCTGACACCACCTATTGCCCAAGCCAAGCTGTAATGGTCATGGGACATCAGATGCTCATCCAATTTAACATATTGACATGATGAAGGCAGTTACTCTGCATTGCAGCATAGGAATTGCTAGGGCTTTGTCATACATGACATGAACACACAATTGTGAAAAATCAGGGAACCCCAGGGCACTTACCATATCTCGTACCATCCCATTGTTGAAAGGCCAAATCCCCACAATAATAGCTCCAAGGACTGCATTATCTGTGCAATCTGCCCTCATAAAATATCATTTATATGTATCCCATGGTTGTTTACCTACATATACCCTACATTTTGTAGATTACCTATATATGCATAGTCAGCTATCAGGGCAATACTCCTGTCCCACTAAGGCCCTTCATGTGGTGGAACTGTAATGACAGCCCCAAAATCAGTCTACGCCAGCTACAGTACAAGATGTCTATTGTCTCAGTAATTATAGGAGAGTAACACAGCAGCACATACAGGATGGCTACACAGATGGGATTGGACTTACACCTCAGATACACTAATGCAGATGGAAGGAGCTGGTCATACACAATGCTTAGGGTGATCCAAACACTCACAACCATTGCATGGCCAGGATGGAGTCACACATGTGCCCAGGTCATTGGTGCATCTACACATTACAAACATGGAGAGGAATGGATATGGGAAATGTACATCCACTGACAGCATAGTATGGTCACACAATTACAAAAGATAGTCTGCCAGGATGACTGATATTTATTTCCCATTGTCGATGTGCTTGTAGCATTGACCACAATCACATTTACCCAGCAGTAAGCCACCCAATCCCATTTAAGGCTTGACAAGTCTGAGGATACTGTCAATACGCAATGATGTGCTGCCCTCAAACCCCCATCCCCCTCAAGGTAGGCCACCCTAAAATGCGGACCATTATGGGGTCATGGTCCAATGGTACCCCTGCCTAGTTGGGAGGACATCCCCAGCTGGGCCTCTCCGGTCTTCTGGGCCTAGCATCTCAGGTCCTCCCACCGCTTTCTACAATGGGTGCTCTGCCAGCTATAGACCCCTAGGGTCCGCACATGCTTGGTGATGGCACGTCAAATCCCCTTCTTCTGATGGGCGCTGACCTGGAAGGGTGACACAGACAGAAGGAGAAAGTAATGAAGACTGGCACCACATCAACAGCAGTGTACTACACACATCAGTCACACCAACTGCCCACACAAATCCATCGTAATGGTTCACACGCCTTAATTCAATGCCCCCTGCATGCATGTACTCACTGGTCAGTATGCCTATGCCATTCACCCTGACACACACCCTATCACACAGGACAATGGCATTGGGCTCACCTGCTCTTCTGGTGCCTCATACAGCTGTCCATATAGGGGTAGGACCCCTTCCACCAGCTTCTCAAGCTCTTCTTGGGTAGGACGTGGCATGATGGCTCCCGAGGCAGTACACAGCAGCTCACGTCGTGGAGGTCTTGCTTGCAGCAGTGTCAGGAGTCAAGTGAGCTAGGCGGCAGAAAATGGAGATCACGGCTGCCGCATACATGACTGTCACTGCCGGCGGTGGTCATCATTGGCCCCTATCCCCCATTGGCAGCAATGTAGAACAATGAGAAGTTGCATGGCAGTTGCGACCGCCTACCGCCATGACGACTTACGCCAGCGGACTTAGGTCACTTCCATCTGTACAGAGCAAGCAGGACAGTCGGCTGCCATTTTATGAACTGTTAATGGCTTGTTGGAGAAAAATAAGTGTGTCATGCTAGTTGTAAGTCCAGAATGCTGAGCAGGCCTATGCTCTGCCATCATGGTTAGGCTCATACATATGCACCCTTTTTGGATAACTCATGAAACAGTTAAGACTCATATGGTTCCACTGGAAGGGTGCAACGGTGCAGCGGCTCGCCCTCCCTGTCCCTCTGCAATGTGGGGAAAATACTTCACTCAGGTTGTTTGAACTCGTTCTGGTTGTTTGAACAGATTCTTCTCCATTGAGGGAAATTTACTGTTATTGCCTGTGGTACATACACACACCCAAAACAACAAAGAAGCAATTTAATTGGGGAATGTGTTCATAAAAACCATGATTAATGGGGACAACAGTAGTCTTTTACTTGGATATGTGCCAGGCTGGCTGACATCTAGTAAAAGGCACCAGAATACAATGCATTTTTGATCCAGAACCCTGAAGAATTCTTGGCAGTAGAGCTCAGTTCTAGCCTGTGCTGTGTGTAGAAAACTAATATAAATATTACAGCATTAGCTATGTACTTCTGTTTTTGCTGACATAAGATTTTGCTATTTCAGCTACACCACTTGAACATTTCTGCAAGGTTATTCAGAGCTTTTGACATTTCTATTTTAAATCTGATTAATTACCACTTCCTGTATTTTTCCATATACTGACAGCATTGTAGCGTCCTTGGGCATTGCATAAAATTGATGGGTCATAACGTGAAGGGGCAGGCTCTTGCTGGTAAGAAGATCCAGTAGGTAGGTGTCTGTGTCCACCACCACTAGAGCTCATTTGAATGGGGGGTTGCTCTGCAATGAAGCTCCATCCCTATCATTGGTTGATTAATTACTGTATTCCTTCATGCCTGGACCTTACAACCCTCTGAAGAATATCCTGCTGCCTCAGCTCGCACTAAAATGTGAATAGTTATGTCCTTATGTGTATCCAGCACGTTGGTCAGCTTTACTTGAGTATTTCACTGATGTGAAATAATGGACACAGCTACAGTGTCTAACATCTTGCCATTTGTGTTGTTTGCATTGCTGAACTTATCAAATTTAGATAGTGGCTGATTGGTATTGCAGTGTCATGGGTCCTGCTGTGTTGCCTGCAGGTGTGTGCCAGCAGTAAAACAGGCTCCTCTTGTGTCTCGTGGAAGCAGTAAGGGCCAAGTGGCAACAAAGGGAAACATATATGCGCGGTGCCATGATTATGGATCCTTTGCAGGTGCTCTTGGATGTCAGCACAATAACACCTCTCTTAGCTTATAGTAGAAATGCATCGAACAACCTGATTTCCAAGACATTGATTTCTAGATGGTACTATTTGTGTGTCACAGATGCTACTTAAATCATAGGGCCGAATTACCCAGAAAGGATTAATGCTAACTCCATGTGTAGTCTTCAGATGTGGTTTTTGTCCGACACCAAATGTGGTTTGGTGTCGGACATTCACTTGTGGGACCTAGCGTGTCTTCTGTTTAGGGCCGGGTGCAATCCACTACGAGGCAAGTTGGATCCTAAAAGTAGCAGGTGACAATAGACACATCCATTCAGCTGGACATGGTGTCTGTTCTGCTGGGTTGCTCTTTAGGTTCAGGCACCTTCCAAACCAGGCATGTTTATGGTGCATATAATTTGCATGCTCTTATTTGTCACACTGTGCTTCCTTTTTTTTTTCCACTGTGAGTAGTATCTTTAAATGAAACTGTTTCTTCCAACAAGTTTACATCCACAAATTACATGCAAAAATTCTCAACCTGTTGTATCCCTTAAACTCCTGCATTATAAAACTGACCTTCCAATCACATTTGTTTTTTAAATCAACCTGTTTCTTTCTACCTTCTGTCTCCCAAATCTCAGAACTATCTGCATTAAAGCTCTTTTGAAACCATCACAATATTAATTCCAGCTATTAATTGTGCCTATATATCATTCATGGCATAGTGCTGTTATATGGGCGGATGTCACATGAAGTGCATGTCCCATTACTCAGTACCTCATATGGTGTGTAACCATATAGATCACTGGCATTAGTACATACATGGTCCATGCAGGACTTCTCTGTGAAAACAACATGGAACATAACACATGTATTGTGTGCCACTAACTATTGTACAGGGCCAGCAAGGGGCACCATGGATGGTTAATATGGCGCTTCTGTATGCCCAATATAGTATGTGTCAACTGTTCAGTCATGTCTACAGTGTTAGGTGTGTGCCACAAGATATTGTTCTAATCAAATGTGTCGAGTGGTTATCACATTGTACATTCTCTCCTCTCTATCCTAGATACCCTGTCATGGGGAGATGGAGAAATGTACCAGTGTACCGTCCACTAGTCAACCTTGCTACCCTGGAAGAAAGGCACATTATCCAGACCTACTGTTTGAATCGTCTGACCAAAATGGATCTATATACCCAGTTGGTGCCAGCTCTATTGTGTAATCCCTATGCCATCTCTCCCACAGTACAAGTCCTGTCAGTGCTACACTTTCTTGCCACGGGGTCCTTTCAGGTTACAGTGGGCTTGGAAGCAGGGATGTCACAGCCCATGTTCAGTCTTGTGTTGAAGGATGTACTGTGTGCTTTCATAAAACTTCGGGACAGCTACATCAGGTTCCCCCAAACTGCAGATTTGCCCACTGTGAAGGCTGACATCTATGATATTGGCCACATTCCTCATGTGATAGGGGCCACTGATGGCACCCATATTGCTTTGGTCTCTCCCAGTGCAAATGAACAAGTGTATAGGAACAGGAAAAACTATCACTCCATAAATGTTCAGGTGGCGTGTCTGGCGGACCAGTAAATTTCTCAAGTGACAGCCAAGTTTCCAGGATCTGTCCATGACTTCTACATTCTGAGGAACAGCAATGTCTCACACATAATGGCACAACTACAGAGAGAGAGGGCTTGGCTCATTGGTATGTATGCATTTGGATTTGTGTCTCTGCAGTGGCACCTGCCTCCACAATCTTCTCTGTGGCTGTACCTGCATTGTAACAGGTCCTACCTTTATTCACACAGGTGACTCAGGCTATCTTAACCTTTCCTGGCTGTTAACACCAGTGAGGTACCCTGCCACAGCTGGGAACACTATTTGAATGAGGCCCACGGCAGGACGAGGCATGTAATAGAAAGGACATTTGGTCTACCGAAGGAAGGTCCAAGTGTCTGCACGTCTCTGGAGGTGCCCTCATCTACACTCCACAAAAGGTATGCCAGATCATAGTTGCCTGCTGCACGCACCACAATTTAACCCTGAGATGTCAAATCCCATTACTGACTGATGACGAGACAGCTGGACTAGTGGCAGGCGATGGCAACCTGCAAAGTGATGAGGAGGCAGATGAGGATGCTGCAGCTGACTCTAGGACTGAGCTGATTAATCGGTACTCCCAGGGATATACTGGGATTGTTGTGTGTGTAGTAGCAGGTGTTATGTTTCCACTCTGATTGATGATAATGCTCCTCCTGGCCAGGTACATCAGTAGAGATGTCCAGTGTACCTATCCTGATGTGTGGGTTGTGGTATGAGACATACTGCATGTCAGGAGCAGTGTTACTGGTCTCAACTCTGACATGTGTTCTCAAAGCAGGTTGCTAGGTTAACATCTCCCAAGGACAGGTCTGTAGTGTGCTATGTGTCCTGCAATCTCCTGTCCAGATGTAATTCCAGCAATTAACTGTGTACTGTGATTTTGTTTTTCTTCTACCTGTTGCTTGAGCCATTCATGTACATTAGCATCAACAATGAACTGCATATGTGCTTTCAGTGCCACCATGCCTAACATCCTGATGTGTGTCCCCGTCTTGGTCTATTTGCAGGTTGGATAAGTGGATCTACTTTAGTGTGTGGCTGGACTTGTAACTCCCTTACAACTGTATTTTGGGAAATGCCTGATGTACTGTGCCCCCTGCTGAGGACGCCTCCCTCTACTGTCCATTTCACTGGCTGTTGGTTGAGGGGAATATCCACACATAACATATTGCTGATCACACATTTGTACATCTAAAAATAAAGACACAAATGTTATTGCTGTGATCTACAGTGTTTATGGTGCATATATTGTCCAACAGTTGATGAGTGGGGTCATGGTGGATGAAATCGTCAGAGTAGATGGCCTAGCTATAGGTAGTACAGGTCCAGTGTCCAAGGGCCATGGCAATGTTGAGACATGACATTGAACAGTCTACAGGATGTCTCTGGGGCACACAAGGGAGAATGTTCAGGAGAGGGTCACTTCCTGGCAGTGGGTTTTGTCTTGGCATCTGCTCCAGCCGGATATCTGAATGGACGCCCAGGTTTGCAGGTGGGAGGTGTCCTAAGCTACAGAGGGAGGGATGCCAGTGGCCTGTGGTTCCCCTGGCAGTGCCTCCATTCCACCGGCTGCCGCAGATGTGGATGGCTCGGTTGGTATGTAGCTAGTGGAATGGGCCTGCTGGTGGGTGGAGGAAACACACAGGATGGTGGTCCCGGAGCACCTCTGCAATGGAGGCCATGGTGGCATTGTGGGCCTGCCACTGCTGCATGGCCTCCTGGTGGTATTTCCTCTGCAGCATTTGGTTTTCCCCCCCAAGATGGTGAGAATTAGGCCCATCTTGGCCTGGGATTGCTGGTATGCTCACACGACTTGGGAGATTGCCTTCTGGTCGGTTGACTCCCTTGGCTGCCCCGTCCTCTGGCCAACAGGTGTCCTCCCACACCCCCTGCCCCCTGTGCCCCTGGTAGAGTGTGCCCACCCCCAGTGTCTGCAGGACCTTCATTGTCTTGGGTGTGAGGGGTCGACTCCGGTCCCTGTACTGTGGATTACTGTACTGGCTGTACAGTTCTTAGGACACAGCTTTGGGGACAAGGAGTTGTCTATGCTGTTGATACCACAGGGTGTGGGGGGTTGGATGTGGGCAGGGTGAGGCTAGGAGTGATGGACTGACCAGGTGCCCCCGATGTGCCAGGTAAGTCGTCATTGTCTAGACATCCAGAGGCATTGTCCTCACTGGCAGGGCTGTTTGTCTGTGGTATTCTCTCCATGGTGGCGGTGGCAGGGGTATGGTGGCTGTGGATGGAGTGGAAGAGGGTTACATAGTGGAGGTGTAATTGGTTGTCTCTTTGTCTGATACATACAGTGGCTTGACTTGATTCCCAGTTATGTCAATTACATTTGCAGCACTGCAGACATTGTTTGTGGTTAGTGAATTGTGACATAGGCATCATGTTCCATTGAGGGTTGAGGAATGAGGATTGCATTGCTGTCATTGCCATGTAGAGGTCCTCAGTCGAAGCATCCAGTTCGTGTAGCAGGTTCAAAAGTTTTACATGCAGGAGCTGCACTGTGAAGTGGACATAGCAAGTTTTGATGTAGCTAGACTGGTGCATTGTGGGAGTTGTAGTGATTGTTATTGGCAGTGTTACCCGTGCATTGTGGCTGCGTGGTGGTGGTGTGGCATGCAGGGGAGAGGCATTAGGTGATTGGGTGGGAGGTGGAGTGGAAGACAGGGTGACTTGGGGAGTGATAAGGTGGTGGAAAAGCATGCTGGTCAGGAGTACTTAGTGCCAATGGAGTGATAATTACTTACCAGATTCCAGTCCTCTGGGTATTCCAGTCAAGCCCTCAGGATGGACGATGTTCAAGACCTTCTCCTCCCACGCTGCAAACTGTGGGGGAGGAGGTGGGGACCCACCGCCAGCCTTCATAACGGCAATTTGATATCTGGATGCCATGGAACCGACCTTCCCCCTAAGGTTGTTCTACCTCTTCCTGATGTCCTCCCTTGTGCGTGGATAGTTGCCAACTGAGTTGACCCTATCGACAATTCTCTGCCACAACTCCATTTTCCTGGCTATGGTAGTTTGCTGGATGTGCGTTCCAAACAGTTGTGGCTCTACCCTGACGATTTTATCGACCATGACCCTTAACTCATCGTCTGTGAAGCGTAGGCGCTTTTGACGTGACATAGTAGTTGTGTTGTGGGTGGCGGTGTGTGTTGTGTGCAAGGCTGCAGTGTAGCGTACTTGGTGGGGTGCTTGGTTGTGTGTTCTGGTTGGATGTGGTGTTTGTGTGCAGTAGCGATGTGTGTATTTTGTGATGGTGCAGTTGTGTGATGTATGCCGAGTGTTCAGTGTGATAGTGCTAAAGGTACACAAGTGCAGAGTTTTCAGTTTGTGTGCTCCTCACTGTCTGTGTTAGTAGTTGTGGTTGCAAAGGATTGTGGGTTGTGTGTGTGGGGTGATATATAGCGCAGTGAGCAGGTGTGTGTGGTGTATCCATACTGTCCAATGTGGTGTTGTGTTCTGGCTAAGGTGGGTTTTTGTCCATGGCGGGTCGCACCACCAATGGTTTTCCTCTGTGCAAGAACTGTTGTGCTTATTTGTGGGTCGTAATCTGGAGGGTGGAATGTAGTTGGCGTAGCGGTGCTGGAACTGCATCTTTCCCGCCCTCCAGTGTCCTGGCGGTGTCGGATTTGTGGCTGTTTTTTGGCAGTCTTCATTGTGGACTCTTAATATGACAGGCGGGATACTGCCAACACTGGGGGTCTCTTGGTGACTGCCACTGCGGCAGTCTTGTTAAAAGACCCCAATCTCGTAATGAGGGCCCTTGTGTCTGAAATGAAAGCTGCTCATATATTGTTTTAGAATTTTACTAGTGGGCATTAAAATTAATTATACTCTGAATAAGTACTGTTCAAAACTAAGGGACTGCAGTCTTTCAAGGGAATCAAATCTAAGTGTGTGTGTAGTTAGTTTACCGTTATGATTAGGATCAAATGCTTAGTAATTCATGATGTGGTTGACACTGCTACCTCACTCTGCCTCCCATTTAAGAATTTCTCTGTAAAAATATGTTACCTTATTTTATGTGTATCCTTTTGTACATAAGATGTGGTTCTAACTGTATATTTTGAGGGGTCGTTAACCTTGTTTGTGCTTTATTAATTCAAAAACTAAAAATATATTTTTTAAAGCTTCTTAAAGCAAGGTTGTTTGTGTATGACCTGTTTTCTAGTACTTGGGCTACAGCACTTTGTCGTAAAAGTATGAATGAGGCATAGTGAAGAGGAGGTGTTGCAAATTGGAGAGCAGTTTGGAGAGAGGAAAGGGTGTAGGGGTGTCTGACCTAGATTCAGCTTGGGTGGCTAATATTCACTAGTTTTCTAAAGCTGTCTCATGTTTTCTAGGGGCAGGTGTGGTGTGTTGAACAGCCGGGGGCTTCTTGACCCAGGCCTTTGCACTGGCTATCTCTGACTTTACCCTATTCTGAAGGCATTAAAGTGTTTCACAGTTCTACAGTGATCTGCATCTACTGATACACTGAAGTCCCTACATCTGCTTATTTTACATAGTTTTATAGTCTCGGTCACAGACTCCACGTGGGGGAAGTACCAGTTGACCAGTTGCAAATGGTTTCTTTTAGATGCACCAGCTGACAATGCAGGTTTTGGATCTCTGTTGAATCATTATGGCTCACATTCTTGGTACATCTTTGAAATAGCAATTAATACCGAATCGTGCCTTGATTCCATGTGCAGATTTATTTGGCAAGAAGAATAGCTAGAAAAGTGAACACCAAAAGCCCATCTGCATCAATAGAATGCAGAACAATACATATGACACTGGCCAACTTTGCATTTTCATCCTGACAAGGATCAGTGGATTAAGTACAATAAGAGAAATTAGAGAAAAAGTTAGTGGATAGCATAGTAGCTGGGAATTCAAAAAGTGCTATTATCTAAATCAGAAAATGTCTTGAGTGAAGACACCAAGTTACACACTCCATGCACGTTTGGAGGCTTCAACATTGCTCCAGTGAGACCCTGAGAGCCCCCTTATCATCAACTCACCGGTTTTTAATTGAATCGAGATACATTTTACATTTAAAAGGTAAGAGTAGCTGGAAAAACAGTAATTTTAAATTCCACCCTATCGCAAGCCATAGTAACATTCTACAGCACTTCAATCACTTTATGCACCTTGGGAGCCCACCTACCTTTTAGTGAGGTGTCTGTCCGGATACGTGTGTTCTAATTTGTATGGCTAGATACCAATTCTTTAATACATATGTTTTAACATGCATGGTCTTTTTATGTAAATTATTTTTCTAATGTTTTTAGTATGTGGAATTACATAATGTTATAAGGTTTTTTTATTAGTCGCACAAATAAAGAAGATTGATTGGTGTTGAGTGAATACTGAACAGGGAGTCGGCTGAAGGTGCTTTTCTATGCAGTCACAATACTCTCCAAAACCCAATCAGTTTCACCAGAAGGCTTCAAACAACAATGTTCAAAGTACACTGGCCTGCAGTAGCCGAAGAAAGTCAAATAACATTTCTTTTGAAAGATCCATTATTTCAGTCTCAGTCAACACTCCATTCCACATCCTGATATACAATACCCGGTCAAAATATTAGACATGGTTTGAACGAGGTATCAAGTACAGACTTTTTTTTTTTTAAATGAGCTGGAAAACCTTTTTTTTTTTTGCAGCCGACGATCAAGTGCTCTGTCGAAATCGGTGAGCTTCAGGTCCAGAATTCCACAGTGGACCCCCGGGTACATTTGGGGAAAGGTGCATCCCAGCCACTAAGGCGAGTTTTGGGCTCTACTGGGCTTCACTGGGCTCCACTGGGCTATGTTGGGCTGTATGGATATACATATGCAGCCATTTCAGATTGTTAGCCACCATTTTATAAGTGGTAGCATTGGTAGCTAGCATTTAGTCAGCAAGGCATTCCCCCAACCTCCCATCCCTATGTTCACGAGATTAGGGTTTGTTAAATTTGTTTTGTTATATTTGGATCAGCTTTGGTGGAACAGGTGTGCAAGGGTGTTAGGGAAAATGTACGTTATCGCTTGAAGGATGTGCATGGGCAGTTGGCATGGGTTAACCAAGTTTATTGTTGTTGACAGTGGCAATCCAGGCTGAAAGGGAATGGGTAGGGAACCACACACCTGTTCATTACCAAGTTAACTTAGTTAAAGGTTAATAGTTGCATTAAAATTAAATGGCAAGTTAAAGGTCGCAAATTAGGAAGTTTAGCCCAGGAGGAGGTAGAGCCTTGCAGGTTTAGGTTTGTTAGATGGGTGAGAGGGGCATTTTAGGGGTGGGGGTAGTTTAAGGTAGGTAACTCATTGTATAGTAAGGTTTGGTTTTGGAAGGCAAAAGGCCCAGGGTCTGTTATATGTGATGTACACCTGTTTCAATTAAGTGGCATTTTTTCACACAAGCTCAGTGTCTGTGGTCTGTGCTACCCCTCTTATTCCCCAATGTCCAGCGTAAAGAACCGACCTGGTCTTGATCCCAATTTTGGACAAATTGCAGCGGCATATGTCCATGGTGTGTGCACTCATTTGTTGAGTCTTCCAGCAACAGGGAGCGCTGTCAACCTTACTGCTCCTGCACACTGCCGACACCAGGCAGGGTGTGGTGGAGCAATGCTTGACTGGCTCAGCTCTTTCTTACACATCCCTTTTAATTAGCTAACCCTATCTTAAGTTTTCTGCCCAACACCTACACCAATACCGCCCATATTATGTCTTGCTAATGTTCCCTGTACACCAAAAGTGAGGGTCTGCTTGGAGGCAGTCATGGGTGTTTGCAGATAAAGTGAATCCGCTCAAATAACTGTAGGACTGAATCACGGTCTTTAGCACTATTGCTTCATTTTTCACTTTACACACAGGGCTTATTTTTAGCTTTACACATTGAATTCATTTTTGGCTTCGCTCTGAGCTACATTCCTCTCCCGATCCGCAAGCACAATACCTGGTGTTCATCATTAACACCTTATTGTATTGGCCCAAGCAGCGTGTTGAAAGATTACCATAGAAAGATTACTTTATGTTGGGCCTTATTCACTTCTCAAACGAAGTACAGCAATTGTTTATACTGCTGGAAGGACAACAAAAGTCAATCACAGACTTCAAACAGGTGAAATCACAGCTGCACACATTCGAATATCGAGGTTTTCTTGGTGATGTTCATCACTTAATGACTGACAAGCTTATGCAGTATCAGAGACTACAGTAGGTGTTGTCACGGTTACCTGCTCGTACACAGGGAACTGCAACTTATCCAATTTTAGTCACCCTGGAGAAATGCCTGGTCATAGGACAAATTTTTCTAGACAATTTAAAAATGTTTCATTGAAAGGAGTTAAAAGAATGCTATTTGTACAGACTTGGCACGGGGGTGAGGAGCATTAACGTCTTCTCTGGAGTGTACTTTGCTATCATAGTGAGGTGCATTGCCACAACTAGTGAGGCCTTGAAGAGCTGTTACCTCACCCAATGACTGCATGCAGTCTGGAGGTAAAGGGTGTTGCTGGTGCAACCTACATTTGGGAGTAAGGTGTTATTTGAGAGACAACTGGAGTGGTGATCTGCTCATGTCAAAGCATCCTTGATTCAGCATATCATAGGGTGATGGATGAAAATGGATGGAAATAATGTTGAGAGATTATTAGATAAGGCATTAAGATTGAATGGTTAGCAATTATTTTTGGAAGCCAGCTGTGCATGCGTGCAAGAATGCAGAAAAGGTGCCATTCCTAGCTTTCATGTCTGAGAGGCAAGTGTCACAGTGAATAGCGGAAAAAGAGAAGATGCATGGCGTTGTATGACGCAAGGCCCTGCAGCCAACCCCCCTAACCACCCAACCCCACGCTGTGCACAGCCTTTGGCTGTGTGCGGCAGGAGTTGGCTGTAGGGCCTGCATCACTGAGAATGAGAACAGGTGTGAGAGAGTGTCTCTGGGTGTGAGTGTCTATTACTATAACTATCTACTGGCGACTACCAGTAGGTAATAAATACCTAAATATATATGGAGTTTTTTGACTTGCCTAGATCTTGGCACGGTTTGAAAAATCTTCACGAAACTTTCCAAAAAATGTAGCCCGGTGATTCTTGGTGCACTTGGAGAAGTTTCGGGGTGATAGGCCAAGCAGGGGCCGAGAAAAAGGGGGCTAAAACATTGCACTTCCCATGTTAATTCCCATGGGATATGTCAAGATGTCTACAGCCCGAACCGCTGAACGGAATTACACCAAATTTAACTGAAAGCTAGCTGTCGGTACGCAGATTGTGATTTTTGTTAATTGTTGTAAATCCATTTAGTAGTTTTAAAAAAAAAATTAGGGAAATTCAAATTTGTATATCTCTGGCCGTGAAGTATTCGTGAACAAAGACTAGCTTGTGCAGGGAAATGCACAGGGAGCAAGATTTTGTTACTTAAAAGAACTCTTAACTGTAACTGGTGAATTTCTAGTTTTGCAGAACGTAACTATAATGCCCCTGTAACCTATCGTTAGCAAAGGTCACTATTTCACCACTGAACTCTTTGAAGAGTGGGTGCCTCCCACAGGCTAGTGACATGCACGTTTTAAATCAAAATACAAACGTCCACAGGAAACAAGAGGGGGCACTCCTGGGTTCACATGAATCTCCTTTATTTCGGCAGATGCATTTCGACATCCAAATGTCTTTCTCAATGCCATTCAAACAATTGGGCTACAGTTACCTCGTTTTTATATATCCTTTATGCTCTTTCTCACTGGTGGATTCACTATCCAATTAACAACAAGCTTCACATGCTTCAATTAGTATATGTCGAAACACGTCTGCCGAAATAAAGAAGATTCATTTGAATCTAGGAGTGCCTCTTTTTGTTCCCTGTGGAAGTTTGGATTTTGAGATATATACATATAATTGCTTGCTGGCGTTGACCCTGCGCAGCAGTGCTTGGGTTAACGTTTATTAATGAAAATTACGTTACGTTAAAAAAAAAATTGACCCTGCCCCCTTCTACCATAGTATGTTTCATTTTCAGGGCATGAGGATAGAATCCTCAAGTTCTGAAATGGCACCGGACACATTTCGTCTTATGTTGTGGCCCGCCAATCAAAGCACACGCTCCCATGCGTTACGCATTGCGCTGGATGCTGTGGATTAGCTACGGTAGCCAAATTTTGTTACTAGCGTCTGCATGGGTAACTTAACGACAATGGAGAATCAATAGGAGGTGCAGATGTTTCGCTTCATTTCGATACATGACCATGAACATTTTGTTTACAAGATACACCATATGTAATTGTACTGGTAAGGAGTGCCAAGGTACAGAGTTTATCTTAACTGTTATAAACATAAAGACATCTACACGTTCAGTGGCACAGACATTTGGAACATAAAAAATCCAGTTTAACTTCAAGAGCTTACAGGAGAAGTTATGGCTGAGTTACTGTTACAGCATAGTTTAATTTATGTTCAAGAGCTATTGTCTTAGGCATAGAGGAACAAAGAAAGCTTTGTGGAGCTCTTGTGATGAATTTCCACAGTTCACCATGAAAGGATTATTATTAATTTAGCTCTTTATGTTGATCTATTATTTTATCTTTTTTTAGCTTATTTTTCTAGTTTGTTATTTTTGGTTAAATTGAAGGAGCTAAAGTAATGGCTGCCGCCAGCATGTCCCATCCGCCATTATTTTTGTTGCAACGTAGTGAACTCATACTACCATGAGTACCATGCGAGACCCATCTGCCCCCAAGGGGGGCGCAAACCACTAGGCACCACAGATTATTTTTTGTGTGTGTTTTGTTTGTTTGAGGGGGGAGCAGCCCCTTAGGGATGGGTCGCTCGCCTTAGGGGAGCACGTTTGGGGGCATATCGGCCAATTTATATTAGGCCCATCTGGCCCCGCAGAAACCACTAGGCACCAGGGATTATTGCATGGGCGCATGTTTTTTTTGTGGTGGGTGGTGGCCCCCTGGGCAAGGGTCACTCTCCCCATGGGGGTAAATTACTTTTGGCCATTTCTGCCTCTCTTGGGGCCAGATCGTTCTATTTTTGTGAGGCCCATCTGCCTCCAAGGAGGACAGAAACCACTAGGCACCAGCGATTATGTTTTGTGTGTGTCTTTTTGGTTTGGAGGGGCGGCCCCTTGGGCAAGGATCGCTCCCCTTAGGGGGGCATTAATTTTGGACATTTCTGCCCTCTTTGGGGGCAGATCAGACTATTTATATTAGGCCCATCTGCCCCCAAGGGGTGCAGAAACTATTAGGCACCAGCGATTATTATGCGGGTGGATGTTTTTTTTCTTGGTGGGGCGGCTCCTTGGGCAAGGGTCGCTTCCCCATGGGGGCACATTACTTTAACCACTAGAAACCAGGGAAAAATCGTAAATGTTTGGTGGCAAGGTGTTTGTAGACTGGCGAAGTATTTGTGATCATAATGTTTTATTTCTCCTTTTTGTTCTAGGTCAAAGCTTTTGATTCCTTTGCTGTGACTCTGGCAGTGGTAGACCTGCACTTTATGTAGTTGTATGTGTTTGGTAAGAAAAACTTTTGTTGGACTATTTACTCCAAATGAGTATTGTTGTCAGGCAAGATTGATTTTTTTGTAAATTGTGTACTAAATGCTGAATATTTAGCTTCTGTTTCATTGTGTGTGAAATTGCCTTTAGATTTGTGTACAATGACATTTGTGTTGTCGTATGCATAATTTTATTTTGTTTTTCCCTTTTAGTGGGATATCATTGATCCTTGCTGTGTCTGTGCAGAGCAGGTGTTGTGAGTCTAGCTGTCTCAGGCAAGTGAGTGGTATCATTTTTGAGTATTTATGTTATTACTTATTTTACACAGTGTTGGTTGTTGTAGGCTTAGTTGTCAAGTTTCTTTTATTAGGAAGGATCATGGCTAGCTGCAGATTGACTGCTTAGCAGGTTATTGGTATGCTTTTTGAGTCTTCTTCTGACCATGATTATGAGACTGGCTCTACATCTGAGGCAGAGGAGGAAGTGTCATATTCTAGCAGTGAATTTTCTGTCCAAGAGGAATCATCTGATGATGAAGCCACTCTGAGTGCGGATGAAGTGCCTGTTTTAGAGGAGGCCACTGATGTGCCAATAGTGCAGCAGCCTGGAGCTGAAAGGCTTCCCACTGGAAGACCTGAACTCTGGGTTGCCCCAAACATGTTGTTTATGGACGATGTATTTTTGGAAGAGATTGTTGAGTAGACTAATTTGTATGCAGAACAGTATTTGAGGGACAACAGTGCCAGACTGAGGCCACACTCTGGAGCGACCTGGTGGTTTCCCACAAATCTGGAAGAGTAAAAGAAGCTCTTGAGTTTAACTTTTTGATGGAGCTGATAAGGGCGCAGTCACTATCTTCATATTGGTCTACTAGTCCATTGATGGCAACAGCTATATTTCCTGCCACCATGAATCGTAATCTGTATTTGCTTCTTCTTTCGATGCTGCATTTTGTCGATAATTCTTTAGCGTTGCCACAAGATCACCATGATTGTGACCGTCTTTTAAAGATTCGGCCTGTCCTTGATCACTTTGCAGATCGGTTTTCAGAGATCTATGTTCCAGGAAAAGAAATAGCTGTAGACGAGTCTTTGGTACTGTTCAAGGGCCGGTTGGTTTAAAGCAAGTACATTCCCAGCAAGAGGACACGTTATGGAATTAATATGTATATGCTGCCTGAGAGTAGCACAGGATATGTCTATATTTTTTGGGTCTACACTGGTAGGGATTCCAGTATTGACACCCCTGACAACCTTAAAATGTGACTAATATCACACATTTTTCTTGTATTTATATGCCACAGTCTTCCAGAAGTAAAAATAAACCAGAAATGTCCTACCACCCACTATTCTCCCCGGTTTCCTGATAAAAATGCTACCTCACTTGTGTGGATGGGCCAAGTGCCCACGACTTGGAAGGGGCCAAAACATAACATGGACCCATCAAAATTATCTATTACAAAACTACCTGTTTTTTCAGATAGGGAGAGCACCTGCGTTTTTGGTCGCAGGCTCGGCGGCCATCTAGGGAAACCTACCACACCCAGACATTTCTGAAAACTAGACACCAGGGGTAGCTCAGGGAGGTGTGGCTTGACCTGGCCCAACAGTTCGGCCCCGTCCTTGTCCTCATTGTCATGAAGGAACAGAGCCAACACCTGGAGGTAGGCATCTAGTTTGTCAATGAGGGTGTATATGAGCTGCTCATAAGAAGCAGCCTTAAACACCTCCGCTGTCCATTCCATATGCATCAAGAGGTGTGGAGAGCACCAGGAGTGAAGTACACACAGCTTGACCAATGTCATGACTTCGGCCAGAAACCAGCACTTGTCCCAAGACAGCTGCGGTATTGCAGACATATTGTGCAAAACTTTGGTGGAGCAGGGAATGGGATGGACAGCAGTGCGGGTCAATATAGTCTGGACCTCAACCCAGAACCCACGTAAACTGTGGCAATTGACTAGTACGTGCAAGATGTCACAGCTGGGAAGGCTGCAATGCTAGCAGAACGAGTGATGGAGAATGCCAGCGTGCACCAGTTTCTAGTCATTCAGAGGTTTAAAGAAGAAGAACGCCATCCTTGCCTACCACACCCTCTTATCGAGACCCTCAAGGAGCTCATCCCAGGCCTCCCCATCATATTTCACCAGAAGAATGGTCTGCGTGACTCCCTCAGCTGGACTGATTGCAGGACGGAGTGTAGGTGACGGATCAAGAGGTTGTCCAGCCCCAACATCAAACAGCGGTAAGTGTTCCACACCTGAAAGTAGGCGATAATGGGGGATGACTCCAGGGTCCACGGGTGCGCCCCCATGAGAGGGTGGAGGCAAACCAATAGCTGCAGGTAGCACCAGTACTGATGCAGAAGCAGGCAAAACTCCTCCTGGAGAGCATGGAATATCTTGAGAGGCCTGTCCACCATTAAGTGGGAGAGTGTTTCAATGCCAGCTCGCCTCCACGCGGGCTAGTCCGGCGGCGAGCTCCCAATATGAATAGCTGTATAAGGGCTTCGATGTGGAGATTGAGATCCATGGACGGTGGGCATACTTCCACGCGGTACCCATCGCACAGACCATGGGGTTGACACACACACCCTGAGGGTGCCGTAGGCATATAATGGAGAAAACCCAGACAGGCTCACCAACAAGCTACACTCTATCAGTGCCCACAGGGAAGGGTCCACCACACTACGTTGTAGGTAAGCGAACTGTGCCAACTGAAGTGGCAGGACATAAGTGTTCCACAGATGGAAGGGCTAGGCCACCATACTGTCTGTGCGCTTGCAGCCTGGAGGCGGCCATACATGAGAACGTGGAGCCGCATATAAAGCTCCTAATGAGTTTGTCCACGGAGTCCACTGGAAGGGTCTCAGCACGTAAGTGAACCTGGGAAAGGCGACTATCCTGACCGCCCGCACACGTCCACAAAGGGAAAGACTGAGGTGCATTAATTTGGGAAAATCTGCCTTTGTGCCCTCCATCAGGGGTTTGAGGTTGCCTTTCATCGTATTCTCCTGCCCTCACTTCACCAGTATCCCCAAATACTTGATGCAGGTTGGTGTCCAATGAAATTGGTACCCTTAAAATTGCCGTAATGAAGGAGGAAAGATGTATGGCTTCAATCTTCCCCTAGTGGACCTTGTATCCCATTATCAACGCGATGTCTTCCAGGAGAGCACAGAGGGCCGGGAGCAACCAGTCGAGATCCATGAGCATTAGCAGGATATTATCGGGGTAAAAGAGGATAGAGGAAGGGGCATCCGGTATCAGAACGCCCACAATATCCGGGGACAGATGCATGGCTGCAGCACCGGGTTCTAGGACAAGGAGAAAGAGTAGTGGAGAGAGAGGGCAGTCCTGGTGCATCCCCCGGCAGATCGGAAGGGCGTGGAGAGGAAGCTCTCACAGTTCACCTGCACAGACAGGTCACTGTATAATAAGTGGACCTTGGAAATGAAATCATCTCCCAGGTCAAACTGGCAGAATATCGCAGAGATATCCTCATTTGATGCCACTGACTGCCTTCTCGGCATCCAGGGAGAGGACCAGAGCCTCCTGTGGGAGAACCTTCAAGAGTTAGAGGACAAAGGCTAGGGTGCATGGGTGCTTATGGGAAGAACAGCCCAGGACAAAGCGGACCTTGGTGTGATGGACCAGAGTAGTGATGACATTTTTAAGATGGGTGACTAAGACACTCACCAGAATCGTCACATCCCCACTCGAGAGCAAGATAGGCCTGTAGCTGTCACAGGAGGGGGGGGTCCTTGCTTGGCTGGGAAAGCACAGTATTGACAGCCTTGTTGCAAAGCGGCTCTAGGTGGCCCAGGTCTTAGTATGTGCCGCTAAAAGGGACTCTGTTGAGCCCACAGCCATCCACTTATAAAATTCTGCAAAGAAGCCATCCTCCCCAGGTGACTTGCCATACAGAGCAGCTGTAACTTGAGCGATTTCATCCTTAGTGATAGGACCAGAGAGCACAGCTCTACCATTGTCGTTCAAGCGGGGCAGAGCAATCCTGTCCAAAAAGCTCTGAATCCAGGGCTCATCGGCTACTACCTTCGGGGTGTAGATGTGGCCATAAAAGGGTGTAAAGGTGTCTGCAAACTCCTGGTCGTGAGTGACTAAACAACAGCCAAAACCGCCACCTCCCGTTGGCGGAGTTGAGCCGAAAGCAACCTTCTCGTCTTCTCACCCGCTCATAGTGGCGGTAGCAGGGCTTGTGGAGAGCATGTTCTGCCTGAGGAGTGAAGAGGTAGTTAAATGGCAAACCTTGATTTTTCTTAGCTCCTACATGTAGATATTGTAGGTCGCACCAAGTAGGGATGGGTCACATAACAGATCAATTCCTCAAGGGAGGCCGTTGTTCTGGGCGATGCCTGTTGTGAAGGGCAGTGTCGCGCATGAGCTTCCCCTGGAGGGTAGCCTTCGCCGCAGCCCAAAGAGTCCATGCGGACTCCACTGAGCCTTCATTATCACCCAGGTATGTAGTGAGGTGGGACTGCAGAAGCCTATTGCGAGCTGGCATGCAGTAGGAGGTATTGAGCCGTCAGTGCTTCCGTATGGGGTGTACCACCTCAAAGTCGAGCAAGAGGTAGGTCAGAGAATGATCCATGAACAATTCCTCCAGAATGCCAGCAGTGGCCGCCACTGGCAGGAGGGCATGGGAGAGTAATAAATATTCCAGTTGGGATTTAGTGTCATGTACTGGGGACATATAGATATAAGACTTGTCGGCTGGACTGAGTAGCTGCTAAGCTTCCAGCAGACTATGGTCAGCCTGGAGGTCACACATAAGGGCCCTGTCTGGGTTGGCCAGCCTGTAAAAGGGCCCTGTGCGGCGAAGAACTGGGTCTAAGGCCACATTCCAGAACCCTCCCATCCTTGAGCATGTGGTTAAGTCAGAGAGGGAAGGCCGCTATGGGATCTAGGGGGGCATAAAAGGAGACCATACAGATGACCCAGTCCATAATCTTACGACAGACACTAAAGTACCGGCCCTCAGGGTCCGACCACATTTTGAGGATGGAGAAGGGGAGCGACCACTGCAGAAGGATACCCACCCTGCATCTGTGAGGCACCAAAGCGACCCCAGGGCAGAGTGTAGCAGGCGCTGCTTGCGTGGAGCACCTTCCCAACCCAATTCCGACAGACTTTGTCAGACTATATGCATGTAAGGTGCGTCTTGTGTAGAACAGCAATGACAGCCTTCAAGTGCAAATAAGAGAGGCCCTCTTGATATAGTGGGTGAGGCCATGGACATTCTAGGACACAACCATCAAAGGCACCGACCCATGAACAGCGAACCGTGGGCGCCAACACAAAAGAAGAGGAGGGGACACAGGCGGGAAGAACGGGGGGGGCGAGAGGAGGTAAGAAAAGGGGGTGGTGAAGTAAGTTGAGAAGGAAAAAGAAAAACAAAATGGGACCAGGTACCCAACAGGTAGAGGGTGCAGGGGAAAACTGTTTTCCATCCAGGAACCATGAGATAGGCCAGGAAAACTGGTCAAGAGCGTTGATTGGGGAATAGCCCTGGATGTGTGCGGGGGGAGCAAGAGCGAGAGAAGCAGGGGGTGAAGGAGAGCTCTTGCAGCATACACGGGTGCTCACATTCGACCCCAGGTTAACAAGAGGGGCAGAAGGAGCATAGTGAGCTTCAGCACCAAGTATCAGAGCAAGGCATCCCCCCCGGCCCCAGGGGCAGTCACACCCAAATAGCCTTTCCCAAGTGGCGTGAGCCCACTACTGCAGCACAAGTGGGGGCACCAAAGCAGCGAGGAGTTGAACTAAAAAAGGTCGGCAGGGGGCAAGAACCCAGTGCCACAGAACCCTCACAGGACCCCCAGATTGCAGTGAACAATACACAAACAATGTAAAACCAATGCCAAGGAATATGCGGTAACAAACAATAATGCCCAGCAAAGGAAGGGGTTCAAGTAAACAAATAAAACATAAATCACGTAACAAGTAGCAGCCAACTTACAGTATGCAAATGGCAGCAACCCCCCCACCAACTCCCCCCCTCACACCCACCCCCGCCAAAGACAAAGGAGGAACATTCACAGCATCAACAAGAAGCATGTTTCCCAACATGGAAAGGTTGAAACAGCAGGCCAGGGAGAGAAGAGCCCCTCTACCACCATTGCAAGTCATAGAGGATGCGTGGCAATACCCCATGCACAACGGCAGCCACAGCAGGGGGGGACTGCACCCAGAACCAACAGCAGAGACTATAAAAACTAGAGTAAGTAAGTACTCAGCCAGTCGGTGACGCTGGCAAGCACGCTGGCCTTCTGCTGACATCCTCCACCAGGGTGGGAGGCTCTGTGGCCTTCAATGGGGAGCAGGATTGGTCTCTGCTGGATATTTGCCTCATTTCCATCACCGTCTCAATGAACCTATCTTTGCTGGTGTGAGAAGATGCAGGGAAGGGCTGCTCCTGTAGCCTGCTGTGCAGTGTTGTCGGCCTGATGCCTTGGTGGGGGCTGGGTGCCCTGTCCATGTCAGAATCTTGCAGGGAGTCCAGGAAAGCCTTGAGGTTGTAGGGGCCCAGGAAGTCTCTGGAGTGACCATTTATGGTAATGCACACCCTCGCAGGCCATATTTGATGCCCCATTTCTGTTCTGCAGGGCTGAGGGCCAGAAATGCCCAGTGCTTGTTGTTGGTTTTCCTAGAGTAGTCCCTCGCATTTCAGGTCTCATGGCCCTCATAGGCATAAGGACCATAGGTGCGGGATTCGGTTAGGATCTACCGGAGCTGTGCATGACGTAGGAAACAGGCAATGAAGGATGGGCTTGTCAGCTGACGTGGGGTGGGGGGCGCGGACGCGGTGGGCATGCTGGACCTCCAGCGGTGGGGTGAAGATGAGCCCCAGGAGGCATGGGGAGGGCATCACACAGGAAGAGCCCAGCGCTGTTCCGCTCTGCCTGCTCTGAAAAACTGAAGAAGCGAACATTATCTCTCTGACTCCTATTCCCCAAGACCATAATCTCACAGGAGAGATGGCGAAGTTCAGCCTCCTGTGCAACTACAGCACCTAAATGGGCCTCCAATTTGACAAGGCGGGACTTCACTCCATCTAGGCGTCCTTGTAACTCCACAATCTCCGCCCGAATGGTTTGTGTCAGAAGTAGGGTCCAGTTTGCAACCCACCGCCGCCATTTCCTGCAGAATGCGAGCCATGGGGTCATCCATGCAGTCCAGTGGATTGGGGAGTGTGGCTGCCTCAGAGAAGAGGAGCTGTCTAGATGCCTTTCCAGAGGCCATGAGAGCAGGAGCCGGGTCCAACGGGCACAAAGACAGCAGACAGCTGGCAGCCACAGCAGCACCCACGCGTGTGGTCTAGAGGGAGGCCTTGGTAGGAGAGGAAGGATGCAGGCCCTCCCCGCCCCATGACGGGCAGGAGCCTTGGGTCACAGCAGTGGAGGCAGGCAGGCACAGATGGACCCAGTCCCCAGAGACCAGGGGAGCGGGAGGGCCCCAAACAAGGTCCAGGTCTCAAGGCAGGGACACAGGAAGGGTGGTACCCAGCCTGGCCTCCAGCCGTGCCCTGGGAGGTGCAGGAGTGGAGGCAGAGGGCTCCGAGGACTCTGCCCGAGGTCCAAATCAGGGGGGGGAGGGCAAAGGTTTCACACCTTTCTGTGAGGGTGCCCTCTAGCAGTCCTGCTCCAGCTGCGGCGGAGGGGGGAATAGGAGAGAAGCCAAACAGGTCTTGTCAATTCTCTAAAGGTGGTGGGCCCAGAAAAACACCCACTACTTCAAGATCCAAAGCCCAGCAGGACTGGAGCATGATCCAAGATGCAGGAAACATGAGGGGCATTCAACAAGCTCGCGGGGCTGGGCACTTCCATCGCGGACCTCAGTCCACCTATTGAAAAGGGCTATGGGCTCCTACAGCCCTCCCAAGCAGAAAAGGGGAGCCACGTCTCCTACAGCAAAGGGGTGATGTGAGCATACCGGGCCCTCTCAGCAAGTAGGGCAGGGTGGTGGTGTAAACAGATAAGATGCAGCCATGCACGTGGGCCGATAGTGAGGCCCCATTGTGAATCAGGATTACGTTGGCCCCTATGGCCATCAGCATTCAGGGAAGTAACATCCCATGTGAAGGGGGGTGATCCGAGCTCGCAGCTGTAGAGGGGCAAGGGTGTGCCCCGGGCCCCCCACAGCAACTAAGGCGGAACACTAGCTATCCGGGCCAGGCAGTTCATCTGGAGCTTCTTTGTGTTCTGGGGGTGCAACCCACAGAGCAATCAGTCTGCAGCAGGGAGGCCCATCGGCAGTGGCCCCCAAAATCCAGGACATGCAACATGTGGAAGAAGATGCAGGATTACATCAGGGACGAGCAGCTGTGACCAGGCCAGCTCCCAGATCACACGTCCCACAGGCTGCTCCCCCACTCCTGTCTCCAGTGGCCCCCAGCAGGCCAGAATTGTCATTAGGGGCCCCCCTGAGGATGTAGAAAACACTGGTAGAAGTGTAGCATGGCAGTGCCCCCCAAGGATGACACTGGAGTCGTCCCAGCAGGCGATGGTCCACAGAGATTCAGTTTCAGGCAGCCAACAGTGTCAGAGGCCCAGCTCTGCCCTCCAAGTTATCATTATTACTTGGAATAGCTCCTGAACAGTTCTGCAGTAGTTCATGCCATCTGTTTCTGTAAATTCTATAACCGCTCCTGTAAATTCTACTTTCTTCTTAGCTAGGCTAAAAGTTTATCTAGGTTTTCTCCTTTTAAGTGTAGTTTGGTCTGCCCAATTTTAACTTACATGTTAAGTGGTTAATGGTGTTTTCTCTCATCCTTAATCAATTCCTGCATAACATTGTTACTACATTAAAGTTTCAGATCAAGCTTGAGATACCAGAACAATCTTAATAAAATCCTCTGTATGGTCTCTCTTTCTGCAACTACAATAGTTATCCAAACTCACCAAAGAATTGTCTTAATACATATTTCAATAAATGGAATCTGAATCAATGTTATGTGGCAGAAATTTGAGGTATTGGTGATATTTTATTTAACCTTTGCAACAATTTCTTCTGCGCAACCATTAAAGTGATGTCTAGACTTCTGCACAACCAATAACGTGACAAGTAGAATTCTAGATTTAAAAAGAAGAGTCTTGAGAATCAAGGGATAACGGTCCTTGGTTTGGAAACAAATACTATTCCCAATACTTTCTAAAACCAAGGTTGTGTCCATTTGTTGAGCATATCAAAGTTGGGACCTCTGTACACCTACCCTATAAACTGTAACTAATGCAATACAAAAACAAATTGTTTTTCCAATGATTCACTGCAAAAGTGGGGAAAACATGCCCAGCAAGTAAATATATTATTATTTCACATACCTCTTATGCATGTCCAGCAGTCTTCTTTCTTATTGTGCTTGGCAAGCTCATCTTCGGTGACCTCAATAAACCTTCCCTTAAGCCCTGATAAGTCTTTGTGGCTTTTTGTCAGTCTCACCCAGTCCATAAGACTTCTTCCTGGCTTCAGAGGTACCTAAAACACAACAAAACGGTTTTTAAGAGTATCTACGATCAACCATAACACTTTCAAATATCCAAGTCTTTGTGCATTATTCACCAGCTAAGCATGGTATATTCTGTTTTCACAGTGTACTAAGCCATCAGGTACATTCATGTTAGAAAATGTATAAACAAAACTATTCTTCTACGGTGGACACTGCTAGAAGGCACAGTCTGCTGGCTGAGGGGGCCTGCCTCGTCGGGTGATGCTAGGAGAATTGAAGCTGAGGTCGGGCCACCTAATTGGAGGCAGACACACCGCAAGGATCACTCCTTCGCAGCGCCCGCAATTCGACTCTGCACTAGTGAGGCCGCTGTGGGCCACTTTAATGTGCTTTTGGGGTTACAGAGATACAGAGCTTGGGCAAGGAGCATCCTCCTCCATCTCCAGTCAGGCCAAGCCCCTTTTTTAAGACCACAGAGGCGCCACATAACAAGGTGGTGCTGATTTTATGTGATTGTAAAGACCAGTATGAGGATTTAACTAGTCTAATACAAGGTGACTCCATCTTCTGCAATATGTATCTCTTCCATGTTGAAGCTACTTCTAGATGTAATGCTATCTGTATTTAACCACTGACTCCATCTTGACCACTGACTCCATTTTGGGCTTAGCGTAGCTTCACGTGTCTGCAGTCACATCAGTAGTGCAGGGTTTTTCCACACCAAGCTTGTTTTCCAAATAGAATATTTTTGGGCTTCTTCCCACCAGCACCGGATTGCACTGTGCTGGAACATAACATGGGGGATGCAGAAAGTAGACTTGATAAAACAATCTCAGTTTGGGAATATTTTCAATGTACTGCTCCTCTGTCTCTGGAATGCGCATCGGGGCAGGGCCCGTTCCTTTGCGTGTTTTCATCACTGACAGAGCATGGCCAGCACTCGAATGTCATAACTTACTCAAAGGGAGGGGGAAGTTGCCAGAACCTTCCTCTTGGGTTTAAGGTATATATGGTGGTGAAGCTTGGCACTGAGGCATTTTGGGGGTGGACGCACTGCCGAAATCAAACCCCATTGGGGAAGTTTCTCCTGTCTGGGGTTCCTCAGCTTGATGTTGGCAAGGATGATGTTGGATTTGATCCCCATGGTGATGCATTTGTATTCTTAATTATCTAACTTGGAGCTATATATATATATATATATATATATATTTACATATATATATATATATACACACACACACACACACACACACACACACGTGTTTTACTGCATTCAAGTTAAATGCTCATGTTCATATTTTTGCATGTTTTTATTTGATAGTGCCTTAATACATTTATTACTCAAACTAAGAGTGCTCCATTCCTTGGCACTGTTTCCTCTTGGTTTGAAGCAAAGCAGAACAGATGCAACTCCATAAAGGAGTCGTCACTAGATGGATTATTGGCAAGGGTACCAAATGAATAGGTTGAATGTATTGCAGATTTGAGCAATAGTATCAGTTCTGGAAGAAAGCCAGCCACATTTATTTAATCTCCTATTGTTGCTAAGAGACAATGTAGACTTCGAACTAATAAAACTGATAGTTTTACTACAGAAGAGATTTGGTTTAATAGATAAATGTAGGGGATAATTGTCACTATCAGTTCTTGTTAATGCTCTGAACTGAGCCAATACATACCATCTTTCTAGCACTAATAAAATGTAAACTACCCTGCTTTTGTTACTTCACCTAAAGAAGGTAAATTCTCGTGACCATATACATTTTAGATCTTCCATTGCAAGAGTGCATACCAAATTTAAGGATTAGAGAATTAAGTTGTATGGCCGTAGTGAACCATTTTTTTAAGCGCCTCTGCATTCAGTCTCTGAATGCCTCTAGACCCATCTTCACAGTCTGCAATAGTCAATAAATGGTATAGCCGCAAATATTCCATTAAAATCCCCAGCGATGACTAGCTTTGCCCATGTAATGAACTCCTTGTTTGACTCCATGTTTCAACTCACAGGACAGTTGTAGACATTATACAAGCTCTCAGCTGTGCCATTAGAACCTCTTCAAGTCAAACCAATTGATCAATTAGTCTATTTATACTTATTGAACACTCAAGTTTAATGAAATGTGCATCCAGATTAAAATACCCCCAGTTGGGTGGCCAGCTCTCAAAGGCATGCTTCAACACTATCATCTTAGTAACCAATTATGCTCACAGGCGTTGTGGACCAGGACTCTCGGAACAGTATAATATCAAATTGGTTTATAAATTCAACCCAGTCTGGATCAGACAACTCAGAACGCAACCTTGCTCCGTTCCATGACAACAGCTGTAGATCAGATAAACAGACTATACTCTCTGATACAGAGTTAAGTGTCTGAATCTGAGGGCTAGCAATGGTGGCACCATCTAGATGAGGCGAGTAGCTAAGTAATAGGGAGCTCCCTCAAGTCATAGTACTTCAGTTCTAATAGGAGCAAGTGGGCCTGAGAGTAGAATACGATTGTGAGATTCCAGACTTTCAGTTCCTGCTCGATGTGGGTCTGAGAGAATTACATCATTGGATTTTAAATGTATTTTGGATTGAATTTTTGAGCCCATCGGTGGTAAGGTCCTTGCTTCCACTGCTATTAGCCCACCTACTAAATCGTGGCTGTCTAGTATGAGCTTGATAGAATCAAATTGGTTAATTTGCCCAGAAAGATGGTGGGCTGAAATGATGTCTTAGTGGATTATAGAACTGAACTGATTTAATTGAATCCAATGTGCCCTTGCCCTCCCCTTTTTCCTAGTTTCAACTTGGGCACGTTCGTCATAAAAATTACAGCTCTTCTATAGGGGTCTGTTTGCAGTTTCAAATCTGAGCATTCGAAGGGCGACTTCTCCGCCATGTACGGAGATCCTCTGGAGGTCAGCCTCAATTCTTTGTTGTGGCAGACAGTGACACCCCTTCACCAGTGTCTGGTAGGATGATTGAAATTTGTAATCCTAAAGACCAACGTATTCATCAGTAAGTTATTATTTCCACTCAAAAGGGGCAGGTTTGATTTATTATTTTAGCAGTTTGAGCACCCCTTGGATCAGGAATCCTTCCTCTGGTCAATCCTGGGAGTGTGTTCAAAGCACCCTGGCTAGGAGGTAATGATTTATCTTCCTTACAAGGATGATCTGGTCCATCTGAATTAGATGCCAGCTGTTCAAGAGGGTTTATCCTTCCGGGTACAAGGACCTAGGAGGTCCTCTGGCTGGAAAGTGGTATTATGACTAAATGAATGACCTCCTGAAGGTCCCTTACCTTGTTATTCAATAGGGAAGTTGCATATTTGATTTGGGAAAACTCGGCTTTTAAGAGGTCCATTTATGGTCCTTGCTCCCTGAGTGTCCAATGTCTGTTTCCCCTTCTCACACTCCGTTGCAGCAACATAAGAGTTGGATGGGTCAAGGTGCAGTTATTGTGGCTTGCCCCTAGAGGACCTAATTGGGGAGTAACGTGTTTGTAGGCACCTCCAGAGGCTTAAGAATCGCAGTAAGCCTCGCTGACTGGTTAAATCCCTGAGAGTCGGGCTGGGAAGGAATGATAAATTCAATATTTTCTGTTTTGGAAGAGGGATGGCCCGTTAAAGGGCTTTTGCAGTTAACAAGGGTTAGGCCCTCAGGGCTTGCTCCACTCCCATGTAAAAACGTTTAATTTTACTCTTAGTTGGGGGCTGCGTCTTTTATTTATTTAATATTCCCTCAACTTCCATGATCAGCTCATTGATTTCGTAAAGGGTGCAGTTTTCGGCTCAATGCCTTGTTGCTTTAGGCCCCTTTTTGTTAGCTACGGGAGCGTCTGATGCCTTTCTTTTCCCTATGACTCAATAATTAATCAAAAGCCAGTGCTTGATTAAAAAAAGAAGTCAGTAGAAACGATGGCTACCAAGACCACAGAGAGTTTTCTGCTATTTGTAAGGATGTTCGCCTGGGGCCCCTTAAACCGGTTGCTAATGAGTAAGTCTTACCTTGAACATCTTAGAAATGTAATCAAGTAACAAGGTGGCTGATGTTAACCACAAAACTAAGGGGGTGGCCCTACCCTGTCTCTGCCTGGTGATGAAGTGCACAGGAAGGGGCTTCCTTGGCCCAGGCTTGGCCCGGGAGCAGCTCATGCGTGTCCCAGGCAGCGGTGATGGCCATAGTGCTATGTAGTGCCAGGAAGTTCCCAGGCGCCTCCTCCTCCTCCTGCACCTCATGCAGCAGTACAAGGTATCCTGGGATATGTAGTCCCCTCAGAAGCAGCGTCCAGCGCAGCGTGAATGGTGATTGCACTATGTAGCACCAGGAACTTCCTAGGGGCCTCCTCCTCATGCAGCAGTGCAAGCTAACCTGGAACAGATAGTCCAACAGAGGCAGTGTCCTGCCCAGTGGGAATGGTGATCACACAATTTAGCTCCATGAAGTTCCCAGGGGCCTTCTCCTCCTGCCCCTCGTAAAGCAGTGCAAAGTATCCTGGGACAGGTAGTCTCTTCACAGGCACCCTCCAGCTTTCTGCACAGTTTGCGCTATGTATTGCCAGGAAGTTCCCAAGGTATCCTGGGAAAGGTAACCCCCCTCAGAAGCATAATCCAGCGGCCCGTTCAGTGAGAATGACGATCTCACTGTGTAGTGCTAGAAAGTTCATAGGGGCATCCTCCTCTGCCTCCTCCTGCCACTCATGCAGCGGTGCAATGTATCCTGGGACAGGTAGTCCCCTCAGAAGATCAAAATGACAAAATAAGTTTGGCCCTGGCATAAAAGTTAAAACCAGCTGCAACTGCATAAGCAAAGCATTGTTAAAGCCGAAAAATGTGGCTTACACTCTATCTCAATGGAAATCATAACATTACAATTAAGCCTGCAAATAATCAGGAAGAGCTGAGATAGCTGTTGAATTCTGACCACCATCTGAAACTGATTTGAGATTCCAGCACCTTTTGTGAACGAAATTACTGCAAAAGCTAAAGAAAAGGGGTTTTCAGCGAAAAAGAAACATATTTTCTCAACAAAACATCTGCCCGTATGTCTGTGATGTACACCCTTTCTAAGATTCATAGAGATAGTGAACTTCCGACCCTCCTCCCACACCCCCAGCAGTTCCATTATTTCGGCATGTGGTTCATTTTGGGAACCACTGTGCCAGTACCTGGATTATTTAGTTAAGCCTTTAGTTTCTAAGACTCGGGTATACATGTGGGACAAAAGAGACTTCATTAACATTATCTAATATTATCAAAAATCTCCCTTTTAATGCTACTTCACTACTCACAGTCGCCATGAAAATCCAGGCTCTCTACAGGACAACAACATCCCCCGAAAGAGATGTGATTAATGCCCTTACTGAAGTATTTGACTCAATATCTCCTCCTACAGAAGTCCACACAAGCGTTATTGTGGAACTGGCTGAGACTGCCTTAACAAAAAATGTATTTAAATGTTTTGACAACTTCTATTTTCAAATCCAAACAGAAGCAGCAATTGGATTCTGATGCCCCTCAGACCTATAATCGCATGTCTGCTATGCAATCAGAATGACCACCTGAATTCAGACTCACTCAGACTTTCTGAAAGCATGACCCGTTCACTTACAGTGTTTTGGGTCTTGCCTTATGTCTTGGGGTCGTCTGTCGAGTCTTGTGCTTATTGTCAAACCACTGGGCACGAGACTTAGCAGAATGTGGAGGGTAGTGCATAGGTTACAGGAGACGGTTGGAGGAAGCCGGTGAAGCAAGACCAGTGATCTGTATCGCCCTGATAATTTAATAAACTTACCAATTGTACCAACCAATACTTTGTACAGTGGTCACAGGATTTCCCTGACACTGGGCTTATGCAGGCATATCATACAACACAACTATTATATGGAAAACAGTCTGGACTTACGATCCTTGTTAAAGAAGAGGAGTATCAGATATGGCCTAGTCAATCCAGCAACAAGCCTGGTAACAATGGAGGCCAAAACCAGTGAATTCTATGAAACGGAGGAACTGCAGAAATTCATGGAACAAGCAGAGGAACATTTGATGGATACCAGCACAGCATTAGATAACAATGATGTACAACCAGCAATTATCATACTTTGGGATAAAAATCAGCATGCAAACCCTCTACAGAATAAACATCTTCCTAACAAAGAACTCAACTAAGAGCATATTGTAGAAAAGGCTCCACAAAAGTATATCGATAAATCTAAGTCTGTCAGTTGATGCTATTATAACATCAACAAAGGCCACATACTAACTATATAAGATAATCTCACAGTGTATCCTCAATCCTCACATTACATCTCCTAAGATCCAACCACACCTAGTGTGCTAAAAAGGGACATGCTAGAAAGTGAAATGCAGCACGCTTGTATAAGGACACTGCTACATAGTATTGGAAAATGAGCTGTTTGGGTATTACCACTCTCTTTGGGATTGCCAGTATTACAGTAGAAAATCAAACAAGCTTTTGTGTTCAAGAAGAGAGACCTCAAGACAATGCAACTCAACACCTGATTATTTGGGATATATCTAGAGACTTTCCATGCATTTCATGTTCAATTTATTTTGCTTGTAAGTCACTTGCCACTACTGTAACAGGAGTACAATACTCTACTTTATCTAATGACAAAAACAGCATCCTTACTTTACAGTCCCCAAATATCATTTGTCTTTTAAGTTTAGTAGTGCAGAAGAAAATCTTGACATAATTGACATCCAGGAAATCTGACACTGTCTTATCGCAAACGGCTCTTCTGCTCATTCAAGAATCAGAAAAGTTAAAGAGAGACTGGTAGGGCAGGATAGCTTTGTCTTATGGGTGGAGCAACCTGGATCAACACCCATAGTCTCAAGCCCCATCCTTCAGAAAAAGCAGGGTCATTATTTTGACCCCCAAAAATCAGTAAGTGAGAATCTCACAGACATGGGCCAATATGAAAGAAATATGTATGTTTGCTAAGCTAACTGTGCAGGGATACTTGCTCATTCTCTAAATGTATGATCCTAACACGCAGAAGAATGACTTATTTTCTAAACTTACAGACTCTGTACTGAATTTGGTCAAGTGGAGTTCATAACTGGAGGAAACTAGAACCTAACATATAATTTAATATCCATGGTGTCTAAATTATCCAATTAGCAAACAATATACATTTCATACTTGCCCCCCAGGACAGAAACTAGAATGGACTATATACCAGTGAATGGTGTCACTCTTCAAATTATGGCAAGAAGAATATCAGCCCTGTCCATTTCAAACTGCTTCTAGGCCTGCATTTTATTGTTTAAAAACATAAGACTTCGAGAAATGCAATGTTTAATAAAAGTGATTATCATGAAAGTGGTTTAATAAAATACAATTTAAAAACAAATCAACATGTCTGAGTCTTTTTTCAACTTTTGTTAAGCTACAAAGTGCAGTCATAGAACCAGCTACAAGAGGGCCCAGCACTCCAGCTGAAGGGCAAAGACGTTCAGTTAGGAGCGCTTTAAAACGTATTGGGAGGCTCTCCTGGGGTCATGGTTTTCATGCCCCAGGAGACTTACTGTTTTTATATGCTGCTGGGGGGCTGCTGTACTCCTTGCAGCCCCCCACAGCATTAAAGAAATGATTTGGTGTTCCCTGCCCCTTCTAGAGATACCGCCAAGCTCCTAAAATATATCCAAAAAGCTCTTTCAGGGCATTATGGGGTATTCCTTGCAAGGAGCAGCGAATAATAAATTATCTGCTCCTTCCTTTCATTTACCATTTATTTATTTTATTATTATTTTTTCTGAGTGTCCCGTTCCCCACAGGGGACACTCACATGTTTAATTTTTGTGGGGGTCACGAGGGAGCCATAGGGTCCCCTTGGCCTGCTGGCTCCCTGTAAGCAGTCCTACAGGCAGTGCAGGAGCAGGCAATCCTTATTTATCTTTTTAACTGGGATGCCCCAGTGCCTACCCAGGGCACCCACATCATTTGCTATTTCATTGGGCCACGGGGAAACCTCAAGTTTCCTGCGGCCCGCTATCTCCCTGCAAGCACAGGATCCAGCCACTTTTTTACATACTAGGGTGCATAAGGGCCCACCCGGAGCACCACACAGCATTTTTGATATTGGGTTTTACAGGGGGAGGACCCCACAGCCCTGACAACTCACCTGTCTGCATCTATTCCCCCACCAAAGCTATGAGCGAACCAAAAAAATCCTTTTCCTTTGGAAACACAAAAGCGATGCAGATGGTGGCCCTGGGGACCCCCACCTCCCTGAGCCTACTTAGGCCATGGGAACGCCACCCTCCTGTGCCCAAATGTTTAGAAAAAAAAAAAAAAGGCCCTAGGGACCCCATCCCTGAGGGCTGTAACTTTAATTAAAAAGGAAGGGTGCCATGTGGGCCCCTCCCTGAGCCTTCATAGGCTCGAAGGACACCATCCCCTGCGGACAGCTCAATTACTGTGTCTCAGGAAGCCCACCAACAGGACACAGTGGCTTCCGGTCCACACTACCGCTGACAGGAAAAATGTGTTTGCTCTCATCCGGCAGAAGCATTTTTAAATCTCCCGTCATCAGGAGAAAACAATAAATCTAGGGTGCATAAGGGCCCACCCGGAGCACCACACAGCATTTTTGATATTGGGTTTTACAGGGGGAGGACCCCACAGCCCTGACAACTCACCTGTCTGCATCTATTCCCCCACCAAAGCTATGAGCAAACCAAAAAAATCCTTTTCCTTTGGAAACACAAAAGCGATGCAGATGGTGGCCCTGGGGACCCCCACCTCCCTGAGCCTACTTAGGCCATGGGGACGCCACCCTCCTGTGCCCAAATGTTTAGAAAAAAAAAAAAAAAGGCCCTAGGGACCCCATCCCTGAGGGCTGTAACTTTAATTAAAAAGGAAGGGTGCCATGTGGGCCCCTCCCTGAGCCTTCATAGGCTCGAAGGACACCATCCCCTGCGGACAGCTCAATTACTGTGTCTCAGGAAGCCCACCAACAGGACACAGTGGCTTCCGGTCCACACTACCGCTGACAGGAAAAATGTGTTTGCTCTCATCCGGCAGAAGCATTTTTAAATCTCCCGTCATCAGGAGAAAACAATAAATCTTCTCCCAGAGGGTGGTAGATTTAAAAATGCTCCCGCTGGTTGGAGGCAGACTAGTGTTCTGTTTCGAGAAATAGAACCCATATTACTTCCGCCTGGTGGGAGCCCCATAAATAGCTGCTCCCTCCAGGCAGGAGCACTGCTGGCTTCCGCACCATGAGGTGAGCAGGATGGGATGCAGGGGACCTTATGCTCCACCCTCAGTGCCATAAAATGTATGGGGGACCCTGGGAGATGGTGTAGTGAGGACCTAATGAGGCTCAAGGGTGGCCGCCCTCCCCTTTTAAATTAGATCTGGAGGCCTACACGATGTGGGGTTGGCCACAGGGCCTCGCCACAGACGGCGTGTGGCGTGGGATTGGCTTTATGCATGGTAATAAAATATTACTTTACATTTTAAAATAATCCTAGAAATTCACATGCACTGCCAATTACCCAAACATATAACATCACTCATGACATCTTCTATGATATCTTTGATAATATCACTGCAACATTTGCAATGAAATTATTGATGAGAAAACTGTGCATGGCAGTGGCAGGAGTTATATTTACCTTGGAGCATGAGGTATAGTTACTTGAAAAACTATAACTGTAACTAGTGAATTTCTGTGTTGTTTTAAGTTTAAAATGTTACATTGTTACTGAACATTCAACCTAACTATTATGTTATTTTAACCTATTTTTCAGTGTGTATATACATACACACACACACAATTCATTGTTTTAAAGAAATACACTTTTCGGAACTTTGAAGACACCACATCGCATACTAACATGATCTTTGGTATATTATTTACAAGCCAAATATTTTAAAGGGTCTGCCCTTGCATGTACACAACAAGACAAAGATGACCGTTGGTTCGGCTCTCCCTGTTAATTTGTTGTCACGTCAACCTCTCCAGAGCAGAAGGTGTGATAGATGCAGTAAAACTCAAGTACCAGGTTTGCCAGTTTGTGGAGAATGTTAAAAAGAAAAACTCAGGTAAATGATCTCATGGAGACACAATCACAGTTGTGCAACATTGTGTTGCTGCATATAACAGGTGTGGAGGGTGTGGTACGTAGACAGTGGTGAGTTTTGGAGCATACTTTCACAAATATATACTAAAGGATGATGTGGTCTCGTGCTGTAAAAACACCAATCTTCAGGAAAAAATGATCAGCAATTTGTAAGAAGACATAAGCTGACATTTCACCTATGTCTGTGTAGCACAACACATGTGACAAGATAAAAACAAGATTTAAAGGCATCTTTAATACTCATTCATTTTCAGAACGAACAGGAAACCCGTTTTTTGGCAGCTTCAGCTATCTCAGACCAGATAGGGCCAGTAGGCACTATAATAACTCACCCTGATAAAAACTGAATCCATAGCAAGAGGGCAAGTGACCCTGATAATGGTATCATACAAAGCTCCATACTTGCCTGAATCTCAGCAGCCAATCCCTGAAACAAAGCAGTTTCATATTCCATGACACTCGGATATGTTAAAGTGATGAGTTGTGTTTTGGAAGTATAGCCTTTTGATAGGAGACCTGGTACTCTATAGAAATAATAAATATTAAGCTGTTGCTAGTGTCTGCACTTTCTACTATTAAAAGGGCCGATACGATAGATGGGGACCGTGTGAGTCCCTACAGACGAGTGCCAGGAAGTGCATTACAATTAAACCCACATAAGAAAATCCACACAGAAAAAAACATACAAGACAAGATTCAAGTACACACCATGGAGGTTTATTTAAGATTTAGAATCACTGCAAAACTCAAGATAGTCACTTTGTTTCAAAATATTCAAAATGCAAATACGTGTAAATTAGAATAGGCACTGGAAGCTGAACCCTATTCTAGTTATTAGCCCGTATAGCACAAGACAAGTAATAAATCAAAGAGAAAACTGTCACAGTGACTGCTCAGTTTTAAAGGCAAGAGAATATCATGGAACATATTCTAAATTCAATGTCAAAGAACAAACTAATGTTGAATCGGCTCTCTAGGGAAGCCAAGAAGGTAATTGGCAAACATCCAAAAAACAACAGAATAGTTCTTAAAGTATTTCAGTGGCAGAGAACCAGTCACAAAACACGGTGTGATGTGGCCCTATGGGTTGTATACTTAGTGTTGCATTAATAAAAGCCTATAATCATCCAGACTTTTCATTACATATAAGAAGCTCGCTATAGAAACCCTCCTAAAAATTATATACAAGTAACATACATACAAAGTGGAAGTGAAATTACATTAGTGAACAATAGATACTTGACAATAAGAATTAAACGCAGTTTTGCTAGCTACGACTTCAACCTTGAACACTAAAACTTAATATGCGTGTCCCTTCAGCAGCAACCAGGCTTCCTCTGAAGCTAGTAAACTGATATACGAAAAAAAAAAAAAAAAAAACACACCACAACAGATCAAGGCACATTTCGTCTATTTATGAACAAAGGAAAAACACTATATAAATCAAATCATGAACCCATTGCTCAGCAACACTTTTAAAAGCCACATAAGCATGCTAAGATCAAACAAATGAGTTGTGCAGACTACTTTTGCTAACTTAAGCTCACAATTTTATTCATTCTTATTTTGTGCACTCAGTAGCAGAAGGAACTCCTAAAACTTTCCTTGAGCTTCAAAATCAATTAAATGTCAGCCAAGACCAGCACTAGCAATATGTTCAATGTATCCTTTGATAAATGAAGGAAACTAGGGAAACCACCCTTTGCCCTATAAACATTCACCAATCACCACTTCTTGGTAAAATGTGGCCACTACAAAAAACTAATCTCTGGCCTACATGAAGGATTAATGTAATGCTATCTATATGTATTTGACCACCGACTCCATTTTGTCAATTGACTCCATTTTTGTGCTTGGCTTCAGGTGCCGCGACATTGGTGGTGCAGGGTTTTTCCACACCAAACTTGTTTTACACATAGAACGTGTTTGCAGTTTTTCTCACCAGCACCGAGTTACACTGTGCAGGAACATAACATGGGGTATGTGGAAGGTAGACGTGATAAGAGAGTCTCAGCCTGTTAATGTTTTCATTTCATCAAGGAAAATTACTTCTCCTCTGTTTCTGGAATGCGCATTGGGGCAAGGCCGGTTCCTCTGCGTGTTTTCGATGCAGACATAGTACAGCCAGCACTTGAATTTCACAATCGAAGGGAGGGCAAGATTGTCGGAATCTCCGTCTTGAGTTTGTTTAAGGTATATAAAGGTGGGAAAACTTGGCACTGAGGTAGAAGGAGCGCACCTGAACGTGGACACACGGTTCAGAGTCAAGATCTCCCATGTTGGGAAGGCCTCCTGCCTCAGCCTTCCAGGTTTCCTCGGCTTGATGTTGGCAGGCATGAAGAATTCAACCCCCATGGTGATGCAGTTTATCCTGAATTATCCAGCTTGGCTGCGCACACACACAAACACATATACATAAAGTGATATATATATCACTTTTTCTGTCTGTCATTGTTTAAGTGCTGTGAGTATTTTGGCATTTACACATATTTTATTGCATTCAAGTCTCATGTCATATCTTTGTGTGCATCTATTTGATATTTGGGAAGTGCCTTAATAAATTCATTACTTGAACCAGGAGTGCTGCATTATTTGGCATTGTTTCCTCTTGGTTCAAGACAGAGCAGCACAATTAATTAAAAGAGCTACAGTCCAACACTTTGGAACAATTACTCAAAAATATGTGGTCAACCTGAGTCCAGAAACAAAACACAGAAGAAGAATAGGAAAACATACTTAACACCCTGAAAAGTGAGAAATATCCTTTACCATGCATGCCTTTACCACAGATGCCTTTATCATGCATGTAGGAAGTTGGCTCTGTATTTACTATTTCAAAGTAAGAAATAGTGTGCACAGAGTCCAAGGTTTCCCCTTAGAGGTAGGATAGTGGCAAAAGTAGATAATTCTAATGCTCTATTTTGTGGTAGTGTGGTCGAGCAGTAGGCTTATCAGAGGGTAGTGTTAAGCATGTGTTGTACACACACAGGCAATAGATGAGGAACACACACTCAAAGACTTACTCCAGGCCAATAGGTTTTTATATTGAAAAATATATTTTCTTAGTTTATTTTAAGAACCACAGGTTCAAGATTTACAGTTAATACTTTAAATGTAAGGTACGTCACTTAGATACTTTAGGAACTTTGAATGAAAACAATATCATGTACAGTCTTTGTAAAAATGGCAATAAGCTATTTTCAAAGTGGGCACAGTGCAAAAATCAACAGTTCCTGGGGGAGGTAAGTAAAGGTTAGATTAGGAGGTAAATAAAACACTAACAAGTCTCAGTCCTGGGGCATAGGCAGCCCACTGTTGGGGGTTCAAGGCAACCCCAAAGTTACCAAACCAGCAGCTCAGGGCCGGTCAGGTGCAGAGGTCAAAGAGGTGCCCAAAACACATAGGTGCCTATGGAGAACAGGGGTGCTCCGGTTCCAGTCTGCCAGAAGGTAAGTACCTGCGTCCTCGGGGGGCAGACGAGGGTGGTTTTGTAGAGCACTGGGGGGACACAAGTAGGCACACAAAACACACCCTCAGCGGCACAGGGGCGGCCGGGTGCGGTGTACAAAGCAGGCGTCGGGTTTTGTATAGGTTTCAATGGAGGGACCCGGGGGTCACTCTAGCGGTGCAGGCAGGCACAGGGGGGGCTTCTCGGAACAGCCACCACCTGGGCAAGGCAGAGGGTTGCCTGGGGGTCACTCATGCGTCGAAGTTCGGTTCCTTCAGGTCATGGGGGCTGCGGGTGCAGAGTTGGTTCCAGGCATCAGGTCCCTTGTTACAGGCAGTAGCGGTCAGGTGGAGCCTCTGGATTCTCTCTGCAGGCGTCACTGTCGGGGCTCTAGGGGGGGTCGTCTCTGGTTACTCATGGGCTCGCAGTCGCCGGGGAGTCCTCCCTGTGGTGTTTGTTCTCTGGATCTCGAGCCGGGGGCGTCGGGTGCAGAGTGTGAAGTCTCCCGCTTGACGTTTCTGAGTGGATGTGTGAGTGAATGCTTAACTCTTTCAGTAGGTCTGTGAGTGGATGCATGAGGGTGTGGGTGGGTGAGTGTCTGAGTAGGTCTGTGAGCGGGTGCGTGAGGTCTGAGTAGGGCTGTGAGTGGGCACATAATTCTGAGTAGGTCTGTGAGTGAGTGCATGAGTTTCGTAGTGAGTCTGTGAGTGGGTGCATGAGCCTGGGTGGGTCTGTGAGTGGGTGCATGAATGTCTGACTGGGTCTCTGATGAGCACATGAATCTGTGAGTGGGTGAGTGAGTGAGTGTCTGAGTGTCTGGGTGTCTGGGAGTGGGTATCTGTAGATGTGTGAGTGATTCGGCCACAAAGGAACCTCTCCTGCCCTTTAATCCAACAAGAGTCCACAGCTTTGCTCAAAATGTCTACCCAAGTGGAGTTATTTCTGCCTCCATGGGTACATGTCACAGCTGTGCAATGGAGCACAAGTGCAGGAGGCTGGCCTGGCTTATAGTGGGTACCGAGTGGCACTTACACCTTGTGCCAGGTCCAGTTATCCCTTATTAGTAGATTAGTAGTGTTCTAGCAGCTTAGGCTGATAGAGGTAGCTATAGCAGAGCAGCTTAGGATGAACTAGGAGACATGCAAAGCTCCTGCTATACCACTTATATTATATAACACTATATCATAAGAAACACAATGCTCTGAGTTACTCAAAATAAAGGTACTTTATTTTAGTGACAATATGCAAAAGTATTTCAGAGCATATACTCCCTTAAGAGGTAGGTTAAATACTCAAAATATACACACAAACCAAAATCAGGTAAGTAAAACACTTAGAAAAGTAGTGCAAACACTGTAGAACACAATAGAATGCAATAGGAGACAATAGGCCTAGGGGCAACACAAACCATGTACTCCAAAAGTGTAATGCGAACCACGAATGGACCCCAGGCCTAGTGTAGTGTGTAGAGGGTCACTGGGAGTGTAAGAAAACACTAAGGGTGTCCAAGATACCCCACCCCAAGACCCTGAAAAGTAGGAGTAAACTTACCCTACTACCCCAGAAAGACAATAAAGTCGAGATAGGGGATTCTGCAAAAACAACAACTGACTGCAAAGCACTGAAGACGGATTCCTGGACCTGAGGACCTGTAAAGGAAGGGGACCAAGTCCAAGAGTCACGCAAGTGTCCAGGGTGGGTAGGAGCCCACTAAACCCTGGATGAAGGTGCAAGAGGGCTGCCTCCGGGCGGAAGAAGCTGAAGATTCTGCAACAACGGAAGGTGCCAGGAACTTCTCCTTTGGTCAGAAGATGTCCCACGGGGTGCTGGAGGATGCAGAGCTGTTTCCACACAAACAGACCACAAACAAGCCTTGCTAGCTGCAAGAGTTGTGGTTGAAGATATTGGGTGCTGCCAGGGCCCAGTAAGGACTAGGAGGTCGCCGCTTGGAGGAGGAGACAGAGGGGGCGCTCAGCAACAGAGAGCCCACGCAGAAGCAGGCAGCACCCGTAGAAGCACGTGAACAGGCATTCAAGAAATCTGAGCACGGAGGTCGTCTCAGCACAACAAAAGAGGGCCCCACGAAGTCGGTGGTCCACTCAGCGAGCAGCTGCAGATCACGCACAACACAGGATTACTGTCTGGCATGGGGAGGCAAGGATTACCTCCACCAAATTTGGACAGAAGGACCACTGGACTGTTGGGGTCACTTGGATCCAGCTCCTGTGTTCCAGGGACCACGCTCATCAAGATGAGAGGGGACACAGAGGACCGGTGATGCAGATGTTTGGTGCCTGCGTTAGCAGGGGGAAGATTCCGTCGACCCACTGGAGATTTCTTCTTGGCTTCCAGTGCAGGGTGAAGGCAGACAGCACTCAGAGCATGCACCACCAGGAAACTGTTGAGGAAGCCAGCAGGATTAGGCACTACAATGTTGCTGGTAGTCTTCTTGCTACTTTGTTGCTGTTTTGCAGGCGTCCTGGAGCAGTCAGCAGTCAATCCTTGGCAGAAGTTGAAGAGAGAAGTGCAGAGGAACTCTGGTGAGCTCTTGCATTTGCTATCTGAAGAGAAACCCACAGGAGAGACCCTAAATAGCCCTCAGAGGAGGATTGGCTCCCTAACCAGGAAAGAGCCTATCAGGAGGGGTCTCTGACATCACCTGCTGGCACTGGCCACTCAGAGGTCTCCATTGTGCCCTCACACCTCTGCATTCAAGATGGCAGAGGTCTGGGACACACTGGAGGAGCTCTGGGCACCATCCCTGGGGTGGTGATGGACAGGGGAGTTGTCACTCCCCTTTCCTTTGTCCAGTTTCATGCCAGAGCAGGGGCTGGGGGCTCCCTGAACCGGTGTAGACTGGCTTATGCAAGGAGGGCACCATCTGTGCCCTTCAAAGCATTTCCTGAGGCTAGGGGAGGCTACTCCTCCCCAGCCCTTAACACCTATTTCCAAAGGGAGAGGGTGTAACACCCTCTCTCAGAGGAAATCCTTTGTTCTGCCTTTCTGGGACTGGGCTGCCCAGACCCCAGGAGGGCAGAAACCTGTCTGAGGGTTGGCAGCAGCCGTAGCTGCAGAGAAAACCCCAGAGAGCTAGTTTGGCAGTACCCGGGGTCCATGCTGGAGCCCCGGGGATGCATGGGATTGGCACCCCAATACCAGATTTGGCTTGGGGGGGCAATTCCATGATCTTAGACATGTTACATGGCCATGTTCGGAGTTACCATTGTGAAGCTACACATAGGTTTTGACCTATATGTAGTTCACACGTGTAATGGTGTCCCCGCACTCACAAAGTCCGAGGAAATTGCCTTGAACAATGTGGGGGAACCTTGGCTAGTGCCAGGGTGCCCTCACACTTAGTAACTTTGCCAATAACCTTCACTAAGTGAGGGGTTAGACATATAGGTGACTTATAAGTTACTTAAGTGCAGTGTAAAATGGCTGTGAAATAACGTGGACGTTATCTCACTCAGGCTGCAGTGGCAGTCCTGTGTAAGAATTGTCTGAGCTCACAGTGGTTGGCAAAAATAAATGCTGCAGCCCATAAGGATCTCCTGGAACCACAATACCCCAGGGTACCTAGGTACCATATACTAGGGAATTATAAGGGTATTCCAGTGTGCCAATTAGAATTGGTAAAAATGGTCACTAGCCTGCAGTGACAATTTTAAAAGCAGAGAGAGCATAAACACTGAGGCTCTGCTTAGCAGAGCCTCAGTGATACAGTTAGGCACCACACAGGGAACACATAGGCCACAAACTTATGAGCACAGGGGTCCTGGCTAGCATGATCCCAGTGACACATATCAAACACACTGACAACATAGGGTTTCCACTATGAGCACTGGGGTCCTGGCTAGCAGGATCCCAGTGAGACAGTAAAAACACCCTGACATATACTCACAAACAGGCCAAAAGTGGGGGTAACAAGGCTAGAAAGAGGCTAACTTCCTACAACAAGGAAATGTCACCAGTGACCTTTTGTGCATATTGGCAATATGATTGTTCCTGGTGCGTCTTTCTCTAAAATTCTTTGATAACATGAATCCTCCTATAGAGTGGGAGCCGTAATTGCTCTCACATACATTGAACTGCTAAGCATGCTGCTCCCTGTGTGTTAGAGCAAACATTTTGCCTGTTTCCCTGCCTTCATTTCTGCAGGCAAGGAAACAGATGAAAACGTGACTCCCAGGCAAGTAAGAGCGGTTTGACAGCTCTTGCTTCTGGGGAGCGGAGTTCGTGTTTGCTCTGACTTGACAGGAGCTGTCAAAGTTCCCCCCAAGTCAAAGCAAACAGATATGTCCTGGGGATGCGCATCCCGGAACACAGCAGGAGTCGGCCCTGGGGAGGGGGGAAAATCAGTCTCCAGGGCCATATTTGGCTCCAGCCTCCTTCTCTGGGCAAGGGCTGGCCCCAGGGAGGTGGTGGTCCCCGAGGCCATAAATGGCCTAGGAGGGGCGCTGCGCGGCCCCTCTTTGTGATTATAAACAAAGCCCTGGGGAGTTGATGGTCCCCTGGGCTTAATGAGCCTTAGGAGGGGCTTTAAAAAAAATGCCCCTAGGACCTGGCACACTAGGAGGCTCTATTCAAAACAAGCACAGGAGACAGCGCTTGTTTTTTTTTGTTGTTTTCTTTGCTGGTTTCACGGCTCTGCTGCATTTTTCGGCGAAACTTTAAAAAAAATGCTTTTTTGCTCTGGTGGGGTAGGGTAGGGACACCCTGACACTTAGTTCTGGGGACCCTACCCTGCCCCCTTTTCTTTACATTTTTTATTGGACTCTGCTGAAGGGGAGTCCCAAAATGGCTTCCAGCACGTCCTGGTTGAAGTGCTGGCAGCCAATCAGATCTCAGCACGAGATCGGGGGTATTTGTGAAGCCTTCGCGTCTTCAGATATACATATTTGTTTTTCTTTTAATATCTCAAAAACTACTGAACGAATTTATACCAAATAACAAAAAGGCTTCTTTCTAGACCAAAACCTACTTTTCTGCCAAATTTTGTGTAATTCGGTCCAGCAGTTCAGGCTGTAGTCATGTTCAAAATCCTGATGGGAACTATAATGGGAAACACACCTTTTTTTTACCCCCACCCTTTTTGTCTTGGCCCCCACTCAACGGTTCACCCAAAAACTTCCCATGTACAACAAGATTCATGGAAACACTTTTTTTTAGTAAAATCCCGTGAACATTCGTCAAATGGCACCAAAGATGAGTTTTGAACAGGACTACAGGCAGAGCCGCCGGAAGGAATTACACCAAAGTTGGCAGAAAAGTAGCTTTTGGTACACAGATTACACTGCTAATTACCCCACAAATTACAGCACTCATGACACCCTTGATAACATAATTGAAAATGTCAATGTAATATTTGCAGTAAAAAAAATACGGAAAACTGTGCAAGGCGGGGGCACGAGTTATAGTACCTTACGGAACAAGTTATAATTACTTGAGATAACATTAACTATAACAGGTGAATTTCTATGGTTTTGTATGTTTAAAACGTGAGCCTAACTATAACGACCCTGTAACCCCTTTATCTACAGCCTTTTCTGTATTAAGAGGTTTTAATGTTCAATGAAAATCATCTTGAGCTACTAATATAAGTCATGTAATAGTGACCACCTTAGCCAAGATTGTCAGCAGAGATCACATCAGTGCATTAGGCAGGGTTTCCAGCAGTAAAGTAAAAAGGGCTTTGGCAATTTGAAATGACTATACATGGGTAATACTAAAAAGCCATAGCTGCAATCCTTCTAGCCCCAAGGTATATAAGTAATATATCTCTCCAACTCAAATAATAGCTTTAAATAAATTTTGAAACTTCATCCATTGTACGCCAAACATCAACTTATGAGTTCCAAAAATACACACATTTTCGTCTTCAATTTATTCTTTTTCATTTTGGTATAAATAATACCAATAATTCAACCAAGCAAAAGCCACTACATTAGAAGGCTGGGATGCACACAGGAGAGCTACTTGCAGGTAGCTAGAGAGCTACTGGTAGCTCACAAGCTACCCGTTGGAGACACCTGCTGTAACCTTTGTTTTTGTAAGTGAATTTCTAGCTTTTTTGCTTCTATTTTCTAACTAGAATGCCCCAGTAAACTTTGTTTATATATAATGTACTGGCAGTCACTAGTAGCATGGCTCCAAAAATCTACTCTACCATGGCAAGTTTTAATTTATGAGGTCGAGCTATTTTTAGATTCCATTCAGTGGACAAAGAACAGGTGTTCTGGTCAGTCAGAAACTGAATTAGCAATTAAGATGCCTTTAAATCTTATTCTTGCCACAATTGCTCTGTGTTCAAAGACAGAGGTCAAAAGTCAGTTTGTAATCTTGCAGTGTAAATACTTTTCCTTGTGATTGCAGAATTCCAGGATTTTGTAAGGTGAACTGTCTGACCTATGTGAAATGAAAGGCTTTTGGTATCAGGTTTCTCCTAACACACAACATTTATGTAACTAAGTCAACTTTACAAACATTTCAATATATATTTCAGTAGCTGTGAAAGACCATTTTTGTACTTCTGTGTGATGAAAAAAAAATGTTTTAATATGATGAAAAAAAAGTCGTAACACTTTACTTGGTGATGTGCAAATGATAAATATTTTCTGAAACCCAATTTTCACAGATTATTGTTAATACACTATATAGTTTTATCAGTAAAGCTGCAAGTTAGTGGGAATATTTTTTGACATTTCTTGGAAATTTACTGTGTGTAAATGACAGCGGGCTACTGCATCATGCTTTAGTAATATATTTATTAAAAATGAGTGTTTAAACATAAACTGAGAAACACTCCTGCCCTGATGGCAAAGCTATTAGTAAACTAAGAGGCAAGTCATGCATGAATCATGTGTACCCCATATATGGGCTAGATTTATTATACATGGAGCAAACGTTTAGTGTATTTAATCACACAAAAGAGGATTTTTTTTTAAAGCAGAAATGCTGAACTCACATATTTGAAGGTGCACTCATATGAGAGAATGAAGAAAAAAGCGACTGTAAAATACAATATTTGCCTAAGAGCACACAATTTGAGAGCCATTACAGTTAGGTCAAGTAGATTATTCAAGCTACTCGACCTGCAGGTCTAGTAACATTTTAAAGATTTTTCGAGGCCTGAGTAGGTAGTTCTAGCTTGGACCTAGTTTCCATTGAAAAAGTGTTTTTAACTTGCCTAAATCTTTGGCACCGTTCGACAAATCTTCACAAAATGTTCCAAAAAAGTGCCCTCTAGGGTATTTTTGTGAATTAAAAGTTTTGGGGTGATCTGACAAGCAGGGAATGTGAAAAAAGGGTGTCCAAAAAAGTGAGTTTCCCATGTAAATTCCCATAGAGTCTTTAGACATGCCTGCAGCCTGAAGCCCTGGAAGGAATTACACCAACTTTGGGCGTAAGGTAGCTTTTGGTCTGGAGATCACGCTTTTTGTTATTTGGTTGAAATCCGATCAGCAGCTTTAGAGAAATTAAAGGAAATACAATTTGTGTATCTAGAGTTGTGACAACTTTGCTAATACTCCTGATCTCATGCAGAAATACAGTTGGCTGCGAACACTTCAGCCAGGAAGTGTTGGCAACAATTTTGGGACTTGGTTTCAGCTGAGTCACAAAAAATGCAAAAAAAGAAAAGGGGGCAAGGTCGGAATACCATAAGCCTGTTCCCTGGACCCCGCCAAGGCAAAAAAGTACTTTTTTAATTTACAGGGAGATTTGAGAGTATTTGTAAATGCTGCTGTGAAATTAAAAAAAAGTGGTCTCCTGCTCTAGTACCTTCCTCACCATGTGGCGTTGCTCGGATGTTAAGCAGGGTAGCATCACTACTCGGCCTCAGGTTATTTCAACAAATCTGCTTCTCAGTGGAAAATGATCAGTTCAATGTATAAAGAGACTTCTCAAAGGGCCCAACTCATCAGCAACTGCTAACAGGAAACATACCTTAAGAAAAAGGCCTTATCAAAAGACTGATCACCTCAGAGGATAGAGCCAATGGTGTGACAGAATTTGAACTGGTCAACTGTGGCACTCAAGTGGTCTCTTTGCTGACAATCACTCACCACCTATTAATATCATGGGCTGGAACAGGACAGGGCTGCGCAGGAAGGTATATTTACCTGATTGGATATCTCTGATCGAAAAGTTTAACAATATATTTTACCAAGAATGTTAGGCTACTGTGCTGTTGGTTTCTGATGGTTATGCATGTTCTTCCATGCATGTCCGCCAATCCTGTTTAGGGCGTGGCAAATGGTACTTGCCAATTTGGATCAAACTACCTCTGTATGTAGCAACTAGGGCTGTGTAAATGAGGGTTACAGAAATTCAGATGGTTTAAGTCAAAAGGACTGCATATTTTTATCTTTATTTAGTGAATTTTTAAATAAATTATTTTGTTAATCTGATTCATCCCAATTATTGGTTTGTTTGATTTTGTTGCAGTTCAAAAGGATTGACACAGGTCTTTTATGCAGGAGTACAATTGATTGTATCTGGGGACTTCAATGATAAACTGTCAACACTGCTGATAAAGGGGGTCTGTTCTCTTGCACAATACTTTCCTGTGGCGATTGCAGTGCACTGATCGCACGGATCTAGGCAGCTTCATAATCATACAACCTTGTTAACCTGCTCAAATCTACTGACTGTGGGGCTGAGTTTGTACTCCTTCAGGGGAGTGGCTGTGGTTCAGCGAGTGACTACATTTTTTGTTGCAAGGCCTAATAAGATATTTACAGCAGGGTGAAATTTTGGTTTCGTGCTACAGTGATCACCATCCCCTGGTGGGCTCACTTATCTGCCCACTCCCCAGAATTAGTTGACCCACTAAGCTGATAGCTTACCCTCAATCCCAGCACAATGGTCTTTCACTTTCCTGGCGTCTTAAGTATCCTAATCAGTTTCTTGCATTCTTGCTCAATATCAATCTCAATCCCTTTTTAAATTTCCTTTCTGAAGCGGTTTATTGCAGTTTATTCTCTGCTGTTTTAAAGTAGTAAGTAATTGTGTTAAATTTGCCATACTGTTAGATATGACAGCCTTGGGGTGATTTCCTCCCCACCCCCAACCTTTTGCCTACCACCTCTACTTTTCGGACTTTGTTTTAGCTCGCTTTAGCACTCTGTGCACTTTACCACTGCTAACCAGCATTAAAAGTACCTGTGCTCTCTCCACTAAACATAATAATATTTACTTATCCTCAATGGACATATTTAATTTACTTATAAGGCCCTAGTCGAGCGCACTACATGTGCCCAAGCCGTGTAAATTAAATGCTACTTATGGGCCTGCAGCACTGATTGTGCCACCCACCAAAGTAACCCTCTAACCATTATTTAGGCCTGCCATGTCGACTTGGCAAAATAACCTTGTTGCCAGGCCAAAACCTTCCCTTCTTATACATATAAGTGACCCCTAAGGTAGGCCCTGGGCACCCCAGAGGGCAGGATGCAAGGTATTTAAAAAGCAGGACATGTACTTTTAAAGTTTTACATGTCCTGGTAGTGAGAAAACCTTCAAAGTCGTTTTTCACTATAACACAGAATATTCCTCCTGTAGGATAATATTAGGATTACCGTATTACATTTTATAAGTGTAATTCACAATCTGGAATAGATTTTTTGAGTTTGGTGTCTCTGGAATCACAATTTAAAATCACAACCTATGGTAAAGTCGGATTTTAAATCGTAATTCTGAAAATGCCACTTTTAGAAAGTTGGCATTTCCCTACTCTGGCCATTTGGTGCCTGCTGCCTGTCTATGAACACTTGTCTGGGGTGGGTGACAGCTGGGCTTTATGTATTCCCCCCTAGACAGCCACACACAATGGGAGCTTACATGTGACTTGATGGGCCACTCTAGCAGCATGGGAAAGAGGAGCTGGCCACAGCGTCACATCTGAGTAGGAAGTGTCCTGTCTCCACCCAAAGGGCTGCATAACCCCCTCCAGCGAGTCTGGGGCCAAGGTAGGAAGGGCAGGACCCTTGTGCACATCAAAAAGGCCTGTCTTTGAAGTCTCCCCAACTTCAAAGGCCACACTGGGTATAAGTACTGGACCTCTGTCAATGTTATTGGCAGAGTCATATATAACAGAAAGCAGGAACAGGTTAACAACAACAATGCATTACATCCTTGTCAATTTCAATTTAGGGAGCGGCCTAAATCTATACCTTATTATAGGTAAATATTCTGCAGTTAAGCGTTGCCAGTTCTACCTTTGAAGGATTTGTCACCTGCGTCTGACATGGTCAATTGCATTATGTGGCTGATCCTGCTTGAGCTGGGTTTGGAGGTGGCACAGGTGCACTTCAAATCAGAGCTAATGACAATTTGTCAGCTAGGGTTAGGTCCAGCTCCAGTGGAGAGCTATTGGACCTTGTTTATCTAGTGCTGGGCATGCTTCAGGGATGTATTCTCTCCTCTCTTCTTTGAGCCCTGTTTTAACCTCTGCCAGTTTGAATCTCCCAAAGATAAAAAAAAGTGTCCCCACTCCTGCATTATTATGTGTGGATGATGCAATCCTGATGGCCTGGCCCGATAAAACACTGTGATGATTAGTGAATTCCCTTGCTTAGTTCATGGCAGATCTCAATCTGGTGACTAACTATACCAAACTGTACATTAGGGCATATGGCCCCAAATAGCTGAGCTTCCCTACACTTGCTTTTGGAAACAAGCTAAACAGTTTTCTAATGTAGGGGTTTATTTTGATTCCTCTGGGTCATGTAATACTAATATCTCAAACAGCCATACAAAGCTCAGCTGATCAGATGGCACGCTTTCAAATTTGCCCCCGCTCTATGGCAATTGCATCCCTTCTCGAAATTTATAGCTCACCCATTCAGCTTGAAGAGAACCGCTTCTGTAGGCAGCTGCTTTTTGCATCCCACCCCCTCCAAATAGTACTATATGTGCCCTCCAAGAACTAGGGCTCCCATACATAGAAAACCTTATAAATGGGCCCAATATCTTTGTGGCTATCAATTTGGCTTAACCACAAAGCAAGTTTAAATCATAACATCATTACATCATAGAATGCCTTTCCTGTGACAAATGACTCAGCATACCGTGGGTTGCCTATGTTCGTAAATCCCTAGCAGGATTAGGGCAATCTTTCTTGTTTGACAATCCAACCTCAGTGTGTGCTGCAGATTAAAAAAAATGATTAGGTCCATTTGGTGGGAAAGCAAGTGTCTTCGTAGGAAAGAAATACAGCTTCAGAAACCCACTATAAAGACCTATTTAAATGCCTATTTAAAAAGGGGTTTAAGTTTAGAACCCCATTTAGTAATGACTATTTGTCAATGGGAATGTTCTCTGTTTCAGAACAGGAACAGTCAGATATTTGCTCTGCTTTCCTCTGGGTCATCATATTGGCCCATCTATATGTAAATGTCCATTTTCTTTTACAAATTTTGCTCGATTTTTACTACGCAGTTCCTAATTCCTTTTTTTTTTAAATGCAAATTTGGCCAGCATAGAACAGCCCTACATCTTTAAATGATGAGAAGACATGTTTTAGGGTATGCTCCTTTTTGAAGCCAGCAGCTGATTGTAGGAAGGCAATGCTTTTCTAATTATCTCTGTTTGCCTGTTTTAAATGACTGATTATTTACATATGTATATATGATGTATATTATTAATATTGTTTTTATATTTTTATGTACTCATGTTGTCTCTGACACTTGAATAAAGATTGATCTCTGACACTCTTATGAAGGTTGATATGATTTGAAGATTCCTGGAATCTTAGCTAGTTATATGTGTAAGGAAATGGGGGGGGGCAGAGCCAAGATGGCGGCCGGAGTGTACGCGTAGTTCAGAGCTCCGCACCGGCCTCGGAATACTTATCCTGGCACGGCGGTATTGCTGCCCTGGGGCCCGAGGGAACGTTGTCTGGAGGTGGCTGAGTGGCTCCGGAGACAGCTGGCTGGTGTTTTTGGGGTAGCGAGGTGCCCCGCTGCCCCGTACGCACCACCGCGGCCGGGACCTTGACGGCGCGGCCCGATGCTGCTCTGAAGCGGCGCAAGCGGAGGGGGGACCCTCCCAGAAGGTACACTTTAACTCGCCAGCACCAACCGGGTGGGCGCTGAGTGGGGCAGCACAGGGGACCCCTTTTGTGATGCCCTTACCGGACCCAACACTACCTAAGTGGATTTGGGCGGGCGCTCGGCCTTCGCTGTGGGCGTACCCCACCTCCGGGCCCACGGGACCTCCCGACCTGCTGGAAGGCCGCGTGCGCTGCACGTCTCCCTATCATCCCTGCGGGTGCTCATGCCGTACCCCCCCCACCCGGGGGGTTTCCCCCCACTGGTGACGGCGGCCCGCACGATCTGCCCGGCTGGACTCCCTATGGCCTCACATACTTCCGCTGTACGCCGGAATTACTTGTTGGCCCCTACCAGGAGGACCCGGAGCTTTTGAGACGCATCTCTGGAGGCTCTGAGACATTGGTGACCGCTAGCTACCCGCAGCGAGCTGCCCCAATACGGCAGCTGATCCTTCCTTTTACCGGTGTGCCCTACTTTGGGTCCCTGCATATAGTACTTGCAGTGCACGTTCCGCAGACACCAAGAGGGATTTTCATCTATGTGTGCACCCGGCGAGGTGACGGACAACTACGCAGAGGTGAGCAGAACTGTTGGAAGCGCCCTGATGCTGGCGATTACTGGACCGTCTTGTGCTGGTAGGGAGTGGTCCACCTCGAGCTGGTCGCATCATAGGTGTGAGAAGGTGCTGTCCTAACTGTTACCCGCCTAGAAACTTTTGCGACTCCTTTGCGCTTTGGGGGTACCCGGCGACTTCCCTTTACTTCGACGCTGCCTGCTTTTGTTGGTGCTCCTTGATTTCACGAAGCCCCACACTGCTGCCTCTGCTCCTTGCTTTTCTCCCCCCAGTATTCCTCTCCATCGCTTCACTGTATTCCTCTTTGGGCGGCAATGATGGGCAAACCTAAGGCACCTAGGGCTCCGGGGCCTGAGCTTGATCTCACCTTAAAAGAAGGGGGAGTCTTGGAAACCCTGGCACAACTAGACACTACACTCAAATGCCATTCTGCCCAATTTGATAAGGTTCTCCAGGCTATTCTCGACACCAAAACGTCCTTGGAAACCAGAATCGACACAATCGCCACAGACGTTACCCTACTCCGGGCCGACCATCGTAAATTGGCTGATTGTGTGGAAGAAACGGAATCCTCATTAGCAGCTCTCTGTCCCACGGTGCAAGCCCTGCATTCCCAACTGAAACAAATGCAATTGGATCTGACTACCCTACATAACCGCGCAGAGGACGCCGAGGGCAGGTCTCGTCGGAATAACATCAGACTTGTGGGGTTTCCCGAGCAGGTTGAATTACCCAGTACCGAACTCTTTGTGGAGCAATGGCTGATTGACCACATGCTAAACGGCAAGCCCCCTAAATTTTTCTCCGTAGAGAGAGCACATAGAGTCCCCGGCAGAACCCCCCGCCCAGGGGCACCGCCACGACCTGTTATCGCCCGGTTATTGAATTTCCGTGACAGAGACTTAATCTTACAGCACTCTCGCTCCCACGGCTCATGGCAGTATGAAAATACCACGATATAAGCGTATCCTGACCTTACGGCCGAAGTACAGGCGAAACGTAACTCCTTCACCAAAGTGAAACAACGCCTCCGGGAACTAAATTATAAATATGCACTCTTATTCCCAGCTAAATTGAGGGTGATTGACGGTGAGGCCACTAGACTTTTTCAATCCCCGGAGGATGCGTGGACCTGGTTGCATGCAAAGGGCTTGGTGCACTCAGCTTCGGATGCTCTGGAGGACACCACTTGGTTGACCCCACACTCCAAACGACGCAAGCGGAAATCAAGTAAAGCCAGCCCCTCTCACGCTCAAGAGGTTACTGAACAAGAGAAAGCGATACAGGAGGCGGCGCATTTCTCTCACAACTCCTTTTTGGCTTTATCCGACAAGTTTCAGTTCCCCTCCGATTCAGATACTGGGGCCACGTCACCTTCCAAGACCTCTGGTGATCAACGTGCCCCCCTGATAACTCCAAGACTGGCTGATGATCTTTGACACACCACAATATACGGCTCCTGAATATTGGTGATGTTTTATCCTGTGTTTCCATATTAGTGGCACCTCCCGTCTCTCTCGTGGCCCCAGGGCGCAATTGTATGGTGCTATTCCGGGGTCCTTGGGATGCTCTTTATTGTGCTTCATGATACATACAACCCCCCCCCCGACCGCAGGGGATACTGTGTGTACACTATCTCTTAGTCAGAGTTGTTTCTCATAAAGTGTTACGTGCTTTTGTTCCTTTTTTATGGGGTTGTGGCATGCTATCTGTTACGATACACGCCTGGGTTCTGGGAGTTGTTCTAATGTTTTTTGTAGTTAAGAGTCTGCTTGGTGTTAGACATGAGGGAGATCGCTTCTTTTTGGGAGTTCGGAGGGTGGGGAGGGAGGGGAGGGGGGAATACTGCTATGCTTTTGTGTTCTTGATGCCTATGTCTACGGATTATAATATATTAACCTGGAATATTTGTGGATTGGGTAATCCCATAAAAAGATATAGAATCTACACTTACCTCCGACGGCGCCATATCCATATCGCCTGCCTGCAAGAAGCACACTTGACTCATGGTGAATTACTTAAATTGCAGCAGCGCTGGAAGGGACAAGTTTTTGGTACCAGCTACTCCGCGTATGCCAGAGGCGCCCTGATATGGCTCGCGCCGGAAGTACCATTCACCAAAACTAGATCTCATGTTGATCAAGATGGTCGGTATGTCATATTGGACGGCCTTCTAAATGGGCGCCCTATTCTATTGACTTCTGTATATGGCCCTAACACCCTACAAGGCACGTTTTTTCGATGATTGAACTCCTACCTTATTGTTAGATCCCAATACTCCCAGTCTCTGGGGGGGTGATTTTAATTGTATTCAACAGACTGCAATGAATCGCTCGACTCCTCCTCTGCCAAACACCCCTGGTCTTCTAGCCACTAAACATTTTCGATGCTGGTCACACACTATGCACCTATCTGACATATGGCATCTACATCACCCAGACGATACGGAATATTCGTATTATGCCCCTAATTATCATATACACACTAGGCTAGATTATATTTTTTGTAATTCCCTTCTGTGGCCACACGTTCGTAGCTCTGAATATCTAGGTAAAACTTGGTCAGACCATAATCCCCTTAGGGTATCGTTCCAATGGGGGCCAACCAGACCGCGAATCCCATTATGGAGGCTGCAAGTGGCAGCTCTCCAAGACGCGCCGTTTAAAACTCAACTCGGTACCACCGTTACGGAATATTTTAAACATAATGAAGGCTCTGTTGGGGACCCTAGAACAGAATGGGATGCTATGAAGGTTGTGATTCGGGGCCATTGCATGGCCTCCTCCTGGGGAGCGAGATCGGCCTTTACCCATAGTATAGGGAAGCTTGAGCACGAAATACAGCAATTGGAAGTGGCAGCTGTCAGTGATCCTTCCGCCCGCCAATGTCTGTCCGCGCGGCGCCGCCAACACCGGAGGACTCCCACAGACTCGGCAAGTTAGATTATAAGACATACTCTCTGCAACAACATAGAGAGGGTGACAAACCAGGACGTATATTAGCGTGGTTACTGCGTTCTGAGGTTCCACGAACAGTACTAGGTGCAATCCGTAACGAACATGGTACAGTGGTCAACACGCAGGAAGCAATTAACGCAGCCTTTGCTCATTATTATAAAAATCTGTATACAGCACGACCGACCCCCCTACGTTTGAGTTTCATCCATTATTAAGTGATCTTCGGGTACCCTCCCTTACACAACAACAGAGACAGGACCTGGACCACCCACTACAAACTGATGAGGTGAACCTCGTAATACAACAGATGGCCAGAGGGAAGACTCCAGGTCCAGACGGTCTCCCCGTAGAGTTTTATGCCTCCTATGGGACCACTCTCGCACCCAAATTATTGACTTTGTACAAGACATCGTACCAACGAGGCGCGCTCCCCTCTACATTGAACGAAGCACTTATTGTGGTCCTTCCAAAACCTGGTAAGAATCACCTTGAAGTGAGCTCCTATCGTCCCCTCTCCATGCTCAATATTGATTATAAGATCCTTAGTAAATTATTGGCCAACAGGTTGCTCCCTCTACTTCCTTCCTTGATTCATCCCGACCAAAGTGGTTTTGTTCCTCATAGAACTACTTATGGTAACGTTCGGCGTCTCTGTCACCTCATTGATACACTGTCCGGGGGGACGACTGTCCAGTGGCAGTGTCTTTAGACTTTGAGAAGGCGTTTGATACTCTGGGATGGCGGTATTTATTGTGGGTATTGGGGCGCTTTGGTGTTGGTCCCCAAATGCTGCGATGGATAAAACTTCTCTACACGGCTCCTCGTGCTAGGGTTCGTACTGGACACTACGTATCGGATTCCTTTCCCATTCAAAGGGGGACCCGGCAGGGATGCTCCCTATCACCGATACTCTTCGCCCTGGCGATGGAACCTCTTGCTATACGATTACGGCAGGAGGAAACTTCATGGGGCTTGCGGGCCGGTGGTAACTGGCACATTACCTCCTTATACGCTGATGACGTACTAATTTATCTACGCGATAGGACTACTGCCCTGGCCGATTTATTCCTCCTGTTAGACCAGTTCGGTGAATTGTCCGGCCTCCGAGTGAACTGGGGTAAGTCCTGTATGTTTCCCCTCCGCAGAGATGGCGACGCAGCGCCTTGGACGTCTCCCCAGGACAGACTTCCGTGGGCGGCCGACAGCTTCCGCTATCTCGGTGTAGATGTATATCACACTATCACAGATTTTGGGGAAGGCAATTATAATAGAGTGCTTTCTTCTATTCGTGGGTCAATGCCCTTTTGGCTGCGTTTGCCTCTTTCCCCGATGGGTAGAGCGGCCACTGCCAAAATGCTAATACTTCCCCGGTTCTTGTATCTCTTCATGGCCCTTCCATTTTTCCCGGGGCGACCTTTCTTCGCAGCCGCACGCAGTTTATTGACCTCCCTCATTTGGGGCTCGGGCCGCAAATGGGTTTCCCTCGTTGTATTACACCACCCAACTCAGGAGGGGGGTATGGCGATTCCGGATTTGTGCCGTTATTATGCTGCGGCTCAACTCCACTGGCTTATGACTTGGCTATCAGGGACCCCTTCCCTGGAGGGGACCATGATCCGCCAGATGACAGGTGGCGCGGGGGTATTGCATTGGCTCTTTGGCCGTCCTCAGCCCGGCACACGTATGGGCTTGCTCCTCCGCAAGGCGAAGGCCACTTGGGTTAAGTTTATCCACAGACGTCGACAGCGATTTCCCTATTCCCCAGAGCTTCCACTCTGGGAGCTGCCCCAGGTTCACGACCTCCAGCGACGATATGATTTCCACTTGTGGCGCGAGGGAGGGCTGTCCCGTGTCGGTGAGTTGTTTTGAGATGGGAAACTGCATACTTTCCAGGCACTCAGTACCCTCTATCGCTTGGATCCCGGACAATTCCTAGCCCATGCTGCCCTACAGGCTGTAGTTCGACAAATATGGTGCCTTGGCTCCTTGGAACCTCCAGTCCATACCAAACTCCACCATTTATTGACCAGGACAGGGGAAAGGAAAGCAATCACTAATTTATACGCCCTCTTGAGAGACACACCTGAGGTTCCCCACTCCCATAGTAGATCTAAATGGGACCGAGGCCTGGGAGTGACCCTCACAGACCCCCAATGGACGATGGCCTTACAACAAGTCAAATACGTTTCACGGAATGCCAGACTGTAATTTACACATTTCAATTACATCCATCAAACTTATCTGTCTCCTCATAGACTGCATCGAATATTTCCGGGAGCTCTCTCGGTGTGCCCACGATGCGGCCAAAACAACGCCACCTTCCTACATATGACATGGGAATGCGCTGACATATCTCTCAACTGGGCACACGTTGTACAGCATATCTCTGATATTGTAGACGTTTCCATCCCTTTAGACCCACTTCTATGCCTCTTAGGGATAACTCGCAGATCTAAATTGTCCAAGTATTTTTTTTAATTTGTGGATCTCGCCCTTATCCTCTTTAAACGCTTGATTGCTATGAACTGGAAGGCCCCGAAACCTCCTGATATATCGCAATGGCTTTGAGGGGTGCTACACTGGGCTATGGTTGAGGCACAGGCACTTGAATACGACAGCCGCAAAAGTGGGGGTGAAGGTGGGATTACACTATGGGACACGTATCTAGTGAAAGTAGAAGATAAATTGGCCACTCCTGCCCCCGCCGCTTCACTCTGTGTGGACACCCCACCCAATCCTAGCTAAACTTATCATATATGTCAGTTCCATGGCCCAGACACGCTGGCAGTTCTCGTGCTCTGAACTCCCTGCTCCCTCACATCGTCTCACCCCTACTTTACAATTCCTGTGTTGCACCACTTATTGTCTTCTTCTCCCCCCACCCCCTACTCTCTCTGATCGTAGTGGTTTCACAACAAACTATTGCCCCTCCCTTGATGATGTGCCTATTCAAATTGTTTGCTGATGCGCCTTCTCTTCACCAGGTAGCTCTTTATTGTTGTTTTCACTGTTTCTTGATATCATTGGTTCCTGTAGCTCACTATATTTTTCCTATCTTGGATTACATTATGCCCCATAATGTCTCTACTTATAGAATGTTATAGACTCAATTATTAGCTCATGTATCTCTGACTTTCCCTACTCTGTATAAATCGGATACAATGTTTCCCAACATTTGATCCACGCACAATGCACCACCCCACTTATGCCTTATTGTTGATAATAGGTGATGCCCTGATGGTAAAAATATGTTTTTCTCACCCATAATTCTGGTTTCTGATGGCTGTGCGTGGTTGTATAACAGCTCGACCACGATATGTAACAGATCATTTATACAGTGATGTTTTATTATGTATGTTGTATCCAAATTAAAATACCAATAAACAGATTTAACAAAAAGAAAAAATATGTGTAAGGCAATGCCTCTTTTTGTATGGTCACCCTCAGGTTTTCAAACTGATGCTACTTGTTTTTCAACCCTGAAAGCGTTCCGAGGCCTGCTAACCAGACCTCAGTGCCTGTGCCCTTACCCTTAAACTGGTATGTTGATTGGCTTTCACCCATTTGGCCAAGCTAACTTACAGGTATTTTTGCATGTGACAAAGCCCAACCCCACACATTCTTTTCGAATCAGAATCTGGTAGCAAGGATGTCTGATAATTGATTGTTTGTTAATTGAAGGGGTCATCCCTACCACTGGGCAATGAAAACATGGGGGATACGCCTGACTAGATGCCTGCCACTTGGCAGAATATGACTACCTCACCCTTCATACAAGTACCATTTTGCACTTAATAATACAGACATATTTTTTGTATTCATGTAAAAGTAATTCTGTGATTAATTGTTTAATTTAAAATAATACCCATTGAAGTTCAAGGAAAATGTCAGGTCTCCATATTAACTATTAACGTGTAAATCCCTCTGCTGTTTACATTTTAGCTACCGGTGGTCAGGCACTGAGAGGAAACATTATTAGGAACTTTATTACTTACAGATTTCCTGCCCCCTTGCTAGATGTTTTACATAAAAATACTTGCAAATAAATATCTTTAATCTGCAATGTTTCATCCAGTTCAATGCTCATCTTTAAGGTACAAATCTCCTCTGCTCCGTTACTGTGTACCTAATGGTTAAATAAATCTGCATCTTAAACAGCTATATGCGTGAAGTAACACATGGAACTCAGTTCACCTTTATAAGTGTAGCACAGAAACAGCTTTAACTGTCTTATCTGGGTCATGTAATTATAAAATCATAAATAATAAATACATGCATCGCCTTTTGCTTCTGCCCACCACAGCACACTGCTTGGGGGATGCACCTTTGCTCTTCAGCCTGTTGACGCAGATATGCTAATTAGAAATTATTAATAAATGCTTATATGTTATGATTTATAAAAGTTCATAGAGAAATTATTCGTAGAGAAAAATTAATGTGCATGTTTGAAAATGTGCCCACTATGTCAGCCACTTATACGAACTTGTACTAAAAGAGCTAAAAATGGGTGAAATAATGGAAATCTATTCAAATAATGTAGTAATATGTCATATTGAGATGTATAACCTATGTTTTGCATTATATTGTAGAATTAACTTAGACGAAGTTGTGGCCTAGTTTTTCCAGGCCTCACACAGAAGCTGAATTTCTAGAGCACTGCAGAGAAGCTGGTGCATTGAACTGTCCCTGAACTGCATACGTTAATAAAATCTGCTTAGCTAGAATTTTCGGCAATGTACTGACAAACAGGAGATTAAGGACTAGGAAATGTAACAAGTTTGATGTAACACAGACTCGATGTACTTTCCCAGGACTTGAACAATAGAAGTACTGACTGTAGAAGAAGGTGCAACATTTTTGATACCTGAAGAGCCGGAAGATGAGAGCATCGTACTGCGAACCAATCAACTAATTGGGGATGGAGAAATATTACAACTCATAGATTAGTAAAATTAATATTATAGGTTGGAGTCATATCTGCTGATTGACTGACCATTCAGGAATTAGGGGGATGGACTGAAAAACTCTAATAAAAAGTCATGACAAGGGACTAAAACTTCAGATGCAAGGTCAAATTTGAGATGCGAGGGGAGAATTGATGACGTCAAGAGACGAGGTTCGAGATTCTGTCATGCGGCTCATGCTCTTCAGAGCCTGATGCGTTGCTGATCGATTGATGACCTGAGGACAAAGACTGACTTTGTTGCTGATCCATTTTGTGGATAGGTAGCTATGACAATGTGACTGATTAACTTTTATGCTTTTCTTTCTAGGTACCAACTGCGCTGTTTTATAGTTTTTCTCTTAGCTAAATGTTTTCCAAATTCACGTTTTCTAAATTGTTTTTGCCTGAGGTCCCACATGCTAAATGCTAATCTGGGTTAGGTAAGGGTCCTTTGGCTGACGTTGACAGTGACAAATGATTGACGGACCGATTGCTGAACTCTGCTATTAATGCCGTTATATTCATCTCTGTTGGCTTATGCTGAGGCATTCGAGCATATGTTTTCTCAAGTTCTGATTAGATTATGTTATTGGTAGTCATTAATGAACTAATTCTGAGTTGATTGAATAAAGTTCGATCTAACCTGATGACTTAGTATTGTAACTAATGGGGAAATAAAATTGATAAAACGTATAATTGAGTTGTGGTTATTCATGAAATGTTGATTTATTGTCTTAATGATTCTCTTAGTGGTTGTTGATTGATTACATTGATAATAGATGTTCATTGATTACTACAAAGCTAGGATACTTCATGCGATCCAAAAGGTTCATCGGCCTATCCGTGTCCCCTGGTAAGTTTACTTACTAAGCACCAGGCACGCTTGCAGTTTTTGGTAGCAGCTTGATGGTTAGTTTCCTTGGAGAACTAGTTATGTGGTGACCGATGATAATGGTGGTAATTCAAGCTAGGGTTAGTTGTTCATATTTATGAGGTTTGAATGTTGCTTTTCTTAACTGGCAATTGTAGCAAAGATGATGTCCCCTTAAGCCAAGAAATGACGTTCCCAGATCCTGGATCCCGCTAGTAAGGATGGGTGTGTTCACGGCGTCTTTGTGATAGTGTGAAAGTGGTAGGTTACGCTTGCATAGGCTTATGCAAATCACAGGTGAATTGTGATGTATGTGAGGGAAGTAGGGAGTACGCCTACTCCAGTTGAGGTTTAGTAGGAGTGTGCGTACTCTGCAGTATGTGAGTAGGAAAGTCGGCAAACTTCATATGTGTGTGGAGCTTTGTGCTAAAAAATTGTCCACGTGGTTGTTGGTGATGTACAGACAATGCGTGGTCTAAGACTCCGGAGTATATTGACAAGTGTAGGAGACACTTGGTTATATGTTGTAATCTGTCTGGTTTAGTAGGTTGATCGGGCGTGGTCAACAAGTCAGTGTGCGAGTTAAAGTGAGTAAAAGAGATTTTTCAACTGAGATTTGGTGAGTCCTATATGCACCAGGACAGACCCATTGATCAGTTGAGAGTGAAATTTGCGGGTCATAATTTGCTTGCGAATGTAGGAGACTGAGAAAGAGGAATAGCTGCATGAGCAAAAAGGGCCATCAGTGAAAATCCGTAAGGTCTCTGAAGCGACGGTGTGCCTTCCCTGTAGTAAACCAGCAGGTTTGTTTAGGTTATTGGTTTTTGGTTAGTGCTCGCAATAATTTTGCATTAGTTCCGTGTGAGTTGAAGTTAAGGAGGACAAGCCGCAAGACTTTGTCAGCCGCAGTGTGTGAGTGTGACATCAGAGTGAGACACGCTGGGATAGGTTGGTTAGTGAGAAGAGTGGGGAGCGGATTGGTAGCCGTCCGTAAGAGGCAATTGTTTGAGTAAGCGGGTGAAAGGAATCTTGGGAGTAAAAGTCATTTCCTTATTGAATCGAATACACAAAAGATAGCAAAATGAAGTTTTTCAAAGCGTTCAGAAGTGCCATGAAGGGTGATTCTTACATTAAGGCGACAGTTGGTGAGCCAATCCCACCGGAAAATTATCCGGTATTTATTGCGATGGAGGAGCGAGGTGTCGCACCATGTCTTTGGTTAAAACAGTGGTGCAAGTTGACAGAGAAACAGGGAGCTTTAGCGTTTCCAGAGCACGGAACGCTTAATTTGAGAATTTTGGATCAGTTGCAAATGACATTATATGAGACGAGGCCACTTTCGAGACCAGCACAGTTTGAGGCTTTAGCAGTTTGGGAACTCGTAGCCAGACAGCAGCAAGAGATGAAGTTCCAGAGAAGAGTAAGGAAGGTAGAAAAGTTCTTGGCAGAAGCAAGGTGGGATTGGGAACAGAAGAAGTGGAGAATGACAACGTCACAGGGTGTTAAGTTGTTTCCTGCTATTGCAGAGGAAGATGAGTCAGATGAAAAAGGAGATGATGACAAGAGTGAAAAGGGATCAAGAGGTAAGAAGAGAAAGACTTATGTAGACGAAGAAGATTCAGATGTTCAGGATCTTATTACACAGATATTGAGGGATCGACCTCCGCCATATACAGTGCATGAAGGGGGTCCAAGTACTAGTTCTGTTCCGACTGCTCCAGCACAAGTGATAGGAACAGTGGGGCCAGTGCAGACAGATAATGTACAGATACGAGGGTAGTGCAGAGTACTCCTAATGCAGTGACTACTTCTGTGGTCCAAGCGCAAATGCACCCACCATTGATACAGAGAATTTATCCAGATGTACTAGTTCTTGAGACAACTTCGAACTTAGTGGTGCCGTCGGAGCAAGTGGTTCCAAGGCCAATGCTAGTTCAGACTGAGCCAACTCCAATGTTGTTGCCTCAGGCACAGACATAGGGTTTGCCGAAGTTTACACCAATGATATAGACACAGTCAGATTTGACACCAGTGATGAATCAGAACATGGGAGTAATCCTTCCACAAAATGCAAGTGTCAGAGCAGCACCAGATGCAATATCGCTGCCGATTACTGTTGGTCCAGCGGTACCATTGTTTGCGCAAAAGAAAACAACTGCAGGAGAACAGGGTGAAATGTCACAGAGCCTCGTGAGGAGGGGAGTGAGTGATCATGTGCAGGTGGTATCGTCCATGGGAGAGAACTTTGATGGATCTAGACCATTAATGGATCTTAGTCCACTTGTTGCACTTCCAGATGCGGTAAATGGCCAGAGTGTAAGTCAGAGTCTGAAGTTTTTGACACCGCAGACTCCAGGTGCAGTGGTAGAACAGGTACCATTGCCCAATGCAAGTAATATCTCATTACAGGGATTGACAGCACAGCAATTGAATGAGTGGTTGGATAGTTTGAATACTCCTCGAAACACTTCCAAGGGTGAAGAACAGATAAACTGTGTAGGGCTGGCTACAGAAATAACCAAGCTAGTTGAAGGGATGATGGGAGTGAATAGGTTAGAATCCTATAGAGAAAAAGAGCTGAGGTTCTTGTGTCCGAGGATTACAAGAGAAGTGGGCAAGATACACCACAGATTGGCAGACCTGACAGATAAGCATGACATAGAAATTGAGAAAACAAAGCATTTGAAACGAAGCTGCAGGTTAGACTTTGAGGCAAAGGATTTTGAGCATATGAGGTCAGCAGGAATGAAGGCGCACCTTAAAGAATGATTGCAGAGTGCTCAGATTTGGGGAGCATTAGAAAAGTGGGAAGGAAAAGGGTCAAGGAAGAAGGATAAACGGAAACAAGATTCACAAGAAGGGTCTGAGAGTGTTCAGAAAGAAAAGGATCCAGTAAAACTTTTACCAATGAGGGAAATTGCAGGAGGGCAGTTTGTTCATGTTCCATGGCCCAAGAGTGATATTCTGTTATTCACAAATGATTATCCAAAACTGAGAGAGAAACCGGTTGAGTGGTACTAGCAGACAGATAGATTTGTGAAACTTTCTAAACGTCTGTGGGAAGACCTGAATAACTTGTTGGAAATAGTGGTTCCAGCGGATTTGTGGGTTGAATGTAAGAGAACAGTGAATTGGCTGACGAGTGAACCGGAAAGGGATAGAGTTACAGGTGCACCATCACCTGAAGTGATTAAACATTACTATAAGGTGACTGAGTTCCTGAAGACGAGAATCTCGCCTAAAAATATTGACTGGCAGAGGATTAATAGGACAGTGCAGGAGGCGAAAGAATCAATACATACCTATTATGAGAGATTGTTGAAAGCGTTCAAGGACTACAGTGGTAAAGAAGCAATTGAGCCGAAAGACATGTTGCACTTTGTGTTTAGGTTCGTCGAAGGATTGAGACCAGAAATATGGCAGACGATTAAAAGTCATTTGATTTGCTGGCAAGCAAAGCCGATTGATGAGGTATTGCAGTATGCAAAATACTGTAGTGATGAGACTGCGCTGAAGCAGAAAAAACTGAAGGAGAAAGCGATGGTGATGCAAATTAAGGCAGCTCAGACATGAGTGCAGAGAGCTTTAGTGCAACAGATACTGCAGCAGCAGGGAACTGTCATGTTCAACTCCAGATGAGAGATAGGAGTCGTGGAGTCAACATGACTCATGGTCCAGATTTGAGTACTGTGGTGGTTCAAAATGATGTGCAAGGGATGAAAAAGATGTTGCCATGTCATCTGTGCCGAAACGTGGGACACTGGAAGCTGGAGTGTCCGATGATGGTGCAGTGTGGTATTGTTCAGAAAGGTGGTGATGTCAATACATTTCAAACGGTGAAAGTCCCTAGAATGAGAGGAGTTAATCCGAACACTCAGAATCAGGTGCAGAATTTTCAACCCATGCAGCAGGTGCAAGTGCCGCGTGCACAAGTGACACAATTACAATCAATACAGCAGCAGGTTCCTATGGTACCTAGACAGCAAATGAAGATACCTCAAGCCCCGATGGAACAGCAACAGATGATGTTTACTCCACAGGTCAGAGACAAGACAGAAGTAATGACACAGTGCACCAATTCCCATTACATAGTGGGAATGAAATAAACGAATGGATGAGTATTAGTTCGGATGAAGAGCCATGTATGCTTGCAGTGTCCTTAGAGGTAGATCAGAGAGGACCTTTTGTGAAGGGAAAGGTGATGGGTCATACAGTCTCATTCCTAGTGGACACAGGAGCTACACAGTAAGAAGTGCAGAAGTTCCGAACTCACCTCTTTCAGGCAGAAAAGTTCAGGTTGTGGGAGTAGCAAACAGACAATTGACAAATCCAATCACAGATCCAGTACAGGTTGAGATTACAAACTTATACAGTCCCTGGAAGTTGCCAGTCTGTGACTCAAGTCCAGTATCTCTACTGGGAAGGGACTTGTTGTGCAAGACCAGATGTTCAATTAGTTGTTCGACTGCAGGCATAGAGGTTCAGACAAATAGCGATGATGAGGAAGAACAGGCACCTGAAACTGAGACTGAAAGCGTTAGCAAAAAGTACCCATTGATTGATTTTTTCCCCAATGTTTACTGTGAAAGAATTGCATGCAGACTTGCAGGGAACAGTACAGGAAAATGTGTGGGACCTGACAGGTAAAGAGGTGTGCTTAATCAAGGGAGTGGAACGGATTAAGATTACTTTGAAGCCGAATGTAGTGTTTCCGCAGCTTTCAGAGTATAACATGGCACAAGACGTTCTGATGAAAGTGGCACAGATAATTGGAGATTTTCTAAAACAAGGAGTTTTGAAAGAAGTGTTAAGCAGTCCCTGTAATTCACCAATAATGGGCTTGAAGAAGCCGTGTGGGAAAGAACGCATTGTGCAGGACTTATGAAAAGTGAATGACCTGGTAGTCAAGTGTTGTTCTGTAGTGCCGAACCCAGCAGTGATACTGTTTCAGATTCCTTGCGATGCTGAGTGGTTCACGGTGGCTGACTTGTCACAAGCTTTCTTTTCTGTGCCTCTTCATGAGGATAGTCAGTTTATTTTTAGTTTCAAATTGCTAGACAGAGTCTACATCTGTTGCAGGCTTCCACAAACGTATACGGAGTCACCGTCTCTATTCAATCAGATATTGAAAAAGAATCTGGAGTCAAAGGAGTTACCTTACCAATCGACTCTAGTGCAGTACATTGATGATTTGCTAACTGCATCCTGGACAAGGGACGAGTGTACATATGACTCAATTGCCCTGTTGAATCATTTGGGAAAATTTGGACATAAAGTGTCACCTTTAAAAATGCAGTACTGTCAGAAGTCAGTGAAATACTTGGGACACCAGATTGAGAAGGGGTCAAGGAGAACCTCGAGAGAGAGGATTACAATGATACTGCACAGAAGTCCTCCGACTTCACAGAGAGAAGTCAGAATGTTTCTGGAAATGGTAGGTTATTGTCAACAGTGAAATTTTGCGGTGATTGCCAAACCATTGCAGCAGCTGACACACAAAGATGTTACAGGTCCCATAATTTAAGATGAAGATCAGATTAAAGCATTCACTGAGTTGAGAGAGAGTTTGTGCAGAGCTCCAGCTTTGGGAATGCCAGATTGCACAAAGCCATTCACATTGTTTTGTCATGACCGTGATGCTTGTTATTTGTCTGTTTTGACACAGGTCCATGGAAGTGCTTATCGCCCAGTAGCCTATTTTTCAGCTACTTTGGACCCAACAGCTTTACCAGGCTGTTTGTGGGCAGTTGCCGCAGTTGGTCAAAGCCTTTCTCAATGTGAGGGAGTAGTGATGGGATACCCTTTGACAGTAATGGTTCCTCATTCTGTTGAGATTTTACTGGCAAGGACGAAGACACAGTACTTGACTGGTGCAAGATTGACAAGGTATGATACAAGCATACCAGGTGCTCCAAATGTAACATTGAAAAGATGTGCAGTGTTGAACCTGGCAACATTACTTCTGAGTGATACTGTTGAAATTGAAAAAGAGGAAGACATCGAGCATGATTGTCTTGAGGTAACTGAACTGTGTACAAAACCAAGGCCTGATATCAGAGATACTTGATTAGAAGAAAATGACTGAGAGTCACAATCTATACTGACAGCCAATATGGATTTGGAATTGTTCATGATTTTGTTCAATTGTGGTCGCCAAAAGGTTTCCTGACCTCCACTAGTACACCACTAAGAAAAGGCGACAAGATAAAGAGTTGTTGTATGCGATACAGTCACCTGAGGAAATTGCAGTGGCAAAATGCAGTGCACATCAAAAGGCACAGGATTACATCTCACTGGGAAATGGATATGCAGATCAAGTCCCGAGGTTTTGCGCATTGAACTGTATATCGTTCAATGACAAGTGGGAACTGATGTAATAAAAAGACAACACATGTACAAGTTTTGCATTGAAAGTGATCAGTTCTCTGGAAGAGTTGAAAACATTGCAAAGTAATGTTGACAAGGAGGAGAAACGTCTTTGTGCTAAATTGAAATGTGTTCAATGACCTGATGAAATTTGGGTTTCTGAAGTGGGTCAGATGGTCCTGCCAAATAGTTTATTGTCCCAAATGGCCAGATATTACCAAGGACAGGCACACATTGGGAGGGATGCCATGGTTAGATTGTTTAAAATTGACTGCTTTAACCCTAGGTTCAGGCAGGCTGCAGAGGCAGTGTGTCATCGCTGTATAATTTGTCAGCAGCTAAATGTGGGAAAAGGGACAATGGTGAATTTGAGCCACATTGGAAGAGCAGGAGGTCCATTCAGCAGAATGCAATTGGATTTCATTGAGATGCCTGTGTGTGGAGGTTTGAAATATGTGTTGGTGATTTTAGTCACTGGTTTGAAGCATACCCTACAAAAAGAAATGACAGTCTCATAGTAGCAAAGTTGTTACTTAGAGAGTTGATACCACATTTCGGGTTTCCGATCTCTTTAGAATCAGATAGGGGAACTCTCTTCAATAACGAGGTGATTAAATTCTTATGTGCAGCACTAAACATCGAGCAAATGTTGCATTGTAGTTACCGCCTGATGCATCAGGACTGGTGGAACAGATGAATGTTACCTTTAAATCAAGAATTGCAAAGATGTGCGCAGCTACAAATCTGAAATGGCCAGATGCATTGCCTTTGGTGTTGATGTCGATAAGAAACACACCTGACAGGAAGACAGGGCTGTCGCCCGATGAGATCCAGCAGTTCCAGCCAATGCACTTATAAACATTACAGATGATATGGTGTTGGACTACTGCAAGGGTCTGGCTGATGTGGCTCGCTCTTTCTCTCAGCAGGTGCAGGCCACCACCCTGCCACCCATCCACGATCCAGGGCACAACCTAAGAGCCGGTGACTGGGTCATTGTCAGAAAGCATGTTCGCAAGACCTGTTTGGAACCGCTTTGGAGGGGTCCTTATCAGGTGGTGTTAACAACTACGACAGCCGTGAAGTGTGAGGGACTTCCAAACTGGATACACGCGAGCCATACAAAGAGAGTGGTATGTCCACCAGATCATGAAGAAGCGTTGTTGAAAGCACCAACAACAGTGAAACAGGTCGCCGCACATGAGCCAGAAAAGGAGCCAATAGAGCCTGAGGTTGAACCAGAGCTCGTGGAAGATGGTTCTATTACCCCTGTAAGAGACAAAGGTGAAGAATTACAGGAGGGTGCGCAAGAACCATGCTCAACGGATACAGCAGGAGAGCCTAGCTCAGCAGAGGTTCTCCCAGAAGCAGACGGTGCTGAAAAGCAGACAGAGAAAGCGCCAGGCCAAGAGGGTGAAAGAGTTGAGACGGATCAGAGGTCAAGGTGATCTGACTTCTTCTGAGCCTTTTGCAGGTCCATCAAGAGAAAACACCATAAAAAAAAGAGAAGGAGAAAAGTCCAATCTTGAGAAGAATATTAACAGAAGGAACCAGAAAAGGAGATAATTGGCCTGAATCGCAGATAGGGAAGAAAAAGGAACTGGTCATAAATGAAACAATAGAGGAAGAAGTGGATACTACGAGAAAAGAAGAATTGAGTGAAGGAGAATTAAGTGGTGATCGAAGGTTGAAAAGAAACAGAATAGCAAGTCGACGTTACGCAGGTCCTGAATGGGTGTATGCAACTACCAATGAATGGCAACACGAGTTTATGTCTTTTTGTTTTGATAGAGAAGTTTCGGCTCAGTACTTTGATGTAACCTGAAGGGAAACAAGAAGCTGAATTGTTGAGCAGATCTGAAAAACTTAAAAAAGACTGCTTGAAAATAAAACTGAAAGAGACATTGATAACCTGGTTTGACATAAAACCGGATATGACAAGCTGCTAATCGATTTTGACAAAGGAAAAGGGTTCCTGGATGCAAAACTGAACTGTGAGAGAATAATTTTTTATATTTTGATTTTTACTGCACTTTATATAAGAGTTACTTCTGCTTTCTGATTCTTTACAGATTATGGCTGAACTGAATAATCAAGATAGAGTTGCTAGGTGCTGTAGATACAGGAGTGTTGGATTGGCAGATACAGTATGTGTGGAATCTTGTTTATAATAATGATTGTGGGAATGTCTGTTCATGATATGAAAAGAGCTACTTTTACTTCTGCTCCTGAAACTACTACACTAACAGCTTTAAAGGGGTTTAAGCTAAATGAGAAATATCTGCATGATTATACTAATGCACAAGGAGAGCTTTAATCTAACGTTTTCTATCTCTTGTTGAGTGAGTATGTTGAGACAATGTATGTGAGGAATTGTCTTGTGTGTACGCAAATTCCTTCGTCAGTAGAAGAAGTGGTTACGTACCATAGTCTTCCGCTAACATATGGAATAAGCTGTAGCTTGCTACTAACCAGATTTTATAACCAAGAGTATATACAGTATTTTTATTCCAACTATGACATGGTGTTTTCGTTTGTTCCTATTATTAGATATCTGAGTAGAGTAGCTACAGAGCATGATATAGTACTAGTTAGAGGATTCTTTGAGCAAACACTAACATTTGGGACCGCATATGCACATCGTAATAACCTTACATGCTTGCTTACACCTTTAGAAAAGAGCTTCATGGGGCATACTGATGATGGGAGAAAAGCATTAAAAGAGAAATTTAAAAAAGGTTTAGCGAAAAGGACTTATAAAAATGATTATGCTTACAATGCAATTAAAACACAAGGGAAATTAGCATTAGATGCACTACATGTAGGGAAGTGTTGTATAAATAGGCCAAAATCACGCACTGACACTTCATTTGTGGGAACAAGTGAATGTAGGCATGTGTTTTTGTTTCAGAGTAAGTGGACATTTATGCTGAATGGTCAGGACCCTGCTATTCCTGGGATCTATTATATTTGTGGACCTAATGCTTATTACCATCTTCCAAGAGGATGGTATGGGACATGTTATTTGGGGATAGTTTTCCCTAAAATTTACCAGATAGATGACTTACAGAAGTTTCCGAAATTGACTGAATTACATCATAAGCGACAGAGGAGGGAAACCTCTTCTGCAATTGTAGGAGAAATCTTTGGTGCAGGGATTCCTTCAGTGGGAGTCATTATGAATTCGATCAAGATACGAAAGTTGTCTACTATTGTGGATAACATGCTGACGAATTTTACAGGGACAATACTCCTGATAGATACTGAATTAGCCGCGGATAGAGCTATGAGGCCTCAAAATAGGCTTGCTTTAGACATTCTTTTACCGAAAGACGGAGGAGTCTACAAGATGATTAATGCTAGGCATTGTTGTTCCTATATCCCAGATTATGATAGGGGGATAAGGGACTTACTCACTAATCTGATTAACTCAAATAAGGATTTAAGGAATTAAAAGAACCAGGTGTTTGGGGAAAAGGTTGGAAAAGGATTTGCTTCAGTCGGAAATTGGCTTAGTCAAATTTGGAATGGGGTATTATTAAAAATCATACAAGGGATGTTAATTGTGATTGCTTGCATATTAGGATTATGGGTTTCATGTAAATTATGTCAAAAGATAAAATTGAAAAGATCTAAAAATAATCAGAGGAGAGAAGAACGAAACAGGGAAAGAATGTATAGGGAAGATTTGAGAAGGAGACAAAATACAGCAGAAATAGAATTGTGAAATTATGAGGAAAAGAAAGGTGTGATGACATATTTAGTCATCAGAGGAGGGACTGTTGACGCAGATATGCTAATTCAAAATTATTAATAAATGCTTATATGTTATGATTTATAAAAGTTCATAGAGAAATTAATCGTAGAGAAAAATGAATGTGCATGTTTGAAAATGTCCCCACAGGGTATGTCAGCCACTTATACAAACTTGTACTAAAAGAGCTAAAAATGTGGGAAATAATGAATATGTATAAGAATAATGTAGTAATATATGTCATACTGAGATGTATAACCTATGTTTTGCATTATATTGTAGAATTAACTTAGTCGAAGTTGTGGCCTAGTTTTTCCAGGCCTCATACAGAAGCTGAATTTCTAGCGCACTGCAGAGAAGCTGGTGAATTGAACTGTCCCTGAACAACATACGTTAATAAAATCTGCTTAGCTAGAATTTTCTGCAATGTACTGACGAACAGGAGATGAGGGACTAGGAAATGTAACAAGTTTGATGTAAGACAGACTTGATGTACTTTCCCAGGACTTGAACAATAGAAGCACTGACTGGAGAAGAAGATGCAACATTTTCGATACCTGATCAGCCGGATGATGAGGGCATCGTTCAGCGAACCAATCAACTAATTGGGGGTGGAGAAATATTAGAACTCATAGATTTATAAAATTAATATTATAGGTTAGAGTCATATCTGCCAATTGACTGACCAATTAGGAATTAGAGGGATGGACTCTAATAAAAAGTCATGACAAGGGGCTAAAACTTCAGATGCGAGGGGAGAATGGATGACGTCAAAAGATGCGGTTCGAGATTCTGTCATTGGGCTCATTCTCTTGAGAGCCTGATGCGTTGTTGATCGATTGATGACCTGAGGACAAAGACTGACTTTGTTGCTGATCTATTTCTTGGGTAGGTAGCTATGACAATGTTACTGATTAACTTTTATGCCTTTCTTTCTAGGTACCAACTGCGCTGTTTTATAGTTTTTCTCTTAGCTAAATGTTTTCCAAATTCACGTTTTCTAAATTGTTTTTCATGAAGTCCCACACGCTACCACATGCTAAATGCTAATCTGGGTTGGGTAAGGGTCCTTTGGGTGACGTTGACAGTGACAAAAGATTGACGGACTGACTGCTGAACTCTGCTATTAATGCTGTTATATTCATCTTTGTTGGCTTATGCTGAAGCATTCGAGCATATGTTTTCTCAAGTTCTGATTATATTATATTATTGGTGGTCATTAATGAACTAATTCTGAGTTGATTGAATAAAGTTTGATCTAACCTGATGACGTAGTATTGTAACTAATAGGGAAATAAAATTGATAAAACGTATAATTTAGTTGTGGTTATTCATGAAATGTTGATTTATTGTCTCATGCTTAATGATTATCTAAGTGGTTGTTGATTGATTACATTGATAATAGATGTTCAACGATTACTACATAGCTAGGATAGTTCATGCGATCCAAAAGGTTCATCGGCCTATACACGTCCCCTTGTAAGTTTACTTACTAAGGACCAGGCGCGCTTGCAAGCCAAAAGCTGTGTTGCACTGAGTGTAGGCATTTTGCCTGATCGCAGGCACATCGAACTCAAAAGTAATGCACTTCACTGGTAGGCCAATACTTCAATTAGCTAAAGCTTTAATTCAATTCTTTATCCATTTGTTATCATTCTTGTGTGTTTAAACTATGCCATAATGTTAAAGTCATTCAAATCCAATAGAACTGTCTCACTGCACAAAAAACAATTTTAATGTTTTCTATACAGGTGCTTGGTATTCCAGCCTATTTTGAAGCACCCGTACTGTTGTACTAAAATTGTATGCAACTATAATTATCTCTTTTTAATTTAGCATTTTTATTCCAAGCATATGGACGCAAGCTTGAGGCAGTGGCACGTTTTGGTTTTTTTTGCCTTCATTTTTGAAGCATACGTTTGCAATAAAATAAAAAATCCATCGCACCAGCTTGCTAGAACCAGATCTAGTTGTTTCCCGATGATTACTGTAGTTTGAAGTTGCTAGCAAATTAGCTCCCTAAAAATATTGTGCCCAAGTTATTCATCTGTTACTGCGATTAGACAGGTCACACGGGAGATAATGCATTTCCCATCCTTTTTTAAATGAAAACTAGAAGCGGCAAATCATTTGAAGATTACCATGCTGGTGATTTAAATCTATCCCTCCCTGTTCAAAGGCGGATGCTAAAAAAAAACTAGGGACTCCGACCACAAATAAGCATCAAGTTAAGTATGCCTTTAAAACATGCACTTCATGGCAGAAAATATCTCATCTATTGATTATTTCCCAGCTAAAACATCCATGCTAAGAACCTTTGGCAAGAAGATAATCTGCTTCGAAAGCTTCAACCCACTTAAATTACCTCAAATTTAGCAGGAAGTAGAGTTAATTTAAGAGATCGGATCTACTACACACACCTCTTTGTTAGTAGCTAGTGCTGTGAGAGTAGGGTAGTCTGGCAGTTGTTTTGCTGTTTCATAAACACATTGCGTACGAAACTGCCCCCAACTTCCTTACTCTGGTACAACTGGTAAGCACTTCAGACTTCCGTAAGCAAGACGCGAACACTGGCGCTTTCAGCCGCTCAAACAACGGGTTTAAATGCAATTGTACAGGAACTGTGTGTAAGGCAATCTAAGTTTCATGCACTTTCTAAGACTGGGCTCTACCCTGACACTAGCAACAACGTTATTAGCTAAGGCAAGGAGCAAAGGAACATACGTCTCCAAGAAACTGATCGCCTGAAACAGTCCGATACCTCTAAGATTCCTAAGGTGGCGATCTGTTCATTTGGGCAGGTTAAAGTGCAGACATATTTTGGAACTGAAAGACAAGAGAGTGTCTATCTGTGTTAAGCAGTAGTCAGTAAGAGATGAGGCGAGCGCACATCCTAAATCGCACTGTACCTTACTCCTGCTCCCAGCAGATACCCTCTGCTGGGAGCTGGGGGCCGGAAAGGACTGTGAGGGCACGTTCAGCATCTTGCAGGCGCTGTGATGAGCTGCAGTCCACGTGAGTACATGCCGCCCCCTTATAACACGGTGTCACTGAGTCAAGCTCCACTTACTGAAGCTTGAATGCACCGGTGTCTAATTCTGAAGACAGGAAATGAAAAGGGAGAAAGGCTCATGCGCCACCGGTTCCTGTACACTGCTCGCTGATTAGACAGCGTCGAAATCAGCGCTACCCTTCCATTGGTTTAGGATGACATAAGGGCGGAGCTAGAAGACCAAAACAAACCGAGCAGCGGGTGAGGTTAAGAGTGGCAAAGAACTTTACGCTGTACCTAGGCGTGCGTCTGCTCCTACAAAAATGTTGATCTGCTCTTTTCTTCGTCAGTGAAACTTGGGAAGAAGCAAAACATCGTACCCGTGTTTGCGAATGGATCCTCGATTAGCGTGTTAGAGGAAAGATCTGTAGGCAGGTGGCCTAGGAAGGAGCCAGAGGGAAGATGCGGCTAGTTCGGATTCAAAGAAAACAAGCATTTGCAATGCAATGGCTCTCGAATTTGATCGAGTTAGAGCTAATAGCGTTGTTAACTCCTAGTCGGACATTTCTTGCCACATAATTTGAAAATCAAAAGTTCAACAGTTTCACATAAGCGAGCTGAATCACAGCGCCACGGCCGCCATGAACATCAGCGATAAGAGAGACACAAAAGGAAAAATAAGTTCCTCGCAGTCAAACTTATCCCAAAAGTGCATTTAGCCATGCAACAGGGCCGATAGCCAAGGTGGCAACAAAACCTCTCCAAGAAGTGACAAACGTAAACCCTTTACCAAAGGATTTTTGAAGGGCAAGCCCACAAACAAGTGATAGTGATGGACGTGAGGTGGGCGTTGTTAAAAGCCCAGATATATACCAACATGTTGGAAAAGCAGCGCATGTGCGCTGCTATGCTCGATCTAAAAAAGACTTAATAAAGTGTGGTTGGCATGAGTTAGGAGAGGAAGGCCCAGATAATCTTTTTTTTTATTTTTTTTAGAGGGTAGTAGCAGAGGAGGTATGCTGACAGATAAGGAAAATGTTATAGTGGAGAAGACCATCTTTAAAGTTTCACAAATGATGCAAAACGTTTTATTTCCTTGAGAAGAGTAAGTCGCTGCTCTCAAATGAGTGTTGTGCTTCTGTGTTTTTCATTTACTACTAGTCAAAAGTGGCTCCGGTAATGTGATTTGTAAACTTGCTATTTGTTTAGCACTTGTAGTTTTTTGTACCTAAATGCCACTTAAAGGAAAACAAATGCCACAATTGACTACTGCATTTCAAGAATGACTCTAGTTACACTTTATGCATCAATTAAAACCTTCTCAATTACTACGGATTCACAAATTCAATAGGACTGGCTTACGTTTTTAAATAAACGTGTTTTGATCGGTGTGTTTGTGTAGCTGTGTGATTGGGGTGTTGGAGAGTTGACTGGGTAGATAGTTGGTGTAGTATTGGGGGCCCTAGGCCCTCATACTGCTAAATAAGGTGACGCAGAGACATAGTAGTAGGTTCGTATAACTCGCCTTGGGCACGTGCGCCCATCCCTTTTTATTAGCAGGGTCACCTGACTGGTGAGTCCTGTGATGGATAGGTGTGGGCTGAGTATAGAAGCCAGCCCTCAGCAGAGTGGCTGGTGGAAACACTAGAATGTGTCCAGCAAACACTACATCCGTCTGAAACTTTATTTAAAAGAAACAAACAAGTCTAACCTGTGGGAGAGAAAAATAAACACAAAAGAAACATTGAGTTTCTTTAGGCGGTCCGCCAGACATGCTGCATGAAACAGGTACACCTGGGCACTTGGCATCACAGCATACCTCTGTTGTTTTACCCGACTGCTCTGGACACCAATGGCAGTGTGTTGATGACATCCGGATACTTCAGTCGCCTGTCCACGACATCACAGTTCGCTGGGGGACTGTCAGTCCGGTCCCACCCGGGCTCGCGTTGTTTGAGTCTATTTACACAGTTTGATGCTGATGCATCCGGAGCAACCACTTTAAGGATCTCTTGAAGGCATTCTGGCTCCAGGGATGGCACACCTTCAAAGACTACGGATAACCTGGATGAAGAAAGCGTCGTCCTTGAAGGCCTTGGTGCATCCCCACGTCCATTGGTAGAGTAGCGTCAGGCTTCCCTTTCGTGCCAGAACTACATCGGACAGGAGTCTCCTCAAAGCCATTTGGTGGGCTGCCATGAAACCATGTGGACTGTGTCGGGCCTATCGCAGGCCAAGAAGAGGCGTCCCTGAGGAACTGCCCACCTGACCACATCCCAGTCACGCATGGAGCCACAAGGGTGATTGTCGCAGGGTTGGCGTGCTCCGGCGGTCAGGATTCAGATGCTCTGGCCTTAGTGCAATAGTCTTTGGGTGACCAGTCTCTGTCTGTGATCTCCGTGCTTCCCGGGGCCTCTCGTGGAGCTTCCTCAGACATATCTCTCATGGCAGGATTCCTCTTTCACCGGTATTCCTTGGAGGCCCTTGCCCCTAGATTGCCACAGGACAACACGGGCTGTGAAGGCCGCGGTAAGGGGCTTGCTGCAGAACTCCCAACAGGGCCTCGTCCAAGCCTCGTGCAGCCCCAAGGGTGGATGGTCCAAATGGTTGAGTGTGCTCTCTTTGGCAGGTGTCCAGTTCACGGGGCTCGTGGCAGGTGTTCGGGTGGTCAGCCTCCCATTGTGCCAGGGATGTCTTGTCATCTTTGGGTCTTGTTGCTGACTTTGGCTCCACTCGGGTGATGCTGTGCCCCTCCGGTGTTTTGGGTGATGCACCTCATAAAGATGACAATCTTGCTACATCTTGCGGAAGACCAACAGGTGGCAATATCTTCTATGCGAAAGGATGGCTTGAGGGACTTTGTGGCCACTTGCTGTTCTTGCCTGACACGTGCAGTTGGCAACAGGGATGCCATTGTGGTCAAGCAGCCAGTGACAGGTGGCAGGACAGTCGAGCTGGCAAGTGTGGGGCCTGGACGCGGTTCGCACATGCTGGTCCACCCGCAGAGGTGTCTCCATTGACATCTGCTCACCCTGGTGGCTGGCTTGTGGTGATGGATGCCTTCTTGTCTGCTGGCACGAGCCTTCAGTCCTGTTGCTTTTTTCCATTTTGCTTGCACATCTGTGGTGGTGTTGATCTTCGGTGTGACAGGTCTGTCACACCCTTTCTCCCTTCACCCATTCACGTCATGGTGTCGTGCCACATCCTTCTCTCCTCTTTCCTTTTTGAGGTGGGGTTGCGCCACAGGTTGCATGTTGCACCACATGGACTGTTTGCAGGCTTGTGCTGCACCTCTGCCGGTGCATCGTGCTCTCTCGCAGCCTCTCGCAAGCTGAGTCCTGCCAGTGGGACTTGACCCATTCTCCTCGCTGAGCTCTCCCAGATCTGGTCCATTCTAGGATCTTCTTGGTGGTCCGCTCCCTGACTGGAGGGTCACCATCTCCTTCTCTGTGTCTTCACTCGAGGGTGCAGCGCTTGCACCTCAAGACTGTACTGTCGCAGTTCTTGCTCCTGCCTCCGATTGCTTCATAGGGTCAGTCACTTCCTGTGACGAGCTCAACGATGGGCCAACGGTGGCCGTCTTGTGCTGTGGTGTGGCTGGCTGGCACGGCCTCTTCTCCCTGGTGTTGTGTCACTCTCTCTTATAGGGCTCTGTCTGTCTCTTGGACTCCTGTCCATGCTGTCAGGTTCGCCAGCGCGGCCCTCTGCGCACCTCTGACATTGTCTCTTTCCTTCATGGGCACCCTTTGCTGGCGCCTGGCATTCCCATTCTCCTGGCCTGCAGTGATGTCCTTCACCGCTGGGGGCATGTGGAGCTGTCTTTCCATTGGCAGTGTCAGCAGAGGGCCGCTAGAGGTTGCGCAGGCCACGCACGTTCTCCTTGTGCCCCACGTGGCACTTGCAGCCTTCTTAGGCTTTTGCTGCTTGGCTGGGGCAACTTTGGGTACCAATGGTCTCCCAGTCTGTTGTGCAGGGGTTGCACATATCCTCTCTAGGGCAGTCACTGTCTTGGGGTGCTGCTGCCACTTCACCTGTGGGTACGGTAGTGATTTTATTTGTGCAAAAACAATGCAGTACATTTGTATGGCCAGTAGATGACACTCTGGCACTGTTTTCAGGCCATGGAAGTCTCTCCTCCGACTGCGGGCCTCGTTGGTGCTGATGCTGGGGATTCCAGTGACTGGAGCCGGGCTGCAGCTCACCTTCCAGGTAAGTGCAGTGTTCTTTTTTTTCTTTCTTTTTATTTCAGACTTGCGGTGGGGAGGCAGGCACCATAATGTGGGGGTCGGCAGTCTCACTGGCCGATCACCGGTGTTATCACTTGTGGAGGGGGGGGGTGGCCTTGGGCACTTCCTACCTGGTTTTGTGTAGTGTAAGGAAATGCCTCCTTGGCATGGTTACCCCCTAACTTTTTGCCTTTGCTGATGCTAAGTTATGATTTGAAAGTGTGCTGGGACCCTGCTAACCAGGCCCCAGCATCAGTTTTCTTTCCCCAAACTGTACCTTTGTCTCCACAATTGGCACAACCCTGGCACTCAGGTAAGTCCCTTGTAACTGGTACCCCTGGTACCAAGGGCCATGATGCCAAGGAAGGTCTCTAAGGGCTGCAGCATGTCTTATGCCACCCTAGGAACCCCTCATTCAGCACATGCACACTGCTTCACAGCTTGTGTGTGCTGGTGGGGAGAAAATGACTAAGTCGACATGGCACTCCCTTCAGAGTGCCATGCCAACCTCACACTGCCAGTGGCATAGGTAAGTCACCCCTCTAGCAGGCCTTACAGCCCTAAGGCAGGGTGTACTATACCACAGGTGAGGGAATATGTGCATGAGCACTATGCCCCTACAGTGTCTAAGCAAAACCTTAGACATTTTAAATGCAGGGTAGCCATAAGAGTATATGGTCTGGGAGGTTGTCAAACACAAACTCCACAGTTCCATAATGGCTACACTGAAAACTGGGAAGTTTGGTATCAAACTTCTCAGCACAATAAATGCACACTGATGCCAGTGTGCAATTTATTGTAAAATACACCCAGAGGGCATTTTAGAGATGCCCGCTGAAAACATACCCGGCTTCTAGTGTAGGCTGACCAGTTCCTGCCTGCCTGCCACACACCAGACATGTTGCTGGCCACATGGGGAGAGTGCCTTTGTCACTCTGTGGCCAGGAACAAAGCCTGTACTGGGTGGAGGTGCTTTTCACCTCCCCCTGCAGGAACTGTAACACCTGGCGGTGAGCCTCAAAGGCACACCCCTTTTGTTACAGTGCCCCAGGGCATCCCAGCTAGTGGAGATACCCGCCCCTCCGGCCACTGCCCCCACTTTTGGCGGCAAGGCTGGAGGAGATAATGAGAAAAACAAGGAGGAGTCACCCACCAGTCAGGACAGCCCCTAAGGTGTCCTGAGCTGAGGTGACCCCTGCCTTATGAAATCCTCAATCTTGGGTTTCGAGGATTCCCCCAATAGGATTAGGGATGTGTCCCCCTCCCCACAGGGAGGAGGCACAAAGAGGGTGTGGTTACCCTCAAGGACAGTAGCTATTGGCTACTGCCCTCCCAGACCTAAACACATCCCTAAATTCAGTATTTGGGGCTCCCCAGATCCCAGGAAATCAGATTCCTGCAACCTGAGGAAACAAGAAGGACTGCTAACCTACAAGCATGCAGAGAAGGAGGAAGACGGCAAATGCTTTGGCCCCAGCCCTACCGGCCTGTCTCCAATTTCGAAAACCTGCATCCAGGGACGCATCCGACAGGGACCAGCGACCTCTGAAGCCTCAGAGGACTGCCCTGGACTAAAGGCCCAAGAAACTCCCGTGAACAGCGGCCCTGTTCAAAACCTGCAACTTCTTTGCTACAAAGAAGCAACTTCCAAAGACTTCACGTTTCCCGCCGGAAGCGTGAGACTTCACACTCTGCACCCAATGCTCCCGGCTCGACCTGCAGAAAACCAACACCTCAGGGAGGACTCCCCGGCGACTGCGAGCCTGTGAGTAACCAAAGACAACCCCCCTGAGCCCCCACAGCGATGCCTGCAGAGAGAATCCTGAGGCTCCCCCTAACCGCGACTGCCTGTAACAAGGGACCCGACGCCTGGAACCAACCCTGCACCCGCAGCCCCCAGGACCTGAAGGAACCGAACTTCAGTGCAAGAGCAACCCCCAGGCGACCCTCTGCTTAGCCTAGTTGGTGGCTGTCCCGAGAAGCCCCCCTGTGCCTGCCTGCAACGCTAGAATGACCCCCGGGTACCTCCATTGTTTATAATCTAAAACCCGACGCCTGGTTTGCTCACTGCACCCGGCCGCCCCTGTGCCGCTGAGGGTGTACTTTGTGTGCCTTCTCATGTCTCCCCCGGTGCTCTACAAAAACCCCCTGGTCTGTCCCGAGGATGCAAGTACTTACCTGTTGGCAGACTGGAACCGGAGCACCCCTGTTCCCCATAGGCGCCTATGTGTTTTGGGCACCTCTTTGACCTCTGCACCTGACCGGCCCTGAGCTGCTGGTGTGGTAACTTTGGCGTTGCCTTGAGCCCCCAACGGTGGGCTGCCTATGCCCCAAACTTGAGACTTGTAAGTGTTTTACTTACCTTCAAAACTAACCTTTACTTACCTCCCCCAGGAACTGTTCATTTTTGCACTGTGTCCACTTTGAAAATAGCGTATTGCCATTTTTGCAAAGACTGTACATGAAATTGTTTTCATTCAAAGTTCCTAAAGTATCTAAGTGAAGTACCTTACATTTAAAGTATTAACTGTAAATCTTGAACCTGTGGTTCTTAAACTAAACTAAGAAAAGACATTTTTCAATATAAAAACCTATTGGCCTGGAGTAAGTCTTTGAGTGTGTGTTCCTCATTTATTGCCTGTGTATGTACAACAAATGCTTAACACTACCCTCTGATAAGCCTACTGCTCGACCACACTACCGCAAAATAGAGCATTAGAATTGTCTACTTTAGCCACTATCTTACCTCTAAGGGGAACCCTTGTACTCTGTGCACACTATTTCTTACTTTGAAATAGTATATACAGAGCCAACTTCCTACATGTAGGACGGCACATCATTGTTTAAACTTGGCCCTCTCAGGACCGCCTCACATATGCCAATGCTGGATGCCGTGCAATGCTTCACCCCTAGGTGCCGCGGAAGCCACTATTCTCACTCCGCCAGCAGGCCACGGCTCTTGACCAGCCAGGCAGCCACGAGGGTTTCCGTCTCCTCTCTGCAGCAGCAGTCACTCGGCAGCCATGGGCTATGCAGGGGTGGAGACTGCAGACGGGGTAAAATGAGGCTCAGCTGTGTAGATGCTTCTGGGAGGCGCATCTCCACATTTCGCTTGGCCCTGCCGATGCAGCTGCTCACATGCCGCTCAGGTAGTCTGTATTTCCAACTGCAGCCACGATAGCCTTATTGACGTTGCGGGCCTTGCATTTCTTCGTGGGCCTAAGTCTGTTAATTGCGGGGGTGCGCAACAGCGTACTCACACTTGCTGCCATTAGGGTGCGGCCACAGTCTACACCCCAGCTGGCAGGTTGCTGCAACCGGCTGGCAGTGTCCCAATGCCCTTTTCATGGACGGCTCGCTGCGGACACACTGCGGCTTCGCTGGTGGCCCGCTCTCCCCTTAAGGGACAAGACTATAGCGCCGCTTACTCTATTATGGCCCTCGAGGCAGCTGTCCGGTGCCTCACAGGGGACACTAGTGTCCGCACGGGGTGGCCATCGTGTTGCGTCATCTCAGTAGCCTTCACGCTGTCTGTGGGTGCGTAGTGCCTTACTCGAAGGCCACTCTTCCCCTCACGAACAATGAAGGGGTTGTCAGCCTGCACTTGGGGTCAGACCCACTCGTTGCCATTGTGGTGATGGTGGCCCTAGGCCCTCATACTGCTAAATAAGTTGACACAGATACATAGTAGTAGGTTTGTATACCTGGCCTCATTTCCTAGAAGGCCATAAACTCTCATGTAGTTTGGAGATGGCAATTGCTATCTTAGATTTTTGGTTATAACTTCCCTTGTGTTTAATGGCATATTTGGGGGGCAATTGTGATACACTGTTGCTGAAGCCAGTACCTTGCTGCGTGTATCTAGGATTTCCAATGCAAAGAACGGTTGCTTCATCTGAAATTTGTTTGGAGAATATTTTAGATCACAGAGACATATTCTGAAAGCCATATTGTATAAAAGAACCTTGAACGATTTAAAACATTTATCTAAATCTTTCTTAAAGACTATAAAGATTGTTACTTTTCATTTGAGGTTATCCTGTGACTTACTGTTAGGAACTCTCAAGTCCAGTTGACTTTTCAAATGCTAAATATATTTATGTTTATGCATAAGGTACTCAGAGTTCAAGTATTGCAAAAAAGAGTTGCTAAGTTAGGAATCACAGAATATAAATGTTTGATAATTACCTTGAAATCAAGAGTCAGGTTGAAAGTATAACTCATTTCCTCTGGAGTACTCAGTAACAAAGCTGGCGGTAGTTATCTGACAAAGCAAGAGATTGATGAACGTGTATTTATCTCTTGTATGCTTAGTTTTAGGAATACCAAGTCCCACATCAATTACGCAGAGCTGGTTACTCAGAGCCAGCATTAAAGTATAGCCATTCATTGTTACAGTTTGATGCAGCATATTCAAGGTGTGTTACTAAGTTACCTCTCAATGCCTTTAGCTACTTATTATGTTTTTCAGATGTTAGTGTCCAACAGAAGTAATAGGTTAGTGTGTTAAAGTCCAGAGTCTCTGTTTTCTCTGTTATCCCATTCCCTTTTCCCCAACTGTACCACTGGTCCTCATAGTCCTGCCTTTTTGGTCACTGGTGAACATGGTTATAGGTGGGCAAGTGCATTGTTTCTATTGGATCCAGAGTACAAGACTTTCTAGTTGAAAGTCTCCTCTGCATTAGACATCCAATGACTCAAATACTGTTTTTGCATCATCCAGACTTGGATGCCCAGAGCCTATCTAAAGCTCAACTGCACCAAGACAGAATTCCTGTTATTTGCCAGGCTTAACACACAAGACACTCTACAAATCTGGCTAAATGACACTTTCACTGAGCGATAAGTGACTTGGATTCACCCTGGACACCACCCACACCCACAAGGAACACATTGCCAAAAAAACAAATATAGGCTGTTACCAGCTTTCTCTTCTACACAAAGTTAAAACATTTCTTATAGAAAGTGACTTCAGAACTGCTGTTCTAGCCCTTGTACTCTGTCGTCTGAATGGTGGTAATGTCCTGCTGCATGGTCTTCTAGACCCCACACTGGCACCCCTTAAGGACATAGTTTACTGTACATAATGTCTCATCCAGGGCCTGAAGAAATATGATCACATCACCCTCATCCTGTTGGAACTCCACTGGCTTCCTTTGCCACCTGCATCATCTTCAAAACCAGCTTAATTATTTACAAAGTCATCAAAACGAACATCTCTGCTTATCTTGTAGACAGGCTCTCTATAGCTGATGGTTTTCGGCACACCTGCAGCTAGGGAATATATGAAAGAAGACAATAGGTGTTTTGCCTAGGATCTGAAACAACATACCCATATCCATCAGTACCGCCCCAACACTGCTCCAATCTATGAAAGAGTTGAAGACTCACCTCTTTAATAAATAATACTCACAATGGATTAACTGTCCACAAACCAGATTCCTCTCCTATTAATAGCCTACTTTATGCTTGTCTTTGACCATTTACAACTTTCCACTGCCTTTTGACTAGATTTGTTGGATGAAAATACTAAATGCATACACACACATATATACATGCGTACATACAAGGCTAGTGCTTTTTGACCAAAGGATTAGGGTGAAAGTGAGTGGATGGCTGGGACAAAGGAAGGCCTGAGCAGTTGGATAGGTGGATGTTGACTGAGTGAACAGGTAAGTGAGTGGATGACTAAGTGTATAGGTGAGTGAATCGGCAAATGGATGCACAGATTTTGGAGTGGGTGCATAGGTTGCTGTGTTGATGATTGGCTTGGTGGGTGGGGGCATAAGTGGGTCCCTGAGAAAGTGAGTGGATGATTGTATAAGTAAATGGCAGCTCAAGTTGGCAGGTCGATGGGGTAGATTCATAAGTAGAAGAATTAGTTAATTAGAATTATAACAGGTGGGTGTGGAAAATCAGTGTACTGTTGATTGAATCAATTAGTAATTTAGTGAATGTATGTTGAGTAAATAAACAGGCAGGTTGGTAAGTAGATGAGTGTGGATGTCAGCCTGGTGATGGGACAAATGACTTAGTTCACGGATAGACTGGTGTGTGGGTAAATGAATAAGTGGAAACACAGATGGACACATAAAAACATTGTTTCCAACTAGCTGATTGCAAAGTATATACCAAACACCATCCACATACCTGTTTGATATATTCTAACCCTGTAGCACTCTCATCTCATGTTCATGCTTTTGGCAGTTCTGAGAAAAGGCCTCTTTTTTGGCATGGTAAGCCCCCAGGTTTTGCCTGATGTATGATGTAGCCCAGAAATTGTAGTGGCTAGGGACCCTGCTAACCATATTCCCTGGGTCAGAGCTCTTTCCCTAAACTGTTGTAATGCATTGGCACGGTTGGAGACACCTTTAGCTGCTACTGTAAGCACCTAGTGAAAGTTACTTAGGTAGCCAGGGCACAGGGTACTGAGGGTAGGCCGTGGAGGGCAGCAGCACTGATTGTGCCACCATCTAGGGCGATGCACCCAGATGCACCCAGTCCCACCATTGTAGGGTGAGTACTTGGGGGCAAGCCTAAAACACAAACTCAACATGGCACACTACCCGTGTGCCCTGTCCACTATACACTCCATGCACTATGGGTAATACATTCCTCTGACAGGCCTTCCATCCCTAAGGCAGGGTTCACTATAATGTATGTGAGGGCATAGCTGCATGAGCAATTAGCCCCCAATGTGCCCTTGCCAAACCTAGGACATAGTGAGTTAACAGAACAGAGCAGCCATTTTAATACATGAACTGGACACTGGTTAAAACGAGTATCACAGCTATAAGATGGCCACTCTTAACCCTAGGTTTTTTGGTATCCAACAATTCAGGATGATAAACCCAAACTGGTACCCGCAGTGGATTTATTACTAACTGTACCCAGGGGTCACCGTAGAGGTGCCCCTGCAAAAGCTAACTACTCTGGCATGATTGCTGACTGGTTCTATCCAGCCAGCCACCATCAGGCAACCAATCTGCAACCTTGAGGTGGGAGATCCGTCTCTCTGGGTTGCAGAACAAAGCCCTTTCTGGTTGGAGGTGCTAACACCCTCTCCCTCAGGAATGTGCACTGCCCTGGCGATGAGCTTCAAAGAGCTTACCGCCTTGGAAATGTGAACCCCAGGTCTGCTCTGCTAGCAGCAGATGGCTGCCCCCAGTGCTAACCCCCACTTTTGGCATGGGCAACGGCAGAAACACACAAAGAATAGGAGGAGTGGCCCCATCTGGCATGCACTACCCCTAAGATGTTGCCTGCGAGGTGGACCGTCCATTTAATTTTCCTTCCATCTTCGATGGAAGGAAAAGAGTCATTCAGGTGCAGGGAAGTGACCCCTGCCCACAGAAAGTGGTCAGTTAATGGGTGTAGCCACCCTAAGGTAGATGACCCATTGGTCACTACCAAGTTCCCCCAAAACGCCATATGAAATCAGATTCGACAGTCAAAAGTAGACCAGCACCAAGAGAATCCAAAGCACGAGAACTGTGGGCCTGCACACCAAAGAAAAGGCTCCAAACTCTGCCTGCTGCACCCAGGACCTGACAATCGCCGCTGAGGAGCTGCTGGATAACTGGACAACTGTACAAAAAATCCAGAGGTCCTCCAGGCTTTGGAAATTGCCAGAGAATTCCCTTCATAGTGGTGTTATCACTCTAAAACCACATGAAACCAACAAACCAGTGAGGGCCTCTGTGCATAAACCAGTCTACACCAGTCCAGGGACCTCCATTCCCTTCTCTGGCGCGTAATTGGTCAATGGAAAGGGGAGTGTCCACTCCCTTGTCCATCACCTCCCCAGGGGTGGTGCCCAGAGATCCCCCCAGAGGGTCCCTGGGTTCTGCCATCTTGAATTCAAGGTTGACAGGGACCTCTGGGAGCATCTGAGTGGCCAGGCAGGTGAAGTCAAAGCCCCCTCATGATAGGTGGTGACCAATCCCCCTTTCAGGGCTATTCAGTGTCTCTCTCTTGGGTGAGTCTTCAGATTTGTCTTACTAGATTCCAGCAGGACTCCTCTGCAACCTTACTTCGACTTCTAGCCACTAGAACGGTGACTGGACCCTCCAGGAACCGACAATCTGCATCCACAAGTAAGACTCTTCTTGCAACATTGTATCCATGGCTCCTTCCTGCTCCTGCAGCTTTTCCCCGGCTGTTCATCCTCTGAGCACGGCAAGTCTTCAGTCTGCATGAGAAAGAAGAAGGAATCTCCCTTGGAGTGAAGGAGTCACTCCTCTGCATCCTCAGGCACCTACTGCAATCGTGGATCTCCTCTCATCCTGAGCTGTTTAGATCCTGCATCACGGATGGTGGTCTGGAGTAGTCCTCTTGGTCCTCTCTGTCAGCTGTCCAACTTTGGTGGAGGTAAGCCCTTGCCTTCCCACGCAGGACGGTACCCCCATGCACTGCGTCTCTTGCAGCTACCAAGGCTTGTTTGCATCTCCTCCAAGGGATCTTCAAGCTACGTGTAGCTCCAGCCCCCAGCACTCCTTCCTGCGTGGTTCTCCTGTGGTGTGGGACCCTTCTCCAGTTGCATGGGCTCTTCTGGAACTCCTGTTTCCCCATCCCGTGGGACTCCTTTGGGTGCTCCCTTGATTGAGTCCTACTGGGCCTTGCTGGTCCTCGGCAGCTCTGCTTTCCGCCAACCGGGACGTTTGCTTTTGTCAAGGCTTGTTGGTGGAATTCCTGCACCAACTGCAATTCTTTTTCCAGCGTGGGACATCATCTGCATCCCTCAGGATTTCTTCACCGACTCCAGGGCTGCAGTACTGACCCTTTTCACATAATTGTCGACCAACTCAAACATCCACTGCTGGGTGGGTAGTAGCTCCTACTCCTCTTGGTCTCTTCTGTGACTTCTGGGCTTGGTCCCCTTCTTCCATGGGTCTTACTCTTCAGGGATCCACCACTGGTTTCTTGCAGTCGTGTCTGGGTGTTGCATTTTCTACATTTTCTTCTTTTTGGGTGGTCTGGGGAAAATACAGTAATTTACTCCTTTCCTCCTGGTCGCTAGGGGTTACTGTGTTACTTACCTTTGGGGTTTCATAGTATCCCCAGCTCCCCCTACACATTCCACTTACCTAGGTGGAGGTCCTGTGTTTGCATTCTATTTTTTAGTATATGGTTTCGGCTCCCCCTAGAGTCACTATTGTCTAACTGCATTTGCACTGTTTTCTATCACTTTCTATGCCTATTTCTAGTAACTAGTGTACATATTTGGTGTGTTACTTACCTCCTAATGGAGGGTTACCTCTCTAGTACTTTTTGGTTTTGTGTCACTAAAATAAAGTACCTTTATGTTTGTACACTGAGTGTTTCCTTTCATGTGTGTACGTACTGTGTGACTATAATTGTATTGCATGAGCTTTGCATGTCTTCTAGATAATCCTTGGCTGCTCATCCACAGCTACATCTAGAGAGCCTGGCTTCTAGACACTGCTTACACTACACTAATAGGGGTGTAAGTGCCTTAGATACCCACCACACACCAGGCAAGATTCCTATATAGACCAACCTGCAAAAGTAAACTTGGTAATTTAACTGTATGATTTTATATGTATATTTAGAAGTGATCCTCCATTGATTCCTTTGGTGCATAAAGACAATTTTTCATTAAACTTACAAAATCCATATCTCGAAAAGTATTTAACCCAATTTTATAATCTTGGTCTTAAAAATTACATTAAAATCTGAAGTATTTTTATAAAGTGGTCTCAAGTTATGCTTTTGAGTGTGTGAGTTGCAAGATTTATGCTATGAGTACAACAAGTGCTTTGCACTTCTCCAAGATTGGCCTAACTGCTTGACCAAGCTACCTTAAAAATTATAGCATTTGGTGATCTAGGGCTAGATGTATCATTATTTCCAAGCGATTACCAAATTGTGATTTTTTTGGGGAATTGCAATTAAGCAACTTCAGAAGTTTCATATAGCGATTTGCAAGGGCTCGCAAATGGACCTACCTCATTAATATTCATGAGTTAAGTTGCAATTTGCGACCCATTGCGAATGGCTACAATCATAGGGATGGTGGCCTGCTGGGTTCAGCAGACCACCATGTCTGTGATTGCTTTTAAATAAAGCAATCTTTTTTTTTTTAAATGCAGCTCATTTTCCTTAAAGGAAAACAGGATGTGTTTAAAAAAGAAAAATAAAAAGTTTTCTTTTCATTTTTTAAGAGTAGGTAGTGTTCCCTGGGACCACTGCTTGCTCTTAAAGATTTTTTTTGCATGCATTCACAAAGGGGGAGGGGTCCCTAAGGGACCCCTTCCCGTTTGCAAACGGTTTACCACTTACTTGAAGTAGGTGGAAAAATGCAAATGTTTGCGACCGTATTTAGGTCACAAAACATTCATACACACTGCTGCGATTCCATATTAGGAAGGGACGCCCTTGACACGTCCCTTCCTAATACCGAATCGGTATGTAGTCGCAATTCCAATTTGCAATTCGGTGACAAGTTAATGAATCGCAAATTGGAATTGATACATACCAAAATGCATTTGTGTGATTGCAAACGGCCTGTTTGATGTTTGATACACCTGGCCTCTAGTGTTTACTCCTGTAAACCAACATGTGGTTGCCTGGACCCCCTGCACAGTGTGCCTAGCTTTGCACCCTACATAGACGGGCAGCCTCATACAGCAGTCTCAAAGGACTAAACCAATCTATTCCATATATAAACCGATTTAGCTTGCAAGCAGCCGTGCGCCAATGGAATGGATTAGCTACATATGCCATGAATGACATTTTATGGCTGTAGCCTGAACCTTTGGAGATTTGAGTGGTGCTAGCAGTGACTGGGACTGACCTGTTGCCTTGTGTATTTCATCACAGCTACAATGGTCTTTAGGCATACCTAAGAAAATATTTCTTTATTGCCTAAACCAAGCCAAGAATTGCTCTCCTATGCTATGCTACAATATATTCTTAACCTTACCAGCATACACCCCCATTAAAACTAGCAGTAGTAATTGGTGACTTGCTTGGTAATTTTATTTCTCACCCCATCTGGATCTCTGTAATTATCCAGTAAGTCTAATTTCAGCACTCCCTCTGGTTCTTTTAACCAAGAGGTTGAGTCCGCCCAAGTAGTATCATCTTACTTGGGTGGGGCTAGGTGGTCAAATGATGAAGCAAGACACAATTATGTGTGTGAGACCACCTAGTCCGTAAGGGAACTCCCCCTTCCACTTGTAGAACTACATAGCACCCCCCCTACGTGGATACGTTCCCACCATGACTTCCCCACTTCAGAGTCCTAAGCGACTCCAACACGGTGCACTGGGTTAATCGACCTAGGCCCACCCCCAGTTCCCACTACCCCACACCTTTAGTGATGATATAGTTTCCTTTGGGAGTCGGTGTGGGTTAGCAACACTCCCAGTGCTCTCCTTTTGTGTGTTAATGCTACAATATACAACAGAATGAAGCAACATTTGATTAGTTAGAGGGTACAGTAGGTGGCAGAAGTGCAATATTTAAAGAATATCAGGTGATTTATGAACTCAAAGTTAATGTTATGTGTCCAATTTAGAAACAGCATCAAAATTTGTACTTTGGTAAATCCACTATGCATTAGTGTGTTCATTTATGATGACACATAGAAGATTGTAAAGGTTTCCTTCTTGGCAGGCATCACAGTTCTCACAAGGAAAGGCAACAGGCAGGCTTTGCAGGAGAATAAAAGAAGAACATGTTTCTTTGTCCTAGTTCCTAAAGGCAGACAGTCTTACAGTGAAACAATGGGCTTTTGATGATGGGTGACACTTCAGTATTCTCTGGACCTGCTGGCTTCCACAGTGTGACCTAGAATGACAAAGCAACTCAAATAGAAGAGAACCCACCCCCAGCCAGTTTTAACCGCTCTTCTAGTACAGTCCTTTTCAAGGCACTGGTCTGATTCATGTTGAAGGAAGTGGGGCTTAATGAAATGCTCACTTTGGTATTTGTTTTTCTTAGGGTGTGTGTCAGGAGCCAGGCTTTTTGCAGGTTTCACCCCAGTTTTTGCCCCATCTTGACTAATAGGTACTGGTGTAATGGCTCTGAAAGTACCTGATCCCTGCTAATCAGGACTCAGTGCAGGTGCTCTAACCCTTGAAAATGTATATGTTTGATTGCCTTACACATAAAAATCGGCATAGCCTAACTCACTTGTAAGTCCCTGGTTTATAGTACCAGGGGTACTAAGGGCCTATAAATTAGAGCGTTCCCCTCAGGGACTGCAGCAGTTGTTGTGCCACGCAGATTAAAACATGGCTCCAAGTCTGCCACTGCACATTGGAATATTTATAAGTCAACCCTAAGCCTAAATGCAGGGTGCTGTATATTAAAAGACGGAACATGTGCTTTAACATGTTCCAACAGTAAAACCCCTAAATTCTTGTTTTTGCTGTGAATAAGGCTACTAGCCCCATTGGTAAGTGCACAGTTACAGACTGACCCTCTCAGCCCTGCTAACATCTTACTGGGACTGCTAAATTTGGCACTGTAAGAATCGGTGCATTAAATATGATTTAACGTTTAAATGGTATTTAATGTCACTGGTGGGCAAAGTACAACTTTAGAAGTTGGCACTTTTGTTGTCCAAGGTGCCCATTTACGATCTTTGTCCTCACAGAGAGTCTTCTACACCCCTAGGGAGATGTGGGAACAACTCCTAGGAGAGGACGCAATAGAAGCATGCGTGGGGGAGAGGAGTTACGTCTCCCTTGCAGGTAGCCACATGGGTATTGGCCCAAAAGACTTTGTCCCAAAAGACAAGCTTCAAAGGAGAAGCCACCTTTGATGGCCAAATATGAAACACTTGAGAGAGGGGCTGCTCTATTGTTTAGGCAGACAGACAGGTACTAGGGAAAGGGAGAGAAAGACAGTTATCAAACCAATTATTCCAGAGCCTGTAGCCCCCTAGGTAGCCACACTCCTGGCTTGGACTTGGGAGCTCCGCACACCAAGAGAAAGGTTCTGCATGTTGGGATTGGGTAGAACAGGGACTTCTGGGATAGCTAGGTGCCCCAAATCACAGGGATTAGTCATCCGGAAAGAGGGAACCTGATAGCCTATTGGCTAGTGAATGTGAGCTCCCCTGAGAGCATTTTCTAGGCATTAGAAGGGCATCCTCAGCACCGTGAACTCAGCTCCTGTTGGACTGAAGAAAAGGACCGAAGAAGCACTGCCCAGATGCATCAAAGACTCGTGAAAAGAGCTTGCACTGACATGAACTGCAGATGCTGCACCTTGTGGCTAGTAACTGAAGGGACTGTGTCTGTTGTGTTCTGCTCTTGCAGAAGTTGACTCCTAAGCACAACCAAAGCGAGAAACCCCAGGGGTCAGTTGGTTGACCTCCTGTTCACAGAGGGCAACAATATCTGAAGAAGCCTGCTGGGGTTAGTTGGTAGCCCAGATCACCGGATCGCTACTCCTCGCCTCTGTGCAGCACCAGGGACTAGGACCCGATGCTCAAAAGTTGCCCCTGAGCCTGCTGGACCTGGGAAGGTCATCACAGTGCAGCTTTGTCACCCAGAAGTCATTACCACCAAAAGGATGGAACCGCTTTACCGGGTGACTGGTATCCCAGTGATGACTGGGCTTCTGCCAAGCTTGAGGAGACATTGAGGGATGTTGACCTCCCACCCCACCCATGAAGACTCTTGTTGACTACACAACATCTTCAGCATCCTTGACCATCTTCAGCATCTGTATCCCTTGCAGCAGGACCACTCCAATTAAAGTCAATAGATAGAGGCTACTGACACTGGAAGTGGAGCGGAGACTGCTTTTTGTGAGGAGGTAACTGTTCCAGTGGACCCTGCTGGTCCACCCTAACTGGCTCCCTGCCAGATTTGGTCACCAAAAGTAGCGTAACTCTAAGTAACCACTTTGATACTTACCCAAGTTTTTCTTGAGAACGTTTCCAGCGTTAAATTGTTGAATTTTCCAACGTTTGTTCATGGTTAAGTAAAACGTATTTACTATACTTTGTAAATTCTGTATCTCAGAGCCTTCCACTGGTTCTTTTTCTTGAGTGTGTTGTGTCTTGTGTATGTCTTCAATTGTTTGGTGCTGTTGGGGCTGTTTAAATGCTTTTAGACTTGCTCTTTTGTGTAGTGTGGCTGGTCAGAGCCACAGCTACCCAGATTGAAATAAAGGTTTAACAAACGTAAACTACTGGTCCTAAAGGGGTTTTCAAGTGTATACATGGTGAGGTCTCACAACCAAAAACAAACTGTTTCCTCACAATGTGGCAAGAGCCAGAGGTGGGCAGACAGTGGGGGATGTGTTGTTGCCTTTCATAGTCAAAGCCGACAGCCTTGAGTTAATGGCCATGTCTAAATGTGGCCCTATCAACCTTTTGGCTATGGCCCTGCTCCATTAGTCAAATAGAACTACATGGACTTGGTAGTTTACTTAACATTGGTTGTTTACTTAACAGTTAAGTGGATAGTATGGATGGTACAGAGGTTGGTTAGACTGGAGAACGATGTTTCTTCTTCTTAGTCTTTCTCCCTCCAAGAAATATCTTGGTACTGGTGCCTGCCTGTATCCTCAAAGTAAAAGGGAAAAAGGGCAGGTAAAAATGTTAATCCATCTGAGGTCTCTACAAAAGTCTTCTTATTTACCCCGAGCTCAGTCACCAGGGTGTTGTGGAGGCATGGAATGTGCTCTAGTGCTTATCCCCATGTAGTAGCCCTAACCTAATTTCATATGAGTCCCAAGAGTGTTCACTGTAGGTGCACCGAATACCTCACCAGTTGTGTTGATACTGTGCAAGTCAGTCGAAGGCTGCCCAGTCACCCGTGCATAGAAACAGATTAGACCTGCCATCCTTGGTGTGGTTTTCCCTGTCTTTTTGCCTCTGCTTCCTGTATTTTTCATTGTGTGCTGGATTTCGTTTTTGCTGGTTTTGGTACTCTGGACACTTTACCACTGTTAATCAGTGCTAAAGTGCAAATGCTCCCTGTGTAAATTGTGATTATGATTGGTTATCCATGATTGGTATATTTGATGTACTAGTAAGTCCTATTATAGTGCACCGTGTGTGCCCAGGGCCTGTAAATCCCTTGCTACTAATGGACGTGCAGCACTGGTTGCACCACCCACATGAGTAGCCCTCTAAACATGTCTCAGACCTGTCATTGTGTCTCTGTGTGCAGTTTTAAACTGTCATGTCAACCTGGCAAGTGCACTGTTGTAAAGTGCCCCTTTTTGGATGGTCACCCCCTACTTTTTGCTGTCAGATGCTGTTGTTTTTGACCTTTCAGTGTACTGAGGCCTGCTAACCAGGACCCAGTACCAATGCTCTTTCCCTTAAATTGTATGTCAAATTGCATAGGCCAATTGGCAAGGACCTTACCGTCCCTGTAGGTCCCTAGTAAATGGTACCCAGGATATCCAGGGCAAGAGTGGTAAAGGGGGGTCACCAGGGCTGCAGACTGAGCAGCCCAAGTAACAGAGATACTGCAGAGCTGCCATGTCAGCCTGCATGAGCAGCCTGCTGCTCGAGTGAGACTCTGCCCACACCAGGTGCAAAAAGAGTCCCTGTTCTGCCTATGGACAGGTCAATCACCCCTAAGGCAGGCCCTCTAGCGAAGGGGTCAAGTTGCACTGTTGCATTAGTGAGGACATATGTGCAGGAGCATGTATATGTTAGGGTTTGTACACAGCAAAGAGCATGTCCCCTCTCACTGCACTAGTGGGTTCTGTAATAGCTCCCTTTTAAACTTACTATTGAAAGCCTTTCTTGTTATCTCACCTTCCCCCCCCCAGGCTTCTGTGTATGTTGTTTAATGTGCTGTTTTGTTTACACATTGGGCCTTGCTTTTACCAAGGCTTCTTTAAAATACTCCTCCCTAGGCCATGTGTTAATCCAACTCATTTGTATAATAACTGAAACTCTGCACACCTTTCAAGAACATGTGCAGCATGTGAGGACCACACCCAGCTCTTCAAACCACACCCAGCTCTGCACACCTTCCAAGAACATGTGCAGCATGTGAGGACTACACCCAGCCCTTCAAACCACACCCAGCCCTGTCTATAAAAGGCATCCCCCGAGCCTCACCCAGTGCTTGTGCTCGTCTACCTCCCGCTTACCTGAGAACAGATCCCTCGGCGCTGGCACTCCTGCTCTTTACAGACTTTCATTGACTTCAATGGGCGCAGCTTCTGGCTCTTCCTTCTTCCGGTTTCCGGTTCCTCCTTGCTTCAGCCTCTCTCCTATGAGTAACCTGCAAAAGAGAAAGAAGACAAGGTTAGACTGATCAGTATCTCTTGCCAGCAACAAGTAAGTGCAAAACCTTTTATTACCTGAAAGAACTTTGACAACAATTTCTGGATTCGTGTATGGACAATTTGAAACGAAATACCTTCCACGAACATTGTGATTCAAACTCTTTGTTACAAGAATATTTTGCAGAACTTTGTGAAGCAAACATTGTTTTTTCTCATGGAACTTTTAAGAATCGAACAGTGGAAACCATTAACAGCAAGGCAAACAGTAAATCAAGGACTTGCACAAATTACATGCTGTATTTTGATGTAAAAGTACAGTATTTGTTTTATAAAAGATTCTGGAAATATGGGAAAAGTGAGTCTGCTATTGGGAATTTAGGCTTTAGTTATATTATGATGAATGTTTGATATTGGTAATTCTGATAACGGTATTTGTTTAATGTTTTAGAAGCTTTACAGTAATAGAAAACACATCCCAGAGCAGTAACACATTCCAAACCTGGAAACTAGAGACCAGGATCCAAGAGGTACTTTTAGAAGAGAATTTCTAATAAATAAAGGGATAGTCAGGAACCCATTTAGGAATAGGTTGCACTTATCTGTTCTTTGTTTATGTTTCATTAGGCACCAGTTTCTACAGAAGTCAGAAAGGGCCGCAGATTTGTGCAGCACTTCAACAGTGGAAACGCAAGAACGGTGTTGTCTCTCTTTTTTATTTTATCCACTTCCCCCCTTCCCTTGAGCTTCTGTTCTTAGTGCACTGTTTTAAAAACTAGTGTGCTGGAACAAGCAGTTTCAGGGTGGGGTCGGATTGTCTTCAACCTCCATCAGAACTGAACAAGAACTCAGGTGAGCTGGGCTTTGACAGAAGCACAAGCCTTAAAAAATTTCAGTTCTGGTGGACGATGAATACCGGGGAAGAAATAGAGGGCATTGACGTCACGGATATGGCGCAGGCCCTAAATGAGGACTTGGCTCATAATGAATCAGTGTCTGGCATCTTGCAACATATGCAAGAGGAAATAGAGAGATTAAAGATGGAGAATACCTCTTTAAAACAGGATTTAAGCAGGTATAAATTTAGGGGATCTCAGTGGAACACAGCTTCTACGCCTTTGTTTAAAACCTCCTCAGAGACAGGGGCGCCATCAAAACATACAACTTTGCCTTCCCCAGTTGAGGTTACTGTTAATGTTCCTAATGTTGTGCCCTTAGCAGCACCTGAACGTTTTCATGGAGATAGTAACAAATTCCATGTTTTTATCAATCAATGTCAATTACACTTCATTTGTAAGCCACAACAGTTCCCTACTGATGATACGAAAGTGGCATTCGTCTTGTCTTATTTGGGTGGCACAGCAGCCAATTGGTCAATTCCTTTCGTGGATAGAGATGATCCCATCCTCCATAACTGGAATCAATTTAAACGTACCATGACCAGCCTTTTTGCAAAACACACTTTCATGCAGGCAAGTGATAATGAGCTTTTAAATCTTAAACAAGGCAACAAGGATTTATTGACCTATCTCACTAGTTTTAATCGTTTACTCACCGAGACACAGTGGCCAGAAGAAAAGCGTGTCTCCCCTTTTTATAAAGGTTTGAGAGACGAGTTAAAAGACGTGCTGACTCATATCGTTGATTTGCCAAAAGACTATTCGGACTTTGTAGATTTAGTTGTGAAATTAGAACATAGACTAGGAGAAAGAAAGGGAGATAAATACAAACTGGAATCACGGTTAACTTTTATTAGACACGAGAAGAAAGACACAGATAATAAACTCCCTGAACCAGAGCCTATGCAAATAGGGAGACTCAGAGGTCCACTCACATCAGAGGAAAAAGAAAGAAGGAGAAAATGTCAATTATGTTTATATTGTGGCAGGGCAGGTCACTTTGCCAGAGAATGTCCAGTAAAGCCTAAAACTCCACGAAAGGGTGCTGTTTCCTCCACCTCCTCAACTGAATCGGGAAACGATTAAGCTCGACAAGGGGAGAGGTTACTTGTTCGAGAAAACATCTTAATCAAACCTCTAATGCTGCAGCCTTCAGGGTACCGCACATACCTAGACATTTCATAATTCAGGTCGTTTTAATTGTTACTACCCAAGTGAGGCATTCTCTCCCTGTCCTACTGGACTCAGGCGCGACAGGATATTTTGTGGATAATAAGTTAGCTGAAATCTTAGGACTTCCTATGTGCCTAAAGCCTTCTCCAGAAGCAGTATGTGCAGTGGATGGGTCAGAATTGACCTCTGGATTAATCACAAAACAAACAAGTCCACTTGTTATGGTCTGTCAGAACGGGCACACAGAGGTGATTAGCTTTGATCTGATAGATACTCCTAATTTTGGTTTGATTCTCGGGGTACCCTGGTTAACAACTCATAACCCAAAAATTGATTGGGTGAATAGAACTGTTACTTTGGATTCCTCTTTCTGTAGAACCAATTGCTATCAAGAAGCAGGTACAGAACAGAGCACAGTATTACACTGTGCTAGTGTTACACAAGATGAACCAAGTCTCCCTCCTGAATATTCTGACTTTAAAGACGTCTTTGATCCAGTAAAGGCTAGTGTGCTGCCCCCACATCGGTCTTATGACTGCCGTATAGATCTTATCCCAGGGCCCCCTTTACCTAATAACAGAGTATATGCTTTGACTGACGAAGAAACCAAATACTTAAGAACCTACCTAGATGACCTACTACAGTCTGGGTTCATCCGTCATTCCACATCTCCGGTGTCATCTCCACTCTTTTTTATCCCGAAGCCGGATAAATCCCTGCGCGCGTGTATCGATTATAGAAGACTAAATAAGGCTACAATAAAGAATAAATATCCTCTTCCTCTAATACCTGTGTTGTTGGATCAATTAAGACATTCTACTATATACACTAAACTAGATCTGCGGGGAGCTTACCACCTGGTCCGAGTAAAAGAGGGGGATGAGTGGAAGACAGCTTTCAAGACAAAGTTTGGTTTATTTGAGTACACAGTAATGCCCTTTGGGTTATGTAATGCCCCTGCGGCCTTTCAGTTCTTTATAAATGAGGTCCTACACGAATTCCTGGACGTTTGTGTCATAGTATACATAGACGACATCCTCATTTACTCTAAGAACTCAGAAGAACATACCCAACATGTTCGTGCAGTATAATCAAAGTTAAAAGAAAATCATCTTTTTGCTAAGTTAGAAAAGTGTACTTTTAATGTGAACAAGGTGGACTTTTTAGGATACTGCCTGTCACCTCAAGGAATAACTATGGATGTAAAGAAAATCAGTGCTATTGCTGATTGGCCAGAACCATCCTCTGTAAAAGATATTCAGAAATTTCTGGGTTTCGCCAATTTTTATAGGAGGTTTATTGCACATTTTGCAGACATTGCGGCCCCAATAACTACCTTGTTGCGGAAAGGGCAACGATTTCTTTGGACTGATGAGGCGGCACACACCTTTCAACTCCTAAAACAAAAGTTCACTTCAGCCCCAATTCTGAAACATCCTGATCCTGACTTGCCCTTTTTTGTTGAAGCGGATGCTTCACAAGTAGCTTTAGGAGGAGTTCTTTCTCAACGAGATGCAGTAGATGGCCAGTTACATCCTATAGCCTTCTATTCTAAAAAGTTATTGCCAGCTGAACAAAATTACACTGTGGCTGAAAGGGAACTACTAGCTATCAAAGTAGCCTTTTCAGAATGGAGGCACCATTTAATGGGAGCCAAGTACCCAGTTACAATCTTTTCTGACCATAAGAACCTACAGTTTTTTGGATCACTTAAAGCACTAACACCACGTCAGATGCGCTGGTTAATTTTTTTTAGCACATTTGACTTTGTTATAACCCATAGACCAGGTGCACAACAAATTCAATCTGATGTGTTATCTAGATACGGACATACCTCAGACATGAAACAAGATAAAATAGGAGAACCCATTATTCCTCCCCAAAAGTTGTTGGCACCAGTACAACAGAAGGATTTCATCACAGATCTATATAATGCACACATGCAAATAGCACCTCAGGATTGGTTAAAGGATTCCCATAACACAATACAACGAGGTTTATTGTATCACGACAACATGCTGTTAGTGCCCACCTCTGAATTACAAACACAGGTGATAATTTGGCATCACGCCTCACCGTTGGCAGGTCATCCTGGTTGGGTAAAAACCCTGGAAAATGTGCAAAAACACTTTTGGTGGGACACTATAAGAAAGGACATTAAGCAATTTGTCACTACCTGTCCAATTTGTGCAAGACATAAATCTTCTCATAAGGCTCCTGACGGCTTGTTAATACCAATGCCAACACCCAAACAACCTTGGCACACTGTGAGCGTAGACTTTATTGTAGGTTTACCACCTGTAAAATCCTTCACAACAGTGTTGGTTATAGTGGATTTTTTATCTAAAATGGCACATTTTGTACCATTACGGAAATTACCCACGGCGGCAGAATTTGCCGATATTTTTATAAGGGAAATTGTGCGTTTACATGGTTTGCCAAGCAAAGTGGTGTCAGACCGAGGGAGCCAGTTCAACTCCAGATTTTGGAAAAAATTATGTGAAAAACTGAAAATAGATGTGGCCTTATCCACTGCTTTCCACCCAGAGACAGATGGACAGACTGAACGACTGAACCAAACCTTACTTCAAACGCTACGTTGTTTATTGGCTGATTATTCTAGTGAATGGTTGGAAGCTCTCCCTGTAGCAGAGTTTGTTTATAATAATACTGAGCATTCAGCTCTACTTTGCTCACCATTCTATTTCTTGCAGGGGTATCATCCAAGAGCTATACCCATTTTGTTAGAAGATTCCCTGTTGCCTACAGTAACGGATAGACTAACGAGGTTAGGTGACATACAAGACAAAGCCAGGAAACATTTATTAAAGTACAAGGAAAGCATGAAAAGACAAGCAGACAAACACAGGTCTGAGGCCCCAATGTATAAAATTGGTGACAAGGTATGGCTCTCCACAAAGAACCTAAACATAGAGGGATCCCGAAAGCTGCAACCACGTTTCATTGGACCCTTTAGTATAACTGCCATAGTGAACCCGGTAACAGTAAAATTAGATTTACCAAAAGAATATCCAGTACATACTACATTCCATGTGTCCTTGCTTAAGCCGTACAACTCAAAAACCCGACCTGAACCACCACCTCCACCCATACCAATTAAGGGAAATCTGGAATATGAAGTGAAAAGCATAAAAGACTCAAAAAGAATTAGTGGACGTCTGTTTTATTTAGTAGAATGGAAAGGATATGATGAATCTGAGAATTCATGGGAACCAGCATCATATGTACATGCCCCACAGCTAATTAGACGGTTTTATTTAAAAAATCCAGGAAAACCCCGTCCTGTAGGAGGGCCTTTGAGGGGGGCAACTGTTAGGGTTTGTACACAGCAAAGAGCATGTCCCCTCTCACTGCACTAGTGGGTTCTGTAATAGCTCCCTTTTAAACTTACTATTGAAAGCCTTTCTTGTTATCTCACCTTCCCCCCCCCCCCAGGCTTCTGTGTATGTTGTTTAATGTGCTGTTTTGTTTACACATTGGGCCTTGCTTTTACCAAGGCTTCTTTAAAATACTCCTCCCTAGGCCATGTGTTAATCCAACTCATTTGTATAATAACTGAAACTCTGCACACCTTTCAAGAACATGTGCAGCATGTGAGGACCACACCCAGCTCTTCAAACCACACCCAGCTCTGCACACCTTCCAAGAACATGTGCAGCATGTGAGGACCACACCCAGCCCTTCAAACCACACCCACCCCTGTCTATAAAAGGCATCCCCCGAGCCTCACCCAGTGCTTGTGCTCGTCTACCTCCCGCTTACCTGAGAACAGATCCCTCGGCGCTGGCACTCCTGCTCTTTACAGACTTTCATTGACTTCAATGGGCGCAGCTTCTGGCTCTTCCTTCTTCCGGTTTCCGGTTCCTCCTTGCTTCAGCCTCTCTCCTATGAGTAACCTGCAAAAGAGAAAGAAGACAAGGTTAGACTGATCAGTATCTCTTGCCAGTAACAAGTAAGTGCAAAACCTTTTATTACCTGAAAGAACTTTGACAACAATTTCTGGATTCGTGTATGGACAATTTGAAACGAAATACCTTCCACGAACATTGTGATTCAAACTCTTTGTTACAAGAATATTTTGCAGAACTTTGTGAAGCAAACATTGTTTTTTCTCATGGAACTTTTAAGAATCGAACAGTGGAAACCATTAACAGCAAGGCAAACAGTAAATCAACGACTTGCACAAATTACATGCTGTATTTTGATGTAAAAGTACAGTATTTGTTTTATAAAAGATTCTGGAAATATGGGAAAAGTGAGTCTGCTATTGGGAATTTAGGCTTTAGTTATATTATGATGAATGTTTGATATTGGTAATTCTGATAATGGTATTTGTTTAATGTTTTAGAAACTTTACAGTAATAGAAAACACATCCCAGAGCAGTAACACATTCCAAACCTGGAAACTAGAGACCAGGATCCAAGAGGTACTTTTAGAAGAGAATTTCTAATAAATAAAGGGATAGTCAGGAACCCATTTAGGAATAGGTTGCACTTATCTGTTCTTTGTTTATGTTTCATTAGGCACCAGTTTCTACATAAGTCAGAAAGGGCCGCAGATTTGTGCAGCACTTCAACAGTGGAAACGCAAGAACGGTGTTGTCTCTCTTTTTTATTTTATCCACTTCCCCCCTTCCCTTGAGCTTCTGTTCTTAGTGCACTGTTTTAAAAACTAGTGTGCTGGAGCAAGCAGTTTCAGGGTGGGGTCGGATTGCCTTCAACCTCCATCAGAACTGAACAAGAACTCAGGTGAGCTGGGCTTTGACAGTATACCCCCGTTCTGGCATTTTAAATGCGATGCTGGCCCGAGTAACCAGCGATCCATTTGATAACATGGGCTGGCATCTGACCACTGCTCCAAAGACCAGCTCTGCAATGCCCAGCCGAGAGTTTGATATCAAACACTGTGCTTTTTAACCCTGAACATAATGCCCATGTTTAGGATTATAAAGCAGAAGCCCACTTGGCTAAATGAAGATTAAAATCAAATCTCTTTTTCTAAATTGGTGTCGGATTTCTGTTGAGCCCTGTCATTTACTTATCATCCATGTTGCTAATGTGAAATGCTTTACACATGTTCCTCTAAGTAGCCTGACTGCTCTTTGCCACACTACCAGGACTGTCCTAGGAGTTGCTGAGGATTAATCTGAGGATTACTACCAATACTGGGGTTGTGTTGATACTCCACAGTAAGACTTCCTACTTGTACCATATAAAACCTTCACCTTACTACATGCAACCAGTTGCCAGGCCCCAAACCTTCCCTATTAATGCATGTAAGGGACTCCTAGGGTAGGCCCAAGTTGCAGGGTGCAGTGTATTTAAGAGGTAGGACATGTAATGGTGTTTTTGCCATATCCTGATAGTGAAATACGTCTAAATTCAGTGTTCACTATTGCAAGGCCTGTCTCTCTCACAGGTTAACATTGGGATTGCCTTGAAATATCCTTTAAGTGCAAGTTTTCTTTGGGGGCAGATAGAGATCTGGAATTTGGGGTCTCTGAACTCACAATTTAAAAATACATCTTTTGGTAAAGTTGGTTATTAGATTGAAAGTTTGAAAATGCCACTTTTAGAAAGTGGGCATTTTCTTGTTTTTACCAATCTATGCCCCTGCCTGGCTGCTGAATACACGTCTGGGTTAGACTGACAGTTGGGCTGTTTGTGAATTCACTCTAGACAATCAAACAAAGAGAGCTGAGGTGCGCCTGCTTCAGTGCAGATCCATTGTTGCTGTGCATCTGGATTTTCCACTCATCGTCCCTGGGTGTCAATCTCCAACATCAGTGCAAGGGCCCAAGGTTGCGAGCCCAGAAATTAACACATTGTTCTCCTGTGGGGAAAAAATAGACACATCACCTACCCAGCGGGGAGAGAATTGATGCACAGCCACACGTGCGAGTAAGGAATCGATGCATTGCTTGCTTTTCTGATACAGCATCTCTCCTGAGGCTTTATTTTTGACACATACCAGGTACTTTGTGCTAAAACTACGCAACCATTGACTTTTATGGATTAAGACTATTTTAACTTTAAATGTAATATCTTTAATTGTATATGTTGGATTTTTGTTGTTTTGGTATTAATTCTCTAAACTGGTGTGGTGTCCTTTTGTTGTGTTATCACTGTGTTGCTGTGTGTGTTGGTACAAATACTTTACAGTTTGCCTCTGAGATAAACCTGACTGCTCGTGCCAAGTTACCAAGGGGATGAGTAGGGGCTATCTTAGGAGTGTGGCTCCGTTACCCTGACTAGAGAGAGGATCCCTACTTGGACAGGGTGTAAGCTGACTGCCAACGAGAGAACCCATTTCTTTTAATAACTTTTACAGCCATTCTGTACAGACCTTGAGTCTCCTCCCCAGGCTTACACCCTGGCACGCACTTGCCAGGGCCACACTACTCCGGTAGCGCGGCTGGTAATGACACCCCACCGGCGTGTTTCTTCTCCTCTCAGTGGGTTGTTCAGGATGGCTTCTGTCTCTGTGTCTCTGGCAGGCTGGTTTGACATCTCTTGATTAGGCTCCAGGCAGCATGGAGATCCCTCCGCAGGCATTGTTCTTTGACACATTTCTCTATGTTTGACTTCTTCTTCCAGGGTCACCTCCTCTGTTGGCGTGACGTCAATGAAGCACCCTTTTCCATTCTCTTGCCATACCCCCTCACTCACTGCAGGCTCTTGGTTAAAGGGACAGAGTTTGTCAACATAGACCTCTCTGTTTGACATTCAAAGATTCAAGTTCTTTAATCAGAAGTGTTCAGGGCATGCCCTCACAAAACCCCAGGTATGTCCTCCTCCATGTGACACATCCCCTCCCTAAGATTTTCCTGATCAGGGAAAAGGGGGTATCGTGAGAGGAAAGCTGTGTTACTGTGATCCTTACCCTTTCTGTGTCTGACCTCATACTGGAAGGGTTGTAAAGACAGAAACCACCTCAGGACGCTCAAGTTATTCCCCATTTTTCTGCAGAGCCAGATGAGAGGAGCATGGTCAGTATAGAGAATAAAAGTCCTTCCTTCTAAATAATAAGTACGTTTTTTTAATGGCCCATTTAATTGCAAGTTTGGGCTGGGCTGTTCCCACGGGGAACAGGGTCAAGACTGATTTGCATATGGCTGGGTCCCAATTGGGATGGCATGGTAAGCAAAAGAATGATGGATTACACCCAGATCTGTGATTGAGGGTGAGTGTTTGAAAAGTTTCAGCACTCTGTCCATCATCCTTTTGTGTTGCTAAAGTTGCCCTAAGTAGGAAGGGAATGCCCAGACATGGGTCCCATGCTCACTGTGTCACTGGATTCAAGCTTGCCTGGCTAATGAAGGGTGATACCCTGAAACAAGTCCCAGGATGCTTGTTTCCGGTCCAGTGAGGATCTGGCCTGGCAGTTTGGGCTGGCCTGTTCCCATGAGGAACAGGGCCACGATGATTTGCATATAGCTGGGTCCCTACTGAGGTGGCATGGTGAGCAAATGAACAATGGATTAAACCCAGACCTGTGACTGGGGGTCAGTGTTTGAAAAGTTTCAGCAATCTGTCTATCATCCTTTTGTGCCATTTAATTACAAGACACTTCTTTTCGATTACGGATTATACCCTTTACTTAGGGAACAGTTTCCTACTGATATACACTCTAGGTTTATCACTGACCTGATCATCAGTTTGAGGGAGGTCCGCACCAATACGTATGTCTGAGGTGTTGGTTTGCAATATGAAAGGTTTCTGAAAGTTTTGTGACTGTAGAAAAGGTTGGTAATCAGGGCTGTTTTAGGCAATGAGAGGCTTCAAACACAGATGGGGAGGGGTGCTTGAATGCATTGCTAGAGGCATTTGTCTTGAGGAGATCTGTCAGTGGTGCTGCCTGGTGGGAATAATGTATGATATCTCTCCTTTAATTTCCAAGTAGCCCCAAAAAAGGCACTGGTGTCTTTTTTGTTAGTAGGGAAGGGTGTTTCTGAAAAGTATTTCACTTTTCTGTCTGTGGTTCAATCAAACCTTCCCCTAATAAATAGACTAAGGCCCATATTTATACTTTTTGACGCACAACTGCGCCAACGCAGTTGTGCGTCAAAAATGTTATCGCCGGCTAACGCCATTCCAACGCGCCATGCAGGCGCCTTATTTATGGAATGACGTTAGCCGGCGCTGCAAACTGGTGTGCGTAAAAAAAAAATGACTCACACCAGGCAGCGCCGGCGTATGGGAAAATGGGGGTTGTGCGTCAAAAAATGGGGCAAGTCAGGTCTGAGGCAAAATTCAGGCCTCAATCCGGATTTGCGCCATTTTCTTTTTATGCCCAACCTCCATTGACATGACTCCTGTCTTAGCAAAGACAGGAGTCATGCCCCCTTGCCCAATGGCCATGCCCAGGGGACTTTTGTCCCCCCTATGACACTTAAAAAAAATGAAAAAAAATACTTACCCCAACTTACCTCAACTTCCCTGGGATGGGTACCTCCATCCTTGGGTGTCCTCCTGGGGTGGGCAAGGGTGGCAGGGGGTGTCCCTGGGGGCAGGGGAGGGCACCTCTGGGCTCCTTCTGAGCCCACAGGTCCCTTAACACCTGCCCTGACCCAGGCGTTAAAAAACGGCGCCCATCAGGCTGTGCGCTGTTTTTTAAGGCCCACCCTCTCCTGTGTGTCAAAATGACGTCAGAGTATAAATATGGGGCACAGGCCTTAAAGTCATTTTTTGGAAGGGAACGCCTACCTTGTATATAATTAACGCAAGGCTGGTTCCCCCTTCCAAAAAATGACGCACATGGTGGAATTTTGACGCCCGTGGGGTCGGATGTCAAAGTATAAATATGGGGCAGGGTTTGCGCCGATTGTGCATCAAAACTTTTGGCGCACATTCGGTGCAAACAGAGTATAAATATGCCCCTAAGTATTTTACTTTGCCATAAGCAAAGTTGGACTTTTTAGCATTGATATGCAGATGAGCCTTATATAGCTCAGACGGGACCGATTGGAGGTGATAGATGTTCTTTCCAGATCTTACTGTATACAACAACATTGGCCAAGTATGCCAATGAATAGCTTTGGTGGGCTTTCAATAAGGTGTTCATTAGCCTCTGAAACATAGCCTGAGCTCTGTGTAGGCCAAAGGGCAGTGTGATATACTGGTATTACCCATCTGGGTGGCAAATGCCATCTTCTCCTGATCTTTGGAACTTAAAGAGGATTTTATAAGGTCTTTTGTTGTAATGTGCCTCCCTTAGTTTGTCAACACGCTTATCAACCATAGGCAGGATATAACTGTCTAATTTAGAAACCTGATTGATGCCTCTAAAATTGATGCAGAATCGGATGCTATTGTCCAGTTTTGGCATCAGCACTATCAGAAAACACCACTTGCTGGTAAATGAGACTATGACTCCCATTTGTAACATTTGTCCAATTAGGCTTGAAGTGTCTGTCTCCGGGCAGGAGGGACACGGCTTAGCCATTGTCTTAAGACTACCCCTTCTTGGGTATGTATTGTATGCACAGCAAGTGAGGTTCTTCCTGGTAAATATGAAAATATGGGTGGAAAAGGTCTAAAGCTATGTAACAGACTGGATTTTTCATCTTCTGAAAGAGAATCATTTATGCATATCTCTTTGAGTGTACTGTGTTGGGGTTCAATCGGGATAGATACTTGGACTTCTCAGGGAGGTGGCCCCACCTACTTCTTTAAGAGGTTTATGTGATAAACCTATTCTTGCCTCCTATATAATTGACTCTATAAGATACCTTCCCAATTTTCCTAACTATTTTATAGGGACCTTGTCACTCAGTTTTCATATAGGAATCATATGAGGGTAACAGAATTAGCACCCAATACACCACAGAATATGCTTGGCATTTTTTCCCTTGTCATAGAAGTATTTCTGCTTCTTTTGGTTCCTCTCTAAATTTGTATGAGACAGCTCCCTCAGCTTGCCGATCTAGAACTTTAGTTGGTTTGTACAATCTCAGAGATCTCCAGCTTCTTCCCCAGCCTCCTTCTTCCAGGTTTGTTTTGTTATCACAAGGAGTGTATGGGCTTTTTCTGCAAAAGAGCATCTCGAAAGGGGGAAAATCCCAAATTGCTTTGGACCTGCCTTGTAGGACAAACAATACTAAGAGAAGCAATTGGTCCCAGTTTCGACCATTCTTGGACAGCATTTTCTTCAGTGTCAGCTTTCCATTGTACCTTTCTACGAGCCTGTCAGCCTGGGGATGGTAGACAGAGGTTTTTAGATGTTATATATCATTTGTTTACAGACCTGCCTCATTAGATTGGAAACAAACCTTGTCCCTTGGTCAGTGAGTATCTCTCTTGCGAAGCCCATACGGGAGTATACCTTAATTAAATGCTGTGCTATTACTTTTGTTGTGGTTGTTCTTAAAGGAATGGTCTCAGGATACCAAATAGCGTAGTCAACTAAAACTAACACATACCTGTGCCCTCATGCTGAACATGGTAAAGGCCTGATAAGGCCAATTTCCACCCTCTCAAATGGTTTCCCTATTATGGCCATTGGTTGTAATAGAACCCTAGAGGGCTGGTAGGGTTTTTTCTGACAAACATCACTCCTAGCAATATCTTTTTATTTGGATTATTATGCCCAGCCAATAAAACACCTTAATATTGCCTGACTGGTCTTCTCTAACTCACTATGTCTGGCTAATAGGTGGGAGTTTGCGTAAAACAAAACCTGGTCTCTAAAGTCAAGGAGTACTAGCAGTTAGGGTTCCCCCCCTTTTCTTTCTGAGTCTGTACAAAAGCCCCTTAATCACAACAAAATGTGAATAGGCAAGGTTAGTCTTTCATGGAGTTTGGCATTTTGACAAGCATTTTGTAGGGAGGTGTCGTTCAGCTAGGCCACTCTAAAACTACATTCTAAGACCCATGGTTCAGGCATAGGGAGAGCGTTTCTTGTTTTTCCTAGTGGTATGTCTGTGTCTCTCCCTATTTTTGTCAAGTCTACCTGGTCTACAGGTATTCCTTTCTCCAGGCCTTTAAGCTTGCTTTGTAATAAGTCTAGGAAATAAGGGTTGCCTGTCTCTAGAATGAGGTCCTCCGGAAGAGTGTAGAGCACCCGAAACTCAACAACCATTTCTTGTCCTCCCGCCACGGGATATATTTTGGTGTCCTAACGCACGCACCAAATTCCCACCTTTCTAATAGGGATAATCTGAGAAAGGAACACTAACTCGTCCTTAATCACCAACTGTCTGTATCTAGAATCCAAGAGTACTTTTATCCACTTTTCATTGACCAGTAAGGGTCCCAAGTATATGGACTGTGGAAGGTAGCTGACTTCCATTGGCTCTTCTTCATGTTTCTTATTTACAGGCTACAGGTTACAGGCTATGGCTACGTGTCCTCATTTCCCTCAATCATAGCACTAAAGTCCATTGCTAAAACCTGGCTTGGGCTTTTGGGACCTATTTTTCAGGGATTTAGAAGTCACCTGTAGAGTTTTTTCTTTATTTTATTGGTGGGAATGGGTGGGTACGTCTGCTGCTTTTTTTTAAAGTCCTGGGTAGGTATGCAACTTTGGGCGTGAGAAAACAGAGTTACCATTTCAATGGCTTGCTCTAGGGTTAGACCTGCATGCTTATGCAGCCATGTTTGGGTGTGATATTGTAGCGCTTCCAGATACTGTTCAGATATCATTTTACCAAGTATCTTCTGATACACCTCTCTCTTTTCTGAATCTCACCCTCAGTGTTTCATCATCCACCCCCAGCCTGTCCAGTATGACCTTTTTTATTTCTCAAAAGGGGTGGTGCCATTTGCGTTGTTGTTTGGTAAGCTGCTTGGGCTTCTCCTGTCAACAGAGGAGTGAGATAAAAAGGCCATTGCTTGGCTGGCCACAAGCAAGCCCTAAAGGCACATTCAAAATTCAGTAAAAAGGCCATGGGACCTTCTCTGGCTATATATTTCTGTAGAGGCACCATGCATCCTATGGAAAGATTTTACCTTGGGTTAAGCTGGTTGTTAATTGGAACTGTCCCATCATCATCTTGGTCAAGTGCTTGCCTTAAGCCTTGATAGTGTTAGTAAACACGGTACGGTCATTATCAATGGCTGTCATATGTCGTTTGAGGGCCTGTTCTAGCTTACCCAGGCCTTCCATTCTTCATCTTGTGTCACACGGCTAATGCCTGTATTCTCCATCACTTGTCAGCCTTTTGGGTATGACATTGCTCCATTAGCCATAGAGAACTATATGGACTTTGTAGTTTTACTTCACACTGGTTGTCTATTTAAAAGGTAAGTAGATAGTATGTTTGGTACAGAGGTTGGTTAGACTGGAGAGCAATGTTTCTTCTTCTTGTGCTTTCTCTCTCCAGTTGATATAGGGGTACTGGTGCCTGCCAGTATCCTCGAAGTAAAAGGGAGAAAGGGCAGGTATGTATTTTGTTCTGTCTGCTGTTCTGTTTCAACCAGAGACTTCTTATTTACCCCATGCTCTGTCACCAGGGTATTTTGGAGGCAGTGAAGGTGCTCTAGTGATTAACCTAATGTAGTAGTTCTAACCCTGTTTCATATGAGTCTCAGCAGCGTTTGCCTTAGGTGCACTAAATACCCGACTCAACTAGTAGTGTTGATATTGTGCAAGGTGGTTGAAGACCTCCCAGTCACCCGTGCATAGAAACAGATTTTATATATATATATATATATATATATATATATAAAAAAAAAATCCACATTAATAAATGAGTATTCAGAAAATGTGACCGCCACCTGTTTAACTTTTACTGCGGTTGCGTATAGAACTTGCTTCTCCCTCCCCAGTCTCGCACCCTGCCACACACCTGCGAGACTCATGCTCCGCAATGCAGTGACGCCCCACCGGCGGGTTTCTTCACCTCTCAGAAGGCAGTGTTCTTCAATGTGTTTCTCTGTGTCTGTCGTCTTCTTCTGCTGTCTCCTCCTCTGCTGACGTGATGTCACTGAAGCTCCCTTTTTCAGTCCCTGGCCATGCCCCCCTCTCACTGTATGTTCGTGGTTAAAGGGTCAGAGTCCGTCAACATGGAGTTCCCTATTTGACATTCCACAGCCTATGAAGATTCCAGTTCAATTATCAGAAGTGTTCGGGCCAGTCCATACCACTGTAGGAAGGCATCATTATTGTTCAGTGTTCAATCACATAAGCAGAAGCCTAAATGAATACTGCAGTTCACTTGTAATCTCTCTGAGAGTTATCAAAGATAACATGCAAGAAATGGCTGTCAGTATAAAACCTTGTGATACTGCTGAAAGCAGAATAATGAATGAGGGTGGGCACAGCCAGGTACTGATCAATAACAGAAGAGCCTTCAGTGTGGTTCTGTACTTAATATTAGGACCAAGTATGCTACACCCTGATTGCCCACCACCCCCCACTCTGTGCCTCGTGGGAAGCCAAAGAGAGCAGTTCCTTTCTTCAGGCAACTCCATGCCCCAGCTCTCTACAGTAATGGAGCAGGTGCCTGAGTAGAGAGATGGTCCACAAACAGCCCACACTATGCCACTGAAATGCAGCTTCTCCACACAGCAACAAAAAGAGAGTTAGAAGAGTGGGATAGCTCACCAACAAACCATTGCCATGTAGATAATTAAATAACAATGATTACTGCTGAACCAAATCTCTCTGCATTTTCCACTGTTGACTAACTCTGCTCATTGTTGTGGTGGTATGTTTGATTATTCAAACAGTATAGAAGGCACTCCTCGCCTCCTTGTAACATTTGTCATGCATGGAGCAGAGTGCAGCTGATATGTAAGCACAGGCACAAAGAGATCAGCTACTGACCCATTTTTGTGAGTTAAATTGGAAAAGAATTGTCCTAAATGACGAAAGTTGCAAAGTGTGTTATGATGCTTTTGATACTGTTGTAATAACCAAATATATGACCATAATTCTGAGAGTGCTACCATGTTTTGTCCTAATGAAGAGCAGGTTAAGTGAATATTTTTAGGCACATGTTCATGGAAAGAAACATCAACAATTTACATTATTGTGCCTGGACTGTATGATCATAGTTGGAAAAAAAACTGATTCACACTCTTTGTACAACTTCAAAAGGATTGTGCTTTTATAACAAGGCAAATAAAAAGTTCTTTATTCATATTAAATTGTATATTTTGCACTGATTTTCAACTTTCATGAGCACTGTGCTTATTTTCAATAGTCATAGGACACTTTACTCTTTTGTATTGCATAAGCACTGATGCCAACTGTTGTAGACAATGTGTAACTCACCCAACGGGGTGATTCACCACTACTAGTGTTTGAAACTTTGTTCAAAGGAATGATCACTAACATGAGAACTTTGCTTAGCCTCCATCTAACACCTAGGGCCTCATTATGAGTATGGCCGTCAGCGGACCCCCATTGTGGAGTTGGCTTTTGCACCGCCGTGGGTCTGGCGGTGAAGACCGCCATATCACAAGTACTGGGCAGGCACCTGCAAAACACAGCCAAGTTACTGTTCGGACCATAACTGTGGAGGGGCCGGTGCGGCTGGCGGCAGCTATCTTCAGGTCGGTGGTCAGGCAGTATCCCACGACCACGAGGTTGCACACCGCCAGGATTTCCTGGGCGGATCCACTGTCTCCAAAAGCCTGGCAGAAACAAACAATATAAAAGGGAATACCCACCTTCAGGAACACAAGCATGTTCATAGGCGCCATGGCACGCAAATTGCAACTTGTCAGGAATAGAACCATGCGCGGTCCAGGCCCACTGCCCGAAACTCCAATGCGCGGCTCTGCAGCGCTTTCTGCGCACCACTTGTCATCTCCTCTTGCTCCAAAGGTGGCCATCAACGTCGCCTGCCCTGTGGCAAAGCTCATAGAGTTGCAGTTTCAGGTCATTGGTGGACAAGATGTCCACTTATTCCATGAAGGGACTACAATTCCCATTTTTTTAGAGGCAGCAGCCATCTTGGGGTGTGGCAGGCCTATAAAGCCCAGCCACACCCAAGCACATTGCTCACTATTTTGAAGACTTCGATGCAGCCAGACCTTGTGGGGATTTCTCTGGAGAAGAGCAGAGTTCCTGAATGGCAGAGTGTCATCCAACCGAAGTATCCTTCTTTCCATGGTGCATTAAAAAATGAGTAGTTCGTACTCATAGCGGTAAGGCCTTGCTGAATCCAAGTTTGAAGGAAGTCATTAATTCCAAAAGGTAAAGCGCCCCTTAGCATAACGAGCAAAGCATTTCAGGACACACTGGTAAAGCGCCCCAGGCACGACATTTAAAGCGCTTCAGTTCACAGGAGTAAAGCGCACTTGGCATGGTATTCAAACCGCTTCAGTTCACAAGAGTAAAGCGCGCTTGTCATGGTATTCAAAGCGCTTCAGTTCACAGGAGTAAAGCGCACTTGGCATGGTAGTCAAAGCGCTTCAGTTCACTGGGGTAAAGCGCACTTGGCATGGTATTCAAAGCTCTTCAGTTCAACAGGAGTAAAGCGCACTTGGCACGACATTCAAATTGCTTCAGTTCATGGGAAGTAAAGCGCCCTTCGCACAGCAATCAAAGGGCTTCAGTTCATATGAGTAAAGAGCCCTTGGTCCAGTAATCAAGGCGCTTCAGTTTACATGAGTAAAACTTTCAGGCCTAGGTGGCAAATGTGAAAACATCTCAAAGATAAGCAAATCATAGTTTAATTGTTTTTGGAAGCATATGTGTGGAGACATATTTAAGTCTTTGATGATATGTTAGATACATATTTAAGTTTTTGCGAATTTCTAGACTGAGATCAAGCGTTTTATGTTTATGAATGCATAGTAGTTGCATGATTGATGTTCAGAGTATGTCCATGGTCCAAGCTCTTGCCTTCTCAAGGTTCAGAGGTCTCAGTTCGTTCTTGTTCCATGATTCAGAGAAGGGCCACACCCAGTTTTGTTTAATGCTCACGACATCCTGAAGTATCATGATTTTACTAATTGTTCTTGTTCCATGATTCAGAGAAGGGCCACGCCTAGTTTTGTTTAATGCTCACGACATCCTGAAGAATCATGATTTTACTAATTGTTCTTGTTCCATGATTCAGAGAAGGGCCACGCCCAGTTTTGTTTAATGCCACGACATCCTGAAGTATCATGATTCCACCAACACTTGCATTCACGGAGACGCCTTTGTCTATTCCCTAAGGGTCTCAACTCTTGCATTCACGGAGACGCCTTTGTCTATTCCATAAGGGTCTCAACTCTTGCATTCACGGAGACACCTTTGTTTTTTTCCATAAGGGTCTCAACACTTGCATCCACGGAGACGCCTTTGTCTATTCCATAAGGGTCTCGACTCTTGAACACACGTAGACGCTTTTGTCTATTTCATAAGGGTCTCAACAATTGCATTCACGGTGACGCCTTTGTCTATTCTATAAGGGTCTCAATTCTTGCATCCACTAAGACACCTTTGTTTATTCCATAAGGGTCTCAACACTTGCATTCACGGAGACGCCTTTGCCTAAATGTATAATTGAATGTTAATGCTGTTATGAGCAAGTATATACATACATGCTTAACCATTTTTCCTTTTCAGATCTTACTCCCTACTGTTCCCTACCCTAATTCCCTTCCCCCCTTCACCATAACTCTGTGCTATAAAAGCTTTCTGAGTTGGTGATGCTGGAAGGTGGGCCTGTTGTTCGGCGGCGTGCAGATCCCGAGGAAAGGACAGTGTGACACAACTCCTCCCAAAGCTCTACCTGGCCTTGCAACTCCTGGACCAGCGACGGCAACCAAGCTACCAACCGTAAGTACACCAGCCTAGCACACACTGGACGGAACGACGTTAGTACACCCACACAACACACACACACAGGAGGCCACACCCACACACACACACACACACACACACACACAAACACTCGTACCAACACAGACTCATACATACACACATGCATACACGCTAATACCCACAACCACCACACATACATGTTGAAGGAAAGCCAGGACAAGGTAGGTACCATCGACACCAATGGTGTTGTGGTGCAGATATATTAGAAAATGGGAACATCAGGAAAAAAAGTATGTACACACAGTTTCAAGGGCAAGTCAATGAGTTCCACAGTGCCCCGAGCACACTGGGCACAAGGTGATGCCCCACCTTGACTCCTGACTGCAAAGTGCTGACCTCCACAGGGAAGGGGCATCAATGGGGTATGCGGGCACCTCAGGGGTGAGCTGAGTCGGAGGCTTTGTGGTTTGAGGTGGGGTCCTTGTGGCTGGATTTGGAGAGGGGGTCCTTGGGCTTGCTCTTGGTGGGGTGCTCTGCTGGGGGGGCTTGGCCTTGGAACTGGAGGGAGTGGGCTTGGCCTTGGACCTGGAGGGAGTGAGCTTAGCCCTGGAAGTGGAGGGAGTGGGCTTGGCCTTGGAAGTGGAGGGAACGGGCATGGGCTTGGCAGGAGGAGCAGTGGATGTGACAGAGGCAGAAGTAGCAGGTGGTGGTGGGGCATGGCGAGGGGCAGTTGTGGACTGGGAGGCAGAAGGCAGGGCCTTGGAAGGGTAGCAGGGCGCTTGGGGGGAACAGGGACTGGAGCAGTGGTGCTGAACAGGGAAAACTCTTGGTGGAAACATTTTTGGAGGACAAAAGGGAGGTCAAGGTGAGGACATTTGGGAGTGGAGGGAGTGGGTATGATTGAGAGGTGTGTAGGTGCCTTGGGTGCAGGTGCATGGGTGGATGAAATGTGTGTGCTGTGGGACTGTTGGGTGGGTGAGTGCAGGTGTTTAGATGTTCTGGGAGGCGGTGGAGAGGAGGTGCTGGGAGATGGCAGGGGGGACATGTGAGTGTATGTTGGGGTGGTGTCTGCAGTTAGAGTGGATGTGCTGCATGTGGGGGTGTTGACAGTATGTGATGGTGTTAACAGTCATGGTGTCTGCACCAGTGGTGTATGGGGTGCATGAATGGGGGTCAGATAATGTGGTGACGGTGGCAGTGAGGGCACATGTGGCAGGATCAGTGACTGATGTGGTGTTGACTGCAGGTGTGAGTGGTGTACTGACTGTGAGGGGGAGGTGGTGGTGGAATCAGTGCAGGGTGTGGATGTTGTCATGTCTGCATGTGCATGGCTGTGGTAGTGTTTGTGGTGTTTATATCTGTCCTTGCATACTGTGTCTGTTGATGTGGATGCATGTGGGTCAGTAGGTGTGCCTTGGATGTGTGAGAGGAGAGGGATGTGGGTATGGGGACAGGTAACTGGAGGGGTCATCGGAAGAAGAAGGGACACTAGCTGCCATCAAGGAGGAGGCCAGAGCCTGAAACAATCTCTGTAGGCCAGACAAGGCACAGAGAATGCCTTCCAGGAACGCATTGGCCTGTTGCTTCTGGGATGCCAGTCCCTGGATGGCATTTCCGATAGTTGTCAGCCCCACAGAGATGGACCTCAGGAGGTCAACAGCCTCCTCATTGTGGGCAGCAGGGCTGACTGGGACAGGGGCAGAGGTGCCTGCAGTGAAAGAGATGCCCAACCTCTTGGGTGAGCGGGCATGAGCAACTGGGTGGGAAGCTACAGGGAGGGCAGTGCTGGTAAAGGGGGTGTCAGACAAGCATGGTGCTGGGATGGTCCCAGATGGGTCCGCCACCGCCAGGAAGCTGCCATCAGAGGAGGAATCAGAAGATGTAGTGGTTGATAGGTCTCCCCTGTGGCACTCCCCTCCGTCCCACTGGTACCCATGGCTCTGCTGTGTCCTTGGGCTGCAGCTTCTCCACTCGCCAGTGCCCTTTCTCCTTCGCCAGATGATGCTGATGCACACCGATGGTGAGTTGCACGGCGGCCATAACCGCCTACCGTCATGACGTGTTCTGCCAACGGAATGACCTCAGTTCCACCTGTCCAATGCATGCAGGAGGCTGCCATTTCCCCTGCCAGGTCAGGCCTATAGTCAGGCAGCTGTTGTGCTGGTGCTCTAGTGCCATCAACGTGTATGTACAATGTTCCCTGAGCTGCCAGTTTCAAGTGCTATGTGTCTGCCACACAGGGTTGTTGCATCTGTGCAGCATCTTTCCTGGGAGTCGAGATTGGGTGGCAGTGCTATATTGTTGGTAGCAGTGGGTATGGGGTCTGGTCTAGCGCTTGGTGCTGTGAGGGTGGGAGCATTGGGTTGGTATGTGTTGTTTTCCTGTGTTGGTACTGGCCAGATGGTTATGGACTTGACTGCCATATCTGCCTTGGATACCTGTTCCTATAGTGCATTTGTGTTGAGTTGGCATCTGTGACTCCTACAGTGATTGTTGTCACTGTCTTGCTCTACTTTCAGGATATTGTGGTGGTATACTCTGGTCCCTGCCTGACCTGTTGCTTCCCTTGACACATATCTCTAGCCACTGGCTGCTCCACGATCAGCCTCCCTGTGGTGTTGTTGCCACATGGGTGGGGATGTCCAGTGTGTCTGCTGTTGGTGGACTGTCCAGTGGCCCCGGATTGCCCAGGCAAGTCATTCCCATCCAGACATCCAGAGGGGCCTTCATCCTGGGGAGGGCTGTCTGAGCCTGGTATCCTCTGCAGGGTGTCAGTGGCAGGGGTACCTGTAGATGGAAAGAGTAAATGTTAGTTGGGAAACTGTAGTTGTTATGTCCCTGTTATGATGCATGCAGTGGCTCGACCTGCTTCCCAGTGATAACAATGACAGCTGCTGCACTGCAGACCTTGATTTGGTGTAGGGGTTTGAGGCATGGTTTCCATGTGGCATGGGGGGTTATGGATGGTGGTTGGCATTGCTGTCATTGCCATGTGTTGGGATGAAGTCGTGGCAGCCAGTGGGTGTGGGCTGTGGTATGGTTGTCCATGCAGATGTTCCACTGTGCAGTGGGTCTGTGGTGTGTTGCTGTTTGGGTTGTGCTGGATTGTGGGAGCTGTGGTTCATCACATTGTGGTTGTCATCTGTGCATTAGGAGTGAGTGAGTAGGGCTGGTGGGAGTGGGGTGGTTTGGCATGCAGAGGAGGGGGGTGGGGTGTTTGGGGCAGGTGCAGTGGGGTGAGTTGTAGTAGGTTGGAGAGTAATGGGTGGTGGAGAGGCATGGTGGGCAGGGGGGTTGGTGGTTGGGGGTATTGTTGACTCACCAGAGTCAAGCCCTCGCTGATGCCGGTCATGCCGTCTGGCTGCATGATGTCCAGGACCTTCTCCTCCCAGGATGTCAACTGAAGGGGAGGAGGTGGGGACCCACCACCAGTCTTGTTGGTGGCTATCTGATGCCTGAACGCCAGGGAACAGACCTTCCCCCTGAGGTTGTTCCACCTCTTCCTAATATCCTCCCTTGTGCATGGGTAGGTGCCAAGTGTGTTGACCCTGTCGATAATCCTCTGCCATAACTGTTTCTTTTTGGCTATTGATGTTTGCTGTACCTGGACTCCCATGAGCTGTGGCTTTCCTCTGATGATCTCGTCCACCATGACCCGCAACTCATTGTCAGTGAACCGTGGGTGCTTCTGGCATGACATGTTGTGGGGTGGGTATGTGGTGTGCGTGTTGGGTGCAGTGAGGGGTGTGGTGATGTAGGGGTGTTTGGCTGTGGGTGCTGGTGGGCTGTGGTGGTAATTTGTACAATGTGTGATGTGTGATTTTTTTTGTTGTGTTTGGGGTGTGCTTCATGTCGAGTGGGTCTGTGGCTGCTCGTAGTTGTCGCTAGGGATTGTGGGTGTGTGTGAGGGGGTGTTATATAGTGACGTGTGCAGGTGTGCGTGGTGTGTGTATGAGTTTCAGGTGTGGGATATTTGAACTGGCCAATGTGGTGTTTGCTACTTTTGGCAGTGCCTTCTTGTACCGCCGCGGTGCGAACCGCCAATGGTTTCCGCCGTGTCTGTACCTTGTGCTGGAGGTTGCCTCTAAATATGACGGTCGGAATGGCCTCGGTGTGGTGGGGTCGGTGGTTGAGCAGTCACTCTTTCACCAGGTTGACCTGGCGGTGTTGGTTTTGTGTCCGTTTTTGGGTGGTTTGTGTTTTGTGACTCGTAATCCGGCGGTCTTATGGCGGTGCCATTTCGCATGGCGGTCTTGCCTGAAGACTGCCAAACTCGTAATGAGAACCTTAGTGTATATTTGTAAGAAATTTGGTTGCTGGTTGAGGGGAGGGGACCCTTCTCAAACAGAAACCACAATCCTTGTCATGCAAACCCCAAATTAACTTGTGCTCAACCCCCTGGTAGCTTGGCACAGAGCAGTCAGGCTTAACTTTGAGGCAATGTGTAAAGTACTTGTGCAACACTTCAAACAGTAACACAGTGAAAAAAACACCACAGAAAGATCCCACACCCACCAAATAAAAAAAAAAGAGATTATTTTTTAATAGATAAAACAAAAACAAAACAACAGAAATCCAATCAGTAGAACTGAAGATATGCAATTTTAAAGATTTCAGAAAAAAAGCACAAAGCACCAACTGTGGACATCTGATCATATTGAACTGGGACTTATTCAGAAGTTCAGGCCTACCACGATGGCGCATGGGCTGGCTACAGTTGAGGTGATGTGCCAGTTCTGAGGAGCTGTGAGGCTGCAATGTGAAAACCTGTGTCGCTGTCAAGGCTGCTGTTGATGAGAGATTTTGATGCAAGGGCCTGCGTGAGGAAAGCTTTGCACTGGTGTTTTTTTTTTCTTCTTGCAATTATATATAGCGCAAACTTGACCTGAAGGTATTGGAGTGCTTTACATGAGCATCAGTTACGTTACACAAGGACACATTCATTTTTAGTTGGTAGGCAAGGGAAGATTGTGTTTTGCCCAGAATCACAGGATGTTGATTCAGCAACGCCAAGGCTCAACCTGGTTCCTGAGCTCCAAATTTGGCAGCTCTGGCAGTCACACCACATCCTCTCTTGGTGCGTTCTGATGAAGGCTGCGAGGTTGAAGTGGGGTCCTTTGCAGCAGGAGAACCCTTGCAGCAGAAGTGATGCATTGGTTCTGCACAGGTTTGCACAACACAGCAGAGGAGATGCATTGGTTCTGCTCTATCCACAGACCAGCTGTTAGAGCACCTCTAGGCCAACATCCAAGTATTCTGGACTGGTGTGGCACCACTTGGAAAGTTAAGACTCACAGATGTCAAAATCCAGGTGCTGGGTTCAAGGTTATTGGAGCTCTCTGTCCCTGAGGCTCTAGTCAGGAGGCCAGCCAACTAGCCCTTGGAGTCACTTTAGAATCCTGGGTTCAATAGGCGCAGATCCAGTCCTTCTCACCCAGGCAAGAGGGCAGCAGGCAACAGGTAAGCACAACAGGGCAACAATCCTTTAGAGCAGCGATACAGTAGAGTGACATTCTTTTTAGCTGCACAGTAATCCTTCTTACTGGCAAAGTATCCATATATCCAGAAGTGTACCGAAGAGTCTATGTCTGAGGGCCAATATTTATATTTGGGCCTTCCTGTGGAGTGGGGAGACGTTTCTAGAGGTTTACCTTTGAAGTCCAGAGGCATCCTACCTTCGCTGTTCTGGTTCCAGACTATTTAAAGGGGGTATGCAGCACTTTCGGTGGAGGCAGGACGCAGCCTATTCAAGTGTAAGTAGGGATATCCCCAGCTCCGGTGTCCCATCCTGCCAGTAGTGGCCCATCCACCTAAGCCCCAGTTTTTTCTAGGAGGAATACATAAAGCCAAACTTCTAGCTTCACCTAGTCATGTGAGGCTGTGAAGCTGCAGCCAAGTCACAACAAACACACTGGCCCTCATTACAACCCTGGCGGAAACTAGTGGATGGGGTCCTCCCCCAGTACACACAACTGTACGGTCCTCCAGACAAACAGGTGAGTACACTGTGAGAATGCTGCATGGGCAATGCCTGTTTTGAGTGGGGTGGATGGAAGATCAATGGGGGCGGGGTGACTAAGGCCTGCATGTGTGGACGGAGAGTGTATGTGCGTCAGGGCAAGGGTGGGAACGTGGGCCAAAGAGGATGATGGTCCGGCCGGGTAAAGATTTTCCTTTTCCCCTGTACTATTCCTCTAGGTCAGTGCCCACCAGAAGAAGGATATTTGGCGTGCCATCGCCAAGGACGTCCGGACCTTGGGGGTCCACCACAGACAGAACACCCACTGCCGGAAAGGATGGGAGGACCTTCGCCGCTGGAGCAAGAAGACAGCAAAGGCCCAGCCTGGGATGGCCTCCCAACGTGGGAGGGGTGCCCGTCGCACCATGACCCCCCCTGATGTTCCGGATGGCGTTGGCGTATCCGGAGTTGGATGGGCGCTTGAGGGAATCACAGCAGCCGCAAGGGGGTGAGTACACTATCATTCTGCTGACTTTGCGCGCATTACAAGGTGTCTGGGTGGGGGAGGTGGGCAGTGGGTTCCCCTAGGCCAGGGCGAGCTTTGTAGGCAAGGTCCCTTGTGAGGCAGGCTCTGTGGCACCCCAACCCCACTAGTGGTTAGTGCCATCTACACATAGTCAGGCTCCTGTAACTTCCAGGTGTGCAGCAATCGGGCTTAGGCCTTGTACCCCATGGGCATGTGATAAATCTAGGAACTATAAGTGTATGGCGTAGTGCAGAGGGCTGCTGTGTCTGTTGTGTCTGCCAACGGTAGTGGTGTTGCATGCACTGAACATGTCTTTCTTCTGTCTCCCCCCCCCCTTTTTGTGGTCTCCCTGTTCTTGTGCGCAATAGCATCATCAGGCGGAGGAGCAGTGGCACCGGAGCAGGAGGGAGCTGCATCCCACTTGGCCCTGGAGGGTGAAACAACGGAGTCTGAAGCCACCAGTGGGACGGAGGGCGAGGGGAGCTCCACGGCGGGGACAGGAGCAGACAGCAGTGACCGCGACTTCTCCTCTGATGGGAGCTCTCTTGTGGTGGCGGGCCCCTCTGTGCCCCCGCATCAACAGGTACAGCCGCCACACCCCCTTCCAGCACCGCCCTCCCAGCAGCCCCTCACCGTGTGTCCCGTGCTCGCTCACCCAGGTGGGTGGGGATCTCCTTCGCTCTAGGCACCTCAGGCCCTGCCCCAGTCAGCCCTGCTGCCCTCAGTGAGGAGGCTATTGACCTCCTGAGATCTCTCACTGTTGGGCAGTCTACCATTCTGAATGCCATCCAGGGTGTTGAGAGGCATTTGCAACAAACAAATGCATACCTGGAGGGCATTCATTCTGGGCAGGCAGCCCAACAGAGAGCATTTCAGGCTCTGGCCTCAGCACTTATGGCAGCCATTGTCCCTGTGTCCAGCCTCTCTCCTCCAACTTCCTCCACCCAGACCAATCCCCTGTACCTCAGCTTATCCAAAGCACACCATCAGACCGGCATCCACACATATCAACACACAAGGGTGGCTCAGGCAAACATAAGCACCACACATCCCACAGGCACTCACACAAGCATCATACCCATGCACACATACCAACATCCACTGCCTCCACTGTGTCCCCCTCCTCCACCTCTCCCTCCTCCTTCCCAGTCTCATCTCCACTCACACCTGCATGCACTACATCCTCAGCCACTACCTCCATCACCAACACGCCTATCACCACACACCGCTCACGTGCACTCACCACCCCCACTACCATTCACACATCCCCAGTGTCCTCCACCAGTGTGTCTGTGAGCCCTCCTCCCAAAGTACACAAAAGCAGGCATACACCCACCCAACAGCCATCCACCTCACAACAGCCTCCAGCCCATGTACCTTCACCCAAGTTCAGCAGACATACACCTCCTACAACCACTACCTCTACCTCCACTCCCAAACCCCCTCCATCTACCCGTCCCAGTATGTCTAAAAAACTTTTCCTGGCTAATAGTGACCTCTTCCCTACACCTCCCCCCCGTCCTTCCCCTAGGAACCACATCCCCAGGCACAGTGGTGCTAGCATCTGCCGGGTCATGCAGTGCGCTAACCATCAGGGCTGCCAGTGTGCCATGGAGCGAGGGCAAGGACTTTCCTTCACCTGCCAAGGTGAAAAAGGTGCCCACATCCTGGAGGGAGAAGCCGAAAACACCTGCCACCAAGGGGTCAGGGAAAATGAAAAGGGATAGTGGCAAGACAGCTGCGCCACCATCAAAGGTGGGGAAGGGCCAGAAACTGAAGGGCAGGTCAGGAGAGTGCATGGTGGCACCGACTGAGGGACCAGTGTCACACCTTTTGTCCACATCGACGCCAACCTGTACGGCGGAGAAGACCTCCACAGAGCCCGCCGCCAGCACCGCTGTCACAGAGCCCACAGCCAGCACAGCCGCCACTGAGTCCGCAGCCAGCACAGCCGCCACAGAGCCCGCAGCCAGCACTGCCGCCACAGACCCCCACAGCCAGCACAGCCGCCACAGAACCCACCGCCAGCACTGCCGCCACAGAGCCTGCCGCAGCACCGCCACCACAGACCCCGCCACAAGCACCCCTGCCACAGACCCCGCAGCCAGCACAGCCGCCACAGACCCCGCCGCCAGCACCGCCGCCAGAGTCCCCACCGCCAGAACCACCGCCACAGACCCCGCCGCCAGCACCGCAGCCACAGAGCCCGCCGGAAAGCACCGCTGCCACAGAGCCCGCTGCAAGCCCGCTGCAAGCCCGCTGCAAGCAGCGCCGTGACTGACACCGCTGCAAGCTCCGCCAGTTGCCCTGCGACATCCTGAGCCAGTGGCACCACCTCAGACATGGCTGCCATCCCAGTGGTCAGTCGTCCGAGGCTGGTGGTGAGTTCCAGGAGCCTGAGCAGCTTCCATGAAGCATCACTGTCATCACAGTTGTCATCTGCATATGGAATGCGAAGCCGCAGCAGTGTGGGGTATGTCTCTGCCTCCATGGCGTATCAACCTACCTCGGCAATCTTGTGGCCACAATGCACGTGGAGCACTCTGGGCACAAAGCTCTCTCCAAAACCAGTGGAGTATCACATCCTCTACCTCAGTCCTTGGCAGGATGAAGCACTCTGGGCACCAAGCCCCCTCCAGAACCAGTGGAGTGTCACATCCAATATCTCAGTCCTTGGCAGTATGAAGCACTCTGGGCACCAAGCCCCCTCCAGAACCAGTGGAGTGTCACATCCACTACCTCATTCCTTGGCAGGATGAAGCACTCTGGGCACCAAGCCCCCTCCAGAACCAGGGGAGTGTCACATCCACTACCTCAGTCCTTGGCAGGATGAAGCACTCTGGGCACCAAGCCCCCTCCAGAACTAGTGGAGTATCACATCCACTACCTCAGTCCTTGACAGGATGGAGCACTCCAGAACCAGTGGAGACTGTTATCCACTTGAGAGACTGTGGCTTTGCACCCCCCAGGATAAAGCAGTGGGCACACCACCCACTGGAAAGACTCGAGAGACCGTGGCTTTGCACTCCCCAGGATAAAGCAGTGGGCAAACCACCCACTGGAATGACTTTAGAGACTGTGGCGTTGCACTCCCCAGGATAAAGCAGTGGGCAAACCACCCACTGGAAAGACTTGAGAGACTGTGGCTTTGCAATCCCCAGGATACATAAATGGGCATGGAGCCCCCTCGTGGAGCAGTGGTGTTGTGCGTTCATCAGGCTGAGGTGCCCCCCCTCCCCCTGAGGTGCCTGTATATTTTCTATGTGATACCCCTCCATTGTTCTCTCTGTTTGGAGTCAGGTATCTAGTGTGTGCCTCGCCCATGCATTTTGGGCCCAGTGGTCCACGGACAATGATTGGTGCACTATCCGGACTTGTGTAGTTGGTGTACATAATTGTGTGTACTGGATTTTGAGTTTTGACTGATGAATTTTTATTGATTACAATCATTACAATCATTTCCTTTTGTCCTTGCGTTATTCAAGCGGGGGTGAGGGGGTGTATATGTAATGTTGCTGCATGTATTTGTGTGTATGGTGTTGTGGGTGAGGGTGGGGGTGTTGCGGGTTGCGTGTTGCGTGTGTGTGTGTCACTCTCTTTTCCCTCCCCCCTCCCCTATGTTGTAGGTGCAGTACTCACCGTGGTCGTCGCCACCGGCGTTGGAGCTCCTGATAGAGAAGCAGGAAGACCATCGCCGGCAGGATCTGCAGTTCGGGCTCCATGGCGTCCTGGTTCCTCGTGGGGTGTGGAGAGATGAGTGTTTTCCCTTCTGAGTACTGTTTCCGCCGTGTTTTTATTCGTGTTGATTCCGCCCCGGAAAAGGTGGCGGATAGCCGTGTTGTGATAGGGTGGGTGGTACATTGTCTTCCGCCTGTCTGTTGGCGGTGTCTGCCGTGCTGTTTGTTTGTACCGCCGAGGCGGTCGGAGTGTTAAAGTGGCTGTCTATGTTGGCAGTTTCCGCCACGGTTGTAATCCCATTTGTTTTCCACCGACCGCCAGGGTTGTAATGAGTAAAGCAATGAGTCAAATACCCTCTAACCCTTATGACCAGGGTAATGAAAGTGGTTAGATTTAAAGGTCAATGCAAGTAACCTATCTAGACGAACGCAAACTTTACATACGCAGACGGAATTTATATGCAAATGTCTGGAACAGCATGCTTAAAGTAATATATATAATACATTTTATTGATACCACATTAGTTGTGCACAGAGATTTTCTTTAGACATATATTACCGTGGAAGTCTAGGTTACTTCCCCCTTGCATTGACCTTTAAATCTAACCACAAGGGTTGTAATGAGGGCCTCTGTGTAGAAGGCTGGCCCTCTATGTAGTGTGCAAAGCTAGGCACACTGTGCAGGAGCTCCAGGCAACCACACATTGGTTTACAAAGGTAAAAACTAGATCACCTAATGCTCTAATTTTTATGATAGCTTGGTCGAGCAGTTAGGCCAATATTGGAGAAGTGCAAAGTATTTGTTGTACTCACAGTATCAATCATGCAACTCACACATTCAAAGGAATAACTCAAGACCAATTTATGAAAATACTTCAGATTTTTATATGAATTTTAAGACCCAGATTATAAAGATCGGTTAAGTACTTTTGATATGATATGGATTTTTGAAGTTTAAAAAAAATAGTCTTTCTGTGCCAAATTACGCACCATAAGAATCAATGGAAAGTCACATTTAGAAATATATATAAAATCGTAGAGTTGAGTTACCAAGTTCTCCTTCTGCAGGTTGGTTGAGGTTGTTGGTGGGCCCACTGTGCAAGCTGGAGAAGTTCAGATGGCTCCTGGTTCCGGCAGGAGCAGCTAGGAAACGTCTCTGGTCCAGGGCCACCGCGGGGGACCACTTGGAAAAGCACTACACAGGTAAGTTTAGAGGTGGTTCCCTGGGATCCCCTTGGAGTGTTGAGGTCGCAAGGGGTGAGGGATCCTTTGGGCACAGCAGGTTCTTCACTGCAGGGCACAGAGCGGCTGGAAGCAGAGCGAATTGGTGATCCAGAAACTGTACGCAAAGATTCCCTTGAGATCTGAAGGTAAGTCACTTTAAGGGTTGCTTGCAGGACAACGGGGCACGCTGGCAGGAGGTCTGGGGTGTTCCTGAAGTCCCTCGACTGGGGCTTCCTCCTGGTGCTTTTTCAGCTCCGGGTGGGCTATTTTTCCTGGTGTCCGACATCAGCTGACCAGTACCCAGGGTATTAGTAAGGTTTGGCCACTGTAAGGTGCAGTGTCACCAAACGTGGTACACTTGCAGGGTCTGTCCTCATGGTCATTGGTGTATTTGTGGGTTTGGTTGTGACTTCCAGTTCAGGAGTTAGCGTTCTGTGATTGAAGTGACCCTCACAAGGTTGCTGGTTTCTTTGTTGTTGCAGTGTGGTACCTCCACTCTGGAGGAAGTTCTTGGGTGATTGGTGAAACCTGGAGGTCCTCTGGGTTTCTTGAGGGCAGTCCAGTTGTCCAGCAGCTTCTCAGTGGCGATTGCCGGTCCTGGGTGCAGCAGACAGGTTTTGGCTTCTTTTCTTTGTGCAGCAGAGCCACAGCTCTTGTGCCTTGCCTGGGGCTTCCTCCTGGTGCTTTATTCAGCCCCAGGCGGGCTGGTTTTCCTGGTGTGCGACATAGGCTGACCAGTACCCAGTGTATTGGTACAGTTCAGCCACTAGAGGGTGCAGTGCCACCAAAGTTATCACACTTGCAGGGTTTGTTCTCGTGGTTGTTGGTGTGTTGCCGGGTCTGGCAGTGACTTCCAGTTCGGGAGTTAACAGCCAGACAGTGAAGTGACCCTCAATGGGTTTCTGGTTTCTTTGTTGTTGCAGAGTGGTAACTCCACTCTGGAGGGGGTTCTTGGGCAATTGGAGAAACCTGGAGGTCCTCTGGGTTTCTGAAGGTCAGTCGAGTTGTGGTGCATGCCAGGTGAGGCCACTCTTACTATCCTTTGTGTGGTTTCCCGCCTTTGCTCCAGGCAAAAGTGGGGTTTGGGAAAGGGGCTGACCATCTGCTGCCAGCAGCAGGCCTGGGGGTCGAGTTTCAAAGGTTGTAAGCCCTTTGAAGCTCACCAGCAGAGCAGTGCACATTTCTGATGGAGGGGTGCTAGCTTCTCCACCCAAGAAGAGCATTGTCTTACAAACCAGAGAGACAGGGCTTTCTCCCAATGTTTGTAGATTGGCTGTCTGGAGGTGGCAGGCTGGATAGAACCAGTCAGCAACCATGCCAGGGTAGTTGTTATTTTGCAGGGGGCACCTCTAAGGTGACCCCTGGGTACATTAAGGGATAAATCCAATACTGGTACCAGTTTGGATTTATCATTCTGAGTTTGATACCAAACAACCCAGTGTTCAGAGTGACCATCGTGTAGCTAGGACACGTGTATTAAAATGGCTGCTCTGTTCACTCACTATGTCCCAAGTTTGGCAAGGACACAGTAGGGGCATACTGCTCATGCATGTTTGCCCTCACATATAATATGGTGCACCCTGCCTTAGGGCTGTGAGGCCTGCCAGAGTGGTGTCTTGCGCATAGTAAATGCAGTGTATGGTGGACAGGGTACACAGGCAGTGTGCCATGTCGAGTTTGTGTTTTAGGTTTGCACCAGGACACTCAGCCTGCAATGGCAGTACTGGGTGCATCTGAATGCATGGCCCTAGAGGGTGGCAGAATCAGTGCTGCTGCACTCAGGGGCCCACCAATAGTACCTCATGCCCTGAGCACCTAAGTACCCATTTACTAGGGACTTATAGTGGTAGTTAAGGGTGTGATAATTGTGCCAGTGCATCACAACCGTTTTAGGGAAAGACCTCTGGCCCAGGGAACCTGGTTAGCAGGGTCTCTAGGCACTACAACTTCTAGGCTACATCAAACATCAGGCAAAGAGTGGGGGCTAACCATATCAAAAAAAGGCCTTTTCCCACACTCTGGTGAAGGGAAAGAGATGAAATGCTTCAGCAAGCACGGAGCTGCTGCTTAAAGGAGCTCCGTGCTTGCTGAGTCAATGGCACCTTGAGGGAAGTCTTAAGGCTTCCCCTGCGGTGCCACATAGTCCGTAAAGGGCCTTTTGAAATATTAAAATTCAAATAAATAAATAAATAATGATGGTCCCAGATAGCACATTAAGGGCTAAAAATAAATGATTATCTCAGTGTGAAGGTTACAGACCTTCACCCTGAGCGTTGAGGGCTCGAGTCCATCTGGACACTCATTTCCCTCTTTTTTTTTGTTTTTTACTACAACCATTTAAGGCTCATACTGAAAGGTAATCTTACTCTTTTTAAATGGCAAATACATTTTTCTTTTTAATTTGTACAGACATCTCATTCTCAGTATATCATGTATGAAAGCCTAAACAACTCTATATCTCTCTCACTCTCTTTCTCTCTCTCTCTCTCTCTCTCTCTCTCTCTCTCTCTCTCTCTCTCTCTCTCTCTCTCTTTCAGTCTTTCTCCCACTCACACACCCACTCAGACACATACGCACCCACTCAGAGATCCACTCAGACACTCAAGCACCTACTCACAGACCCACTCAAATACTCATTCACCCACTCACATCCCCAGTCAGACTCTCGTGCACCCACTCACAGATGCACTCAGACTGTTACATACCCACTCACAGACCCACTCAGACTCTCACACACCCACTCACAGGCCTACTGACACCCTCATGCACCCACTCACAGACTTGCGCATACACCGACACACTCACTAAAACACTGATGTACGCATTCTTACACCCACACATACACTCTCACCCTCAGATACACCCTCTATCAACTATACTCACACCCAGAGAGGCAACGGCCAATACTTGCCGCGCACGCTCAAAGGACCAAGTGCAGCATGGGGTTGGGTGTTTAGGGGGGTTGGCCGCTGGATCTGACTGCAGGCAAGGTCTTGCAAGCAACCTCTGCGGCGCGTGGGTGAAGGTCGTGCAAGGTGTAAGGTTATGTGCGTATAGGGTGTTGGCCTCAGGCCAATCGTTGCCAAGCACGACCCAAGGCCATTCGGGCTGTGGTTGGATTAACGTATAGTAATGAAAATTACCATACGTTAAAAAAAACATAGAAATTCACTGAAAAAAACAAAGTTTACAGTGACGTCATAGTTAGGAAATGGAATTAAAACACCTTACAAATTCACTGAAAAAAACAAAGGTTACAGGGATATTATAGTTACGTTCTTAATTTATTCGTACAAAACCTAAGCAATTCAGCAGTTATAGTTACTTGAGCTAATACACTGTTTATGACCTCACATATTTCATCACTCATGATATGGTCAGTGACATCGCTGATGACATCATCAATAACCTGTAATTCCTAAACCAGAGGTGGTAGATATATAATTTTTGGTATCTATGAACTTGTAATGATAAACCCTCTATAATGGTAAAGTCAGATTTATCATTAAAAGTTTGAAAATGCCACTTTTAGAAAGTTGGCATTTTCCTGCCCTTATCCCTCTGTGCCCACAGCCTGCCTTGGGTGTAACTGACAGTTGAGACTTTGCGAATTCACCTCGAACAGTCACCAAATAGAGGTATTAGCAAAGCTTAAGTGGGCCATTAACTGACTTGATGGGTGCAGGGGGCGGTGCTAAGTACAGCCCCACTTACGCATATATAGGCTGGACTCTGCCACCACACAATAGGCTTAACAATCATCCAGCTAGGAGCCAGGGCAGGGGATGCAGGAAACTCCTGAACTTGAGAGAACCCTTCCAGAAACATCTCCCAACTTCTAGGAACCGGTTATCAGGGTATGGAAATTGGGCTCTCAGACCTACTCCTCAGTTCACTACTGGACCTGCGGAAGGACTCTCAGAGGACTACCTGCTGCTGTGATCTGCTGTGCACTCTGACAGACTGCTGCTGTACCTGGAAGGACTGCTTTTCTCCCTGGAGCCTGCCTTGGACATTTAAAGGCCAGCCCTGCTGTGAAGCCCTGCATCTTCACCTGCACCCAAGACTTCAGAAGAGACTCCAAGTGATAGTTTAGCTGGCCTCCTGCTCAGAGGCAAAGGGCCATAGCAGGCTCCCATCATCTTAAACCTGCACCTGGACCCAGCCTGAGTGAGTCTTGAGCCCCCAAGAACTCTCTAACCACTCCTGGATCCTTAGTTGGGGTGCTAAAGGTGCCCTGTTAGCCGTTGTCTAAAACTGGGAACTTAATATCTGGTTCTACTAACCGGATTCTGGTGGTTTTGGTGTCAAATAATTTATTAGAACGTTTATCTAAAAAAAGTTTTATTCTGTAGTTTTTGTCATTGTATTGCTGTTTGTGTACTGCAAAACTACTTAACAAATTGCCTCTAAGTTTAACCTGATTGTCTTTTGTGCCAACCTACCCAGCGTTAAGCACAGGTTAAATTAGTGACTTTTTGTGGTTTACCATGCAAGGGAGTCTGGCTGTTTCTTGACCGGGGCTCACAACCAATTTCTCACAGTTCCCCAGAAGAAACAATTGCAGCATATTCTTAGCCTTGTCTCTCTTATTTAAATTCATTCATTAGGGACCAGAGAAAATACATTCTCTGCTAATTGAAAATTCTTAGACAAATCCCTAACGTGTGCCCTTGCTAACTTATTAGAAAAAAATTAAAAAGGTAGTGATCTCCCTCCTCATAGTAGCTGCAAATGCTTCCAAGATGTTATCTGGCAAAGAAAGTATATTGATTTTCGTAAAAAAAGAAAGACACTTGCGCTTTCATTTGTGTGAGAAAAGATTGGTCCACAAGTAGTGCCCTATTGAACCCACCTCCTAACCCCAAAATCCTTATTATTGGACTTTAAATCAATGTTTATCGCTGCATGATCTGATAGAGGGTTCAGTGTAATTGAAGAAGTGGGAACCACCATCTCTTTAGAGATAAAAGAGAAATCTATCCTTGATGCTGAACAGTACTGGAGGCAGAAGAAATTATAGCATTTTGCTTGTCAAAAAAGAGCTTTCCAAGTATCCACAAGCCCATGCTCTTCTTTGATTCTATTCACTGCTTTCGCCATTTTTGGTTTACGCTGAGATATTAATACCCTGCTGATTTCTATATCTAGATTCTGAGTGATATTAAAATCACCACCTATTATTATACTTCTTTCACCATTAGCAAATTGGAAAGGCAGTCCATACAATGACTGAGGGTCATCTGATTTTGCACCATAAAAATATGCCATAGATGACTTCACATCATTAATTGATATTTCTTCCCTTACCCAACTTCTCCTCGCGATCTGCCACCACCTGCTCTAATTGAACCTTAAATCCCTTACTAGCCAATATTTGAACCCCTCAATGTGACGCAGAGGTCGATAAATAGCAATGTAATTGAAAAGTAGACTAGTTGACTGATGGCATTTTAGCTTTCTTATTATGTGTCCTGTAGGAAGTTGGCTCTGTATATACTATTTCAAAGTAAGAAATAGTGTGCACAGAGTCCAAGGGTTCCCCTTAGAGGTAAGATAGTGGCAAAAATAGATAATTCTAATGCTCTATTTTGTGGTAGTGTGGTCGAGCAGTAGGCTTATCAGAGGATAGTGTTAAGCATTTGTTGTACACACACAGGCAATAAATGAGGAACACACACTCAAAGACTTACTCCAGGCCAATATGTTTTTATATTGAAAAATATATTTTCTTAGTTTATTTTAAGAACCACAGGTTCAAGATTTACAATTAATACTTCAAATTAAAGGTATTTCACTTAGGTACTCTAGGAACTTTGAATAACCACAATATCATGTACAGTCTTTGTAAAAATGGCAATAAGCTATTTTAAAAGTGGACACTGCAAAAATCAACAGTTCCTGGGGGAGGTAAATAAAGATTAAGTTTGCAGGTAAGTAAAACACTTACAAGTCTCAAAGTTGGGTCCAAGGTAGCCCACGCTGGGGGTTCAAGGCAATCCCAAAGTTACCACACCAGCAGCTCAGGTCCGGTCAGGTGCAGAGGTAAAAGAGGTGCCCAAAACACATAGGCTTCAATGGAGAACAGGGGTGCCCTGGTTCCAGTCTGCCAGCAGGTAAGAACCCGCGTCCTTGGGGGCAGACCAGGGGGGTTTTGTAGGGCACCGGGGGGGGACACAAGAAGGCACAGAAAGTACACCCTCAGCGGCACAGGGGCAGCCGGGTGCAGTGTGCAAACAGGCGTCGGGTTTTAGATAGAAAGTAATGGAGGGACCCGGGGGTCACTTCAACGATGCAGGCAGGCACATGGGGGGCTCCTTGGGGCAGCCACCACCTGGGCTAGGCAGAGGGTTGCCTGGGGGTCACTCCTGCGTCAAAATTCGGTTCCTTCAGGTCCTGGGGGCTGCAGGTGCAGTGTTGGTGCCAGGCGTCGGGTCCCTTGTTACAAGCAGTCACGGTCAGGGGGAGCCTCTGGATTCTCTCTGCAGGCGTCGCTGTGGGGGCTCAGGGAGGTCGTCTCTGGTTACTCACGGGCTCGCAGTCGCTGGGGAGTCCTCTCTGTGGTGTTTGTTCTCTGGATCTCAAGCCGGGGCGTCGGGTGCAGAGTGTGAAGTCTCCCACTTTTGGTGGGAAATGTGCAGTCTTTGAAAGTTGCTTCTTTGTTGCAAAGAAGTAGCTGGTTTTGAACAGGGCCGCTGTTCACTGGAGTTTCTTGGTCCTTTAGTCCAGTGCAGGCTTCTGAGGCTTCAGAGGTCACTGGTCCCTGTCGGATGCGTTGCTGGAGCAGGTTTTCGAAGTTGGAGACAGGCCGGTAGGGCTGGGGCCAAATCAGTTGTCGTCTTCCTCCTTCTCTGCAGGCCTGTAGGTCAGCAGTCCTTCTTGTTTCTTCATGTTGCAGGAATCTGATTTCCTGGGATCTGGGGAGCCCCTAAATACTGAATTTAAGGGTGTGTTTAGGCCTGGGAGGGCAGGAGCCAATGGCTCCTGCCCTTGAGGGTGACTACACCCTCTTTGTGCCTCCTCCCTGTGGGGAGGGGGCACATCCCTAATCCTATTGGGGGAATCCTCCAAACTCAAGATGGAGGATTTCTCAAGGCAGGGGTCACCTCAGCTCAGGACACCTTAGAGGCTGTCCTGACTGGTGGGTGACTCCTCCTTGTTTTTCTCATTATCTCCTCCAGCCTTGCTGCCAAAAGTGGGGGCAGTGGCAGGAGGGGCGGGCATCTCCACTAGCTGGGATGCCCTGGGGCGCTGTAACAAAAGGGGTGAGCCTTTGAGGCTCACCACCAGGTGTTACATTTCCTGCAGGGGGAGATGAGAAGCACCTCCACCCAGTACAGGCTTTGTTCCTGGCCACAGAGTGACAAAGGCACGCTCCCCATGTGGCCAGCAACATGTCTGGTGTGTGGCAGGCTGGCAGGAACTGGTCAGCCTACATTAGAAATCAGGTATGTATTCAGGGGCATCTCTAAGATGCCCGCTGGGTGTATTTTACCATAAATTACACACTGGCATCAGAGTGCATTTATTGTGCTGAGAAGTTTGATACCAAACTTCCCAGTTTTCAGTGTAGCCATTATGGAACTGTGGAGTTTGTGTCTGACAAACTCCCAGACCATATACTCTTATGGCTACCCTGCACTTAAAATGTCTAAGGTTTTGCTTAGACACTGTAGGGACATAGTGCTCATGCACATATGCCCTTACCTGTGGTATAGTGCACCCTGCCTTAGGGCTGTAAGGCCTGCTAGAGGGGTGACTTACCTATGCCACAGGCAGTGTGAGGTTGGCATGGCACTCTGAGGGGAGTGCCATGTCGACTTAGTCATTTTCTCCCCACCAGCACACACAAGCTGTGAAGCAGTGTGCATGTGCTGAGTGAGGGGTCCCTGGGGTGGCATAAGACATGCTGCAGCCCTTAGAGATCTTCCCTGGCATCAGGGCCCTTGCTACCAGTGGTGCCAGTTACAAGGGACTTACCTGAGTGCCAGGGTTGTGCCAATTGTGGAGCCAAAGGTACAGTCTAGGGAAGGAACACTGTTGCTGGGGCCTGGTGAGCAGGGTCCCAGCACACTTTCAAATCATAACTTAGCAAAGGCAAAACGTTAGGGGGTAACCATGCCAAGGAGGCATTTCCTTACACAACCCCCACAAACGAAAGAGGATGAGACTAACTTTCCCAAGAGAGTCTTCATTTTCTAAGTTGAAGATCCTGGAAAGGCCATCTGCATTGGCATGGGCAGTCCCAGGTCTGTGTTCCACCTCAACAGTTTAGGGTTTTCTCCCTTCATTTGCATGAGCCATCTGAGAGGTCTGTGGTCAGTTTGAACTATGAAGTGAGTACCAAAAAGGTATGGTCTCAACTTCTTCAGGGACCAGACCACAGCAAAGGCCTCCCTCTCAATGGTACTCCAACGCTGCTCCCTGGGGAGTAACCTCCTGCTAATGCAAGCAACAGGCTGGTCAAGGCCATCTTCATTTGTTTGGGACAGGACTGCTCCTATTCCATGTTCAGAGGCATCTGTCTGCACTATGAACTGCTTAGTGTAATCTGGAGCTTTCAAAACTGGTGCTGTGCACATTGCTTGCTTCAGGATGTCAAAGGCCTTTTGACAGTCCAAGGTCCAGTTAACTTTCTTGGGCATTTTCTTGGAGGTAGGTTCTGTGAGGGGGGTCACTATAGATCCATAAACCTTTCCAAACCTCCTATAGTAACCAGTCAAGCCAAGGAATGCTGTGACTTGAGTCTGGGTTTTTGGAGATACCCAGTCCAGAATAGTCTGGATCTTGGGTTGGAGTGGCTGAACTTGGCCTCCACCTACAAGGTGTCCTAAGTAAACCACAGTACCCTGCCCTATCTGACATTTAGATGCCTTGATAGAGAGGCCTGCTGCTTGCAGGGCCTGCAAAACCTTCTTTAGGTGGACCAGGTGATCCTGCCAGCTGGAGCTAAAGACAGCAATATCATCAAGATAAGCTGCACTAAAGGGCTCCAAGCTATCAAGGACTTGATTCACCAACTTTTGGAAGGTGGCAGGGTCATTCTTTAAGCCAAAGGGCATCACAGTAAACTGGTAGTGCCCATCAGGTGTAGAGAATGCTGTTTTCTCTTTTGCTCCTGGTGCCATTCTTATTTGCCAGTACCCTGCTGTCAAGTCAAAGGTACTCAGGTATTTGGCAGCACCCAATTTATCAATCAGCTCATCTGCCCTTGCAATAGGGTGAGCATCTGTCTTGGTGACAGAATTAAGCCCTCTGTAGTCCACACAGAACCTCATCTCTCTCTTGCCATCTTTTGTGTGAGGTTTGGGGACCAAGACCACTGGGCTAGCCAAGGGACTATCAGAGTGCTCAGTCACTCCCAACTCCAGCATCTTGTGGACTTCCACATTGATGCTTTCCTTAACTTGGTCAGACCGTCTGAATATTTTGTTTTTGACAGGTATGCTGTCTCCTGTGTCCACAGCATGGGTACACAGGTGTGTCTGACCAGAGGGTTAGGGAAAAGAGCTCAGCAAACTGCTGGAGGACTTGTCTGCAGTCAGCTTGCTGTTGGCCAGAGAGGGTGTCTGAGTAGATCACTCCATCTACTGTGCCATCTTTAGGGTCAGTGGAGAGGAAGAGGTTCACTCTCTGCTTCCTGGTCCTCATCTGTAACCATCATGTTTACATCTGCCCTGTCATGTAAGAGTTTTAGGCGGTTAACATGGATCACCCTCTTGGGGGTCCTGCTAGTGCCTAGGTCCACCAGGTAGGTGACCTGACTCTTTTTCTCTAGCACTGGGTAAGGGCCACTCCATTTGTCCTGGAGTGCCCTGGGAGCCACAGGCTCCAGAACCCAGACTCTCTGCCCTGGCTGAAACTCAACCATAGCAGCCTTTTGGTCATACCACATCTTCTGGAGTTGTTGGCTGGCCTCAAGGTTTTTACTTGCCTTTTTCATGTACACTGCCATCCTGGAACGTAGGCCTAGTACATAGTCCACTATATCTTGTTTAGACTCACGGAGAGGTCTCTCCCAGCCTTCTTTCACAAGAGCTAGTGGTCCCCCAACAGGATGGCCAAACAGAAGTTCAAAGGGGGAAAACCCTACTCCCTTCTGAGGCTCCCCTCTCGGTAGGCGAAAAGCAGGCATGGCAAGAGGACATCCCATCTCCTTTTGAGTTTTTCAGGGAGCCCCATGATCATGCCCTTCAATGTCTTGTTAAATCTCTCAACAAGACCATTGGTTTGTGGATGGTATGGTGTGGTGAATTTGTAAGTCATCCCACACTCATTTCACATGTGTTTTAGATAAGCTGACGTGAAGTTGGTACCTCTGTCAGAAACCACCTCCTTAGGAAATCCCACTCTGGTAAACATACCAATGAGTGCTTTGGCTACTGCAGGGGTGTAAGGAATGGCTCCCTGTTGCAGTTACCCCCCACTTTTTGCCTGATACTGATGCTGACTTGACTGAGAAGTGTCCTGGGACCCTGCTAACAAGGCCCCAGCACCAGTGTTCTTTCACCTAAAATGTACCATTGTTTCCACAATTGGCACAACCCTGGCTCACAGATAAGTCCCTTGTAAAAGGTACCAGTGGTACCAAGGGCCCTGTTACCAGGGAAGGTCCATAAGGGCTACAGCATATGTTGTGCCACCCTAAGGGACCCCTCACCTAACACATGCACACTGCCATTGCAGATTGTGTGTGTTGGTGGGGAGAAAAAGGCAAAATCGACATGACATCCCCCTCAGGATGCCATGCACACAAAATACTGCCAGTGGCATAGGTAAGTCACCCCTCTAGCAGGCCCTATAGCCCTAAGGCAGGGTGCACTATACCACAGGTGAGGGCATAGCTGCACGAGCAATGTGCCCCTACAGTGTCTAAGTCTATTCTTAGACATTGTAAGTACAGTTGTGGCCATATTAAGTATATGGTCTGGGAGTTTGTCAAAAACGAACTCCACAGCTCCATAATGGCTACACTGAATACTGGGAAGTTTGGTATCAAACTTCTCAGGATAATAAACCCGCACTGATGCCAGTGTTGGATTATTTAAAAAATGCACACAGAGGGCATCTTAGAGATGCCCTCTGTATTTTACCCAATTGTTCAGTGCAGGACTGACTGGTCTGTGCCAGCCTGCTGCTGAGAGACGTGTTTCTGACCCCATGTGGTGAGGGCCTTTGTGCTCTCTGAGGACAGAAACAAAAGCATGCTCTGGGTGGAGGTGCTTCACACCTCCCCCCTGCAGGAACTGTAACACCTAGCAGTGAGCCTCAAAGGCTCGGGCTTTGTGTTACAATGCACCAGGGCACTCCAGCTAGTGGAGATGCCCGCCCCCTGGACACAGCCCCCACTTTTGGCGTCAAGTCCAGGGGAGATAATGAGAAAAACCAGGAGGAGTCACCCACCAGTCAGGACAGCCCCTAAGGTGTCCTGAGCTGAGGTGACCCCTGCCTTTAGAAATCCTCCATCTTGATTTTGGAGGATTCCCCCAATAGGAATAGGGATGTGCCCCCCTCCCCTCAGGGAGGAGGCACAAAGAGGGTGTAGCCACCCTCAAGGATAGTAGCCATTGGATACTGCCCTCCCAGACCTAAACACACCCCTAAATTCAGTATTTAGGGGCACCCCAGAACAGAACCTAGGAAACTAGATTCCTGCAACCTGAAGACGAAGAAGGACTGCTGACCTGAAGCCCTGCAGAGAAGACGGAGACACCAATTGCTTTGGCCCCAGCCCTACCGGCCTGTCTCCCGACTTCGAGAAAAACTGCAACAGTGACGCGTCCCCCAGGGTCCAGCGACCTCTGAAGCCTCAGAGGACTACCCTACATCTAAAAGGACCAAGAACTCCCGAGGACAGCGGCCCTGTTCCACAAAGACTGCATCTTTGCAACAAAGAAGCAACTTTTAAAGACCACACGTTTCCCTCCGGAAGCGTGAGACTTTCCACTCTGCACCCGATGCCCCCGTCTCGACCTGCGAAGAACCAACATTACAGGGAGGACTCCCCGGCGACTACGACCCTGTGAGTAGCCTGAGTTGACCCCCCTGAGCCTCCACAGTGACGCCTGCAGAGGGAATCCAGAGGCTCCCCCTGACTGCGACTTCCTGCTTCAAAGAACCCGACGCCTGGGAAACACACTGCACCCGCAGCCCCGAGGACCTGAAGGATCCGACCTCCAGTGCAGGAGCGACCCCCAGGTGGCCCTCTCCCTTGCCCAGGTGGTGGCTACCCCGAGGAGCCCCCCCCTTGCCTGCCTGCATCGCTGAAGAGACCCCTGGGTCTCCCATTGAAACCTATTGCAAACCCGACGCCTGCTTTGCACACTGCATCCGGCCAGCCCTCTGCCGCTGAGGGTGTGTTTTGTGTGCCTAATTGTGTCCCCCCCAGTGCTCTACAAAACCCCCCAGATCTGCCCCTCGAGGACGCGGGTACTTGCCTGTTGGCAGACTGGAACCGGAACACCCCTGTTCTCCATGGGCAACTATGTGTTTTGGGCACCTATTTGACCTCTGCACCTGACCGGCCATGAGCTGCTGGTGTGGTAACTTTGGGGTTGCCCTGAACTCCCAACGGTGGGCTACCTTGGACCCAACTTTGAACCCTGTAAGTGCTTTACTTACCTGAAAAACTAACAAATACTTACCTCTCCCAGGAACAGTTGAATTTTGCAGTGTGTCCAATTTTAAAATAGCTTATTGCCATTTTTGCCAAAACTGTACATGCTATTGTGATGATTCAAAGTTCCTAAGATACCTGAGTGAAATAGCTTTCATTTAAAGTATTGTTTGTAAATCTTGAACCTGTGGTTCTTAAAATAAACTAAGAAAATATATTTTTCTATACAAAGACCTATTGGCCTGGAATTGTCTTTGAGTGTGTGTTCCTCATTTATTGCTTGTGTGTGTACAACAAATGCTTAACACTACCCTCTGATAAGCCTACTGCTCGACCACACTACCACAAAATAGAGCATTAGAATTATCTCTTTTTTGCCACTATCTTACCTCTAAGGGGAACCCTTGGACTCTGTGCATTCTATTTCTTACTTTGAAATAGTACATACAGAGCCAACTTCCTACATTGGTGGATCAGCGGTGGGGTACAAGACTGCATTTGCTGGACTACTCAGCCAATACCTGATCACACGACTAAATTCCAAATGTTGTCATTAGAAACTGATTTTTGAAATTTGAGCTCTTTTTCTAAATTTTTAAAAGTCCTGCTAGGGCCTTGTGTTAGTCCCTGTTAGCATTTCTTTTAGAGTTTAAAAGTTTTGTAAAAGTTTGAATTAAGTTCTAGAGATAGTTTTAGATTCTTAAAAAGCATTCCAACTTTTAGAAGCAAAATGTCTGCTGCAGAAGAGATGGTGGTGGAACTCAACCTCACCCCTTACCTGCATCTTAGGATGTCAGAGTTAAGGTCTCTCTGCAAAATCAAAAATATAAAAACTGGTTCAAACCCTACCAAAGTACACCTCCAGGAGCTTTTGGCAGAGTTTGCTAAAACAACCCCTCTGATGATGGCCTCACAGAGGGGGATGCTAGTGATGTGGAGGAATCCCCACCTCCAGTCCTAGTTAGGGAGCCCAGGGTTTCTCAAACCCTTACTCCAGAAGTGATAGTCAGAGATGTTGCTTCTCTCACAGGAGAGTCCAACAGCTCTGGAAGCATTGAGGGCAGCCTCAAAGAAGATGACCTCCTGTTAGCCAGGATGGCCAAAAGATTGGCTTTGGAGAGACAGCTCCTAGCCATAGAAAGGGAAAGACAAGAGATGGGCTTAGCTCCCATCAATGGTGGCAGCAACTTAAATAGGGTCAGAGAGAATACTGACATGCTAAAGATCCCCAAAGGGATTGTAACAACATATGAAGATGGTGATGACATCACCAAATGGTTCACAGCTTTTGAAAGGGCTTTTGCAACCAGAAAAGAAAACAGATCTTACTGGGGAGCTCTCCTTTGGGAAATGTTCACTGGAAAGTGCAGGGATAGACTCCTCACACTCTCTGGTAAAGATGCAGAATCTTATGACCTCATGAAGGCTACCCTGATTGAGGGCTTTGGATTCTCCACTGAGGAGTACAGGATTAGGTTCAGGGGGGCTCAAAAATCCTCGAGCCAGACCTGGGTTGATTTTGTAGACTACTCAGTGAAAACACTGGATGGTTGGGTAACTGGAAATGAAGTGCATGCCTATGTTGGGCTTTATAATTTGTTTATGAAATAACATATTTTAAGTAACTGCTTCAATGAAAAGTTGCATCAGTGTCTGATAGACCTAGGTCCAATTTCTCCCCAAGAATTGGGAAAGAAGGCAGACCACTGGGCCAAGACTAGGGTAACCAAAACTTCCACTGGGGGTGACCAAAAGAAAGGGGTTACAAAGCCTCCCCAGGAGAAAGTGGGGGACACTAGAAACAAAGAGAAAGAGTCCTCTGTAGGGCCCCAAAAACCAGACCAGGTGGGTGGGCCCCAAGACACAACCCAAAACAAAGGTGGGTATCAGGGTAAGAACTGGGATGCCACTAAGGCATGGTGCCAAAACTGTAGACAGACAGGGCACCACACCAAGGACGCTTCTTGTCCCAAAAACAAACCCCCTAGCAAAATCCCAGGGGTGACCAGTGTAGCCATAGAAGATGACTCCTCAGACAAGGAGGTCTTCATAGCCTTCAACTGGAAAAAGGGCCCAACAGGTGAGTTGGAGATTCCAGAGGCAAGTAGACACTTCCACCACCTACTGGTGAATGGAATCCCAGCCACTGCCCTGAGAGACACTTGTGCCAGTCACACTATTGTGTATGACAGGCTGGTGTTCTCCAACCAGTACATCCCAGGTGAGACTGCCAGAGTAAGAGTTAGCCCAGACAGGGTCACTGATAGGCCTGTGGCTTTTGTGCCCATAGAAGTGGGTGGGACTTTTAGCTGGAGAAGGGTGGTAGTCAGTACAGACCTCCCCCTTGATTGTCTCCTTGGAAATGACTACCCAGAGGTTAGTCAGAGCCCAAGAGAGGAACTAGTCCTGTGCCAGTCCTCTCCCAAGGATTCTGGAGGTGCTACACCTGCAGTAACTGCAAGTAGGCCCCAGTAGAAAAAGAAAAGAAAACATAGTAGGAAAGGTGGACAACCTTTAGCCAAGGTTCCAGCAAGCCAAGGGGATTCTGCTCCAGTAGGGGAGAACTCCAAAAATGGCACTGGAAAAGTCCAACCTGACCCACAAGAAGTCCTGGCTAGTCAGGCAACTGTTAAACCTGAGTGTGTGGCTCCTCAGTTAACAGAAGAAAGAGTGGAAGAAGGGTGTTTACTACAAGATGTAGTAACCCCCCACTCTTACACAGCAGACAGGCACCCTGAAACCAAAGAAGCCTGTAACTTAGCTCCTTCCCTTGTAGGTGAAGAGCTAAAGGTGTGTTCTGGGCACTGACAGCTGTCAGTGGCCTCTGCTGGGTGTTAGCCTTTATGGCTGCACTATCCTTGGCATGGTGGTCTGACCCCATGCCAAACAGCAAGTTAGGCCCCCTGACCCTGCTGGTCAAGGTGGGGTTACTCCAGTTATGGGTAACCTCTTTGGGTAAGCTAGGGGTGACCCTGGCTAAAATGAGATTAGCAGAGGTGGATACCTCTAACCCCAAACTAGAGAGAATGGGTGAAGACATTAAAAGCACAGACAAGAGGCAATTCAGACTTGGTCCTATCACTGTGGAAGTGGGTCTGTTCCCCAGAGGGAATGACTTGAACAGGAGGATGTATGGCAGAGTAGACCCTGCAACAAACCAGCCTATTTCCTCTACTCTTCCTCGCCTGACAGACTAGGAAGACTCTCCCAGCTTTGGCTGAGTCTCCTGGCCTGTGGGCTGGGGGGGGGGGGGGCTTGTGAAGGAAATGGCTCTCTGTTGCAGTTACCCCCCATTTTTTGCCTGATACTGATGCTGACTTGACTGAGAAGTGTGCTGGGACCCTGCTAACCAGACCTTAGCACCAGTGTTCTTTCACCTAAAATGTACCATTGTTTCCACAATTGGCACAACCCTGGCACACAGATAAGTCCCTCGTAAAAGGTACCAGTGGTACCAAGGGCCCTGTGACCAGGGAAGGTCCCTAAGGGCTGCAGCATATGTTGTGCCACCCTAAGGGACCCCTCACCTAACAGATGCACACTGCCATTGCAGATTGTGTGTGTGTTGGTGGGGAGAAAAAGGCAAAATCGACATGGCATCCCCCTCAGGATGCCATGCACACAAAATACTGCCTGTGGCATAGGTAAGTCACCCCTCTAGCAGGCCCTACAGCCCTAAGGCAGGGTGCACTATACCACAGGTGAGGGCATAGCTGCATGAGCAATATGCCCCTACAGTGTCTAAGTCTATTCTTAGACATTGTAAGTACAGTTGTGCCATATTAAGTATATGGTCTGGGAGTTTGTCAAAAACGAACTCCACAGCTCCATAATGGCTACACTGAATACTGGGAAGTTTGGTATCAAACGTCTCAGGATAATAAACCCACACTGATGCCAGTGTTGGATTAGTTAAAAAATGCACACAGAGGGCATCTTAGAGATGCCACCTGTATTTTACCCAATTGTTCAGTGCAGGACTGACTGGTCTGTGCCAGCCTGCTGCTGAGAGACGAGTTTCTGACCCCATGTGGTGAGGGCCTTTGTGCTCTCTGAGGACAGAAACAAAAGCCTGCTCTGGGTGGAGGTGCTTCACACCTCCCCCCTGCAGGAACTGTAACACCTAGCAGTGAGCCTCAAAGGCTCAGGCTTCGTGTTACAATGCCCCCAGAATTTCTCAAAATGTTAGCAGGCCAATTGCCCAGTTTTTATTTCTTAGCTGACTGTAGCAAATCTGCCTTTTTTGTGTTGTCACCCCCGATTTTTTACCTTTTGCTGGACCTTATTTTTGCTGCTTGTAGAACGCTGTGCACTTTACCTTTGCTAACTATGAGTAAGGTGCCTATTCTTCCCCTTTGAACATAGTTAAATTTGCATATTGCTGATTGGAGCATTTAAAGAGTCTGTAAGTCAATACTGTCGGATGCTGGCTCTGTATATTCTGTATCAAAATACAATATAGTGTGCACAGAGTCCAGGGGTTCCCCAGAGGCTTAACAGAGGCTAAAGTAGATAATACTAATGCTCTCTTTTGTGGTAGTGTGGTCGAGCAGTAGACTTATCAGAGGGTAGTGCAAAGCATTTGTTGTACACATAGGTGGTCATTACAACCCTGGCGGACGGTGTTAAAGCGGCGGTAAGACCGCCAACAGGCCGGCGGTAAACATTTTGGAATTACGACCGTGGCGGAAACCGCCAACAAAGACAGCCACTTTAACACTCCGACCGCCACGGCGGTACAAACAAACAGCTCGGCGGTCACCGCCAACAGACAGGCGGAGGACAATGTACCACCCACACTATTATGACAGGCCAATCCGCCACCTTTTCCGGGGCGGATGCGGAAACAGGCATTTCGAATGAAAAATGCTCACCTCTACACACTCCACGAGGAAAGAGGACACCATGGAGCCGGAACTCCATATTCTTCCTACAATAGTCTTCCTGCTCCTGTACCAGGAGCACCAACGCCGGCGGCGAAGACCATGGTGAGTACTGCACCTACGACACAGGGGTCGGGGGAGGCAAAAATCAGGGACACACAAACGCAACACCCCACCCCCCCCACCCACACCCACTACAACACACACACCAATGCATATCTATACATTACAGTTACATCCCCCAACCCCCCCGGAAGAATGCAAAGACAAAAGGAAATGAGTGTAACCATTGTAATATATCAAAATTCAGTAAGCAAAAATATACATATATACACTATTAACAAAATATACACCACAATTAGTAGTCCATGTATTGCACCATTTATAGTCCATGGACCACTGGGCCCAAAATGCATGGGCGAGGCCCACCCACGATACCAGATCAAAACAGAGAGAACACTGCTGGGGCATCAGATAGAAATACAACAGGCACCTCAGGGGGAAGGGAAGGGGGGCACCTCAGCCGGATGAGTGCACGACGCAAGATCCACGATGGGCCTCCATGCCCATTGATGTATCCTGGGGAGTGCAAAGCCACAGTCTCTCAAGTCTATACAGTGGGTGGTTTGCCCACTGCTTTATCCTGGGAGTGCAAAGCCACAGTCTCACAAGTCTCTACAGTGGGTGGTTTGCCCACTGTACCATCCTGGGGAGTGCAAAGCCACAGTCTCTCAAGTCTATACAGTGGGTGGTTTGCCCACTGCTTTATCCTGGGGAGTGCAAAGCCACAGTCTCACAAGTCTCTCCAGTGGGTGGTTTTCCCACTGTACCATCCTGGGGAGTGCAAAGCCACAGTCTCACAAGTCTCTCCAGTGGGTGGTTTGCCCACTGCTGCATCCTGGGGAGTGCAAAGCCACAGTCTCTCAAGTGGATAACAGTCTCCACTGGTTCTGGAGGGGGCTTGGTGCCCAGAGTGCTTCATCCTGTGCAGGACAGAGGTAGTGGATGCATGTCTCCACTGGTTCTGGAGGGGGACTGGTGCCCAGAGTGCTTCATCCTGTGCAGGACAGAGGTAGTGGATGCATGTCTCCACTGGTTCTGGAGGAGGCTTGGTGCCCAGTGTGCTTCATCCTGTGCAGGACAGAGGTAGTGGATGCATGTCTCCACTTGTTCTGGAGGAGCACTGGTGCCCAGAGTTCTTCATCCTGCCAAGGACAGAGGTAGTGGATGCATGTCTCCACTAGTTCTGGAGGGGGCTTGGTGCCCAGAGTGCTTCATCCTGTGCAGGACAGAGGTAGTGGATGCATGTCTCTGGTTCTGGAGGGGGACTGGTGCCCAGAGTGCTTCATCCTGTGCAGGACAGAGGTAGTGGATGCATGTCTCCACTGGTTTTGGAGGGGGACTGGTGCCCAGAGTGCTTCATCCTGTGCAGGACAGAGGTAGTGGATGCATGTCTCCACTGGTTCTGGAGGGGGCTTGGTGCCCAGAGTGCTTCATCCTGCCAAGGACAGAGGTAGTGGATGCATGTCTCCACTGGTTCTGGAGGGGGACTGGTGCCCAGAGTGCTTCATCCTGTGCAGGACAGAGGTAGTGGATGCATGTCTCCACTGGTTCTGGAGGGGGACTGGTGCCCAGAGTGCTTCATCCTGTGCAGGACGGAGGTAGTGGATGCATGTCTCCACTGGTTCTGGAGGGGGACTGGTGCCCAGAGTGCATCACTCACCCTGTGACGGTCCCTGTTGCGTCAGTGCCCCTGCCGCTCATGGGCTAGCGGTGATTGAGTTGGCGGTCCTTGCCCTGTTCAGCGGTGCTTGCCCTGTTCAGCGGTGCTTGACTTGGCGGTCCTTGCCCTGTTCAGCGGTGCTTGCCCTGTTCAGCGGTGCTTGACTTGGCGGTCCTTGCCCTGTTCAGCGGTGCTTGACTTGGCGGTCCTTCATTGCCCAGCTGTCCTGGGGCTGGCGGTCCTTCATTGGTTAGCTGGGCTGTGGCTGGCGGGGCCCTCCTGGGCAGCTGGACTGTGGCTGGCGGGGTCCTCCTGGGCAGCTGGGCTGTGGCTGGCGGTGGCCTCCTGGCCAGCGGGGATGATGGCGGTCTTCTCCGCCGTGCTGCTCCTCCCAGACTTGCCGGGTTTCTTCTGCCCCTTCCCCACCTTGGGAGGAGTCACAGCTGAGTCCACACTCCCCCCAGGACCCCTGTGATCGCTTGGGTGGCTGGAGTCTTCCCCCTCTCCCGCTGGGCACTGGCCAACTTCTGGTGCTTCACAGGGGGGGACTGGATGTGCTGTGGCTCCATGACACACTGGCTGGCCTGGTGGCCGGTGCACTCCACATACCTGTGACATCAGGCACCACTGGTCCCGGAGATTTTGTGGCTGAGGTGCTAGTTCGGGACCTATGAGTTCGACGGGGGTGGTGGGAAATAGGTTAAGGGTGGACAGGAAAAGTTGTTTGGAGACACTGGGACGGGTAGCTTGAGGGGGTTTGGGAGTGGAGGAAGAGGTGGTGGTTGTAGGAGGTGTACGTTTTGTGGCTTTGGGTGCAGGTGCATGCGCTGGAGGCTGTTGTGAGGTGGATGTATGTTGGGTGGGTGTGTGCCTGCGTTTGTGTATCTTGAGAGGGGCCGTCACAGACACACTGGGAGAGGACACAGGGGACGTGTGAATGGTAGTGGGGGTGGTGAGTGCAGGGGGTTGGGTCTGGCTGGAGGAAGTTGGAGGGGGAAGGCTAGACACAGGGACAATGGCTGCCATCAGTGCTGAGACCAGAGTTTGAAAGGTTCGATGAAGGGCCACCTGACCAGAATGAATGCCCTCCAGGAATGCATTGGTTTGTTGCAACTCCCTTTCTACACCCTGCATTGCATTCAAAATGGTAGACTGCCCAACAGTGAGGGACCTGAGGAGGTCAATGGCCTCCTCACTGAGGGCAGCAGAGGTAACAAGGGCAGGGGCTGAGGTGCCTGGGGCGAAGGTGATGCCCACCCTCCTGGGAGAGCGGGCACGGGGCAAAGGCTGAGGAGCTGCTGGGAGGGCGGTGCTGGTAGGGGGGGTGGCGGCTGTACCAGTGGGGGGCACAGATGTTGCCGCCACCACATGGGAGCTCCCATCGGAGGACGAGTCCGTGTCGCTGGTTTCAGCTCCTGTCCCCGCCGTGGCGCTCCCCTCACCCTCCGTACCACTGGTGTATTCAGAGTCCGTAGTGTGGCCCTCCATGGCCATGTGGGATGCAGCTCCCTCGTGCTCCAGTGCCACTGCTCCTCCGCCTGATGATGCTAATGCACACAAGAACAGGGAGACCGCAAAAAAAGTGGGGGGGGAACAGAAGAAAGACATGTTGAGTGTATGGCTTACCGCTACCGTTGGCGGACAAGACAGACACAGCAGCCCCCTGCACTACGTTGCGCTGTTGGGCTCTACAGTGCACTTCCTGGGAAATGGCCTACAAGGCTATGGACGACATCTGCACACATAGATGACACAGGGGCATGAATAGCTGTACTTGGCACTCTACAGAGGTGGGGTGGGGGGCCACAGGGCCATGCCTTACGAAGGGGCCTAGCCTACGGAACTCGCCCTGGCCTATGGAAACCCACAGCCCTCCTCCCCCACCCAGACCCCTCCACTGCGTGCAAAGTAAGCTGAATGAGAGTGTACGCACCCCCTTGTGTCTGCTGTGATGCCCTCAAGCGCCCATCCAACTCCGGGTAGGCCACCGCCAGGATCCGGAACATCAGGGGGGTCATGGTTCAACGGGCACCCCTCCCACATTGGGAGGCCATCCCCAGCTGAGCCTCCGCCGTCTTCTTGCTCCAGCGGCGAATGTCCTCCCATCTTTTCCGGCAGTGGGTGCTCCGTCTGTGGTGGACCTCCAGGGTCCGGACGTCCTTAGCGATGGCACGCCAAATATCCTTCTTCTGGTGGGCGCTGACCTACATAAAATGTACAGGGGTAGAAGAGAAGTCATTACCAACTGCGTTGTCAAAGTGAATGGCCCCCATCCCTACCCTTGCCATGTGGCACATGCACCCACCGACTTTCATGCACTCAGAACTCTGCCCCCTTCCTTCTTACAACCAGCCCTCTCCACACAGGCATAGCCCATACAACATGCTCCCTGTGTACTTACCTGTTGGTCTGGAGAACCGTAGAGTAGCATGTACTGAGGGAGGACCCCATCGACGAGCTTCTCCAAGTCCTCCGATGTGAAGGCAGGGGTCCTTTCCCCAGACTCACGAGCCATTGTCTCTTCCAGACCGAGGTCACAGCAGCACTTGCAGTGTAGGTCCTCTCCTGTCGAAGATCAGGTATCGAGTGATTCCACAGATAGAAAATGGCGGTCACGTCCGCGGCGGTGCGTACCATCACCGCCGGCGTACATCGTCATTGGCTCCTGGGACCCATAGGGTCCAATATTAACCAATGCAGCATTGCGCCGCGGTCTTCGACCGCCAACCGCGACGGTGCACAACGCCAGCGCAGTTACCTCACATCCCATTGTCCCACTTTAGAGGTCAGGCAGTCGCCATTTCAGGGGCCCACATGGCCTAATTACCAACTGCGTCACACATACCTAGGCCTACTCTCAACACACATACAGGCCAGATTTTGTGTATGAATGGTGTTCTGTGTAGACTGTGGGTACATACCTCTGAGTTATTTGACTCTGTGCTCGCTGTTGTTCTTCATAGGCACCGTCTGCTGGGACATGTGAGGAGATGGCGGAATCCTCCGACCGCTGGTGGACCTGTCGACAATGGAGGAAAGAAATTTGATTATCACCTACAGGTTTGACCGTGCCACAATCCAGGAACTGTGTACACAGTTGGAGCCTGACCTGTAAAACTTCGTACTTGTATAGCGTACTACTCACCCGTTAGGGTCTCAAGGCGCTGTACGCATACCGCTGTGGAACCCCTCCTGGCTTTTCCCTGTGAGGTGCCCACTCCTGGGCAATCCCCAAGGTGAACCCAGGCATCCCAGCGCTGTTGGGGCCGTTGTGGAGATTAAGCAAGCTATTGCCCAGAGTTACAGAGTGGGACCCATGAATTAGATCAGGCACCGATGCGAGAATTATCAGGTCTGAGGAAATTGATCCCAAGACCCACTGAGGCGGGAATTGAACCCTGGTCCCACGCCAGATTTCTGTATCAGGGTCTGCCGCTCTAACCATTGAGCCACACTTCTCCACCTGGTGTCAGCAATCCGCCATCCCACAGGAATCCCCCCTCAAGTGCAGGTGCTATCAGTGCTCCATTTCCTTGCAAGTGGGTCTTTTCAAACAACTGTGGCCATGGCATCAGGGATGTCCCAGCCTATGTTTTTCAACGTATTGTCCAGAGTGTTGTCTGTCCTGCTGAAACACATGCGGAGCTACATCGTTTTCCCTCAGGTAGAGGACTTGCCTACAGTGAAAGGTGACTTCTATGCCCTTGGACATATCCCCAACATCATAGGTGCCATTGATGGGACCCATGTGGCTTTGGTCCCTCCCCCACAGGAGTGAACAGGTGTACAGGAACCGGAAGAGTTATCATTCGATGAATGTACAGATGGTATGTTTGGCCGACCAGTACATCTCCCATGTGAATGCCATGTTCCCTGGCTCAGTGCATGACGCCTACATCATGCGGAATAGCAGCATCCCTTATGTGATGGGTCAACTCCAGAGTGCCACCGTGTGTGGCTATTAGGTGACTCTGGTTACCCCAACCTGTCATGGCTACTGACACCAGTGAGGAATCCCAGGACAAGGGCAGAGGAACGCTACAATGAGGCACATGGGCGGACCAGGAGGGTGATCGAACGCACCTTCGGCCTCCTGAAGGCCAGGTTCCAGTGCCTCCATATGACAGGTGGATCCCTATTCTACTCACCAAAGAAGGTGTGCCAGATCATCGTGGCCTGCTGTATGCTTCATAACTTGGCTTTGCGACGACAGGTGCCTTTTCTGCAGGAGGATGGTCCAGATGGCGGTGTTGTGGCAGCTGTGGAGCCTGTGGACAGTGATGAGGAGGAAGCAGAGGAAGAAGACATGGACAACAGGGACCCAGTCATCCAGCAAGATTTCCAGTAAAAAACAGGTGAGAATACATTCCTGCCTACTACATGTACTTTTACACTTCTACCTCTATCCAGTCTGTCGATTTCACCCAGTGTATGGTCACTGAGTTGTCACTTTCCCTTACGGTTTCACAGGTGTGGGTCCCAATGTGTGTCATCTGCTTAGATTCCTCATGGTCTAGAGCTGTGTGACATAGGTATGTTGACATTACTATATCCTGAAAATGTTGTCACTGTAATTGCAAATGCACTATTTCGAAATCACAGACAGACTCCAGATCTTTTGGTGCTTTAGGTGTGTTTATTTACATACAAAATATTGGACGGGGAAGTTAAATGGTGAGGGGTGATGGCGGAGGAGTGTCCATGGCAGAGTCCAGTCTATTAGTCTCACAGGTGCATTGCCCATATGGGCATAGGAAGTGGAGCTGGGGCAGTTTCAATATGGACAGGGTGACAAAGTGGGACAGTGGGATGACAATCAGGGTGGTCTCATTTCTTGGCAGGGTCTTGGCATCGTGCTCTGTCTTGTTCCTGGATCTCAGGGACCATTTGCGGGGTGGTTCTCCAACTACAGGGGGTGGGGTGCTGGTGTGGTGGTCCTGTGGCGGTGCCTCCTGTCCACTAGTTCCGGCGAAGGTGCTGGGCAGTTCATCGTCCATGCTAGTGTCAGGGGCCCCTTGTAGTGCCACAGTGTCCCTCCTGGTGTTGAGTATTTCCTTCAGCACCCCTACGATGGTGCCCAGGGCGGAGCTGATGGTTCTGAGTTCCTCCCTGAACCCCAAATACTGTTCCTCCTGCATGCGTTGGGTCTCCTGAAACTTGGCCAGTACCGTTGCCATTGTCTCCTGGGAATGGTGGAATGCTCCCATGATGGAGGAGAGGGCCTCGTGGAGAGTGTGTTCCCTTGGCTTGTCCGCCCCCTGTCGCACAGCAGCCCTCCCAGTTCCCCTGTGTTCCTGGGCCTCCGTCCCCTGGACCGTGTGCCCACTGCCCCCAGGTCCCTGTTGTTGTTGGGGTGGTGGGTTATCCTGGGTTCCATGTAGTGGTGGACACACAGCTGATTGACGTGTCCTGGGAACGGAGGTATGGGCCCGCTGGGGGGGTGCTGTGCTGGTGTTACCAGAGGGGGGAAGGTCTGTGGTGGCCTGTGCCTGTGTGAGGGGAACCGACTGTCCTGAGGCCCACGATGGTCCGGGCTGGTCATCTAGAACCAGGTCGACAGAGCTGCTGTCATCACCGTGGGCCTCTTCTGTGGGTGGAGTGGAGATGTCTGGATCCTCCTGTCTGGTGACGTTGGGTAGTGGTCCTGCAGGGGTGGAAAGGCATGATTATTGCATCTGTGTGTGTCATGGTGTGCAATGGGTGGGTGACTGTGTACCCCAGTGCTTGCATTCCTGTGTGGGACCTTGTGTGATGATGGTTTAGGGGGGTGTATGGGTATGTGCAGTGGGCATGCTTTAGTGATAGGTGTCCATGCATTGGTGTTGCATGCAGGGCTTCGTGTTGGGATGGGTGGTTTGTGATATTGGTACATTTGTGAGGAGTTGGAGTGATAGGGGTGGGGGCGAGGGTGGGGGTATGTGATAGCATGCAGGTAGGGTGGGGGATATGGTAGTTAAAGGTTTGACTTACCGGAGTCCATTCCTCCACCGACTCCTGCGAGGCCCTCAGGATGCAGAATCGCCAAGACCTGCTCCTCCCATGTTGTTAGTTGTGGGTGAGGAGGTGGGGGTCTGCCGCCAGTCCGCTGAACCGCCTGGTGGTGTCTTGAGACCACGGAATGCACCTTCCCCCGTAGGTCGTTCCACCTCTTCCTGATGTCCTCCCGATTTCTTGGGTGTTGTCCAACTGCGTTGACCCTGTCAACTATTCTTCGCCATAGCTCCATCTTCCTTGCAATTGAGGTGTGCTGCACCTGGGGTCCAAATAGCTGTGGCTCTACCCGGACGATTTCCTCCACTATGACCCTGAGCTCCTCCTCCGAAAACCTGGGGTGTCTTTGCCGTGCCATGGGGTGGTGTAGGTGATGTGTGGGGTGGTGTGTGTGGTGATAAGTGTGGTGATATGTAGTGGTGTGTGGTGTTTTGTGCGTGGAAGCTGTGTGGGTGATGGTGTTGTGTGCCTGTGGATACTAGTTTGTGGATGATGGTGTCTCTCTCTGGCCTTCTCTCTGTAATATTGGTCGTAGGGGTTTATGGGTTATGTGGGTGTGTGTTTTATATTGTAATGGGTGTGTGGGAGTGGTGTGTGTATGTGTATCAGGTGTTTGTATTTGGAATTGTCCAATGTGGCAGTGTTTTGTTGAAGTGTGTGGATTCGTGGGTTGTGATAGTGTGGGCGTATTTCTGTTGGTGTGACGGTGGAGGTTTTTATTTCGCCAGTTTATCACTGACCTTTGGTGTGGCGGACTTGTGTGGGTGTCTGAATTTTGTCGGATTCCGAGATGTGGGTCAAAATAGCTGTGGCGGAATTCCGCAGCCGCGGTGGTGTGTTGGCGGTCTGCTGCACGGCGGTAAGCGCCTTTTACCGCCAATGTTGTAATGACCACCATAGTCACGAAATGAGGCACACACTCAATGACTAACTCCAGGCCAATAAATTTATATAGGAAAAATATATTTGTTACTTTATTTCTAGAACTAAAAGATCTTCGTTACAGGTAAGTACAGTTCTAAGTATGTATCAAGCATATGTATCAAATAGACTTTGTTTAGGTTTGGCAAATAAAACAGTTAACAGGCAAGTAACACTTTTCACTTTCAAAAGTTGACACAATGCAATTTTCAGAACAGTCCTGAGGGGGAAAAGTGTTAGTGCAGTTTTGGGGTAAGTACTCAACTTACAGTTCCAGTCACTGGGGGTTCGGATTTCCACTGGTCAAGGTTCAAGATGACCCCAAACATACACCACCAGCAACATGGGACCGGTCAGGTGCAGAGGTCAAAGTTGGTGCTCAATTTAGAATGGGATCCGATGGAGACTGGGGGCATTCGGAAACAGATCTGCTGGCAGGTATGTACTGGTGACTTCGGAGGGCTGACCTGGGGGGTTTAGGTGAGCACCGTGGGAAACACAGGTTAGCACCAAACACACACCCTCAGAGGCACTGGGGTGACCGGATGCAAGGTACAAACACAGCATTGGGCTCCCAATACTTTTCAAGTGGGGGACCTCAGGGGTCACAAAGATGCTGCAAGATGGGTACAGGGGGTCGGTCCTGGAAAACCAAAGGCTGGACAAGGAGGAGGGCTGCCTGCTGACCTTTGCTGGACCATTGGTTTGATTCACCAAGGCCAGAGGGTTGCAGGTGCAGGGATACCTTTGGGCGTCGTGTATCTTTGTCTGGTTCTCTCGCAGTCAGTGAGGTCCTCTGGATTTAGGCTGCAGGTGTCGTTGTGTTGGCCAGGAGGGGTCAACCCAGGTGGACATGAGGTTGAAATCGCCTGGGGACCTGCTCTGGACCAGTGGGCCACTTGGACACAGGCCATGGGTGTCGGATGCAGAGTGGACAGGACTCGTGGATCCGGGGCAGTTCTGGAGTCCTTATTGGAGTTTCTTGTGGACAGGGCCACTGTCCTTGGAAGTTCTTGGTCCTCTGGTGAGCAGGCAGTCCTCTGGGGGTTAGTAGAGTTTGCTGGTCCTGCAGGATGTGTCACCTTTTTGTAGCAGATCCCTGAAGCTGCAGACAGGCCAGTAGGGCTGGTGCAAAGTCAGTTGTTGTCTGGAGTCTTCACTGCTGGAGGGTCGGCTTAGCAATCCTTCTTCTGTCTTCTTGTCTTGAGGTTGCCAGGAATCTGGTGAGCTAGGTTTAAGGGTGCCCTTAAATCCTAGATTTCGGGGCGTTACAGGGGTCTGAGGGCAGTAGACAATGGCTAGTGTCCCTAAGGGTGGCTACACCCTACCTGTGCCCGCTCCCTTTGGGGAGGGGAACTCATTCCTAACTCTATTGGTCCCTGTCCTCCAAACCAAGATGGGGATTATGCAGGGAGGTGGTCCTGGCTGGAGTGGTCACTCCTCCCTTTTTTTTCCTAATTCTCCCACCAGACTTGCCGCCAAAAGTGAGGCCTCGTCTGGAGGGGCGGGCATCTCCACTAGCTGGAGTGCCCTGGGGAACTGTAACAGGAAGCCTGAGCCTTTGATGCTCACCGCCAAGTGTTGCAGGTCCTGCAGACAGAAGGTGTGAAGCACCTCCACCTAGAGCAGGCTTTGTTACTGACTCCAGAGAGCCCAAAGGCTCTCACCCCATGGGATCAGAAACTTGTCTTTTAGTGGCAGGCTGCCACAGACAGGTCAGCCTTACATGAAATGGTTGGTTAAAATACAGGGGCATCCCTAAAATGCCCCCTTGGTGCATTGTACAATAAATCCAACACTGGTACCAAACCTCCCAGCCTTCAGTGAAGCCATCATGAAGTTGTGGCATTGGTGACAAACTCCCAGCCCATGTATTTAATATGGCCATACTGCACTTACAATGTCTAAGAATGGACTTAGACTCTGTAGGGGCATATTGCTCATGCAGCTATACCCACACCTGTGGTATAGTGCACCCTTCATTAGGGCAGTAAGGCCTGCTAGAGGGGTGACTTACCTATGCCTCAGCCAGTGGTTGGTGGGCATGGCACCCTGAGAGGGATGCCATGTCGACTTTACCTTTTTTTCCCCACCATCGCACAAAATCTGCAATGGCAGTGTGCATATGCTTGGTGAGGGGTACCTCAGGGTGGCACAATACATGCTGCAGCCCTTAGGGACCCCCCTGGTCATAGAGCCCTTGGTACCACTTGTAGCTTTTAAAAGGGACTTAGCTGTGTGCGAGGGGTGTGCCAATTGTGGGAACAATGGTACAGTTTAGGGAAAGAACACTGGTGCTGGGGCCTGGTTAGCAGGATACAACCACACTCTCAGTCAAGTCAGCATTCATATCAGGCAAAAAGTGTGTGTGTGGGGGGTAACCATGCCAAAAAGGGGCACTTTCCTACAAATATTATATGATGTAGAAAGTCAGGGCCTGAAAGTTAAATGCCACTTGTGGACTGCAACACTTACTGTGTCACCCTTTACAGTTGCAGTGCAAATATGGCTACATGCCTGTCCTATGTAGCCTGACAGCTACAGTGTAAAACGTGCAGTGCATCCTTTCAAAATAATATTTTCTGACAGGTAAACACCTCTCTTTTAAATAATATTAAGTCACTGATATGTAGGCCGTGTAGCCCACAAGGCAAGGTGATGACTATTTAAAGGTGGGACAGGCAAAAAATTAACACTAACGTGATTACAGTGACAAGGCCCTGAAAGCTATTTTCACAGTGGCAGGCCTAGCTGTCCTATGTAGAAAATCAGAGTGCAGATGAAATTTTAATGCTGTGTCTTGTGAATTGTAAGATAGATGTAAAACAATCTTTATTGTGTGATTTTATAAAAAACATCGCAAGGCAATACAATATATGATAAAATGCTAGAAAAGAGAACAAATGAAAGAAGAGAAGGAGATACGATTGTGCAAAGCAGATACAGGTCCTGGGTTGTAATAAGGATGGTCAGGGCAAAAAAGGATGACGTGAGTGGAGTACTGGAGAACTAAGAATGTCTGCAAGGGTGTCCAATTGCATTTAAATCAATAAGTCAACAGTAAAAGTATCATGTTTAAATATGTATTCAGTTACAAAAACACAGATTAAACCTGTGTTCGAAGAGGATGCAATAAAGTGCAATAATGTTAGTGCAAGAAATGTTATATAAAATAAAAAACTAAGTTTTATAGTCGCAAGAGGGCCATTGTCGCGGGTGGGCATCTTAAAGTGTTAGCCAATTGTTGGTGCAACAGAGAGTGGAGAGAAGCAGTAGGTAACAATGAACAGAGCACTCACCCCGTATTGTCACCCAGGGCCCGTTTGACCTTGCGAGCATGGCTTAATTTCTTCTTAAATCTTCCAAAAACTTTTACCAGAGCTCTAATCTGCCTTGTGTCTGATGGTTTAAAGCAGGTCGTCACTGCCTCCCCGCAGGACTTGATAATGTGCGTTCCAGTGTATCTTGCGAATTGCATCAGCTACAAAAAAAATTAAACAACTACTTTTAATAGCTATTAAAATCAAAGTCAATGGTGAATCAGAGTTGTAATAATTATTGAGGAAAAGTACCTTTTAGAAGTTACTTTTTTCCTCCTGGCCATTCCTGAGGGATAATTTACTTTAACGCTCCAGTAACTCCCAGTCTGTGCCAGCCTGGGAAGAAGTGTGAAAGGGGTGTCAAATTGTTCCTAGGAGCACGCATTAGGCTCACCTGAGTAGGCAGAGATTACTACTCTAAGCTCAATAGCATATGTAGGGCGGGAGTTCTGGGCATTCTGTTGACACCTAAGATTCAAATCCTACCTTGCAGGTCTGCTGAGCCACATGTAACACTCTGGAGTACTTTAAATGGGAAGAACAGGATGCAAGGACAGTTCTTGTGTATTCCCTGTCTGGTTGCAGAAGGACCCTGCTTTTGTCCTGTCAGACTTCTGTTTCTGAGCCTGTTGTGGGTACAGTTCCTGCTTCAAGCTGGATGTCAGAGTTAGTTTTGGGAGAATGCCAGTGATTACCATAATACTCTCCCGACACACCCACAACATTCAGAGCCCAAGTATAGTGTGTGAGGACTTTCACCATCCTGAAAATGCCATGACACATCACATTTTGTGGCTGTAAGGAAAACATGAACTACTGAAAAAGTGGGTATGGTTGCCACAGGAACTTTTACTCCATTGCTTAGGGAGTGCCCCAGGGTGACCCCACCTAATTGCTATTGCCAGACATACAAGTGGCACCCCAAGGCAACTCATCAGAACACTTTCTAGACCTCCAGAAGAATAGAAGGGGGCTGAATCTGCTGTCTGTGGCCTATGAGGAGCTATGACGGGCTGGGCCTGCTACCCCTAGTACCCAGGGCAAAGAAGTGGACTCCAAGGGTCAGTTGGCTGGCTTCCTCTGTCGCTCTAGGACACATAAGGCTGCAAGAGGCATTTTCCCTACAATTACCAGCTGACCAGTAGCAACTGGAACATGCACCATGGACTGAACTTTGCTGGTGGCCTCTGCCTGGCACCCTCAGTGTCTCTAGGTATCCCCTTAAGGTCCTGGGGGCTTAGAACTGCACTCCTGTGATTGGTTGCGTACCAGAAACAAACTGGAATCTTTTGAAAACTTTTGCCCTGGAGCTCCAGAGCCAAGGGTACCTACCACTAAATGTGCACAGCTGCAGTTACTTGCCATCTGATTTCAGATTTTCTTTCAGATTTGTCCGCCTAAAAGCTCCAGCATGTCCAAAAAAAACGCAAAGTCCCTTTCTGTTTTGGGAGGTAGGAAACTTTTAAAGCAAAAGCCTCAAAAGCTACATGGTTCTAGCAGTTCTAACCTGTGGCAGTTATCTAACCAGGAGTTCAATGGCAGCACATTCAATATCAGATTCGTCCTGTAGCCAGATGGTATATTCTTCGAACAAATTACAAAATCACTTTTTGAATTATGACCTTGAAATGTATTTGAACTTTTTGGTTTCCAGACATTCATGAGGACCAGTCCACCTGGTGTAACTGAACAGGGCTCCATTGCATTCAGCCACAAATATTGTCTTGATCCTGGCCTAGCATGGCCATTGACTACCATCCGTGCTTTGCGCTTTTTGGTGTTATTTTCACTTACATTTTTACAGAACAATTTCACCTGTTCTCCTTATTGGATTTTTGTTGTTTTGTTGTCAGATTGTTCATTACTATTTTCTCTATTTTTCTAATTCAGTTCATGATTTTTATTGTTTGGTGTTTTGACATTATTGCTGTTTTGGTACTGCATAAATACTTTACACAATGCCATAAGTTAAGCCTGTCTGCTCTGTGCCATAGCTACTGTAATGGTGTACTCAGGTTAATTTAGTGACTTTGAGAGTTCACTCTGACAAGATTTGTTATTGGTCCTTGAGATAGGAAGCCACCTACCCCAAATAATAATCACATTTCTTACACTGACCAGTTAGTTAGTCCTGTGCAAAGTTCAAACTTTGAGAAACACCTCCAAGCATATTCTGCATATGCATATGGTCTGCATGGTCAGGACATGCATGCCACATTGAGGTCTCCCAAGGCTGGTTCAGGCAGTTCCTCTCTTTTTGTTTGTTGTGACTGGACAGCCCAACCACATGTAAAGTTAAGGTGATGCAGCAGGAGTATTCTGTCAAATTTCAAATGGTAAAGCTACACACAATGGCTGAACTTAATTTGAGCTGATGGTTGTTGAACCAGGCCATCAGCACTCATTTTGGGGGTCCAGCACTTATTTTTCTACATCAGACATTTACAGAGAGCAAGAGAGAGAAAAAAAAAAAAAAACACAAAGGCCAAGGAAGAGAAAGAGGGAAAAACTTTCATACAGGGAGGAAGCACGAGCATGCAAGAGTGAAATAAAGGGACAGGGGATGTCTGATGGTGGATTAAAGAGGTGTGAAGTGGATTCAAGATGTGCAGCATTAGTTTTGGGGACACCAACATTTAACACCACTTGCCACAGACTTCTCAGCAGAGCTTTGGGCACCAGCGCTCATTTTTTTTTTGTTTTTTACAAATTAAGCACTGTAGGAGAGGATATGTAATTCCTGCCCGCCAGCCACTGAGCCTAGTTACAGTGAGACCTCTGGGTGAATTAAATAAAGTTCCAGCCCCTGCTTTCGTAAAAACAAGGCCTATGCATCTGGACTCATTTGTGCTCTGTATGAATTTTCCATTTCAAGACAGAAATCCTGAAATACATTACTGTATTTTGCTGGCTAAGCACACATAGGCCACATGCCCAAATTGCTCACACATGCAAAGTGTACTCGTATTACCCAACTATGTCCCACAAATGTGGAGTGCAGGGGCACAGATTCAGGGTTGGGGGGTGGGCTGTTACACCCCTCTAATAAATGTAGTTTTGGATAAATAGTTGGGTACAGGTGCTCTCAGTTGAGTATAGTGAAGTGTCTTTCGGATTTCACCAGGGATTTTTAAATATACATGGCAAAAAAGCACACACACTCACAAATGTTGGTTATTTTATGAAATATTGAGTTGTCTCTTACTTGCTACCTCTACCAGTCCGCATTCCTCTCCCTTTCCACTGCACCCTAGGCCCCTCTCATGCATCCTGCTTGTCTTATAATGCATTTTAACATTATATGCTCGTGTGATTGTTGATAAATCTGAAGCCCACAAAGCCCCCTCCCAAAATCTTACTACCCAAGCATCGCCCCTGATGGAGTGAAGGACCCATTTGAATGAGACTAGAAGAACCTTTTAGCAGGACAGGCTAGGACGAGCAATGCACATCTCTTTCCTGAAGGCAGTCCCTTTCACTATGAATCCAACATGCCGCCAACAACGCTAGTCTCGCCGCCTGATGAAAGGACAGCAGCCCCTCTCTAAGAGCCACACTCTGGAGTCTCTGCCTGCATAACACCGAAGCCTCATGTTCACAAAAGCAAAAAGCAAAACAACATACAGTGACATCAAATGGCTAGCCAGCAGCTGAACACAGGGAGGGGAGCATGCTCCCCAGAGATAACATTTCTGTCCTAATAGAGGCCTTAGTAATAGTATAGCTAAACCTATGAAATTCTATCTTAGCCACTTGTCTTCAGGTTGTTCCATTGTAAAAGTCACACAGATTACTGTTCCTTTTTTTGTACAGGCTTCAGAGCAATGAGCTCAATGTCCACCTGTATTGGTGCCTTTGAGGATAATCCAGGTTTTTGGAAGTCCTCGAAAACTTGTGTTTCCTGTCATCATCAGAATCATCATCATTTACTTTATTTCGGTAAAAACATACCATAAAAGTACAATACACACAATCCAAAAGAGAAGTGATAAAAAGAAAAGAAAATGCAAATAAAATAAATTACAAACACTTAAAAGTAAAATGTTAAAACAAGATATAACAATAGCATAAAAAAAACTTTTCTTATAATATAATACTAAAAAGACATCCAGACCCTACTAAAACATCGAACAAATAGGCTTGCACTTAGATACAACGCCTATCCTACTTATAAAATCTGCTACCAATTCTTGTTATTTAAAATTGCTAATCTAAAACGCCAAATTGATTCGAAAAATGTTGCCACAGAGCAAGCTCTTTGTACAGATGGGTCTGATTTGAATACTCTCTCAGCAGTTAGACAGTTCCTGAAACCCATTTGTTTACAAAAGGGAGTAATCCAAAGGGCCCTCTGCTTACCATATGCACAACATTGAAAAAGAACGTGAAGCTTACCATGCTTACAGCCCATCGGACATAACTTAGACTTGTTCGTAGAATTGGGCCATTTGTAAGTCAGAAAACACAAAAGAAGAGACCCTATTCTAAATCTAATATAAAGAGCACGGGTAAAAGGAGAGAGTGCAGCATCCATAAAAGGCTCAAACTCATAGTGACATTTAAATTGGAGAAACCTATCGGTCATAGAAGAGGGCACAGCTTCAGTCATTTGTGCAATTTGAACTTTAAGCCAGAAAGCATCCTTCAAAATCTGAATGGCATTTTTGGGAATAGAAGGGGGGTCCTTCCAATAGAACCCTAAACCAAGATGGAATAAAGACTGTGCAACATAAGCATACCACTTAATTTTGGTATTAAATTTAGTGCCCATCAGTTTGGGCAGCCCGCATCTAAAAGGAATAAGAGCATCGGTTGACCATAGCCGGATCCAGAACAGTAGTGGCCTTAAAGCAGCGATCTGGTTGATTGGAAAAAGATTTAAATCCATTTGGATAGGCAAAGAGGGAGTACTTGAACGAACTCTTAACAGCGTCTTTAAAAACTGGTTTTCCGCCCTAGCCAGATCCTCCAAGTTGCAATGGCCCCATAACTCGGCACCGTACAAAGCCCCCCCCCGGCTTGTGATTTATATATTTCAAGAGCAGGAGTCAAGGCAAACCTGGAGGAGTGGGTAGCAAATCTCACAATGCCACCCGCCCTTTGCTTCAGGCATATCAGAGATTTCTGGAGGTGGGCATGCCAGAAGTGGGATTCTTCTAGTTTTACACCTAAGTAGTCAAAAGTGCACACTCTTTCCAGTGAGGCGCCTTCTAAATAAACAGGTCTTTTCATTTTGAGCTTTTTGTCTCCAAAAACCATATATTTCGTTTTTGATTAATTGATTTCCAGACCATGATCTTTACAAAACTCCACAAATCTAGCAAGCAAACTTGAAAGGCCCATAGCTCTTTGAGAAAGCAACAAAGTATCTTCAGCGAATAAAAGGCATGGAAGCTTCTGCCTACCCAAGATTGGAGCATCACTAGAGCAGTCCAAGAGATAGGGAATACATGCGTTGATAAATAAAAGAAATAAAGTAGGTGCAAGTACACAACCCTGTCTCACACTACGAACTGTGGGAAATGCTGAAGCCAATTGCCTGCCAAACCCCATTGTACTGTAGCGCAATTTCCTGAAGAGAGATCTTTGATGATATTGAGCATGGAGCCGGGGAATCCAGCTTTACTCATAACTTCCCACAGTTTGGGGCACGGGACAAGGTCAAAAGCGGATTTCAGGTCAACAAATGCCACAAAGAGGCAGCCTGAGTCCACATCTACGGTCTTCCACTTTATAGAAATAAAGCAGAAAACCTGGTCGATGGTACTAACCTTATCTCTAAACCCTGCCTGTAGGTGACTTAATGCCTGATTTTCCATTATCCAATGCTTCAGTCTACTTAACTGCTGGTAGCAAAATATTTTTTGCAAATTATCTAGAAGACTGATGGGTCTATAGTTCCCTGGAACTTTTTTCTCACCTTTCTTATGAATGGGCACAATTATTGCCTCTTTCCAAGAATCAGGGTAAGATCCATTGGACAGGGCAAAATTCGATATCCTATTTATGTAGCCTGTCCATTTCAGCAAATCTGACTTATATAAATCTGAAGGAATTCCATCCGGGCCAGAGGCTTTCCCTGATTTTTGTGCAAGAATTGCCAGCTCGGTTTCTTTTAGAGTGAAAGGAGGCAGGGGGAGCACCAATAAATAGAGTGGCAGTTTTTCTCCAGAGCTAGTATCAGCAGAATCGAATGTGGAGCCACACAGCTCCCTAAAGTGGGTTAGCCAAATGTCTGCAGCAATATGGCATTCTGGGATGGATGAGAGATTTGGATCACTACGAGTGACCAGAAGCCAGAAAAGTTTGGCATCGTGGGCCCTGGCCCTGGCAGCCTCGGTCAATTTACCCCATAGACTCTCCTCATGCTCGAGTTTGCACATCTTGCAAGTGGAAACATAAGTTCTTCTTGCCCTCACTATGGCTTCCCGATCCTTGGATCTTAATGCTTTAATCAGGGAATTCTTTGCCTCTTGGCACTTCTTGTCAAACCACTTACTGCCGGATGGAGGAGAGGAGTTGGTTCGATTTGTAACAGTTTTGGTAAACAGCTCCTTAAGGGCCACAAAAAGGTCCGCATGAGAGCACATAACTTCCAGTGGAGTTAATAGAAGATTATTGTCAAAAAGCTGGTGTTTGGAAACTAAGGCGGACAATTTGTCCCCTAGCTTATTAAACTTCTGGACCGAATTCCATCTCACAGCACGCCTGTTGCTAGATAGCCTTAGGGGCCCGTGAGCTTTAGAAACAGGAAAGGACACAGCCCCTAATAGAAAAGATCTGTCATATACAATTTGAAGAGGCGCATGATCACTGGTATGCCGTGGACCCACCTTCACATCAATTATGGAGTGCCAGACCCTCAAGTCGAAAATGACATAATCCAAGGTACTACTATACGATCCCCTAAAGAAAGTTGGTCTAGCGGGGGTGTCAGCTAAAAAGCGACCATTACCAAGGCGAAGACCATGAGTTAAGATACGATCTATTATCTGCAGTACTCTGTTACAAACAGTGGATGACCCTGGCTGAGTTAAATGAGGGGGGATATTCCACGCTTCATCTTCAAGCTGCGTGACCTCAATAAAAGCAAAATTCAATTCAATTAGGGCATTGAAATCGCCCACAATAATAATACGATATTTAGGACGGAAATTTTAAATTAAATTGTACAGGATGTCAATGGTAGTAGACCGATGGTTGGAAGGGCCTGGTCTGTTGTAAATATTAATACATAAAACTGGATTGCCTAAGTTAGGCACAATTGCTATTGCCAGAATATCAGGGGAATCTACAAAAATCTCCTTTACTTCTCCCACCTCAGTCGTCTTGACCCAAGTGCACAATCCCCCTATTGCCCTGCCTATAGGAGACTGCGTAGCATTTTTAGTGTAAGAACAGAACACTTGCCTACACACACTTTCCATCGCCCACGTTTCCTGGAACATGCAGATACAAAAAGTTTCTACATAAACCCCCCAGTCAGAGTCGACTAATTTACTCTTGATACCAGCCACATTCCAAGACAAAAACTTTCCTGTTGAATGTGCAGTACGACTAATAGGTTTGCTGATTGGAGCAGCAGGGATGTGGGTGTTGATATGCTCAGTGTACGTTGCGGGGTTGGATCTCCCAAGAGATGCAGTGTGAGGATTCAGTTGAGTAAAAGCTCCTAAACTTGGCCAGGGTCTGAGATGAGGAGGAGACTGAGGGCCAGATCTAATACTAGAAATACAAAAACTAGAAGGCCATAGTCAGTCGATATCTGAGGTAACCCCCTGTACTTCGGAGTCACATACAATAGTGTGTTTGGAAGCAGTACCCATATCCGACTCACATGCACTAATACGTGTCAAGGCGGGACCCGTGACAGTCGCGACAACTGGGCAGGATGACGGGCCAATGGAAGTGTGATGGTCTGTAACGTTGTTTTGTACCAAGGCAGACATATATGAAGAAGAAGGCAATCTCATACTTCCAAGTATGTCCTGTCACTGAGGGATGTACTGGATGCTCATAACCTCTGACCAGACTTACTGGCAAATGAGCCATCTATGAGTAGCTCTTTTCCTGACATGATAAAATATAATTTTGCAGCCCGCAGGTAATGATCTAGTCACCGTTGCCTAACCCGGTATTGAAGAATAAAGCACACGTGTTAAAAAAATCCAAGGAAACCTTCAGCTTGCTGGATAGTGGACATTCTCTGACCTTTCACTGTGTGTGGGGCTTTCAGACTCATTTAGATGAGGCTTCTGTACCAGAAATAGGCAAAAGTCTTGTTGCTCTCTTATTACCCATCGTTAACTCGACCATTGGAACACTACGGGGCATATTTATACTCTGGTTGCGCTGGATTGGCATCATTTTTTTTACGCAAATCTAGCGCAAACTTAACTCCATATTTATATTTTGACGCTAGACCCGTCTAGCATCAAAATATTGGAGTTAATGAAATTTTTTTACTGTGGAAACCTACCTTGCGTCAATGAGATACAAGATAGGCGTTCCTGGGCAATAAATGACTCTAAGGCCTTTGCTCCTTATTTATCCCCCGTGCAAAAATCACACAAGGGAGGAAGAGGGCCTTAAATAATTGCGCTAAGCCTGTTTAGCGCCATTATTTAACGCCTGGGTCAGGGCAGGCGTTAAGGGACCTGTGGGCTCATTCCCATCATCGGAGACCATGGAAGCAGTCCACAGGTGCCCTTCTCTGCCCCGAGGGACACCACCAACCACCCCCACCCACACCTAGAGGACATCCAAGCATAGGGGGACCCATCCAAGGTAAGTCCAGGTAAGTTTTTTTATTTTTTGTCAAAAGTGCTAAAGGTGGGGCCTAACGTGGGCCCCCCCACCATGGCACTGTGCCCAATGGTGATGCCCAGGGGACAGGAGTCCCCTGGGCATGGCCATTGGGTAGGGGGGGCATGACCATGGGGGTTGTGCGTCAAAAAATTACGCTAATCAGGTTAGAGTAATTTTTTTTAACACTAACCTGACTAGCGCCATTCTTCCATGCACAACCTCCAGTCTTCCCTATGCCTCCCCTACCCGGTTAGCGTAATTTATTTTGATGCTAACCGGGCCTTAGCTCTGGCTAGCGTCATTCCTTAAATATGACGCCCGGCTGGCATCTAGGAATGACGGTAGCCGGCGGTATACTTTTTGATGCAAACCGCCAAATCAGGGCCACTGTTGGTAGAAGTAGGTCCAACAGAATGGCATCTGCCGAACTTCCCAATATTTCCTGTGGCATCAAGTCTGTCATGGACCACAACTGAAGCCATTGTGGTTTTCCACAGAAAACCCCCAGCACATGGGGGTCGTTTGCTATGAGAATCCTGAAAATGGACTACCAATAGAGAATGTATATCTACAGGACTTTCACAAGTGACAATAGTTCTTCTGTGCTGCCATGGCATGGAGGACCTGCTATAAGCACCTTTTTCCCCCCTAACTTGCCACACATACAGCAGCTGTTTCAAGAGAAAAATGCCTACCCAATGTCAGCAACTCAAACAATTTTGGAGCCTTGCTGCCGCCATTTTGCTACCAGCTACACCAATTCGCTGACATTCGGGTCACGAAACATAAACTGAAGCCGTTGGTAGCTTATTTAGTGTAGTATCCGCTGGGCGAAAGTCTCAATGCATAGTAGATTGGTTTAGCAGAGCTTATTAATAACAGTAATATTTATTAACACAGTGAAGTTTGAGGTCCCCTGGGACCAGCTACAGAAGGAGGTCATTTGCGACTGTCCATTTTTTAGCAGTAATACCCTCATTCTGTAACTGTGTTACAGTAACTGGCAATGGTGATATTACCACAAATGTATATTCAAATTAGAATAACGTGGAAATATGGCTTCCGTCTGATGTTTCCTATTTACATGTGAAACATTAGTATCAGCTTCTTAATTGTACTAATGGACACTTTTTGTGCAGAGATTTGGTATTATACTCCATTTTTGATGTCGGCAATACAATTTTCTATAAGCAACAACTTTACACATATTTAGCACAATGTTCCCGCCTCCAGACGGTCTCGAACTGCCCTGTCTGCTCTTCAGTATTAAAATAATAAAATGTCCAAAATTGGTCAAGCAAGTTCCTCTCTAACAAGAAATAATACATAACAAAGTACTTAGTTTATGATTGAGTGTCATCAATTTAATTACGCTTATATGTATATGCACTGTGCTCACGTATTCATAAAATTGTTGTATGTGACACGAAAACTTGACTTCGAACATTATACCAGAATTTAAGGATAAATACTGTGAGTGAGTGATTGTAGTGATCATTCATGCAGTAGGTGCAGTGGTACCGGAGCCTACTGACGTGAGGGGCCCATTACACTCCAGTCGTAGCTGCCTTTCAGTGCTCAAGAACAGATGGGTAGGATTCGTATTATTTTCCTCGCTTGAATTCGCTCTGTGGCTCTCTAGCTTCACCTCAGTATATCATTCAAGAGTATACGTTTTGAAACACACTTGCAAAACTCAAACGTCCTCTTCTGTAAGGACGTCGTGCCCTGCCTCGCAGATTGCTCTGGAAAGAGGATTGCACTGGCATTGCAAACAATGACTATGCAATTTATCGGGAAATCGATTTTCTTAAGCAGCACTGGTGATTAGCTTTCGCCTGTTATGTGTTTTTCAAAATATTTTCCATTAAAACTTTAAACTCTGACGTTTACTTAAGCACCCTGAAACTTGTTCCTGGTCAGGAGACACATAATTTTGTTGACTTCGACGCTCGAGCCTGTGCTAATGTTTGAAAAACCTGGTCGTTGCAGCTTAACGACTTTAATTAAGTTTACCAGAACACATACAACATTCCACAGCAGGGGTTTAAATCCAGTACTGCGAGATAACGTGAAAGCAGCGACTGCCGCCCTACCTTTGAGAACTCTGGGGGGATGACGAAGCAGAAGTCAAGTGCTTGCTGTCTTTGCCATCACGCAGTAGAGGGCGCCTTAACCAGGCCTATTAAAGTTTACCTGCAAACGAATCCATGCTTTAATGACCAACAAAGTAAATTCGAGGGGTGTAGATGCTTAAGTCCAGTGCCATGATTTGCTATATTTATTTATTTGAGATTCTTATATAGTGTGGAATTGGACCACAGGCAGCAGAGCGCTTTATTAAAGAACAAGAGGTATGTTCTGGTTAGCAAACATCACAAAACAACCTATTAGCACCATAGTCTCTGATACTAAGGAAGACAGGAAAAAGGAATACTCATGCTGGAGTTCAGAAGGTGAATGAGCAATAAAGATGTCTGGAAATGTTGTCTTTATCTGTTACATAGGCGAGGGCCGTCCTTTAGGGAGGAGGGGCCACGCACCCCCACCTTTTGCCCCTCATGAAGAGTGTCTGTCAGGCTGAACAAAGGTCAGCCTGACAGACACTCATCATGTTCAGGTCAGGCAGCCAGGAGCAGACATGCACGATTTGCACAGACTCCTGGCTGTCTGAGCTGAACTTTGCTGGGCTGAGGAGGTCACAGCTTTTATGGGCGTGACCTCCTCCGCTCAGCAAAGGTGCCTCGAGGCCCTCTCCTAGGTGACGAGGAAAGCGTCACCCATTGACTTCGCCCTGGGCGCTTCAGGTTTAAGCCCTGAAGCCCCCAGGGCGATTGTAAATCAGTGACACTTCGTCACAGAGTGGGTTGGGGTCAGCAGTCTCACTGACCCCATCCCACTCTGTGATGAGGCTGGGACTGCTGCCTTCCCTCATTGGCTGACCACAGTTGCCTTCCCTTGTCAGCCAATGAGGGAAGGCAGCAGTCCCAACCCTCATGGGACCTCCGAGGCTGAAGGTAAGAGTGTGTGATGTTTTAAAATGAATGTTTGGTGCGTGCGTTCATCTTTGAATGTTATGAGTGTTGTTAATGGATGTGCATGTGTGCGTGCGTGTGTGTGTGTGAAAGAATGAGTGTGCATGATCTTTTAAAATGAATGTTTGATGCGTGCGTGCATGTTTGAATGTTATGAGTGTTAATGGATGTGCATGTGTGAAAGCATGAGTGTGCGTGTGATGTTTTAAAATGAATGTTTGGTGTGTGCGTGCATGTTTGAATGTTATGAGTGTTGTTAATGGATGTGAGTGCATGTGTGTGAAAGAATGAGTTTGTGTGAACTTTTAAAATGAATGTTTGGTGCATATGTGCATGTTTGAATGTTATGAGTGTTAATGGATGTGCGTGCGTGTGTGTGTGTGTGAAAGAATGAGTGTGTGTGTGCTTCCCGCCCGCCCCCCTCCCTCCTAAAGCTGCCGGAAGCCACTGCTGATACATTTGCTGTGCATTCAAAGCCAGACCCCATGTGTCAGGCTATGCCTTTTTGACAAATTGTTGCTTAATCATTTAATACGGAAATTGTTGTTTCCTTTGAATTATCTGACTGCATTGTGGGAATTGTGTAAAGTGAACTGCAGTTTAGGGACTTCGAAAGGAAAGGCTGTAGAATGTTATTTTCAACTCATGAACATTTAAATACCTGTACATGTACTAATATTTCAAAATATATCAACAGTTAAGGAAGCATAAACGAAGCACTGTTTGTTGTAATTCTGAAGTGTGATGGAAACAAGAATGTTTAATAGCATCGCAACAGATCAAGACACTTCACTGAGGGATGTGCAAATGATAAATATTTGCCGAAACTTGATTGCTACACAATTTTGTTTGTGCATTATCTGGTTTTATCAGGAAAATATAGTATCCATATCAATGGAAAATGTCCAGTTGATAAATGATAGTGCGCTATCCCCTCAATGCTTTATTATTATATTTGTGACAGTGTGCTCTAAAAATTCACATCAGCTATAAACCACAACCTGACCACTCTCCTGCTGAATGGGATTGACTCATTTGTTACGCCTGTTCTCGTGAGGCCCTTGGATTTTTTCACACTGTCTATGACCTCAGTTGTATAACATTGATGGCAGCACCCCCACTCTGAGAATTGTTCCAGCGCCAAGAAAACAAAGGAATAAACCGCTCTTACCTGCAGGGACGCTACAGGAATAGGAGTACTTGCTTAGCAATCATAATAAATCAGCTGAAAAGCATCAAGAAAGCAAAGCTAACATTTTGTAACAGGATAGTTAGATCAACTCAGCAAAGGACATGCAAGCAAGATTCTCATTTTAACCCAAGTGTCTGTCAAGTAACAGGATCTTGTGTTCCATTTAAATAAGCACAGACAGTAGTTTCAAAGATCTGATGGGAGACAGTTCCAGACCTCTGTTGCACTTCCAGAAAATGCCTGTCTGAGGGATCATTCTTCCATGATTTGCAAGGGTTCCAGCAGGAGGGACTCAGCACTTCTGGATTCTCATTGCACTCAAGACTTTTAGTTTTCCAACAAGGTAGAATGAATAGAACTTGGGAAGGGCTTTATGTGAATGCATGTAGTCTAAATTAGGCTTTTGCTTCAAAAGTGTTTGAAGCTGGCCTGGTGTGTTATCACCTTATACCAGGCTCAGGTATCCCCTATTAGTGAGGTGTAGTCAGTGTCTAGGAAGCCAGGCTCCCTAGAGGTAGTTGTGGATGAGTAGCTAAGGCTAATCTAGGAGACATGCAAAGCACATGCAATACCACTTGTAGTCACACAGCACCTACACACATGAAAGGACCACACAGTGGTACAAAAATAAAGGTACTTTATTATGGTAACACAAATACTAAAATACTGTACAGGCAATACTCTTCTAGCAGGTTAGTAAACACACTATTAAATACACCTTAACCCCTTCGCTGCCAGGCCTTTTCCCCCTCCTGTGCCAGGCCTTTTTTTGCCTATTTGGGGCAGTTCGCGCTTAGGCCCTCATAACTTTTTGTCCACATAAGCTAACCAAGCCAAATTTGCGTCCTTTTTTTCCAACATCCTAGGGATTCTAAAGGTACCCAGACTTTGTGGGTTCCCCTAAAGTAGGCCAAGAAATTGGCCAAAATACAGTGAAAATTTCGTTTTTTTCAAACAAATTGGAAAAAGTGGCTGCAGAAGAAGGCTTGTGGTTTTCCCCCTGAAAATGGCATCAACAAAGAGTTTGCAGTGCTAAACTCAACAGCTTCCCAGCTTGCAGGAACAGGCAGACTTGAATCAGAAAACCCAATTTTTCAACACAATTTTGGCATTTTACTGGGGCATGCCCCATTTTTGCAATTTTTTGTGCTTTCAGCCTCCTTCCAGTCAGTGACAGAAATGGGCATGAAACCAATGCTGGATCCCAGAAACCTAAACATTTCTGAAAAGTAGACAATATTCTGAATTCAGCAAGGGGTCATTTGTGTAGATCCTACAAGGGTTTCCTACAGAAAATAACAGCTGAAAAAGAAAAATATTGAAATTGAGGTGAAAAAAGCATACATTTTTCTCTACGTTTTACTCTGTAACTTTTCCCTGCAATGTCAGATTATCGAAAGCAATATACCGTTACGTCTGCTGGACTCCTCTGGTTGCGGGGATATATAGGGCTTGTAGGTTCATCAAGAACCCGAGGAACCCAGAGCCAATAAGTGAGCTGCACCCTGCAGTGCGTTTTCATTCTATACCGGGTATACAGCAATTCATTTGCTGAAATATAAAGAGTAAAAAATTGCTATCAAGAAAACCTTTGTATTTCCAAAAAGGGCACAAGATAAGGTGTTGAGGAGCAGTGGTTGTTTGCACATCTCTGAATTCCGGGGTGACCATACTAGCATGTGAATTACAGGGCATTTCTCAAATAGATGTCTTTTTTACACACTCTCCTATATTTGGAAGGAAAAAATGTAGAGAAAGACAAGGGGCAATAGCACTTGTTTTGCTAATCTATGTTCCCCCAAGTCTCCCGATAAACATGATACCTCACTTGTGTGGGTAGGCCTAGCGCCCGCGACAGGAAACGCCCCAAAACGCAATGTGGACACATCCCATTTTTTTGAAAGAAAACAGAAGTGTTTTTTGCAAAGTGCCTACCTGTAGATTTTGGCCTCTAGCTCAGCCGGCACCTAGGGAACCTACCAAACCTGAGCATTTCTGAAAACTAGAGACCTAGGGGAATCCAAGGAGGGGTGACTTGTGGGGCTCGGACCAGGTTCTGTTACCCAGAATCCTTTGCAAACCTCAAAATTTGGCTAAAAAAACACATGTTCCTCACATTTCTGTGGCAGAAAGTTCTGGAATCTGAGAGGAGCCACAAATTTCCTGCCACCCAGCGTTCCCCCAAGTCTCCCGATAAAAACGATACCTCACTTGTGTGGGTAGGCCTAGCGCCCGCGACAGGAAACGCCCCAAAGCGCAATGTGGACACATCCAAATTTTTGGAAGAAAACAGAGGTGTTTTTTGCGAAGTGCCTACCTGTAGATTTTGGCCTCTAGCTCAGCCGGCACCTAGGGAAACCTACCAAACCTGTGCATTTCTGAAAACTAGAGACCTAGGGGAATCCAAGATGGGGTGACTTGCGGGGCTCGGACCAGGTTCTGTTACCCAGAATCCTTTGCACACCTCAAAATTTGGCTAAAAAAACACATGTTCCTCACATTTCTGTGGCAGAAAGTTCTGGAATCTGAGAGGAGCCACAAATTTCCTGCCACCCAGCGTTCCCCCAAGTCTCCCGATAAAAATGATACCTCACTTGTGTGGGTTGGCCTAGCGCCCGCGACAGGAAGCGCCCCAAAGCGCAACGTGGACACATCCAAATTTTTGGAAGAAAACAGAGGTGTTTTTTGCGAAGTGCCTACCTGTAGATTTTGGCCTCTAGCTCAGCCGGCACCTAGGGAAACCTACCAAACCTGTGCATTTCTGAAAACTAGAGACCTAGGGGAATCCAAGATGGGGTGACTTGCGGGGCTCGGACCAGGTTCTGTTACCCAGAATCCTTTGCAAACCTCAAAATTTGGCTAAAAAAACACATGTTCCTCACATTTCTGTGGCAGAAAGTTCTGGAATCTGAGAGGAGCCACAAATGTCCTGCCACCCAGTGTTCCCCCAAGTCTCCTGATAAAAATGGTACCTCACTTGTGTGGGTAGGCCTAGCGCCCGCGACAGGAAACGCCCAAAAGCACAACGTGGACACATCCTATTTTTTTAAAGAAAACAGTGCCTACCTGTGGATTTTGGCATGTAGCTCAGCCGGCACCTAGGGAAACCTACCAACCCTGTGCATGTTTGAAAACTAGAGACCTAGGGGAATCTAAGATGGGGTGACTTGTGGGGCTCGGACCAGGTTCTGTTACCCAGAATCCTTTGCAAACCTCAAAGTTTGGCTAAAAAAACACCCTTTCCTCTCATTTCAATGACAGAAAGTTCTGGAATCTGAGAGGAGCCACAAATCTCCTTCCACCCTGCGTTCCCCCAAGTCTCCCGATAAAAATGATACCTCACTTGTGTGGGTGGGCCAGGTGCCTGCAACAGAATAAGGCCCAAAACTTGAAGAGATAGAAGGGATAGCACAGCGAGTTTATAAGGGCATATTCTTTTATACATCTTTAGACGGACTCTGCTTTGGGGACCCACATAAGTGAGGTGTCATTTTACTTGGGAGACTGAGGGGAAAACTGGGGAGTAGGAATTTTGTGCTGGAGCGGTGATCCTACTAAGAAAAGTCAGGAAAATATACTTTTTTATGCACATTTTGAGGTTTACAGAGGAGTCTGTGTAAGAAAATGTTGGGGGAGCCACGCAAGCCACACCTCCCTGGACTCCTTGGGGTGTCTAGTTTTAAAAAATGTCTGGGTTTTGTAGGTTTCCCTAGATGAAGGCCGCACCCAGGACCAAAAACATAGGTGGGCCCTCCCCCCCAAAAACAGGTATTTTTGTAATATATCATATTGATGTGTGCACATACGTCCGTGATGTGCCAAACACTAAAATTGTGAAAAGAAACACACTTAGGTTATGTGAAGAAGACCCCTCACCCACCAACCAAGTTGGTGGCATGCTTCATCATCGGGGTCCCACCCGAGGCACCTAGCGTGTGACAGGTGTGCTGCGACGCCTGATTACAGCGGAGCAGGTTTTGTCATTTTTACCACACATACTGGTTGGATTTGGCACAAGGGTGAGTGATGGTTCAGTGGATCAAATTTTGTTAACAAGAGATTTCACAAAAATGAAATGCACTGCTAATAACTGAAAGGCAAAAAACTGAACCAATGACTCACAGCTCGTGAGCTGTAAAGCCGCGACAAGGCACCAACCGCTTTACAGTCCATTCACACACCTTTCATACATGACACGCACAAGACCATTCACTACGCCAGCCACGGGCCCAGCACATTACAACACTCACATCGACAGACCGCGCCACTCAAGGGCCCATCACTTACATACGCCCACATGCCTGATACAAGAATCACACCAGCTGATGGGAGTGTGGACTGCCGTTTGGCTGGCACCGCCAGCCAAGCGCCACCCCACGCACACCGTCAGCCAAGCACCACCCCAAACACACCGCCACCCCACGCACACTGCCAGCCAAGCGCCACCCCACGCACACCGCCAGCCAAGCGCCACCCCAAGCACACCGCCAGCCAAGCGCCACCCCATGCACACTGCCAGCCAAGCGCCACCCCACGCACACTGCCAGCCAAGCGCCACCCCACGCACACCGCCAGCCAAGCGCCACCCCAAGAACACCGCCAGCCAAGCGCCACCCCACGCACACCGCCAGCCAAGCGCCACCCCACGCACACCGCCAGCCAAGCGCCACCCCAAGCACACCGCCAGCCAAGCGCCACCCCACGCACACTGCCAGCCAAGCGCCACCCCACGCACACCGCCAGCCAAGCGCCACCCCAAGCACACCGCCAGCCAAGCGCCACCCCACGCACACCGCCAGCCAAGCGCCACCCCACGCACACTGCCAGCCAAGCGCCACACCACGCACACCGCCAGCCAAGCGCCACCCCAAGCACACCGCCAGCCAAGCGCCACCCCACGCACACTGCCAGCCAAGCGCCACCCCACGCACACTGCCAGCCAAGCGCCACCCCACGCACACCGCCAGCCAAGCGCCACCCCTTGAACACCGCCAGCCAAGCGCCACCCCACGCACACCGCCAGCCAAGCGCCACCCCACGCACACCGCCAGCCAAGCGCCACCCCAAGCACACCGCCAGCCAAGCGCCACCCCACGCACACTGCCAGCCAAGCGCCACCCCACGCACACCGCCAGCCAAGCGCCACGCCAAGCACACCGCCAGCCAAGCGCCATCCCACGCACACCGCCAGCCAAGCGCCACCCCACGCACACTGCCAACCAAGCGCCACACCACGCACACCGCCAGCCAAGCGCCACCCCAAGCACACCACCATCACTTTTTTTGGTTATAAACAACAAAGAAACCACTAATTATAAAATAAGCACAAAACCACAAACACAAAAGCTCTAACTAAATACATGACAGAGATGCCAACCGTGAAACATATGAAAATATAAAACAGACAGCTTACGCTCAAGGTATTTCCCAGAATTTCTTTTTGGTATGGTAACTTCTGTAACAGCCGGGCACACACAGCCCAGGCTTTGAAGGGCATTCGGGGCTGTACATCCGGCTCTCCTTCCGGATTAATCTCCGGGCACATACTCTACATTTCTTTGTGGGCATGTCTTTTTTGGGAGTGGGAGGAATGTGATCTGGAAAGTGCCGATCTTTCAATCTAGCCACATCCTCCACCACTTCTACTCTAGGAACTCTTGCCGGTTCCACCACAATAAGGCTTTCTATCACCGACTCCTGAAATTTAACAAATGTCATCCTTGACTCAGGTGAACAATCCTTGTATACAATAAAGGCATTAAAAGTTGCCAAATGAAATAAATGTAGGGCCAACTTTTTATACCACACATAAGACTTACGAAGAGCAGTGTAAGGTTCCAACCTCTGATCTACTCTATCAACACCACCCATGTGCCTATTGTAGTCCAAAATGCACGCAGGTTTGCGCACTTCCGCAACCTGACCCCAAACAGCCACAGGGGAAGTACTCTCATCATGGATGGTAGATAGCATGTACACATCCCTCCTGTCTGAAAATTTCAGAGCTAGCAGCTCATTATTCCGCAAGGCACTGCACTGTCCCCTCTCAAGTTTTTTACAGACAAGCTCCCTTGGATAGCCTTTCCGGTTAGAACGGATTGTGCCACAAGCAACAGTGTCCACCCTAAACAACTCCTTGAACAACTGCACTCCAGTGTAGAAATTATCTACGTACAAATGGTGACCTTTGTTAAACAGCCATCTAGCAAGTTCCCACACAATTTTTTCGCTAACTCCAAAAGTGGCCGGACAACCAGGAGGGTCAATACTGGAATCCCTACCAGTGTAGACCCGGAAATTATACACATATCCTGTACTGCTTTCTGACAGCAGATACAATTTAATCCCATACCGTGCCCTCTTACTAGGAATGTACTGCTTAAAAACTAAACGCCCCTTGAAAAGGACCAAAGACTCGTCCACACTTATCTCTTTGCCTGGAACATAGACCTCTGAAAACCGATCCACAAAATGATCAAGGACAGGCCTAATCTTAAAAAGGCGGTCACAATCAGGGTGATCTCGTGGCAAGGCTAAAGCATTGTCTACAAAATGCAGCATACGAAGAAGAAGCAAATACCGATTACGTGTCATAGTTGCAGGAAATATAGCAGTTGCCATCAAGGGACTAGTAGACCAATAAGAAGCCAGTGACGGCTTCCTGATCAACCCCATCAAAAAAGACAAACCTAAAAACCTTTTCATCTCTTCCAGATATGTGGGAACCCACTGAGTAGCTCTAGACTGAGGCTTAAGTCTGGCAGCGTTGTCCCGCAAATATTGCTCTGCATACACATTTGTCTGCTCCACAATCTCTTCCAAAAATACATCGTCCATAAACAAGTGAAAGAAATGGACAGGCAAAAAGTTTTCCGTATTAACTCTACGCCCTGGGAGACCAGTAAATGCAGGTAACTGTGGCTGCTCCATGTTTGGGGCAATCCAGGTGTCAGGTCTTCCAATGGGAAACCCTTCAGCCCCAGGCTGCTGCACTCTTGGCACATCAATGTCCTCCTCTAACACAGGCCCTTCATCTGCACTGAGAGTAGCTTCCTCATCAGAAGAATACTCTCGGACAGAAAACTCACTTCCAGAATCTCCTGCTTCCTCCTCTGCCTCAGATGCAGAGTCAGTGTCGTAATCATGGTCTGAAGACGACTCAAAGAGCATGCGAACAACCTGCTGAGCGGTCACTTTGCGGCTAGCCATGATCCTAACAACAAATGGATTGCCAACAACAACTAGCACTAAAATAAGTAATAAACAAAGTGTAGCTTTATCACAAAGAGTTATGTACTACAAAAAACTATACCACTCAGTTGCCTGAAATAGCTACTCACCAAGCAACTACTCTGCACAGACACAGCAATCACCAATGATATCCCACTAAAAAGAAAAAAGCAAAAAGCAAATTAGACATATGACAACACAAACATCACTGTGCTCAAATCTAAGGACAATGTCAAACACACAATACTGCATTTAGTACACCACCTACAAACATGTCATTCATGCATGTCAACAATAATCCTTTGGAGTAAATTGCTTTCACTTACCTAAAACATGCAACTATGCAAACCGCAGGACAACTACTGCCAAAACCGCAAAGATCCACAGCAAAGGAAGCAAAAGCGTTGAACTAGAAGAAAAAGAAGAAATAAATTGTTATAATCACAAATACAAATACTTTGCCAGTTGACAAACACCCCACCACCCACCACCAAGAACTTAGAAGTTGTCCCTGGTACCTAAGTGGATCCTGCCCCCCTCGGGGGTAGATGGGCGTAAAAAAATTGGCCAATCTGCCCCCAAGGGGGGCAGAAATGGGCAACACCTCTGTGCCCCCTTTTAGGGGGCGACCCTTCCCAAAGGGGGCATCCCCAGCACAACACAAAACAAAACAAAAAAAATCCTGCCGTATTGGTGGTTCTGCCCTCCTTGGGGGCAGATGGGCCTACAAAATTAGGGGCAGAGATGGCCAATATGAATTTTCCCCACCTTAGGGGGGCGACTGTTGCCCAAGGGGTGCCCCCAAACACACACCACACACACACACCACACAATCCCTGGCGCCTAGTGTGCTTCCACCCCCCCGGGGGCCAGATCGTCCAAAAAATGGCTGGTCTGCCATTGGGGGGGCCGAAACAGAAAAAAAAAATAGCTCCCCAGGGGATCGACCCTTGCCCAAGGGGTTGCCCCCAAAATAAACAATAAAAACAAAATCCCTGGTGTCTAGTGGATTTCGCCCCCCCCTCACCCTGGCGGCAGATCAGCCCAAAAATTGGAAATCTGCCCCCGGGGGGGGGGGCAAAATACTAAAAAAATAGCCCCCCAGTGGGGCGCCCCTTGCCCAAGGGGTCGCCCCCCAAAAAAACTTTACAATAAAAATAAATCCCTGGTGTCTAGTGGTTTTCTGCCCCCAGGGGGGGCGTAATACAAAAAAAAATTGCCCCCGGGGGGGTGACCCTTGCCCAAGGGGTCGCCCCCAAAATACACACCAAAAATAAAATCCCTGGTGTCTAGTGGTTTTCGCCCCCCCCTGGGTGCAGATCCGCTGAAAAATCGGCGGATCTGCCCCCGGGGGGGGCGAAATACAAAAAAAAATTGCCCCCGGGGGGGGTCCACCCTTGCCCAAGGGGTCGCCCCCAAAATATACATAAAAAACAACATCCCTGGTGTCTAGTGGTTTTCGCCCCCCCGGGGGCAGATCTGCCAAACAATCGGCGGATCTGCCCCCAGGGGGGGGCGAAATACTAAAAAGAATTGCCCCCGGGGGGGCGACCCTTGCCCAAGGGGTCGCCCCCAAAATAAACAAAAAAGAAAATCCCTGGTGTCCTAGTGGAGATTCCTGCTCCACGATCGCGGGCCCTGCCCGCGATCGTGGAGCAGGAATCTTGTGAAAACAGGCACAGGGGGAAAGGAAAAACCCTTTCCTTTCCCCCCGTGTCTGTTTTCACCACCCCCGCCCCCCAAAAACGGGAAGGACTCACCTTTTGTGTCCTTCTCCGAAGACGCCCTGGAAGCAAATGGCTTCCAGCGCGCCCGGCAATACTAGATGACGTCAGCGCGCTGTGCGTGCGCTGACGTCATCGGATTGCCGTGGGGGGGGCGGGGGTGGAAGGGGAAGGTCTTCCCCTTCCATCCCCGCCTAGGGGGGAGGGAGGTACACGGGGGGGGCGCTAGCGCTCCCCCAAGTTCCCCTGTGCCTAGGACGAGATGATCTCGTCCAACGCACAGGGGAACTGTAGCCTTGGGCGAGATCATCTCGTCCAAGGCATAGAAGCGGTTAACAATTAGGAATGGGCATAGAAAGCATTAGAAAACAGTGAAATAACAGCAAATAATTAGAGACCCTAGGGGGAGACCAAACTATATACTAAAAAAATGGAATGCGAAAGTCAGACCCCCATCCAGGTAAGTGGAATGTGTAGAGGGGAACTATGAACCCCAAAAGGAAAATACCAGAGTGCCCCCCAGCGACCAAGAGAGAAGAGGTAAGTACCTGTTTTTTTCCAAAACCCACAGATAAACTTTATAAAAGGATTGTGCAAGGCCCAAGCAAGGCTGGAAGAAACAGAAGATGGATCCTGACAGAAGAGGACCTGAAAATGAAGGGGACCAAGTCTAGTTCCAAGAGCCACTACCCATCCTTCTGTAGATGCAGGACCAGGTCAATGGTGAAGACCAGGAGTCAGCTAAGCAGCACCAGAGCACAGGAAGAGTTCCAGAAGTAATGCAGTCGATGTCCCACATCGGAAGAAGAGTTGCAGTCCATCAGTGGTGTGGAAAAACCATAAACAAGCCTTGGCAAAGGCAAGAGTTGCAGAAGAGAAGTTACATAGCTGCTGGGGAACAGGAAGGTCTGAGGGGACTCAACCCAAGGAGGGGAGTCCCAGGCGACCCCCAGCAATCAGGAGTGCAAGAAGCTGTGGATGCAGCCATCACAGCCAACTTACAGGCAGCAGGCACAGGAGTTGCAGTGAGGCCCTATCAGCACACATGGAAAGGAGTCCCAAGTCACTGGAGCAGCAGGCAGGAGAGCATGCATTGCAGGGAAGAGTGCTGGAGGCTGCGGCTACACGGAGCATGAAGCTCCCTCGGAAGTAGAGTCAACAAGCCCTGGTAGCTGCAAGAGTCCCGGTGCACAGGAGTACCGTCTTGCAAGGAAAGGCAAAGACTAACCACCTCCAAGTTGGACTGCTGGTAGAGGGGACCAAGGGAACCACTCAAGACCACCGCCTGTGTTGCAGGATCCATTCAGAGTTTTAGGAGAGAGGACCATTGCAGCCGGTCGTCGTTGCAATTGGTGCCGGCTTAAGCAGGGGAGAGGCTCCTTCACTCCAAGGGAGATTCCTTCTTGCTTCTTGGTGCAGACTGAAGACTTACTGCCCTCAGAGTATACACAGCTAGGAAAATGTTGCAGTTGCTGGAAGGAGCCGGAGAAACAATGTTGCAAGGCGAAGTTGTTGCTGGAGCTGCAGATTGTAGATTGCTGTGAAGTCCAGTTGCGGCTCCACTTGCCAGAAGTGGAAATAAATGTTGCAGAGGGGTCCTGCTGGAATCTTGCATGTTGAATCTGAAGACCAACCCAAGAGGGAGACCCTATATAGCCCTAAAAGGGGCATTGGTCACCAGCAGGGTAACCACCTCTCAGGAGGGGGCTGTGACGTCACTTGCCTAACCTGGCTATTCAGATGCTCTCAGGGGCCTCTGCACACATTGGATTCAATATGGCAGAATTAAGTGGCCACCTGGAGGAGAGCTGAGCACCACCCCTGGGATGGTGATGGACAGGGGAGTGGTGACTCCCCTTTCCATTGTCCAGTTTCACGCCAGAGCAGTGGCTGGAGGTTCCTGAACTGGTGCAGACTGGTTTCTGCAAGGAGGGCACCAAACGTGCTCTTCAAAGCATACCAATAGATTGGGGAGGCTACTACTCCCAAGCATATTTCCAAAGGTAGAGGGTGTTACCTCCCTCTCCCAAAGGAAATCCTTTGTTCTGCCTTCCTAGGCTTGAGCTGCTCAAGCAGCAGGAGGGCAGAAACCCGTCTGGAGGATGGCAGCTGTTCAGGCTGCCCGGGAAACTCTGCAAACTGGTAGGAGTAAAGCTGGGGGTCCTCTAAAGAGCCCCCAGAGTGCATGGAATCATACAACCAATACTGGCAACTGTAATGGGGTATGATTCTGATATGTTTGACACCACACATATCTAGGTTCGGAGTTACCATTAAGTAGCTGGGCATAGGTAGTGAACTATGCCCAGTACACAAGTAAAATGGCTACCCCACACTCACAAAGCCCAGGAAGATGGAGCTGGAGCTTGTGAGGGACCTCTGCTCATGCAGGGATGCCCTCACACACAGGTTTCAGTGAGGGCTAGACTATCAAAGATGATGGTCACAATTGTGTCTGAAAGCTCCAGGCAAATTTTAACTGTGGATCGGCAATTATATACCATGCATCGCAGAGTTGAGTGATTAGTCTTGGAGGGAGGACAGTTTGGGTATTCAGTGGGAACTTAAATGAGGCTGGGAAGCTCCTTATTCCTGGGTGGAAGGTATGATTGGGTAGGTCTGTGATTCTGGATGGTTGGGATGGGAGAGGTGTCTTGATCCAAGTTATGGCCAGGGTAGTGGCTACATTAAGTTTACCATAGCTTTTGACAACTTGGCTTAAATCATCATCAGGCAGTGTGGGATTTGTTCTGTTAGGTCTATGTTCACAGTTGCTTCTATGCATATTTACACTCCACAGGTGGTGGTGCAAGGATTGAGCACTAAGAGGCATATCTATAAGCCCCTAGATCCACCTTGCACCACATTAGTGTATTTTTTTCACCCTAATTTGACCCAACGAGGCCAAAATCCTACCGCCATATGACATTGCGCCACTTTGTAACCCTTTGTGATACATTATGCCTGCACCTGGCATAATGTATACAAAGGGGGCCAAAGAAATGACGTAGGGAAATCCAAGAGATTTTGTACGCCACTTTTAACGCCTACTCAGAGCAGGCGTAAAAAAGGGGGCTTTTATTATTTATATTGGGCCCCTATGTACTCTGCAGTAGTAGCGCCAATATTTTGCCACTACTGCAGAGTACCTCAATAGCGTCATGAAAAATGACGCTATTGCCCCCTACCCTACACATAGTGGCGGTAAGCAGGTGCTAAGGGGTGTAGGGAAAATTTCCAGAAATCTGCCCCTAAGTTGGAAAACCTGGTACGAGCAATAGTCGAGTGGACAATGAGAAAGTGAGCGTAGAAACTCCTCTGACAGGGAGTCAATTTCCTTTGATAGAAGAATCAGAGAGGATAAAAGCTTGGGACCTGGAAACAGGGAAGGCATAGTGGGAGGTGATTTGGAGAGATGCATTTGCTTGTGGGTGAGTTCAGGACATAATTTAATTGTGTTGTCTGTGATGGGTTTGATATTTGAGAATAAACAAGTGGTTGGAGATCCAGCAGTGGCAGAAGGAAGGTAAAAATTATGAACAATAGGGACTAAATAATGAGGGAGCCGAGCTACAGCTGTGGCATAGGCTGGGTTAGTGTAACATAGTAAGATTGAGGAAGAAGGAAGTGAAGGAGGAGATACTTGATATGGAAGAAAGTCATGGGGGGTCAAGTCAATACTTGTTAGTATGGGAGCAGGGAGGAGTGACCCTTGAAGTTACAGATAGTTGAGGTTCAGTTGCGTTTGGGTTGTTTGGGAGTGGGGAGATCATAGGGTGGCATTAAAACGGAGGGGAAGTTTGGGTTGAGAGATTAAAAAAGGCAATCTAATAAGACTAGATCTGTATCATTTGATGGGAACATAATCTTTCCATTACTGAAGATGGAAACAGAAAGATTGCCATTGAAGTTTGAAGGGGGTGTTACCTTAAGCTTTCACCCATAGGGAATGTTTGTTGAAGAGATATTTATCGCCCTGTCCAAGATGTTATGCAATGGTCCATGTTGTGAGTAAAAAGTAGAAGATAGGTTTTGATGGACAGCTTCCGAGCACAATAATATTGGTCGGCAATCAGAGTTTCCTGAAATTCCCTTAGAATCTTATAGTTGAAGTTTTTCATGTGACTAAATTTGGAGGCTAGCTGACTTTAAAGTTATTGATACCAGTTAGAGAGATGTGTTTTGAAAGGGAGGAGGATAGGTAATTTAGGAAGTCACAGAGTACATTCGTGCTGGACTGTTACCATGGGGAGCAGAGTCAAGACTGATTTGCATATGGCAGGGTCCAGACTGCAATGGTATGGGTAGCTGAAAAAAGGGTGGATTTAGGCCTAGATCTCTGAACTTGGGGGTGAGTGTTTGACATTCTTCAGCATTCCGTCATCACTTGTTCTTTTTGCATTTGTCGCCCTAAGTTTGACAAGTATCCCCAGGTGTGCGTCTCATGCTCCCTATGCTACTAGCTGGTGAGGGTTAATACCCCACAACCAGTTCCAGGATGCTTGTTTCCAGTCCAGGGAGGACCTGGACTGGAGGTTGTGGCTGGACTGTTTCCGTGGGGAGTAGAGTTAAAACTGATTTTCATATGGCTGTGTCCAAACTGGAATGGCATGGGTAACAAATAACGATGAATTTGGAACTCTACTGGTGGTAATTGCTTGACATGGTTCTGCATTCTGTCCAACACTTGTTCTTTTTGCATGGAGTACATGGCACAAACCTGAATCCTGTCGAAGTGGCCCTCTTTACAGGGTCACCCTTTAGCTTTTTGCCTTCCTCCTCTTACTTATTGCTGGATTTTTGAATGCTTGCTTCAGGACTCTGTGCATATTACCACTTTTAACTAGTGCTAAAGTGCTTGTGCTCACTCTCCTAAACATTTATGTGATTGGAGTATTTAATTAATGTATAAGTCCCTTATACCAGTGGTATACCATTTACCTAGGGCCTGTAAATTAAATCTTCCCAGTGGGCCTGCAGCACTTATCATGCCACCCACTTAAGTGGCACATTAAAACATGTCCCAGGCCTGTCCTTGCAGCTTGAAGGTAGTGTCCCACTACCATGTCGACTTGACATTTAAACCCCTAGTCAAGCCCTAAACTCCCCTTTTATTACATATTAGTCGCCCCTAAAGTAGGCCATATGTATTCCACGAGGCAAGGTGCTGTGTAATTTAAAGGCATGACATGTACTTTTTAATTTTACATGTCCTAGTAGTGAAAAAAACCCACATTTGTTTTTTCACTGCTGTGAGGCAGTTGCAGCTCGCTGCGCAGTAAAGGGGTAGCACACAACAGGCAGGACAACAAAATAAACAAAAAAATTGAATCACAAAACAAACGTACTTGACTCCCGAGTCCCTGCCACATCGCTGGTCTTCAGGCTGCACTGCAGGCACAGGCTCCCAGCCTGCCCTGCGGCCAATTCTGACACTGCTCTCATGCTGCTGAGAGCTTGAAAGCAGTGTTAGGGTTGGCCAGAGCACCCTGACTTGGTGCTTTTAGGCAGACTGGGAGCCTGTGCCTGCTCTCTCTTCAATCCGGCAACACAGTACCGGGTTGGAGAGAGCTCAGTGTGCATGTGTGTTTGGCCATCTTGAGATGGCCGGCCAAACACATATGCACACAGAGGGTAGTGCACACCACTCCCCCTCCATGTTCGTCATCCCCATGGCCCAGACCCTTGAAAACTAAAATACCAATAAACATTGTTAATTATCGTTTTATTTTTAAAGTTTTGCAGCTGCTGCTGCTATCGGGGATGACGCTCCTTTGCCATAGTGGAGGGGTCGCAGCTGCTGTGAGGCATCCTCTGTTACCATGGAGATGGAGATGATAAATGTTGACAACTTCACTAAGGTTGAGCTGCAAAAGCTCTGCAAGGAGAGGTGGCTGAATATGGGCAAGAAAGCTTACAAAGTGGATCTACGGATAGCCCTTCGAGCCTATGAGGAGGTCAAGAGGCTGCAAGAAGCCACAGAGGAGGATGTTCCAGAGGAGGGCCTGGGACCAAATGAGGATGAGAACCAGGACCCAGAGGACAACCCAGAGCTGCAGCGAGAAACCTCCTGCCCCCAAGAGGAGAATCAGGATACCCAGGATTGGGCAGGGAGCAGTGTGTCTTCTAGAGGCCTGCCACAAGTGGAGTTGGAGGACAGGAGAGAGGAAAGGAAGCTCAAGCTGGAGCTGGCCAAGCAGAGGGTGGAGGATGAAAGGATCATGCTGGCTCATGAACTGAGTCTGATGGAGCTGGACATTAAGGCCAAGAAAGTGGAGTCCAGCAGCAATGGTGGCAGTGAATCAGCAGTGTCTACTGGATAGGTGAGAGTCAGCGCACCCAAATACCTGGTGCCCAATTCTGTGGTGGGGATGATAAAGATAAATGGTTTTCAGCCTGTGAGGTAGCCCTAGGGATATGCAGGTTTCCAGAGGAGAACTGGGGGGAGGACGGGTAGTTTGTGGCGGTATATGCCCACAGTGGGGAGGGACACACTCCTGACACTGGAGGTAGAAAACAAGACCAAGTACGCCCCAATGAAGACCATTCTTCTTTCTAAATTTGGGTTGACCCCTGAGAAATACAAGCAAAGTTTTGGGGACAGCCACAAACTCCCAAACCAGTCTTGGGGGGACTGCAAATATCATGCAAGCAAGGCACTGAAGGGCTGGGTGAGGGGCAGCAAGGTAGATTATTTCAGTGGGCTGACAACCTAATCGTGACAGAGCATGTGATCAGTACCTATGCCAATACCTGTTAGATAGCAAGCTTGCAGACCCCAGGAAGCTTGCTGAGGAGGCAGGCCTTGGGCCAGCACCAGAGCGTCCAAATAGGTACCTAGGAGTGACTCCAAGAAGGGTGGCTCAGGTTAATCCCAGCAGAAGGAGGGGGACGTCAAGGGAGACCCAGACAAGTCTCAGAGTAATGGGGAAGGTAAGGGTTCCCATGTCCCTTCTGAGAAGAAGGATAGGTTCTGGCGGGCAGTGGCCAAGGGCACCCCATTTCCAATTCAGCCAAGCAGGGGGACTCTGTTTGTCAAAAGAAACTACCCACTGTGGGAACTCTACAGGAGTTGCCCATCTGGCCTTATGGGGAGGCAGTCCTCAGGGGCAAGACATAGAAGATGGCCTAATCTCCCTTAGTTGGGAGACAGACTCAGAGGGTGAACTTGTGACCCCTGAGGGGGGAAGTCATCACTTTCACCAAGAGAAAGTGAATGGGGTCCCTGTCACTGCTCTAAGGTACACCGGGGCCAGCCGGACCTTAGTAGAGGAAAGGTTGGATTCCCCAGAGCAGTACACCGGTCAGGTGTATAGGGTAACCCAGACCCAGGGGAAGGTCTTTCTCTGCTTCATGGCTCTGGTATCATTCTAGTGGGGTGGAGAGGTGGCCCAGAGAAGGGTCATAGTTAGTCTCCAAAAGCCCATAGACTGCCTTATGGGGAATGAGTTGCTTCTGGTGATAGAGGAGCCAGGAGAAATGTCCACCTAGAGCACCCTGAAAGCTAAGGCATCTGGGCATACCACTCCTAAATGGAGGGTACAGATGCCCAGATGGAGAGGTAAGGGGAGGAAGGACTTATGCCTGACCTCTGACCCCTGTTCAGCCTCAGGGTACAGATCCTGGCTGACTGACCAGTCTGAAGTTACGAACCTGAACTGGTGGAAGGGAGGGTGGAGAAAGAGTGCAAGCCACCTGGGGCCACTGGTCCTTACTCTGAGAAACTTCAGCGGTCAAAGGCCCCATGGAAGACTGGGGCTTGGCTCTTAAATTGACAGCTGTCAGTGACCTCTGTTGGCTTGTTGTCATTATAGACAGAGTTTTCCTTTGGTTGGGGACATAAGTCTGATCCAAGGGGTGGAATGAGCCACATCACTTTGTTGGCCAAGGTGGTACTGTCTGCTTATTGGGATGCATCTGTGAGCAAATTAAGTTTAGGTGTTGCACAGATGGGGTCCACAGGTGAAGAGAAGGTTTCCCCATGGGTCAGTTCATTGGTTCAGGGAAGTGTAGACAGAGGGGTCCAACTGAATTCAGAGAGGCGTATAACTAATTAGTACCCTGCAGTAGAGAGCCATTGTCCACATTCTATTGCCTAAGCAGAGAAGTCAATCAAGATATTGATTAGTCTACCCTGGCTTTAAGCTGGAGGAGGGTCATGTTGGAAATAGCCCTCTTTACAGTGTCACCCCCTCACATTTTGCCTTCCTCCTCTTAATGTTTGCTGTATTTTTGCTTGTTGGCCTTGGGATTCTCTGCATTTGTACCACTGCTGTCCAGTGCTAAAGTGCTTGTGCTCACTCCCCTAAACATGACTTGATTGACTTTTACCTGATTAGCATATTTAATTTACATGTAAGTTCCTTGTGGAATGGTACACCATATACCCAGGACCTGTAAATTTAGGGCCAGATTTAAAAGGGCCCATTGCCACTGGGGCGTCACTTTTTGTAACGCTTCAGTAGTGCAATGCCCAGTGTCATAATTACAAGATGGCTTTAAGCCACTTTTTCTAGCTTAACAACACCTTTTAAATACGGCCCCTTCTCACACAGCACTTTGTGTGGAAGGGGCGTGCAATAGGTGTTGATGTGGGAGTGCCACATCAATGCCCATTGCATTTTGACACTGCCTCAGATTTATGAGTTTTCGTAAAACTGGAGGCAGCACCAAAATCTAAGGCCATCGCAGGGGTGGCATTAGAGTGGCACAATGAGGAGAAATGCTTTCATTTCTCCTAGTTTTTTGCTCTTTCTATGTGTGCTGCATTCTGCAGCACACATAAAAAAATCAAATCTTTTTATGTATTGAAGATTGTTTTTGTGCAGGTAGGTTTTCCTTCCTGCGCAAAAACAATCTCCCTCTCAACGCACCCATCCTTGCACTATGAGCAAGGGTGGCTGTATTGGCGCACAGCAGCAAAGTTAGCACCGGCGCAGGGGGAAACATCCCTGCGTGTTGAAAATGACGTTGCGCAACACTGCCAAATCTGGTGCAGTGCACCGTCATTTTCTATTAAATCTGGCCCTAAATGCTATGATTGGACAGGCAGCAGGAATTGTGCCACCGGTTTAAGTAGCACCTGATAACATGTCCCAGGCCTGCCATTGCAGCCTGAAGGCAGTGTCCCTCTGCCATTTCGAATTGGCATTTGAAACACCTTGCCAAGACTTAAACTCCCCTTTCATTACACATAGGTCACATGTAAGGTAGGTGCTAGGAAGCCCATAGGGTGGGGTGTGTACCATTAAAAGGTAGAACATGTACTTTTTAGTTTTACATGTCCTTGTAGTGAAAAATTCCCACATTTGTTTGTTCACTACTGTGAGGCCTACTCCCCCATAGCATAACATTAGAGATTCCTTATTATATTTAATAAGCTGTATTCCTAAACCAGAGGTGGTAGACATGCATGTTTGGTATCTATGAACTTGTAATGATAACCCCTCTTTAATGTTAAAGTTGTTTTTTTCACTACAAGCTTGAAAATGCCACTTTTAGAAAGTTGGAATTTTTCTCCCCTTAGCCCGCTGTGCCTGTAGTCTGCCATAGGTCACATGACTGGGTTTAACTGACAGTAGAGACTTTGTGAATTTACCCCAGGCAGTCACCCAATTGTGGCATTAGCAGAACCTGAATGGTACATTAACTTCCTTGAAGAGGGGCAAAGCTAAGCACAGCCCCACTTACATCTGAAAAGGATGAGTTCTACTGCCACCAATAGGCTTAACAACACTGTATTGTCAGTGTAGCCAGCTAGGAGCCAGGGCAGGGAATACAGGAAACTCCTGGAACTTCAGAGAACCCTTCTGGAAACTTTTTCCAACTTCTAGGAGTAGGTCATCGGGATATAAAAATAGGGCTGTCAGACCTATTCCTTTGTTAACCACTGGACCTGCAGAAGGACTCTCAGAGGACTGCATGCTGCTGTGACGTGCTATGCACTTTACCAGACTGCTGCTGTACCTGGAAGTACTGCTTTTCTGCCTGGAGCCTGCTTCGAACTTCAGAGACCAGCCATGCTGTTCAGCCCTGCATCATCACCTGCACCCAGGACTTCAGATGTGACTCCAAGGGCTAGTTTAGCTGGCAACCTGTTCAGACCATAGGGACATAACAGGCTCCAATCACCATGAACCCACACCTGAACCCATCGTGAATAAGCCTTGAACCCCCAAGAGGCCTACATCCACTTCTGGACCCTTAGTTGTGCTGCAAACGGTGCCCAAGTGGCCATTTTCTAAAACTGAGGACTATTTTGAACCTTATGCTTTAATAATTCATACCTATAGTTCTACTAAGTGGATTTTGATTTTTTTGGTGTTAAATAATTTAATAAAATGGTCTCTAGTTTTGTAAATTAGATTGGGATTTTTATTGTATTGTGTTTTCGCTTTATAGCTGATTGTGTGCTGCATAAATAATTAACACATTGCCTCTAAGTTTTGCCTGACTGCTTTTTGTGCCAAGGTGCCCAGTTTTAAGCACAAGTTAAATTAATTACTTTTTGTGTTTTACCCTGCACAGGATTGTGGCTATTGGTTGTCCAGGGCTCATACCCCAGTCAACCAAACACCCACTTTCCCACAAATCCTGACAAGGAACAGAAGGCTAGGATTGACTTGTTAGCAAGACTTCTTATCCTACCTGCATTAAGAGGGTCACAGACTGACCTCCATATCCAGAGTGAAGAGAGGATGGAGGGGCCAAAGAGAGGAAGTCACTCAAACTACACGTTATCCATTGTTGCCCACACTCCTCCTACACTCCTGGAAGCCTCCCACCCACTTCTAGTAGCAGGGACCCTACAGCATGTGATCGTAACAGACTCTGCCCCAGTCCTTCTATTCAGGACCAGGATAATCATTACAGTGGAGCATCCTGTCCTTTGGCTATCTTGGTCTGTTGCTCCGAAATGGGGTTTGAGAGCCACATGGCTGGTGTAACTTCTCTGCTCTTGTTCCGGGGCTCCTGGCCAGGGGGGTGAGAGGAGGAGTCTCTTGTACTCTGGTCTTGAGACTCTTGTTCTGGGAGCTAACGTGCTCTGTACCTCTGGAGGTAGCCCTAAAATAGCCAAAGATGTGCTAGTGCTGCTTTACATTACTATGCGTCAAAGGGGTGACCCATGGGTGATACATGGGAGTTCCTATGCAACTACCCATAAATGTTGACGCAAAACCCTAGCTACTGAAAACAGTAGACAGGACTCTACTCCAAGAAAATAACGCCTCTGTGAGACAGGCATTAAAAGGAGAAATGTTTTATTTTCTCCTAACTTTTCCAATATTGCATGTTCGCTGTGCTTTACACAACACATCCACTTTGGGAAAGGTTTTAAACTACAGGACATATTTATGAAACTATGGTGCAGTACATCGCAGTGTATGGTGCAAGAGTGCATGGTACTGTGCATGTTGCATGAGTGCCTGCATGAATACTAGGCTGCCTAAAGTTTGCCAGCGCAGAGGAAAAGGCAGGATTGCACCCTATTGCTTTAATTATGGTGAATTCCTGCCCTTTCCCTATGACACAGCCCTCACACCCCAGTCAACCAAGAACCCAATTTCTCATAATCATCAACTGAAGATGCTGAATAGCAATGCTTTCTCTGTGCTTGCCTCTTGCATTTCATTTGGACAACTCCTAAACCTTGAAAAAAACAGATAGATTTTGCACAATAAGAGTCATATTTTCTCTTATTTCACACAATGCTGAGCTGAAAAGGAGTTTGCTGTGCTGCATGAAAGCGAAAGAGCAGAAATTCTCTATATATACAAACATGAGGAACATTTCTTGTCTCTCCTTGCACTGGCACAAAGTGTTCTGCCTAGTGCCAATGCAGGCACCCTTGAACCATAGTGCAAGGGTTCTTGCATCGTGGGCAGGATTATTTTGTGCTGGAAGATACACCTTCCTGCACAGAAACAATCCTTAGAAGCATAGTCCTCTTTCCATGTGCACACATGGAAATAAGTGAAAAGGAGAGATCTGGGTAAATCTGTGGTTGTTTCTAAACACATGGGTTAATGCATCAGAACACCCATGCTCCACTCATGTAACCCTTGCGCAGCACAAAGTAATGCAAGGCTCTGCACTGCCTTGCATTACTTTGTATTTACTAAACCAGCTATAGCCACACAAAGTGGCTTTGCGTGGCTTAGAAGGTGCGAGAAATGATTTTGTGTCAGGGTTGGCCCACAAAAGCGAGACCCTATATTTTTGGTGGCTTTAGAACTCTGTGCACTTTACCTCTGCTCACCAGTAGTAAAGTACCTGTGCTCCCCTTTAAACATAGTTGAATTGTCATATTTGTGATTGACATATTTAATTTGCCTTTAAGTCCCTGGTATATGGTACAAAGTGCACCCTCGACCTGTAAATTAAATGCCAGTAGCGCACAGAGGCTTGTATTGTGCCATACACTACAGTGGCAATGCAAACATTTCTATAAGTAGCCTGACTGTAGCAGTGTACAAGCTGCAGTTTGCAAAAATAAACCCTTTTGACGGATCAAACTTCACTTTTAAATATTAGTAAGTCACCCCTATGTAGGTATTGTAGTCCTCAAGGCAGGATGCACAGTATTGAAAAGTAGGACATATAGAAATGCAAGGTTAACATATGCTTACAGTGACAAGTACCCAAAAGCTGCTACTACTGTGGCAGGCCTAGCTGTTCTATGTAGAACTAAAATCCTAATACTGTATCTTGGCAAAGAGACTAGCTAGAAAAATAATTAAACAACTATTTTTTATAGCTATTAAAACCCCAATTTAATAGTGAAGTTGGATTGATAATAAAAATTAAGGAAAAACAACTTTCAGACTGAAGCTCCTCTGGGCTAATTTGCATTTGTTCTCCAACACTTCCCAGCAAGGGATTAGCATTTGAATAGGGGAAAAAGGTGCGTAATGAGTTGCAGTAGCTACACAATAGGTCACTTTTATTGAAAACTCGACCTGAATGGGCAGGGGTGACTCCTTGGAGCTCAGCAGAAGGATGGGGTTTGTGAGCACCCGTTTTGACATTAGTGTCAAATCCTGCTTGAGTGTCAAATCCTGTTTGACATGTCTGGTGGATTTATATATAACACTTGGAAAGAACTTGAAAAAAAAATAAGCAGAATGCCAAGACAGTTGCTAGAAACCCCTGTGTCTATTCTACTGGACTTCTGACTCTGGGTTTTATATATAACACTTGAGGCTTGCTTGAAAGGAAGGAAACAGACGGCTAAGACAAATCTTGTGTATCACTGTCTGGTTGCTGGACAATCCTACTTTTGTTCTATCAGACTTCTTTCTCTGGATTTATTGTGGGCACAGTGGCTGCCTCAAACTGGATTCTAGTGTTAGATGTGGAAGGACAATAGGATGACCATAGTGCAGTTCCCACACACACAAACACACAAACCTCGGAGCCTAAGTTTAGTATGGCTGAAGACTTTTGCCATCTTGAAAATGCCCAAAGTAAGTAGGGTTGGCTAATGAAACTTTACCCTATTGGTTAGGGAATGCCCAGGAATCATTCCAACCCACTACCTAGTACGAAGCATAAACGTGGCACCTCCAGATACAAACTGCTAAACAGTGATGGACCTGAGGAAGAACAGATGTGGACTGGACCTGTTGCATCTGACCTGAGAAGAGCCTTGTGTCACAGTTGCCAAGATGTGTTTGCGTTGGGTGCATCTACTGAGCAGTGATCCTGTAGGATTCAACTATAGCCATAGACGTGATCTATTTTCTTTGTTTTCCTCGACTGCATCCCATGCGTCAAGGGCTCCACTCACCATGGATGTCAGTGGCCCTCATGGTTCTGGTGTCTGAGTGTGTTCCAAATGAACCAACGGTTGGAGGTCAAGACTTTGCCTGCAAGTGGGCCACTTCTCTGACTACTCACCATGCTGTTGAGATTCCTGTTTTCGTCTTCTGGATCTTCTCATCCTGCTGTTAGTCTTCACTAGTGTTTTGGCAATTGTCTGGAGTCCTCACTTCTTAGCTGGTCGCTCTCTTCACAATGAGCTGTACTGTAGTTATTTTCTTAAGGCTGCTTTACCACTCCAATGGAAGTCTTTTCAGACCTGCAAAAGAGAAGTAGAACATTTACTACAGTGGATCTGTAGCTACTGGTTGGTAAGATGCAGGCATACAATTCCAAGGAAATATGCTCATTATATAGCATGGTGCAAGAATGCCTGAATTGACACTAGGCAGCCACTGGTGCACCAGCGCAACTAGGGAGCAGGAATGCACCACATCTTGGTAAATATGACAAATTCCTGCCCTCTTCATTTGATGCAGTGTAGCAAGTTGTCTTGTTGCATTGAACTGTGTCAAATACTGATAAACCTGACCTTTCATTTGTTATCTAAAAGTTCTTGAGAGAATGATGTGATAATTCCCTGGTTATAGCAGTATGGTATAGGTCCTCTCTATATGGTTCTAGGAAATATAGGGTTTACACAGGAATTACATTGGTCTTTGTATTTTTATTTGACATAATTAAGTGATGATTTTGTTTCTGTGTTTCTGCTTACAGAATTCAACACAGAACCTTACCACAAAAGTCAACAACAGTGGAAAAGAGGGAAGTCATTGGTAAGCAAATATTAGGAGACGTAGATGGTTATTGTTGTAAAGTGCCCCTTTTTGGATGGTCACCCCCCACCTTTTGCTGTCAGATGCTGTTGTTGTGGCCTGTCAGTGTACTGAGGCCTGCTAACCAGGCCCCAGTACCAGTTCTCTTTCCCTTAAAGTGTATGTCAAAGTGCAAAGGCTAATTGGCAAGTACCTTACTACCCCTGTAAGTCCCTAGTAAATGGGACCCAGGGCATTGGTGGTAAGGGGGTGAGCAGGGCTGCAACAGTTATTGTGCCACCCTGAGTGACCCAAGTAAAAGAGAGTTTCCAGAGGTGCCATGTCAGCCTGTATGAGCAGCTTGCTGCTCAAGTGAGGCTGTGCCTGCACCAGGCGCAGGCAGAGTCCCTGTTACTGCCCATGGACTGGTCATTCACCCCTAAGGTATGCCCCCTGTAGCCCAGGAGGCAGGCTGCACTTTTCCATGAGTGAGTACATATGTGCACGAGCACATATGCTCCCATGCTGGCATTTAAACTGCAATGCTGTCTTGAGTAGCCAGCGGTCCATTGGATAACATGGGCTGGCATCTGACCACAGCTCAGATGTCCAGCTCTGCAATGGCCAGGCCGAATCCTTTCATGTTTGGTATCATACACTATGCTTTTTAACCCTGAATCTGATTAATAGGTTCAGGATTGAAAAGCAGCTGCCCAGGTGGCACCCTCAGAGGGTGCCACAAAGTTATTGAGTACTGCACTGTTTTGGCAGGCTCTCCCGAGCCTCTTCTACCACAGATAAGAGTCTGACCTCCTGCTGGTGATGTTAGCACCTTGGCAGGATGAAGGACAAAGGGCCTGGACAGCAAGGAGGTTAATCCTCCTCCCTCCCAGACTGGATAGTGAGATTATCATCAGGGCGGTGGGCCTCAAATGCTTCCCCTACCTTTGATGTGTAAAGCCTTCCCAGCCTACCCGGTGGGCAGGGGGGAAATTAGATATGTGGGAGGAGTGGACCTCCCTCAGGAGAGCCACACCTCTGAGGTGGGCCAGGAGGCCTGAACAGCCAAGGGAGGGTTCTGCCATCTTGGCAGACCTTAAGAATAGTGGGTTCTGGGTAGAAAAGTGATGCACTCCTACAGGAAGTCGTCACTGCAGGGACAGTAGCCCATTGGTCACTGTCCCTCCCAGCCTTAAACACCCCCTAAACCAGGATTTAAGGGGCTCCCCTGGCACCAGAATGCAGATCTTACCTGGAAAAGAAGAGAGAAGCACAAATAGACATATGCACCAACAGCAGGACTGGGACCCCAGCGCAAAGAAGAGGACACAGATTGATCTAACGGGGCTAGTACCGGAACTGAGTGCCCGAAGTGTGTTGGAGGTGAAAACTCATTGGCCCCAAGCAGAGGGACCTCCATGGACACTGACACTCCAAGGAAGACTCCCCTGACTGGTGGCACCAGTCCCTTGTAAATTGCAGGAGTAAAGAAGGACTGAACTCGAAGATCTGTGACCTGACAAGCTCTGAGTGCCTGAGCCTAAAGAAACTTCAGTGTCCAGCATCTTAGAAGTGGGAGTGAGGCCTGTGCTAAGGTTCAAGCCCCGCCAGATGATCTCCAGCCACCAGAAAGCCAGTTGAACACCCTCGCAGGTATCAAGGCATGTCTGTCGCCTGCCCGCAAACTGACGGCCACACGACGTTCACTGAATCCAGAGCACCCCCCCAGCACAGGGACTGACGCCACCAGCGACCCCACTCCTGTGGGTTTGCAGCCTGAAGGAACTGACTTTGACTGGAGCAGCAAAGCATCTTTGGCACGACCAGCCCTCGATTGACAGCTAGAGGCCACCTCTGCTCCTGGAGCCCCCGGACGAGGTGGTGAAGATCCAATTGTTCAATCCTTGCACTGGCCACCCAAAGGGCCTTTACATCTGAAGGGTAGAGTGTGTGTCCACTCCCACGTCCATTTTAGCAACGGAGTGCAAATTACACCAACCACTGCGGACTCCCTGGGTAAGATAACAAAAGTTTGACTTTTGAGTCTTGGTCTAGATCCCCGCAGAACCTTAAGTCCCTGTGGGTTCACCGGAACGCACCCTGCCTGAGTGCATACCGCTATTTTTCCCATTGACTTCAATGGAAGCCCTTTAAACCTACAAAGTACTGTATTTTGAAAAGCCACAACTCTGGTTGTACAGAAGCTACAAAGTTCGTATTGGTGTCTAATTTAAGGTTAAAGTCCAACCTATTTTTCAAAATCCGTACTGAATTTCTATTGAGTCATATCATTTACGTATCATCCATGTGGGTAATGTGAAATGCTTTACACATGTTCCTCTGAGTAGCCTGAGTAGCCTGACTGCTCTTTGCCACACTACCAAGACTGAGCTAGGGTTTATCAACTGAGGTCTACTACTGGGTATTGTGTTGGTATTCCATGGTAAGACTCCTTAGTCAGACTATATAATACCTTCATCTTGCTACAGTTATAATAATACCATATATCATAATACCACTAATTTAACAATGTCAGTTGTCTCTATTAGGAATACATGAACATGCACCAGTGATCGGAAGGGAGACCAGAGAAAAGTGTCAGCACACTGAAGGACTAAATTCCCAAATAATATAGTTTTCTTTCTCTTTCCATCCAATTCCCCTTTCCCTTCAGCACGGGCACTATGAAGATTTGTGTTCTGGAATCTGGCAGTCAGTGGTTAGGTGGCATATGGAACCAGCTTCTAGAATCACATCTCTCTCCCACAGGATTACACTACCTCTTCCACTTCCAACACATAGCTTTATTCGGTTACTTTCAACCATAAAAGCAAAACAACCAACAGTTGAATGAAAAAGGAAATATAAATTAGGTTAAAAAGAATAAGAATAAGATAAAAACATATATTTCAGCCTTAAAACACATAAAATTATTTTCCTTAAAAAAAAGCACCTAACCCCCTAATACCTAACATTTAAATAGACAAAGGGTTTTGTTTCAGTCTATGTGTATAGTAAAAATTTGGCAACTAAAACACTTTTTTTTTTTTTTTTTTTTTTTTTGGTCCTCATCATCATTATTTCCCCAGAAATGTAGTACGTATATGCCAAGCAGCTACAATATACTTACTAACCGCACAGGATAGAGGGAGAGAAGTTTCCCTCATCATGATCCTTAAGGCAACAATACAATGTCTTACCCCCATATTACTGCACACAGGTCGTAACCACTTCCGTCGCGCAATCAAATAAACAGGGCATATAAACATAAAATGTACAATAGATTCAGAAATTTGATTACAACTCGGACAAGTATCAGGACTTGCGGTCGCACTCCATGTGCTGCCATAGGATTTAAGAGGCAGACAGCCATATCTGAACTGAATATATAGACTCTTACTTAATGGGTCAAGAATTGTATCCATAAATGGTTCCAGATACGGGTACCATTTAAAATCAAAAAATTGTGAAGTCAATCTGCCGTGTGTTGAACACAGCAAGTAGTTTTCCCTGACATATATCCAGTAAACAATTTTTAAATGATTCTTCTGATCCTTCCTTATACTTTCTGGATGACTCCAAAACTCACTAAGACCCAATCTGTGGAACCATTTTGAGATGTGGCTAAACCAGGGAATGGTAAGTACATTTGGTCTGTCTAGAATGTCTTGAATAGACTCCTTGTATGTGGATAGCTCTGGGGTGGTCCATACACGGACCCAGAATAGCAATGGTCGTAGGGCAATTACATCAGAGATGCGTGAAAGGCCAAGGTCCCAGAACATAGGCAGCAGTGGGGTTTTGCGAGGACAGGCCAGAGTCGACCTTACAAAGTTGTTTTCCCCCACTGCAAGCTTGCCAGTGTTCGAGGACCCCCAAATTTCAGACCCGTAGACCGCAGCGCTCTGTGCCTTTGCTTGGTAAATTTTAATAGTTGGAGTAATCACTCTCTCAGAAGTAGATTTGTGAAAGCGTAAAATGGCCCCAGATCTCTGCGCCAGAATAGCTGAACTTTTTTCAATTTGGGCCCCCCAATGCAGATTGTTGCTAATTCTCACCCCCAAATAATCTATGGAGCTTACCATACCTAGGGGGGTACCATTATGGAAAATTGAATATCTCTTAGTGGGGCCACAACCCAGGGTCATAAATTTAGTTTTGCTATGGTTGAGTTCAAGGCCATAGTCGCCACAAAACAAACTAAACTTATCCACAAGTACCTGGAGATCCATAGGGGTTCTGGAGATCAGGAGGGAATCATCAGCAAATAGCAAAATTGGAATTTTATGGTTGTTCAAGGATGGAGCATCATTTTGGCAGTTGGTAACGACTTGCACCACCTCGTTGATAAACAATGTAAATAGCGTTGGGGCAAGAACACAGCCCTGGCGTACTCCTCTCTTAATATCTATTTTGTCGGTGAGTTCCCCCTGCTTACCCCATCTGACTTGTGCAAATGTTTTTTCATGTAATCTTTGGATCAAATGCACTAGATTTCCTGGGATACCGATTTTATTTAATATTCCCCATAGTTTCTCTCTTGGGACTAAATCAAATGCAGATCTTAGATCTACGAAAGCAACATAAAGTTTTTGCTTAGATAGGGTGACATACTTCCAAAATAGTAATGACAGCCTGAGGACTTGGTCCATGGTGTTAGTTTTAGGCCGAAAACCGGCCTGTAAGGGGGATAAAATTTGGTTGTCTTGAATCCAATCGGTAAGCCTATCTAGGACCTGCTTAGCAAACGTCTTCTGAAGAATATCAATTAGGCTGATTGGTCGATAATTTGCAGGTGAACCTACATCACCCTTTTTGTGAATCGGTATTATTTCTGCGCCACGCCAGGAATCTGGAATAGGGCTACCAGCTGCTATGGCATTAGACAATACATTGATGTACCATGCCCATATCTTTGGTTCTGATTTGAACAGGTCCCCTGGGATCTTATCTGGACCAGGGGCTTTGGCTGGCCTCAAAGAATTAATTGCAGCTGTTGTTTCGGCTAAAGTAAAAACAATGCTCTCAGTTGTGGTCTTGTTAACAGCCCAACACTCATCATATCCAGGGTCCTCCAGAGATTGTGGTGCAGGCAGAGCATAAATTCCAGAAAAATAGGACACCCATCTTTCGGGCTGTATGTACATACCAATGTCATCATTGCCCCTTTTCGAACTAGAGGTCAACAGCCGCCAGAAGGAACTACACAGACAGCCACGCGTGGCACGCAGCCAGGCGCCCCGGGACGGGCCCGGGGCGGACCGGCGAGCCCAGCCCGCCCTCCCGCCGAGGCGGGGTGGCGAAGGCTGGGCGCGCCGGCCGGCGTACCTCCGCGGCAGGACCCGGGGGCGGGGGATTACACTACCTCATCCAGACCCATGAGCCAGACTCATTCTTGAGATTCCCCGCCGTGAACATATCCCCAGTCATCTAAGAGACCTCCGCTGGCTCCCTATTGAGAAGAGGATTAACTTGAAACAACTCGCCCACGCTTACAAGGCCCTCCACAACTTAGGAACTGCCTACCTCAACCACTGCATGATCTTCTACTCCCCCACCAGACCTCTCCACTCCACTCAGCAAGCACTAGCCACCGTACCAAGCATACGGAAGGCGGGTGGGAGATCCTTTGCCTACCCAGCGGCAAAGAGAGGGAACACCCTGCCCCTGCACCTCAGGCAGTCACCATCGCTACCCCGATTCAGAAAGGACCTTAAAATCTGGCTCTTCAACTGAATCTCAGAGGACAAACCCCCTTGGGGCCTTGAGACCCATACAAGTGAGTAGTTGCACTTTATAAACCCTGATTTGATTTGATACTACCTGCAGAGGACAACTGAAGATATGATTAGTTAGAAAGACATGGATGAGTTCCTTTATTCCAAACCCATCTCCAAAAATCCTTTCAAATCAGATAGATATAAATGTCTTCATTTTCCAATAAAACAATCTCTACACTGCCGGAGTACTCACATGACAGGCCATCAAGGCATCTGCTTTGGGAGTGCATGAATAATCCCAGCAACAGGAAAACACTCCCCATGCTCTGCTTGCACACACCTCTCTTCCATAACCCAGAAACATAGCAAGAGCATTGAACACCCCTCCAGTCAACCGAACGCCATCCGGTTGGGCTGCAGGCCCAGCGCTCCGTGCTGCATCTCAGTGTGAGCTGCCTCAATGGGAGGCAAAGCACATGACGGATTGTTTGGCTCTACAGTGCCTCATCATCCATTGTTCAACTACAAATTCATATTGCAGTCACTGCTCAGCATAACCTGTTGTAGGCCTTTCCAAAGATAAAAAAAGGAGAGGAGGTGGAAGCAGTAGAAGGGGTTTGTCATGTTAAAAAAACAAGAGGTGTGCTGACTGGTGGATCTGTTGAGGAAGAACTGCCTTTCATATAGTAATGAATTAAAGTGAGGGAAAGGGCTCAAAGTAATGTGATAACTAGTAAGCAACTGAAAGAGACCCATTCCTGGGTTTAAGACAACACAGTCAGCCAGCAAAAGAGGATACAAAAAGTGATGGATAGAACGTTTCACTTAATCTCAACCACTGGTAATTACAAGGGGCTGCATCCCAGTTGTAGGAAGTTGGCTCTGTATATACTATTTCAAAGTAAGAAATAGCATGCACAGAGTCCAAGGGTTCCCCTTAGAGGTAAGATAGTGGCAAAAAGAGATAATTCTAGTGCTCTATTTTGTGGTAGTGTGGTCGAGCAGTAGGCTTAGCAGAGGGTAGTGTTAAGCATTTGTTGTACACACACAGGCAATAAATGAGGAACACACACTCAAAGACAAATTCCAGGCCAATACGTTTTTATATAGAAAAATATATTTTCTTAGTTTATTTAAGAACCACAGGTTCAAGATTTACAAACAATACTTTAAATGAAAGGTATTTCACTCAGGTATCTTAGGAACTTTGAATAATCACAACAGCATGTACAGTTTTGGCAAAAATGTTAATAAGCTATTTTAAAAGTGGACACTGCAAAAATCAACAGTTCCTGGGGGAGGTAAGTAATTGTTAAGTTCACAGGTAAGTAAAACACTTACAGGGTTCAAAGTTGGGTCCAAGGTAGCCCACCGTTGGGGGTTCAAGGCAACCCCAAAGTTACCACACCAGCAGCTCAGGGCCGGTCAGGTGCAGAGGTCAAAGTGGTGCCCAAAACACATAGGCTTCAATGGAAATAGGGGTGCCCCGGTTCCAGTCTGCCAGCAGGTAAGTACTCGTGACTTCGGAGGGCAAACCAGGGGGGTTTTGTAGGGCACAGGGGGGACACAAGCAGGCACCAAAAGTACACCCTCAGCGGCACAGGGGCGGCCGGGTGCAGAGTGCAAGCAGGCGTCGGGTTTTCAATAGCAATCAATGGGGAGATCCGGGGGACTATCAGCGATGCAGGCAGGCACGGGGGGCTCCTCGGGGTAGCCACCACCTGGGCTAGGCAGAGGGTCGCCTGGGGGTCGTTCCCGCACTGGAGTTCAGTTCCTTCAGGTCCTGGGGCTGCGGGTGCAGTGTGGTTTCCAGGCATTGGATTCCTTGAAGCAGGCAGTCGCGGCCAGGGGGATCCTCGGGATTTCCTCTGCAGGCGTCGCTGTGGGGGCTCAGGGGGGTCAACTCTGGCTACTCACGGGCTTGCAGTCGCCGGGGAGTCCATCCTGTAGTGTTAGTTTTCCGCAGGTCGAGCCGGGGCGTCGGGTGCAGAGTGGAAAGTCTCACGCTTCCGGCGGGAAACGTGTGGTCTTTAAAAGTTGCTTCTTTGTTTCCAAAAGTTGCAGTTTCTTGAACAGGGCCGTTGTTCTCGGGAGATTCTTGGTCCTTTAGATGCAGGGTAGTCCTCTGAGGCTTCAGAGGTCGCTGGACCCTGCTGGATGCGTCGCTGTTGCAGTTTTCTTCGAAGTAGGGAGACAGGCCCGTGGGGCTTGGGCCAAATCTGTTGTCGTCTCCGTCTTCACTGCAGGGCTTCAGGTCAGCAGTCCTTCTTCTTCTTTAGGTTGCAGGAATCTATCTTCCTCGGTTCTGGGGGCCCCTAAATACTCAATTTAGGGGTGTTTAGGTCTTGGAGGGCAGTAGCCAATGGCTACTGGCCCTGAGGGTGGCTTCACCCTCTTTGTGCCTCCTCCCTGTGGGGAGGGGGGCACATCCTTAATCCTATTGGGGGAATCCTCCACCTGTGAGATGGAGGATTTCTAAAAGTAAGAGTCACCTCAGCTCAGGACACCTTAAGGGCTGTCCTGACTGGGGAGTGGCTCCTCCTTGTTTGTCTCATTATCTCCTCCAGCCTTGCCGCCAAAAGTGGGGGCAGTGGCCGGAGGGGCGGGCATCTCCACTAGCTGGAATGCCCTGTGGCACTGTAACAAAGGGGGTGAGCCTTTGAGTCTCCCCGCCAGGTGTTACAGTTCCTGCAGAGGGAGGTGAGAAGCACCTCCACCCAGTACAGGCTTTGTTCCAGGCCACAGAGTGACAAAGGCACTCTCCCCATGTGGCCAGCAACATGTCTGGAGTGTGGCAGGCTGGCAAAAACTAGTCAGCCCACACTGGAAGTCGGGTATGTTTTCAGGGGGCATCTCTAAGATGCCCTCTAGGTGTATTTCACAATAAAATGTACACTGGCATCAGTGTGCATTTATTTTGCTGAGAAGTTTGATACCAAACTTCACAGTTTTCAGTGTAGCCATTATGGTGCTGTGGGGTTCATATATGACAGACTCCCAGACCATATACTCTTATGGCTACCCTGCACTTACAATGTCTAAGGTTTTGCTTAGACACTGTAGGGGAATAGTGCTCATGCACCTATGCCCTCACCTGTGGTATAGTGCACCCTGCCTTAGGGCTATGAGGCCTGCTAGAGGGGTGACATATCTATGCCATAGGCAGTGTGAGGTTGGCATGGCACTCTGAGGGGAGTGCCATGTCGACTTAGTCATTTTCTCCCCACCAGCACACAAAAGCTGGCCAGAAGTGTGTATGTGCTGAGTGAGGGGTCCCCAGGGTGGCATAAGACATGCTGCAGCCCTTAGAGACCTTCCCTGGCATCAGGGCCCTTGGTGCCAGGGATACCAGTAACAAGGGACTTACCTGGGTTCCAGGGTTGTGCCAATTGTGGAGACAAAGGTACAGTTTAGGGAAAGAACACTGGTGCTGGGGCCTGGTTAGCAGGTCCCTGCACACTTTCAAATCATAACTTGCCATCAGCAAAGGCAAAAAGTCAGGGGGTAACCATGCCAAGGAGGCATTTCCTTACACCAGTCCATTGTTATTTTGCACACCGTGCTAACTCAGTTTGAACCCAGCTTTATGCAAATCAGTCTTGACCCTGCTCTAATGGAAACAGTCCAGCCCGAACTACCATGCCAGGTCCTCCCTAAACCTGGACAAAATCAACCAAGGACCAGTTTCACCATTGTTATAGGCTCGTCCGCTGGGTATAGTTTGGTTCCAGTGACACAGAAGCCACATCTGGGCATACCCATTCTACTTAGAGCTACATATTAAAGTACACAAAAAATGATGGATGGAATGCTTGAATTGATGTCAGTTACTGGTCATTACTCAGGCTGCATCCCAGTCAATTTTCATCTTAGATAAACCCTGCTACAATGAGAAGTCCAACCTGAACTGCCAAGCCAGGTTCTCCCTGAACTGGAACACAAGCAACCTAGGACTGGTTTTGTCCTTGTTATGGGCAACCGGTTATATCTTGGTTCCAGTGACACAAAGCTCCACCAGTCAGCACACCTCTTTTTTTTTAACATGACAAGCCCCTTCTCCCCCTTCCACCTCCTTTCTTTTTTATCATTGGTAAGCGTACAACAGGTTCTGCTGATGAAATGCTTGAATTAATCAGAGCAACGGGTAATTACTAGAGGTCACATCCCAGTACAATGCTGTTTTGCACACTATGTCACCAGTTCAATGTTTGGTCCCTTAGCTTAGCAGTGAGACCAGAAGCTAAATCCCTCTGTCCCACAACATATCAATCCTTCAACCACTCCACTGGGAAAAATACACAGAATAATACAAATGTGCAATCAACTCCTCAATGTTATCAAGTAATGATACACAAAATATTTTCTGTAATGATAAATTGTAGAGTTCCTTTTCTGCCTATGACCAAGATTGAATGTCTTCTAAAGAAATGTCTATTCTGATATTTACACAGTGCACAACTCACTGCTCCCAAAATACTTGAAAATTGCAGCACTGTCAAATCTGGCTTGAATCACAGGCAGAAAAAAATGGGATCACAGAACCCTGACCTTAAAATTGTTCTTCTCACAATCCAACCTACCCCATGATACCACCACTCATGAAGTCCACTTCTTCCTGACTCTACTGAAGCCAGAAGTGGCCCTTGCGGGTGGATCATAGACCCCTGTTCCAACACATATGAAGCTTCTAGGGAGGACTCAGCCCCCACCTTCCTCTTAGGTCCAAGGTAAGCCTAAGTATACACAAAGCTATGGCTACCACGTGCCTAATTTTAATGCCCCAGCAAAGTTATTACCAATGGTTATAATATTCATAATGCCTCACTGCAAAGAGTATGAAAAACTTTAAAAAATCCTACTTTCATAAACCAAAACTAAATCTGTGACTAACACTCATCCTAAAGACACAGTGTAAGGAAAAGCCTCATTGGCATGGGTACCCCCTGACTTTTTGCCTTTGCTGATGCCAAGTTATGATTTGAAAGTGTGCTGAGGCCTGCTAACCAGGCCCTAGCACCAGTGTCCTTTCCCTAACCTGTACTTTTGTTTCCACAATTGGCACACCCTGGCATCCAGGTAAGTCCCTTGTAACTGGTACCCCTGGTACCAAGGGCCCTGATGCCAGGGAAGATCTCTAAGGGCTGCAGCATGTCTTATGCCACCCTGGGGACCCCTCACTCAGCACAGACACACTGATTGCCAGCTTGTGTGTGCTAGTGGGGATAAAACGAGTAAGTCGACATGGCACTCCCCTCAGGGTTCCATGCCAACCTCACACTGCCTATAGGTATAGATAAGTCACCCCTCTAGCAGGCCTTACAGCCCTAAGGCAGGGTGCACTATACCATAGGTGAGGGCATAAGTGCATGAACACTATGCCCCTACAGTGTCTAAGCAAAACCTTAGACATTGCAAGTGCAGGGTAGCCATAACAGTATATGGTCTGGGAGTCTGTCATGCACGAACTCCACAGCACCATAATGGCTACACTGAAAACTGTGAAGTTTGGTATCAAACTTCTCAGCACAATAAATGCACACTGATGCCAGTGTACATTTTATTGTAACATACAACCCAGAGGGCACCTTAGAGGTGCCCCCTGAAACCTTAACCGACTACCAGTGTAGGCTGACTAGTTTTAGCAGCCTGCCACACACCAGACATGTTGCTGGCCACATGGGGAGAGTGCCTTTGTCACTCTGTGGCTAGTAACAAAGCCTGTACTGGGTGGAGGTGCTTCTCACCTCCCCCTGCAGGAACTGTAACACCTGGCGGTGAGCCTCAAAGGCTCACCCCCTTTGTTACAGCACCCCAGGGCACTCCAGCTAGTGGAGTTGCCCGCCCCCTCCGGCCACGGCCCCACTTTTGGCAGCAAGGCTGGAGGAGATAATGAGAAAACAAGGAGGAGTCACTGGCCAGTCAGGACAGCCCCTAAGGTGTCCTGAGCTGAGGTGACTCTGACTTTTAGAAATCCTCCATCTTGCAGATGGAGGATTCCCCCAATAGGATTAGGGATGTGCCCCCCTCCCCTCAGGGAGGAGGCACAAAGAGGGTGTAGCCACCCTCAGGGCTAGTAGCCATTGGCTACTAACCCCCCAGACCTAAACACACCCCTAAATCGAGTATTTAGGGGCTCCCAGAACCTAGGTAACTAGATTCCTGCAACCTAAGACGAAGAAGGACTGCTGAGCTGAAAAACCTGCAGAGAAGACGGAGACACCAACTGCTTTAGCCGCAGCTCTACCGGCCTGTCTCCCCACTTCTAAAAGACACTGCTCCAGCGACGCGTTCCACAGGGTCCAGCGACCTCTGAAGCCTCAGAGGACTACCCTGCATCTAGAAGGACCAAGAACTCCCGAGGACAGCGGCTCTGCTCCACAAAGACTGCAACTTTGCAACAAAGAAGCAACTTTGAAACAACACACGTTTCCCGCCGGAAGCGTGAGACTTTGCACTCTGCACCCGACGCCCCCGGCTCGGCTTGTGGAGAACAAACACCACAGGGAGGACTCCCCGGCGACTACGAGACCGTGAGTAGCCAGAGCTGACGCCCCCTGAGACCCCACAGCGACGCCTGCAGAGGGAATCCCGAGGCTCCCCCTGACCGCAACTGCCTGCTTCAAAGACCCGACTCCTGGTAAAGACACTGCACCCGCAGCCCCCAGGACCTGAAGGATCCGACCTCCAGTGCAGGAGCGACCCCCAGGTGGCCCTCTCCCTTGCCCAGGTGGTGGCTACCCCGAGGAGCCCCCCCCCCCCTTACCTGCCTGCATCGCTGAAGAGACCCCTTGGTCTCCCATTGAAACATATTGCGAACCCGACGCCCGCCCCCGTGCTGCTGAGGGTGTACTTTTTGTGCTGACTTGTGTGTCCCCTGGTGCCCTACAAAACTCCCCTGGTCTGCCCTCCGAAGACGGGGGTACTTACCTGCTGGTAGACTGGAACCGGGGCACCCCCTTCTCCATTGAAGCCTATGCGTTTTGATCACCACTTTGACCTCTGCACCTGACCGGTCCTGAGCTGCTGGTGTGGTAACTTTGGGGTTGCCCTGAACCCCCAACAGTGGGCTACCTTGGACCCAACTTTGAACCCTGTAGGTGGTTTACTTACCTGCAAATCTAACAAACACTTACCTCCCCCAGGAACTGTTGAAAATTGCACTGTGTCTAGTTTTAAAATAGCTATTTGCCATTTGTGTGAAAACTGTATATGCTATTTTGCTAATTCAAAGTTCCTAAAGTTCCTAAGTGAAATACCTTTCATTTAAAGTATTGTTTGTAAATCTTGAACCTGTGGTTCTTAAAATAAACTAAGAAAAGATATTTTTCTATACAAAAACCTATTGGCCTGGAATTGTCTCTGAGTGTGTGTTCCTCATATATTGCCTGTGTGTGTACAACAAATGCTTAACACTACCCTCTGATAAGTCTACTGCTCGACCACACTACCACAAAATAGAGCATTAGAATTATCTCTTTTTGCCACTATCTTACCTCTAAGGGGAACCCTTGGACTCTGTGCATGCTATTTCTTACTTTGAAATAGTACATACAGAGCCAACTTCCTACACACAGCCTATGTCTAAACCTACCCAAAAGCCTAAACTAGCCCTGACCCCATGCTTAATAATGTAACTGTAACTGTAGCAACAACCCTAAACCTACTGCTAAACCCAAACTTATCTTAGTTCTGACCCTAATACAAATGCAAACCCTACTGGTTGAATCTAATTCTAATGCGAGCATTAAGTCTAAAACATGTCCTAGGCCAGAACCCTAGAAACACTGTGACTGACCCTAGCAGCTCACGTTGTAGGAAATAAGCCTACCGTTTTTATCTTAAACGTTTCATAAATTAAAGAAGAAGACCTTTAAAAGTAAAACATTATTATAATATGTTAAGATTTAACATTCCACAAACAAAAGCTTCAATCTTGACAATCTATCATATGTCTCATAATGTGTAGATTTCTCATCAAAAATGTTTTCTAGCTCAAACTGATCAAAAGTTACAAAAAATGTGGCTCTGTGTGTTTCAGCTCAATAGAAGGAATTGTTCAAAGGCTGACTGGTCATCTTTTAGTTGCTTATTGATGTAGCTAAGAGTCAAAATGGTTCTAATAAGGTAAAACATTTTCCCAGTGAAGTAATACTATAATACATGGTATTCGGTAATCTCTGTTCAAAGGTAGGCTCTAATTTCTTTATAATGAGCGACTAGCAAAGCACCCAGTCGCCAGCTATTATAAGTTGTTACAGTAAGTTCAGACATTACAATGCCTGCTGCCAGAGCCAGCAGCCAAGGTGAAAGACAGGTCAGCTCACAGCATAACTGAAGAAGGGGTTTAAATCAACAAAAACAGAAAGTTTCCTTTCTTTCCTCTGCTCTATTTTAATAAATTATGACAAGCAGCAAGAATATGTTTATTTCTTGCAATCCTTCACTAAAAAAAAGCTAGAATCTTTCTGCATGTTTCTACACATTCCGAACTACAGCATTTGTTTTTTTAAAGCTGACTTGTATTGAACTATTTCTAATATCTGTGCGCAGCAAATGCCTAACAGGTTTTTGATGTGTTTAAATTTGCACTATAGGTTTTATTTTTATTCTTCACATTTGCAAACATGCTTGTTGTTTCATAAAGAAGAGCTATGCACCAAGGGTTTAAGTGGTTTATGGTAAATGTAGTGGTATAACCATGTATTATATGGGATAAAGTACTCCCTGGCATACATATTGAGGGTATTGCAAGTCACCTCTGAGTTCCATAACCTTATAAAGGAACTCAGCCTTTAGCCTCATTCATCTATATGGTTATAACACACCACAGTGACTTGCAATATCCTTATCAGATAAGGCAGAGGATACTTTATCCCTTATATAACAAAATATTAGAATGGTAATTATAATAATTATATAGCTTTTACTACCCCAATGAGGCGTTGAAGCACTTTTCAGCAAGCAGCACGTTACTCCGGAACCCAGAGTGGATTAGTGGTAGATTGGTATAGGGAAATATAAGTTGCTGATGGGAGCAGTGGACATGTGAGTCTGTTAATTGGATTGAACAGGATAAAGGAGAGATAGAAAATGGAAGAGTCTAGAAAGGGCTACTTCGGAGACCATAGTAGTGAAGTGAAGTTTGGGATGAGTCAGAGAATGGAGTTACAGGGTATATTGAAAGAGGTATAGGATGAGACATAGAGTAGTGAATTGGAGAGAGTTTAATTTTGTTTTCCCTAGAGTAGGAGTAAAGTAATACATCTATAAATACATAACTACATAAAAAGTATAAGTGTATATGGCAAATAATAATAAAGAGATGTAAAGCGGTATTATATAAAGTCCCATAAGTTAATGTGTGGATAAATATTTACAAACTCAGACTTTCAAGTGTTGTTGTACATAAAGCTAAATTATTTATTTACTTTATGGTTTTGGGAATTTTATTTATTTATTTATTCATAGTTATTTGTTTTTATTTGATTTTTTATCAATATTTCAATAATGAAGCACTTATAGATACAATACTTATGATCAGATTTACACATTGGGATAGATAAAATAAAATAAAAACAGAGACCTATGCGCATGTAATCAAATAACTTACGTATAAACTATGCAGTGACCTACATACAAGCATAACATTTTATATATATACATACATATACATATATATATATATATATATATATATATATATATATATATATATATACACACCCCACTAGGTAGTTATAGTTAGAACCTAATTTCTATAGAAAAATAATTTCTTTGCTTTGCTAGTAACTTTGGCGCCATTTGATGAATCTTCACAAAATGTTTAAAAAAATACGATGCTCACTTTATTGTTTGTGTGGAAAGTTTTGGGGTGATGTGTCAAGCAGGGCTGAGGAAAAGGGGGTCTAAATTTTTTTTTCCCTATGCATTTTTCCATAGGAATTTTGGACAGGAATAGCGCCCGAACCATAGGACACAATTACACCAAATTTGGCTGAAAGGTAGCTCTTGGTCATTTGGTGTAAATCCATTCAGTAGTCTTTGAGAAATTATAGAAAAAAACAATTTGTAAATAAAGGGACACGAAGGCTCCATGAACCCTCCCATTCTGGTGCTGAGATCTGATTGGCTGCCAACACTTCAACAAGGAAGAGTTGTTAGCCATGTTAGGACTCAGCTTCAGCTGAGTTCCAGAAAAAAAGATTAAAAAACATTGACTCCTTAACTCTGGAGCTGGGGTCCCAGACTGAACCCCTGAGCAAAAAAGCACTTTTTAGAAAAAAAATGCCACAAATTTGCAACAGAGTAGCAAATTTGCAGCACAAATGCAAAGAAAAAACAAGCATGGGCTCCTGCGCTTGTTTTTAATTCAGGCCCCTGGTTGGCATGTCATAAAAAAGGAGAGGCCACAGGGGCCCCCCCTCCTGGGCTTGCTGAAGCCCCGGGATCTGCCACCTCCCCATGGCGATTATTACATTGAATGCGCAGGTGCCGCATATGTTCCCCCCTGCATATCCAGGACCCATCACCTACCCAGGCTTTACTGAAGATGAATGCGGGGGCATATGGCCCTCTTCAGCCCCGAGAACTGCCACCTTCCTGGGGCTATAATTAAAATGAATGCAGGGGAGACATGCAGGCCCCTGCAGCCTTCGGGCCGCCACCTCCTCTGGGCTTTAAACAACATGAATGCAGGAGACATGCGTGCCCCCACCAGCTGAAAGGACCACCACCTCCCCGCTGCTTTAATCATAATTAAGGGTAGCTGCATGGCCCCCACCGCAGCCCCAGGGACTACCACCTCCCCAGGGCTGAATTTAAAAAAGGAAGGTGGTCCATCACAGACCCCTGGCCCCAAGGACCTCCACCTACCAGCGTCTAGTGAATGTTGGAGGGGGGCCACGTGGCCCCCCCTCGAGGAGCCAATGTTGGCCCTGGGGACCACCACTCCCCAGGGCCAGCTCCTGCTATATCCCAGAGTGTCTACCCCCGGGACATAGCTGCTTTTTTTGCTTGGTGGGTGCTATCATCTCCCACCAAACAAAAGCAAACAAACTCTACTTTCTGCGAGTGGGAGCTGCCATACAGGTCCTGCTTGCAGAAAGCAGAGTTTTCATCTGTTTCCCTGCCTGCAAATATGCATGCACAGAAAATATTGCTCCCATAAGCAGGGAGCTTCTATTTAAAGCAGCTCCCTACTTGCTGGAGAAATGCTGGCTCCCACAGGAGTCGGAAGCTGGCTAGGACTGGGGGGACCTTCAGGCTCTCCCCATGGTCCTGTACATTTAAAAAAACAGCAATAAAACACTATTAGGACAGCTATTGATCTGTCACTCAGTAGGTTGACCGTTCAAGTCCTAGTATTTCATGCTGTGTGTTTGTTTATTTACTAGTGTTTTGAACGTTAAACATGTGATGGAATATTTACCTGTGTTTGCCATCAAAAGCTGTGGGTTGAAAGTCATAATTATGTCTGGACACTGCAAAATACTAAGTCATCTGTGACATAGTGGTTAAGGTCTCAGACTGTCACACTGAAAGTGGTGGGTTCTGGTCTAGGTGTGACTGTGATCTTTTCATACTTCAACTTACTTGACAAATGCATTTTTCCTTTCAATTTGATTGAAAATATCGCATTCTAAGTATATCATTCATTAAAGCCTGATACAGCTCTCTCTTTTGTCATTCTCTCAATTTCTCTCTGGGTGGTTATAGCGGCTTGACCACCACCATGTCGTCTAGGCTAAACATAATAGACACACTCTGCCTAGGATCACCTGCATCCACCGCCACTTCATTTGAAGTCTCAGAAGAGTAGATGCTGTGAAAATGACTAACGTAAAAATGTCAGGTAAAATATTACATCCCATTCCCTCAGAAGTTCCAGTCACAAGTCTGCCCCTATTAGCAATGTTCCAAAAAAGACCTGCATTCTTTGTGTGGCAGGCACACACTTAGGCCCTCATTCCGACCCTGGCGGGTGGAGGGCAGAGGAAGCACCGCCAACAGGCTGCCGGTGCTTCCCGGGCCATTCTGACCGCAGCGGTAAAGCCGCGGTCAGAAAAAGGGAACCGGCGGTTTCCCGGCAGTTTTCCCCTGGCCCAGGGAATCCTCCATGGCGGCGCTGCTTGCAGCGCCGCCATGGGGATTCTGACCCCCTTCCCGCCAGCCTGTTCCTGGCGGTTTACACCGCCAGGAAGAGGCTGGCGGGAACGGGTGTCGTGGGGCCCCTGGGGGCCCCTGCACTGCCCATGCCATGGGCAGTGCAGGGGCCCCCTAACAGGGCCCCACAAGGATTTTCACTGTCTGCTTAGCAGACAGTGAAAATCGCGACGGGTGCCACTGCACCCGTCGCACCCCTGCAAATCCGCCGGCTCTATTCGGAGCCGGCTTCCTCTTTGCAGGGGCTTTCCCACTGGGCCAGCGGGCGATCTTTTGGAGATCGCCCGCCGGCCCAGCGGGAAAGTTGAAATGACCCCCGCGGTCATTTGACCGCGGTGCGGTCTTTGGGCGGTTTCCGCCTGGCAGGCGGCGCCCGCCGCCTGCCGGGGTCGGAATGACCCCCTTAATCACTCCACATCTGTTCCTTAAGCTACAGCTCCCTGGACTTCAGGGCAGGAATATACTGAGTCCTAGCTCTACTCACACGTACTCTATCTCTGGCCAGTGAGTTCAGTTCCCTGAATAGGAGTTTCCTAGTCGCATGTCACGCTTCATCAAACCAACTGCCCTGGGAGTTACAAAAAGACAAAAAGACCATATTCTGGAATTAATGACAGAGCTGATGGAATCATTTTATCTTTCCAGCATATGAATCACTTCAACAGCTGAGGGGTTCTCTGACAAGAGAATCCCTACAATCATGTTAAAGTTGGTTTTCAGTATGAATGCTAACACCTGGGGAATATCAGCCTGGTGCCAATGCACCCTGTGACCTTGATCCCTGCCTTCCAGACCAAAAGGCCCCAAAACAGCTGATAAAAGCCTATTGGAGGGGAGGTCAAAAGCCACCACAAAGGGATTGTGATCACTGAGATCTTGCCATTGGACCCCACCTTGCCGTAGAAGGTGGCTCACTAAAGCAGACACAAAGACATAATCAATTGTGGTACCCCCCACCAATAAACATGGGAGCTTGGGTCCCCAACTTAACAACCTGTTCTGAGGTATTAATCAGCCCCATGTCTAGCAGAGCATTAGTCAGCATCACAACTCGTGTGTCCAGGGATGCCTCACTGATAGTAAAACACTCCTCCCGATCAAAAGGATTGTCTATGGTTGGGTATCCATGAATCTTAACATTAAAATCCCCTGCCACAATTACACAAAAACATTTGAAATAGATTCCATCCTTGACTTCAGTGAGTGCAGGGCAGAAAAGAGTGCCGTAGTTTGACATCCTGACTCCCACACAGCACTATAAAAATGAACGAGTAAGACATTTAGGCCCTCGTTACAACCCTGGCGGTTGGTGATAAAGTGGTGGTAATACTGCAACAGGCTGGCGATAAATACCGACAAATTATGACCATGGCGGAAACAGCACAGACAGACAGCCACTTTAATACACGACCACCAACGCAGAATCAACAGGCACCACAGCGGTATCCGCCTACAGCCAGGCGGAAGCCAATGTTCCGCCCACTGTATTAAGACACAGGAAACCACCACCTTTTCTGGAGCGGTACCAATGACATCAAAAGCCTGATGGAAACAGATCTCAGAAGTCAGAGGACTCATCTGTGGAGACTCAGGGAAGAACCACGACGCCATGGAGCCCGAGCTGCACATATTCCCAGTGTTGATTTACGTCCTGCTCCATCACGAACACCAATGACAGAGAAGATGACCATGGTGAGTTCAGCCGCCTAGCACACGGGGGGGGAGGAAAAAGAGAGTGACACACACACGCAACACGCAACACCCCCACCCCCAACACCATACAAACAAGCAGATGCAGCAACATAACATATTTTCTCCGTACCCCTCAGGAATAATGCAAGGATAACTCCAATAGATAAAAGTGAGTGTAATGAGATAAAATAGTAACAATAAGTGCATCCAAATCAAAAAGTATATACATATTTACAAATAAAGGGACACTGCCCAGTCCTGAATGTTCGTGGGCCACAGGGCCACATTACAAAGTCCAAGGCCACACTTCACTCCTGCAGCAACACAGACAGAACACTGCAGGGGAATCAGGTCGAAAATAGGCAGGCACCTCAGGGGGACAGGGAACGGGTGGCACCTCAGCCGGCAGATGGTACAACTCCACTGGTCCTGGAGGGGGTAACATGCCCTGTGCTTTGCCTTGGAGAGTGCAAGGCTACAGTTTCTCAAGTGGGTGACTTGCCCACTGGCTCTGGGAGAAACATGCCCTGTGCTTTGTCCTGGGGAGTGCAACACCACATCTCTCATGTGGATGGCTTCTCCACTGGTTCTGGAGAGGGCATCGTACCCTGTGAGCTTCATCCTGGGGAGGATGGGGTGAGTGGATGGCATCTCCACTGGTTCTGGAGGGGGCATCTTGCCCTGTGATCTTCCTCCTGGGGAGGATGGGGTGAGTGGGTGTCATCCCCACTGGTTCTGGAGGGGGCATTGTGCCCTGTGATGCAGATCTTGAGTAGTGCAAGGTCACAGTCTCTCAGGTGGATGTCATATTCACAGGATTTGCAGGGGGCATGCTGCACAACACCCCATGGAGGCAAGTCTACAGAATGTCCGCCAGTGGTGACGGCTGTTCAGTGGTGGCAGTGTCGTTGATGCTGCTGGTGCTAGTTGTGGGGGGAGGCCCCAGCCCATCACCTGCTGCCTCAGACGGCTGCCCACTGGTGCTGCTGCTGCTGGTGCTAGTTGTGGGGGAGGCCCCAGCCCATTCCCGGCAGCCTCAGACAACTGCCCGCTGGTGTTGCTGCTGCTGGTGGTGGTGCTGGTAGCGGTGCTGCTGGCGGAGCTGGTGGTGCTGGTGGGGGGAGGCTCCAGCCCATCCCCTGCAGCCTTGGAAGGCTGCACCACCATGGTTGGTGGTGTGGGCTCCAACAGAGTCCCAGCACCAGCCCCCTTGTACCTTACGGCCAGCTGGTGCAGGCCCCTTGCCCTTCCTGCTAGCAGCTGGGGATGGCTCCTTGCTCCTATTGGCAGCAGCTGGGGATGGCTACTTGCTCCTTTTGGCAGCAGCTGGGGATGGCTCCTTGCCCTTCCTTGCTGCAGCTGGGAGTAGTTCCTTGCCTTTCCTTCCTGCAGCTGGGGCTGGCTCCTTGCCCTTCCTTGCAGCAGCTAGGGGTAGCCCATTGCCCTTCCTTGAAGCACTTGGGCAGGCACCCTTTCCGTCTGGGTGGCTGGGATCCTTTCCCACCTGGAGTTGCCGTAGACACTACTGTGCCCGTGAACTGGGTGGTTGAGGTGCATGCCTAGGTTTTGACCACCCTGGACTGACGTGAAGGACGGGGAGGAGGAGGGGAGGGAAGAGGTCAACGGTGGAGAGGAAAAGCTTCTTAGGGACATTGGGGCAGGAAGAGGGAGAAGGTGTGGGGGGTGGAGGAAGAGGGAGTTGTTGTAGGAGGTGTCAGTCTGCTGTGTTTGGGTGCAGGTACATGGGCTGGATGCTGTTGTGAGATCGATGGCTGTTGGGTGTCTGAGTGCTTGCGTTTGTGTACTTTGGGAGGAGGGGGCACAGAGACAGTGGGAGAGGACACGGGGACGTCTGCAAAGATGTGGGGGTGGTGACTACCAGTGAGGTGTGTGTTCTGATAGCTGTGCTGGTGATGGAGGTAGTAGATGAGGATGTAGTGCATGCAGGTGTGAGAGGAGAATCAACTGGGAGGGAGGTGGATGAGGAGGAGGAGGGGGCCACAGTGGAGGGAGTGGATGCTGGTAGGTCTGCATCTGGATGGTGTTTGTGTGAGTGACTGTGGGATGAAGTGTGGTGCTTGTGTTTGCCATGTCCACTCTTGTGTGTTGTCCTGTGTGCATGCTCGTCTGCCTGTGTGCTTGGGATAGGTTGGGGTTGAGGGGAATGGGACTGGGATGGGGAAATTGGAGGTGGGGAGGGTGAAAACAGGGACAATGGCTGCCATCAGAGAGGAGGCCAGAGCCAGGATTGATCTCTGTTCGGTCGCCAAGGCAGTGTGAATGCCCTCCAGAAAATGCATAGGACTGTTGCATTTGGGCTGCCAGCCCCTGTATGGCATTCACAATGGTTGACTGCCCAACAGAGATGGATTGCAGGAGGTCAATAGCCTCCTCACTTAGAGCATCAGGGCTCACTGTGGCAGGGCCTGAGGTGCCTGGGGCGAAGGAGATGCCCACCCTCCTGGGTGGGGCTGCTGGGACGGCGGTGCTAGTACAGTGCGTGGCGGCTGTACCTGTAGCTGGGGTGGGCACAGAGATGTCCGCCACCACCAGGGAGCTTCCATCAAAGGAGGTATTTGTGTCCGAACGGTCCCCTCCAGTCTCCGCCGTGCTGCTCCCCTCACCCTCCGTCCCACTGGTGACCTCACCGCCTGTGGGATGCAGCTCCCTCCGTCACCAGTGCCTCTGCTCCTCTGCCGGATGATGCTAATGCACATAAGGACAAGATGACAAAACAAAAACGGGAGGGAGAGACAAAGGATACACTTGGTCAATAACGGCACCAAAACCACTGTTGGCGTACAGAACACACTCACGCTCAGGGAACAGCCCTACCGCTAGGCAATGCACTACCAGTTACAATGCTGGTCACCATGCCATGGGTAGGGACAAATAGTGCCAACCGCACACACCCCTGCCCAGTAGCGGATGCCTACTAGCTAGGTTGGAGGAATTTCACATCAGAACCCTGCCCAACATGGGACCTACTCTGCAATGTCAGCCCTGGCCCAGGGGCACCCAGAGGCCCACATGCCCCACCTGGATACCACCCCACCAGGCGTAAGTAGTAATGAAGGGCACTGTACTTACCCCCTTGTTGCTGCTGTGATGCACCCAAGCGCCCATCCAGCTCTGGATAGGCCACTGGCAGTATGCGGGCCATCAGGGGGGTCAGGTTTTGACGGGCACCCCTTCCTCGTTGGGATGCCATCCCCAGCTGGTCCTCCACCGTCTTCTGTGCCCAGCATCTGAGGTCCTCCCACCGTTTGTGACAGTGGGTGCTCTGCCTGCTGTAGACCCCCAGGGTCTGCACGTCCTTGGCGATGGCGCGCCATAAACCCTTCTTTTGATGGGCGCTGACCTGCAGAGGAAATAGACACAGGGAAAGGTATTAGTCAGTCTGTCCTGCCTGTTACACTCATGGCCCACCATGCCATTTAACATCCCCATTAGCACAGACATGCCCCAGCATACATGCTGCACAGGGCCCATCCACCAACCCCCCACATGAGGTCTTTACACACACCACTCCATACATTCATGCCTGTGCATCCTACTCACAGTGTACTCACCTGTTGGTCTGGAGGCCCATACTGCAGTCGGTACTGGGGTAGGACCCCATCCACCAGTCTCTCCAACTCCGCTGAGGTGAAGGCAGGGCCCCTTTCCCCAGTCACATGAGCCATAGTAGTTTCCAGACACAGGTCACAGCAGCACATGCAGTGAAGGTCCTCTCCTGTTGAGGTCAGGTACCAAGTGAGTGAACAGATACAAAATGGCGGTGACGTCCACTGCGGTGCATACCGTCACCGCTGGCCTACATCACCATTGGCCACTGTACCCCATAAGGCCCAATGATAACCAATGAGGAGTTGCACGGCGGTTCCCGACCGCCTCCCACAACGGCGCACAACGTCAGCGGAATTACCTTATTTCCACCTGTCCCTCCATACTGGACAGGAGGATGATATTTCAGGGGGTGAGCAGGCCATGGATCCTAACTGCATCACAGTTCACAATTTCACATTCTGGACATCTGCCACTAAAATATTGTAACAATCACAATATGCATTGAACTGTAGTGGTTACAATGTACAGATAATGACCAGCTGCTCACTCTGTTGCCCTATAGATTGCAACCGTGACGGATGAATAGGAGATGGACACCCCCCCCATGTACAGACCTCTTGTGGACTTGGCAACAATGGAGGACAGGCACATTATCCTCACCTACAGACTTGTCAGGGCCACAATAACAGAGCTGTGTGCCCAATTGGAGCCTGACCTGATATCTGCTATCCGTCACCCCACTGGGATCCCCCCTCTTGTGCAGGTGCTATCAGTACTCCATTTTTTGGCAACAGGTTCTTTCCAAGTGACAGTGGGCTTGGCAGCAGGAATGTCACAGCCAATGTTCTCAATAGTGCTGACCAGAGTGTCGTCTGCCCTGATTAAACACATGTTCAGCAGCATCATTTTCCCCCAGGTGGAGGATTTGGCCACAGTGAAGGCTGACTTCTATGCAATGGGACATATCCCCAACATCATTGGTGCGATTGATGGGACACATATTGCATTTGTCCTCCCCCCGGCAAAATGAACAGGTCTTCAGAAATCGAAAAAGTTATCACTCGATGAATGTGCAGATGGTGTGTTTGGTGGACCAGTACATCTCCCATGTCAATGCTAAGTATCGAGGCTCGGTGCATGATGCTCGTATCCTGAGGAATAGCAGCATCCCAAATGTGATGGCCCAACTCCAGAGGCACAGGGTGTGGCTAATAGGTGAGCCCTGATTCGCATCCAGTGGATGTTGGTGTATGGGTATGGTGTGGGCCATAAGGGATAGTGTGTGGCTGACTGTTGTCCCTCGATATTTTCAGGTGACTCTGGTTACCCCAACCTATCATGGCTACTGACCCCTGTGAGGAATCCAAGGACAAGGGCTGAGGAACGTTGCAATGAGGCACATGGGTGAACCAGAAGGATCATTGAACATACCTTCGGCCTACTGAAGGCCAGGTTTCGGTGCCTCCATATAACAGGTGGATCCCTGTGCTACTCACCCAAGAAGGTCTGCCAGATGATCGTGGCATGTTGCATGTTGCACAACCTTGCCTTTAAATGCCATGTGCTTTTTCTGCAGGAGGAGGAGGCTGGAGATGGGCGTGTGGCAGCAGTGTACCCTGTGGACAGTGAAGATGAGGAGGCAGAGGATGAGGATAAGGACAACAGAAGTGCAATCATTCATCAATACTTCCAATGACACACAGGTAAGACTGTTATTTCACATTTCATTGACAGTTTAATATGTGACATTGTCACTGGCAGGCTGTGAATTCCTACTTCTATTCCCACTCACTGTACCCATTGGCATCTCTTTGTGCAGATGTTGGTGCCCCACTATTGCTCCTGGTGTGTTCACTGCAGCCAAGTACAGGTCTTTCCTATGTTAACATTACTGTACAGTTGAATTGCAAGGTTTAAAGCATGTTAAATGAATACACACTTAAATAATTTGACATACTCCATACTTGTATTTTTTCAAAGTGTGTTTATTGCAGTCCTCTGACGAAAAGGGGGAAGTGCTATAGGCTGGGGTGATGATGGAGGAAAGTCCAGGTTAGAGTCCAAGGGGACATAGGAAGGGGAGCAATGGCAATTCAAGGTGGACAGGGTGACAGAGTGGGACACAAGGGTGACAATCAGGAGAGTCTGATTTCCTGGCAGGGGTCTTGGCAATAGTCTCTGGCTTCTGCCTGGATCGCAGGGAAGGTTTGTGGGGTGGTTCTCTTTCTGCATGGGGAGGGGTGCTGGTGGCCTGTTGGTCCTGTGGCAGGGCCCCTGTCCACTAGCGGCAGCAGAGGTGGAGGGCTGTCCAGAAGTCTGGCTAGTGTCAGGGGCCTGCTGGTGTGCCACTGCCTCCCTCATACTGTTGGCCATGTCTGACAGCACCCCTGCAATGGAGACCAGGGTGGTGTTAATGGACTTCAAGTCCTCCCTGATCCCCTAGTACTGTCCCTCCTGCCGTCGCATGCTCTCCTGCATGTTGTCCAGGATGTGGCCCAGCGTATCCTGGGAATGCTGGTATGCTCCCAGGATCGCAGTGAGAGCCTCCTGGAGAGTAGATTCACTGGGCCTGTCCTCCTCCGGGGCACAGCAGTCCTCCCAGCTCCCCTGTCGCCCTGTGCCCCTGTGCCCTAAACTGTGTGCCCACTGCCACTGACCCCAGGTCCCTGATTGTCCTGGGTTTGTGGGGTCCCTGATTGTCCTGGGTTTGTGGCGTGCCCTGGGGTCCCTGTAGTGGTGGACACACTGCTGATTGATGTGTCCTGGGGACAGAGGTATGAGCCTGCTGTGTGGGTGCTATGGTGGTGTTTCCTGAGGGGGGGCTCTGTGGTGGTGTGAGACTGTGACTGTCCGGGGGTCCCTGATGGGCCAGGTTGGTCATCCAGATCCAGGCGACCAGAGCTGCTGTCATCACTGTGGGCCTCTTCTGTGGGAGAGTGGATGTTGCTGGCACCTCTTCTCCGGTGACATTGGCTGGGATACCTGTGGGGATGTAAATGCAGTGTTATTGTTTCTGTGTGTGACATATTGTGTATGGGTGGGTTGCCCTATATGGTTGTTATTGCCCTGGCAGCTTTGCCTTGTGTGAGTTGTTATTTGGTGGGCTAGTTGATTGTCTCTAGTGTGCATGTTGTACGGATAGGTGTCCATGCAGGGCTGTGAGTGGTCTCCATGCATGCAGTACTTGGCATTGGGATGAGTGGGTTGTGATGGTAGGGTGTGTGGGAGGTGGTGGAGTGATGGGAGTGAGGGTGAGGGTATGTGATGGCATGCAGGTAGGGGGGTGATAGTAGTATTGAGTTGACTTATCAGAGTCCAGTCCTCCTCCTACTCCTGCCAGGCCCACAGTATGCAGGATTGCCAAGACTTGCTCCTCCCATGTTGTTAGTTGTGGGGGAGGAGGTGGGGGCCCACCACCAGTCCTCTGTACTGCGAGCTGGTGTCTTGCTGAAATGGAACGCACCTTCCCCCGTAGGTCGTTCCACCTCTTCCTTATGTCATCCCTTGTTCTGGGGTGCTGTCCCACGGTGTTGACCCTGTCCAGGATTCTCCGCCATAGCTCCATCTTCCTAGCAATGGATATCTGCTGCACCTGTGATCCAAATAGCTGTGGCTCTACCCAGATGATTTCCTCCAGCGTGATCCTTAGCTTCTACTCAGAGAATATGGGGTGTCGTTGTGGTGCCATGGGTGTAGTGTGAGTGGTGTGGGTGAGGATGTGTAGGGTGATGTTTCGGGTGTGATGTAAGGTGCGTGGGTGGTGTATAGGTGATGGTGTTCTGTGGCTCTGGTTGTGTGGGTGCTCTTGCTGTCTCTCTGCTGGCAATTATTGGTATTGGTAAAGGGTTGTGGGTAATGTGGGTGTGTGTTTTATAGTGGTGTGGGTGGGGTGTGTGTATGAGTGTCAGGTGTGTGTGATTTGAATTGTCCAATGTGGTGTTGTTTTGTATGTGTGTGTGTATTTTGAGTTCGACGGTATGTACCGCCAATGGTTTACCACCATTGAATTCCGCTGTGGTGATTCGTGGGTCATAATGTTGTGGGCATTGTTCTGTTGGCGTAACAGTGTGGGTTTTGATATTGCCAGTTTACCACTAACCTTTGAGCTGGCGGATTTTTGTGTGTGGCTGTATAGTGACGGATTAGTGTGTGTGTGTCATAATATGGTTAGCGGCGGTGGTATGTTGGCGGCAGTCAGGATGGCGGTAAGTGGGATTTACCGCCAATGTCATAATGAGGGCCTTAATTTGTTGGGAAAAACCTCTGAAACAATTAAAATTCCCTGATGATAACATCGAATATGAAATGCTCTATAAATCTTAGAAATGCGAACAAGGGTCACTAGGCCTGCCTTGGATCAACAGCCAGGTGCTCGAGCAGCTGGGTCAGCAAATCTTAAGAAACCATCCCATTCAGCTTCCCCCTCCGACCATGTCTCTTGCAGCAGGATAAAATCCAAAAATGTACCTCACCCAATGAACATCCTGAAGCTTGGAATCATACCCTGCAATATTCCAAGAAATGAATAAAGTCAGGGGCAGCAAAATCCTTAACAGAAATCACCTCAGGAGTTGGGAATCAAATCAAATCAAATCATTAACATTTATAAAGCGCTCTACTCACCCGTGCGGGTCTCAAGGCGCTAGGGGAAAAAGGGGGGGTTATCGCTGCTCGAACAGCCAGGTCTTTAGGAGTCTCCGGAAAGCAGAGTGGTCCTGGGTGGTCCTGAGGCTGGTGGGGAGGGAGTTCCAGGTCTTGGCCGCCAGGAAGGAGAAAGATCTCCCACCCGCCGTGGAGCGGCGGATGCGAGGGACAGCAGCGAGTGCGAGGCCAGAGGAGCGGAGGAGGCGGGTGGGGACGTAGAAGCTGAGGCGTCTGTTGAGGTATTCCGGTCCCTTGTCGTGGAGGGCTTTGTGTGCGTGGGTGAGAAGTCGGAAGGTGATCCTTTTGCTGACTGGGAGCCAGTGCAGGTGTCTCAGGTGTGCGGAAATGTGGCTGCTGCGGGGTATGTCGAGGATGAGGCGGGCCGAGGCGTTTTGAATGCGTTGCAGGCGATTTTGGAGTTTGGCTGTGGTCCCGCGTAGAGGGTGTTGCTGTAGTCCAGGCGGCTCGTGACGAGGGCGTGGGTCACGGTTTTTCTGGTGTCGGCGGGGATCCAGCGGAAGATCTTGCGGAGCATGCGGAGGGTGAGGAAGCAGGCGGAGGACACGGCATTGACTTGCTTGGTCATGGTGAGAAGAGGGTCCAAGATGAAGCCGAGGTTGCGGGCGTGGTCTGTGGGGGTTGGTGCGGTGCCGAGGGCCGTGGGCCACCAGGAATCGTCCCAGGTGGACGGGGTGTTGCCGAGGATGAGGACTTCCGTTTTTTCAGAGTTCAGCTTTAGGCGGCTGAGCCTCATCCAATCTGCGACGTCCTTCATACCCTCTTGTAGGTTGGTCTTGGCGCTGGCGGGGTCCTTGGTGAGGGAGAGTATAAGTTGGGTGTCGTCGGCGTAGGAGGTGATGATGATGATGTCGTGCTTGCGTACGATGTTGGCGAGGGGGCTGATGTAGACATTGAAGAGTGTCGGGCTGAGTGATGAGCCTTGGGGTACGCCGCAGATGATCTCGGTGGGTTCTGAGCGAAACGGAGGGAGGTAAACTCTTTGGGAACGGTTTGAGAGGAAGGAGGCGATCCAGTCCAGGGCCTGGCCTTGGATTCCGGTGGAGCGGAGGCGGGTGATTAGGGTGCGGTGACAGACGGTGTCAAAGGCAGCTGAGAGGTCGAGCAGAATGAGGGCGACTGTTTCACCGTTGTCCATCAGGGTTCTGATGTCGTCAGTGACTGAGATGAGGGCGGTTTCAGTGCTGTGGTTGGTTCGGAATCCGGTTTGTGAGGGGTCGAGCAGGTTGTTGTCTTCCAGGAAGGTGGTCAGCTGTTTGTTGACGGTCTTCTCTATTACTTTGGCTGGGAAAGGCAGAAGAGAGATGGGGCGGAAGTTTTTCAGGTCGCTCGGGTCAGCCGTAGGTTTCTTTAGTAGGGCGTTGACTTCAGCGTGTTTCCAGCATTCGGGGAAGGTAGCAGAGGAAAAAGAAGAGTTGATGACGGTCTGGAGGTGCGGGGCGATGATGTCGTCGGCTTTGTTAAAGATGAAGTGCAGGCAGGGGTCCGAAGGGGCGCCGGAGTGGATAGAGTTCATGATGGATTTGGTTTCTTCCGTGTTGATGTGGGACCAGTTGTTGAGGGTGATGGCCGTGGATGCCGGTTCGGTGGTGTTTGGTTGGGTCTGGTGTCCGAAGCTGTCATGGAGGTCGCTAATCTTGCGATGGAAGAAAGTGGCGAGGGATTCGCACAGATCCTGTGAGGGAGTGACGGCGTTGGCGTTGGCGCTGGGGTTGGAGAACTCCTTGACGATGCTGAAGAGTTCTCTGCTGTTGTGTCTGTTTTTGTCCAGTCTGTCGGTGAAAAAGTTCCTATTGGCGGCGCGGATCAGGTGGTGGTGTTCGCGGGTAGCGTTCTTGAGGGCGGTCATGTTGTCAGCGGTACGGTCCTTGCGCCAGGCTTTCTCAAGGGCGCGACAAGTTTTCTTTGATTCTTTGAGGGTGTCAGAGAACCAGAGAGGTTTTTTGGTGTTGGTCTGTCGATGCGTGCGTTTGAGGGGAGCAAGGATGTCTGCGCAGTTGGGGATCCAGTTTGTGAGGTTGAGGGCTGCGTCGTTGGGGTCGGTGGTGAGGGTGGGTTGGTTGGCGGCGAGTGCGGAGAAGAGTTGCTCTTCGGGGATCTTGTTCCACTGTCGACGAGGGATCGGTTGGGTGCGGAGGTGGCGGGTCTCGCGTCGGAATGTGAAGTGGACGCAGCTGTGGTCGGTCCAATGTAGGGCGGAGGCATGGCTGAAGAAGACGTGTTTGCTGGCGGAGAAGATGGGGTCAAGCGTGTGTCCGGCGATGTGGGTGGCGGTGTTCACCAGTTGTTTGAGGCCGAGGTTGGCGAGGTTGTCGAGCAGGGTGGTGGTGTTGGGGTCGTTGTTTTGTTCCAGATGGAAGTTGAGGTCACCTAGGAGGATGTAGTCCGGCGAGGCGAGGGCGTGCGGGGAGATGAAGTCGGCGATGGCGTTGCTGAGAGGGGCGCGTGGCCCGGGAGGACGGTAGATGAGGGATCCTCTGAGGGTGGTCCTCGGATCGGTGCGAATCTGAAAATGCAGGTGTTCAGCGGCGAGAGGGGTGTCTTCGGTGGAGGTGGTGACGCTGATGGAGTCTTTGAAGACGATGGCGATACCTCCTCCTACCTGGTTGGTGCGGTCTTTTCTGGAGATCTTGTAGCCTTCGGGGATGGCAGTGGCGATGTCAGGGGCCGAGGAGGCGTTCATCCAGGTCTCCGTGATGAAGGCGACGTCCGGTGCTATGGAGTCCAGGAGGTCCCAGAGTTCAACGGCGTGTTTGTGGACGGAGCGAGCGTTGACTAGGATGCACTTGAGGTGGTTGATGGCGCGTAGGCTTGTGGTCGTGGTTGTTGCGTGGTGGAAGGTGCGTTTGCAGGAGTTGCAGGCGAAGGGTCCATGGGTGCGTTTGGGGTGAGCTTGGAAGCAAGTGTTGGAGCGTCCTGGGTTGAGGGCTTGGAGGGTGGTGGGGTCGTAGCGGGTCAGCGGGGCTTGGAAGAGCTGGGGACCAGGGGTCGTGGCGCTGGGCGCGGGACAGGCGCAGACGGGCTTGCCTCTGGCGCGCCCGCTGCGCGCGCCCGCTGCACAGTCGCGCAGCGGCCGCCATATGAGGTAGGAGGGGGGGAGGGGTCAGGTGGGGGCGAATGGGAGCTGGGGGGCGGGGGCGTGCAGGAGGTCGCGGCGGGAAAGCGCGAGGGAGGGGGGGACAGGTAGAGTGAGAAAAGCTGGGGGAGGGGGGTTTAAGGGTGGAGGGGGGTGAGTGTTAGGAGGTTTAGGAGATAAGGGAGAAAGATAGGAGTAGGGTTGAGAAGATAGGGGAGGGGGGGTTGTAAAGGTGGGTGAGGGTGAGAGGTAGAGTGAGAGGATAGGAAGATAGGTAATAGAGGGGGTGAGGGAGGGGGGGAGAGATAGAGAAATAGATAGAGAAAATTGATAGATAGGGAAATCGATAGATAGGGAAATAGATAGAGAGATAGGAAGATAGGAGGAGGTGGAGAGTGAGGGAGTTAGATAGTGGGATAGAGAGATAGGTAGATAGGAGGAGTGAGGGAGGTAGATAGTGAACGGGTTAGATAGGGGAGATAGAGAGGGGGATGCGAGTGGGGGAGTTGGATGAGGCAGGAGCAGGAGGGCAGGCGCGGGGAGAAGAGGACGGAGGAGGCAGAAGAGCCGAAGTCAGAAGACAAGAAGAACAGAAGACAAGAAGACAAGAAGACAAGAAGAACAGAAGAACAGAAGAACAGAAGAACAGAAGACCGGAAGGAGAGAAGAAAGGAAGACCGGAAGGAGAGAAGAAAGGAAGATCAGAAGACCGGAAGGAGAGAAGAAAGGAAGACCGGAAGAACACAGAAGAACACAGAAGAACACAGAAGAAGATACAGAAAACGAAGAACAGAGGGCAGAAGACCACAGAAGAAGATGAGGAAGAAGAGAAGTAGAGTGAAGACGGGGGAAAGAAGAGTACAGAAGAAGATTACAGACGAGGAGCGAGGAGGAAGAACAGAAGAACAGAGAAGAAGAAAAGAAGAAAAGAAGCAGGAGCAGGAGAGAGGGTGAGTAGCGCGGGGCAGAGCGAGGGGCTGGGAGGGGGGGGTACTTACTGTGAGGTGGGTCTCAGGAACTCAGGAACCTGGAGGAGCTGCAGCGGCAGGGGGAGCGACCTACCCTTGGGTCCTTTATTATCACCATAGGAGCACTCAAAGTGACCTGGGCAACTAGCCCGGTTTAAGGGTCAATCAGTTTCCACTAAGCCAGAAAAAAATGGAAATCTGTTGATCAGGCTAAGCAGGGCCTGGGCACCACACAAGCTAGGCACCACTTGAGCATGAGAAACTTCATGAATAATGGTGTGCCAATTGCATCACGAAAGGAAAGGTCTGTTGAGTAAGAAGAAATCAGGTGGCAGACTAACCCTGGGTATCTGCAGATTACTACAATACCTCCTTTCCCAGTCTTAGCTGACGGGCCAAGCCACCTAATCCTTCTAGCAAATAAAGGGGGTCATTCCGACCCTGGCGGTAAATACCGCCAGGGCCGGGGACCGCGGGAGCACCGCCAACAGGCTGGCGGTGCTCCCTTGGGCATTCTGACCGCGGCGGTTCGGCCGCGGTCAGAACAGGAAAACCGGCGGTCTCCCGCCGGTTTTCCGCTGCCCTGGGAATCCCCCATGGCGGCGCAGCTTGCTGCGCCGCCATGGGGGATTCCGACCCCCTCACCGCCATCCTGTTCCTGGCGGTTCCGCCCGCCAGGAACAGGATGGCGGTGAGGGGTGTCGTGGGGCCCCCGTAAGAGGGCCCCACTTTGTATTTCAGTGTCTGCATTGCAGACACTGAAATACGCGACGGGTGCCACTGCACCCGTCGCACATCCTCCACTCCGCCGGCTCCATTCGGAGCCGGCATCCTCATGGAGGGCTGTTTCCCACTGGGCTGGCGGGCGGCCTTTTGGCGGTCGCCCGCCAGCCCAGTGGGAAACCCAGAATGACCGCCGCGGTTACAGTCTTCTGGCGGTTCCCTCCAGGCGGGCGGCTCCCGCCGCCCGCCGGGGTCAGAATGACCCCCAAAATGTCCTCGAAGTCTCTAAAATTGAAATCACAATTTTTACCCAGCCAGTGTCCAGCCTTATTTTTCAGCTGAAGTGTGAATGCTTGTGAATCAGATGACAGCAAAGGAACATTTGTAAGGATAACAACGTAGGGAGCACAATGCAGAGGTAGCTCCAACCTTGAAAACAGAGCTAAAGTGATATTTGCACCCTCTACCAACCACAATACAGGTTGATCCCCTGGATAGGCCTGATAATACTGCTGTTAGTAGAAAGATCACTAGCTAGGCCCAGCGGACTCAATAACCACTTGGCAATGGGTATGGATGGCAAGATTCTCCAAGTTAGTTAGAGACAGCTGTAAGATCTGACCAGTCAAAATCTCACTGGAAGATGAGATACCTATCAGAGGAGAATCTACTTCTGAGTGAGAGCTGACCATACCATTAGATCCAGGCACAGTAGAATCACATGGTTGGTCCTGCTAAGCCCCCATACTAGAGTACAGCAAAGAAATTGCTGCCTCCAAAGAATGTAATTTGTCCTTCTGGCGCCAAGCAGGCTTCCACCATCTCCTTAATTTGGCCCAGAAATTTGTCTACACAGACTGCTTGGGTCTGCCCTAAGGAAGAAGCCTTGTGGAAGCAAAAATGGGCAACCGGGACTGTAGAGACCGAATCAGAATTTGTTTCCCAGCTCATTTCAGTGGTCTTTTCTTTTTCATCAGTGGGCTGCTGCAGCTAGGGAGCGTGGCAGTAAGATCATTGGTCATACCTGTACAACAAGCAGAGACACCCCCTGATACAGCATCCAGCACTTCCACCATGGGGGGGCTGTAGGAGGCTGGCCTGGTTTGTAGTGAGTACCAAAGGTACCTACACCTTATACTAGGTCCAGTTATCCTTTATTAGTGAAATGTAGTCAGCGTCTAGTAGCTAGGCTGTCTAGAGGTAGCTGTAGCTGAGCAGCTAAGACTGAACTAGGAGACATGCAAAGCTCTTGTAATACCACTGTATTCACACAGTACTCACACACATGAAAGAAAATACTCAGTGTTACAAAAATAAAGGTACTTTATTTTGGTGACACAAATGCCAAAAATACCTTAGAGACTATACTCCCTTAAGAGGTAAGTAATATACACAATATATACACTTGTATCTGAAAACAGGTAAGTAAACAGAAAACAGTGCAAATAGTGAAAATCACAATAGGTTGCAATGGGCTTAGGGGGAACACAAACCATATACTAAAATAGTGGAATGCGAAAGATGGTTTCCCACCTAGGCAAGTGGAGTGTGTAGAGGGGCACTGGGAGTGCAAGAAAATACCAAAGGTAAGTAATAGACCCCACCCCAGAGCCCAGGGAAACAGGAGTAAAGCACAGCAAGTTTCCTGAAACACACAAGAAGTCGTGATAGAAGATTATGCCAGAACCAGAAGAGACTGCAAGATACCAACAATGGATTCCTGGACCTGAAGACCTGTTGAAGAAGGGGACAAAGTCCAAGAAGCACTGAAGAGTTCAGGGAGAACAGGAGCTCCTGCTAACCCGGATGAAGGTGCATCGGGGGGCGTGGCTAGCCTGCCGGCAAGATGGCCGTCACCTCGTGAGGCTCTGCTGGGATTCGGGCATAATCCTTCATTTCTCCTGTTGCAGCGGCTGCTACTGCGCTCCCTTGGTTGGATAAGCCCTAGCGGGTGCTAGTGCTCCCGTACTTTGCTGTTCCGGGGCCGGTGGAGGCTTTTCGGCGGCCAGCTGCGACTAACCGGGGGGTGGGCTCGGGCCCCTGCGTTGCTGCCTGCTGGATCCTGGAGAGGCCTGCGGGGAGGTGCTGCCGCCGGCTGCGTGGTGGGAACGGCCGGAGGAGAGGTGATTTTACTGCGGGCCGGTTTGGCGGTCAAATCGGGCTGCGGCCCCGCTGCCCTGTGGAGTGCAGCGATTACCTGCCCTTGGCGCCGGCAGGTTGTACAGCACCCGGCGGGTCTGGGTGCCTGGGTGGCCCCTCTGAGGCCTGTCTGCCCCCAGAGGACACCGGCTGGGGCGGCTACCCCGGACTTGGAGGTTGGGCGAGGTCTCTTCTGCTGCCGATGGAGCCTGGACACGGCCCTTGCATTCGGGCTGGGGGCTCGCTCTGGCCTCACCGGTGGTGGCGTTTGGACAAAGGGCCCACCGGGTGGCTCCATCGCCAGTCAGATCGGACCGGGGGGCCGTTTGGGGGTCATTTGGGAGCCGGCGGAGGAGGCCTGATTGGGGGCTTGCCTTTTGTGCCCACTAGCTGTTTGGTGGTGGGCTGCTGATCTAGGGGGTGAGCTGGACCCGGAGGCTACGGATGAGAGGCCCGTTACCTGAGAGATACTGCGCTACTAATGGAGACTACTCCTTGTGATGATACTACCTGTGTGAACTTGGTGCGCTGGCTGCCCCTCTTCAGGAATTGGCGGTGAGTCTCCCCTTGTGGGGTATCGGTGGTTGTCAGTATGGGAAAGACGGAGCAGAGGCAGGCGAAGATCTCCTTTGACGGAGGTAGGAGGAAGGGAGGTGTCTCTGCCTCTCAATCGGGGAAGATGCTGGCAGAGGAAGGGCCTTCGGACACATCAATCAAAGCCATGTTCCTAGATCTAAAAAACAGCTTAGCTGGCATAGACGCTAAACTTGATCACTTAACTGAACAAATGGACCGCATCAAGGCCAGGGTGTATGATCACGATGCTCGCTTTGACCAATCAGAGGCGCTCACTTTGGAGTTGGAGGATCACCGGCATGGAGAACGAGAACAATTGTTGCAGATGGAACGGGTGCTGGAGGTAATACGCAATAAAAATGAAGATTTGGAAGCATGGTCGCGCCACAACAACATCAGAATGATTGGTTTCCCGGAACCCACGGATATGGGCAGGATGGAGGACTTCATGGAGAAAATGTTTGCGGACCTCTTTCCTAGAGAGCTTTCCCGGGTGCTGGTGGTGGAGAGGGCCCACAGGTCACTCGGGCCGTGGCCTCCGCCTGGGACCCTGCCGCGACCCATTATTATCCGCCTGTTGAACTACTGCAACAGAGATGCTGTGCTTCGGTTGGCCAGGGAAAGACGCCCGGTGATCTATAAGAACTCTGAGCTGAAATTTTTCTGGATTACACTTCAAGTGTGCAGGCGGCGCCCAGGGCCTCCTGCCGATTAAATGCTTGCATAGTTTGACTGATGCTAGATTTTCTCGTATTTATCCTGCGAAGCTCCGAGTACAGCATGGAGGCACATTGCATTTCTTTACGGACCTGAAGTTGGCGGCTAAATTTGTTAAAACGATTCCCCGTAGGTCTGTGACTGTGAGTGAGGATGACTCTGGAGCTGAACGTGCAGTCCTAAGTGACAATGATTGAATGAACATGGGTGCCGGAAGACCAGTTGGTCTTGATGATTACAAGGGAGCGCTGCTACAGTACCCTTTTTTCTCACTTGCTGCTCTGACATAATACCTGTTTTTTGGGCCCTTTGCCCTCCCTCCCCTGTCCTTGTTTGGATGGCGGGTTGAGTGGCCAGCCTTACAGCCCATGGATGAGTCCTGTCACTATGTTATGGGTTTTCGGTTGGTTTTCTGTGGGTCCGGGGGGGTGGATCTTAGCTTTGACCCGTTTGGGGGGTCTGCGTGGGTGAGGGGTGGGTCTGTTCACAATTTATTTTCTTTTTGTTTCCTTGTCCTTTTTCTTTTGCTTGCTCTGTCTATGTGCGGATGATGGGCATAAGGGGATGGCATGGTGGTATGGAGTTCTGGCTTTGATGCTTCGATGGCGCTGGGGAGGGTGATGTCGATACGTTGTCTCACCTGGAATGTGCGTGGCTTGAATGACGGGTCAAGGTGCGGCTCATGTCTGTTTATGCTAAGCGTCAGAAAATATATATATGCATGCTGCAGGAGACTCATTTGGTGGCGGCTACGCTGAATTGCTTGAAAGCTGGATGGATTGGTGAATGTCATGGCACGGTGTTTTCGCGGTATGCGTAGGGGACTGCAATGGCGCACCCAGCGGGTAATAGTGGATCCGAATGGGCGCTATGTTTTGTTGAGTGGAACGCTACTGGATAGGCCTTGCAGGCTTGTCTCGGTCTATGGCCCTAATGTTGACGACCCTGAATCTTTCTGCGAGGTCTGGCGCTTGGTCGACTCGATGGGTGGTGGCGCTGTGATTTGGGGAGGAGACTTTAATATGGTCCTGCATCCGTAGAGGGATCAGGAAAGTTTGTTGAGAGCGCGACACTCCTCCGCTGCTAATGCTTTGTTGACTGTCATGACTTTCGGCGCCTTGGTTGATATATGGAGGGCGGAACATGGGGATAAGAGGGAGGGCACATGTGTCAACTATGTGCATAATGGCTGGTCCCGTATAGACCGCTGGCTGGGCACGCAAGATGTGGAACTTTGGACACGGTCGGTGGAGCATATGGCCCGAACTCTGTTGGACCACTTCACGGTCAAGTTGGAGTTGGTGGTGCCTGGGGGCCGAGTGCCGCCTTTGCTTGGCGTCTGCCTCAGGGGGCACTCCGGGATGCGGCTTTTCACGAGGAGGTTCGTGAGGTTATCACTCAATATTTTTAGGAGAACAGTGGGTCGGTGGACTCTGCCGGGACACTTTGGGAGGCATTCAAGGTGGTCATTCGTGGAGTGTGTCTTTCGAAGCAACACGGGGTGCTACGATCGCTGCGGCGGGAGCTGGCAGATTTGGAAGCGTGAATTGCTGAGCTGGAGGCAAAACTAGTGGTAGATTGGTCTGGCAACGCGTTGGCAGCTCTGCGGAGTGCAGTATCTCTGTATGAGGAAGCCTCCCTGTTGGAAGTTTGTTTTTTGGGAAGTACGCCAGGGAGAGGCACTATGGCGAGGGAGATAGGGCTAGACGCACGCTGGCGAATATGCTACGTAAGCCCTGGGCTAGCAGTTATGTCACCGAAATAGATGGGTTGGAGGGTGAGCGTGTGGCGGGAATGGATGGACTTATGAAGGTTTTTACTAAATTCTTTATGGATCTGTATTCTGCACCCACCGAGTTGAATGGTGAGGCTGCGCAGGATTATTTCTCCGAGATCAGCTTGGTCTGGTTTTACGATGTGCATAGAGCTTATTTTGATGCACCTTTCTCTGTGGAGGAGGTGAAAGCAGCAATTAGCGGCTTGCCCGGTGATAAGTCCCAAGGACTGGATGGCTTAACCCCTGCATTCTACAAAGAATACTCTGATATTCTAGTTCCTCAACTGTTGGAGGTTTATGCTGAGGTGATGGAGGCTGGGACCCTTCCCCCCTCCCTCTGGGAGGCGCTAATTGTTACGATCCTTAAGCCCGGCAAAGACCTGCATAGCTGTGATTCGTATCGCCCTCTCTCTATGATTAACGTAGATAATAAAATTTTGGCCAAGATGATAGCGGCGCGATTGCAGCCGTTGATGCCAAGGTTGGTGCTCCCTGACCAGTCCGGATTTGTGCCGGGAAGTCGACGAAGCATAATCTGCGAATGTTCTTTGCGGTCGTGGACGTGCATGCGGCGGAGGAGGAGGCGGTCGTGCTGCCAAAATTTCTGTATTTATTTGTGAACCTTCCTCTGGTGCTTACTGCTGGGTTTTTGCGGCGCCTCCGTTCGGCTCTGATAGGACTGGTCTGGGCGGGCGGGCAGCCCAGGATGGCTTGGGAGAAGCTGACGCTGCCCTTTTAGTTGGGTGGCCTTGCTGCCCCCGATTTGGAGCTTTATTATTATTGCGCGCAGGCTTATTTTGCATACTACTGGATTCGCCCTGTGCGCTACTTACCGCATCTCGCGCCTGAGAGCGATGCGGTGTGGCCGGATAGGCTGCCGCGGGTCCTTGGGTGCTTATCCCGGCCCAGGTCTCGTGGTGTGGATATGGTGGCATGTACCTCCAGAGCTTGGGCAGCTTTGTTGCGTCGGTCTGGGGTACGGGAGCCCTTTCCTCCTGCGATGCCGGTGCTAGATGTTGCAGATGAGAGGATGTCCCAGGATGTGTGGTTGCGGGACTTCCTCAATGGCTTGGGCCTGTCTTCTTTAGGAGACTGGTTTGAGGGGGGGTGATTGATCTCCCCGGATACGGCGCTTGGAGATGGAGCTGATAACGCTTTGCTCCGGTTATATGTCCTGGGTGTTAGTGCGATGCTTCGCGTGCAGTTTACGGGTCTCCCGGCAACCCCGAGGATCTGCCAGGCACTGGAGGTGTTGTGGTGTGTGCAGTTGCCGCGTAAACTCATTACTAAGCTGTATGGCTGCTTGCAGGAACAGCAGAGTGACATTGCCATGTCTGCTAAAGCCAGGTGGGAAATGGATGTTGGGGAGGACATTTCTGAAGAAGCGTGGAAGAAATACTGTGCGCACATGAGAACACTGTCACCAAATTATCGGCTGTGGCTTATTCATTTTAAATTCCTACATTGCTTATATTACACTCCTCGAGGTCTCTATGCTATGGGGCTGCGTGCGGATAATAATTGTGAAAGGTGTCGCGCCCCTGAAGCTGATTTTCTGCACTTGGCTTGGTATTGTGGGGACGTGCATGACTTTTGGCTGGAAGTGATGTATGCGATTACAGAGATGACTGGTTTGGATCTGCCCCTCTCCCCTACGCTGGCACTGCTTGGACTGATGGACACAATGCTGTCGGCTTTGTGGAGACTGGTGGTCCTACTGCTGCTGTTGGCTAAGCACAGAGTGGCGATGTGCTGGGGGAGAGGCCGGACCCCGCATGGGGCTGACTGGCTGCAAGATGCTGCGTTCTGCCAGGAGCAGTTAACGATTTTTTGGGAACTGGTTCCTGAGGGCTCTCGCCCGTGGGACATTTGGGCACCCCTGTGCTCCTTTTTGGAGTCTTATAAATTAAATGTTGTGTGCTTATTTTGTTTGGCCACGCGCATGGAGGATCAGCTTCGAGTTGCCGCTCGGCTGCGTCATGTTTGTTTGCTGGGATAGATGACTGTGCCTCCCATGTCCCTCTCTGATGCCCCTTTTCCTTTCTTGCTGGTTGCAGACCTGTTCCTTTCAGTCCTGGGAGCGCTGTAGCATTTAGCCTCTCTCCTTGAGGCGTGTTTCCAATGTTAATCCCAATGGCTAGCACATGTTGTGTTTGATGGAACCTGTTGCATTGAGCACAATGGGATTATTTCCCCTGCTATATCTTATCATTGACTGACTGAAAGACATTTGGGGCCATATTTATACTTTTTGACATTTTACAGCCGGCTAACGTCATTCCAACGCGCCATGCGGGCACCTTATTTATGGAATGACGTTAGCCGGCGCTGCGGACTGGTGTGCGTAAAAAAAAATGACTCACACCAGGCAGCGCCGGCGTATGGGAAAATGGGGGTTGTGCGTCAAAAAATGGTGCAAGTCAGGTCTGAGGCAAAATTCAGGCCTCAAACCGGATTTGCGCCATTTTTCTTGACGCCCAACCTCCATTGACATGACTCCTGTCTTAGCAAAGACAGGGGTCATGCCCCCTTGCCCAATGGCCATGCCCAGGGGACCTATGTCTCCTGGGGCATGGTCATTGGGCATAGTGGCATGTAGGGGGGCCAAAATCAGGCCCTCCTATGCCACAAAAAAAACCTGAAAAAAATACTTACCCGAACTTACCTTTACTTCCCTGGGATGGGTCCCTCCATCCTTGGGTGTCCTCCTGGGGTGGGCAATGGTGGCAGGGGGTGTCCCTGGGGGCAGGGGAGGGCACCTCTGGGCTCCTTCCGAGCCCACAGGTCCCTTAACGCCTGCCCTGACCAGGCGTTAAAAAACGGCGCACATCAGGCTGTGTGCCGTTTTTTAAGGCCCACCCCCTCCTGTGCGTCAAAATGACGCCAGAGTATAAATAAGGGGCACAGGCCTTAAAGTCATTTTTTGGAAGGGAACGCCTACCTTGCATATAATTAACGCAAGGCAGTTTCCCCCTTCCATAAAATGACGCACATGGTGGAATTTTGACACCCGTGGGGTCGGGCGTCAAAGTATACATATGGGGCAGGGTTTGCGCCGATTGTGCGTCAAAATGTTTGACGCACATTCGGCGCAAACAGAGTATAAATATGCCCCTTGATGTTTGGACACTGCCGGGATTATCTGTGTATGCATTTGCACTGCTCCTGGGGCTTTGTTGTTTCATGTTTATCAGTTTCAGTTTCAGCTTTATTTCGGCAAAACAATACCATAAAAGCATACTAGCAAAATTCTTACATTTCTAAAAAGGAAACAAAAAAACTTTGAGAAAATCAATATAATCAAACCCATCATGATATTAAAAATCAAATCCAGAACTCCCCCAAGGCCATACAATACAGGTAGGCAAGTTGTGAATATGAATGTTGTAAAAATAAACAATTTGTCAATTAAAACACTATAAAAATACACAATACACATCACCATACAAATCACCATAACAATATTATGAAATAACTATAATTACAAATTTTTGTACAAAAGACAATTGGGATTGTTATCTCACTATTAATAGCAATAACTATGTACTGGCAAAAAAGATTCCCTTAGTCTCTAGAACTATGAGTATGCACAAATAGGGGCATATTTATACTCCGTTTGCGCCGAATTTGCGTCGTTTTTTTCGACGCAAATTCGACGCAAAACTAACTCCATATTTATACTTTGGCGTTAGACGCGTCTAGCGCCAAAGTTCATGGAGTTAGCGTCATTTTTTTGCGTGAACACCTTCCTTGCGTTAATGATATGCAAGGTAGGCGTTCCCGTCTTAAAAAATGAATCCGATGCTATTGCGTCGGATTTATACTCCCGGGCAAAAATGACGCCCAGGAGTGGGCGGGACTAAAAAACCTGCATTTGCGCCGGATTTTAGCGCCTGGGTCAGGGCAGGCGTTAAGGGACCTGTGGGCTCAGAATGAGCCCAGAGGTGCCCTCCCAAGCCCCCAGGGACACCCCCTGCCACCCTTGCCCACCCCAGGAGGACACCCAAGGCTGGAGGGACCCATCCCTGGGAAGAAAAGGTAAGTTGTGGTAAGTTATTTTTTTTATTTTTTTTGTGGCATAGGGGGGCCTGATTTGTGCCCCCCTACATGCCACTATGCCCAATGACCATGCCCAGGGGACATAAGTCCCCTGGGCATGGCCATTGGGCAAGGGGGCATGACTCCTGTCTTTGCTAAGACAGGAGTCATGTTAATGGCGTCTGGGCGCCCCAAAAAAATGGCGCAAATCGGGTTAAGACGATTTTTTTGCCTCAGCCTGACTTGCCCCATTTTGGGACGCCCAAACGCCATTTTTCCCTACGCCGGCGCTGCCTGGTGTACGTGTTTTTTTTTCACGCACACCAGGCAGCGCCGGTCGACTAACGCCGGCTAACGCCATTCAATAAATACGGCGCCCGCATGGCGCTTCAGAATGGCGTTAGCCGGCGCTAATTTTTTGGGCGCAAAACAGCGTTAGCGCAGTTTTGCGTCAAAAAGTATAAATATGGCCCATAGTGTCCATTGTAAAAATAGAATTCATGTTTTTTTTTAAAAGACGTTTGTCTCTAACATACCTAGTTGCCTCTAAGAATCTTTGCAATGTGCATACCACCATCACATGTGGACTTGTTTTGCTAATTTTAGGAGCTGAGTGACAATCCCCAATGCCCAACAATTTCTTTCTTTCACACACGCCTATATTCGGCTAAAAGCCATAGAAAGGGAAACAATCAAGTAATACAAGAAGCACGTTATTCCAGCAACAATTAATACTCGCTTAACTACTAAAATCAGACTGTCTAGATAATGGCCAATGTTGGTCTTAAAAGTAATAGATAAGAATCGATTGCAATATTACATTTTTTATAAAACCCTTAAAATTTGCCTCCCGTGCCATCAGGCACTTATTTGCTTAGCTGGGGGAGGACTATTTAAAATTAAAATAAATATACTAGATAACTTAAAAAACCTCCCAATGTCTACAGTCCTTGTGCTTAGGGGCAAGATAATTTTATAATTCAAGTTCTTCCAGAGCATTATCAAAATCCCCTAGGCTAGATTTATCCTTAGCTAAATGTATAACCAGAGTCCATTGGATTATAAAAGGCGGCTCCCATTTATCAATTTGGGGGCCGTAGATTTAACTGTGGGAATTTTATCTGAGTTGAAGCGCCTAGAGCCTCAGGCCCGCCTTATCTCTGATAAATGAAATTGCTAGTAAAAACCGGCTTAAACCAAAAACAACATATGGTATAGTACTAGATCTCAAGAATCTTGCAGCTTCATTATAATTCCTGATTCCAACATTCCTGCAGATGGGTCGAATACATTTCCTCCTTGGTTTGTCATAAGCTTTACAGTTTAAAAGTACATGATCCGTCGTTTCAGGAGTCTCCGTATTACACAGCCCACAAGTCGCCTCATGTCTTTTCCCATTCAAGGGGCCCCATTTAGAGGTAAAAGCCTTAACCTGGAGAGTCCCATATCAGAGCTTCATAAATAAAGCTTTTGCTCGTCTGGGTTGGATAGTATCTATCCATTCCTCAGCACTCTGTAATGGTTTAATATCCAGGAAACTTAAGGTTAGTCTACCTAGATCCTTACTGTAGAGAGGGCTGTTTAGGGTGAAGACTCAAAATACTTGTTTTAGTCGGATCTTGGATTGTGTTGTGAGTGTATGAGGTTCTTCCCAATAATGTTTCAGCCCTAGGTTGTAAAAGCATTGCCTTATATAATGGAGCCACGGAAGGGAGATGGCCTTGTCCAAGTCCATGATCTCGATTAGTGCTTGCCTGTATTGGATCAATTCAGGAGTTGTCCAAAGTCTACACCAGTAAAGCAAGGGCCTCAGGGCTGCCAATTTACCTATTGGTTTCATGTTAATATCATAGGTTAGAGGAATCAGTGGAGTAGATGGAGGGAGACCCAGTACCCCCCTCATGAAATTATTTTCCTGGGTAACCAATGGGGTTAGATTTATGAATCCCCAGAGTTCGGCACCATATAGAGCAGCAGCCTGTGCTTTGCACCTATAGATCTCAAATACTGGCGAAACAATACTAGACCTTGAACATTTGTAATTTTTGCTAATCGCCATGGAACTATGAGCTAAGGAGATGGCAGCTTTATTAACGTGCGGTGCCCATGACAATTTGGCATCAAGCAGTATCCCTAGATAATTGACGTTTTTTACTCGTTCCAATGCCTGCCCTCTAATCCGAATGTTTCTCTTGAGTGCTTTATGGGGGTTAACAGTCAGGTATTTGGTCTTGGTTGTATTTATTTCTAATCCCTTCATACTGCAATACTCACTGAATTTATCTAATAGGGTTTGCAAGCCCATGGGAGTTTGAGATAATAAGATGGTATCATCTGCAAAAAGGAGGGCGGGGACTGGATCACTGTTCAATCTTGGTGAATCATGATTGCTTTGTTTCAAATGATGAACCAGATCATTAATGTATAATGAGAAAAGGGTTGGGGCAAGCACACAGCCCTGTCTCACCCCCCTCTTGATAGGCATTGGGTCTGTCAACTCTCCCTTTGGCCCCCACCGAACCTTTGCAAATGTATTTTCATGTAACCTCTCTAGCTGGCACAGGAGGTTCCCTGGCATGCCCTGCTTCCCTAGTGCTGCCCATAAGGAGTCTCTTGGCACCAAATCAAAAGCTGCACGCAGATCCACAAACGTGATATAGAGGTGACCTTTCCTTAGTCTAGTATATTTCCACATTATTGTCAGTAGCCTAAAGGCCTGATCGATTGTGCTCATCTGCTGTCTAAAGCCTGCTTGATATATAGTCAATATGCTGTTTTCTTCTATCCAGCTACTAATTCTATTCAGCAACTGTCTGGCATAAATGTTTTGCATGACATCTATGAGGCTGATTGGTCTATAGTTCCCTGGATCCTCCCTGGATCCTTTTTTGTAGACTGGGATTATTTCTGCCCCTTTCCATGTCTCAGGCAATAGACCTCCCCTTGCTATAGCGTTACTTAAAAGATTTATATAAGGTGCCCAAATATCTAAACTATGTTTGAACATATCCCCCGGGATCTTATCCAAACCGGGGGCTTTTCCTGGCTTGATTGCTTTAATGGCATTCCCCGTCTCCTCCAGACTAAATTGTAACTCGGGTAAGATGCCCCAAGTAGCTAGGGTTTTATGTTTTGAGGGATAGAAATCAAGGCTGGGGGGATCAGAGTAAAGGTGTGTAAAATAGTTGACCCATGTTTTGGGATCTATATGGTGATCTGTAGTGAATATTCCCCCTTTGCTGCCATGGGTAACTATTTTCCAGAAGATCCTAGCGTCATTGCTTTTTGCTGCTTCCAGCAGGTCTTGCCATTTTCGATCCTCCCAATTGCTTTGGGCAGTTGCCAGTGTTTTCTTGTAACTGGCCCTTGCCTGTAGTACGGCTAGTTGATTTTTTTGCTTTAGAGCCTCTATCAGTACTCTTTTCCTCTCCCTACATTTGACAGTGTGTATTGCTACATACACTACGTGCATGTGGCAGCACTACGTGCAAGGTAAACAGTGGTGCAGAGTGTGGACCATTGGCCTCTGCTTTCATTGGCCTTCGCTTCCATTTTGGTTCACGACTCCATTTTGTCGAGTCTGGTTCGGTGCGTAAGGCACTGTTCTGTGTTTTTCCACAAGCTTCGGCAAGCTGAAGGGTGGGGTGTTTTCTGCTCAACTTCGCTCCATCTGCCTGGTACGAAGGGCGCTATTTACATTCCACGAGCTATCAGTTAGAACAACAGGGGGATGCGCCTGTACACAAGGAGGAATGCAAGCTTCACCTTGGAGTCCTCTCCTGGGAACTTGGCCCGTTCTGAGGAGACATCTCGAAGGGTGAACAAGGTACCGCCGATTGCACAATTTGTAAAGGAGGGGGTCTTTTTCTAGAAAAGACTCCTGAGCGTTAGTAAATACTATAAAAGTTGGGGGCCTGGATGGGCTGGTTTAGGAACTCTCTTCTGGGTTGGACGCAACGCCAGGAGGACTGATTGTCCCGAACAGAGGCTCCCTGTGCTAGCTGATTTGGGTTCCCCAGCTTTGTGTACGGCGGAGGGATGCAGACGCTCTTTTCGGTGAAGCTTTTCAATTTATTAAGTGTATTGTGTGTGCGCGCGTAATATGTACTTATTCTTGCAGTCATTTTCATGCTATTGAGCATTGAAGTATATTGTGTGTGCGCGCGTAATATGCACTTATTCTTGCAGTCATTTTCATGCTATTGAGCATTGAGGTATATGGTGTGTGCTTGTATTATATGCACTTACTCTTGCAATTATTCACAGAGTGCTTATATCTTTATCATTATTCTCATGTTATTCTCCTGATGTATATATATATATATATTAGTGTGGTTTAGTTTTGCTAGCTGAGAACTTGCCCCTTAAATAAACTTGATTATTCTACTTACGAAGGTGTTTGAGAGTGATTGCTTTACATTGTGCCTTAAAATATCCTGAAGTGCATAGTTTTGATATTCTGAAGAGTAAAGCAGCACAAATTGGCGTAGTCGGCAGGATTCGAAAAAAAAAAAAAAGGGAAAACGCTTAATAAGATCAAAGCGAGCTCAAAAGCAGGTTCTCATGTAGCAAATCCAGACATAGAAATACCGGGGTGGGAAACTGCCCCGTATAAACTTTTAGCTCAGGAATGGTCACGTTGTGCTGGTTTGTGTGAAAATTGGAATGCGTGTATGTTGAATGTGGAACCTGAAGATCTTCTTATATGTTTACGGAAAGTTTCAATTGACAAGGGAATGGAGATTTGTGCGTTGGGGAGGCGAGGCTGGATCTTGCTTTCTGCGTACCGAAAGTTGTATGAAAAATGTTTACAGTTACAAAAAGACCACGAGCAGCTGGGGAAGGAGTTAGTAGAAGCCCGAAATTCCTCTACCATGCTAGCTTGTCAAAATAAATTATTAAGTGATAAGTTGGAAATGTACCAACTGATTGCAGAGAGAACGGCCGTTAGCGTAGCTAAATATAAACACAAGAAACGAAGAGGGAAAGTTAATAAAAAGAAGGTGCATTTAGCTATCTCTCAGGCAGGATTAGCCTTTGACCCTGAATTTTGGGATGGAAACATCTGGGATACATCTGATTTTTCAGATGGGTCCGGGGGCGATGACTGCCAAGATGTTAGACAGGAGAAGACAGAGCGCAGGAATGTTGTCCGTGCGCAGCCCATATATCGGCGAAAGTTACAGCATAGCCCAGCTAATCCTGGAGGGGTGATGTTGGATGCCCTGGAGGATTATACACAGCAAGAACTAAGTGATGTGATAGACAGATTTCGACAGAGGTCTGGGGAAACATTGCTTACGTGGTTGGTGCGGGTGCACGATATGGGGGGCCAGGGGGTCCAATTGGATCACGGCGACGCCCCGAGGCTTTGTATGTTAAGTACAGACCCGGTTATTCAAAATGAGTTTAGAACCTATCCAGGGAATGGTCCCATGACCAATTTGTTAGAGCTAGCTGCGCAAGGGTGTGCTCAGAAGTATCCGACAGAGTCAGACTGGCCGCCTAATGATAAACCTTGGTATACTTTGAGAGATGCAGTACAGAGATTGAAGGAAGAAGGGATGAAAACAGCTATCTTTATGGGTAATGCCCATGATTTGATGAATGGAATTTTAAGTGTGTCTGTGCGAAACCGGCTGATTAGGGCCGCTCCTCCTGCATATAAGCATGTCATCATGACTTTGTTAATTAATCAGACGGGTAACCCATTGTCTCAGGTGGTAGAAGCGGTGCGTGAGTTAAGTGATTTAGGAGAATGGGCTAAGCCAGAGAGGAATTCACGGTCTGAGAATTGTACTGATAACAACAGGGTGACAAGGCGAGACATGTTTCAGGCCTTGCTGCGAGATGGGGTGACCAGGAATGAAATTGATGGGATAAGCACCAAGGACATGTGGGAAATGTACTGCAAACGCGGTTTGGATAAAAAGGAGGGGAGCAGGAAAGGGAACAAGAAGGATAACAAAGTGGTGAACCAGAGAAAGGCAGGAGGGGAGGAGCGTGAGGGTGAAAAGAGAGAGAGAGGGAGAGAACCCCACAGTAGAGAGAGATCCCCAGAGGACGGAAATTGGGAGGAAGAGCACTGAAGCGCAGAGGGAACCCGGAGCAGGGAGAGAGACCGGGAACTGACAGGTTCTGGGAAAACTCGAGGAAGAGAGTGGGAGAGGGAGCTGGTAAGCTCAGAGAGGTTGCGAAGCAGAGACAGGGAGGAGGAGTTCCCTGAGAATTACCGCAAACTGTATCCAGATTTGACTTGGGCAGACTCTGATGTGCGCAGAGTGAAAATAGATTAGGAAACAGGCCAAACTCCGGTGCAGGGATGGGCTCGCAAAGATAACAGACCTCATGTCAAAGTAGAAATTTATTGGAAACGTGGAAATGTTCAAAAAGTTCGAGCCCTCGTTGACACCGGAGCGGAGGCCACTTTGATTCATGGTAATCCAAGAAAATTCAGGGGACAGAACTTCACCATTACGGGATTGGGCGGAAAAGAAACCCCGGCAGTGCAGATAGTGGTTCCCATGAAAATAGGGGCACTTCCAAAGAGAGAATACACTGTCCTGATTGTGCCCATTCCCGAATACATTATTGGAATTGACATTTTGAAAGGGATGACCCTACATTTGGAAGATGGATGTTATCAATTTGGTTCCAAAAGATTTATATCAATAGCCGCCGCAAGGGTGGGGCTGTTGAAGATTCCTCCGGTAACACTTCCCCAAGCTACTAAGGTGATTCAAATGAAACAGTACAGAATACCGGGAGGACATGAGGAGATTAGCCAGACTATACATGATTTACTAGAGGCCGGGGTAATAGTTCCCATCACCACTGCGTGGAATAATGCCCTCTGGCCTGTTCGTAAAAGTGATAACAGTTGGAGGATTTGCATTGATTATCGCCAATTGAATAAACATACACCTCCTCTGACTGCAGCGGTCCCAGACACCATTACCTTGATTGAGAACATACAGAAACACAGTGGGACTTGGTATGCAACCATTGACATTGCCAATGCCTTCTTTACGATACCAATAGCTACTGAGAGCCAGCCTCAGCTGGCATTCCAGTGGGCGGGGCGTCAGTACACCTTCTGTAGATTACCCATGGGGTATTTACATAGCCCCACTATCTGCCACCGGCTGGTGGCAGAGCATTTGGATGAAGTACCAGTGGTTCCTGGAGTGCAAATTTCTCACTATATAGATGACGTGATGATGCAGGGAGAGACGCAAGAACAGGTGCAAATTCAGCTAGACAGGGTGGTGGAACATTTGCAGAATCAAGGGTGGGAGATTAACCCCGAGAAAGTGCAGGGACCGTCTCAGAGCGTGAAATTTTTGGGCATTCAGTGGAATCAGGGACACAGAGAAGTGTTGCCAAAAGTGAAACAAAAGATTAAGGAATTCGCAGTACCGCGAAATCGGAAGGAAGCCCAGAGTTTTATTGGACTATTCGGGTATTGGAGACAACATATACCCCATTTGTCTCAGATTTTGGCCCCATTGTACAAAGTTACACGAAAGAAAAATGCGTTTGAATGGGGAGAGCAGGAGCAGCGCGCGTTTGAATTGGCGAAAGACGCCATTCAGCATGCTTTGGATTTGTGGCCGATTCGAGAGGGAGACATTGAGTTGAATGTGACAGTCCAGGGGCAGTATGCCAATTGGAGTTTATGGCAAAAACAAGGAAGAAAGAGGGTGCCCCTGGGATTTTGGACAAAGAAGTTACCTGAGGCAGGAGAGCGGTATACTCCCTTTGAGAAGCAGCTGCTGGCCTGCTATTGGGCCCTGGTTGATACTGAGCAAATTACACTGGGACACAATGTGATTTTAAGGCCTGAAATTCCCATCATGCAGTGGGTGATGAGTTCCCCAAAAACTCATAGAATTGGACATGCGCAAGAAGCCAGCATTATAAAATGGAAATGGTATGTCCAGGACAGGGCACGAGCGGGTCCAAAAGGGACCGCCGTTTTGCATGAGCAGGTAGCGCAGGCTCCAGTGGAGAATTCCGAAATGTTGCATGATGTACCTTCAGTGTGAGAATCCCCAGTAGGGTGGGGCCAGCCGTTCGCAGACTTGTCTGCAGATGACAAAAAACATGTGTGGTTCACAGATGGTTCAGCAAAATATGTTGGAGCGAAAAGGCACTGGAAGGCAGTGTCCTATAATCCTGTTACCAAGAAGCTTTTGACAACTACAGGACAGGGAAAAAGTAGCCAGTATGCAGAGCTTTATGCCGTGTATCAGGCTTTAAAACAGGAGCTACCCGGAAAATGTCACATTTATACAGATTCCTGGTCTACCGCCAATGGGTTAGCTACTTGGCTTCCCACGTGGCATGCACATCAGTACAAAATCCATAACAAAGAGGTATGGGGGAAGGAGTTATGGCAGGAGATCTGGGAAATGTTACCTCAAAGCACCGTGACTGTCTATCATGTGGACGCTCACTGTCCAACTGATTCATTAGACCGATGGTTCAATTGTCTTGCAGATGATCGAGCCAAGATTCAAGAGGCTGAAGTGGAGGCGCAGAGTACTGATTTGGTGGGAATGGCTAAATGGGCACACCAGAAATGCGGACATCTTGGAGAAAAGGCTACTCACAGGTGGGCTGAGATTAGAGGGATGCATCTTCCCCTAGATTTGATTAAAACAGCGATCATTGAATGTCCCATTTGTCAGCATGCACAGCACAGACCGGTCCCACAGGTGGTGAGAGGCCAGCTAGGTAGAGGTAAATTGCCAGGACAGATTTGGCAGATTGATTACATTGGACCAATGCCAGTGAGCAGAGGGTGTCAGTATGCCTGCACTGTGGTAGACACTTACTCTGGTTATCTCATAGCCTTTCCTTGCAAGCGCGCAACTCAGCAGAGCACCCTGAAAACACTAGATCTGTTGATTCTGTACTATGGGGTGCCACTCCAGATTGAAAGTGATAACGCCAGCCACTTCAAGGGCAGACTAGTGCAGGACTATTGTGCACAACGCAATATTGAGTGGATTTTTCACATACCTTACTACCCACAAGCAGCGGGACTGATTGAGAGAATGAATGGGTTGCTGAAAGAACAATTGCGTAAACTGAATGATGGGACACTTAAGGGGTGGAGGGATAATTTGTATGATGCTTTGCAAATTTTGAACAACCGACCCCTAACAAATGCCGAGACACCTCTCATGAGAATGCTGACACCTGCTTTACAGATTAATCCGTTTACAACGAGCAATACCATTGTGTATTGGGAAACAGCTCCAGGAGCTTTGGCCCCATATCGAGCTACACCAGAATCTGCAGGACTTGACTTACATGCTTTACACATGCATCGATTGAAACCTAGAGACATCACTCTGATTGAAACTGGGGTGGGAATTCAGATTCCCCCTGAGCATTACGGTCTGATCGCCCCTCGATCTGGGCTTGCCTTGAGGGGCATCCAAGTTTTAGGAGGCGTGATAGATGCAGACCACCAAGGCGAGTTGAAAGTCATTCTTTTGAACAGTGGTGACACAGACCTAGTGGTGCAACCTGGTGATCGCGTTGCCCAAATTGTCATTATGCCGGTTTATGGAGGTGTTGTTAAGAAGGGGAGCGCCCCAGCTCTTCTCACTGTGAGAGGCAAAGGAGGGTTCGGATCTACTGACAAGAACCCAGGGGCCAAGGTGTGGATTGAATCCCCAAATAACCCTCCTCAACCCGCTGATGTCATCGCCACTGGACCAGACAATGTCCTGGTAGTTATGCGACCTGGTCAAGACAAATGGGAACATGTTCCCGCTGACAAATGCTATCTGCGAGAATGATAATACGTGTTTTGTCCTTTGTTCTTTTCAGATAATCCTGTGGAGTGCCTGTGCCATGAGTGTGGTGTATGGAGCCCGTTCGGGAGACTCCACCGGGGAGTGGGAGGGGCTCATAGCCCAAAAATTCAACCGTCAGCCGCAGATGCCAACGCTGCTGCATCAACCGAACAATGTTTGGATTCATCTAGCACAGGAAGTGCTGAATATATCTCACTTCTGTATGAGTAACATGCAAAGCGTTCAAGATTTGATTACCACTTGTCTAGTGGCAGTGCCCACTCCTGCTGCTGTATTATTACACATCTTCAACAATACAAACCAGGATGGAATGGTGGATGTGAGTGACGTTCGCTCCCATCTGTCACTCTATGAGTATTGCCGTCATTGCCCGGAGGTGGGCAGGCGGTTGTGGAGGAACATGACATCTATACTCACTTTTAACATCTCAAATGGGGATGTGTGCTATTCATTGACCTGTGATCCTATGAAAATAGGTAAATGTGCTCAGCTCAAATTGGAGAAAAGAGACAAAAACTTAACTGCTGCACAACGGACGTTGTGCCACTCACGGAATGACCTAACCTGTTTGAATGTAAATAATTCGATGTTTTGCCAACATGTGGTGCCTGCTGCCAGCCACATTCAAAATGTTAAGTTGCCTAAAGGTTGGCTCTTTTCTTGTGGTAATCTTTCTTTTACTTATATTCCAGCCAATCTAACCGGAGGGCCTTGTGCCTGGTCACGCTTAGGCTTTCTCATGTTTCCTATGGATACTGCTCTACACCCTCGCTATACCAGAGACACTATTCAATTACCTACGGACTGTGATTCTGAAATTTCATTGCTGTCCAAAACAGAATATGTTAGTTTAGCTGGTTCTATCGTAGGGGTGCCAGGACTTGCAGTATATAATACCAGAGTTATTAATAAACTTGCATGTTTAGTAGTCAAGAATATTAACTATACATCAGCTGCCTTAGCTGAGCTGTTATTAGATGTACAAGGAATTAGAAGAGCTGCTTTGCAGAATCGCGCTGCTATTGATTATTTACTGCTTAAACACAACCATGGCTGCAGTGATTTTGAAGGATTATGTTGCTTCAATTTATCCGACCACTCCATATCAATCAACTCCCACATAGAGGCCCTGCATAAGTTGGTGAAGGGGGTGCAGCAGGATGTTGACAAGGGGTGGTGGGATTGGGCTTTTGGATGGCTGCCTAATTTAGGCCAACTGCGTTATATCTTTGGTGTAATCATCATCATAACCGTTATTTTAATTTCATTATGTTGTTGTATTCAGTGTGTGCCTAACCTTCTATCTCAGTGTCGCCCAAGAGCATTGCCATTTCAGCTTATAGGATATACTTAGTTGTAAGTTGGCCAAATGGTCCAAGGGTGGAAATGTATTGCTACATACACTACGTGCATGTGGCAGCACTACGTGCAAGGTAAACAGTGGTGCAGAGTGTGGACCATTGGCCTCTGCTTTCATTGGCCTTCGCTTCCATTTTGGTTCACGACTCCATTTTGTCGAGTCTGGTTCGGTGCGTAAGGCACTGTTCTGTGTTTTTCCACAAGCTTCGGCAAGCTGAAGGGTGGGGTGTTTTCTGCTCAACTTCGCTCCATCTGCCTGGTACGAAGGGCGCTATTTACATTCCACGAGCTATCAGTTAGAACAACAGGGGGATGCGCCTGTACACAAGGAGGAATGCAAGCTTCACCTTGGAGTCCTCTCCTGGGAACTTGGCCCGTTCTGAGGAGACGTCTCGAAGGGTGAACAAGGTACCGCCGATTGCACAATTTGTAAAGGAGGGGGTCTTTTTCTAGAAAAGACTCCTGGGCGTTAGTAAATACTATAAAAGTTGGGGGCCTGGATGGGCTGGTTTAGGAACTCTCTTCTGGGTTGGACGCAACGCCAGGAGGACTGATTGTCCCGAACAGAGGCTCCCTGTGCTAGCTGATTTGGGTTCCCCAGCTTTGTGTACGGCGGAGGGATGCAGACGCTCTTTTCGGTGAAGCTTTTCAATTTATTAAGTGTATTGTGTGTGCGCGCGTAATATGTACTTATTCTTGCAGTCATTTTCATGCTATTGAGCATTGAAGTATATTGTGTGTGCGCGCGTAATATGCACTTATTCTTGCAGTCATTTTCATGCTATTGAGCATTGAGGTATATGGTGTGTGCTTGTATTATATGCACTTACTCTTGCAATTATTCACAGAGTGCTTATATCTTTATCATTATTCTCATGTTATTCTCCTGATGTATATATATATATATATTAGTGTGGTTTAGTTTTGCTAGCTGAGAACTTGCCCCTTAAATAAACTTGATTATTCTACTTACGAAGGTGTTTGAGAGTGATTGCTTTACATTGTGCCTTAAAATATCCTGAAGTGCATAGTTTTGATATTCTGAAGAGTAAAGCAGCACAAATTGGCGTAGTCGGCAGGATTCGAAAAAAAAAAAAAAGGAAAAATGCTTAATAAGATCAAAGCGAGCTCAAAAGCAGGTTCTCATGTAGCAAATCCAGACATAGAAATACCGGGGTGGGAAACTGCCCCGTATAAACTTTTAGCTCAGGAATGGTCACGTTGTGCTGGTTTGTGTGAAAATTGGAATGCGTGTATGTTGAATGTGGAACCTGAAGATCTCCTTATATGTTTACGGAAAGTTTCAATTGACAAGGGAATGGAGATTTGTGCGTTGGGGAGGCGAGGCTGGATCTTGCTTTCTGCGTACCGAAAGTTGTATGAAAAATGTTTACAGTTACAAAAAGACCACGAGCAGCTGGGGAAGGAGTTAGTAGAAGCCCGAAATTCCTCTACCATGCTAGCTTGTCAAAATAAATTATTAAGTGATAAGTTGGAAATGTACCAACTGATTGCAGAGAGAACGGCCGTTAGCGTAGCTAAATATAAACACAAGAAACGAAGAGGGAAAGTTAATAAAAAGAAGGTGCATTTAGCTATCTCTCAGGCAGGATTAGCCTTTGACCCTGAATTTTGGGATGGAAACATCTGGGATACATCTGATTTTTCAGATGGGTCCGGGGGCGATGACTGCCAAGATGTTAGACAGGAGAAGACAGAGCGCAGGAATGTTGTCCGTGCGCAGCCCATATATCGGCGAAAGTTACAGCATAGCCCAGCTAATCCTGGAGGGGTGATGTTGGATGCCCTGGAGGATTATACACAGCAAGAACTAAGTGATGTGATAGACAGATTTCGACAGAGGTCTGGGGAAACATTGCTTACGTGGTTGGTGCGGGTGCACGATATGGGGGGCCAGGGGGTCCAATTGGATCACGGCGACGCCCGAGGCTTTGTATGTTAAGTACAGACCCGGTTATTCAAAATGAGTTTAGAACCTATCCAGGGAATGGTCCCATGACCAATTTGTTAGAGCTAGCTGCGCAAGGGTGTGCTCAGAAGTATCCGACAGAGTCAGACTGGCCGCCTAATGATAAACCTTGGTATACTTTGAGAGATGCAGTACAGAGATTGAAGGAAGAAGGGATGAAAACAGCTATCTTTATGGGTAATGCCCATGATTTGATGAATGGAATTTTAAGTGTGTCTGTGCGAAACCGGCTGATTAGGGCCGCTCCTCCTGCATATAAGCATGTCATCATGACTTTGTTAATTAATCAGACGGGTAACCCATTGTCTCAGGTGGTAGAAGCGGTGCGTGAGTTAAGTGATTTAGGAGAATGGGCTAAGCCAGAGAGGAATTCACGGTCTGAGAATCGTACTGATAACAACAGGGTGACAAGGCGAGACATGTTTCAGGCCTTGCTGCGAGATGGGGTGACCAGGAATGAAATTGATGGGATAAGCACCAAGGACATGTGGGAAATGTACCGCAAACGCGGTTTGGATAAAAAGGAGGGGAGCAGGAAAGGGAACAAGAAGGATAACAAAGTGGTGAACCAGAGAAAGGCAGGAGGGGAGGAGCGTGAGGGTGAAAAGAGAGAGAGAGGGAGAGAACCCCACAGTAGAGAGAGATCCCCAGAGGACGGAAATTGGGAGGAAGAGCACTGAAGCGCAGAGGGAACCCGGAGCAGGGAGAGAGACCGGGAACTGACAGGTTCTGGGAAAACTCGAGGAAGAGAGTGGGAGAGGGAGCTGGTAAGCTCAGAGAGGTTGCGAAGCAGAGACAGGGAGGAGGAGTTCCCTGAGAATTACCGCAAACTGTATCCAGATTTGACTTGGGCAGACTCTGATGTGCGCAGAGTGAAAATAGATTAGGAAACAGGCCAAACTCCGGTGCAGGGATGGGCTCGCAAAGATAACAGACCTCATGTCAAAGTAGAAATTTATTGGAAACGTGGAAATGTTCAAAAAGTTCGAGCCCTCGTTGACACCGGAGCGGAGGCCACTTTGATTCATGGTAATCCAAGAAAATTCAGGGGACAGAACTTCACCATTACGGGATTGGGCGGAAAAGAAACCCCGGCAGTGCAGATAGTGGTTCCCATGAAAATAGGGGCACTTCCAAAGAGAGAATACACTGTCCTGATTGTGCCCATTCCCGAATACATTATTGGAATTGACATTTTGAAAGGGATGACCCTACATTTGGAAGATGGATGTTATCAATTTGGTTCCAAAAGATTTATATCAATAGCCGCCGCAAGGGTGGGGCTGTTGAAGATTCCTCCGGTAACACTTCCCCAAGCTACTAAGGTGATTCAAATGAAACAGTACAGAATACCGGGAGGACATGAGGAGATTAGCCAGACTATACATGATTTACTAGAGGCCGGGGTAATAGTTCCCATCACCACTGCGTGGAATAATGCCCTCTGGCCTGTTCGTAAAAGTGATAACAGTTGGAGGATTTGCATTGATTATCGCCAATTGAATAAACATACACCTCCTCTGACTGCAGCGGTCCCAGACACCATTACCTTGATTGAGAACATACAGAAACACAGTGGGACTTGGTATGCAACCATTGACATTGCCAATGCCTTCTTTACGATACCAATAGCTACTGAGAGCCAGCCTCAGCTGGCATTCCAGTGGGCGGGGCGTCAGTACACCTTCTGTAGATTACCCATGGGGTATTTACATAGCCCCACTATCTGCCACCGGCTGGTGGCAGAGCATTTGGATGAAGTACCAGTGGTTCCTGGAGTGCAAATTTCTCACTATATAGATGACGTGATGATGCAGGGAGAGACGCAAGAACAGGTGCAAATTCAGCTAGACAGGGTGGTGGAACATTTGCAGAATCAAGGGTGGGAGATTAACCCCGAGAAAGTGCAGGGACCGTCTCAGAGCGTGAAATTTTTGGGCATTCAGTGGAATCAGGGACACAGAGAAGTGTTGCCAAAAGTGAAACAAAAGATTAAGGAATTCGCAGTACCGCGAAATCGGAAGGAAGCCCAGAGTTTTATTGGACTATTCGGGTATTGGAGACAACATATACCCCATTTGTCTCAGATTTTGGCCCCATTGTACAAAGTTACACGAAAGAAAAATGCGTTTGAATGGGGAGAGCAGGAGCAGCGCGCGTTTGAATTGGCGAAAGACGCCATTCAGCATGCTTTGGATTTGTGGCCGATTCGAGAGGGAGACATTGAGTTGAATGTGACAGTCCAGGGGCAGTATGCCAATTGGAGTTTATGGCAAAAACAAGGAAGAAAGAGGGTGCCCCTGGGATTTTGGACAAAGAAGTTACCTGAGGCAGGAGAGCGGTATACTCCCTTTGAGAAGCAGCTGCTGGCCTGCTATTGGGCCCTGGTTGATACTGAGCAAATTACACTGGGACACAATGTGATTTTAAGGCCTGAAATTCCCATCATGCAGTGGGTGATGAGTTCCCCAAAAACTCATAGAATTGGACATGCGCAAGAAGCCAGCATTATAAAATGGAAATGGTATGTCCAGGACAGGGCACGAGCGGGTCCAAAAGGGACCGCCGTTTTGCATGAGCAGGTAGCGCAGGCTCCAGTGGAGAATTCCGAAATGTTGCATGATGTACCTTCAGTGTGTGAATCCCCAGTAGGGTGGGGCCAGCCGTTCGCAGACTTGTCTGCAGATGACAAAAAACATGTGTGGTTCACAGATGGTTCAGCAAAATATGTTGGAGCGAAAAGGCACTGGAAGGCAGTGTCCTATAATCCTGTTACCAAGAAGCTTTTGACAACTACAGGACAGGGAAAAAGTAGCCAGTATGCAGAGCTTTATGCCGTGTATCAGGCTTTAAAACAGGAGCTACCCGGAAAATGTCACATTTATACAGATTCCTGGTCTACCGCCAATGGGTTAGCTACTTGGCTTCCCACGTGGCATGCACATCAGTACAAAATCCATAACAAAGAGGTATGGGGGAAGGAGTTATGGCAGGAGATCTGGGAAATGTTACCTCAAAGCACCGTGACTGTCTATCATGTGGACGCTCACTGTCCAACTGATTCATTAGACCGATGGTTCAATTGTCTTGCAGATGATCGAGCCAAGATTCAAGAGGCTGAAGTGGAGGTGCAGAGTTCTGATTTGGTGGGAATGGCTAAATGGGCACACCAGAAATGCGGACATCTTGGAGAAAAGGCTACTCACAGGTGGGCTGAGATTAGAGGGATGCATCTTCCCCTAGATTTGATTAAAACAGCGATCATTGAATGTCCCATTTGTCAGCATGCACAGCACAGACCGGTCCCACAGGTGGTGAGAGGCCAGCTAGGTAGAGGTAAATTGCCAGGACAGATTTGGCAGATTGATTACATTGGACCAATGCCAGTGAGCAGAGGGTGTCAGTATGCCTGCACTGTGGTAGACACTTACTCTGGTTATCTCATAGCCTTTCCTTGCAAGCGCGCAACTCAGCAGAGCACCCTGAAAACACTAGATCTGTTGATTCTGTACTATGGGGGGCCACTCCAGATTCAAAGTGATAACGCCAGCCACTTCAAGGGCAGACTAGTGCAGGACTATTGTGCACAACGCAATATTGAGTGGATTTTTCACATACCTTACTACCCACAAGCAGCGGGACTGATTGAGAGAATGAATGGGTTGCTGAAAGAACAATTGCGTAAACTGAATGATGGGACACTTAAGGGGTGGAGGGATAATTTGTATGATGCTTTGCAAATTTTGAACAACCGACCCCTAACAAATGCCGAGACACCTCTCATGAGAATGCTGACACCTGCTTTACAGATTAATCCGTTTACAACGAGCAATACCATTGTGTATTGGGAAACAGCTCCAGGAGCTTTGGCCCCATATCGAGCTACACCAGAATCTGCAGGACTTGACTTACATGCTTTACACATGCATCGATTGAAACCTAGAGACATCACTCTGATTGAAACTGGGGTGGGAATTCAGATTCCCCCTGAGCATTACGGTCTGATCGCCCCTCGATCTGGGCTTGCCTTGAGGGGCATCCAAGTTTTAGGAGGCGTGATAGATGCAGACCACCAAGGCGAGTTGAAAGTCATTCTTTTGAACAGTGGTGACACAGACCTAGTGGTGCAACCTGGTGATCGCGTTGCCCAAATTGTCATTATGCCGGTTTATGGAGGTGTTGTTAAGAAGGGGAGCGCCCCAGCTCTTCTCACTGTGAGAGGCAAAGGAGGGTTCGGATCTACTGACAAGAACCCAGGGGCCAAGGTGTGGATTGAATCCCCAAATAACCCTCCTCAACCCGCTGATGTCATCGCCACTGGACCAGACAATGTCCTGGTAGTTATGCGACCTGGTCAAGACAAATGGGAACATGTTCCCGCTGACAAATGCTATCTGCGAGAATGATAATACGTGTTTTGTCCTTTGTTCTTTTCAGATCATCCTGTGGAGTGCCTGTGCCATGAGTGTGGTGTATGGAGCCCGTTCGGGAGACTCCACCGGGGAGTGGGAGGGGCTCATAGCCCAAAAATTCAACCGTCAGCCGCAGATGCCAACGCTGCTGCATCAACCGAACAATGTTTGGATTCATCTAGCACAGGAAGTGCTGAATATATCTCACTTCTGTATGAGTAACATGCAAAGCGTTCAAGATTTGATTACCACTTGTCTAGTGGCAGTGCCCACTCCTGCTGCTGTATTATTACACATCTTCAACAATACAAACCAGGATGGAATGGTGGATGTGAGTGACGTTCGCTCCCATCTGTCACTCTATGAGTACTGCCGTCATTGCCCGGAGGTGGGCAGGCGGTTGTGGAGGAACATGACATCTATACTCACGTTTAACATCTCAAATGGGGATGTGTGCTATTCATTGACCTGTGATCCTATGAAAATAGGTAAATGTGCTCAGCTCAAATTGGAGAAAAGAGACAAAAACTTAACTGCTGCACAACGGACGTTGTGCCACTCACGGAATGACCTAACCTGTTTGAATGTAAATAATTCGATGTTTTGCCAACATGTGGTGCCTGCTGCCAGCCACATTCAAAATTTTAAGTTGCCTAAAGGTTGGCTCTTTTCCTGTGGTAATCTTTCTTTTACTTATATTCCAGCCAATCTAACCGGAGGGCCTTGTGCCTGGTCACGCTTAGGCTTTCTCATGTTTCCTATGGATACTGCTCTACACCCTCGCTATACCAGAGACACTATTCAATTACCTACGGACTGTGATTCTGAAATTTCATTGCTGTCCAAAACAGAATATGTTAGTTTAGCTGGTTCTATCGTAGGGGTGCCAGGACTTGCAGTATATAATACCAGAGTTATTAATAAACTTGCATGTTTAGTAGTCAAGAATATTAACTATACATCAGCTGCCTTAGCTGAGCTGTTATTAGATGTACAAGGAATTAGAAGAGCTGCTTTGCAGAATCGCGCTGCTATTGATTATTTACTGCTTAAACACAACCATGGCTGCAGTGATTTTGAAGGATTATGTTGCTTCAATTTATCCGACCACTCCATATCAATCAACTCCCACATAGAGGCCCTGCATAAGTTGGTGAAGGGGGTGCAGCAGGATGTTGACAAGGGGTGGTGGGATTGGGCTTTTGGATGGCTGCCTAATTTAGGCCAACTGCGTTATATCTTTGGTGTAATCATCATCATAACCGTTATTTTAATTTCATTATGTTGTTGTATTCAGTGTGTGCCTAACCTTCTATCTCAGTGTCGCCCAAGAGCATTGCCATTTCAGCTTATAGGATATACTTAGTTGTAAGTTGGCCAAATGGTCCAAGGGTGGAAATGTATTGCTACATACACTACGTGCATGTGGCAGCACTACGTGCAAGGTAAACAGTGGTGCAGAGTGTGGACCATTGGCCTCTGCTTTCATTGGCCTTCGCTTCCATTTTGGTTCACGACTCCATTTTGTCGAGTCTGGTTCGGTGCGTAAGGCACTGTTCTGTGTTTTTCCACAAGCTTCGGCAAGCTGAAGGGTGGGGTGTTTTCTGCTCAACTTCGCTCCATCTGCCTGGTACGAAGGGCGCTATTTACATTCCACGAGCTATCAGTTAGAACAACAGGGGGATGCGCCTGTACACAAGGAGGAATGCAAGCTTCACCTTGGAGTCCTCTCCTGGGAACTTGGCCCGTTCTGAGGAGACGTCTCGAAGGGTGAACAAGGTACCGCCGATTGCACAATTTGTAAAGGAGGGGGTCTTTTTCTAGAAAAGACTCCTGGGCGTTAGTAAATACTATAAAAGTTGGGGGCCTGGATGGGCTGGTTTAGGAACTCTCTTCTGGGTTGGACGCAACGCCAGGAGGACTGATTGTCCCGAACAGAGGCTCCCTGTGCTAGCTGATTTGGGTTCCCCAGCTTTGTGTACGGCGGAGGGATGCAGACGCTCATTTCGGTGAAGCTTTTCAATTTATTAAGTGTATTGTGTGTGCGCGCGTAATATGTACTTATTCTTGCAGTCATTTTCATGCTATTGAGCATTGAAGTATATTGTGTGTGCGCGCGTAATATGCACTTATTCTTGCAGTCATTTTCATGCTATTGAGCATTGAGATATATGGTGTGTGCTTGTATTATATGCACTTACTCTTGCAATTATTCACAGAGTGCTTATATCTTTATCATTATTCTCATGTTATTCTCCTGATGTATATATATATATATTAGTGTGGTTTAGTTTTGCTAGCTGAGAACTTGCCCCTTAAATAAACTTGATTATTCTACTTACGAAGGTGTTTGAGAGTGATTGCTTTACATTGTGCCTTAAAATATCCTGAAGTGCATAGTTTTGATATTCTGAAGAGTAAAGCAGCACACAGTGTACCATGGACTGCTTGGGGTGGGTTGCACCTTCTCCTTTTTATGCTTGTTCTGTGGCTGTTTGGTCAGAAAGGGTCTTAGTGCAATACTCATTGATTGGTGGATGGCCACAATAGGAATATCAATAGGTTTATTTTTTTCATAAGGCTCCATGAGATCAGAAAATGTATTGTAAATATTTGTCATAGTATCCAAATTGCCTAGTATTGCTGGCCATTTTACAACCCTTCTGTTGTTACTGAGGGTGGGTTGTAGCTCCACCTTATCATGTTCTATATAATCCAAATCCAAATCTAGGAGGTGGGCCCTGAGTTCAATCATTAACAGGAAGTGATCGCTCTCCCTTCTTTTATCTATTTTAAAAGTAATTAATCTTCCCCATGTACTTATACTATGCAAAATGTAGTCTATTTTCGAGGTTGAGTTGCCTCTCTGGAAAGTATCCAAATTAAAGCCTCCTTCACCCACTCTACCATTACACACCCTCTGTCCGTGTTTTAATGTAAGGCCCATAAGTTGCAGTGCGGCCACTGTGCCCGGAACAGTTTTTTCTTCTTCTTCTGCTAAATGTTCAAATCCAGTTATAGGTTCATAATTACAGTTGAGGTCACCCCCTATCATAATTGTCTCTCCTACTGGGATCTTTTTAAGCAGGTCGTCTAGTAGAGTTATTTCAGGGGACTCCAAATTTGTCCTTCTAGGTCTTATATATACATTGAACAGGTGGGATATTATCTTATTTTTTTTCCCCATTCCCAACCATAGAATGTCCTCTGACTCTGTGGCTTGCATACGTATCTCAACATTTAATGAGATTTTCACCCATACAACCAACCCCCCTGACGGTCTCCCTCTGGCAGCTGAAATTGCACTAATAAAGAAGGTTTTATATCCTAATTTATACGGCGGTCTCTCTTGAAAGAGACAGACATGGTATTGATCAATATAATCCTGCCATTCGGGGTCTATAAGCTTATTTTTTAAGCCTGCTACATTCCAGGAGATCATAGTAATAGGACCCCTTCCGTTTAGGGTCGTAACATTAGAAGTAGGGCTCAAATATGCTGTTGAATCTATCCTACGGGGCGATGGCTCCACAGCACTCCCTGCCCCTGTAGCATGAGGATCATTCCCTTCATTGGGCTCACCTACTGTTGGGTCCCCATTTGGTCCCACTTGTGCCTGATCTATCTGACTTAGTCAATTTACTCTATCCAGATTGGAATCACCATTTCTCTTTTGCAATCCCTCGTTGTCATTATACTTAGGCCTCTGGACTAGGGGTTTGGTAATGAATGGATCCGCACTAAACCTCATGGCATTAATTTTGGGGGCGGGGGTTCTCTGTTCCATGTCAATCAAGCCTCTGATTAGTCTTTCATCCTTAAATGTTAGTGCAATAACGTCAAGTTGCCCCATCTCTCCTGGGATTCTTTCTGCCCCCTAATATCTGAACGAATTATGGATAGACAGTGTCTTTTGGCCCTGATCCAGTATATAAGCTTATTCTTTAAGGAATCCTCGTCTTCTCTGCTATTTAAGGACAGTTTTGGAACATTTAACAGACAAACAACTTTGGTCCTAATGGGAAAACTATCCCCCTCAGAAAGTCGATTCCATGTAGTATAACGGATACGATCATTAAATACTTGGGGATAGGGGTTCATAGTAGGTTCCACATTTCCTTTTTGGAACCCTTTTACCAAACTGGGTTCTCTTCGTGGATTCCCTATTTCTTGGCATGGGATACTAGCATTACTTCTAGGGTAGTTGCGTGAACCAGTATTTTCCCTGTTTACCCCTCTCATGTGTCCCTGTGGTTGATGTAAAATCTTAGCTGGGGTAGGATTGGGGTCAATTTCCAAATTTTGAGAATGTGTGGAACTACCTTGTGGATGAAATGATATAAGGGGGGTCTCCTTTATGCACTGAGCTCTATAGGTACCCCTACCCCCCTCCTTTTCCACAATATCTGATAAGGTTCTTACTTCAAGTTTCAATTCCCTAACTTCCTGGATTAATCCAGAGAGTAGGTCATAAAGATCTGCTATCGTTCTTATTTTGTGATTTAGATGATTCACTGGTTCTAAATTGGGTGGAGATGTCCTCTCTCTGGCTAACTGTACAATTGGAATAGTTGGGTATAGCTCATCCACAGATTCCCCCTCTTGTGCATTCGGTGCTTTATTATTATCGAGTTCTGCCAAGACTGCATATTTATTGGAGCACACAACTTCACACTCCTGCATATAGCCCCTCTTCCTAGTGCTATCTATGGTGCATGGGTGTATGGATCGAGTTATAGCATCCCTAGGGCTGCCATTCCCAATATCGAATGGTACCTCCCCCTCTTGCTGGCTAACAATCTCTATCACTTTATCTTCCTCTGGTTCGACTTTCTTCGTGTAATAAGAGGTAATCTTTTTATCAGGACCTTCCCGGATGGTAGCCCTACTACATAGTAGTGACTCTACCTCCTCGATAAGATCATCAATTTCAGCTATAGTGCAGTTCTCACCCGCATTCCTAAGTTTTTTTATAGATTTCTCCTTCCCCCTTGGGGGTTCTGATGCCTTACGTTTTCCCATATCTTGAGCCGCCTATCTAATGCTTCGGCTCTGTGAACCAGTCCACAGTATGTATTTATAAGAGAGATTAAGAGAAGGTCTGGTGGGGGTAAACCGAGATAATAACTATTAACTTCTCATATAACAACGTTAGCTATACATTTTGTACTATAGATACAAGCAGACCACCTTAAAAAAAGTGAAGAGGCAGAGACCCAGCCCGGCCCCACTCCAAAATCTATCAAGTGATGATGAAAGCAATAAAGGGAGAGAAAAAGACCTTATTTTAGGAATAATTGTCAGCACAGTATCTTCAGGCAGCCATATACATGTGAGTTGCCAAATCCAAATGACTTTAAATAAATGTCAGGGGGGTGGCCCAGCCCTGCCTCTTCCTGGCAATGACGGGCAAGGACGGGCCCGCCCTTGGCCCGGGCGCGTCCCGCGCGGCGGGAGCGCTGTTTTAGATTTAAAGGGTTCCTGCCCCTGGCACGCCTCCCGGGACCTCTGATGCGCTACCCACGGCGGCGGGAGCGCTGTTTTAGATTTAAAGGGCTCCTGCCCCTGGCACGCCTCCCGGGACCTCTGACGCGCTACCCGCGGCGGCGGGAGCGCTATTTTAGATTTAAAGGGCTCCTGCCCCTGGCACGCCTCCCGGGACCTCTGACTCGCTACCCGCGGCGGCGGGAGTGCTGTTTTAGATTTAAAGGGCTCCTGCCCCTGGCACGCCTCCCGGGACCTCTGACGCGCTACCCCATGTTTATCAAAAATTGAATAAATAAATAAAATTAAAAAAAATTTAAAAAACCCGGATGAAGGTGCAAAAGAAGAACCACTGGTGTGAAGACAAAGTCAGTTATGCACCCAAGAAGACAGATGTGGGTTCCTGGTTGGTGCAGAAAATGTCCCACGCCGGATTGATGGTTGCAGTCTGGTTTGCATTGCTGGATTACGCCAACAAGCCTTGGAACAAGCAAAGCTTGCGGTTGGAGAAAAATTGTGCTGCCCAGGACCAGGAGGGACCTGGTGGCCTCTACCCAGGAGGTGGACACAAAGGGGGATCTCAGCAACTCAGAGACCCCTCAGATGACCAGGCAGCGCACACAGGAGTCCCACAGCATGGGGATTAAGAAGGTGCAAATGAAGGCCCATGTAGCACGAAACAAAAGGTTCCCATGCCGCCGGAGAACCACTCAGGAAGCTGTGCGTCGCAGGATGGAGTGCTGGGAGCATAAGAAGAACTTTGTGGAAAGTCGCACACAAACATTGGCAACTGCAAGTCACACAGTGCATGGGGTATTGTCTTGTGTGGGGAGGCAAGCTCTTACCTCCACCAAAGTTGGACAGCTGGACCTTGGGACTATTGGGGTCACTTTAGTCCACCACCCGTGCTGCTGGATCCACGCCCGTTGTCTGGAGAGGGGACCGACGCCACTGGTCGTCGCCGCAGAGAGGTGCCTGCTGAAGCAGGGAAGTGACTCCGTTTCCCCATGGAAAGATTCCTTCAGTACTTCTAGTGCAGGCTGAAGACAGGCAGTCCTCAGAGGATGCACGACCTGGAAACTGTTGCAGTTGCTGGCAGGAGCTGAAGTTACAAGGTTGCAGAAGTCGTCTTTGCTTCTCTGTTGCAAGTTGTAGAGTTCCTGGGGAGTTCAGTGGCTGTTCCATTGGTAGAAGATGAAGTAAAGGATGCACAGGAGTCGTGCTGGGGTCTTGCAATCTGAATTTGAAGAAATACCCAGAGGAGACACCCTAAATAGCCCTGAAAGGGGTATTGGCCACCTAACCAGGTAAGCACCTATCAAGGGAGGGCTCTGACTTCACTTGCTTGCACTGGCCACTCATATGCTCCCAGAGTGCCCCACTACCTTGGAATCCAAGGTGGCAAAACCCAGGGACACTCTGGGGGAGCCCTGGGCACCATCCCTGGGGTGGTGATGGACAGGGGAGTGGTCACTCCCCTCCCCTTTGTCCAGTTTCACGCCAGAGCAGGGACTGGGTGTCCCTGAACTGGTGTAGACTGGATTATGCAAGGAAGGCACCATCTGTGCCCTTCAAAGCATTTCCAGAGGCTCTGGGAGGCTACCCCTCCCATGCCTGTAACACCTATTTCCAAAGGGACCCCCATTTCCCATAGGAAATGCTTTGTTCTGCCCTCCTGGGCGTGAGCTGCTCAAGCAGCAGGAGGGCAGAAACCTGTCTGTGAGGTGGTAGCAGCTGGAGCTGCCTGGAAAACCTCAGAAGGCTGGTATGGCAGTACTGGGGGTCTACTGTGGAGCCCCCAGAGTGCATGGGATTGTCTAACCAATACTGGAATCAGTATTGAGGTACAATTTACAGTTATTAAACACCTTACATGGCCATATTTGGGGTTACCATTGTGAAGCTGGACATAGGTATTGACCCATGTCCAGTGCATGCGTAAAATGGCATCCCTGCACTCTCGAATTCCGGGAAAATGTCCTGAATAACGTGAGGGCACCTCTGCTAGTGCAGGGGTGCCCTCACACACAGGTACTTTGCACCCAGCCTTCAGGGCTGGAAGACCTGACATATAGGTGACTTATAAGTGACCTGGTGCAGTGAAAATGGCTGAGAAAGGGTGCATGCACCATTTCACGAAGCTGCAACGGCGGTCCTGCAGAAGCCTTTGCATGGGCTCACTATAGGTGGCAAAAGTAATGCTCTAGCCCATAGGGATCCCTTGGAACCCCAATGCCCTTGGTTCCTAGGTACCATATACTAGAGACTTGTGAGGGGGAACCAGTATGCCAATTTGGAGTGAAATACTTGGTTACCAGTATGTAGTGACAAATTTGGAAAAAGAGAGAGAATAAACACTGGGGTCCTGATTAGCAGGACTCCAGTATTACAGTCAAGCATACTTTCAAAAACAGTGAAACATACTGACAAGTAGGCCAAAACCCATAGGCACTAGGGTCCTAACTACCTCACAAAACAAAATAAAATGATGGACGGAGTGTTAAAACTTTTCAAAAACTCACCCCCAGTCAGAGATCTGGGTTTAATCCATTGTTGTTTTGCTCGCCACGTCACCCCAGTTTGGACCCAGCCATATGCAAATCAGTCTTGACCCTGTTCCCTATGGGAACAGTCCAGCCCGAACTGCTAGACCAGGTCCTCCATGGACAGGAAACAAGCATCCTGGGACTGGTTTCTGGGTATCACCCTTCATCAGCCAGGCTAGCTTGAATCCAGTGGTGTAGCGAGCAAGGGACCCACGTCTGGGCATACCACTGCCACTTAGGGCACACAAAGCAACATCACAAAACAAAATAAAATGATGAACGGAGTGTTGAAACTTTTCAAACACTCACCCCCAGTCACAGATCTGGGTTTAATCCATCGTTATTTTGCTCGCCACGTCACCCCAGTTTGGACCCAGCCATATGCAAATCAGTCTTGACCCTGTTCCCCATGGGAACAGTCCAGCCCGAACTGCTAGACCAGGTCCTCCCTGGACAGGAAACAAGCATCGTGGGACCAGTTCCTGGGTATCACCCTTCATCAGCCAGGCTAGCTTGAATCCAGTGGTGCAGTGAGCAATGGACCCACGTCTGGGCATACCCCTGCCACTTAGGGCACACAAAGCAACATCACAAAACAAAATAAAATGATGGATGGAGTGTTGAAACTTTTCAAATACTCACCCCCAGTCACAGATCTGGGTTTAATCCATCGTTATTTTGCTCGCCACGTCACCCCAGTTTGGACCCAGCCATATGCAAATCAGTCTTGACCCTGTTCCCCATGGGAACAGTCCAGCCTGAACTGCTAGACCAGGTCCTCCCTGGACAGGAAACAAGCATCCTGGGACCGGTTTCTGGGTATCACCCTTCATCAGCCAGGCTTTAATAGTAAACCTCTCAAACTATCAATTAACTGATACGGAAGAGAACATTTTGAATAAAGGTTTGTCATTTTGCCCTGAGATTCATTTGGATTATGTGGATACTCGGATTGACATTTATAAATTTGTGAGAAAGTTGAAACTACTCAAATTTCATGCACAGCAAAGTAAAAAGGTAACTTCTAATATGATTAGTAAGATGATTGAAGAACCAGAAGAGATTCAACTAAGAATAGATCAAGTCGCTGACCTAAAAACTTTATTTGACTTATCTCATGACTTACAAGATGAAGCTTATACAGAACATGAAATTTTACAACAATTAGATATTGACACCAAAGCTCATAAACCATCTGGATTAAAAGAGAAATCAAAGTTCTGTCCAATATTGTCACCTGGAAATAAAGTGGATTTATTTTCGGAACTTGTGCTAGAGGATATTGAACGACTGTGTAATAAAAGACATATGAATCATCCAGGAAATTTGACCAAGAGGGAACGATTAGCATTGAGAAGTTTGATGTTAAATAATCAGATAATAATAAAATCAGCAGACAAGGGAGGCAATATCGTAATTCTCAACACATCTGATTATATGAAAGAAGCCTATAGGCAATTGAATAATCCACATGATTATAAGAAACTAACCAAAAATCCGTTAAAGAGCATGACTATGCAACTGCATTCTAAATTGGATGGTTGGCATCAACAACAATTACTTAATCGTGAGGAATATATTTATTTGAAAAAAGAAAATCCAACTTTACCGACAATCTATTTTTTACCAAAGATTCACAAATCACTAATATCACCACCAGGAAGACCGATTGTATCAGCATGTGATTCACTATTTGAAAGGTTGTCGGATTATGTAGATATTTATCTTGCCCCGATGGTTAGAACACTGAGTTCATATATCAAGGACTCTGGAGATTTATTAAATATTTTGTTGGATTTGAATTGGCATGAAGATTATTTGTTGGTTACAATTGATGCAGTCTCCCTATATACATCTATAAACCATGAAGTAGGATTAAAGGCAGTTGAATATTTTTTAAAGCAACGTAACATTAAAGAACTAGAACACTCTAACATGCTGTTAGCCATGATTGACATGAGCTTAAAGAATAATATCTTTATGTTTAATCATGAGATTTTTCATCAATTGTGTGGCACTGCCATGGGCATTTCTCTTTCCCCAAACTATGCCAACTTGGTGATGGGTTGGTGGGAAAGAGAAATTGCTTGGGATAAAAATAATGATTATTTTGTTGAGAAAGTTTTACTGTGGGTCCGTTTCATTGATGATCTTTTTATTATATGGAATGGTTCTAGAGATGAATTCATGCAATACTTCACTATTCTCAATAATAATCAAGTAGGTCTTAAATTTACATGTGAAACCAGCACAACATCCACCAATTTTCTAGACATTACTATTTATATTGAGAATAACAAAGTAGAAACAACAGTATATCGGAAAGATACAGCTTGTAACAGTGTGTTACACGGGCATAGTTTCCACCCAAAATCGTTGATTAGGAGTATACCCATGGGGGAATTTATCAGAATGAGAAGAATCTTTTCTAATGATAAGGAGTTACATTTAAAATGCTCAGAAACTTATGAAAGATTCAGAAATCGAGGCTATAATGAAAATTTGTTAAAGAAAAATATGAATTTGATTACATCAAGGAAACAAGAAGATATCCTTTTTAAGAAAAAATAATTAAATGTGAATGAACCACTTAGAATGATTATGAGATACACAAAAGAAAGTGGATGTATAAGGAACATAATTGAGAAACATTGGAAAATAATTGAGAAAGATTCAGATTTGGGGCCGTTAGTCGGTTCCAAACCTAATTTTTCATACAGAAAAGCACCGAGTATTAAAGATATGGTGGTGAGAAGTCACTTTACCTTAAGAAAAGATTCTAATTGGTTGGAACAAGAACAAAAGGGTTTCTCCAAGTGTAATAGTTGCAAAGCATGCAAAATAGGCAAGTCAATAAAGACGGTATCACTCCCGAATAGACAGAGGTTGGTGATTAAACATAAAATCACTTGTAACACTAAATTTGTAATCTATATTATAGAATGTCATTGTGGTCTCAAATATATAGGAAGTACCATTTGCATGTTAAAGAAAAGGATACTAGAGCACATTAGAGCAATAACCAATAAAGATATCACATACGCAACTGCTAAACATTTGCAAACACACACATCAAGTGATTGGAAAAGTTTAAGGTATTACGGGATAGATCACATACCAGATCAGGAAAGAGTGGGCAATCGAATTAAGAAACTGCGTCAACTAGAATCCAGATATATAATTCAAATGCGAACGAGGGCCCCTTATGGGATGAATTATGATGAGGAACTCTATGTCCATTTATAAATTGAAACAGTAATAATTCCTGTACCTGATGTATTAGTGTTCTCATACTATTTATCACAGACACTTGAGAATATTTAAGATGATGTTACAATCAATTGGTTAAGAAGTGTATCTAACTTCATTTGGCACACATTTATTTAAATTGGTGTTTTCAGTGTGAAAGATGAATAAATCTGGAATTTGAGTGATGAAATACGCAACTGAAACTTTAATTTTGGATAATACAATGATTAATTAAATTGTATATGCTCCTATTGTTTAATCTAACTGAATAATAATTTTTCATTAGTGATTTATAATTGTTATAAATTTAATTTATAAATGTATATAATCATACTATATTTGTTAGCATAATCATTCAGATCAATATGAAATGATTGGTCGTAGTATTTTTATTATTTCTATCTCTTTGCATGTAGTACTATCAGTTCCAGCATGCATCATTCTGGTTTATAGTGCAAGTAGCTATAAATAAGACACAAATGGATTCATGAATTTTAGAACTCGATAAAGACCGTGTTGGTCGAAACGGTTTGTTCTTTGTTTGTCACAGTTACTTGAATAAATTTAAAAATATAAACATCGCTGGTGGAGTGCTCGACCGACTTTGTTTTTTCATATATATATATATATATATAGACATTTCTTTAGCAGGCCCATAGGAATAACTGCATATTTTTATTTCAAACCATAAGTAGAATATATGTTGAGAAACCAATTCATTTTAAAGCATTATGCTATATGCATAAACTATTGTCAAATATGGGTTCTCATATCTCAGATGCTTGGGGCCATATTTATACTTTTTGACGCACAACTGCGCCAACGCAGTTGTGCGTCAAAAAAGTTAACGCCATTCCAAAGCGCCATGCGGGCGCCTTATTTATGGAATGACGTTAGCCGGTGCAGCTGACTGGTGTGCATTAAAAAAAATGACCCACACCAGGCAGCGCCGGCGTAGGGGAAAATGGAGCTTGGGCGTCAAAAAATGGGGCAAGTCAGGGCTGAGGCAAAATATAGGCCTCAACCCGATTTGCGCCATTTTTTTGACTCGCAACCCCCATTGAAATGACTCCTGTCTTAGCACAGACAGGAGTCATGCCCCCTTGCCCAATGGCCATGCCCAGGGGACTTATGTCCCCTGGGCATGGTCATTGGGCATAGTGGCATGTAGGGGGGCACAAATCAGGCCCCCCTATGCCACAAAAAAAAAATATATATATAAATTACTTACCAGATCTTACCTTAAGTTCCCTGGGATGGGTCCCTCCATCCTTGGGCGTCCTCCTGGGGTGGGCAATGGTGGCAGGGGGTGTCCCTGGGGGCATGGGAGGGCACCTCTAGGCTCCTTCCAAGCCCACAGGTCCCTTAACGCCTGCCCTGACCAGGCGTTAAAAAATGACACTAAAGCGGCTGGACGTCATTTTTTTTGACCCGCCCACTCCCGAGCGTCATTTTTGCACGGGAGTTTAAATAAGGCGCACATGCCTTGGAGTCATTTTTTAGACGGGAACGCCTACCTTGCATATCATTAACGCAAGGTAGGTGTCCACGCTAAAAAATGACGCAAACTCCAAGATCTTTGGCGCTAGACGGGTCTAACGCCAAAGTATAAATATGGAGTTAGCTTTGCGTCGGATTTGCGTAGAAAAAAACGACGCAATTCCGGCGCAAACAGAGTATAAATATGCCCCTAGGTATCAACACATCACTCTCCATGCTCTAGCAGTTGCAACTTTTTCTCAGTTCCTATAGTAAGAAGAGATCCTAAAGGAGGCTGTGCATTCTACTACTTAGGTTCCAAACTATGCAACTTGAATTCCACTGTCACTGAGATCTTGTGAGTCTCTTTCTATTTTTGGTAAATAGCTAAAAACCTGGCTGTTCTGAACAAGCATCTCAATACTACTTCGAGGAGGTACTGTGAGGGGTGTAGCGATGTGAAACCCAAAGCAGGTAACTATGCACTCTATAAAACTTTAACGATGGTAGCAATATTTGTATAAAGAAATGCACATATCTAAATACATACATAGATTCAGATTATACATGTTGACAAACAAGCATATGCTGCACATTTGTGTGTTGAGTATGGTGGTCATGTAAAAAAGAGCCAACTCGAGTCAGCTTCTGAAGATAAGATAGTTAAGATGGATAAGAAAAGATAGATATGATAGATAAGGATAGGTAAGATAGATGAGGAATGGGAAGATAAATAAGTATAAATAAGATAGATAAGATAGATAGATAAGATAGATAAGGAGATAAGATCTGTGGATCTTATATTTGGGGGATAACGAATTCCATAGTTTGGCTGCAACAACAGAGAAAGTTGTACTACCCTTGTTTTTTTCCTTGTATGGTGGGGTTTTGAGGTGGGATGCCATTCTAGAGCAGTGGCTCCTTTATTGTATGTGTTTCGTGATTTAGTTCCTGGGGACACTTTAAGAGTGGTCCGAGATTGTCAGGCTCACCACAGAGTTACTCATATTTTTTTCATTCACCACATGTATTTCACTTTTAGACACATTCAATTTGTGATGGCTTTATATTATTCACTGAGCATGGGCTGTGAGATAACTGAACATTTTTGAGTTTCTAATGTCTTTGAGATTTTCTAATTTGAGAAGTATGTGTGTCTTCTGTAAGCTGAAATTCATTGATCATTTCTGATAATGACTTCATGTAGATGTTCAAAAGTATGGCTTTGATGACAGAGACTTGAGGGACCCCTGCTTTTGTGAAGTATAGTTTGGGTGAGAAAGGGGGAGCATGATGAGGTAGTTACTGACAGGTGGAATTAAGTGTCATTTGGGATTCAATGTGATAGAATAGGGTGGGATACTCAGTGCTGGGTGGGATAATAATGAATAAATAGATAGTCAGGTCAAGATGGGGTAATCACTGAGAGGTGACATATTCAGTGTCTTCTGTGATAGCATTATGTGGGATACTTGGTGTTCAGTGATATAATCATTTAAAGAAGGAGTAGTTAGTACAAGAAGAGGTCATCATTGATAGGTGGGATATTCACTGTCAGGTGGGATAATCAGCATTAGGTGGGATGATTGATTTAAGGTGGAATAATGTTCGAAAGAAGGGATACTCTGGTCAAGATGAGGTAGTCACGTGATACATGCGATATTTAGTGACGAGTGGGATTGTTAGCCTTAGGCAGATTATTTGATAGTCGATGGGATAGTTGATGTCAATTGTTGATGTCAAGTGGGTTAGACAGTAAAAGATTGTAGGATAGTTACTGTAAGAAAATGGCTCCCTGTTGCAGTTACCCCTCCACGTTTTGCCTGATATTGATGCTGATTTGACTAAGAAGCGTCCTGGGACCCTGCTAACCAGGCCCCAGCACCAGTGTTTTTTCACTAAAAATGTACCATTGTTTCCACAACTGGCACACCTCTGGCATACAGATAAGTCCCTTGTAAAAGGTACCAGTGGTACCAAGGGCCCTGTGTCCAGGGAAGGTCCCTAGGGGCTGCAGCATGTGTTGTGCCACCCTAAGGAACCCCTCACCTAACACATGCCCACTTCCATTGCAGATTGTGTGTGTTGGTGGGGGGAAAAAGGCAAAGTTGAAATAGCATACCCCTCAGGATGCCATGCACACAAAATATTGCCTCTGGCATAGGTAAGTCACCCCTCTAGCAGGCCTTAAAGCCCTAAGGCAGGGTGCACTATACCACAAGTGAGGGCATAGCTGCATGAGCAATATGCCCCTACAGTGTCCAAGTCTATTCTTGGACATTGTAAGTACAGTGTGGCCATATTAAGTATATGGTTTGGGAGTTTGTCAAAACGAACTCGACAGTTCCATAATGGCTACACTGAACACTGGGAAGTTTGGTATCAAACTTCTCAGAATAATAAACCCACACTGATGCAGTGGTGGGTTTATTAAAAAATGCACACAGAGGGCATCTTAGAGATGCTTCCTGTATTTTACCCCAATCCTTCAGTGCAGGACTGACTGGTCTGTGCCAGCCTGCCACTGAGATGAGTTTTTGACCCCCTGGGGTGAGAACCTTTGTGCTCTCTGAAGCCAGAAACAAAGCCTGCCCTGAGTGGAGGTGCTTCACACCTCCCCCCTGCAGCAACTGTAACACCCAGCAGTGAGCCTCAAAGGCTCAGGCTTTGTGTTAAAATGCCCCAGGGCACTCCAGTTAGTGGAGATGCCTGTCCCCCCAGACACAGCCTCCACTTTTGGCGGCAAGTCCGGAGGAGATAATGAGAAAAACAAGGAGGATTCACCCTCCAGCCAGGACAGCCCCTAAGGTGTCCTGAGCTGAGGTGACCCCTCTCTTAGGAAATCCTCCATCTTGTTTTGGAGGATTCCCCTCAATCGGATTAGAGATGTGCCCCCCTCCCCACAGGGAGGAGGCACAAAGAGGGTGTGGCCACCCTCAAGGACAGTAGCCATTGGCTACTGCCCCCCAGACCTAAACACACCCCTAAATTGAGTATTTAGGGGCGACCCTGACCCCCGGAAACCAGATTCCTGATGACCTGCAACAAGAAGAAGGACTGCTGACCTGAAAGCCCCGCAGAGACGACGGAGACGACAACTGACTTGGCCCCAGTCCTACCGGCCTGTCTCCAGACTCAAAGAACCTGCACAGCGACGCATCCAGCTGGACCAGCGACCTCTGCCGACTCAGAGGACTGCCCTGCACCCAAACGACCAAGAAACTCCTGTGGACAGCGGCTCTGTCCAAGAACCAAAGAAACAACCAACTTTAAAGAGACTCCATCCTCACTCCGGAAGTGTGAGTCTTCACACTCTGCACCCGACGCCTCCAGTCCAGAGAAACCAACACCGCAGAGAGGATCCCCAGGCGACTCCCACGACATGAACACCCTGAGTCGACCTCCCTGCACCCCCACAGCGATGCCTGCAGAGAGGATCCAGAGGTTCCCCCTGACCGTGACTGCCCGGTAACAAAGGAACCCGACGCCTGGAAGAAGCACTGCACCCGTATCCCCCAAGACCGTGAGGAACCAACCACCGGTGCAGGAGTGACCAGCAGGTGGCCCTCATCCTAGCCCAATCAGTGGCTGGCCCGAGAAGCCCCCCTGTGCCCTGCCTGCACCGCCAGAGGGACCCCCGGGTCTCTCCATTGATTCCTATCTAGAACCCAGCACCTACTTTGCATGCACCACCCAGCTGCCCCTGTGCCGCTGAGGGTGTATTGTGGGTGCCTGTTGGGGACCTCCCCTAGTGCTCTACAAAAAAACCCTGGTCTGCTCCCCGAGGACGCAGGTACTTACCTGCTAGCAGACTGGAACCAGAGCACCCCTGTTCTCCATAGGTGCCTATGCTATTTGGGCCCTACTATGACCTCTGCACCTGACCGGCCCTGTGTTGCTGGTGCTGGGTGTTTGGGGTTGGCTTGAACCCCCAACGGTGGGCTGCCTATGCCCAGGAGACTGAACTTATAAGTGCTTTACTTACCTGAGAAACTAACCAATAATTACCTCCCCAGGAACTGTTGATTTTTGCACTGTCCACTTTGAAAATAGCTTATTGCCATTTTTGCCAAAACTGTGTACATTACTGTTTTAATTCAAAGTTCCATACTTACCTGTGTGAAGTACCTTACAATTTATGTACTTACCTAAATTCTGAATCTTGTGGTTCTAAAATAAATTAAGAAAATAATATTTTTCTACATAAAAACCTATTGGCCTGGAGTTAAGTCTTTGAGTGTGTGTTCTCATTTATTGCCTGTGTGTGTACAACAAATGCTTAACACTACCCTCTGATAAGCCTACTGCTCGACCACACTACGACAAAATAGAGCATTAGTATTATCTAATTTTGCCACTATCAACCTCTAAGGGGAACCCTTGGACTCTGTGCACACTATCTCTCACTTTGAGATAGTATATACAGAGCCAACTTCCTACAGTTACTATGATATTGTGTTATTAGTTCTGTGTGGGACAGTCGGTGTCAGCTTAGATAATCACAGGCATGTGGGAAAGCTGGTGTGCAGTGGTTTTCAGGTAAGAGGTTATAGGATAGTTGGTGTTAGGTGTTAGATGGAGTAGTCGGGAAAAGTAAGGAGAGTCACTAGAAAATTAGATAGTCAAGGTCACATGGGATCCTCTTTGTTAGGTAGGACAGTGAGTGTCAGGTGCAATAGTTTGTGTCAGCCGGGTTAGCCCATGAGCAGTGCTGTGATGATCAGTGTGACATGGGGGAAGTTTTCAGTGAGGGTGGGATAGTCAGCTGCAGGCTAACTGGCCAGAAGCAGTTGTGGTAGCCAGAGGACGAGAGAGAGGCAACATGAAGTGAGATAGTAATGTGGGGTGTGGATAGCTAGGAGTGGGTGAAAAAGTCTGAAGTGGGTTAGTTATAGTGACATTGGTTAGTAAGTTTGAAGTGTTGGGTAGAAAATGTAAAGTTGTGCTATGGTGTGTATCAAATGTTACCATCTGCAGCAGCCAAGGCATCCATTGCAAGGAGAGATACTGCTGAGATGTGAGGAAGTCAGAGGGATCAGAACGTCACTGCTACCTCTTGCCCCATTGGTACACAACTGCGCTTGTGAGCAATTGCTTCAAATGGAGCAGAAGTGCTGCAATGTCGAGCACATGCTGAGCATGTATAAATGACAAAGTTGACACCCTAGAAGAAGTGGAAACTAAAGGCTGTGCTGAAGAAGACACATAGAGGTATTCAAAAGTAAAGTACTTTTGTAGGTACAACTGTCAGCAACAAATCATACCAGTACTAAGGCCCATATTTATACTTTTTGACGCTAAACTGCGCTAACGCAGTTTAGCGTCAAAAAGTTTTGCGCCGGCTAACGCCATTCTGAAGCGCCATGCGGGCGCCGTATTTATTGAATGGCGTTAGCCGGCGCAAGCAGACCGGCGCTGCCTGGTGTGCGCGAGAAAAACCACGTACACCAGGCAGCGCCGGCGTAGGGGGAAAATGGCGCATGGGCGTCTTAAAATGGGGCAAGTCAGGTTACGTCGAAAAAATCGTCGTAACCCGACTTGCGCCATTTATTTTCGACGCCCATCCCCCATCAACATGACTCCTATCATTGTAAAGATAGGAGTCATGCCCCCTTGCCCAATGGCCATGCCCAGGGGACTTCTGTCCCCTGGGCATGGTCATTGGGCATAGTGGCATGTAGGGGGGCACAAATCAGGCCCCCCTATGCCAAAAAAAATCATTAAAAAAAAATAAAAAAATACTTACCTGAATGTCCCTGGGGTGGGTCCCTCCAGCCTTGGGTGTCCTCCTGGGGTGGGCAAGGGTGGCAGGGGGGGTCCCTGGGGGCAGGGGAGGGCACTCTGGGCTCATTTTGAGCCCACTTGTCCCTTAACGCCATGCCTGACCCAGGCGTTAAAAAGCGGCGCAAATGCGCCGTTTTTAGCCACGCCCACTCCCGGGCGTCTCTTTTGCCCGGGAGTATAAATACCACGTAAAGGCCTGGGAGTCATTTTTTAGACGGGAACGCCTCCCTTGCATATCATTAACGCAAGGAAGGGGTTCACGCTAAAAAATGACGCACATTCCGGGAACTTTGGCGCTATTCGCCTCTAACGCCATAGTATAAATATGGCGTTAGTTGGCGTTAGTTTAGCGTCGAATTTGCGTCGAAAAAAACGACGCAAATTCGGCGCAAACGGAGTATAAATACGGCCCTAAATGTCCTTAGATGAGCCATGTGGTGCAAACAGCAATCCATGGCACACTAAACTGGCATACCCCAAAGGCAATGGAAGCATGCCCTAATAAATACATTCCCAATGCCCCTAAAATTCAGGAACAAATTGACTTGCAATTACTGGCTTGATGCCATATAGAATACAGCACCTCTGGCTCTTTAAAACCAAACCACACTAGTTCATAATGTTCCAAACCTGCCGGAGGGCACTGAATATGTCTGAGTATTTCTCTTCCTACCAGATTGTATTTCTCTGATGTCACTCCACAGCCATCAGCCTCTTCCACTGGATGTGCACCATTAGGAACACCTGCTCCTTTCTCACTCTCCGCTCTATCACTGTATTCCAAACCTCAACTTTTACTACAGGAAGTACAGCGTGAGTAATCCTATACAGCCATGAAGCTTCCTGTACTCTGCTCTTGTACTATTTAGTGTTAGCAATAGGCACATTGATGCTCTGTTTGACAATACTGTCCAATTGTTCTACAACTCTGAGTTGTAAATCGCACTTCTGGTGTGCTGTATTCCAAACTCCTTCAAGAATGTTTTCAACTAAAGTAACATAGGCCCTCATTATGTTCCTGGCAGTCTGGGCCGCCATGCCAGTGGTAAATACCACCATATAATGACCCCCCCTAAACCCCACAGCAGAATACACCGCCACCGCCAGCGGAAACACTGGTGGGGGAGGTGTATTCCAATCCGACAGGGCAGCGCTATTCCGCCAGCCTTTTCCCAGCGGTCCACACTGCCAGGGAAAGGCTGGAGGCATGGGTATCTTGGGGCAATTTGGGGCCCCCTGGGTGCCCCAAATCTGCCCATGCACTTGGCATGGGCATTGCAGTGGCCCCTGTGCAGTGCCCCATCGTGCAGGTCACTGCATCCGCCGCACACCAACATTGGCGGCGGCTCCATTTGGAGCCGCTGTCAATGTTACGGCCTTTTCCCCGCTGGGGAAAACATTATATGGCCGGCAGGAGGGTAGTCATCAAACATAATAACACACTCTCAGCAGATGTGCTCTACTCATTTACTACAAACAAACCCTATCCACATTTCAGTATCTCAGCAACCACTACAAAGCCCCACAAACCACACCTATACACCCTATTACGCCATCTACCACAAAATGGCACCTTCACTTCCACACAAAACACCACTCTGTCTTCACCACTAACAAAGCCACAATATACATAACTTTAATCCATTCAGACATGCACTCCCTGTTTATACAAAACACCTGCTCTACCCTCAACTTGCTCTTCACAAACACCTTTCTATCACCACAAACATATACTCAGCTCTCATATCATAACATCCACCAACACCCTCCTCCTTCTTTTACCAAAAACCCACACCCAAAAAATCCTTCCAATCAACCACATATATTACCTCTTCCAGCTATCAAATCTAAGACAAGCACTCATAGCTGTTGGCCATCCCCTCTCACACACCATATACACACTCTTTTCCAAAATACATCACCACCCCTTTACGATTCAACTTCCACTCACCAACAGTACTTTACATACAAATCCTTCTCAGAAAACCACTTCATAAATATCTCCTCTCACTATCCCACAAAGGCAAAACACATCGGTACACCAGTACATCAAAACCTCACACACAGAATTTCATAATACATTCTGTCACAAATTAGAAACATACACCAACTCCCACTCTCCTGACTACACAAATAACACACACCTTAAACTATCTTTACTCCCAAATGTTCTCTCTTTACCAACACCTAACACAAATGCCTCAACACAACAATTCTCATTCACCTGCCTCTAATCCATTACACAATTTAGAGCCTTAAATCATGACTTGTATGCTCCACAACAACCATAACCCATCCACGTTCCACCCTAAACAGACACAAACAAAATAGAAAATGTGCCACTTTTCACAACTTTGCATCTCCATGTCTATTATACAATATAGCTACCCTGCTAAAACAATACAGCTCACCAATTCACTCTCACCCACTATCTCCACCACCTACACAAGGCATATCCATCAAAATGGCTTCTAAGCCTCCTGGAAGAGGAATACGATTTGGAAAAACAATACTATTGCTATCCTCATGCAGCTAATACTAGCACTAATGACACACCTGCTACAAGTTCCAAAAATAATGTTCACCCTTCTACAAAACAAAGTTACACCACCATCAAATCACAATCTATGAACTGCCTACTATTAAATGCTCAATCACTGTAGGAATATGCCAATGTTGGCATGGTTACCCCCAAACGTTTTGCATTTTGTTGATGCCAGCTTTGATTGAAAGTGTGCTGGGATCCTGCTAACCAGCCCCCAGCACCAGTGTTCTTTCCCTAAAACTGTACCTTTGTCTCCACAATTGGCACAGCCCTGGCACACAGTTAAGTCCCTTGTAAAAGGTACCCATGGTACCAAGGCCCTGTGGCCAGGGAAGGTTTCTAAGGGCTGCAGCATGTATTATGCCACCCTGTGGACCCCTCACTCAGCACATGCACACTGCCTCACAGCTTGTGTGTGCTGGTGGGGAGAAAAAAACTAAGTCGACATGGCCTCAGAGTGCCATGCCCACAACTCACTGCCTGTGGCATAGGTAAGTCACCCCTCTAGCAGGCCTTGCAGCCCTAAGGCAGGGTGCACCATTCCACAGGTGAGGGCATAGCTGCATGAGCACTATGCCCCTACAGTGTCTAAGTCAATTCTTAGACATTGTAAGCTCAGGGTGGCAATACTGAGTATATGGTCTGGGATTTTCTCAAAAACGAACTCCACAGTTCCATAGTGGCTACACTGAATACTGAGAAGTTTGGTATCAAACTTCTCAGCACAAAAAACCCACACTGATGCCAGTGTGGGATTTATTGAGAAATGCACACAGAGGGCATCTTAGAGATACCCACTGTATGCCAGCTCTACTGTTAGTGTGTGACTGACCGGACTGTGTCAGCCTGCCACTTCAAGACGAGTTTCTGACCACATGGGGTGAGTACCTTTGTGCATTCTGTGGTCAGAAACAAAGCCGGTCCTGGGTTGAGGTGAATCACACCTCCCGCTGCAGGGACAGTAACACCTGGCGGTGAGCCTCAAAGGCTCAAGCCTGGTGTTACAGCGCCCCAGGGAACTCCATCTAGTGGAGATGCCCGCCCCCCGGTCACAGACCCCACTTTTGGTGGCAAGTCTGGGGAGATAATGAGAAAAAAAAGGAGGAGTCACCCCCTCAGCTAGGTCCACCCCTAAGGTGACCAGAGCTGAAGTGACCCCCTCCTTGGAAAATCCTCCATCTTGGTTTGGAGGATTTAGCCCAATAGGGATAGGGATGTGCTCCCCTCCCCAAAGGGAGGGAGCACAAGGAGGGTGTAGCCACCCTCAAGGACAGTAGCCTTTGGCTACTTCCCTGTGACCCTAACACACACCTAAATTCAGTATTTAGGGGCGACCATGAACCCAGGATTTCAGATTCCTGATGACCTACAAAGAAGAATGACTGCCTAGCTGAAAAACCCCACAGAGAAGAAGGAAGATGGCAACTGCTTTGGCCCCAGCCCTACTGGCCTGTCTCCAACTTCAGAGAACCTGCACCAGCGACGCATCCTGCGGTCCGAGCAACCTTGGCTGACTCAGAGGACTGCCTTGCAACTACAAAGGATCAAGAACTCCTTTGGGCAGCGGACCTGTCCAACCAAAGAAAGAAGAAACCATCTTTAAAGGGACTCTCACCTCACTCCAGAAGCGTGAGTCTTCACCACTCCGCACCCGACGCCCCTGGCCCGTGTCCAGAGAAACCAACGACCTAGAGAGGATACCCAGGGGACTCCAACGACGTGTCCACCCTGGGCTAACCTCTGTGCACCCCTACAACGACGCCTGCAGAGGCTGACCACGACAGCCCGAAGCCTGGATATCTACTGCATCCACAGCCCCCAAGCCTGTGAGAAACCGACCACCAGTGCAGCAGTGACCAGCAGGCGGCCCTCACCATTGCCCAGTCGGTGGCTGGCCCGAGAAGCCCCCCTGTGCCCTGTCTGCAACGTCTGAGTGACCCCCGGGTTCCTCCATTGAATCGTATTGCAAACCCGACGCCCTGTTTGCCCACTGCACCCAGCCACCCCTGTGCCACTAAGGGTGTTTTTTGTGTGCCTACTTGGGGTCCCTCAGTTGTCTACTAAACCCCCCTGGTCTGCCCCAGAAGACAAGGGTACTTACCTGCCAGCAGACCGGAACCGGAGCACCCCCTGTCTCCATAGGCACCCGTGTTATTTTGGCTCCTCCTTGACCTCTGCATCTGACCGGCCCTGTGTTGCTGGTGATGGGTGTTTGAGGTTGACTTGAACCCCCAGCGGTGGGCTACCTATGCCCTGGAGACTGAACTTGTAAGTGCTTTACTTACCGTATTAATCAAACTGTACTTACCTCCCCCAGGAACTGTTGAAATTTTCATAGTGTCCACTTTTAAAATAGTTTATTGCCATTTTATGAAAAACTGTGCATATTACTATTTTGATTCAAAGTCCTAACTATACATATGCAAAGTACCGTACACTTAATGTGCTTACCTGCAATCTTAATCTTGTGGTTCCTAAATAAATTAAGAAAATAATGTTTTTCCTATATAAAAACCTATTGGCCTGGAGTTAAGTCATTGAGTGTGTGTTCTCATTTATTGCTTGAGTGTGTACAACAAATGCTTAACACTATCCTCTGATAAGCCTAACTGCTCGACCACTCTATCGAGCATTAGTATTATCTATTATTGCCTCTGTCAAGCCTCTTGGGGAAGCCCTGGACTCTGTGTACACTATATCTCATTTTGATATAGTATATACAGAGCCAGCTTCCTACAATCACTCTCTAAAAACAAGCACCACATCTACGACCTACTCTCTGACGCACAACCTGAAGTACTCTTCATAACTGGATCTTGGTTGGGAAATAACATGGCCCCAGTATTGCATGAAACCACTCCTCCAGGCTATCAAACTATCACACAAATTCATATAGACAAGGAGGGCTTGCTGTTATATTCAAGCATACAATAAATCTTAACAAAGCTGATGTTTCCATACAAGGTTGTGATGCCCTCATCACCAGATGGAACCCTACAATAGCTTCCTTGTTTGACTTCTTTCTCCAGACCACCATCTAGCAATGCATGCTACATTCTCAGACTCATTTCCAAACACAGTTTCAAATATTATAACACTATACTCCAACCTATGCATTCTGGGTGACCTAAACATTTGGGGGCATATTTAAGAGCCCCTAGCGCCATTCCAACGGCACATTAGTGTCATTTTTTTACGCTAATGTGGTGTTAGAAGGCCAAAATCGCTGTGCTATATTTACGAAGTGACACAATGCGTGCATTGCACCAATTTGTAACCCTTTGCTCTACATTATACCTGTGCCAGGCACGATGTATGCAAAGGGGACGTTGGGGGGGCAAAAAAGGGTGCAAGGAAATCTGAGGGATTTCCTTGCGCATTTCTTTTCAGAGCAGGCATTAAAATGAGCGCTTCATTGGTTACAATAGGCCTCTGGGTGCTTTGCAGGATTAGCATCAGAATTTTTTATGCTAATTCTGCAAAGTGCCAGACTAGCGTAACAAATTCTGACGCTAGTCCACAAAATACCGCCATAGTGTGCCTTATTTTAAATATGACACACGCATGGTGGCTTTAGGGGGGTGCTAAGGGGCGTAAGAAAAGTGGTGCTGCACTGTGTGCAGTGCTATTTGTCTTAAATATGCCCGTTGGATTGACAAACCAAATATGCCTCATACAAAAACTATCATCACTAGCCCAGACATACAGTACATACATCAGTCCACAAACCTGCACACATAGCTGAACACAACCTAAATGTCATTTTTGCAAATACAGAACTAGTTACTTTTTAAAGGATTATTTTAGTCACGTGGGCAGACCACCATTTGCTAGCTTTCCAACAGAAAAAAACACTAAGCAACACACTTTGACTACCTTACATGCATCCTCCTATCGAATGTGGAACATACTAAATTATCGAAACACAACTAACATCCAACACAGATCTAGATACTATAAATTCCATTCAAGTATTCAAGCCAGAGTGCCATATTGCCCCTGAAGTTTGGCTCTCCCACTTCAGGGAATTGTATGGCTCCCCATCTGACTGTGATTTCATAAGCCCTGGGGAGACGACACCTTCACAGTTGCCAGTGACTACTTTGCCACCCTTTTCATTAAAAGAAACTAAGCTTGCCATCACTGCCCAAAAATCAGGGAAGGCCCCAGGGCCAGATGGCATTCCCTCGGACATGTACAAAGCAGATTTGAACAACTGGAGTCCGTACGTAAACAGGATCTCTAATGCTGTTTTGACAAATAGATCTTATCCCGGGTCATGGAAAGAGGCAACTATTGTGCCTATACATAAGAAAGGGGAGAGGGGCACACCAGGGAACTACAGACCTATCAGCCTCTTAGATAACTTACAAAAAATATTTTGCTACTAGTTACTAAGAAGGCTGAAAAATGGATAGCGGATAATCAAGTATTTAGCCATCTCCAGGCGGGGTTTAGAGACAAAGTTAGTACAATTGACCAGGTCTTCCGCTTTATTTCCATTAAATGGAAAACAGTTGACGTGGATTCAGGCCACCTTTTTGTGGCATTTGTAGATTTGAAATCTGCCTTCGACCTTGTTCCACGCCAAAAGCTGTGGGAAGTTATGAGCAGTGTGGGGGTTCCATGCCCCATGTTAAATATAATTAGAGATCTTTATACTAGCAATTGTGCTAGAATTTGATGGGGCCCGAAAGGCGAATTAACATCAGAGTTTCCCACAAACCGTTGCGTGAAACAGGGCTGCGTGCTTGCTCCCACATTATTTCTTCTATTCATCTATGCATGCATCCCTTATCTTCTGGAATGTTCTAGCGATGCCCTCAGATTGGGAGGGCAAAAGATCCCATGTCTCCTATTTGCTGATGACACCTTGCTAATATCACAAACGGCTACTGGTCTCTCTAACTTGCTCATGAGTTTTATGGACTTTTGTAAAGATTATGGCTTAGAAATTAATTCAACAAAAACCAAATACAAGGTGTTTGGGGATAAAAAGCAAAAGATGAGGAGACCCATTCGCCTAGAGGGTGTCACACTGGAAAGAGTGGGTGCTTTCGATTATTTAGGACTAAAATTGGAAGATTCACACAAATGGCATGCTCATCTCCAGAAATCAGCAATGTGTTTGAAACAAAGGGCGGGCGGCATTGTGAGATTTGCAGCCAGATCCCCCAGATTTGCCATGACTCCCGCTCTAGAAATATATACATCTCAAGCAAGGAGGGGGCCGTATATGGAGCTGAGTTGTGGGGCCACTGCAACCTGGAGGATTTGGCAAGGGTCGAAAACTCTTTCTTAAAGATGTTGTTAAGATTTCCCCCTAGCACCCCATCTTTGCCTATCCGAATGGATTTAAACCTTTTCCCAATTAGCCAGATCGCCGCCCTAAGGCCATGTTGTTTTGGATCCGACTTTGGTCATTAGATTCTCTCATCCAATATAGACTGGGGCTGATCAACCTGGTGAGTACCAACTCTACCACAAAAATAAAGTGGTGCACTTATGTAGAGCGGACCTTTTTCTCTCTTGGTTTGGGGAACTTCTGGAAGGACCCTTCTTCCATTCCAAAAAATGCTATACAGATATTGAAGGATGCATTTTGGCTTAATGTCCAAATTTCGTAATTGGTAGAAGCTTAGGGCAATATGTACGAAAGCTTTTTCCCATAGACACAGAATGGGTAAAATCCTTTCGTACATCTGGCCCTTAGTCCTCTACCATGACCGGCAGTTTTTTACAAATTAAATGCCACTACGAGTTTGAGCACTTCATGGATACATTACTTTCTCCACTTGCACGTGCTCTGTATACCAGATTCAGAATAGGGTCCCTTCCTTTGTGTACCCTGACCTATAAATGGTCCAATACAACCAATAGGTCCAAGTCATGTCCAATGGGTTGTGAGAAGGAAGAATGTATGATTGATCCATGTCCTCTTCCAATGTCCTGCATACCGCAAACAGAGGGCTCTTTGGATCATCCCTTTATGCAAACGAATGGGTTTTAGGAATTGTTTACCGGCTTTGAGAATATTCATATCGGATACATCTGTGCTACTAGCGTGTTCCTTGGCAACATTTTTTGAATCTATCTGGCATTTTAGACTTGGAATTTTAAAAGATAGAATTTAGCTATAGATATTAGTAGCAGGCAATGCAGCTTATAGTTGTGAAACATAACGTATGGTTAGCAATACATCTTAGATAATGTATAACTAATATTGCATGCCCTCACTATATCTGTATATTTATGCAAATTTTCAGGTACTGTATCTTGCTGTTTTACGGTTTTATGAACTTAGAGTATTATCCCAAACTTCAACGTTTTTATGTCTTACTTCTATTTTTCTAAATGTTTTGTATTGTGCTTTTATGGTATATTTTTACAGAAATAAAGTGATGATGATGATGAATTCCATTCAAAAACTTTGTGAGTGGCTACAGGAAGCTTTTGACATCCTAATACCACTAAGAATAATAAAACAAGATAAAAGAAAACAAGCACCTTGGAGAAACTAAAAGAGATAAAATAACAAATTAGAAAGCTGTAACACACCTGGCTCAAAACAAACAGCAATGAAGACAAACTTCACCTACAGACACTTAACAGAATTTACAAGCCAACAAGCAAAAAACTAAAAAGGTACAGTTCAGACAGAATCCAGCATGCTAAATGTGCAAATGAAGACTTTTATCAAATTCTCAACAAATTTCGTAAACCTAAATAGACAAAAGGAACTCATCCCATTACTCAAGAATTCACTGACTGTGAGAAAGAGCCTCTTTTGACATGGTAGCCCCCCACTTTTTGCCTGTAAAATGATGCGGTCTCAAACTGTAAGTGCCCTGGGAACCTGCTCAAACATATTCCCAGAGCCAGAGCTCTTTCCCCAAAGCTGTATTATGTTTGGCACTTCAGCCACATTTGTAAGTCCTTAGTAAATGGTACCGATGGCACCTAGGGCATGAATACTGAACAGGGGACCCCAGAGCTGCAGCACCAATTGTGCCACTACGAGGGGCCCCACACCAGCCTCATGAAGACTTCCATTGCAAGAGCACGACAAGGTGTCTCCACCAAAAGTGCCATGTTCACTAATACTGCATGCAATATAGGTAAGCCACCCTTCTGACAGGCCTTACAGCCCTAAGGCAGGGTGCACTATAATGCACATGAGGGCCTATGTGTGCATGAGGAAATATGCCGCTACTGTGTACGTGCTAAATTTTCAGACATAGTAAGTGTACAGGGAAGCCACAGCAAATGCATGTGCTGGACACTGGTCATTATGAGTTCTCCAACTACATGATGGCCTTTCTGAACACTGGGTTGTTTGGTATCAAACAACTCAGAATAATAAATGCACACTCATGCCAATGTTGGATTTATTATAAAATGTACCCACAGGGCACCTTAGAGCCCTGGCATGACTGCTGTCTGGTCTCAACCAGCCTGCGACCACCAGACATGATTCTGGACTCCCGGGGTGAGAGCCTTTTGCTCCCAGGAACCAGAACACAAACCCTTTCCTGGGTGTAGGTATTACACCTCCTCCCCCAGGCAGGGACCATGTACCAGTAGTCAGATTCAAAGGCTTTACCACCTTTGAAATCTGACCTCTGCCTCTGCTGCTAGCAGCAGATGGCTGTCCAATGGTTTTGTCCCCACTTTAGGCAGAAAAACCGGTGGTAAAGCTAGCAAGGACAGGAGGAGTGGCCAATCCCAGCCTAAACTGCCCTTCAGATGTGGCAGGCGAGGTGACCACTCCATTTCATTTTCTTCCATCTTGGATGGCAGGAAAATAGCCAATCAGGGTTAAGGATGTGACCCCCTTCCCACAGTAAGTGGTCACATAGTGAGTGTACCCACCCTAAGGTAGGTGGCCCATTGGCAACTACCAGGTACTCCCCTTAATGCCCCCCAAATGCAGTATTTAGTGGGCATCCCTAGACCTACAGATCAGATTTGACTGACACAAGAAGACCAGGAACAAAGAAGACCCGAGGCACGAGAACAGAAGTCCTGCTGCACAAAGAAAAAGGTGCCAAACCCTGCCTGCTGCTCCAAGAACTCGACCATCGCCGCTGAAGTGTCACCTGGATACCTGAAGGACTCTACAAATCCCCAGAGCACCTCCAGCCTTTTGAAAATCACCAAGAACCTCCCTCAGAATGAAGGAATCACTCTCCTGCACCCTGCAGGCAAGAAACTAGTGAAGTCTAGTTCACTGACCTGCCACTGTCACTGGGACTCTCAGGGCCTGAGACGTACCATTACCCGGCATACTGGACCCTCAACAATGGACACCCAAAAGCAAAGTCCACTCCGACTCTCAAAAGCCCAGAAGCAAGCATCAGTCAAGGGACTTCAGGACACCCAAGATCCACTTCCCCAGAGTGGCCCTGCTAACCCTCAATCTACCCTCCAAGTGACCTGCTCCTGGCTCCAAGGACTCCAAGATTAACAACTCCTGGCACTGCACTCAGCCTACCTGGCCCCTGCATTGACAAACCAGCTGTGCTCTTGGGGTACTTAACCCCTTGCGACCTCCACCCACCAAGGTGACCCACTGTGCTTATCTTAAAGTCCATCTGTGCAGTGTGATTCCAAGTGGTCCCCCTCTCCATTGTGCACCAGCTCCCAGACTTTCATCCTCTGCTTCCACTTGAACCAGCAACTGGCCACACTTCTCCAGCTGGCCCACAGGACATCTCAACAACCTTGACCTAGAAATAGAAGGTGACCATTGTGAAAACATTGCCTAATTTTATATGCATTTTTAAAGATTTTCCCATTCATTGCTGTGGTGCGTAATTACTCAAGAAAAAAAAAATATTTTCTATACTTTGAAAAATCATAGCTAAAAAAGTACTTACCATAAATTGATGATCTTGATCTTATACATTTTATAAAAACCTGAATTATTTTTCTAAATTGGTCTCAAGTTATTCATCTGAGTGTGTGTCCACATTTATTGATATTGTACAACAAATGCTTAGCACATCTCCAAGATAAGCCTAACTGCTCGTCGACACTATCACAAAAACAGAGCATTAGGTGGTCTGCTTTTTACCTCTGAATACCAAAGTGGGGTTGCTTGGACTCTATGCGCAGTGCACATCATTTTCGTACACTATCTAGAGAGCTAACCTCCTATACTGATAAACTGGCAAACCATTACATAACCAAAGCAGACATGTTGGACTCCTGTTTAAAACAAAGGAAAACGTCCTTCACCAACCCATTACTGAAAATCCCCTCCAAACGTAGGTTAACCCAGCCTCTGCATTCTTTCAAACAAACAAATATATGGAACTGGTCAAAGGAAGCAAGCCAGCCAGCTGCCCTTCTGAACCTTGTCCACCACAAATCTTCAAACACATTATTTTAACTACCTCAGCTGCCACACCAGGAAGATGAATCATCAATTCTTTTTAAGTACAATAATCTTTCCTGAAGACCTAAAAAAAGGCATACATTTGCCGATTATTAAAGAAAAGAAATTGACCCCCATGACCCTAAAAACTATAGACCTTTCCTGGGCCAACTGATAGAAAAAGCACCATTCGCCTCAGATGTCACAATTCATTGAAGATAAATCCATAGTTTCATACTACTGAACAGGATTCCGCCCACGAAGAGGCACAGAAACTGCCCTCATGGCCCTCTGTGATGACTTTAAAAACACACTAGATAGTAACAGGGTCGCTGCACTACTTCTCTTGGACCTCTCAGCTGCCTTCGACACAGTTGACCATGACACTCTTATACAAAGACTCTACGAATCCAGCATAGAGGAGAATGCTCTTGGGTGGATAACATCCCACCTTCAAACAGAACACATGTCATCTATACTTCCCCTTTGTAATCCAAACTGTATTTCACAAAAGGCTAGGATCCATCAAGGCCCTATTATCTCACCATACTTTTCAACATGTACATGAAGTCATTAGCAACAATGATCAATGAATTTCAGCTCACATGATATAGCCATGCAGATGACATACAAATACTCCTTAAACTGGAAAGCCCCAGAGACATTGGAAACTGAAGATCTTCAATTGCCTCAGAGCCGTTGATCATTGGATGACATGGAGTCATCTCAAACTGAATACTTCCAAAACTGAAATACTCACATGTGGTGAATGGAAAACTTATGACCCACTCTGCACCTGGCCTGATGATCTGGGACTTCCTCCTAAAGTATATAAGGAAGTAAGAAACATTGAAATTACCATGAACTCCAAGTTATCAATAGGTGCCCAAGTGAACAAATTAGCAAGAACAAGCTTCATTGCTATGAAAACTAAGCAATGCATCTTCTCCCACCTGGGATTTCCACACAAGGTCCTGGCTACAATCTCTCTTGTACTCTCTAAATTGGATTACACCAATGACCTCTACCACAAATCATCTCTTTCAACTATGAAAAGATGACAATGAATTCAGAACTCTGCTGCCAGAATACTCTTACATGTAAAGCCACAAGCCCACATCTCTCCTGCTTTGAGGGCCATACATTGGTTACCGGTTGTCAGAAGAACAGCCTTCAAGCTACTTTGTATTACCCACATGTAGGAGGCTGGCTCTCTGTATAGTGTGCAAAAATGATGTGCACTGTGCAGAGAGTCCAAGCAAGCCCACCTTGGTTTACAGAGGTAAAAACTAGACCACCTAATGCTCTAATTTTTATGGTTTGGTCGAGTAGTTAGGCCAATCGATGAGAAGTGCTAAGCATTTGTTGTACTCAGAGTATAAAATAAATGTGGACACACACTCAAAAGAATAACTCGATTTACAAAAATACTTTAAAAAAGTTTTAAGACCCAGATCATCAAAATTGTGTAAGAACTTCTTAAGTTATAATTTTTCAAAGTTTAGCAGAAATAGTCCTTTGTGCATAATTACACACCTTAGGAATCAATGGGAGAAAACATTAAAATACATATAAAATCAGGAAATGTGTTTACCAACGTCTCCTTTCGTTTTTTGGTCAAGAACGTTGAGCTATCCTGTGGGCCAGCTGGGAAAGTTCTGGTAGCACCTGGTTCCAGCAGGAGCAGCTGCTGAAAAGCCCTTCGTACTGGTGCAGTACAGGCAAGGAGGACCACTTGGAAAAGCACTGCACAGGCAGACTTCAAGGTAAGTCGGTGGGTCCCCTTGGAGTACAGAGGTCACAAGGGCAAGGGGACCCTTAGAGCACAGCTGGTTCTCTGGTGCAGGGCCCAGGGAGACCGGATGCAAAGCAGATAGGTGAGCCAAGAGCTGTGCACAAAGGTTCTCTTTGAACAAGGAGGCAGGTCACTTTGAGGGTGGATTGAAGGTCAGCAGGGCCACTCTGGGGGGTGGTTTTTATCAGTCCTGAGGTCCCTTGACTTTAGCTTGCTTCTGGTCCTCAAAGAGTCCGGAATGGACCTTTCTTTTGGATATCTGACATTGGGAGTCCAGTATCACTGGCTATTGCACAGTTCAGCCACTGGAAGTCACAGTGCCACCACACTTGGCACACTTGCAAGGTTTATCTTCCGGGTCCATTGGGAGAAATTTGGTCTGGCTGCTGTGTCTGGTTCCTTGGTCAGTGGCCAGTCAATGAACTGGACTTCACCGGTCTTTGCTTTTTTGTTTCAGGGTGTGATACTTTCACTCTGGAGGGAGGTCCTTGGCAATTTTCAGAAAAGTGGAGGTCCTCTGGGGTTTTGGAGAGTCTGGGCCTGATTCTAACTTTGGAGGACGGTGTTAAACCGTCCCAAAAGTGGCGGATATACCACCTACCGTATTACGAGTCCATTATATCCTATGGAACTCGTAATACGGTAGGTGGTATATCCGCCACTTTTGGGACGGTTTAACACCGTCCTCCAAAGTTAGAATCAGGCCCTCTGTCTGATGTCTTGTCAACCTATCAGTGCAGATTGTCGAGTCCTGGGTACAGCAGGCAGGGTTTGGTGCCTTTTTCTTTGTACAGCAGGACTTCTGTTCTCAAGCCTATGGTCTTCTTTTTTGCTGGCCTTCTTGTGTCAGTTGAATCTGATCTGCAGTTCTAGGGGTGCCCACTAAATACTACATTTAGTGGGCATTAAGGGGAGTTCCTAGTAGTGACCAATGGGTCATCTACCTTGGGATGGTTACATCAACTATGTGACCACTTCCTGTAGACAGAGGTCACTTCTCTATCCCTGATTGGCAATTTTCCTACCATGCAAGATGGAAGGAAATGAAATGGAGGGGTCACCTCTCATGCAGTACCTTAGTGATGGTGCAGGCTGGGGATGGCCATTCCTTCTGTCCTTTGTGCATTTTCCTGCCATTACTCCCACTGAATTGGGGGTTTGCAATGGGGACAGCCATCTGCTGCTAGGAGGAGAGCTGGGGGTTGAGTTTCCAAGGCGGTAATCCCTTTAAAGTTTACAGGCAGGGCAGAGCACATTCCTGGGGGAGGAGGTATAACACCTTTGCCCAGGAAGGGCTTTGCTTTCTGAACCCAGAGAGCAAAGGCTCTCATCCCAGGGTTCCAGAATTTTGTGTGGCGGTGGCAGGCTAGTTGTGACTGGCCAGCAACCATGCCAGGGTTAGTTAGCCTTTGCAGGGGTTACCTCGAAGGTGGCCCCTGGGTACCTTTTGCAATAAATCCAATACTGCTGCCAGTTTGGATTTATTGTTATGAGTTGTTTGATACCAAACAAACCTAGGGTTCAGATTGTCCATTGTGTAGCTGTGAAACTTGTACTGACCAGTATCCAGCACATGCATTTAAAATGGCTGCTCTCTTCACTTACTATGTCCTAGGTTTGGCAAGGACACAGTAGGGGCATATTGCTCAAGTATCTATGCCCACACATGCAGTATAGTGCATCCTTCTTTAGGGCTGAAAGGCCTACCAGAGGGGTGACTTACCTATATTGCATGCAGTGTGTAGTGGGCAGGTCTCACAGGTTGTGTGTCATGTCAGTTTAGCATTTTAGGATTGCACCAGGACACTCAGGCCCTCATTCTGACCTTGGCGGGCGGCGGAGGCCGCCCGCCAAAGTCCCGCCGTCAGGTTACCGTTCCGCGGTCGAAAGACCGCGGCGGTAATTCTGACTTTCCCGCTGGGCTGGCGGGCGGTCGCCTTCAGACCGCCAGCCAGCCCAGCGGGAAAGAGGCTTCCACGATGAAGCCGGCTCGGAATCGAGCCGGCGGAGTGGAAGCTGTGCGACGGGTGCAGTTGCACCCGTCGCGTATTTCACTGTCTGCGCAGCAGACAGTGAAATACATGTAGGGGCCCTCTTACGGGGGCCCCTGCAATGCCCATGCCAGTGGCATGGGCACTGCAGGGGCCCCCAGGGGCCCCGCGACCCCCCCTACCGCCATCCGGATCTCGGCGGTCCGACCGCCGGGATCTGGATGGCGGTAGGGGGGGTCGGAATCCCCGCGGCGGTGCAGCAAGCTGCGCCGCCGCGGAGGATTCAATGGGGCCGCGGTACACTGGCGGGACCCCGCCAGTGGTGCCGGTCCGACCGCGGCTTTACCGCCGCGGTCGGAATCCCCATTGGAGCACCGCCGGCCTGTCGGCGGTGCTCCCGCGGTCCTCCGCCCTGGCGGTCAAAGACCGCCAGGGTCAGAATGACCACCTCAGTCTGCAATTGCAGTGCTGGGTGCAGTTGGATGCATGGTCCCAGAGGGTGGCACAATATGTGCTACTGCCATCAGGGGCCTACACTTAGTACCCAATGCCCTGAGTACCTAAGCCCCATATACTAGGAACTTTTAGTGGCAGCTAAAGGTAGCTGCCAATTGTTTCAATCCATCACAACAGTTTTGGGAAAGAGATCTGGCCCATGGAACCTGGTTAGCATGGGCCCTGGGCATTAACAACTTTGAAACCACATTGAATACCAGACAAAAAGTGGGGGGCTAACCATGTCAAAAGAGCTACTTTCTCACACCACTAAGCATTACATGGAACAGGACCACTTTTCATCAGGAATAAAATCACAAATTACATTCAACAAAGGAACCTCCGCTCCAGATTGGCACTTCGCTTCAAAATCCCACCATACAAGGAAAAAACATAGCTGATACATATTTCTCTGTTCAAGCCGCCAATCTAGGAAATTCTTTACTCCCAAACATAAGATCCACAGATAACTGTCTCATCTTCAGAAGACTACACAAGAGTTGGCTCTTTCCTACATGACCACTGTATGCAAACATTAATGTACAGCATATCCCTGTGTATATAAACATTTATAATTTGATTATATGTATGTATTACCTAGTGGCGGTCAACACTAGGTAGTTAAAGTTAGGACCATGTTTCCATAGAAAAAGCGATTTTTGACATGCCGATATCTTTGGTGCCGTTTGACGAATCTTCACAAACTTTTCTCCCAAAATGTGCTGCTGTGATTCTTGTTGTGCACTGAAAATTTCGGGGTGATCCCTCAAGTGTGGGGGGGAAAATGAGAAAAAGGGGGCGGGCCAAAAAAGTTGCATTTCCCATGTTAACTCCCATGGGACCTTTAAACATGTCTGCAGCCCGAACCACTGCACCTAATTACACTAAGGCGGTCATTCTGACCGCGGCGGTCGCCGCCCGCCAAGCGATTCCCGCCGAAAGACCGCTCCGCGGTCAAAAGACCGCAGCAGTCATTCTGGCTTTCCCGCGGGGCCGGCGGGCGACCACCAGCAGACCGCCGGCCGGCCCCGCGGGAAAGCCCCTTCAACAATGAAGCCGGCTCGGAATGGAGCCGGCGGAGTTGCAGGGGTGCGACGGGTGCAGTGGCACCCATCGCGATTTTCACTGTCTGCAAAGCAGACAGTGAAAATCTTTGTGGGGCCCTGTTAGAGGGCCCCTGCACTGCCCATGCCAGTGGCATGGGCAGTGCAGGGGCCCCCAGGGGCCCCACTGCACCCGTTCCCACCATCCTGGTTCTGGCGGTGGACACCGCCAGAAACAGGCTGGTGGGAAGGCGCTCGGAATCCCCATGGCGGTGCTGCAAGCAGCGCCGCCCTGGCGGATACCCTGGGCCAGCGAGAAACCGGCGGGAAACCGCTGGCTCCCCTTTTCTGACCGCGGCTTTACCGCCGCGGTCAGAATCGCCCAGGAAGCACCGCCAGCCTGTTGGCGGTGCTACCGCCGCCCTCCGCCATGGCGGTCATGGACCGCCAAGGTCAGAATGACCCCCTAAATTTGGCAAAAAGCTAGCTGTTGGTACGCAGATTATGCTTTCACTTATTTTGTGTAAATCTGTTGAGTAGTTTTTGAGAAATTTAGAGAAATTCAAATTTGTATATTTCTGTTTGCGAAGTATTCTCAAACAAAGATGAGCACGTGCAGGGAAATGCACAACTCTGATTGATTGCCAACACTTCAGACCAGGAAGTGTTGGCAGCTATCTTGGGATTTGGCTTGAGCACAGCCCCAGTATAAAAAGGTTTTTAAAAAAGACAAGATGTCAGGGTAGGGGCACCCTGACCCCTTGGCTGGGGTGGGGGTTCCAGAGGGACTCCCCCGGAGCAAAATTCTTTTTTTGTTTTCTGTGAAATCACAATACTTGCAAATTTGCTGCAAAAAATTGTTTTTGATAGGCCAAGTCCCAGGGGCATTAATCAGCTTGTCAGCATCCCCCACAGCCCTGGGCCACCACCTCCCTGGGGCTTTAATTATATTAAATGCGGGGAGGCCGTGTGGCCCCCTAAGTTCCAGGGACCACCACCTCCCCGGGACAATGTGTAAATCTGTTGTGGGTGGCCATGCCCCCTGCAGCCCGGGCATTACCACCTCCCTGGTGCAAAGTGTAAATCTGGTGCCAGGAGGCTACATGGCCCCGCATCCCCAGGGATCATCACCTCCCAGGGACAATGTGTGAAAGTGGTACAGGGGCTCTATGCCAACCCCACAGCCCCAGGGATCACCACCTCTCTGGGAAAATCAATACAAAATGTGGAAAGGAGGTTTGTTTTGGACCCCCAAGCTCCAGAGACCACTACCTCCCTGGGGCTTCCTCACATTGGAATTGGGCCCGCAATCCTCCTCATAGAGCCACTTATGTCCCTGGGGGCCACCACCCCCCAGTGCCAGCTCCTGCTATGTTCTGGCGTGCCTATCCCTGGGACAAAGCTGTTTGCTGTGGCTTGGCTGCAGCTCTGAAGCTTCAGCCAAGCCAGAGCAAACAGTCTGCTGTTTGACAGTGGGACCTGTCAAGCAGGTCCCGCTGTCAAAGAGCGGATCTTTCATCTCTGTCCCCTGCATGCGTGCAGGTAACAGAGATGAAAAATTTGCTTCAGCAAGCACGAAGCTGCTATTAAAGCAGCTTCTTGCTTGTTGAAGCAATGGCACCATAAGGGAAGCCTTAAGTCTTCCCCCGCGATAGCCTGTAAACAGCATTTTTTTTAAGGATTAAATAAAACAATTTAAATAAATATGTAGGGACTGTGGGGGGGGGGCTTGAGGGCTCTCTCGCGGCCCCAGATAGCCCATAAAGGGCTAAAATAAATCAAAAACTAAAAACAAAAGCAATAGCTCAGTGTGAAGGTCTGCATTGAGGGTTCAAGTCCATTGGGACTTGTCTCCCCTTTTTTTTGTTTAAAATAATAAAGTATACATTTTTTAATAACAAATGCATATTTTATTTGAAACTGTGCACAAATATCTCATTCTAAGTATATCAGACATCAAAGCCTAAAAAAACTCTCTATCTCTCTCTTCCTCTCACTTTCTTTCTCTCTCTGTCTCTCTTTTAATCGATTTCTCCCACTCATACACCCACTCAGACTCTTACGCACCCGCTCACAGTCCCACTCAGACACTCATGCACCCACTCACAATCCCACTCAGACACTCATGCACCCACTCACAGACCCACTCAGACCCTCATGCACTCACTCACTGCCCCAGTCAGACCCTCACGCACCCAATGAGACAGTTAGGCACCCACTCATACACCCACTCAGACTGTCACACACCCAATCACAGACCCACTGACACCCTCATGCACCCAATCACAGATCTATGCACATAGTGACGCACCCACTAAAACACTGATGCATGCACTCTCACACCTAGACAGACACTCTGACAGCCACTCCCACCCCCAGATACAGCCTCTCACACTTATTCTCATACCCAGAGAGGCTGCGGTCAGCTTCTGCTGTGCATGCCCAAAGGGATGAGCACAGTATGGGGTTCGGTGGTTGGCCGCAGGGACTGGCTGCAGGAACTGAGACTTGTAAGTGTCTTACTTACCTCACAACCTAACCAATACTTACCTACCCCAGGAACTGTTGATGTTTGCAGTGTCCACTTTTAAAATAGCTTATTGCCATTTTAACAAAAACTGTATATGAAGTTGCTCTAATTCAAAGTTCCTATCTTACCTGTGTGGAGTACCTTGCATTTTATGTATTTACTTCAAATCTTGAACTTGTGGTTCTAAAAATAAATTAAGAAAATATATTTTTCTATAGAAAATCTATTGGCCTGGAGTTAAGTCTTTGAGTGTGTGTTCCTCATTTATTGCCTGTGTGTGTACAACAAATGCTAAACACTACACTCTGATAAGCCTACTGCTTGACCACACTACCACAAAATAGAGCATTAGTATTATCTAATTTTGCCACTATCAACCTCTAAGCGGAACCCTTGGACTCTGTGCACACAATCTCTCACTTTGAAATAGTATATACAGAGCCAACTTCCTACAGTTACTATGATATTGTGTTATTAGTTCTGTGTGGGACAGTCGGTGTCAGCTTAGATAATCACAGGCATGTGGGAAAGCTGGTGTACAGTGGTTTTCAGGTAAGAGGTTATAGGATAGTTGGTGTTAGGTGTTAGATGGAGTAGTCGGGGAAAGTAGGGAGAGTCACTAGAAAATTAGATAGTCACGGTCACATGGGATCCTCTTTGTTAGGTAGGACAGTGAGTGTCAGGTGCAATAGTTTGTGTCAGCCGGGTTAGCCCATGAGCAGTGCTGTGATGATCAGTGTGACATGGAGGAAGTTTTCAGTGAGGGTGGGATAGTCAGCTGCAGGCCAACTGGCCAGAAGCAGTTGTGGTAGCCAGAGGACGAGAGAGAGGCAACATGAAGTGAGATAGTAATGTGGGGTGTGGATAGCTAAAATTATCTAATTTTGCCACTATCTTACCTCTAAAGGGAACCCTTGAACTCTGTGCACACTATCTCTTACTTTGAGATAGTATATACAGAGCCAACTTCCTACAAACAGACCGCCTGTGACAAACAGTCATGGCTCAATGTGTGCAACAGTCATATGACAGCTCTGGCATTGTATGAAGGTTTCAAGGAGGGTTTCAGGATCCCAGCAGAAGGCTATGTGGCTTCTCCTTATTGTAGGAGCCATCAGTACCTCAGGTCCAATCCTGGGGTGGCTAAGGCAAAGATCTTGAAGGAGTTGTCTCTTGGTGGGGTGGTGGTGGGCCCATTTTAATGCGAGTCCCCTTGATGGCTTTGTTTGCTCTCCCTTGGGGGTGGTCCCTAAAAAAGAGCCTGGGGAGTTTAAATTGATACATAACCTATCAGTTCCCAGGGGTTGGTCAATGAACGAGGCCCTTGATAGTGCCTTATGCTGGGTAAAGTATGCCTCTCTTGATTCAAGAGATTCAGATGCTGTAGGAGCTGGGGCCTGGAACCTTGTTGGCAAAATCTGACATTGAGTCTGCCTTCTGCCCACTGCCTGTACACCCGCAGCATTTCCATCTGCTGGGTTCCTAATTTGAGGGAGCGATTTATTTGATACGTTTATGCCTATGGGCTGCTCTGTCTCATGTTCCTACTTTGAGAAGTTCAGTACATTCCTTGAATGGGTCTTTAGGCGGAGATTGAGGCATCAATGTGTGTTGCACTACCTTGGTGACTTTCTCTTTCTAGGGCCACCCGGAACAGGAAGGTACACCTTGGCCTTGTAGTCTTTCAATGACTCCATGAGAGAATTGGTGGTTCCACCAGCTCAGTGCTAGACACTAGGGCCTGTAACCACAATCAATTTCCCTGGATTCTGTGGTGAGGTCTCAAGACTTCAGTTGGGGAAGATTAACTCCTTTTCCCAAGCCTTGCAAGCATGCCTGGGGGCCAGGAAGGTCACATTGCACCGGTTACAGGTCTTGGTTGTACAACTCAATTTCGCCCCTTCTCCTGGTCTATTGCCCAAGCCATGTCTGGCCTAAAAGTGAAGCACCGTTGCACCAGGTTATCCAGTGGGGTCTGGCAGGATATGAGGATTTGGGAGGCAATTCTGTGGGACTTTAATGAGATGGTGGTGTGCCAGGTCAGCCCAGAACCAATGAGGAGATGGGTCTCTTCACCAATGCAGCAGGAAGTGAGGGTTTCAGGGCTATTCTAGACTCAGCATATTGTGCACAGCTGTGGTCCAACGAGTGGGTGCAAACTGGGCGGATTAGTAACATTGGGTTATTGGAGCTGTTTCCAATCCTAGTGGCACTGTCCATTTGGCCAGAGCAGTTCGGAACCAGTCCATTGTGTTCTGGCCTGACAATATGACACTAATGGAATGTATCAACCAGCAGGCAGCAAAACGCAAGATGATTTTGAGGCTGTTAAAAGAAATTGTACTGAGGTGTTTGAAACTAAATGTGTTGCTCAGAGCCAAGCATGTACCTGGTGTGTTAAGCAATGCCACTGTCTTGTTTCAAGATGCAGGTTTTCAGGTTCGATTACCCAGGAGCAGCGGAGTCTCCTACGCCTTTCCCAGACCACCTGTGGTAGCTTGGTACCATACCTCATGGCAGCCAGCCTAGCACCATGGGCTAGGTGTGCTTACGAAGGGGCATTTAACGCCTATTGCAAGTTATTGGGGCATGCGGAGGCAGCAGATTGGTTTGCTTCCACCTCAGTCTGTCATTGTTGGGATGCTAAGGGCATTCAGCAGCATGTGCCAGTTGCCACACTGTGGCAATATCCTTTTTCACAAGAATGCTGGGGTGCGCTGATGGGACCAAGTCTTTCTTGGTACAAAGGGCCTTAAAGGGTTGGCAGCACTTAGAAGGTGCCAGACCAGATTGTAGTCACCCCATTGATTCACACAAGCTAGCTGCAATTCTGGGATCCTTTGGAGGCAGCTGCAGGTCACTGGGTGAAGTCCACCTATTTAGGGCAGCATTTGCCCTTGCCTTTTATTAGGGCCCTCAGGGTGAGCAGCTTGATGGTCTAAAACAAGAGGGATTTTGAAGGAGGGCTGCAGCTGGTTGATATTCAGTGGTTAGAAGGGGCCCTGGTGATTAATATCCCCCACTCCAAGACAGATTAGGTTGGTAGGGGCGACCAAATTATTTTGCATAGGAATCCAGGTAATGTGTGCTGCCCCATGGGTAACCTTGAGCCATTTCTAGTGCACTGGGCCACGGCGTGGTAGGCCCCTTTCTTGTTCATGCAGTTGGAACTCCTTTGACCAAATACCAGTTCTGTAAAATAAGTAATGGGGACCTGTGGGTGGTGGGGTATGGTCCTGCAGAGTTTGGGTCTCACTCCTTTAGAATAGGTGCGGCCACTGTAGTGATCACAATGGGGTTTTGGGCTCGGTGGTGCAAAATAAATCAGCCGGTGGTCTTTGAATTTCTACAAGCATTTTGTTAGAATGCCCATGTTGTAGTGGATAGATTTGATCCCAGTCTGCTCACTCCCCTTTTTTCTCTCATGTGGATGCAGGTTGTGGGCTTGGATACCGGGGAAAGCAATTGGATTTCTTGCAGGCCCCTGTCAATGTAGAGGCGATGGAAATTACAGATGTGAGGGTTCTGGGCCATTCTTATGTGCGGCGCGTAAAGGAGGTATTTGGCAGGTGGTTTTGTTGCTTAGACGCGGCTGGCAGTCCAAGCACCTGTCCTTTTACGCTCCAGGAGGGCTGCGGCTCTCCCACTTGAGGACTTCTTTGGACATGGTGTTACCCATGGGGTACACGCCCGCTGAGATCATCATAGTGCTTCTTGGTGGTAATGATTTGGTACACATTGACCTAAAGCATCTGTTTCAACTGTTGATTTCTGAGATTGGCTGGCTGGCAAGTTAATTTCCTCAAACAGTGTTGGCATGGTCCAACAACATCCCAAGGTTACAGCGGAGGGATGATGACTCAATCAGGGCCCTAAATGATTCAGTGAAGTGAATAAATAACAAAATTGGTAAGCTGTTTAGGTCGCCCATGATGTTGTTTATACCCCATGGTTGCATAAAAGGCAAATGTTTTTTCCTGCAGGACGGGGTACACTTGTCAAAGATTGGGCACAAGGTGAACCTGCTATCATAGTTAATCCATTGCCCTCTGTATTATGGTTGATTGGGGCAGAATCCAGATAGTAGGTGAATTACTCTGGCCTGTGGCGGGTGAGATCATGATTGGTGGGACAATATGTACCTTTTCCTTAAATAAACATGACAGTGATGTCACAAGGCCCTTCAAGGGGTCCTGTCAAGGACTCGAATGGAGGAGTCAGGGGTGTGGGGATTGTGAGTGTTCGCTGGCATCTCGTCCTTCTAGCCAAATGCCGGTGCATGTGCAGTTGGCTCAAAGCTAGCGCTGGCCCATGGTGGGTAGTGATGGGTGTAGGGGGTGTCTGAGGTAGGTAGGCCCCTTGCACAGGTGTATCCCAGGAGGGGGTGGGTGGGGTCCTCACCCCAGGAAAACACTTGAGAGCAATCGCAGGTTTGCAGGAACATTTTTTTAGATAGGGCTTGGAAATCTGATGCAAAGCATCACTGTCAAGGCTAGTCGTCGATATTTGTAGATCACGTTGTAAGTATGGAGGGTTATTGCGTATAAACATTGGCAATGATGTATGTTTTTCTAAATGCAGACGTTTTTCTTTTGTTATGTTAATTCACAACCCCTTGCCAAAACGTTGTGTGAAGTTCTGTGTGGCTATGGGGAGTGGTTGGAGGTGTTGGTGGGAGCGGGGTATATTGGCAATTGAGGAGGCCTCAGCGATACCAGGCCACACAGTAGGGTACTGGTGTCCTCCCTCTACTTAAAAATAGAAGGAAAAAAAGAAATGTTTTTTTTTTTTTTTTTTTAAACAACCATTGTTGGGAGCATAACAATTGTGAATTAATTAGATTTTTAAGTCCTAAAAATACATAGAACTACCCAAACAGTGTGCACATGCCCCAACAGTGTGCATATGGACATGTGTGTGTGCATTATGAATGATCCCCAGGGAAGTGATGTGGGAGTTCTGATCAGTGACTACTTAAAACATTACTTGTCCCTTTTGTAATGGGCATTGAAATGAGGTTGGAAGACACTTCTTTCTTTAAGATAAAATATCCTTTCTTTATTTATGATATAAAGTCTACAAAACACCCCAGCCAACAGATATCTTCTCCTTCGCTCTCCCCTTCCAACTGTCACATCACCTTAGTTACTGTAACCAGGTTCTTATGACGTACACTCTCCACAAGAATTCTATATACAGAATGCCACACATCTCCCTTCCTTCATAAACAAAAGAAGAAATGTGACTTAAAAACAGTAAAGAGGTCTAAGTAGGGGTAACAATAAATAACATAAGAATACATAAAGTAAAGAGGCATAGAAACTAAACAAATTCATCTAAAATTTTAGAGCGTTTGATAACCCTTGAAGACTTTCTCAATAGAAAATGATTTTCAACATTACGATGTTTTCCCTCTACATTATCATTTTCCCCACAAGTAGTTTTCACTTTAACAACTCTCCCAATATTCCACACTTTGTGGTCTTCAGTTCTAACAGCATTTCCCAGAATTTTTTTAACTTCAAGAGGCTTAGAGAATTTTGAATATTCCTTTGACAGGCCAAAGCGAGGATTCTTTACCCTGACAAAATCACCTACTCGAATCACTACCTTCTTCACTGCTTTCTGCTTATCAAATCTGATCTTTCTTTCAGAAACCTTCTTAAGTTCTTTCAGACACTTCTGCTTATCAATACACAAAGATTCAGATTTTGAACCAACCTTGTCATTTACCCATGAAGGACACACTAACGTGTTAGGTTTTCTCTTTCTGAATAACTCAAAAGGTGAAAAACCTGTAACAGAATGAGGAGTCAACCGATAAATCTTGATCCTATGTGACACTTCTTCCTTCCAACATTTATTGTTAGCTAAAGCCATTTGGATAGTTTCCTTTAATACTCTATTTAGTCTCTCCACCATACCATTGGTCTCGGGATGATAAAGAGAGGTTTTCTTATGTACAATGCCTCTTTCACTCAAGAAGCATTCCATGTCCTGTGAGACCAATTGTACACCATTATCGGTAAGTATAGAAGAAGGAAACCCCTCTCTGTCAAAAATATCATTGAGAAAACCTATTACATCACGTGTTTCTATGGAAGTAGTGATTTTAAATTCAGGCCACCTTGAATACATATCTAGTAACACAATTACATATTTATCAGAGCAAGAGTACCTAATTGGACCCAAAATGTCTAATGAAATTTCTTGCCAAGGTTCTTTCGGAAGCTCCCTCACTTTCATGGGTTGGACTCTACAAGTTAGGGTCTTGTCAGCATTGGAACATTCTGCACATTCCCTAACACATCTTTCGATTAACACATCCATACCTGGCCACCAATACATAAGTCTCAACCTCTCTTTTGTTTTAGAAATGCCAGGATAGCTCTCATGAGCAATAGAAATTAGTTCATCTCTCAACTTCTCCGGAGGAACAAGCCTAGTACCTCTCAATACAAGATCGCCATAAGTTGACAATTCATTTCTAACTCTCCAGAATCCACATAATTGTTTGTCATTCTTTTCTGTACCATCCCATCCACTTCTGATTTTTTTTAAAACTTTCTGTAAAACTTCATCAGCGAATAACTCCGACATGCACTCATTCTCCTTGATAATACCGTCTCTGATCACACATACATCAAAATCATCTCTACCATACATGAAAACATCTTCATCCTCCAAACTGTCACGTACTAACCTTGAACAACAATCTGTAAGGTTGTTTTCAACTCCGGGTATGTACTGAACACTAAATGTAAATTCCTGCAAAGCTACCACCCATTTTCTGATTCTACCAGATACAGCATCCAAACCCTTTTTCTCAAAAATCTCTTTTAACGGTTTATGGTCCGTTCTTATCACAAATTTACTACCCCATACAAATTTTCTTAGTTTATTCACCGCCCAGAACACAGCTAACGCTTCCTTTTCGATAACTGAATAGTTTAATTCTGCCCCTTTCAAGGACCTGGATAAAAAGAGTATTGTTTTTTCAACTCCATTATGTGTTTGTATCAAGACAGCCCCAAGGCCCTTGGCGCTAGCGTCAGACATAATTACCGTATCATGTCCAGGTTGAAAACTAAGTAAACTTGAAGCACATTTTAAACTTTGTTTCATTGAAATAAACTCCTCCTCACACTCATCACTCCAATTAAAGATGACTCCCTTTCTCACTAATTCCCTCATACATATAGTTTTGTCAGCAAAATGATCCACGAATTTACTGTAAAATTCTGCCATACCGAGAAATTTCACCACCTCATCTTTTGAAGAAGGACTGGAAAAAATAACTATAGTATCCACCAACTCTTTCTTGGGTTCAATACCCTTGGAAGAAATTTTGTGTCCCAGATAGTCAATTTCATGAAGATTAAATTTGCATTTTTCTGCTTTTAAGGTCAAACCACTCTCTTCCAGTTTCTGAAGAACTCGGCGTACTCTATCATTGTGTTCATCTCCATCCCTACCATATACAAGAATATCATCTTGATATATCTTAATTCCTTGTAGTCCTTCTAACAGTCTTTCCATGGCACGTTGAAACACAGCTGCAGCTGAAGCCAGGCCAAAAGGCATACGGATAAATTTGTAGGTACCAAAAGGAGTAATGAATGCTGTTAAATTCTGAGAGTCTTTATGTAAAGCAATTTGGTGGTAAGCAGACGTTAAATCAATAGAAGAGAAGCAATTCACATTTCCTAACAAAGATAACATTTAATTAATGTTGGGCAGAGGATAATGATCCACTACTATACATTTATTTAGTTCTCTCAAGTCAATACAAAGCCTTGGTTCGCCATTGGCCTTCACAGCCATAACCACTGGCGCCAACCATTCAGTGGCTTCCACTTCTTTAATAATCCCATTCTGTTTAAGTTTACCTAATTCTGCCCTCATTTTTTCCTTGACCATTAAGGGTACACCTCTTACCTTACTGACCACAGGCGAAACATCTTTCTTCATCTTAATTTTATGCACGTAACCTTTCATACACCCAAGTTTGTTTTGGAAAATTTTTGGGAACTCTTGCTCATATGATGGTCTCGGACTGTTAAACTTGACACACTCATCATTTCCCATGGTATCAACACACACATCATCTTTCAATCTTACGGATGGATATTCATTTGGATCAAGATATACTCTCAAATCTCTCTGGTGAAACCAACTAATAAGGGAATCTCCTCTCATAGAAACATAAATTTTCCCAACTGTAAATCTACCTTTGAATTGAATTGAGCCAACGAAGTAACCCAATAACTTAATTGTTTTTCCACCATACCCTTTAGGTGAAATGTCAGGTTTGAAAAGTTTTACAAATGTTCTGAGATTTTTTTCAAATAGAGTTCTAGGAATAAGTGTAATCTTTGCTCCAGAGTCAAACATCATGGGAATATGTACTCCCTCCACCTGTACAGTTTCTATTGGACCACAAATACAATTTTCAACCTGTAAAACAAATTCATCTGGAAACTCTTCATCCACCAAACTTATTTCTTGAACCTTTTTTTTTTTTACTATCTGCACTCCTGCAGCAAGAAGTAACATGTCCTTTCTTGCCACACTTCTTACAAAACGCTTTCCATCCGACACAGCCTTTGAAGTTAGCATAATGACCAAACTCTCCACACCTGTAACACTTTCCTTGGAAATTACCCTTCAAATTCTCCTTCACCACTTTCTGAGAATTCACCCTCTCTTCTTTATTCTTCCTCTGACTAACCAGATGTACATCATACTCTTTTTCAGATAAATTTGTCCGCCTGATTTCTTCAACACAGGCTGAACTATGTTCATGCATTTTAGCAATTACAATTACTTCACCCAGAGGAGGATTATCCTTGTTCCAAAAATATTCTCTCGCTTTCTCAATGCTACAGCCCAACATGAATTGATCTCTTAACCTTTCTTCTGTATTGCTCCCAAAATTACATGAAGATGCTAACTTCCTTAGGATTGTAATATACTCCTCTACAGATTCACCTGGGTATTGAACTCTCTTCCCAAAGTGATACCTTTCTAAAACTGTGGAAACTTTAGGTAAATAGTGCAAATCAAGTTTCTTGATACAAATTTCAAAATCGTTGAGCTCACCCGCATCTTCAGTAGAAAGCTCAGGAAGATTTTCAAAGACCTCCTGACCTTCAGCCCCTAAACAATGTAACAAAAGTGACATCTTGCGCTCAGCACTCAACGAAGTGCCACAGACCCTTGCATAATGTGAAAATACACTTTTCCATTTTTTCCATGGAATTTGTGGTTCTACAGGAGAGGTTAAGAAAAACGGGGGGCATGTTACGTTCTGCATGGCGAATGATAATAGTAAGTAACATACCAGTGTCTCTTTCCAGGTTATTAAAATTTGTAAAGATGTCCTAATTACTCTGCAAAATACTCTTAAATAATAAAATCTCGTAGATTAGGTTTTACTCTTTGTGCGAAATAGATCTACTCAACACAATATAACATTTTAATCAAAAGAATATAAATCAATATCCTTGAAGAGAAAAAAAAAACTTAAACTTTAAGAAATTAGAAGCCTTTCTTTGCTTTTAAACAATTTTCAGACAAAAAAAACATTACTGTAAGTTGAAAACAATTCAAGAACTAAAGAATTATAGTTCCAGCTCAAGGAAGCATTTTTTTACGACCCCAGAGCTTCCTGTGTTCCTCAGCACCACTATCCGGTACCCGGAACAACTTGTTCAAGACTTCACAAATAGTTCTGTGGCTCTGCTGTGGAAGTTAAGGAAATACGGCGGCTAGAGCAGCCGTCACTTGTTGACAAATCCAACTCCGCTGCACCTTTCTGCGCTGTAAAGTGAGACCCACGGCTCCCTCTTAAGCTGAAACCAGCTGACGAGCTGGATCAGCAAACTGCTTGCCTTCCGCTTCCCGTGCGGTAAAAGTGGACAAACTGAATCAGCACACCGCCTGCTGCGTGGCGAAGTTATTGTGCCGCGGCACACCTCCTGCTGCGCGGCGAAGTTATTGCGCCGCAGAGTGCCTCCGTCTTCGGTAAAACAACTGAGGAAACCACCGTTCATCTAGTGGGAAAACCACTGACAAGCTGATCCAGCTCAGAGAAAACGCGGTTTCAAAACACCGCGCTCGGACACTCAAACAACCTCTGTACAGCAGCCCGAACCTCGATCTTTTTTTAAAAATGCCGGTGAATTCTTCATCCTCGTCGCCAATGAAAGGAGGTTGGAAGACACTTCTTTCTTTAAGATAAAATATCCTTTCTTTATTTATGATATAAAGTCTACAAAACACCCCAGCCAACAGATATCTTCTCCTTCGCACTCCCCTTCCAACTGTCACATCACCTTAGTTACTGTAACCAGGTTCTTATGACGTACACTCTCCACAAGAATTCTATATACAGAATGCCACAAGCATCCTTCAAGGTAAATTGTACTCTACACTTCATTTATCATCTCTTCCATTTAATACCTTCCTTTATGGGGTCCCTCAAAATAGGGAAGATTAGTGCCCACAGTGGTTAGGTCACTGCACCTATTGTGAAATTCTGCAGAATAACATAAAACCCTGCAATACTCCAGGGAGTTCCACAAGTGGGCGGAATTTGGGTACACCACACTGCTCATGCTGATTTTTAGCACCTGGAGCTTGCTCTGTGCTGTAAGATCAGTGCAAACGGCACTGGAGGCGAACCCGAGGGTACTACTTCTTTCTACTGCTCAAGTAGATTTTTTGCTTCAGTGGCAGTTTTTTCAATGCTAACGATTGAGTCTTAGCAAGACCGCCTGTGTTGAGAAATCTGACCAGCAGGCGTTCTTGCGCTCGAAAATCATGCTAGGGAACGCAGGTTCTCAGTCGCGCTCGCATGAGAACAACCTCAGCCACACAGCGGTAGGTGGAGTTTTGCTGGAACTCTGCACTCTGAGTGAAATGCAGAGTAAGCAAAACTCTGCGAACTCTGCTGGCCGAGCGGAGTTTTTTGCCCACCCTTAATCGCTTCTTCAGGGGAAAGTGATGTATGGGGCCTAATAGAGTGGAATAACTGAGAGTTATCACTGAGCAAAAGGAGTGTTGTCCGAAATGGTCTGCATGGACAGGACCTTGCTGCCAACGTACTTAGTGTGATTCATTGTAAACTTGTGCAGATGGAAGTGTCTGAAGCCTACCTCTGAGTTTGACTATTCTAGAAGTGATGTGATGGAATGACATCTGAAGGGCAGTACAAGCTCAGCATCCTTAAGAGTTTTCCCCCAGGAAAGTCCCCACCTTGGCCAGAGTTTCTGCAAGATGGAACTAAAGGATCCCAAAAATAGGAAAAGTGTGCCTTATGCATATCTTGAACCACTGGTTGTTGATACCTTGGTGCAGCCTGTATATCCTGATGCCTCTAAAATTTCCTTGCGAACACTATGGCCCCATGAACGTCAATTCAGAAAAATGCTAGGGTACCGGAAGTGACATCACAAGCCAATTGACCTTCAATTTCATACACACATTTGCACTTACATACATTCCTTTTCACACATAAACACAGACTCACCTGCAAGCACGTACACAACATATATTTAAAAGCACTTTTTGTAACTTACCTCTACTGCCAGGGAAGGCTATATTCTAGCTGATTGTACTCCTTTTTTGTTATTACACTAACAGTGAATAATGAAACATTATTCACTATAAGTGCAGTAAAAAACTGACAGAAAATAGAGTGGAGACCCAGCCGACACCCATAAGGAAGACCTGCCACTGTGTTCCTGGCACTGAGTTTGTCACCACCGAGACCAGGGGTCGTAGCAAAGACAGTGCCAGGGTTCACAAAGGGTAGGCCGGGGTCGCAACTGCGACCCCTGGTGACCCCTAAAGATGAACATGTATGGCCCCGAACCTGGAAGCAACCTGGAAGTGAGAGATGGGTGGAAAAAAATAAGTGGGTCAGACATGTAGGTCACCATTATGACCAACAACCACATAGGTAGTTGAGAAAAGGGGCAGCCCCCTAACATCGTATCTTGGGTAGCTGCTGTCTATAGGCCTGTTGGTCTGCAAGGTGTGTGTAGGCATGTTAGGCTGGAGTCATGGGTAGCCCAAAAACTATGTTAGTTTTCTCAGAGAAGGCAAGGCAGAAACATGGTGGCCCGGACTCCCTCTTCTTTGGAATTGTTCTCTTTGCCTGGGCAACTGGATGACCCCCCAGTGTGGGAGTGCTACATTGGTGTGGAGGAGGGTATTTTAGAGATCTCTGCTAGAGAGGAACCTAGAGGGGCAGCTGATAGCGGGTCCCTATTGATCCTTACCTCATATGTATTTTAGAAATTAGGGCTGCGTGAAAGGGAACAGCATACTTATGGTCAGTACTTGTCTGTACCTACACTGTTGTCTTGGAAGATCTGGGTGGATCCATTTACTGGTTTACCCCCAGTGGAACTGTAGATCCCAACCACAGCACATACTCCTATAATAAAGTTGTTGGCAAGCAGTTCATTTATTTGTGGTCTTTGTTCAGAATATGTTCCCAGAGTAATAAAACAGAAGGTAGCAGTGCACACTCCCATATTCAGTGCTGACAGCTCACTCGTGTTGTTATTCCACTCTGAGTCCTACCTTTCTGGAACAGGGAACTAAGCGCTTTGTGTATCTCCTAGTCTACTCAGGGGTGTCTAACGATTCCTGGAGCCACACTCTTGTGGAAGTACGACTGTACAAGGTCGGACTGGACTATACGGCAGTCAGGCAGTGCCTGATGGGCTAGTTTGACAGGTCAGTATGTGGGACAGTTTTCTGGCTGTTTGTGACCCTGTTTTATGTTCTGCTGGGTTGGTTTTTACTATTGTTTACCCTAATATTAAAGTAAACTGTCTGCAGAATGCACAAACATGTGCAGACTTCTATACCTTGCAAAATCAGTATACAGTGTATCTTTACAAGTTCAAAACTGCCTCAATTTGCAAACATGGGACACTTTTTTAGCTATCCAATTAACTAATGGGGGGCACTTTTATTTTGGTGAAAGGGCCTAATTCTGCCCGTGTCTTACCCTGGATGGCTGTGTCATTAGGTGGAAATCTACGAGTTAGATGAGCCACATGAGCTGCTGTTGAAAGCATTGGTCTTTTGACTACTTGTAACCCTGTTGTGTTCCTTTGGATATAAATTGGAACAATCTGCCATATAGAGCAGGAAGGACGTCGTATCTGGATGGCAGATGAGCAATATCAGCTGAAGGAAACTGTCACAACCATCATTGTTTTTTAGGAGACACACAGGCTCTGCTTGTTTGAGCTGAGATCTTTATTGAGATACATGTGCTGTGTATCAAGGGTGAGCCCTCTAGGGTGCCACCAGTACCCTACTCACGGCACACCAGAATGTTTATGTGGCTTCAATCAAACCTTCCTTTAAGATGCAACAGCTTATCAAGAGTTAACACAAGGAGCCACAGCTTTGATTACCTTACCCCAACGCTGATTGTCCTTCATTAGGTAAAACTGCAAAACAGAACCAAAACACACCTTTCACCAGGACTACCTGGCAGGTTAACTTTCACAAGCCGGAAACACACCAGAAGACAATCCCTTTCCAGGTTCGACCGGACTCAGTGCTTGAAATGGAAAAATAGAAGTGCAGGCACTCTGTACTTACTTTCCCTCTCAAAATAAAAAAGTGTCGGTCCGGTACGTGGCTGGACTTCAAGATTCGCTTTACGTAGCACAATTTTACTTACATTGCTGTATAATTTCGCTAAACCTGCGATATATTTTGGTCCTTCCTTGTTCCATACTTATAGCGGCTTTAACCCATTTTGTTGAACGGCGGATGCATTTTCACTAGTTAGCCCGTTTCACAGGCCGATGTGACCAATACATTTAATGAGGTGTTGGGGCGCCTGTCCCGTACTCCAACATTCCCATGTCGACGCTTCCCTTAATAGCCATCGCAAAGGAGTTGCTGGGATCTGATGTCCTTGACCCTTCTCCTGACCTTTCTCAGCAAGAGTGGAGCCAGGTCCGGTGTTCATTGTGTCACCTTATTATCGCTTCGTACCCCCCTCTGCGGGCACACGCCTGAGTGTGTGATCACACCTTGCAGACGCCCTCATTGCAAAACAACCCCCCTCGGACCAGTGGCGACTAGCAAAGACAACAAAGGGTTGGGTCGTAAAAGGCAGGCTGGAATTAAAATATGGAATGGCACAAATCAATTACATCCTTGCATAACGAAGGTTATATATTCCAAGTACACGAACCCATGCTTTCGGGGACTTTTGCTTTAAAATCTGCAGGCAGCTTTTATGGCGAATCTATTACATTGTGCCGTATTACACGTGGTGAAAATTGTTTGCCGTTCTGTTCTCAACCTTTTATATTAAAGGCGCTTAAGAAAATTATAAATTGAAGGGCATTCACAAGAAATACAACTTTTTAACTTAAATTATAAAACTATACTCAGGACATAAGCATTGCATTTCTAAGTAAAAGTATGCAGGGTTAGATTGGGACAGAAAATAGGACCCGGCGGCAAAATAAAATTGAGCATTATTAGCGAATCAGATAACTAAAACGTCGTCCATGTTTGTAACGTTTTGAACATGTAAAGACTCGCTGTACATGTGTTTTGCGAGGTATGGGTGGCTGCATGCATTTGCGCTTCTTGTCCGCAATGTTTGAGATAACAGCAGAGAAATAAACATCAGTAAAAACCAGCCCACCAGACCACAAACAGGCTGACAAATAGACAAAAAAAAACTCTAGCCCACACACTGACCCGTGAAGCCAGCCATTCTGACAGGCTGCTCTACAGGCCAGTCGACCTTGTAAGTATATCCACTAAGACAAACATCTCCTGGAGACCTTACCTACTATGTGCAGTTTCATCCTCAGGCTCATTAGTGTTAAACACCTTTGCTATATCGAAGTTGATGGAATTTGTACCGTGCTACAGGGTGTGTGTGATACAAACACTAACACAATTTCATACAAACCCAATAAATGACCAATGTGGCCTTGGAAAGAAAACTCTAGTCAGGAATATAGTTAAGGTATTTATTAGAAACTCAAGCTCAAAGTCATGTAGACAATTCATGAGACTAGGTTATAAAGATACATAATCACTAAGGTTGCCTAGGGCGATGAAATAAATTCAGGCAGACTAACATTAACATAACTAAGCATTCAAGAAGGATCATATATATCATCAACAAACATATCTGAAATACATAAATCAAGTGTTGCTCAGGATTAGCATTTATCGGTCAATTCAATTTAGCAGAGTCATAATTTAGTTGGGCACTGGGGTAACACTACAGTTGGCCAAATCAGGGAAAAATGTGTATGGGGAGGAACACATGCAGGCAAATGCCAAAAAGTAGAACAAGCATTTGCAATGAAATGGGTCTCACGTTTACTCAAGTTAGAGCTATTAGCATTGTAAATTCGTAATTGGACTTTTCTTGCCACATTAATTGAAAATGAAAAATAAAACAGTTGACATAAGCAAGCTGATTCAAAGCGCCATGGCCGCCATGATACAGAAAAGGAAAAAGAAGTTTGCTCGCAGTCAAACGTATATGCAAAAGTGCAATTATCCATGTAACAGGGTCGATGGCCGAGGTAGTAACAAAACTGCCCCAAGGGGGACAAACGTAAAGCATTTACCAATGGTAACAAAGGATTCTGGAAAGGCAAGCTTATGAACGAGTGATAGTGATGGTTGTGCAGTGGGAGTGGTTTAAAGCCCACAGATAGATTACAACAGGCCAGAGCGCTTGCGAGCTCGACCTAAAAAGGGAGCGGGTCATAAATAACCGAAGGGAAAAAAATGACAAAACAAGGCTCACAGATCAGGGGCAGACTGGAGGACAGAAGCCCAAATCATGGCAGCAACTGGCAAGTCAATAAACCTATTAGCTTTGCAACTTTTGTTTTGCCAAGCTTTGTACCAGCTGGCTACCATGTCATATTAAAGGTGCATGCATGTATCGAATACACATATGCGTGCCAACAAAATGACATTTTTTTTCCTTTTTATTTACCAATGCAAGACGAATCTGTAAGTGTAAATAAAGTAGAGTGAAAGCGCTTTAAAAAAACAAAACTGGATCATGTAATGGGAGCTGGTTGCAGCAAGGGGTGAGGTGAAGCAACGTCACGGCCAAAAGAGAGATGAAACATAATTGAGAAAGCACGGTGACATCACACTATTATTATTATTTTTTATGGTGCTGTCCAGAGGCTGCACAGCACCAGCAAAAAGCAATTGACAAAGACTATAGGTTCCATATCCCAGACCTGTTCACTTTGCTAATAAATGCTCATTATTATTTTCATTGGACTTTTTCCTCGTGACCACAACATTGATGTAGGGAACCAGTATGCCGGACAACCTTGTGGTGACGCCACAGTCGTGTTCCGCAGGCACTTCAAGTGAGGTTTCCTCCTCCTAGAGACCTTAAGACTTACAACCACTGGATGGTCAAGGGTGGTCTGCTTGAGGCACGGGATTAAAGTACTTTTTTCGAGTGGATTTTAACATTTAGCAACATAACAAAAATATTTATCACAGAAAAATTCCTGTTTCCTTTCAGAAACCATTTTTACTAATACTAAGTAAAGACTTTAATACTACACAGTAAGAAAGCTAATTTGGTACTTAACATTGTGAAGGGGCAAAATGAAATGAATGAAGTAATCAAACTTTAAATAGTACATTAACTTGTCCTTTGCAATGCTAATTTGTTAAATTGCTTTGGGAACAGATCTCTAGAAAGTGTGTTCTATGAGAGACAGTGCGCCTGAAAGAGCGCTCAGAGAATGCCACATTTTCCGCATGTACTTCCCAGCAAATATATATATATCCAGTATTTTAACAAACCTATAAATTCTTAACACCTGCTCGGCTCCAAGGAATAGTTTTATGCCCAGTCAGGATGGAAGTTAATCTTGGCCACTACTGTTTCTTGGAACCCATACTTCAAAGTTTAGGACAAGCATGATACAGAGTTAAACTGGTTCCTTTAAAGTGGGAAAACGTGTTCTTACCACATAGCTCTAAATTATGCCTTAAACGTTGGGAGGCTCCCAATTTTTGATGCATACCAATCCCTGTTAAGATAATTGGTTGCAGTCAGAATTCAGCTTGCACTGGCAACATTTTAGGAGACCTAGGGCAATTGGGAGGAGTTTTATTTCCAAGACTGCTTTCAAAGAAACTTGCACGCATTCACAAGCACTGGCAATAAATAGACGGATATACACTGCATCTAAATACATGCTTGTGAACAATTTTTTGTGACTACGTTGTGGGAATGGACACTTTCAATGTGAGATTTATGGTTTCTGAAAGCGTCTCTGTGCACGTATTCAAAAGGTAGCCTGAACATGGTCTGAAGGTTATAGTTAGAGTAAGCTAGCCAGCAGGGTTGTATCCCAAAGAAGCATTGGCAAACCCAATGAATCTGGTCTATGAGACCTACTGGCTTTGCTAATGATTTTTAGTCATGCCGTACAGCACTGCGGGCACTGTGCAGCACGGCTAAAATAACATTAAGAAAAGGAGGTATGACTTTGCTGCTCAACCATTTGGTAGGCACGGAGCAATCAATATACAAAATGAGGCATGCTTTTTTTTTTTCTTTTTAATTTACCAATCTGAGATGAATAAGTGGCAAAAGAGTGTGTGTGTGTTTTTTTTTAATTAGTTTGCACAAAAGCGTTTTAACAACATTTTAGGGAGTGGGTTGGGGTGGCGTGGGTGGGTGGGGGACAAAACAGCACAGAGAGAAGACGTCTGTGGGAGAAGGACACAGGAGAAAGAGAAGGATACAGGCTAGAGCGTATACGCAGGTACTAAGCTCTTCTTCTGAGATCCAAACGTACTCAGGTCTCGGAATGACGTTTCCAATATGTATTTCACAGCTGCACCACTATTAATCTCTTGTGGAAGTGCGAAATGTGTCAGAGTGTCAAAGAAAATATCGTAAGACTGCTTTAATTTAAAAACAAAAAAAACAAGCATTTTCAATGCAACAGGTTGTGCATTTGCTCGAGTTGGAGCTATTACCGTTGTAAACTCCTAACTGGACTTTTCTTGCCACACTAATAAAAAGTAAAAAAAATGCAGCGCGATTGCTGTTGGATTATGTTTACAGAGGGAGCTGGTGGGGAGGAGGGACTGAACAAGCACCCACACTGTTGAGGTGAAACAGACAAATGCCAAAACAAAAGTCCCTTACAGAAGAGATAAACAGGACATAGCGCAATTACACACTACTTTGTGCTGCTCCCAAAGTGAAAAAGGCAGGACAAAGAGGCAGAACTGATCACTAGCAAGCAAGGATTTTTGAAGGACACTGCAACTAACAAATCAAAACGCTGGAACTCACTCTATTGTATACTTTAATATACAGCAGGCCGAACGCTAACGCTCGACCGTAAAAGGGCAAAAACAGAATTTGGAAGAAGATCAACTCGAACTGCAAGCTACTTGCTAAGGTGGGCAAAAGATAGGTAAAAAAAGAAAGCGCCAGCATGTCAGAAGCTTGATCAAGAGTCTTCTGAAGGGGGGTAAAATAACATTTCTAAGTCTCAGCAGGGCATCTCAGAGGGGCAAAGCAAGATAGGAAGATACTTCTCCAAGGGCACATCATTTGGGGTACAGGATCAGAGACTCTGCTTCTCATCTTCAGGAATCTTGAGGCATAAATCACCTCTGGAATCATCAGTATGGAAATATTTCTCATCATTGTAAAGTGGTTTGTGATCTGCAGTGGGTGCAATGTTTTCTGAATCATTTGCTATGGGTAAACTCAAACCAATGAGCAATAATATAGGGCCTCATTACAACTTTGGTGGTCTTAAAAGAGGACCGCCAAAGCCGAGGGGAGGACAGCACCATCATATGGTGACGTCCCCCCAACTGTATTACATTGTTCCCGCTGGGCTGACCGATCGGAATAGTGCTAGGATATTGGCCTTGTCTCCTTTAAGGGAGCCAAGGCCAATATCCTAGCACTCCAGCACCCTCACAATGCAAGTGTCTGCAAAGCAGTGCGCATTCCGGCGGTGCTGGGGAGGGGCGCCCGCAGCACTGGCTTTCAGCCAGCCTTTTCACGGCGAGGTCCCTGCCATGAAAAGGCTGGCGGAAAGTGGGGTTGTAATCAGCCAGGAAACAGTAAAGTTCACCGCCGCGCTGGCTGGTTACAACTCCGACTGCTGTCACCCAGTTGGGAACAATGTTCCTGGCAGGAAAGGCGGTCTCCTGCCGGATCCACCTGTTTGGGTTGTAATGTGGTAGTTGGACTGCCACAGTTGCGGCGGTCCAACCTCCACTGCAAGACTGGCGGTTCAAAGACAGCCAGCTTCGCAATAAGGCCCATAATCATGATTACTGTCACTACCGCTATGCCTATGCTTATGTATTTACATATACTACCTCTATTTCGATTAAACTTAATGAGTTCTCTAATTGCAGACCAAGTCAGAATTTAAAAACAAAAATCAAAAATGCAAAGTGGCTTTAATGTATCACTGTCTCTTTTCAGTCCTTTTTATTGATGAGCAAAGCAAAAATAGTCTCTTTTAAAGATGTAATTATTTACAAATTTCCTTGATTTTCTAGAAAGTTCATCCAGAGTGTTTCTCTACTTGCAAATGTTCAAAAAACCTTCTACTAAAAGTTCAAATGTCTCTAATAAAGGCACAGTTTGTAATCACTGATAATCACTTCTAGAACGTAATGTCTTTGTTCATCAAGTGGCAATGAGATTTCAAAGTTCAGATCCAATGCAATTTCAATCTCCAGAATACAGAACTGAATTTGAATTGTTAGAACCAAAGATAACAAGCTCCTGCTCCCTGTCATTTGCAGTAGTTTGCAGCAAAATATGTCCATTCAGTTGCTGAGTACTTTCGGCTTGGCACCGTTTTTCTCTTTGACCTTCTGTTTACTTAGTTCTCAGCATCACTGTCACTTAGACTTGACTTCAGTTTCTTCAATAGTCAAGGATACTTGTACAGCTGGCACAGTTTGCTCTTTAGGCTGATTGTCTCCTTGTATAGCTCTATTACTTACAGCAACTTGTCCTTCCTCAGCATCCAAGCTAGCATGAGTCAACTGATTCCGTCTCAACCCTTCAGTATCATTCATTGCTGTTGACTCACTCAGAACTCCTTCAGACCTTCCTGTGGCATCCACTTGTCCAGTCCCAAAGCTTGATGAACCTGAGCACTCTCACTCAATTCAAACGATCCTTCCGGAACAGGTGCTGTTTCTTCTAGGGGAAACTTTGCGAGTGTGGCTGGCATGTGCCCGTTTTGGGAGACCAGCACACTTCACAGCTGTAGTGGGTACCAAAACTACATGGTGAGGACCTTCCAATGAGGTTCCAAACATGTTTTCCTTACGTGCTTCTTGATCATGGCCCAGTCACCTGGATATACGTCATGACACAATTCCTGCTATGGCTGTACTGTAGCTTCTCCAATCTGATGAGACAAAGAATGAACCATGTCAGCCAGTCCATTGCAATGATCCAGCATCAAGCCATCCGTAATGTTCAGAAAGCACATTTGCAGGCACTGCTGGCAAGCTATGGCCCTTCTCATGATAATCTCATGATGGGACAATGCAGTCTTTCTGTCAGGTGTACTGTACATACTCATCAAGACAAGAGGCAATTGTCTGACCATTTCAGTGTTGTAGATGGACATACTTTCGTCAATCTGGACTTCAAACTTTGAGTAATCTGCTCCACAAGTCCTGAAGCCTCAGGTCTGTAGCTGCAATGCAATCTTTGCTCAACTTGTAATGCTGCACACAATATTGTTGGGCCCTCAATGTTGAAATTAGTTCTTTGTCTGATTCTAGAGTAGTTGGAAAGTAAAACACGGTATCAACTCCCTAAGTAACAGCTTTGCTACTGTGAGACTATCATTAGAACCCGGATGCCACCAGACGGCCCTAGCTCCAACACCCGCCACATGTAAACAACAAAGACTGTCTGTCTTGCATTGGAATGATTTTATTTACAAAATTGGCATTAAACATAGAGTTCAATTTAATTAAAATATACACCATAAAAATTATATCTTGTCAATTAAAAAATTCAATCAAGTCATAAATCTTGCTAACACCCACACATCTAAGGGATCCTTACATATCCCGAACTTCCGGTTGACTACACAGGTGAACCGTACCTCACCTGTATCTATCGGGGTGGTTCCCCACACCTCACCATCCCTTGTCCTCGTACTTCCGGGGTGTAATGGGGTGGCCAGGAGCAGGAGCCCCAAGCCCACCCCAGCGATCTGGGCTCCCTAACCCCCAAGCTGGTGTGTACATCTGCTGGTTGGTTCAGGACTGTAGGATCCTACCTCCGCTGTTATCCAGGGTACCCTGCATTGGGGACTCTCTGTTGCTTAGGATGACTTTAGTATCTCCTCTCCCGCCTACCTCTAATCCTAAAGCCAGGGGATAGGAGGGTGGGAAATTCTGTTCCAGGTCTCTGCCGCCCACGCTGCATCAACAAAAATGAACTTTGTAGCTTTTGTACAACCAGAGTTGTGAATTTGTAATTGTAGGAAAGTGCCACTGTTGGCATGGTTACCCCCCCACACTTTTTGCCTAGTGTGATTGAAAAAAAACTGCTAACCAGGCCCCAGCACCAGTGTTCATTCCCTAAAACTGTACCCTTGTTTCCACAATTAGCACAGCCCTGGCACACAGTCCAGTCCCTTGTGAAAAGGTACCCATGGTACCAAAGGCCCTGTGGCCAGGGAAGGTCTCTAAGGGCTGCAGCATGTATTATGCCACCCTAGGGGGACCTGCATATGCACACTGCCTTTCAGCTTGTGTGTGCTGGTGGTGAGAAAAAGGCAAAGTCGACAATGCATCCCCCTCAGGATGCCATGCACACAAAATACTGCCTGTGGCATAGGTAAGTCACCCCTCTAGCTGGCCTTACAGCCTTAAGGCAGGGTGCCCTATACCACAGGTGAGGGAATAGCTGCATGAGCAATATGCCCCTACAGTCTCTAAGTATATTCTTAGACAATGTAAGTACAGTGTGGCCATAATAAGTATATGGTCTGGGAGTTTGTCAAAACGAACTCCACAGCTCCATAACGGCTGCACTGAATACAGGGAAGTTTGGTATCAAACGTCTCAGAATAATAAACCCACACTGATGCCAGTGCTAGATTTATTAAAACATGCACACAGAGGGCATCTTAGAGATGCCCCCTGCATTTTACCCAATCCTTCAGTGCAAGACTGACTGGTCTGTGCCAGCATGCCACTGAGATGAGTTTCTGACCCCCTGGGGTGAGAGCCTTTGTGCTCTCTGAGGCCAGAAACAAAGCCTGCACTGGGTGGAGGTGCTTCACACCTCCCCCTGCAGGAACTGTAACACCTAGCAGTGAGCCTCAAAGGCTCAGGCATCGTGTTACAATGCCCCAGGGCACTCCAGCTAGTGGAGATGCCCACCTGTGGACACAGCCCCCACTTTTGGCAGAAAGTGCAGAGCAGATAATTAGAAAAACAAGGAGGAGTCACCTAGCAGCCAGGACAGCCCCTAAGGTGCCCTGAGCTGAGGTGACCCCTGCCTTTAGAAATCCTCCATCTTGGTTTTGAAGGATTCCCCCAATAGGAATAGGGATGTGCCCCATTCACCTCAGGGAGGAGGCACAAAGAGGGTGCATCCCCCTAGACCTAAAACACCCCCCTAAATTCAGTATTTAGGGGCGACCCTGAACCCAGGAAATCAGATTCCTGCAACCTACAACAACAAGAAGGACTGCTGACCTGAAAGCCCCGCAGAGACGACAACTGACTTGGCCCCAGCCCTACCGGCTTGTCTCCAGACTCTAAGAACCTGCACAGCGACACATCCAACAGGGACCAGCAACCTCTGAGGACTCAGGGGACTGCCCTGAACCCGAAGGACCAAGAAACTCCCAAGAACAGCAGCACTGTTAAAAAACTGCAACAACTTTGAAAATTTAAAGCAACTTTTAAAGAACTCTCTCTTCCCGCCGGAAGTGTGAGACTTCACACTCTGCCCCGACGCCCCCGGCTCGAGCTCCAGAGTACAAACACCACAGAGAGGACTCCCAAGCGACTAAGATGATGTGAGTACCCTGAGTCGACCCCCCTGCACCCTCACAGCGATGTCTGGAAAGAGGATCCACAGGCTTCCCCTGACCGCGACTGCCTGTTAACAAGAAACCCAACGCCTGGACCAAGCACTGCACCCGCAGCCCCCAGGACCGAGGGGAACCACCTTCCAGTGCAGGAGTGACCAGCAGGTGGCCCTCATCCTAGCCCAGTCGGTGGCTGGCCCGAGAAGCCCCCCTGTGCCCTGCCTGCATCGCCTAAGTGACCCCGGGTCCCTCCATTGCTTTCTATAGCAAACCTGACATCTACTTTGCACACTGCACCCAGCCACTCCTGTGCCGCTGAGGGTGTGTTTTGTGTGCCTGTTTGTGTCCCCCCCAGTGCTCTACAAAACCCCTCTGGTCTGCTCCCTGATGACGCAGGTACTTACCTATTAGCAGACTGGAACCGGAGCACCCCTGTTCTTCATGGGCGCCTATGTGTTTTGGGCCCTCCTTTGACCTCTGCACCTGACCAGCCCTGTGTTGCTGGTGTGGTGGTTTTGGGGTTGCCTTGAGCCCCCAACGGTGGGCTGCCTATGCCCAGGAGACTGACTGTGGAAGTGTTTACTTACCTGAGAAACGTAACCAAACTTACCTCCCCAGGAACTGTTGATTTTTGCACAGTGTTGACTTTTAAAATAGCTTATTGCCATTTTAACCTAAACTGTGTGTATTACTGTTTTAAATAAAAGTTCTATACTTACCTGTGTGAAGTACCTTGCATTTTATGTACTTACCTCAAATCTTGAATCTTGTGGTTCTAAAATAAATTAAGAAAATATATATTTTCTATATATAAACTATTGGCCTGGATTAAGTCTTTTAGTGTGTGTTCCTCATTTATTGCCTGTGTGTGTACAACAGCCTACTGCTCAACCACATTACCACAAAATAGAGCATTAGTATTATCTAATTTTGCCACTATCAACCTCTAAGGGGAACCCTTGGACTCTGTGTACACTATCTCTCACTTTGAGATAGTATATACAGAGCCAACTTCCTACAGGGCCAATCTCTTGCTGTTCTATTATCGGGGCTTGTGGTACCTACATCTGCTATCCTGGGGACACATTCACATTTTTTACTCAGGGTTGAACTTGAATTTGAACTCGAATTTGATTATTGCCTTGCATCTGAACAACTCTAGCATTCTACACTTGATTATTCAAAACCTGAACATCAAGAACTCCTTCACTTTGATCTACCTGGACAACACATCCTCTGGACAACATTCATCACCTGCTGTGGTACTTCTTGCGTACCGCTAGTGTTCACTATCATCTGCGGAATTTGATTAGCTCTCTGTGCACCTTTCATTTGCATGACCATTACCTTTCCCTTCAATTTCTTCTGCTTTAATTCCAGTTCATCACTGCAATACTTTGCATAATGCAGGATCTCCACAATCGCTTCAGTCTAGCAACAAATCAGATGTTGCTGAATCAATTTGCTTATGTATTGCTTCAACCCATGCACAAACCTCAACACAAAATGACCCATATCTTCAGCTTCCACAGTTTTAGTACCACTATGCTGTTTGAAAACTTACACCAATCTTTCATAATACCCATGAATCGACTCTTTTGATTCCTGAGCTGTTCAATCAATTTTCTGCCAATCAATAACTTTTTTCAAGAATTCAATCACCTTGTAATACTTTTTCATCACCTCTTCAGATGGCGCACCTGTTATCGGATCTCTTCGAGGTTCACTATCAGTCCAATCAACGTGCACGGTGCATGCAGCCCACAAATCAGTCGGAACCACAATATCAAACAATGTATTCAAATCTTCCCACAGGCATTTTGAAAGTTTCACAAATCTCTTTGTTTGCTTATACCATTCCAGAGGCTTTTCTCTCAATCTGGGTTAATCATTGGTGAATGACAATATATCACTCCAACTACAGTGTACATGGTCATAACCTCCACCTGGTATTTATCTCATGGGCGTCATTTTCACATTGCCCTTGGCTTGATTTGCACCTGCGAGAGGCACATTTGACTTTGCTTTCATCTGATCTTATTTCTTCACCTATCTATAGCCCCACTTATCTAATGCTCCCCATTTCTGATTTCAGATAATCAGTCCCTCAGTGTGCAATTTTGTTCCTGGAGATCTCTAGTTATCTATGTACTTTGTGCTGAACTCTAATCTGTAACTCCTCTTTAAAGGCTTTGAGTTTTCTATATCCACATCACATTTCTCAGCCACTTCAGCTAATCACTCATAAGCCTATCCTGTCATTTGGTAAATTTTTTGCAGATGAACTATTGTTCATCTTCTTTGTAAGTTTCCAATTAAGCTGTGTCTATCGGTCTTAAAATCATTTCATTTAATTCCAATTTCAATCTTGGCACATTTACTGATCTATCTCTCCTGGGTGTTTTTTCTGTTCTTGTATTGCAATTTGTTACACCAGTTGCACCTTGAGGACTCAAGTTATTTAACCAAACAGCTGTGCTGTGAAACCTTGCAAAACTGATATTATTTCTCTGTGGTACTTCTGCTGTTACTTGTCCTATATTCTGCTGATTTGGCATATTAAAAGATACTCCCCCTTTAAGGGTGCTGCAATGTATATTCATCTATGATTAGGTCTTTGCATGAAATAAATTGGGCTTCCCTGAAGAAACCTCACATCAGGAATAAGTCTTGCTTGCTTTAACATCGGGTTAGGCTCTTCAACTCGAGTAGGGGGTCAAAGGTTGAACAAAAGAAGCTGTTTCTCCATTTCTAAATTGTTTGAATAAACTGTTCTCTGCACACCAATTGGTAACATGCCAGCAGATGTAACTGGTGTATCAGGAACAGTCAGGACGTTTATGGAATGGGCATTACTTCCAGATGTACCTGAAGCAGACAAGGAAACAACTGGACCTATAGTTATGGTGTTAATATATCAGGACCCATAATATTTGTCTGATTCTGGGAGATTGTCATCCCTGCACTCCGTCCTATTAAAACAGCACTTAAAAGTTGTCCTGTTTGGCTCAGGGAAAGATTTGGCATTGACTGAACTGAACTAAATATTGACACAGGTTGATGCGGGGTACAGTTCTGCACAGGTGGATTCACATAAAGTGACTGCACTATCTGGCTCACATTAGGATCTGGCACAACTTGATTTACAACTGGACTTGGTACAGACTGAACTATATTAACAGTTGAAAGTAGTGGATACACTACATGAACTTGTGTCACTGAAGTTAAAGGTGTCCTTGGTACTATCTGATTCGTGGTCCTTGCAGCTGGAGCAGTTGGCACATTCGGGGTTACAATTTGTGCTGCTTCACTTCTCGCTCCTACCTCAACTAAGTGATATGGAGGCAGACAATTCATCAGGATCTGATTTATAAACTCATCATCTGAATCACTGACATACATTACTGTCTTTTTATTCTCGACTTCTGTTGTCTGTTCTGCCTTTTCTGTATTCCTTCTAGTCTTAAGTTTAGTGTTTTCACCCTTGTCATTTAAAATAGCTGGAAACACTCTGACATCTTCAATCACATTTGCTCTCCACATTTTCTATTCTGCATCTGTAGTGCTTTCCTCTTATCTAGTTTCTAAGCACTAACATAACACAACAGAAATGCACTTGTGAGGTCAAAGAAGACTTTTATTGTTGTTAATTCTTCCCCAACCCCAATTTTTATGTATGACGAATTAGTAGCTTTCAAGTCCGCGTTAATCAAACAAAATATATCAGTTTGCAATATACACAGCAGGTTATATTTATAAGATATTGAATGCAAAGCAAAACAAATACTTCACCGTGTGGGAACTATTCACAGCTTCATCTTTCTAAGGTCTGCAAGCTGAGGACCCCTGTCAGCCGCGAGAAAGAGAGATTCATCTACCCACACGGGATTGCTGGCAGCTGGCGCCAAGCTCCAGCACGAGGTCCGGCAGATTCGAATCTGACCCTCTGCAGCCTGTTACATTCGTTACAAAGGTGTGCCCCCTCCTCTCAGACCTGGGAAACTGAGCAAGCCTTTTGGAGACTGGCCAGGTCTCCAAGACTACTCCTGTTCCCAAGCTCAAGCGAAGAAAAAACAACACCCATGTACTCTCTCTTATCATGTCTAGTCTACTGTGAGAAAAACATCTTGGTTCTCTGGTGCAAAAACACAGCTTGGAAAAATACAGCTTGGATTCTCAACTGCAATGTCTAACTCCACGTTAAAGGCAATAGGCAGCTAACCTAAGTATCAAATGCAATGTCATGTTAAAGGCAATAGGCAGCTAACCTAAATATCAAATGCAATGTCTAGTGTCATGTCAAAGCCAATAGGCAGCCAAGCTGAATACAAAATGCAATATATGATATCATGTCAAAGCCAATAGGCAGCGGAGCTGAATACAAAATGTAATATATGATATCATGTCAAAGCCAATAGGCAGAATATCTAATAGCATGTCAAAGTCAATAGGCAGCTAAACTGAATACATCATGTCAAAGTCAATAGGCGGCTAGACTGGATACAGCATGTCAAAGCCAATAGGCAGAATACAGAATGTAATGGCTAATGCAATGTCAAAGCCCATAGGCGGCTCAACTGAATACAGAAAGTAATGGCTAATGCCATGTCAAAGCCAATAGGCGGCTAAACTGAACAAAACATACCATGTGCTACTGGTGAACATTGAGCAACTAATATGCGCAGTGGTGAAACACAAAGTCATTGGTCAAAACAAACTTTATCAATTGGCAGTACATTCCGCCCTTTGACCAATGAATTTTTGTTTCACATATCTCTTGTTTCAAACAAAAACAAAAAACATCGGCACAAAACAAAAAAAAACATTATCAGCAAGTCAAAGCAATCCCTGTAAAGCAATAGAAGTGAATTAACACATTGATCTCATAACCTTTCACATCAGATACATCTACATAAAAAAGACTGGGCAATTTTTATACTCTGAATGAGTCTCTAATTCAACAGTGTTAGCAATTTGATGTGGCATGAGTTCTGCTCATGTAAAGAGGCACGGTCCACCTGAAAGGTTTGCTGGAAGATAAGCAAAAGTCAGAGTTCCATACGAGAAGGGAAAAAAAAAAAAAACACAGCTTAGTTCTGGTGGAAGAATGCAATCAAACAAGTTGAACTTGAACTGAAGGCGCAGTTTGCGCAAATGGATCCATGGTGCTGGCACTTTACTCAGCCAGGTTCAGGTTGGGGATTCGGTCCCTTCCCCGACCCCACACGCACACACCGGAAGGGGGACCACACAGCACACTCAGGGACAGTGGCGAAACGTGGTAGGATCTGCAAAAGAAACAAGTATGACTTTTCTTGCAAATAACATTTTTCATTTAAACTGCACCCTTCCTCTTTCTTTCCCTGTTTTATAATCAGCAGGACGTTTTTGGGGCCCTTTGTTATATTCTCTGCAGGTTCTGGAGGATCACTTAGGGCTTCAGCCCACACATCAGCACTGAGGTTTTTATCTGCTGCGCCACAGCTTCCCTTTTCTTGCACTGTCAGAAGGGCTGGGGCAGACTCCTTCTTTACCAAACCTCCATTCACTGCACTTTTGCCAATTTGGGCCATTCTGTCTCCAATTTGTATGAATTAATCAGATTCTTTTCTAGGTATCAGCATAATTTCGATTTTTCCTTGGTAATTTGCAACAATCACTCTCCCTAAAACTTGATCAATTTGCCATTTCTGTTCTGGTGACTTTCCTCTCCCCAACTGCTCTGTGACTGCTTGCATGACAGATTGTTTTTGTGCGTGCTGCACAGTTTTTATCAAAACTAGGGGAATGTGCATCTCTCTCATCTCTGCCCACCCGTAAGTGGCCTTTTCTCTCAGCTGTTCACATTTCTGGGGCACCCACTTAGCCATCCCCACTAAGGCAGAATTCTGGGTGAACACTTCTCTCTCTGAATTTTTCTCATTAACATCTGCAAGGTAATTGAACCAGTTAGGTGCTAAAACATTAGCAATGAACCAAAAATCAGCGTAAAAATGACACATCTCACGTAGCTCTTGCTTTAAAATCTGACACACATTATACAACGCTGTTCCTTCTACGGTGCCAGAAAACAACATTTCAGTCAATGAATCATTAGTAAAACAAACATGCTTTTTATCTTCAGTGGACACGAATTCAAATGGTGCACACAATTTCACCGGTAATTCTTTTATCTGTGGTACTCTAGCCCTGTCTTGCAAGTACCAGATCCATTGTATGATTCTAGCTAGGGGCACTATTTTCTTTCCTTGTTCTTGAGTTACATGTACATAAGTATTTCCTTCTTGCACTGCGCAGAAACCTAAAGTCTGCATTATTTCATTTGCCAAATCACAAGAGCGCAGCTGCATATAATTTTTCACAGTGACCATATACAAAAGTGTTAGGATTTCTCTCAAATGAGGGCTATTCTTTTTCCAAAAATCAAACAAGCTAATGAAACTTGGGGTGTCTTGCTCTAAAATCCTTCATTTTACTTGTGCTCTCTCGTCCCTGTTATCAGCTAAGGAATGCATTTTGGCTGCCAAAAACCCTGGCTCACACGAAAACTCAGTGCAGCTCGGAGCTGTCTTAACCCCCTCATTACTGGAATGGGACAAGAAAGATTCTTCAAAAACAGCCCTTTTATAACTTTCAGTCGGGCTAATTTGCTCACGTAAATTCCTATTTTCATGTTCCAACTTCCTACATTTCTCCTGCATTTCTCTGTAAGCAGATAAAGGTATCCAGACCTTTCTGTCATCATTACTTCCAAAACACACGTTTTCTACACATGCATTTTCTTCTGTAATTCCCCAAACAGAAAACAATTCACAGTTGTTCTTAGCACCATCAGGCAGTTTAACAACACATGACATGGTCTGCCGTGCTACTGTGATTCTCCAAACAACAAACAATTCACAGTTTTTCGTAGCACCATCAGGCAGTTTAACAACACATGACATGGTCTGCCGTGCTACTGTGATTCTCCAAACAACAAAAAACTATTTCTGTAACTCTCCAAACAACAAAAAAACTATTACACTTTTAAAGTGTGCACTTAGAAATCTACTAACTCGTCAAACCCCTTCTTAATCACCTCTTAATGACCGACCCCACGACTCCTGGTACCAATTGTAGTGCTTTCCTCTTATCTAGTTTCTAAGCACTAACATAACACAACAGAAATGCACTTGTGAGGTCAAAGAAGACTTTTATTGTTGTTAATTCTTCCCCAACCCCAATTTTTATGTATGACGAATTAGTAGCTTTCAAGTCCGCGTTAATCAAACAAAATATATCAGTTTGCAATATACACAGCAGGTTATATTTATAAGATATTGAATGCAAAGCAAAACAAATACTTCACCGTGTGGAAACTATTCACAGCTTCATCTTTCTAAGGTCTGCAAGCTGAGGACCCCTGTCAGCCGCGAGAAAGAGAGATTCATCTACCCACACGGGATTGCTGGCAGCTGGCGCCAAGCTCCAGCACGAGGTCCGGCAGATTAGAATCTGACCCTCTGCAGCCTGTTACATTCGTTACAAAGGTGTGCCCCCTCCTCTCAGACCTGGGAAACTGAGCAAGCCTTTTGGAGACTGGCCAGGTCCCCAAGACTACTCCTGTTCCCAAGCTCAAGCGAAGAAAAAACAACACCCATGTACTCTCTCTTATCATGTCTAGTCTACTGTGAGAAAAACATCTTGGTTCTCTGGTGCAAAAACACAGCTTGGAAAAATACAGCTTGGATTCTCAACTGCAATGTCTAACTCCACGTTAAAGGCAATAGGCAGCTAACCTAAGTATCAAATGCAATGTCATGTTAAAGGCAATAGGCAGCTAACCTAAATATCAAATGCAATGTCTAGTGTCATGTCAAAGCCAATAGGCAGCCAAGCTGAATACAAAATGCAATATATGATATCATGTCAAAGCCAATAGGCAGCGGAGCTGAATACAAAATGTAATATATGATATCATGTCAAAGCCAATAGGCAGAATATCTAATAGCATGTCAAAGTCAATAGGCAGCTAAACTGAATACATCATGTCAAAGTCAATAGGCGGCTAGACTGGATACAGCATGTCAAAGCCAATAGGCAGAATACAGAATGTAATGGCTAATGCAATGTCAAAGCCCATAGGCGGCTCAACTGAATACAGAAAGAAATGGCTAATGCCATGTCAAAGCCAATAGGCGGCTAAACTGAACAAAACATACCATGTGCTACTGGTGAACATTGAGCAACTAATATGCGCAGTGGTGAAACACAAAGTCATTGGTCAAAACAAAATTTATCAAATGGCAGTACAGCATCTCATCTAGCCTCTGAAAGTGTCTTAATTGCTTTCTGCATTTTGTTCTCATACTAGGTTGTCATTTTCTCCTGTGCTACAAGTTTCCAAAGACTAAGGGCTTCAAACTGTGTGGGTTTTGGAGGTGGTTTCATGTCATACATCACTCGCCTCAAATTGTCTAAAATTCTTTAATTAAATGTTCCACAACGGGGAAATGCTAAGGTACCTTCTTTCTCAGTTATCTTGCAACACTGCTCAAGTCATACACAAACATGAAATCCTTTGACAGATTTGAGCTGAAGTTCACTCGAGTGGGACTTCTATACCTTCTCTAACTGGAATGAACGCAACTCCTCTTAACACACACTTTAATGCTTTGAAGAATTGGATTTTCAGTCAAATTCAGTTAATTATAATACTTTTCAATCAAATCAGTAAGTAACTGCATTCCCAAAATCCTTTTTTTGCAATGTTCTCCACCAATAGCAACACAGCTCTGTCCACCAATACCAGCGCGGCTTCACACAAACGACCAGTACCAGAGCTGCACAGAATGACGCCAAACTCACTTGTTTCAGCAATGCGTCACTTCGGAATTGTCTCTCACAAAATCGCTGACATGCTCCAAATGCAAAATATCGCGAGCAAAAACCAACAACCTGTCTGCACACTATGGGTAGGAACTCAAATGCTTCAAAGCTGTACAGAGATATGTTTTCAGGCTGGACCTTTCACAATTACACAAGGAGTAAACCTTGAGCAGCAATTCTCACTCCGGGTGATACAGATCCTCAATGTGCACTCAGGATTCACTTAAAACCAACCATTAACTCACACTCACTAAAAGAAAAACTATTGGCCCTCTCAACGATATCACATGACAGCTACCGCACTGCAGACAATAAATTAACGAAGTGTCTTCTACAGTGTTGCGTTATGCTTGGATCTTAGGCCACGACGGACCCATCAAGAACACAAAAACTGAAGACATGTATTAGCAAAAAACGTCACAATCACTTTGAGTATGATGACTTAGCAAAACACTTCACAACATCACACTTTATGCAAACTTTCAGGCCAAAGCAATGCAAGCACAAAACCCTATTAATACTCACACATCTGTCACTTGTAGGCATGACACTGGCACTTCATCAGTCTTCGGAACAAACCATGCAACAGAATTTGAGTGGACAATTTGTGGCCTGGGCAATCACATGGGGTTGATCCCTAACTCTCTAATACTACACTTGATTTATTCTCCCCCCCTTTGGGACAAACCATAACTCTGCTACCAGATCTGCTGAAGCACTTTGGGTCATATTTCTTGCACGCTTTACTGCCTCCCACCACCACTATGTGTGCACCGTATTTAAAATACGGTGCACCATGGCGCAGGGTAGGGGGAAATAGCATCATTTTTTATGATGTTATTGATGTACTCTGCAGGAGTAATGCCAACATTTTGGTGCTACTCCTGCAGAGTACAGGGGGGCCCATTGTAAACAACAGTGTGCCCCCTTTTACCGCCTGCTCTGAGAAGGCATTAAAAGTGCTGGAAAAATTGACGCAGGGAAATCTGATAGGTTTTCTTGTGCCATTCTTCCACCCCCACTAATGGGGGAACACAATCTTTGCATACATTATGCATGGCATAGGCATAATATAGCGCAAAGGGTTTCAAAGTGGCGCAATGCATGCATTGCGCCACTCTGTAACTATGGAGCAGTGATTTTGGCCTCGTTGGGCCACATTAGCGTAAAAAATAATGACGCTAATGTGGTGCAAGGTAGTGCTAGGAGGTCATAAATATGCTCCTTTATTCCTTCACAGGAATCAATGCCCTTTGAGGTTGAGATCGAATTGATGGATCTTTGGGCCCTGCAACAGGGTATGGTAGAACCACTAACACAATTTCATAGAACCCCAAATAAATTACACACCATGACCAATGGGACCATGAAAAGAAACCTCCAGTCAGGGAATAGGGTTAAGGTACTTATTACAAACACAAGCTCAAAGTCATGTAGATAATGTGCAGGACCAGATTATAAGGTACATAATCACCATGGGTTGCCCAAGATGACAAAATAAATTCAGATGGAATAATATTAACAAAACTAGACATTCAAGAAGGATAATACATATCATCTGAGATACAGAAATGAAGCATTGCTCAGGAATATCAATCATCAGTCAATTCAATTTAGCAGAGTTGCAATTTAGCTAGGCACTGGGTTAACTCTAGAGTTGGCCAAATCAGGGAAAAATATGTGGGGTGGAAAAAAGGCAAAAGACAAAAAGTACAAGGAGGGCAAATAGAATTATGAAAAAGATAATCTCGGACTCCAAGCTACTAGCTAAGGTGGGCAAAAGATAGGTTAAAAGAGAAAGTGTCGCTATATCAGAAGCTCAATCAAGTCTTCTGTAGGGGGGAAAAGAAAATCTCTAAGTCTCAGTGAGGCATCTCAAAGGGTCAAAGCAAGAGAGGTAGATACCTCTCCAAGGTCACAGACAGTTAATCCACAAACAGGCAGAGTCATAGAAATGGTATATGCAAGAAAATGCTCACTTTGTAAAAGTGGCATTTTCAAACACACAATCTTAAAATCAACTTCACTAAAAGTTGCAATTTTAAATTTTGAGCTCAGAGACCCCAAACTCCACATGTCCATCCGCTTCCAAAGGGAATCTACACTTTAATCAGAGTTAAAGGTAGCCCCCATGTTAACCTATGAGAGGGACCGGCCTTGCAACAGTGAAAAACAAATTTAGCAATATTTCATTGTCAGGACATATAAAACACATTACTATGGCCCTCATTAGAACCCTGGCGGTCGGTGTAGAAGTGGCGGTAATACCGCCAACAGGCCGGCGGAATAACAATTTAATTAAAAGCATGGCCGTTACCGCCATGCCAAACCGCCACGTCTACACTCCGACCGTCAGGGTGGTAACGACCGCTGGGCTGGAGAATTCGGTCTCCAGCCCGGCGGGCGTCACAAAATCCATGGCAGTAGGCACTATCAGTGCCAGGGAATTTGTTCCTTGGCACTGATAGGGGTCTCCACCTCCCCCTTCCCCCTCCCCAGTGTCCTCCCCCCAAACCCACGACCCCCCTACCACCCCTAAAGGTGGCAGGACCCCCCTCCCCCACCCTCTTATGCCCCCGAAAAAAAACATTGACACACACCTCTCACCCCCTAAACGCAGGCTCACACAACTACTAGACATACACGCAGACATACACGCACACATGCACACAGACATATATGCACACATTTCCCATACACACAACACCCCCCGCATGCATACACACACTCACACACCCCCTCTTCACACTCACACACACCCCCTCCCCTAACCGACGATCACCTTACCTTGTCCGGTGATCCTCCGGGAGGGAACGTGATCCATGGGGGCTGCTCTGCCACCAGCACGCCGTCACCAGATTACCGCCACGCCGAATCCTGGGTTGTGATTCGGTGGGTGGTGTTCTGATGACGTGGCGGTGGAGGTGGAGTAGCCTCCACTTCACCGCCTGCCACCAGTATGGCTGCTGGTGGCTTTCCGTCCGAAAAAGGGCAGAGGACTGCCAGCAGTCATAATACTCTGGGCGGAAGACAACCTGCACTGGCGGTCTTCAGCCCGGCAGTACCTCGGCGGTCTTGGAAAAAGACCGCTGAGGTCCGAATGAGGGCCTATATGTCCTACCTTAATCATACACTGCACCCTGCCCTTGGGGCTACCTAAGGCCTACCTTAGGGGTTCCTTACATGTAAGAAAATGGAAGGTTTGGGCCTGGCAAGTGGGTACACTTGCCAAGTCGAATTTACAGTTTAAAACTGCACACACAGACACTGCAGTGGCAGGTCTGAGACATGATTACAGAGCTACTTATGTGGGTGGCACAACCAGTGCTGCAGGCCCACTAGTAGCATTTGATTTACAGGCCCTGGGCACCTCTAGTGCACTGTACTAGGGACTTACTAATAAATAAATATGCCAATCATGGATAAGGCAATTACATACACATTTTGTAAAGGAGCACTTGCACTTTAGCACTGGTTAGCAGTGGTAAATTTCCAGGAGTAACAAAAACAGCAAAATCAGAGTCCACCACACAACAACAAGCTGGGAAACAGAGGCAAAAAGTTAAGGGAGACCACATCAAGGATGAAAAGTCTAACAAAGGGGGATCATCCAGTAGAAATTGATCACAGTGCTCCAAACTGCAACATCCATAAATCTTCCCAGGTCTGTCATGGGAACATCTTCCATCCATTTGGCTCCGTGCAAGTCTGAAACAATTGCATACAAAAGTAGTCAATGTTCCACAATGTACTACATTCCAGGACATTATTGCAAAACCCTCTACATCTAAAACAGTAGTGGTCTATTATCAAAGGTTTGTCTTCTCATGGGAATGAAGTCTGAAAGAAAAGCTCACGTTAAGGAATGAATCAGCATTTCCTGCACAGTCACGAAATACAAGCTTAACAGGCCTCACTTAGGCTGACGCAAGGAAATTATAGCAAATACAATAATTAATGTGTTTTAATAAACACATCTTAATGTGCAAACTTATGAACTCATCATTAATAATTCTTCATTAATTTGAGTGTTACATTTACTTTAAACGGAAAAGGGCTCAATATATTTTAATATAATGGGGAACTACATTTCTTCCATTTTTGCATGCATATTTTAATTAATTAATCATTAGAAATTCAATATTATTTCAATACATTCCAGTAGTCTAGAGTCTACATTACATCATAGTATCAGACTGATTTAATTCAAATACCACCTATGTTAAACTCTACATTATAAACAAATACACATTAATAAAGATGTGTCAGTGAAATTCTACATTCAAACCATTCGTACTTTGATTAACATAAGGCATAACTGTTACATATTGATGACTTTTGTGACATGGGGGGCACCACTAAAATCTCGACTACATCAATACTGACTATTCCCCAGAGCATGCAGCAAACAATCATTACAAACCTATATTTCCGTGCATATTATGCAAATCAATACCAGATGTAAGTCTGGCTTGCAAGTACAGCTATCGCCAGGCCTTATGTGTCCAACAATAAAAGAGCTTTCAGGAGTACTACATCAAGAGAGTTGGTTCCGTTAGGGTTGGACTGGAGACCCAAAAACAGCCCTGGCTAAAAGCGGCCTGCTTCCTTCACCTCCTTGAGCCATTGCTCACTTCCCATCTATCCATTCTCTTTCTCCTCCTTTCTTTCTCTCTTCTCCCTCTCTGATCACTTTTTGTCTACTTTACCCGTTACTCTCTCTCTTTCTGTCTCTCTCTTGATCCCTCCATGTGCCTGCTGCAAGTTACTCTGGGATATGGGGAAAGTGACAGAGGTATCAAGAGTGGCCCTGCACTTTCAAAACTAGCCTCAAACGGCTCCAGCCCACCAGGAAACTGGCCAGTGGCAAAAAATCCTGTCCAAGGAAGAACACATTACGTCCTCCCTACCATAACTTGCCACACAACAGTATCTGGTCCTGGGCAGATAACTAAGGGCCATATTTACAAGCGGCTTGTGCCACAGGTGCATCACTTTTTTTGATGCACCGATGGCTCAGGCTGCAGACCCATATCTACAAGGCAACGCAAAGTCACTGCGTTGCACATTCTAAGGATGCTGGGCAGGGGCCCCCCTTGGGCCCCTGCACTGTGTTTCACCAGCTCTTCCATGGGGGATCCCTGCCATGAAAAGGCTGGCGGAAACAGGAGTCGTGCTCAGCATGGCAGTGCTGAGTTTAGCGCCGCCGTGGCTGTCCACGAGTCTGGCCACCATCACCCTGTCAGGAACTTTGTTCCCACGGAGACGGTGGTCTTACCACCAGGGTCGCAATGTAGCAGTCAGACCGCCTGAAGTGCTGCGGTCTGACTGTCACCATAAGTGTGGTGGTCCTAGAACCGCCAGATTCACAGTGAGGTCCTATGTTTCTTTTCAGAGAAAAATATCCTTTAAAGTATAGTTTTTTTCCTAATTTCCCCAAAAATGTACCATCTTCAAATGGCAAACCGACTTGCTTAACATCCTCACTCTCACACATGACCACCCTGAAAATTCACTGCCGGATATATATCTCTTACAAGTGGCAGATCTTTTACTCACCAGGATACCATCACTGTCTCTTAGCACTTAATCAATCAAATTAATTTGGTCTATAGGATTAGCATCCTTTTTGGGGGTGGCAGTAAGAGAGAAGGGGGTTTTGCACCAAAAAATGACATTAGGCTGGTTAGAGACAAATAAAATGCCTCTAACCAGCCTAGCATCATTTCCTGATGCAAAATGATCCATACCACATGACTCCTGTCTGAGAAAAGACAGGAGTCATGCTCACCACCCCAGTGGCCAGCACAGGGGACCAGTGTCCCTTGGGGATGGCCATTGCACCCTGTGCCATGGAGGAGGCCCGAAGTTGGGCCCCCAATGGCACTTAAATTCAAAAACAAAATACTTACCCATCCTTACCCGGGATGGAGTCCCCATCCTATGGTGTCTCTCTAGCTTTGCAGCATTATTCAGCCCCTCCTCCAACCCGTGTTTCATTTTAGCACGGGGAATAAATATGGAACTGTGGGGTTAGCACCATTTTTTAAATGGGAATGTCTACCTTGCAACTCATTGATGCAAGGTAGGCTCACGCATCAAAAAAATAGTGCAAACTGCAATATTTTGACGTTAGACGGGTCTAACGTCAAAATATAAATATGGAGTACGTTTTGCACCAAATGTGCGTGAAAAAAATGACGCAAATTTGGCGCAAATGGAGTATAAATATTCCTCTTATTCTCAATCTTACGATTTCTAAAGATATCTAGTGACGATTGCTAAAGAGGTAAGTAGAACTAAACCATTATGGCCAGCAAATATCCTGTTCATTCCCAACCTGATACTGAGATTTCTTTCTGTGAAGAGGAACAGATTTTTAACTCATGTACCTTGTCTATCACCAGCTGAAATACAGAAATTGTGCATTGTACCTAGTACCACTCAACCATATCTACATCTTTTCTTAACAAAGTGTACACACCCTCCAGCTCATGCTGATGTTTATGAATCCTTTGTGACTCTTCAGATTTACATATATTTAAGGGATTGGGCTAGGCAGCCCACCACCTAGCTGTGTAGAGTCCTTGTTTGTTGTTATCTCATGTTATGTTAAGTGTTTTATCAGCCCATGATTGCAATAAGGCATACTGCTTCTATTTACAGCTTCCTATGCAATTTTTTAATACAGATATGCTTTTAGTAGTTTTCTGAACTCCGAATGGTCGCACACAGTTGCACTGGGAGAGTGTTCCTAATCTGTGATGCTGCATATGGGAGGGAACAACCTCCTTGTTTCACTTTCTTAATTGAAGGAATAGCTAGAAGACATGTGAACTAGGAGTGCAAATTTTGAGACAGAACACATGTAAGATTACAATTACGTATAAATACTTTATTTCGGCATCCGGTGCTCTAAAAGTCATACAACACAACAATAAATAGTAAACTTCATAAAAATATTCCAATGATATAAGATAAAAGCATGACAAAAGCAACAGTACAGTACAGCATATGGTTCATATTACAGAGTAAAAACTAGAAAGAGTGGGTGCTTATGCAGAGAAAAGTTGAGGGGCTAAGGAATCTTGACCAGGTTCCTTCTAATACACCACATGCCTCAGAGGAACTTAGCAACAGCAATAGGTAAGGAGGAGTCTGATTTTAAAATCCTCATAGCTACAGCATGATCACAGGTCCCCAGCTGTTTGCAAGATGGAGCAAGCCATTTCTTACAGGGGGAAGCATAGGAAGGGCATGCAAAAAAACATGAGCAATGGACTCATGGCATAAATTACAGCAAGGGCAGTGCGAGTTGGGGGAAGCCCTGTTCTTCCCTCTAGAAGTGAATCTATTGAGGGGGAGTCCAAAACGTGTGAAGGCTGAGAACCCACGTTATTAATTGGACAGAAAGTGTAATCCATATCATAATTTGCCGATTGCGCGTCTTAGTCAGATGGCGTCCGACTAAGACGCGCAATCGGCAAATTGCTGCCGTTCTTTCACACAGCATACTTCCTCCCGGTATTCGGACCAGTTATTACCACAAAGTACAAACATGATTACCATACTGCCTTGAGAAAGCCCCAGCTGGATTCACCATAGATGGCGAAACACGTGTCGGCTACTGTTATTGACTAACACTCTTCAACCTATTGGATGTATTTATGAATCAAAGTTTGGCATTTCTTTGCACTACCATTACCAAGGGGTATATTTATACTCTGTTTGCGCCGAATTTGCGTCAAAAATCTTGACGCACAATCAGCGCAAACGTTGCCCCATATTTAAACCCTGACGCCCGAGCCGGCGCACAAGGGAAATGGCGCTATGTGCGTCAGTTTCTGGAAGCGGCCCCCCTCCCTGCGTTAATGACATGCAGGGTAGGCGTTCCCGTCCAAAAACAGACGCACACAGCGGTGCGTCGTATTTATTCTTCTGTGCAAAAATGTCTCCCGCGCGGCAGGCGGTGCAAAAAAATGACGCAAAGCACGAATATCGTGAAATTTTAACACCTGGGTCAGGGCAGGCAAACACACCTGTACTTAATCAGAACACAGAGAACAAACAACAGAGCAGCAGAGCAGCAGAGCAGCAGAGCAGCAACAGGGAGACATGGAGGTGCTTTTCCTTCAGCGTGCACGTAGACGCAGAGCCCTGCAGCAACAACAGCAGCCACAACAACAACAGCAGGGACCCCAAAGACAGCGCAGAAGGCAGGAGAGGATATTCCGCCCAAGAACAACCCTGCATGGCCTCAGGGAACGAGACATCATCCAGTGGTACCGGTTGAACTGGCAGGCCATTCAGCAGCTGCTGACAAATATTGAACAGCAGTTGGCCCCCACTTTAGTGACTCCCTGCACTATCCCAACCGAAACAAAGCTGTTTGCCGTACTTCACCTGCTGGCAAGTGGCTCGTTTCAGACAACTGGTGCCCTGGTTGGTGGAATATCACAACCATCTTTCTCCGCATTCCTGCCTAAAGTACTAGATGCCATCATTCGCCTGACACCCCGCCACATCTGCTACCCAAACACACTGCAGATGCAGCAGGAAACTAAACAGGGGTTCTACGCCATCAGTGGTTTCCCGCACGTCCTTGGTGCAATTGACTGCACACACGTACGCCTTGTGCCACCTGCTGCGAGTGAACACCTCTATCGCAACAGGAAGCACACACATTCAATCAACGTGCAGGCCATAGTCGATCACCAAGGACTGATCAGCAACATTGTGGCTAAATATCCTGGGAGTGTACATGACGCATTCATCTTCCGTCACTCCACCATCAACCAACACTTCCAGGATGGACGGTATGGCAATGGACTACTTGTTGGTAAGGACAAAAAACAAAATCATATACACACTGCTCAGAAACCCTCTAGGATAAACAACACATACACCACAATAGCAACACCTAGCCAGGAACACACTGAGGTACTCACATCACTAGCCATGTATCACAAGTCACCATTGAACCTCTCACACATTGGAATTTACTCTACAGCTTAGTGTGAAGACATTAATGACTGTGGTTGCCTAAATGTCACCTTGCAAATTGGAAGTCTCACAATAACCTGTACACTAATTCAATGCATAAGTTTAAAGGTATGGGATGGCCTGGGTATGTTCATATGAACGTTTCTAATACACTTTCATGTTTCAACTCTACATGGAACTATCATCACACCCCCAGTGAGGACACACGGACACCTGTATCACAAGTCACAATGCAAGGGAGGGCACACTGTACTGGAGAAACCAATACATCCTGCTGACAAACAGTTAGCCAACAAACACTTGCTCAGCCAAGGAAAAAAAATCAATTCAAAAGTTTTCACCAACAACCATAGGTTGTCACATTAGTACACAAAATAGTCACAGACAACACAACACAACTACTGCCATCAAAGATACGTACAACAGTGCCTCCTACATCTAATTGATACCATTCTGTGTTTCTCTTTCAGCTGATCAGGGGTATGGCATCCAGCCTTGGATAATGACACCATATGGGAACCCAAATACTGCTGCTGAGCGGGCATACAATGACGCCCACAAGAGGACACGCAGCATTGTGGAGCGGACCTTTGGGATCCTAAAGTCAAGGTTCCGCTGCCTTGACATAACTGGCGGTGCTCTACTCTATTCCCCAGAGATGGTCTGTAAGATCATACTCACTTGTGCCATATTACACAATATTTGTGTTAAAAGGAATATTCCCCTTCTTGACCTGGACCCAGACATGCCTGAGGATGACGAAGAGGAGGATGCTGGCCTGCAACAGGAGGGGGAACAACCTAACACGGCAGCAGGAGTGCGTAGGCGCCAACAGCTCGTCAATAATTTATTTTCTTAATTTAATATAATAACTTGTATTCCACACTTGTAAATAAACACAGATAACCAACACCACATCATGCTTTTGCCTATGCATTTCTGACCACCTTTAGTTTGAAATTGCTGAAGAAGAATGTCGTCTCATTGAGCAAGAATGCTATAACAGTCATCACACCAAACATTTACATCACAAATGTATGCACAGAGGGTAGGATGTGACATGATACATTACCATACACAGAGCCCAACAGGAGTACAAATGTGGCAATTACACATGCCGGATCCAAACACCTGAAACAGTCTCTCATCCAGCCCAAAATTTGAGATCATTTGAAAGTCACATCACACGTGTTCAGAGACAGGGTGGGACCATCCATGTGTACGTGACCATGTCATCAATGGCTTCTCTCAAGTGTGTGATATGAGCAATACACAATTGGAACAACATCAGCTGCCACTAACTCAGGAGGAGACCTTGAAGTCACAGTGACAACATACACCCAGACAGGTGATAGTGGATCCACATTCCAACACACATGTACACATATGTCATACAATCAACCTAATATTTGAAAGTAGACCATCACAGTTGTGTCCCAGTTTGAACCTAGCAGGAAGAATGTAACATGCCACTTGTAGGAGGCTGGACTGGCTTGTAGTGAGTACCAAGGGGTACTTGCACCGTGCACCAGGCCCAGTTATCCCTTATTAGTGTATAGGGTGTCTAGCAGCTTAGGCTGATAGATAATGGTAGCTTAGCAGAGCAGCTTAGGCTGAACTAGGAGACGTGTGAAGCTACTACAGTACCACTTAGTGTCATATGCACAATATCATAAGAAAACACAATACACAGTTATACTAAAAATAAAGGTACTTTATTTTTATGACAATATGCCAAAGTATCTCAGAGTGTACCCTCAGTGAGAGGATAGGAAATATACACAAGATATATATACACAATACCAGAAATATGCAGTATAGTCTTAGAAAACAGTGCAAACAATGTATAGTTACAATAGGATGCAATGGGGACACATAGGGATAGGGGCAACACAAACCATATACTCCAAAAGTGGAATGCGAACCACGAATGGACCCCAAACCTATGTGACCTTGTAGAGGGTCGCTGGGACTATTAGAAAATAGTGAGGGTTAGAAAAATAGCCCACCCCAAGACCCTGAAAAGTGAGTGCAAAGTAAACTAAAGTTCCCCAAAGGACATAGAAGTCGTGATAGGGGAATAAGGCAGGAAAGACACAAACCAACAATGCAACAACGCTGGATTTCCAATCTGGGGTACCTGTGGAACAAGGGGACCAAGTCCAATAGTCACAAGCAAGTCGGAGATGGGCAGATGCCCAGCTGCGGGTGCAAAGAAGCTTCTACTGGACAGAAGAAGCTGTGGTTTCTGCAAGAACGCAAAGGGTTAGAGACTTCCCCTTTGGAGGACGGATCCTTCTCGCCTTGTAGAGTCGTGCAGAAGTGTTTTCCCACCGAAAGAACGCCAACAAGCCTTGCTAGCTGCAAATCGTGCGGTTAACATTTTTGGATGCTGCTGTGGCCCAGGAGGGACCAGGAGGTCGCAAATTGGACCAGGAGGTAGAGGGGACGTCGAGCAAGACAGGAAGCCCTCTTAGCAGCAGGTAGCTCCCGGAGAAGTGCCAGAAACAGGCACTACAAAGATGTGTGAAATGGTGCTCACCCGAAGTCGCACAAAGGAGTCCCACGTCGCCGGAGACCAACTTAGAAAGTCGTGCAATGCAGGTTAGAGTGCCGTGGACCCAGGGTTGGCTGTGCACAAAGGATTTCCGCCGGAAGTGCACAGGGGCCGGAGTAGCTGCAAAAGTCGTGGTTCCCAGCAATGCAGTCTAGCGAGGTGAGGCAAGGACTTACCTCCACCAAACTTGGACTGAAGAGTCACTGGACTATGGGAGTCACTTGGACAGAGTTGCTGGATTCGAGGGACCTCGCTCGTCGTGCTGAGAGGAGACCCAAGGGACCGGTAATGCAGCTTTTTGGTGCCTGTGGTTGCAGGGGGACGATTCCGTCGACCCACGGGAGATTTCTTCGGAGCTTCTAGTGCAGAGAGGAGGCAGACTACCCCCACAGCATGCACCACCAGGAAAACAGTCGAGAAGGTGGCAGGATCAGCGTTACAGAGTTGCAGTAGTCGTCTTTGCTACTATGTTGCAGTTTTGCAGGCTTCCAGCGCGGTCAGCAGTCGATTCCTTGGCAGAAGGTGAAGAGAGAGATGCAGAGGAACTCGGATGAGCTCTTGCATTCGTTATCTAAAGAATCCCAAGAGACAGAGACCCTAAATAGCCAGAAAAGAGGGTTTGGCTACCTAGGAGAGAGGATAGGCTAGCAACACCTGAAGGAGCCTATCACAAGGAGTCTCTGACGTCACCTGGTGGCACTGGCCACTCAGAGCAGTCCAGTGTGCCAGCAGCCCCTCTGTTTCCAAGATGGCAGAGGTGTGGAGCACACTGGGGGAGCTCAGGGCACTTCCCAGGGGAGGTACAGGTCAGGGGAGTGGTCACTCCCCTTTCCTTTGTCCAGTTTCGCGCCAGAGCAGGGCTAAGGGGTCCCTGAACCGGTGTAGACTGGCTTATGCAGAAATGGGCACCAAATGTGCCCATGAAAGCATTTCCAGAGGCTGGGGGAGGCTACTCCTCCCCTGCCTTCACACCATTTTCCAAAGGGAGAGGGTGTAACACCCTCTCTCAGAGGAAGTCCTTTGTTCTGCCATCCTGGGCCAGGCCTGGCTGGACCCCAGGAGGGCAGATGCCTGTCTGAGGGGTTGGCAGCAGCAGCAGCTGCAGTGAAACCCCGGGAAAGGCAGTTTGGCAGTACCAGGGTCTGTGCTACAGACCACTGGGATCATGGGATTGTGCCAACTATGCCAGGATGGTATAGAGGGGGCAATTCCATGATCATAGACATATTACATGGCCATATTCGGAGTTACCATTGTGAAGCTACATATAGGTAGTGACCTATATGTAGTGCACGCGTGTAATGGTGTCCCCGCACTCACAAAGTCCGGGGAATTGGCCCTGAACAATGTGGGGGCACCTTGGCTAGTGCCAGGGTGCCCACACACTAAGGGGCATATTTATACTCCGTTTGCGCCGAATTAGTGTCGTTTTTTTCGACGCAAATTCGGCGCAAAACTAACGCCATATTTATACTTTGGCGTTAGACGCGTCTAGCGCCAAAGTATGGGCAAATAGCGTAATTTTTTTGCGTGAACGCCTTCCTTGCGTTAATGAGATGCAAGGAAGGCGTTCCCGTCTAAAAAAATGACGGCGACGCAAATGCGTCGTATTTATACTCCCGGGCAAAAATCACGCCCGGGAGTGGTCGGGTCAAAAAACCCCGCATTTGCGCCACTTTTTAACGCCTGGGTCAGGGTAGGCGTTAAGGGGCCTGTGGGCTCAAAATGAGCCCACAGGTGCCCTCCCCTGCCCCCAGGGACCCCCCCTGCCACCCTTGCCCACCCCAGGAGGACACCCAAGGATGGAGGGACCCATCCCAGGGACATTCAGGTAAGTATAATTTTTTTTTTTTTTTTTTTTTGGGTGGCATAGGGGGGCCTGATTTGTGCCCCCCTACATGCCACTATGCCCAATGACCATGCCCAGGGGACATAAGTCCCCTGGGCATGGTCATTGGGCAAGGGGGCATGACTCCTGTCTTTACTAAGACAGGAGTCATGTAAATGGCGTCTGGGCGTCGTTAAAAATGGCGCAAATCGGGTGGAGGCGATTTTTTGCGTCAACCTGACTTGCACCATTTTTAAGACGCCCTAGCGCCACTTTTCCCAACGCCGGCGCTGCCTGGTGTACGTGGTTTTTTTCCACGCACACCAGGCAGCGCCGGTCTGCTTGCGCCGGCTAACGCCATTCAATAAATACGGCGCCCGCATGGCGCTTCAGAATGGCGTTAGCCGGCGCAAAATTTTTTGACGGTAAACTGCGTTAGCGCAGTTTAGCGTCAAAAAGTATAAATACGGCCCTAAGTAACTTAGCACCCAACCTTTACCAGGTAAAGGTTAGACATATAGGTGACTTATAAGTCACTTAAGTGCAGTGTAAAATGGCTGTGAAATAACGTGGACGTTATTTCACTCAGGCTGCAGTGGCAGGCCTGTGTAAGAATTGTCAGAGCTCCCTATGGGTGGCAAAAGAAATGCTGCAGCCCATAGGGATCTCCTGGAACCCCAATACCCTGGGTACCTCAGTACCATATACTAGGGAATTATAAGGGTGTTCCAGTAAGCCAATGTAAATTGGTAAAATTAGTCACTAGCCTGTTAGTGACACTTTGAAAGAAATGAGAGAGCATAACCACTGAGGTTCTGATTAGCAGAGCCTCAGTGAGACAGTTAGGCATCACACAGGGAACACATACCTATAGGTCACAAACTTATGAGCACTGGGGTCCTGACTAGCAGGGTCCCAGTGACACATAACAAACATACTGAAAACATAGGGTTTTCACTATGAGCACTGGGCCCTGGCAAGCAGGATACCAGTGAGACAGTGAAAACACCCTGACATACACTCACAAACAGGCCCAAAGTGGGGGTAACAAGGCTAGAAAGAGGCTACTTTCTCACACCACAAAACCAGTTTATGCAGAAAGGGACACAGACAACAACAAAATTATTCTCATTATCACATCGGGAGCGCTGAGAGTCTTGCAAACATAGGCATTGGAAAATGGTATGCAAGTTTGCTCCAATTCATCATTCCAGCAAACGTCAAATGGGCTAATGAGATGAATGAATGGTCAACAGTCATTCATACCATATGGCCTTACATTAGCCTGCTGCTGCAGGTTTGCCATGATATAATAAATATACTCCATGGATACAGTAGCTATTCTGGATGGTCAAATCCTAGGGTGCTGGGGGCGTAAGACCACCTCTACGGCCCCGAAAACATACAAGAATCTTGTACTTGTGAACTAAACACATGCATAAGGCACATGTGTGGGCTACATGTCAAAAGTCCAACACAAATCTGAAACACAAAATCATAATGGGACATGGTTACCCCCATAAAAACTGTAAGTGACTATTGCACTCCCTGTTAGGACTACAGATAAAAGCATCACCATCATAATTGTGGACACATTTTGGAGAAGGAATACATCATGGTATCCCATCCATCATTTCAAAATAGCCATCAGCAATTACCCCAAATATGTTGACAAATATGGTCAATACATTAGTATAACGTATCCAAAACATGACAGTGTGAATGCCTTCTATACATACAACAACGGACATGTGTCATATACAAACACAAATTTGTATCACATAGCACCGTTAGACCATGACAAATCACCTTTCCAAAGTTAAAAACATGAAGACATAAGGATACATTTTCTCCAAATTCTACGCATACAGCATGGGCGTCATAATTTGTTCACGTACATGAGTGCACAGAATGCAGAGTCAAATAGAAATGTATCCAAAAGTGTCACATATTTAGCCATCAAAGTATAATTTACATCATAATTTTTTTTGACTCAGCATCATGTGCACTACTGTACGTGGAAAAAAATGACGCCCATGATGTATGCCTGGTAAAATTGACGCTACATGGACAATATGTTGGTCATCTCATGTACATTAAAATTTATTAATATTCATATCATATTTTTTGACTCAGCATCATGTGCACTACTGTACGTGGAAAAAAATGACGACCATGATGTATGCGTGGTAAAATTGACGCTACATGGACAATATGTTGGTCATCTCATGTACATTAAAATTTATTAATATTCATATCATATTTTTTGACTCAGCATCATGTGCACTACTGTACGTGGAAAAAAATGACGCCCATGATGTATGCGTGGTAAAATTGACGCTACATGGACAATATGTTGGTCATCTCATGTACATTAAAAATTATTAATATTCATATCATAATTTTTGACTCGGCATCATGTGCAATGTAGGGCCGTATTTATACTCCGTTTGCGCCGAATTTGCGTCGTTTTTTTTGACGCAAATTCGACGCTAAACTAACGCCAACTAACGCCATATTTATACTATGGCGTTAGAGGCGAATAGCGCCAAAGTTCCCGGAATGTGCGTCATTTTTTAGCGTGAACCCCTTCCTTGCGTTAATGATATGCAAGGGAGGCGTTCCCGTCTAAAAAATGACTCCCAGGCCTTTACGTGGTATTTATACTCCCGGGCAAAAGAGACGCCCGGGAGTGGGCGTGGCTAAAAACGGCGCATTTGCGCCGCTTTTTAACGCCTGGGTCAGGCATGGCGTTAAGGGACAAGTGGGCTCAAAATGAGCCCAGAGTGCCCTCCCCTGCCCCCAGGGACCCCCCCTGCCACCCTTGCCCACCCCAGGAGGACACCCAAGGCTGGAGGGACCCACCCCAGGGACATTCAGGTAAGTATTTTTTTATTTTTTTTTTATAATTTTTTTTGGCATAGGGGGGCCTGATTTGTGCCCCCCTACATGCCACTATGCCCAATGACCATGCCCAGGGGACAGAAGTCCCCTGGGCATGGCCATTGGGCAAGGGGGCATGACTCCTATCTTTACAATGATAGGAGTCATGTTGATGGGGGATGGGCGTCGAAAATAAATGGCGCAAGTCGGGTTACGACGATTTTTTCGACGTAACCTGACTTGCCCCATTTTAAGACGCCCATGCGCCATTTTCCCCCTACGCCGGCGCTGCCTGGTGTACGTGGTTTTTCTCGCGCACACCAGGCAGCGCCGGTCTGCTTGCGCCGGCTAACGCCATTCAATAAATACGGCGCCCGCATGGCGCTTCAGAATGGCGTTAGCCGGCGCAAAACTTTTTGACGCTAAACTGCGTTAGCGCAGTTTAGCGTCAAAAAGTATAAATATGGGCCGTAATGCGTAAAAAAAAAATTACGCACAATTGTGTATGCGTGAAAATATGACGCATAACGGGAAAATAAAAACGGCGGCCATTTTATGCAGGAAGTGATGTAATAGGATATCCTGTTTACAAAATCTGTACTGGGAGTTAACTTTCACTTTCACTTTGCAGTCTCAGATTTATCTAGACTGTGTGGTTGTGTGAAAGGTGTTGTCCTGTGTTTTACTGCTTTAGTGTCCTGTGTCCCTTGTATTTTGTCTTTTTGTCAATCTATTCTTGTTGTATAACATTGTCTCAGTCTGTTTAGTCTTGTTTCGTCTATTCCTGTGATTGTTTGTATTGTCTGTGGGAGTCTGTTGTGGGTAGCATAGTTTGGGGGGTTAGTTGGGCTATTTTTCTCCTTTTTCATTTTCTTTCACACCTCTACTTTTCCCCATTTCCCACTTTTACTTTCTTATTTCATTTGTCCATTTTTCTAGCTGTCAATATGTCAGGTAGGCCTCGCCTGTCCAGGATGGGTGAAGATGAATTGGGGGGGTTCATATGGCTAGTTAGCCATTTCCTCCCACTGATGCTGGAGGCTGGGGGCCGTGTGATACAGGAGTATCACACGGAGGCTAGGAAAATCCGGTGGGAGAAGGTGCGCCATCACCTGGTCCGGGTCTACGGGAGCATGCGAAATGTCCATCAATTGAAGCACCGCTGGGCAGATCTGATCGCCAGGGAACAGGACCTGCTGGACCACCTGAGACTCAGGATTGGTGGCCATGTTGGTGAGTACAAATCAATTACATGGGAATAATCGAAATCTGTGTGGGAACATGTGATGATTGTTAGCCAATCTGCTAAATAAGTAGCTGACTGTGTGTAATGCTAGGGAAACCTAGGCCCATGTTTATACACATATATCCCCATTTTTGCAACACATTTTCACGCAATAACAGCAGCAAATTGCAACATCTATCTGTATTTTGCTAATTAGCCCCCTCTCTGCGTCACAAAATGATGCAAATGATGCGCTACAAAGGTATCCATATGTGCCCTAATGTGTATTTGTTGCAGAATGTGTAGGAAGACCAATGCTACCAGTCCGATGGCTCATTTTTGCAACACATACCAGATGGCTATAGCTGTATGTAATGTAGTGTTGCATTTGTGTCAGACAAGCAACACGTGAACGGCTCTATTTGTACTCTAGTGGTCATAATGGCCAGTGAGTAAGTCATGTAGAAACAGCATACCTACATATTTAGACGCCATAGCTAGACAGAAAATTAGAAACACATGATGATGCTATACATGTGTGTTGCCTTCACGTCGCATGAAGTTAGTTATGTTGTCCACACATATGTCACATGTGTGTGTGGTTGCTGTGTGTTGAACATGTCCACCTAGCCTGTTTGATTGTGAGTGGTCATGCAGTCCTCATGGAACCAGTTTTGGAATGTCTCTCTGGGATGCACATGCTGAGATGTATGGATAACATTATTGTTGGGGCATACTAATGGAGGGTTAACTTGGACGACACATGACTGTCCTGGCCACTGCATGTGTGTAGTAGGGTGTGTCACTGTAGCAGGAGACTCATCCAATGATAATGTTGAATACAGAGTCATCCATGCAGTATGAGCATGTGGGAAAGTCTATCATCACCATGTCATATTCACACAGTGTCATTGTAACTGAAATTATTTGTCAGTTCACCCAGTCTGAGTATATTCTTCCTTTCATGCTTTACAGGTGGACCAGCCCCGTACACCGTGGGAGAGGTGGCACATTTTGACGACCCCGATACCTACAGTGAGTGTCGCCTGAGTGCTATTTTCATTGTTTGGTAATGAAGCATGATGGATTACTGTGTGTTCAAGAGAATTCATGATTTGATGCGCTCGCCGTTCATTGGCATTGTTGTTTTAGTGTGATATCAAATAGGACTTATGTTTCTGTAAAGCAATACCTAGCCATCTCTCAGATTGAGGGGCTGTAGGTCATTCCAGTTGTGCGGCAATGGGGAATGGGATGACTCATTTGGAATACACTGGTCAATGTTAGACTTGGTCAGGGACTTGCCATGAACTGAGTCTGCATATCAGACTGACAGTCTCCCAGATAGCTTAGGCACATGGCTCTGATGACAAGTGCTTCTTCCTAATTGAGGATGGACTGTGTACACTGTAGGTCGGATCTTCTGGGGGCATGTACTTCCACAAGGTGAACTAGAAGTGTGTGTGACTTGAGTGCAATGGCCTAGGTGTTCTGTCGAATCATGAGAATGGGTGTTCTACCTCCTCTGTGTGTATTGTAAAACATGCCTCACTGATAGTATGTCATGTTGGCCTAAGTCATATCATTTTGACATGTGTGGACCTGGGATGTGACAATGTTTGGCTGACTACAACGTGTTGCTAGCCCTTCATAGGTGTTGTGTGTGAAGGCACATACTTGTTGAACTTTCTATACACTCCTGGGTGTGCATTGAACATGGGATTGTTGGTTGTTCTTCCCACACCACCCACAAATACTGGGATGTTACTGTGAAACAGGGTACCTAGGACTGTAGCAACCATTATGTTACACGTACTTGACACCTTTTGTGACTTGAGTTAGTACCTAGGGCCAGATGTAGCAAAGTGTGTGCACGTTGCAAATGGCCTAAATTTCTGTTTGTGAGTTGCAAACGTCTGTTTCCTATTCCGAAATGTATTTGGTGGTCATGAACATATTAGCTAAATGCTTTTCAAAATGCAAAATATAAAGGGGTTTTCCAGACCTACTTGCAACTCACAGTGGTAGGCAATCCCATTTGCAACCGAGTACGTGGTTGCAAAGTGAGTCGCAGTTATCATCCACTTGAAGTGGATGGTAACCCACTTGCTAACTGGAAGGGGTCCCCATTGTAACCCTTCACCTTTGTGAGTGGACCGAAATAATCCTGTACAAAACAGCCAGTGGTCTAAGGGACCACTAATTACCGTGAAAATTTCCAAGATTGAAGTTGTTGTGATTTTTTACTCATTGCAGCTCATTTTCCTTTCAGGTAAACGGCCTACACTTGGGGATAAATAACCTGCTTTATTTAAAAGCAGTCACGTCCATGGAGGTCGGCTGTTCCCAGCAGGCCTCCATCCCCGTGAGTGCCCATAGTCGCTAAGGTGGCTCAACTTGGAACCCACATCATTGATGTTCATGAGATGGGTCTTAGCGACACCATAGCGACTCGCAGACGGTGTCAGAGACACCGTTCTGCATTGCAAATTGCTAGTTGCATTTTCCAAATTCCTACATGTGGCCCCTAGTGTTGACATTTGATTCTGGCCCATGGGTTCAATCTTAGCACACAACTAATTCCAAATGCCATTGAGTGAGGAGTGTGATTGTTATCACATAGAATGACATATGTAGTGAAGTCAGTATGCAGAAGAGGTGCTGCCATGATGTCAAATGCCTTAGGTATGATTTGGATGAGTAGTTTAGGGTGATGCCATCCATCATGTAGAGACATGGGTATGCTAGGTGTGATATGCCCTTATGTATGCATGTTTCACATGTACTTCCTCTGAGCCTTTCCGTGAACTATGTTGTGACAATTGCTGCAACCAATACATTTCTAGTAATGGACAAATGACCCATTGTGGCATTCCACCCAATGAGGATGGACTGTGTACACTGTAGGTCGGATATTCTGGGGGCATGTACTTCCACAAGGTGAACTAGAAGTGTGTGTGACTTGAGTGCAATGGCCTAGGTGTTCTGTCGAATCATGAGAATGGGTGTTCTACCTCCTCTGTGTGTGTTGTAAAACATGCCTCACTGATAGTATGTCATGTTGGCCTAAGTCATATCATTTTGACATGTGTGGACCTGGGATGTGACAATGTTTGGCTGACTACAACGTGTTGCTAGCCCTTCATAGGTGTTGTGTGTGAAGGCACATACTTGTTGAACTTTCTATACACTCCTGGGTGTGCATTGAACATGGGATTGTTGGTTGTTCTTCCCACACCACCCACAAAGACTGGGATGTTACTGTGAAACAGGGTACCTAGGACTGTAGCAACCACTATGTTACACGTACTTGACACCTTTTGTGACTTGAGTTAGTACCTAGGGCCAGATGTAGCAAAGTGTGTACACGTTGCAAATGGCCTAAATTTCTGTTTGTGAGTTGCAAACGTCTGTTTCCTATTCCGAAATGTTTTTGGTGGTCATGAACATATTAGCTAAATGCTTTTCAAAATGCAAAATATAAAGGGGTTTTCCAGACCTACTTGCAACTCACAGTGGTAGGCAATCCCATTTGCAACCGAGTACGTGGTTGCAAAGTGAGTCGCAGTTATCATCCACTTGAAGTGGATGGTAACCCACTTGCTAACTAGAAGGGGTCCCCATTGTAACCCTTCACCTTTGTGAGTGGACCGAAATAATCCTGTACAAAACAGCCAGTGGTCTAAGGGACCACTAATTACCGTGAAATTTTCCAAGATTGAAGTTGTTGTGATTTTTTACTCATTGCAGCTCATTTTCCTTTCAGGTAAACGGCCTACACTTGGGGATAAATAACCTGCTTTATTTAAAAGCAGTCACGTCCATGGAGGTCGGCTGTTCCCAGCAGGCCTCCATCCCCGTGAGTGCCCATAGTCGCTAAGGTGGCTCAACTTGGAACCCACATCATTGATGTTCATGAGGTGGGTCTTAGCGACACCATAGCGACTCGCAGACGGTGTCAGAGACACCGTTCTGCATTGCAAATTGCTAGTTGCATTTTCCAAATTCCTACATGTGGCCCCTAGTGTTGACATTTGATTCTGGCCCATGGGTTCAATCTTAGCACACAACTAATTCCAAATGCCATTGAGTGAGGAGTGTGATTGTTATCACATAGAATGACATATGTAGTGAAGTCAGTATGCAGAAGAGGTGCTGCCATGATGTCAAATGCCTTAGGTATGATTTGGATGAGTAGTTTAGGGTGATGCCATCCATCATGTAGAGACATGGATATGCTAGGTGTGATATGCCCTTATGTATGCATGTTTCACATGTACTTCCTCTGAGCCTTTCCGTGAACTATGTTGTGACAATTGCTGCAACCAATACATTTCTGTTAATGGACAAATGACCCATTGTGGCATTCCACCCAATACAAATCCAAAGCTAAATATTTGCCTTTTCTCTTCACAGCTGCAAACCTGAGTGCCGCAGATCGCAACCATTTTGAGCGCCGTGCGATGAGATACAGGCACATCCTGCAGGTGCAGTGTGGGTATCGGAGAATGGCCCGCAAGTACCATTCAGATCGGGCCTCCGGGGCGTGGTGGGCCACACCACAGGCTCCCCCTACAGTGCCACCAACAACCACCGACACCACATCCACCAGGTCTGCCCAAGTGGACCCAGCAACGGACCAAGCATCTTCCTCCAGACCTGGACCCAGCCGTGTGGTGGTAGCAGGACTGTCCCGTGGCCACACAACTCCTGCCACAACATCCACCTCCGCCGGCCCGCAAACCAGCACAGACCCTCCTGTCGACCCAGCTGCCTTCCTGGCATTGTCCCGAAAATTGGACAAGTTGGTTTAAAAAGGTGGACAACCTGAGGGAGGACATGAGTTATGTGAAAAAGAAGGTCCACTCTATCAGGCACACACTACGGAGGGCAAATCTGTAGTACTTTTGCCCTCCTGAACTTTTACCCCTCCCCTCTCACCTCTTTCCTATTTTATACTGTTAGTTGGGTTTTGGGGGTTAGTTATAGGATAAGTATAGGTAATTAGCTTAGTTAGTGTTAGGGAAGAGGGTGGGGGGGTCCTTATTCTTTCTATCTTATATTTTTGTGTGGGTGGGTGTGTGGACAGCAATGTTGGGATTCCTGTTTAAAAAAAAAAAAAAAAATGTATTAAAAAAATATTACCAAAAAAATATATGTTTGTTTAGGATAGTATAGTATGTGTGTAGGTTAGTAAGTGTTGTCCTGCATGTGTCTTGTCTCATAATGGTGGGTGGGGGGTTGATGTTTAGATCGTTTCATTACATGTGTAGACTAAGTTTAGCTTAGGTTAGTTAGGGACAGTTGTGGGTTAGTAGTAGTCAGGTTGGTTTAGTGTAGGTTTCCCTTTCCCTTAGTTGCCTCTTTTATTACTTCATTGAAATAAAAAATGTGTTAACCCTTTACATGATGCGTTAGGTGCTACATTATCATGGCCTTGACATCAGTGTAGCAGAATGTTTTAGTATGACATTTGTGTCCTATGCTCGCTATCCCCAGGATATTGAGGTTTAACATGCCAGCTATCCGTGTGCTAACTTGGTAAGTATCCACCATGTGGGAGACCCACCATTGGTAGTGTGCATTGATCATCAAGGTTTTGGGTTGGCATGTATCCTACTTCACAAAGAGTGCTTCCAGACTTGTTATTGTGGGTAAATAGATAGGTCGGACAGCAGTGTGAAGTTCAGGGAGATCTTTGTAGATGAGGAATTGTTCACACTCTTGTCTTGTTGCTGTCATTGCTGACCTACATCATGTGTGTACTGATTCAGCATGACTTTCCTTCATGGAAGTATACTCCGTAAGGGTGATTGATGCAGTGTAATTTGTTAATGATTCCTTACATTTTACAGCATTATTTCTTATTTAAGTATTGCATGGTGCCTACATTTCTCAGCCACCATTGGTTGTCTAGAATAGCTATAGATGGTGCATCATTCTGTCCAACACAGCATGATTGTGTGTGCTTAGTCCCTTCATCAGGTATTTTCCTCAGTATAGTAAGGCTATGATGCATTCCTGGCCACTGCACAGATGTTTCAGTATACATGAAATCAGGACAGTAGTATAGAGAATCGACATGGTTGCCACACAGCCAATTTGGAGTTATGTACTGCACAGTTGGAGTGTGAAATAACACAGAGACACAATAGGTGTGCAAGTGATATTTATTTATAGGTGCTGTAGTGCAAAATGTCCATTCACAATGTTAGCTGAGTCCGTGCAGGTGCATTCTTACATGGTGATCCTACAGACGGGGTGTGGATGATGCTCCTGACATGCTGGGGTGATGTCACAGACAGTGCAGAGGAACAGGAATTGCCAAATAGTAGGAGAGAGACATTCACTGACTGTACTGGTGCCTTTGTCTTATTTCTCTGAATAGTTGCGGATGTCATCCTCACCCCCTAATTTAGGTATGTATGTTCCATGGGGAGGTTCCTGCCATTTGGTACTATAGCTGCACAGAGATGAGAGGTGTTATTGTCAACTGTTGTGGCAGTTACATTGCAGTTGTTGTTTTGGCTACTGCATTACTGATAGGGACCTAGTTGATGTAGGATAGATTTTGCAATACAAGTGCCTGGCTGTGGATTTGAGGTAGTGGCCTTCCCACCTGTCGCTGCTTTCCCTTGGCTCTATTGTTGTCATTACAGGATGTCCCCATGGGACTGTTGTTGTTGCTGTATTTTGTCGTGCCCCAGCTTCGGTCTGTGCTGGGCATGCCCCCCTGCCGTGCCCCTTTACCCATGCCACTTCATATATGTGCTGACTTACATGCATTGTGTAGTAGGTATCCCCCCCCCCTGCTTACAGTCCCCATTATTGCATTTGAATTCCCCATGCGACTTACCCTGCATGTGCGTTGTGTCGTGGTAGTCTGCGCTGTCCAGTCCTTGAATCCCTGTGACGATCTCCTCCGGGATGACGGCTGCGACCATCTCCTCCATGTGGTCCAGGGCCTCCTGTTGTGCTGGACTCCCCCCTCCAGTCTGCATTGCTGCCTTCCTGTTCCTGGCCATTTTCTCTTTTGTCCTACGTTTGCAGTCATGCCAGCGTTTCTTACACTCAGTGACTGTGCAGCGTTCTTCAGCCACACTGTTAATCTTGTCCACTATTTGTTTCCATATGGCCTCTCTCCTACTGAGTGGCAATTTAGAGGAGATGAAAAGTTGGTGCTGGTGTTCCGTCACCTCTTTCACCAGGATTTCCTGCTCCTCTTCACTGAAGCGACACTTTCTTTTTTTTTTTTAAATGTCCTGGTTCCTGTATGGATCCTCCTGGCTGGTTCCTGGTCTGCTCTCATCCTCCTGGGGTCTGTTGTGGCATCTGGGATCCATTTTGGGTCTCCTCTGCTGACAGGGCAGTTTTCGCGCAAAAATTTAACGCAATTGCGTGAAGAAAACCAGCGCTTTCCGGATTGCGCTGTCGTAAATCGACCCACAGTGATGTGCGTCGCCTTTACGTTGGTTTCCTTTACGACAGACCGACGCTGTGTGCGTCACGAAATAATGACTCCCACCTGTTGGTTGCGCCGCCGTACGTCAAAGTATAAATTTGACGCCCGCACGGCGCTTCAAAATGGCGTTAGACGGTGCAAATGTTTTTGACGCAAAACTGCGTTGGTGCAGTTTTGCGTCAAAAAGTATAAATATGGCCCCAAATATTTTTGAATGGATCTACGAACTTATGATTAAAGACTGTGTACATTTGACACACTATGAAGCTTTATTGCCAGTTCTTTTTATAATTATCATATGGATTACACTTTCTGTCCAATTAATAAGGTGGGTTCTCAGCCTTCACACGTTTTGGACTCTTTTCCTCAGAAGGGGTTTTTGGTCCATACCCCTTAACTTGAGTTCTCACATATCAAATGAATTATTTCTATATGGCAATCAATCAGGAAGGGAATTTTGGACCTTTCTTATAGGATTAGTTTTGCTATTGAGGGGGAGATAGCCAAACAAAAAAGCATAAAGAGCTTCCTATTGCTCGAATATGTGATACCTTTGAGATAGGGTTCCAGCAACCTAGTGGATTTGAAGTCCAAAGCCTCGCTGGTTAGTCGCTCTACAGGAGAAGGGAGAGACGTGGACTGCACTACCCATTCCCAGTATCAGGACTTCACCCTTTCTTTGGAAGGTAGAGGCCCTCAAGGAAGGCAGTTCCAAGAATCTCCCAACTCAATGGCGATCAAGGATGATTTGACTGAGTTGATCCACTCGTTCATTTTAGAGGTGTCCAACAAACAAACTTCCCTAAAAGTGGTGGCATAAGAGGACAGTTCAGGAGTGGCTGTAATTCTCCTTCAGAACAGCAGTGGCCTAAGTTTGACAGTCGCTGCTAGTGGTTTGCGAGCCATATCCAAAAAACAGGGGGAGGAGCAGGGTACTTGGGGGCAAAGACACAAGCCTTCTCAAGAACGTCTGTTCATTACCAGTGAGGTCATTTACATTCTCAATTCCCCAAAGTTCCGCCCTGTAAAGTGCTGTGCTAACTTCATGTCATAAATCTGGAGGGCTGCAGGTATAGGTCTGGTAGTAGATAAGTGGTGCTCCCTTAAGAGAACCCCAACCAGTTGGCTAAACTTCAGAAACGTGATATTGATTTGAGTTTTTCAAGACATTTTGGTTGATAGTTTAATCCCAAGTTATTCAAAGGTTTTGACTTCTTCTAGGTTTGAACCACCCAGAGAGGGGTAATCCCTATAAGATCTATGCAGGTTGATCGCCATAAACTTAGTTTATGATGTGTTTATTTCTAACCCTCTCTGGGAGCAAAAATCTTCAAAACGATTCAATAGCAGTTGGAGTCCCCTTGAAGTTTTGGACACTAACAAAGTGTCATCAGCAAACAAAAGTGTCACAGTTTTTTCTAAACCTAAGGCAGGAGCATTTGAAGTCAGGGAGGTGAGATACTGGACAACCTGGTTCAGGTATAGAGAGAAAAGGGTTGGAGCCAGTACACATCCCTGCCGTACACCCCTATGTACCGTTATCAGATCGGTGAACTCACCTTGCCTTCCCCAACGTACTCTTGAAAAGTTTGTTTCATGGAGACAATTATGACCAAAATCGCTGGGGGCATTCCCATATCACTGAGCACCTCCCAGAGGTTTGCCTCTGGGGACCAGGTCAAATGCAGATTTCAGGTCTATGAAAGCTTAGATAGTAGAGCGAGACAAAATACCTTTTGTATTGTGTCTATGAGGTTTATGGGCCTATAGTTACCAGGTGGGGACCTATCGCCTTTCTTATAGATAGGTATTACCTGAGGGCCCCACCATGACTCGGGAATCAGTGCTCCCCTAGCAATTGCGTTGAATAGCAATAAAATGTACTGGGCCCAATTATCTTTGTTATGCAGAAAAAGGTCGCCAGGGATGCCATCAGGGCCAGTGGCTTTGGAACGTACTATGGCCCATATTTAGATTTTTTGACACAAACCTGCGTTAGTGCAGGTTTGCGTCAAACAGTAGAGTGCCAGAAAGCACCATTCCAGGATGCCAGCCGGGCACCATATTTCAGGAATGGCGCAAGCTGACGCAAAGGTAGGGGAGGCGTGGGGAAACCTGGAGGTTGTGCAGCAAACAATGATGCTAGTCAGGTTAGAGTAAAAAAAAAAGACTCTAACCTGAGTAGCGTCATTGTTTTGACGCACAACCCCCATGGACATGACTCCTGTCTTAGTAGCGACAGGAGTCATGCCCCCCCAGCCCAATGACCATGGCCATTGGGCACAGTGCCATGCAAGGGGGCCCAAGTAAGCTCCCCTATGGTACTTAAAAAAATAAAAAATACTTACCTGGATTTACCTGGGATGGGCCATCCCATCCTTAGGTGTCCTCCATGTGTGTATTGTGGGTGGGGGAGTCCCTGGGGGCAGGGAAGGGCACCTGTGGGCTGTTTCTATGGTCTCTGACCATGGAAAAAGGCCCACAGATCTCCTAATGCCTGCCCATACCCAGGCGTTAAATAATGGCGCTAAGCAGGCTTAGCGCCATTATTTAAGGCCCTCCTTAATTGAGGCGCTAGGGCCTTTGAGTCATTTTTGCCTACCTTGCACCTCATTGATGCAAGGTAATTTTCAGCAGGCAAAAAATGACGTTAACTCCAATATTTTGGTGCTAGACATGTCTAGCGCCAAAATATAAATATGGAATTAGGTTTGCGCTGGATTTGAGGACAAAAATGACGCAAATCCCGCACAAACAGAGTATAAATATGCCCTGATGTTGTTAATGGTGTAACGTATATCACCCAGATTGAATAGACCGTCACTGTAGCAAGAGCCGAACTGTATAAGAGGGGAAGGAACAGGACTGGTCATAGGTTGGCTCTCTATGTTGTAAAGGGAGTTAAAATCATGAAACTAGTCAGAGGGCTGAATATTATTGCCAGAGAGGGCGGCTCCCCTGGGACTGCTGTTGCTTACCAGAGACCAGAAAGATTTGGAGTCCTTGCGTTCACAGGCATACTTAATACACCTCTATCTCTCCTCATCCCATACCCACCTGGCCTTGCTCTGTGTCAGCTTGTAGTTTTTCCGCAAGGTTTTGACGAGGGTAACATATTTCTGCTTAATTGCCCTAACTAAGTTTGCCCGGACCATCCTACATTCTTGATTAATCCACGGGGCTCCGTCACTGGGTGATGATCTATGGGAGAATTGGGGAGTTGGCATGGTAAATGACTGCTCCAATCTTTTTAAAAAACCAGCGTGAATGTCAAATAGGGAGGAACAACTCTCCGCCTCCTCATTCAGCTCTGCCATCAATGCCATGCAAGACATCAGATCTTGGCTAATGCTGCAGAGGATATCATCATGGAGGTCAACCGTACACCATCTTATGTGGCGTCTATTGTTCAAAGACTATACCTCCCTTGTTATTTGGTCAGGAGGGGACAAATATTGCGCCCTTTCCCATGGGGACTCTAGGCTGAGGCAAAGAGGGTTGTGGTCGCTGTCGGTTAGATTCCTATAATTATTTCTGGCCTGATTTCGAGTTTGGCAGATATCCACTGTATTACAATTTCCATTGGAAATAATGGAATCGTAATATGGCGGACGGGATATCTCTCATGTTTGTAATGGAGTAACCCCCTCCGCCAAACTCAAAATCAGGCCCTAAGAAATTTAGGACAAGGCCATAGATGGCTTTAAGGCAAATCCTAAGATCTTTGAAATGTAATCTTTATTTAATTGGTAGCCAATGTTGCTGGCCAACATATCTCAAAATCAATATCAAAGGCAAGTTCAGCAAACATCATGCAGTCATATTTTGGATAATCTGCATTTTATGTATTGCATATTTACAAAACGTTACAGTAATCCACAAACCCTTGATGGCCTGGATGACTACAAATCTATGTTCAGGTGGTAGTTACGCAATTACCTTTGCCATGTGTGCCACATGAAGGAAGCAGGAAGAGACTAGCTTTGCAGTTTGAACTAAACAATTCAATTAATTGTCAAATATGAACCCAAGATTACAGATAGCATTTACCGGTGTTAGACTGGTCCCTAAGCGTGTTGGTCATGGCTGCTTTGTTCAGACTGTTAAAAGGCCTCAAATTAGCAATAGCTGTCTTGCCAGAGTTCAACTTTAAGTTCTCTCTCATCCAGTTAGCTGCTGAGGCCATACAGTGGGCAAGCACATATTGTGTTAGATATAGATCATCATCCATTCAGATGATGATCTGTGCATTATATCTGACACTCATTATTATTATTAGGGCGACCAATGGAGGTATATATAGATGGATTCACTAAAACAAACAAAAGTTACAGGGACATTATAGTTAGGCTCTGATTTTACATGCTCAAAGCAATAGAAAACTATAACTTGTGCTGTAATGTAACTATGATTAATGCCCCTGCCATACACAGTTTCTCATGAATCATTTTTTTGCAGATGTTGCAGTGATAGTGTTGGAGGCTAGTTATTAGTAGAGGTAATTAATTACACACTGACCACTAGCAATAATGCCCCCAAGAGAATGTTAGGTCCAATTAAGGTCTCAAAACATCAGCTCCTGGTTCAACCCCTGATAACTTGGCAACGAGCAGACAGACTTAACTTAGGAGACAGGTATATAAAGCATTTAAATACGCCAATACAGTAAATAAGTAAGACACAATACACAATAAGAAACCCACACCAATTTATAAACATAGTAAATATTTTGGTCTTACACAAAAAATGACAACAATCCAATATAGGGAACTGGAGATATGAATTTTTGAAAAATAAATAAAACAATTTACTTTCTAGGGCTTAGAAATCAATACCACCAACCGAGAACATCTGGTCACACTTGACCAAGACAAAGTCAAAGTTTGAGACCTGCTCGTATACACTGATCTGGTGGCCTCGGTCAAAAGTTTATCTTTACACTTAGAAACATTTTCTGGGCTTTTCTCTCTCGACATTGTGCGGCCCTTCCCAGTAAGCCAATTTCGATGCAACATCGTCAGACTGCTTTTCCGGGAGGCCTGGTCAAATCATGGAAGTCTAGAGCTCTGTAGCTTTCAGCGGGACGAAACTTAAATTCAGGCTGGGCCATAGTTGAAGTTAGTCGGCTTGACTCACGCCGTCGGGTCAGGCCACTTATTGAGTCTTTTCCTAAAGTTGCTATAAACTTCTTCAAACTTCTGGAACTTCTTCCTGAAGTTCCTATTGAGGGTTAAAAGTGTCCAAAACACAAATCCAAGGGTCTAGGAGCTCTGAGATGGTCCTTGGATGTTGGGACCACAATTCCCACTAGGCACCTGGCTAAATTCTTAAACGTCCACTGGATACACTCCAGGCTGGGGACTTTTGTGATAGTTGGTGCAGGCAAGCTCTGTTAACCTGTTGCTTTCAGGGAGTCCACTCCTGAATCCTTTTTGAAGCAAGGCAACGTCCTTAGGGCTGTTGTTCCAGTGTGCAACAGAAGCAGTGCTTCAGGGTGCAGTCCTTTAGGTTGCATACCAGGGTTCCCGCAGGGCAGTCCTTCTTCTCTTGGTAGTTTTAGGCAGAAGATCTGAGTTGCAATGCAGCTCAGCCATATTTATTCATTCTTCTTAGTGGACAAGTAGGGTGGCACCCCTGTCCAATGAGATGCAGGGTGCCACCCAAAAGCATGACAGCTTCCTCCAAAGTGTGGCATTTTCTGGTCCCATGTAGCACTGTACTTTAAAATCCAAGATGGACGATTTTTCTCCATAGAAGCAAGACCTGGTTAAACCAACTTGCTGGTGTGGCTTATTTCCATTAACACCCCCACCCCCCCCCTCCAGACCATCTGCAAATTCCTTTCCTGGGTCTGCTATCTATCTATGGGGTACTGGGTGAGAGGACAGGCCTGCCTGGCATTCCTTTCTGTTCTGCTTCCTTTGAATCCTGTTTTGATTTACCCAGACCCCTTCTTGGCCTGACATCTGCAGCTTGAGTACCACCATCAGATAACCTCTGCTTAGTGCAGGGCACTCATCACTTCGTCAAAGCAGCCTGGCTAATCATGTTAAGTCTCACCAATCAGGAGTTTGGCTTACAGAAAAGAAAGTCCTATGACTTATTTTCTGTATCATTATGATAAATTCAACAGTGGCAAGTTGTTGGATTTATCATTACCAATCTTTTGAGTCATTTCATGATGCATTAAACTCTTTCCTAACAATACTTATTTGAAATATTCCCATGTTTTCCTATGGAGCTAATTATCTACAATGAGGAAACATGAAAAGGGTAATTTTCCCTCACCAGGGCATATAAAGCATCTTTTATAATGTCCCTGCTTATAGTTATATGGCACCCCACCAATGGGGAACCTAGGTGAGACCTTAGGGTTGACAGATGTGAAAATAAAGTAGATTATCACTTTGGAAGTACTTTTAATTCCAAAGTCGAATTTGCACATATTTTACTTTTTAAAGAAAGTCTGCAAGCCAAAGCTGACTTTAAGTCAGTTAAACAATCTTTATTCAGTAAAAAAAACAATAAAAGACAATACAACTTAAAAAAATATTAAAATATAAAAACATAAACAATTAAAATAGCCACCAGTACATTTCAAACATAGACAAACGATCATACAGCTATCACTTCCCCACAAACAAGTAAAGTGCAACATGGACTGAGTAGGGTAGGAATCACAGGGACAGGGACCAAGGGCAGACTCAGAATACACATTACTCAGATAAGCTACTAGAAAATGTGCGATGCCAAACCTGAATCTGATTAGATAGAACGTTTGATGAAGTTCCAGGGGATATAACAGGTAAGGCTCAATAGCTTCTGTAGTAACCAGTGGAAAATACTCCTCCTCCTGCCCCTCATGATGGAAGTTATTCACGCTGCAAATAAATTCAGAAGGTCTTGCTTCAACTGACATCTAGGAACCAATACCAAATTTGATGGAAAATCAAAGCAATCTGGTCTACAGAGGGTTGCCATACGTTCCTTCACATATCTGAACCATGGGATCCTTTGGGCTTGCGCCAACAGTAGACAAACTTGCACTATCTTTTGATTCAAAGAAGTCTCATCTTTGGTCCAAACTGAGTTCCACAACATAACGGGACCAGCCCAAAACGATCTTCCAAGGGGCAGACACCTAGCTCTGTCTGACACAAAAACCCTGGAAGACTATTAGGGACTGACAGGAGCCTCCTCACACTTGTAACTTTGAGACATCCCTGTATCCCCACACACCAGTTCTAAAGGTAACTGTTGAGTGGCACCATGCCTCATAAATGGTGAGCAAAGAGTCCAGTGGCCTTGATCCTAACTTCTTAGAAACCTTAAAAAGAGCCTCCATGGTTTGTACAAATCGCAGGTACCAGATATTAATGAGATGAGACCAATTACTATTACTATCAAAAGGGAGACATAAGTAAGTAAATCTGCGGACCTCTAATAATTTTTCACATTCGGCGGAATATGATTTCTGGTCCATACAAGCATCATTCATAACCAACACATGGGACTTGGCTGAGTTCGTCTTCAAGCCAAGATCAATAAAAAAAACCATATTTATTCAAGAGCTTTTGAAGGCCTTTAAAAATGACAGAAGGCAACACAGCAGTGCACACTCCAATGCAAGAAATCTACTGGGCCTCTAACTTCCCTGTCCTATTATATACCAGTGACTTATAGGTAGTTTGACTCTCCCTTGCCCTATTACCTACTACAGACTTACAAGAGTCTGTCGTTGCAAATTGTAACTGTACCACCTTACCACATACCATTCATTCAGAACACTGCACCTGGGTCGGGGTCAGTTACCACCAATATCAGTCAGAAAACATGGGGGAGAGCATGCAAAAAGGTTGACTTTCTCACTGATAATATCAATAATGCCTTAGAAGATGTCATGAATAATGTGATAGATGGAGTAATTAGCTGTGCATGGTGGGAGCATGAGTTACAGTTACCATAGGGCACAATTTATAGCTACTTGAAATAACTCTAACTAAAACAGCTGAATTTTTATAGTTTTGTCTTGTAAATTCAGAACCTAACTATAATGTCCCTATAACCTTTTTTTTTTTTAGTGAATTTCAACTTTTTTTAATGCAGCGAGGGTGTTGGTCTCAGGCTTTGAGTAAAATGTCTACCCAACTTTAGTAGTTTCTACTGGCTAATGAGTAAATACTACCTCGCTAGGCAAATGTATAGTGCATACTCTACACTACAGCTACTTAAACGTTCCCGAGGTAATGTCTCCAGTGACCTTGTGTGTCTGTAATTTTGGCAATGTGATTGTTGCACGGGCATCTTCAGAAATCTGCATTAACATGAATCCTCATGAAGAGAAGAGGACATTACCACAAACATTTGAATCTCGATCAAACAAGGGTGCTTCCTCTTAGTTAAATGTAGTAAGTGCTTCTTTGTTTGTTGGAGATGTGCTCATATTCCTATTCATTTATAATGAAACTCTAAAATTGGTGGGGAACACTCTCCAGGGGCCTTTTAGTAAGCTGTATACCATCGTGAAAAAATGTGAGACGACGTTCCATTCTACTTTTTTGAGGACCGTGGGGGGAGCTTCAAGACCCCACAGTCCCTGCTGTCTCCCCGGCTCCAGCAGGAGATGGCCATTACTCCCACACGCAGGGAGAAGCTAAAAATGCTGCTCTCTGTGTGCAGGAGCAATCCTTTTTTCACTTGACAATGGGCAGGAAAACAGATGAAAAATCTTCTCCCAGCGAGAAGGAGCAGTTTCTTGCTCCCACCCACTGGGAGCAGACTTCCAATTTGCTCTTGCTTGGCAGGAGCTGTCAAAGCTCAGGCCGGCCCTGGGGAGGTGATGGTCTCAGGGACCGTATGTGGCCCTGAAGGGGGCGGCATGGCCCCCTCCAACATTTTTATTTATTTCAGGCCCTGGGAGGTGGTGGTCCCCAGGCCATTGGGGGTCCACATTGCCCCCCTCCACATATTTAAATTAGGCCCCAGGGAGGTGGTGGCTGCTGGGGCTCTAACGAACCACAGGAGGGGGGCCTACATAGCCCCTCTCCATAATAGAAATGAAGCCCAGGGAGATGGTGGCCCCTGGGCTCAAAAGAGCCTTACGAGAAGGGCTGTGTGTGCCCCTTCATTTATTTTTATCCCACATGCCCCTGGCACCTTGCCTAACCTGGGGCTAAACTGTAAAGAAGCATGGGAGAACATGCTTATTTTATATTTTTTTGCCAGATTTGCAGATCCTCTGCGTTTTGTGGGGAAAGATAAAAAAGATACTTTTTTGTCCTGGCTAGGTGCCTGGTTGGTCCTGGCACCACGGCAAGAGGGTTAGGCTTTTTCTAGCCTTCCCCTTTTTCTTTTTTTTAAAATCTTTTTTTGGGACTCGGGTCCGAGTCCCAAAACGCCAGCCAATACTTTCTGGTTAAAATGTTGGCAGCCAATCAGAACTCAGCATAGGATCTCTAGGATCTGTGGATCCTCTGTGTCCCTAGATATACAAATTTGGTTTTCCTTTAATTACTCTAAAAATACTGAATGGATTTAAACCAAATAACAAAAAGGGCTCTTTCTAGACCAAGAGCTACCTTTCTGACTTATTTGGTGTAATTCTATCCAGAGGTTCGGGCTATAGTCGTGTCTAAAAATCCCTATGGAAACTGCATGGGGAAAAAGCATTTTGGGACCCCACCTTTTCCTTGGCCCCGCTTGATGAATCACCCCGATATTTTCAACACAGAAGTTAACTGACTGTTGTACTAATTTTGAAAATGTTGTGAAGATTTGTCAAACGGTGCCAAAGTTATTGGCACAACAAAAAACGCATTTCCTATGGAAACTAGGTGCAAACTATAACTACCAACTGGGGACAGCCAGTAGGTAATATGAATATAAATATAAATAACATGGGCCTCTGGGACAACACTTACGAAGGTTCACAGTCTATTATAGCCTCTTTGGACAAAAAAGGAGGTAGAGAAACTGCTGTACAACAGTTAGAAAATATTTCGGATTGTCCTTTTATGCTCTAAAATCTGCCTGATATTTGTGTAGTTTATTGTTATGCGTGATAAATTTAGACAATTGAAGATGAACAATATTGTTTGCGACTTTCGACAGAAAACGTAGTAATAAAATAAATAGAAAATTGTTGTAGATTACTGGATCTGCAGACTGTTTCTTATTGGCTTAACAATTACTTCTTCCAGTTTGAAGGCACAATTTCATTTAGAAAGGAGGGTTTGATTATATCAGTGGGGTTTGGAGCTATAGTTCCCATAACCAGGTGAAAAATGAAAATTCTTAGCAGGGCAAGGATCTAAAAGAGATCCAGATTTCACTTTTATGTCTATGTTTTGCACTTTTTACTGAGACCAAGGCGAACTGTGGGAAACACTGAAAGATGTTGCTTACATCAGCTTTATAGGATTGCATATTCAGGTCTTCCCATATGCCATCAAAAATCAGAAAAGATGTATACATGAATTTCATGTTATCCAAGAAGTAAATGACTAGAGCATCACATACCTCTGTTGTGTCATCTATTTGAGCAGAGCAGCAATCTGTATTTACTAATTCATTAGTAATTTTAAAAACTTACCTCGATGTGTTGCTGGCTGCTTGTGTCCTATATAGCAGTAAAGCCGCTTTCGCTTCTTTGATTGCTTTTTATATTTCTGTAAGGCTTCAGCATATCTACTGTTATCTTCGCTGTGATAGTTTGTATGCTTTTCCCTTTGGAGTACCTTGCACTCTTCTATTGTGAATCTTAAGGAGTCTTTGTGTCAAGCTACTGTAGTATGTTTATAGGAGCCATTGAGTTTATGGCTTTTTCAATCCCCAGATTAGTGTTGATCACTACTTTAATATCTTCAGTTAATTTAAAATTAGTATTTTCCTCAGTGATCGTAGATAATGCTCGTTATATTGTGTTTTTGCGGATTTTTCGAACGGGTGGTATGTATTGAAAAGCATATCTTAGCTAGAATTAAGTAAAGATCTCTCCAACTTAATTGAATCATATTTTAAATATGTAAAAGATTAGAAATTGAAAGAAAAAGGTCAATGCAATGTCATGCATTGTTTGTAGGTTATTGTACCAGTTGTCTCGGCCCATAAATTTCGGGGAGTCAAGAGGTTCAATAGCTTCTATTAGATCTTATAAGTGGACTCGAATATTAAACTCACATGAGTCTCATACCTTTCTACCTCTTTCCCATAGACCCCTACAAGTCATAATTATTTGAAATCGACTTTAAAATTATAATGTCAGTATTTTGCAATGCAATGCTTAGTGCTAGCAATATGTACATTAAACTCCGGTGAAAACGTTTTGCTTGGTCCCATACCCCATAAAACAGAGATTAGAAGAATGCCAGCTGACATAGCAGAAGACAACTGAATAACTTTCGCCTTTCTCCAAAGAACCAAAATATCATCTCTATTTAAAGTCAAAGGGTTTCCCAATTGCTGACTCCCTAAATATGTGAACAAATTAAGATATGTGTTTAATTCGCCACCTTCAACTTTAACAGTTATTCTAACCAAATTCGCATCTACAGTCTCTATTGGGTGCTCAGCTGATTGTATATGCAAGCCATCCTGTATTTGATTGCAACTATTGCTAAGTACCGAAGAGACACTTGAACACCCACTTAAATTGACCCTTGAGTGCCCATGCCAAGGTAGAAGTACCAGGTTAGTTACTTCAATATCCAGAGTAGAAATGACAATTACACTGGATAATGTCAGGATTTTTCCTACTGCCACACCTCCATTCGTGGGGCTCTTTTCATAGGCCCCTACCCACGCTGTGGCTTCTCCAAGACCCTCATTTCTGTGCTCTTCTGTCAGACCCCGTTCCTGTCCCAGATGCCTAGTGACCTTTTTGAGGGCAGAAGTCACTGTCCCACTGTCTATGTGGTCCTACAAGTTTTTTTCCGGGATTGGAGCACTTGAATTCTCGTGAGATTTTAGATATAACTGGACCTTGGATGCTCACAGTACTTATATTGCACCCAGAGTCAAATGCTTTGCTGTGCCTTGAGCTCTGTCCCTGAGGAAACTTTCCTGTAACTATTAGATATCCATCAATATTCAGTGCTTGTTGATAGTCTTGTCTTAGTGCGCCCGTCTGGTACTTTTCGAAGGATGCTTCCAGTGAATATTGCAAGCTTTAAATGAAAAAGACAAATAAGTTTGGCAATTTATTTTGAGGACTCTGAAGTGAGGAAAAAAATAGAGCATAATGTAGTGTAAATCAGAACATTTATATTGCCGGATGGTTCTTGGAATAAGCAAGAGAAAAGTTAGTATCACATTGAATCATTTAGTGTTTCTTGAACAAATTTAGGGAAAAGGTAAAGAGTTTATTATGGTAAGCTTTTTGTTTTCAATTTTGAAACTTCCTACTACTGTCAGGTACAAGTCAACATTTCAGTAGTATGAATGTTCTTTTTCAAATCCAAAAGTGACAAGCCTACCTAGGGATTTCAAAGTGTAAAGACCTCTTTTCTAGAAAAACGAAAACAAAATCCTACTGAGACAGCACTCTATAATATCACACTTATACTGTAAGGTATAACCATACAGCATAGTACTTTCATATTTGTCCCAGAATTGATAATCAATGAATTGCCATTGATTACTTTGATGGGCGTGTGCGTTACTTCAGCATACCTGTCTCACAGCATACTTCATCCAGAATAAGTGTGTTTTGATCACGATGGACAGAGTGAGCTTTGATCACAGTCCGCCTCAGAGAGTTCAACATAAAAGAGAACATAGGCTACCACAAGGTGTGTGTGTGGGGGTGGCATTTTTCAGAGGAAGGCGGGATGGAAATCCCAGAGAAGGAAATGTTGAGACACTGGAGCAGGATCTATGGCTCTACTGCAAAAACGTTTGATGCATCATACAGGTGAGTGGTTGCACCATTTTGTAACTTGACAAATAAGATATCAGCATACATATCAAAAACCCTTAGCCTTCCTCTTTAGGCAGCCTCCCTTCACCCTCACCACAGTTTCCTTCCCCAAATTTGGCTATGGACTATTCAATTATTTTCCATTTCCTGTATGAACAATTTACTCTGTTTATTTCATTGTTGCTTCTACTTTTGGCAATCCACCATTTTACATTGCCAGCCACATGTTGAATTGGTCTTTTCACATTTAGATAACTTTTTATTAAATGTATCAAAAGATTATTACGTCCAGCATATTTATTTTCTCATTGTGTTAATATTAACATTTGATATTGACCCATCACTACTTCTTTTCTCCGCTTCCGCAGTCACATTTAACATCTTTGTGACTGTTTTAAGTTCAATCGATGACCACCACAGGATTTGCTTCAAAGGAAATAAAGGGTAAGATGAAGTTGAAAAGTCTATTGGCGTAGATATATAGTTGTAAGGGAACTAGCGGGGCGATTACGGGACAAGAGTGAATTACAGGGGGGGTGTGATAACTGTAGGGGAAAGGGCTTTCCAACAAAGGGCTAAGGCATGCACAAGTAAGTTTCTGAAGGCTGGGAAGGAAGGGAGGACTGAGGCTGAACACTGAAGTAGGCAGAATCAGGATGTGATCAGTAAACTGAAGGTCTGCAAAGGAAAACTATAAAATAACTCAAGTACTACAAAAGTGGGTACAAGGTAGATGGCAGACAAACCAGAGGTTGAATTGGGCAGGATCTGAAGGGCATGATGTGCCCATGCTTTTATAATTTGACAAAAACAGTTCCCCTATGTTTTCTTAAAAGACAACTGCCCCTGGACAGTCAATTCCTGAAGTTCATACGCCTCAGCTAAAGAGGATGTAAGGGAGTCTCCTGTGCTTTGAAGGGAAGGAGGGAAAAAACAGCTAAACAAGAAAAAAGCCTTTTTGTTGGGCTGTTTGCCGCCTGAAAGAAAGGTAAATGTGCACAATTGGTCACTATGTAAATGTAAAGGTTGCTTGGCAGCTGGTATTGGCTTTAATTGGTAGAACTCTCTTGAAGCTTCGTGACACAGAGATGTATTCTTTTTGAGCGGTATTTAAAGGGTTTCCAACTGACTTGTGGAGTCCATGCTTTCAATAGACAGGTATAACATGTTTACACTAGTTTTGGTCTACTAATAAAATTTATATTTTAGAAGAACTGTTTTTCAATCTGGTACCTAAATTATTTTTGCACATTTCATGGCAGCCTATCGTATACTGTCTGTAATGCAAGCTTAAAATAATGATTTATATATTCACAGTGCTTTCTGTCACAGCCTGGAACCTCATAACACTAAAACACGTCACTGTTCCTTCCTGCCCCAACCAGAATTCAATTCTGTGGCTTTCTGTTACATACACAAGCAGGTGCAGTGATCACATTAACCTAAATAGGTTTCATAACAAAAATAGTCCATCTCTCACAGATTAGTTTAACGTGCATTTACTTTTCTTTTAAGGTGTGCCTTCTTTTATATGCAGTTACTTGTGTGTTAAAGACCAATAAAATATTTACAAAATAGTTTATTGTCTTTAGCCACACCTGTGACCCTGCCCCCACGCTCACTGAGCCCACCTCCATTGTGATCAAGATCACAGTTCCCATACTTTTTTAATGCACTTCGACTGCTAGGACAAACTATCATGAAATATAGTTTGTATGCTTCTTGGATAGACAACTTTCTGTGAGGTGAAAGGATCTTACAAGAAAGCAAAGAGCAGATTAATCTCACGGAAATCAAGAGACACCCTGCTTCTCTTGTGGAAAAAGAGCACAAAGTGGTTCTCTGTGCCAGTGGCACCAGGTTTGCTAAACACACTGGCACCCTTGATAACAATGATCATCAAGATTATAATATAAACACAGGAAAGTATAACAGGGAACGCCAAAGCAGAAAGTGGGCTCAGGGAAATGCAGGACTGGAATCAAGGTCAGGAGCTAGACTAGAATACACAGAACAATGAATTTAGAAAACAAGACTAGGAAAACACTGCGCCCTAATTAGATTGGACAAAAATATGCAGTCAAACAGGAACACAGAACACAAGGCATGGAATCTGTACATGACATGACAGATCATGCGGGATACAGACAACACTAAGGGCAAGGCAATTCCAGAAACTAAGAAGCAGGATAAACATGAGACAGACAACAGTCACAAATTGCTAGTAAGAACACAAAAATGTAATCACATAACAACGGAAACAAAACATTAAAGAAAAAACCTGGAAATATAGCAGCATGACCACAACAAAGTGCAAAGAAACAACACCTACATATCTCTAACCTTTTACAATTGGATGGGTCAGAATCCTGACCATGATGCACCGTGATCATGCTAAACCAGATACATACATTGTAAAACTTATAGCCTTCAGAAATACTGACAAAAAATCCAGCGACTCCTTGAACCTTTCAGTAAAACATCAAACATAGCTGACTGATGACCCCCACCAATCTAGTAAAGCGCTGTAATGATGATATCTGCCTTTATGGCCTCTACCTACAAATAGAAATGATTCAAGAAAGTCTGAAATTAGAGCAATGATGATGAATGCATGATGTAAAAAATCCCCACAAGTCTTTGAAAGGCACTAGAGTAAATCCCTCATGTCGGCACAATAATTTAAACTGAGAGTTGCCAGGAAAGTGTACAAGCAAAACATATGAGGGCATATTTATGGGGATTTGGCACAGGTCAGCGCAACAAGCCACCTTGCTGCACTACCCTGCGTCAAAGTAAAAGGGCAGGAATGTGCTGTATCTATCACATAAGGCCATTCCTGTCTTTACCCTTGCACCATGCAAGGGACACCTTCCTGCACAAAAACAAACATGGGATGCATTTTCCTCTATGTAAGAAAGAGGAAAAAACGAGGAGAAATAAATATATTTTTCCTTGTTGCATCTACCCTGGGGAGGTGTAAGGTTTGGTGCATCATCAGGTTTACCAGTTCTCGTAAATCTAAAGATGCGTCAAAATTCCTGGGTGTTGGATTGGAACAACCACTTCAACACCCATGGAACGCCTCCCTAGCACAGAATAAGGCAACAAAGCAACGCAGTGATTTGAGGAGCCTTGCCTTATTCCAAATCAAGGAGGCCATTCAAAACCACGCAAAGTGACTTTGTGTGGCCTCATAGACATGATGTGGTGGTTTGCCCCGCTGTTGAGTCACAAAAAGTGACGCAAAGGTGGTGCAAGGGGCTCATGATTACTCCCCATAATTTACAAACTTCTTCCTCCTACAACTAACAATTCAGGCACCAAAACAATAAGGAGAACTCCTTCAGATCATACAAAAAAATCCACAAAGACCACCTGCCTATCCTAACTGTAGCCAAATGTAATTAATGATTTAGACATGCACTTCTCCAGTAAAATCATGAGATTCAGGCAGGACATAGCCAAACTCATACTCCTGTCAGCTACAGATAGTTGTAGTTTCACAAAGACCACTACCTCAGTAACCCCAAATGTCTTAAACCCTTTTATGTTCACTGCATTAATGAAATTCATTGCTAACTCTAAACTTTATATATTTTCATCAGACCCCGTTCCAACATCTATAAACGAAGGAACACTACTATGTCCTATTCCTTCTATGTTTTCAAATCTGTCTGGCTTCTTATAGAATTCTTTAATGTGTGGTGTCTTCCTTTGTCTCTCAATAAGTACAGGCCAGTCACATGACTCCCTTTCCTAGTCAAGATGCTGAAATGTTGGGTTGCCAGCCACTAGAAGAGTTCACTAGTAAAAATCCTCTCCTTAGGAATTTGCTGTGTAGGTTTCATTCTGGAAGGAGCACCGATACACACATCCTTAAAATGATAGATCACCCTCTTTGTTTATTCAAAGAAGCAAACCGCCGCCTCCGAGTTCTCATCTTCCTTTCAGTGGCCTTTGACACCATTGTACTTGAAATCCTCCTAAACAACCCCAGTGACAGATTTGGTATTAAATGAACAGTGCTGATTTAGTTCAGGTTCTAACTATCAGGTAGCTCACAACACATCAAAGTTATCAATTGTTTCTACATCCTATTTAAAATCCCATTCAAAGCCTTTCAAAGCTCCATTCCTGCCCCCTGATTTTCTCTCTTTAGGTGGAACCACTAGGTTATGTCTTAACAACGGAGAAAGTCTTCTTTTTCCAATACATTGATGACGCAGAGCTACATATGAAGACTGTATGCTGGAGCAGCCTGAAGGTCTTAACCTGTTCCCTGTAGGAAATACCAAATTGCATGACATAAAGCTGAAATATATGAAGACAGAATTCTGTTCACAGTCTCAAAAAAACACTGCCAGAGCTACCCAGAGGCTGGACAAACCAAAATGAAAGCAATTTACATTTACCCAATACAATAACCTTGCCTAAATCTCTTAGCTTCACACTTGCCTGAGACAACAGAGAAGTCAGCTCCATGGTTGTCCAAGTACTTTTTAGGTCTTGCCTAACAGGTAGCATATGCTGTCTGGTTGGGGAAGACCTATTGTGAATGTGCAGCCTTCTTAGAGCCCACCCATTGCTTACCATTGGTTGGCTTGTTTGTCACTTTCATTTGCTTGGTTCTTACTCAATGGCATACCTTCCTCTTCTTGTGTTTGTCCCTCCGTTTGGCATAGAATTGTTTTGATTAGCTGACCTGTTTTGATTAGCTGACTTCTAGACTTCCACAGCTCACTTTTAGGGAATTGTCTTTTTTCTTTCTGGTAAAGCACTACAAGAGAATGCATAAGTTTCTCAGCTCTTTTTCTTGTGTGACGCTCACCTCCACCTCTGACCTCCCTGTTTCATGTGGCTGCTTTTCCCTTTCCCGCAGCTTTATTTACAATGTATCCCTCTCGCTCTTGCCATCCACTCCTTTGTTGCCCCCCAGCCCCTACTATGTTGTTTTTTAAATGTTTAAATTTTTCGAGAGGGCTTGGCAGCATATTGCTGCTGACCACCCTGACTCAAAAAAAGCACTTTCAACGTACTTCAATTTCATTTTGTTATGCTGTTGTTAGAGCTGCTGTGCTGCTTAGGCAATAAAGGACCAACAGGGATCCTTTCTGATTTCTGTCCTTTTCCATCAGATGGTAACATCCTGCCCGTAGATACGCTGTGGAATTTGGGAGTTCTGTCTGACAGCAAGCTCAGTCTATAGAATCATGTGAACAGAACTGCAGGCACTTGTTTCTGTCTTTTGAGTGCCCTACAGAAGATTCTTTCTCTGTTTCCTTCCTCAGTCAGGGCCCCAGTGATACGCAGTGTCATCCTTAGCCAGCTGGACTACTGCAACTCTTTGGGGCATATTTATACTCCGTTTGCGCTGAATTAGCGTCGTTTTTTTCGACGCAAATTCGGCGCAAAACTAACGCCATATTTATACTTTGGCGTTAGATGCGTCTAGCGCCAAAGTATGAGTAAAGAGCGTCATTTTTTTGCGTGAACGCCTTCCTTGCGTTAATGAGATGCAAGGAAGGCGTTCCCGTCTAAAAAAATGACGGCGACGGAAATGCGTCGTATTTATACTCCCGGGCAAAAATCACGCCCGGGAGGTGGCGGGTCAAAAAACCCCGCATTTGCGCCACTATTTAACGCCTGGGTCAGGGTAGGCGTTAAGGGGCCTGTGGGCTCAAAATGAGCCCACAGGTGCCCTCCCCTGCCCCCAGGGACCCCCCCTGCCACCCCTGCCCACCCCAGGAGGACACACAAGGATGGAGGGACCCACCCCAGGGACATTCAGGTAAGTTCAGGTAAGTATAATTTTTTATATTTTTTAATTTTTTTTGTGTGGCATAGGGGGGCCTTATTTGTGCCCCCCTACATGCCACTATGCCCAATGACAATGCCCAGGGGACATAAGTCCCCTGGGCATGGCCATTGGGCAAGGGGGCATGACTCCTGTCTTTACTAAGACAGGAGTCATTTAAATGGCGTCTGGGCGTCGAAAATAATGGCGCAAATCGGGTTGAGGCGATTTTTTTGCCTCAACCTGACTTGCCCCATTTTAAGACGCCCTAACGCCATTTTCCCCCTACGCCGGCGCTGCCTGGTCTACGTGGTTTTTTTCCACGCACACCAGGCAGCGCCGGTCTGCTTGCGCCGGCTAACGCCATTCCATAAATACGGCGCCCGCATGGCGCTTCAGAATGGCGTTAGACGGCGCTAAATTTTTTGACGCTAAACTGCGTTAGCGCAGTTTAGCGTCAAAAAGTATAAATATGGGCCTTTGTTGTTAGGTGCCCCAGATTACCTGGTACTTTGGTTGTCCAGAATTTGAGTCTTGGCGGCGAAACTTGCAGTGAATAGACCAAAAAGGGCCTCTGCTTCCACTGCCCTGAAGGAGTTACGCTGGCTACCGATCAAACAAATGATCCACTTCAAGTCTCTTTGCATTTTGTTTCAAGCATTGCAGGTTCTTGGCCTGGCCTCATTATGTAGCAGTATTATGAGATATACCCCAAATAGGGTATCGGCCCACCTGGCCCAGGTAGCGAGATTCAAGAGGGCAAGAAAAGGTGGCCAGACCTTTATAGTAAGGGGGGCTACGCTCTGGAATCAATTCCCAGCTTCACATAGATTGATTACTAATCTTCTCTCTTTTAGGAAAGCCCATAAGACCTGGCTTTTTCCTAAGTAGAAGATTTGCCATATGTGTGTGTGTAGCCCCAACTGAACTGTCTTTTGTTTATGGCTAGCCCTAGGATACCCATCTGGTGACAGATCGCTTAATAAATGCTATAAATAAAAGTAAATATGTACTGATCCATCTTGGATAGGTAAGCACCAGAAAAGGTGCCTGCATCATTTCATAGGCATAAGTTATCTCATGTGTTCACCTACAAAATGACATGACCATCAGTAGCAACCTCGTCATCAAGCCTTTTTTTTTGTCTTCTGGTAATACTGCACATCATCTTTTGCCAAGGTGTACACCATTGCCAAAAGCCATTCACAAAGCCAGTAGTTCCCAAAGGAGAGATCAACTGGCTTTTCCAATGCTTGCTTTTAGAGAAGGAACCAGGCCTAGTTTTACGATATACTGGAAGTGGGGCTGCTTGTGAATCCTAAAAGGCAAAATATTATGGTAATTGAATATTTCCATGGGCACTCCTTCTGCCTTACACTTACTCTTGCATATAGTCTGTTTCATTACCCAGTGTTGAATTGGTGGTTGAGGATGCTTGACATCGGTTTGATTCATTGGCAATCATTTTCTACAATGTGTAGTGTTTCAATGCTATGCTGATGTTTTTGGCCTGTCTGTGCTCAGCTTATTCGACTGGGTTAGTCCTTTGTTGACTGAAAAGCAATGACCAACAACAAGTGTTTCCACCCTAAAAAGTGCAGTCTGTAACTATGCTTTGTATCTGTGGTTGAAGGTTTGAATACTGAGTGCTTGTTTCATCTTGTTTCTTAGGTGACCTCCATATATTCTCAGTGGTATTCCACCCTTTTTTTGCCTGCCACAAATTCTGTTTGTAGATTGGGCGAGAACTGCTTAATCATTGGACATGACCAGGACAGTCAAAGCCACAATCTGTAAGGGGTTAGGCTCGCTTGCCCTGTCAGGCTTTGTGCAGATGCATTTTTTAAAAATAAAAAACCTCTAAATATCTGGAAAAAATAAATCCACACTGCTTTACTGTTGTAAACCTATAAGGCAGAGTCTCACTAGCTCACTGTGTAATATCTAGTGGTTTTCTAGAAGACAGTACAGTCTAATAGTGGGAGCAGAAGTGCAGACACTATGCTGAGTCTCAGCAGTCAATCCATAAACAACAAAGCTTGGAATGCTGTTATGGGATGAGTTCAGGGAATCATGTGGTAACCTCATATTTTAATTTGTTGTTCAGATCATTATGGGAGTAATCACTCCAATGCAGATGGACTCTCCAGATATTTCCATTTAGACAATGAAGACTCAACTGGGCAAGGTTAGTATTATTGTCGTTCATTTGTGGGGGGGGGGGTTGTGTAGGAAAGTACCCTCTTTTTTGGCATGGTAACCCCCACTTTTTGCCTTCTATCAGTATGCTTTGGCTGTTTTCACTGGGATTGTGTTAACCAGGACCCCAGTGATTGTGTTCTCTCCCTCTAAATTTGATTACCTAGGATTTTGCAGACTCCACAATTGGCATACTGGTGCCCCCATTATAAGTCCCTAGTGTATGGTACTTAGGTACCCATGGCATTGGGGCACCAGGGGTTCCCCATGGGCTGCTGCATGTATTGTGCCACCCAAGGGAACACATGCAAAATTTGTCTGCAGGCCTGTCATTGCAGCCTACGTGAAAAGGTGGATGCACCCTTTCACCACAGGTCACTGCACCAGGTCACCGAAAGTCACCCCTATGGTAGGCCCTCCTAGCCCAGAGGGCAGGGTGTAAGCTCCTGTGTGTGGAGGCACCCCTGCATGAGCAGAGGTGCCCCTATGAGCTTCATTTCCATTGCACTGCACTTCGTAAGTGCGGGGAAGCCATTTTACCCGTGTACTGGTCACATACCTTGGCATGTTTGGTATCACACATATCTGAATCATACCCCAATACTGTTCCCAGTATTGGTTGTATGATTCCATGAACTTTGGAGGGCTCCTTAAAGGTCCCCAAGTATTGCTTCTACCAGACTTCTGGGGTTTTGAGCAGCTCAGACAGGGGAAGGCAGAACAAAGGATTTCCTGTGGGGGAGGAAGGCAACATCTTCTTCCTTAGAAATAGGTGTTACAAGGCTTGGGAGGGGTAGCTTCCCCAAGCCACCGGTTTGCTTTGAAGGGCACATTTGGTGCCCTCCTTGCATAAACCAGTTTGCACCAGGCCATTGACCCCCAGTCCCTGCTCTGGCATGAAACTGGACAAAGGAAAGGGGAGTGACCACTCCCCTGTCCATCACCACCCCAAGAGTGGTGCCCAGAACTCCTCCAGGTGGCCACTTGATTCTGCCATCTTAAAACCATGATGGGCAGAGGTCCCAGGGAGCATCCGAGTGGCCAGATCAGACAGGTGATGTCATAGCCCCCCTCCTGAGAGATGGTCACCTTACTAGGTGTCCAAGCCCCCTTTCAGGGCTATTTAGGGACTCCCTTGAAAGTGGGTCTCCAGATTCAACATGCAAGATTCCACCAGGAGTCCTCTGCATCGCTTACTTCATCTTCTGGCCACTGGAACTGCAACTTGAATCTTCAGGAACCAACAATCTGCAACTTTAACGATGACTCCCCTTTGCAACATTGTTTCTTTGGCTCCCTCCAAAAAATTGCAACATTTCCCTGGCTGTGCACCCTTTGAGGTTTGCGAAACTTCAGCCTGCACGAAGAAGCAATAAGGAAATACCCTGTGTATTTACTAGTTGTTGCAACAAGGAGAAAAACACTGGGGACTGCACCTCAGCCCTGCATGTCTTGCCTCTACGGTTTTTCTCAAAATCCTGTTTACAGATAGCCTCTTATATACAAATCAGTACAATACTTTATTACACATGATTAACAATTGATAACTTGCAAGTTCACAGATTAACATGGAAAATACTCAAAACCATGTGACCCCCATAACTCCGAATTCCTAGGTAAAGACATTACTCGCTCTTTTTTATACATAGAGTTTTATGACCGAGCATTCTTTGACCAATTAAATTGTACGTGCTCGATTGTGAATGTTATTTATTTGAAGTGTGTGCTGACAGCATTGTAGGTCTGAGACTCCTGAGCATTTGTAATTTGGTTTCTTCCGTGCACCCATTGTAAGTTGTGCACCTGTATGCTTTGGGCTAATTCAATTATGCCTCCAGTATCAAATCAGTCCGTAATTTGTTTGTAGGCATGGAGAGTGTGCCGGGGACTCATGTGCTAATGCCGTAAATACCTGCAGGTTGGTCAGACATGAGTTGGCCTTTAACAGATGACGCTTTCGTGTTTCTTACTCCGCTACATCCTTGAATGAACCTTTCACCTTGCTCATGTCAGTGTGGGGGTCTGGCCTAAACTGCTTTTTGATCGTGCACAGCAGTGTAGCCTCTATTGATGCTTGATGTTGCGCAATGTTTTTGCATTTCGTATTCGTGATAATGCATTTGCTTTTCACAATTCCGACAAGATCGCCTCCAGGGATGGCTCGGCTGCATACCAGGCCATCACTATCTGATTCTTAAAGAGTATCATGACTAGGTCAAAAAACTTCCTGCAATGTTTTGTATGGTTTGTTCTCTTCATGATTCCCAGGAGGTACAACAAGAGATCAGGGGGCACATGGACATCAATCACCTCCAACACCACCCTCATCACTTTCACCCACATCTGTACCACATGCTGACACTCCCATGCCCTGTGAAGAAACATTGCATTGAGATACCTGCACTGCGGGCACCCAAGGACGAGCACAGAAACATTTTTTGCATCCTATGGGGTGTGAAATAGGCATGGTTTAGGTAGTTGAGTTGAATGAATTCCAAGCAGGCATTGCCGGAGACACACTTTACGTATTCTAGGGCCATTTACCATTGTTTATTGGAAAAGGCCATTCCCAGGCAACACTCCCATTTGGACTTGCTAGGCTGCAATTGCATAAACTCACTGGAATCCCTTGTGCAGTAACTTTTCTCCCTGCCCCCTGGGTCCCGCACTGCTGCTGCAAAAGTACTGTGTGTCGAGAAATGGCCTGCCCCTAAGTTATGTGTATATTGTAAATCTGAAAAGGGCCGTAGACCCCCGTCAGTGTAGAGATCCCCCACCCAGTTGAACCTGGCTCCCACAATAGTCATGAGAATACAGCACAGCCCTCACTTTCGGCACGCTTCAAAGTGACACCTGCAGTGTGACTGGCACCTGTTGGCTTTGGGGTTGAATGTATCTGTTTGGCAAAGCTTAGCCATCTGTGCTAACCTTCTTAGTCCCCACAGGGGACTGCCCCTGTCCACTAACCATTCAAATATCATAGTATCCTGGAGCTCGTCCTAGATCATCCTGCCCTCAGGTGCCCCATTGTCAGCCACCCACCGCATTGGCCACTGAACCTATGCCGTGGCATGGTAAACTTGAGGTCTGGCACTCCCAGGCCCTCTGCCTTCATAGGCTCTAGAGCACAGCAATCAACACCCTCTGTCACCCCTCCCCCCCACACCAGCTCTGACAACAGACTCCTTAAAAAAGGAATGGGAGTGCACCACTGGTAGGGTGGTGAAGAGGTATAAAAAGCGAGGAAGGACCAACATCTTTGCTATGGGCACCTGGCCCATGGGGGAGAGTGGGAGGCATTTCCAAAAGGCTGGCGCACCGTAGTTAGTAATCTTCCGAGGGCCCTGTCTGAATTGTATCCATTGACCCCTAGGTAGTACAAAGTTTTCGGACACCTGGGCAGATACTCTCTGTAATTCCCCCAAGCGCGCCCACTTCACCGAACGCATCAACAACAACGCCCACGACTGCAAAGAACTCTTCGGCATCGCGAAGGAACTCTCCAATCCGAAAGCCAACTCCAACGACATCCTGCTCTCCCAGAAACTCTGCGACGACCTCTCCACCTTCTTCCACCAGAAAATCACCACCATCCACGACAGCTTCATCACCGGTCCGCCGCCAGACCCCACCCCCGACGTCTCCTCCCGCGACTGCCGCCTCACCGCCTGGACCCACGTGGATGAGGCAGAAACCATAGCAACCATGAACACCATCCACTCAGGCTCCCCCACGGACCCCTGCCCCCATCATGTTTTCAACTCAGCCAACGCCACCATCGCCCCCGAACTCCGCAAGATCATCAACCTCTCCTTCACTTCTGCCACCTTCCCGGACAGCTGGAAACACGCAGAAATCCAACCCCTCCTCAAAAAACCCAAGGCTGACCCCAACGACCTCAAAAACTTCCGTCCGATCTCTCTCCTCCCTTTTCCAGCGAAAGTCATCGAGAAGATCGTCAACACTCAGCTCACCCACTTCCTCGAAGACAATTCCATCAAGGACCCCTCACAATCCGGATTCAGACGAAACCACAGCACTGAGACCGCCCTCCTCGCCGCCACAGATGACATCAGACATCAAATGGACAACGGCAAAACCTCAGCCCTCATCCTCCTCGACCTATCAGCCGCTTTTGACACCGTCTGCCACCGCACCCTACTGACCCGCCTCCAGGAAGCCGGCATCCAAGATAAAGCCCTCCACTGGATCTCATCCTTCCTCTCCGACAGAACGCAGAGAGTCCGTCTCTCCCCTTTCCGCTCCAAAGCCACCAACCTCATCTGCGGAGTCCCCCAAGGATCCTCCCTCAGCCCCACGTTGTTCAACGTCTACATGGCCCCCCTCGCTCAACTGGCCCGCCAACATCATCTCAGCATCATCTCCTACGCCGACGATACCCAGCTCGTCCTCTCCCTGACCAAAGACCCGTTCACCGCCAAAACAAACCTCCACGAGGGACTAAAATCCATCGCCGATTGGATGAACAACAGTCGCCTGAAACTCAACTCCGACAAGACGGAAGTCCTCATCCTCGGACGCACTCCCTCGGCCTGGAACGACTCATGGTGGCCCTCCGTCCTCGGACCCCCACCCACCCCTGCCAGCCACGCAAGAAACCTCGGCTTCATCCTGGACTCCGCCCTCACCATGTCCAAACAGGTCAGCGCCGTCTCCTCCTCCTGTTTCAACACCCTTCGAATGCTCCGCAGAATCTTCAAGTGGATTCCAACAGAAACCAGAAAGACGGTGACCCAGGCCCTCGTCAGCAGCAGACTTGACTACGGCAACTCACTCTACACAGGCATCCCAACCAAAGACATCAAACGCCTCCAACGTATCCAAAATGCCTCCGCCCGACTGATCCTCAACATACCCCGCCGAAGTCACATCTCCCCTCACCTAAAGGAACTCCACTGGCTCCCGGTAGACAAGAGGATCACCTTCAAACTCCTGACCCACGCTCACAAGGCACTTCACAACACCGGACCCTCCTACCTCAACACCAGACTCAACTTCTACACTCCAACACGTCAACTCCGATCCGCCAACCTCGCCCTCGCCATCGTACCCCGAATCCAGCGCAAGACATCTGGCGGCAGATCCTTCTCCTTCCTCGCCGCCAAGACCTGGAACTCTCTCCCCACATCTCTTCGCCAGACCCAGGACCTCCTCGCTTTCAGAAGGCTCCTCAAGACCTGGCTCTTCGACCGCTAAACCAGCAGCACTCCCCCCCCCCCCCTCAGCGCCTCGAAACCCTGACGGGTACATAGCGCGCTTTATAAATACTATGATTGATTGATTGATTGATTGATCTGTCCACCCTCCTCAAAGGGAACAAGCAGGACTTCTTCCTGTCAACTTGATGGCCCGTCATTTCTCCGAAGCACTCCAGGAGCTAAAAAATGGACGGTAGAGCTCAACAGTAATCCCGAATATATATCAGGGTGTCATCTCTGTATAGAGATATGATATACCTTTCTTGCCCCATAGCCACGTGCCCTCAGCAGACAGACCAAGGGCTCCATCGCCAGAGCAAAGATGATAGGCGCCAGGGAACAACCCTGATGGGTGCCATGGCCAATTCTGAATTTGTGAGAGTTCTGATAACCAGTTTTCACCCTATCTTGTGGGGCTGTGTACAATAGTTTGATCCACCCAAGGAACTCGGGAACCATACCTAGAGTCTCCAACACAAGCATCAGGTAGGACCACGCCTGGTGTCAAAAGCCTTCTCAAAGTTCAAGGACACTGCTACCGGCAGGTCCGTGGCTCCCTCCAAGGCACCCATTATATCGTTTAGCCTGCGGGTATTGTAGGAGGTTGGTCTGTGTGGAATAAAGCCATTTTGATCAGAGTGTACTGATGTTGGTAGCCTGTTGATTAGGACCTTAATCAAGATCTTGTAGTCAATACTGAGCAATGACAGAGGGCGATGGGAGCTCACATCCAGGGAGTCTGTAACTGTTTTAGGGAGCATGATGATGAGAGCCTCGCGGTGGGACTTCGGCAGGACTCCCTCCCAGTGTGCCTTGTGGTACATCTCTAGCAACCTGGGAACAATGGCCACACTGTACGTGGTATAGTATTCAACTGGAACCCATTGGTGCACAGCACTTCACTGAGGGCCATTTTGTGGATAGCTGCCTTCAGCTCCTCCAGTAGCAGGGGCTCCTCAAGCTCCTGCACCTGTAATGAAGTCAACCATGGGAGTGCGGTCTATCTCACATATGCCCGGATCTCGTCCTGGTTCGGTTCTAGGGGGGAGCATACAGCTCTTCATAGTAGTACTTGAATCACACCCAGCTGCGCCTCCATGGCAGTTTTGGAGTCATGGATGGCTTGTAATACTTTATCAAACACCCCTGTATGTTTCTCTAGTGTAGCTTCCAGCTGCCTGATCGGTTCAGCCAGTACGGGGGAAGCCACCAGCATGTACATGATGGTCTTTGGGAGTGGATACCTTAGGCCATACCATGGCCAAATAGAGGCAGCTTTCTGCCAGGAAGATTTGGCCCCACGGAAGGAAGGAGTAATGAGAGCGTCTCAACTTCTCCCACACTGTGTCCTGGTGCCCACCAGAGGGGCCCCAGACAGCACAAACCGCCTAACCAAGGACCTCTGTCCTAGAGGCCTGGGCTCCCCAGTATCCCATAGCAGCCTCTTACCAGTCCATAGGCATGCCACCATCCCAGGGCCCCCGCTCAGTCAGGCACTCGGCCTCTGAAAGTCTCCGATCTATGCGTGGGGGCCACCCTCAAAGCCCTTCCAATTCTGGCACACTTGCCACTAGGCTTCACGATTCCTCGTCTCTTCCAGCTACTGAGCCGAAGCCTCACCGCTGTTTTGCTTGGCTGTGATCTTTCATGTCCCCCATTCTGGTTCGCAGCAGTAAACAGGGGTGGGGGACTCTCTCAGGTGCCACTATATCCCACCAGCACAGAGGTACTGGTCCCCTCCTTCAAGCCAACCATCTCACCCCAAAAGCCATTGGGTCTACTGTGCTGCTAAATCATGACTCTGACTTGGTGACCACCTGCTGTGGCCGGCGGCTGCTATCAGATCCTGCTGCTCTGGGTCTCACCTCATGGCTGAGGATCCATGCATTGCTTACCCTGAGGTTCAAGACATCACCAGCAGATTTTGCAGTTTAGGCAAAGCCAGTCGTACCCTCCACTGATCACCATGGGCCCCCTGCACCAACCTCTGCTTCATGTTCTCATCGGTCACATAACCTCTGTGTGACGACAGCGACCATCTCTGTTCCCCTCTTGACTCAATGGCAGATTTCTGCCTTGACTGCAGTGGCATCTTCTTGAGAGCCAGGCCTCACTCACTGATGTCAGCGTCTTTGCCCCTGGGGCAGGACAGCAGGCTACACTTGCCCCTCAGGGGAGCTCAGAGGGATCCCCAGACTGGTTTCAGGCTCCAACAGGCCTCACCGGGAAGGCCACTGCAGGATTATCGTGGGCCAAGCAGGATCCTCACACCAGTGTGACCGCACTCAGCGCCATCTGGGCCATGCCTCTCTATCAATCCACAGTAAACTGCCCAGTCACCCTTCTACTTACACTTATCCACCACACACTCATATATGTATCCTTCCATCCATAGACATTCACTCTCTACCCACACCTATGCTTTTATTGACCCATCCCTGTCCATTTATCAACCTTCCTCACTCAAGCTCATATCCATTCACCCACACTCACACAATCATCCATCAGTCCCAACCAAACATTTGTCCATCTAACAACACTTCCATATATCCAACTAAGTGGCCATATCCATTAATCTACACAGACACCATTCAATACATCCAGCCAACCATCTTTTCATCCTTGAATTAAACCACACAACAGTCAATCTATAAATGTGCCGAATCATAGAGTATATTACATGTATTGCGTTGTGATCTTTATGCATGAGGGCCTTGTGTGTTTGTTTTCTTTTTGCACATTAAAATTAGGGCTCCCTGTTTTATGGTATTTATTTTTTAAACATATCCATCTGTATTTATCCATATTGATGTCTTAGCCATCTTGTTTGTATTTATCCATATTTATTTTGTGTTTTGTGAACAGATGAGGTGATCACTCATTAATGTCCACATTTATTTGACCGATAAACCTGCACTCATACTTTGATGCCTGTCAGGTTTTAGCACATTACACAGCCAAAAACAATAAAAGAATAAACTCACAGTAAAAAAATAGTATAGTAGCACAAAATCACGTTGCAATATGAAGTAATTCAAGCAAATCTCATTGGGTTTGGTAACTCCCTATGCTGTCGATATGTACAGCTATTGGCCTGAAAGTCATTAATCTCAGCATGGAGAGTCACTCAAAAGAAGCCAAATTCTCTTTATTTTTCTGCTTTTAAAAGTAAATACAGACAGGAAACATAGGGGGTCATTTCAACCCTGGCGGTACAGGACCGCCAGGGCTGAAATGACGGAAACACCGCCAACAGGCTGGCAGTGCTTCCAGGGTCATTACGACCGCAGCGGAAGCGCCGGGGTCGCACCGCCGAGGCCGGTAGTAATCCGCCAGGGCAGCACTGCTAGCAGCGCTGCCCAGGGGATTACGAGTCCCCCTACCGCCAGCCTTTTCCTTACGGTTTTAACCGCCAGGAAAAGGCTGGCGGTACGGGGAGTCGTGGGGCCCCCTGACAGGGCCCCATGCGACTTTTCACTGTCTGCTCTGCAGACAGTGAAAAGCGTGAAGGGTGCAACTGCACCTGTCGCACGGCCGCAACACCGTCGGCTCCCTTTGAAGCCGGCTCCCATGTTGCGGCCCACATCCCCGCTGGGCCGGCGGGCGGAAACTCTGTTTCCGCCCACCGGCCCAGCGAGGATGTCATAATGGGCACTGCGGGAGTGCGGCCGCACAGCGGTTACAACTTGGCAGGCAGCGGTTGCCGCCCGCCAATGTTGTAATGAGGGCCATAATCTTTTCTGTCTGTGTCTATCTGTAAAAATCAGTAAAAACGTTAGAAGGGAACTCTAGTTAAAATATAGTAAATTACAACATAAGCCCATTGCAAAAACAAGCACTGGCAAAGCCTATAGGTCTGGCCTTTATTGAGTGGCCATTAACATTTGGCAGAACTATAGGTGTTCCCAGGGATAAAACTGTTAAGTTCTAGCAGCAGCATGACCATGGTGTAGTTCCTATGAGATCAGTCCACTAAGTCACAGGTGTAAGTAGTTTTCAGCACTCCCACAGAGTTAAAGAGGGGCGGAGGCATTTGAAATTCTGTGTACTGAGGTTTTCATAATCATGCATTCTGGGAAATGTAGTTATTGGAAACAAGTACTTCTTCCTAATTTCCTAACTTAAAAAAAAACATGAGTCTGGCGAAACAAATAAAACTCTCTCAAACGCCAGACCTAAATAACTCACACACCTAAAACAAGTCAGACCTGCTGGTTTGCCAATGTTTGTGCTTGCTCATAAATCTGTTCGTAAAGTGGGCTGTGCTTGATAAAGGTTATCAAGAGGAATGTCTCATGTCTTCAACACTCATTACAGTTCTCTCATTAAGGCTGAACCCAGAACAAGATAGAAGACCTGAGGACATTTCATTACACTGTCTGTGGACAGTGCTTAATCCTCTTTCGATAAGCTCTTTTTAAACTATTTAGACCTCTGTCTTTAGCTGATGACATTACTAGGCCTTTGCTGGCATTAATGAAGCTAAAAGTGCTCGTTCTGCTTAATTTTCACTCACAGGGAACCCTTCGTTTGAAGGTCTCTGTCTTGGTATTTAGGTTTGCAGCTAATTATGGTTATTGCAGCGTAAACTGTCTTAAATAAAGTGCCATGCGTGCCATACAGAAAATTAAACTCGCAATGGGCGTTAATTACTAGGTTGTGCCGTATGGAGTATTACTTTTCACATCTATTTCTTTTTCAGTGTCGCGGGACACATTGCAAAACGTTATCTGTATCTTGTTAGCACTTACATGGAGCTCTTTCCCGAGTACATATTATCAACCAGCCCGTACCCACTACGTTTTGCTGTGGGACACGCCAATGTTAGCCTTTCCCTCCTCTTGTATTTTTACGAACAGGCTGATGCAGCAGCGCGCGCGCCGCTAGATGTGCTGAGGCCTGAGGTTCCCAGGCCCACGTGTGATTAACGCGGACTTGTTAATTCTCCTCCTGGGCCATTTGTGCACAGACTTCGTGTCACTTTCTACACACTTAATGGGTTGACAACTTTCTGTTTGCTTTTCGACACCTCCTGAGGCACATACATAATGAAATTTGGGAAAGGGGCCGTGGGAAGTTAGATGTACACGTAGGTGCGCGCACCGAATCAGAGGTTGTTACAGGTTGTTTATACCTTACCTGAGGATGTAACTAGGGTCAGCGAACCGACACTTAGCGTTTCCACCCCTAGCCGTCCTGCCATCTGACGATATCTAACACGCATACTTTCTGTGGCAAATCTACAGTTCCATCACCAAAATAACCAGCACCTTGCCCACAGTACAATCTGATATGACAACCTTTGGAGGAACCTTGCCCTACTCTACCTGCGCTATAGAGTTCCTTTTTTACTAAACCGTATGTTTACCAACATTGAGGGGAATACCACCTCAGAAGCCAATATGTGCATTATAATACACAAAAAATCCAGCAGCCTTGTACAATAATGGTATTTCTATTGGGCCACAAAGCATCTTTGCAAGACACAAACGTACTCTCATAACAATCTGTTTAGTGGCTGGCCACTTGACAAGAGGAGCGCTGTAATCACTTTCTTTAAATATATGACTTATTGTACACACACAACTCTGTGGCCAAATGTCTATGTGTTTTTTCTACCGCAGACTTGTACCACGGTTTTCAAAGAGTTTACCTATGGCCAATTGACATACTCGTTCATCTATATCGAAGGTTTTAATATGAAATTCCAGTTGCCCATCAGTAGACCAATAAGCGTCTTTCTATAGGTGCCGTTCTCTTGTAAACTCATAGGTTGAGTGTATGAACTATGTGATGTCACTTGAATGCTTTCATCTTTATCAGGTCTCACCTACCAATACCTTTTGTCGAAATACATGTTGTGGACCATACCAAAAACTTATAGTGAGCTTAAAGCCAGTGTTTACCATTGGTTCACTTTCTTCTCACTTTCACTATCTAATATCTTATTTGATACCTTTCCTTTATTTTTTGTGTTTGTCCCTGTGCTGGACCATAGCTTCCTTATTATCCTTTTGATTGGATGAATTGTATCTTTCCACTGGTAATATTCCATTCAGATAACTAATTTTCTATTTTTCTTTTAGCACTTCATCAGAATGCATGTGTTTTCTTGCTCTCTCCCTCATGTGCTGCTTCCTCAAATACCACTACCCCACACATGTTCTATGTTGCTCCCCCATCCTCAGCACCAAGTATGTCAATTGCTTTAAATACAGTTTTTTTTTGTTTCTTATTTATTTCTTTATTCCTCGTTGTAAGGAAATGCCTCCTTGGCATGGTTATCCCCTGACTTTTTGTCTTTGCTGATGCTAAGTTGTGTTTGGAAGTGTGCTGGGATCCTGCTAACCAGGCCCCAGCACCAGTGTTCTTTCCCTAAACTGTACCTTTGCTTCCACAATTGGCACAGCCCTGGCACTCAGATAAGTCCCTTGTAACTGGTACCCCTGGTACCAAGGACCCTGATGCCAGGGAAGGTCTCTAAGGGCTGCAGCATGTCTTATGCCACCCTGGGGACCCCTCACTCAGCACATGCACACTGCCTCACAGCTTGTGTGTGCTGGTGGGGAGAAAATGACTGAGTCAACATTGCACTCCCCTCAGAGTGCCATGTGAACCTCACACTGCCTGTGGCATAGGTAAGTCACCCCTCTAGCAGGCCTCACAGCCCTAAGGCAGGGTGCACTACACAACAGGTGAGGGCATATGTGCATGAGCACTATGCCCCTACAGTGTCTAAACAAAACCTTAGACATTGTAAGTGCAGGGTAGCCATAAGAGTATATGGTCAAACACAAACTCCACAGTTCCATAATGGCTACATTGAAATATGGGAAGTTTGGTATCAAACTTCTGAGCACAATAAATGCACACTGATGCCAGTATGGAATTTATTGTAAAATGCATCGAGAGGGCTTCTTAGAGATGCCCCCTGAATACCAATCCTACTTCTAGTGTGGGGCTGACCAGTTTCTGCCAGCCTGCCACAACCAGATGAGTTGCTGGCCACATGGGGAGAGTGCCTTTGTCACTCTGTGGCCGGGAACAAAGCCTGTACTGGGTGGAGGTGCTTCACACTTACCCCTGCAGGAACTGTAGCACCTGGCGGTGAGTCTCAAAGGCTCACCCCCTTTGTTACAGCGCCCCAGAGCATCCCAGCTAGTGGAGATGCCCACCTCTCCGGCCAATGTCCCCACTTTTGGCGGCAAGGCTGGAGGAGATAATTAGGAAAACAAGGAGTCACCCATCAGTCAGGACAGCCCTTAAGGTGTCCTGAGCTGAGGTGACCCCTGCCTTTAGAAATCCTCCATCTTGATTTTGGAGGATTCCCACAATAGTAATAGGGATGTGCCCCCCCCTCCCCTCAGGGAGGAGGCACAAGGAGGGTGTAGCCACCCTCAAGGACAGTAGCCATTGGCTGCTGCCCTCCCAGACCTAAACACACCCCTAAATTTAGTATTTAGGAGCACCCAAGAACCCAGGAAATCAGATTCCTGCAACCTGAACTAGAGAAGAAGGACTGCTGACCTACAAGCCTGCAGAGATGACAGAAGACAACAACTGCTTTGGCCCCAGCCCTACCGGCCTGTCTCCTGACTCGAAAACTTGCAATCAGCGACGCATCCAACAGGGACCAGTGACCTCTGAAGCCTCAGAGGACTGACCTGAATCCCAGGACCAAGAAACTCCAGTGAGCAGTAGCACTGCTCAACAACCTGCAACAAACTTGTAACTTTTCTACAACTTTAAAGACCTCACTCTTCCCGCCGGAAGCGTGAGACTTTACACTCTGCACCCGACGCCCCCCGCTCGAGATCCAGAGAACTAACACCACAAGGAGGACTCCCCGGTGACTGCGACCCCGTGAGTAGCCCGAGACGACCCCCCTGGACCACCACAGCGACGCCTGCAGAGAGAATCCAGAGGCTCCCCCTGACTCGACTGCCTGTAACAAGGGACCCGACACCTGGACCAAGCACTGCACCCACAGCCCCCAGGACCAGAAGGAACTGAACTTCAGTGCAGGAGTGATCCCCAGGTGACCCTCTGCCTAGCCCAGGTGGTGGCTGGCCCGAGAAGCCCCCCTTGCCCTGCCTGCACCTCTAGAGTGACCCCCGGGTCCCTCCATTGAAACCAATACAAAACCCAACGCCTGCTTTGCACACTGCACCCGGCCGCCCCTGTGCCGCTGAGGGTGTGTTTTGTGTGCCTACATGTGTCCCCCCAGTGCTCTACAAAAAGCCCCTGGTCTGCCCCCGAGGATGCGGGTACTTACCTGCTGGCAGACTGGAACCAGAGCACCCCTGTTATCCATAGGCGCCTATGTGTTTTGGGCACCTCTTTGACCTCTGCACCTGACCGGCCCTGAGCTGCTGGTGTGGTAACTTTGGGGTTGCCTTGAACCCCCAACGGTAGGCTGCCTGTGCCCAGGAACTGAGATTTGTAAGTGTCATACCTACCTCACAATCTAACCAATACTTACCTCCCCAAGGAACTGTTGATTTTTGCACTGTCTACTTTTAAAATAGCTTATTGCCATTTTAACAAGAACTGTATATGTAATTGCTCTGATTCAAAGTTCCTAACTTACCTGTGTGGAGTACCTTGCATTTTATGTATTTACTTCAAATCTTGAACTTGTGGTTCTAAAAATAAATTAAGAAAATATATTTTTCTATATAAAAACTATTGGCCAGGAGTAAAGTCTTTGAGTGTGTGTTCCCCATTTATTGCCTGTGTGTGTACAACAAATGCTTAACACTACCCTCTGATAAGCCTGCTGCTCGACCACACTACCACAAAATAGAGCATTAGTATTATCTAATTTTGCCACTATCTTACCTCTAAGGGTAACCCTTGGACTCTGTGCACACTATCTCTTACTTTGAGATAGTATATACAGAGCCAACTTTCTACACTCACCCACCTCAAGAACCCCCCATTGCTCCCCTGCCCAATTCCCTTTGCTCCCCAAATACAATGAAAATAAATAAATATAATAATAAAGACAAACAATAGAAACCAAACAAAATAACGACTGTATCATATGGTATGCGCACATGCATGGTGGCGCAAGTCTCTGCCTTTGCTCTAGGCATCCTTAGCATCATGGCGCCCATACACAAATGTGGGTGTACACCACACCATGTTACTTGCTCTTTTTTAATTTGTGCCAATGCTGAAAATGTTATACAAAAAGCATTTATTTTTGCTGATGCTTACTTGCTTACTTATTTATTTTTGGTGAATTTTGCGCACATCTTCATGTTTTCATTCAGTTACACTTGGTTGTCACACTATTCAAATCCTATTAGATTACAATGTGGTTCCCAAATGTTGATGCAGGACAAAAACAATTACTTAAGAAAAGTATATTTTGCAAATTGACTTCAAACTACTACCTGCAGATACCTTCTTATTTTCTGTCTTTAGTATATTAATGAGAGCACTCAAGGTAAGTCCCACAATCTTGTAAATTGGGTATATGCCCGAATGACATAGTTCAGGCATACGAAAAATTCCAAGTAACTAAAAACACAAACAGACTAAACAGTAAACCTACAAATAGATGTCGTAGCAACTGTTGAATGGCTCTTCTTGTTATGGCTGTCCCTAACACCATGAACACTCAACTGGCTTTTCTAAGATTTCTTAAATTGAAGAGACCGGCTAACAATATAAAAGTTGAGTTTGGAAAAGCGCCCCCCCCCAATATGGGGGGAGCGCAGCCCCTTAGAGCTCGGGGCCGCCGTGGGCTGGACCCTCCTCACTAGTTGTGCGTCAGGCTGGCCAGGTACTTCCGCCCCACGCCTCGCGAGGTGTGGGTGCGGAAGTAGTTTAGAATGGTGTACGTTGCGGCTGTGATCGTAGGACCGGTCGGAACCGCAGTGCGCCAGTGGGGGGATACATAAGCGCCCCCCCCCAGAAAGGCTTGCCCCTCTTTGTAGCGCAGCGGTGGGATCGTCGTTGTTTATGCTTGTTTCTGCGCCCCGCTTTCAGATTCACGATTAACGTTTTCTCAGGGCCAACGCCCTTTGTTATAGGAGCGCGATTCAGGCAAATAGTTCAAGGGCAGCGTTTATGCTTGTTTCCGCGCCCCGCTTTTAGATTCACGATTAATGTAAGCAAAAATAAGTGGTTAACGCGGGTTCAGTGCCGCCACTGGGCCTTCTTGAATTTGCAAACTTAATGCCAACATTTTACTCGTTTTTACCAAACAAGGGAGCCATGTACAGTGTAGAATTGTGTTAACATGTTGTAGTACTTACAGTGTAACGGCATTCAAGGGTCCTACATTTTAAGGTGTCATATTGCATATATAAGTGGTTAACACTGGTACAGTGCCTCCACTGGGCCTTTTGAATTTGCAAAGTTAATGCCAAGTGGTTGTTCAATGTTTTAATTTACTACAGTGCCCCCCTGGGTTGTTTAAACTTGCAAGGTGAATGCCAAGTTGTTTTTTAATGTTTTAGTCTGTTACAGTGTGCTTGGGATTCCTGCAGCCACACTGTTAACAGCTGGAGAAAGTTTTATTGTTTAGTTGAGTCTGTCGCAGTGGGCACCAAGCCCCCCACTTTTTACAGCACGTGAATAAAAAAATAAAAAAATTCAGGTTCACCAAGTATCTTTAAATCATGGCATCTAACCGCGTGGGAGCCAGTAAGAGGAAGGGGAGATCCCTGAATTGTCACAGCTTCTCAAACTGGTACTGGCAAAGCTAGGTAGTGGGGATTCGGACAGCGGGGACGCAACATCTGAGATTGAGGATAACATTGAAGGAAATAGTCGCCCACGGAGGTCAAATGTAGCCCCCCGCTCAGCATTCCCCCGTAAAACGGAGAAATAAAAGGAAGGTGGCAAGCGCGCAGCTACCATTGCCTTCCCCGCCAGCGATTACACCCCCTGAGCAACCCGCTCTTCCTGTCGCTTTATTGACACCCGTGATTATGACTTGCGAGCCTCCCTCAAGAGGGGAGAATACTGTCACTGCTCACCCTGATGGGGTGGTAGCTATATTTGCTGACATCCAGAAATCTTTGGCACAGGCGGCAGTGTTAGCAGCTCCTCCCCCAGTGGTGCAAGCACAGGCATGCCCAACCCCGCAGGTAACCACGCAGGATCGGACCACGCAAGCTTTGTTGGCAGTGTCTCAGTTATTAGCTAACATTAATACCTCAACAACTCCCCCCCTCCTATAACTCCTTGGACCGTAAATGATTCTCTGCAAAAATCAGAGTCAGAGCTGAAACGCCAGGTGGAGGCATTGGCAGTGGCGCACAGTGTTCCCACATCTCAAGCGGCAGCTGGGGTCCCGGGTGTCATGCCGGCACCAGGTACTCTACCTTCGGCTAGTCCCGTGGAAAACAGTAAGGATATGGTAACGAGCACCGATTCATCAAAAAGTAGTGCGGAAGGGGCAGGGCTAGACACGCTATTGTCAAGACCAGGTAAGCTCGCTGCTCATGTTGGTCCTGAGGTAAAAGAAAAAAATTGGAAGGGGGAATTTGTGGACATTTTTACTCTGATCAGGGCAAAAAGAAGGGAAGTGGAAACCAAGGATAAGGAAGTGAAGGCATCGTCATCTAGTGACAAGAAACCCAAGGTGGAAGAAAGTATTACCAACTGGTTGTTTGGTTTCTATGTATTTATGTCTGTCATTTTTTAAAATAAACCAGAATTGGGTATCTCTATGATTTGTTATGCAAACAAAATACTAAGGGTGCACCACATGTATGGAGGGAACTCCTGTTTGGAGAATGACAGGGATTTCAGGTGGGCAAAAGTGGAGGACCCAACAATAGGGTGGGATCAGACGGAAGTGAACGTTTGGCTGGAATGCGTGAATAGCAAATTACCCGGGAAGCAGCCCTTTCGTTCGCAATACTCTAGTGATAAAAAAGGGTCATGTTGGGCATTTAATAGGAAAATATGCTCGCGCCCTCCCGGGTCATGCAAATTCAGGTATACCTGCGCCTTTTACAGACATCCCTCCCACCCGGAGTTTAAGTGCCTTAAGAAAACCAGGGAAAAAGGCAAGGAAGGGAGTAAGCCTGGTCATTAAATTAACTTTGCCTTCCCCATAAATATTGATGCTTTAATCCCTTGGTTGCAAGATTATCCAGTGAAAGAGTCGGCTGAGTTACTAGTTAAGGGTTTCTCTCAGGGCTTTAGGATACCCGCCGGCAGAGTCCCCCCTATAGAGCATTGCAAGAACCTTGTGTCTGCCTTAAGGAACCCAGGAGTGGTGGCTGCAAAGATTGTCAAAGAGCAGGCTCTGGGTAGATTAGCAGGCCCTTTTCCTTTTCCCCCAAAGGCAGATTTTGTTTGTTCCCCTTTGGGAGTGGTTCCCAAAAAAGAGCCAGGCCAGTTCAGGTTAAATAATAATTTGTCTGCTCCTCGGGGTTCATCTGTGAATGAGGCTATCGACCCTCAACTGTGTTCAGTCCGCTATGCTACTGTTAACCAGGCCTTGGCGAAATTGAGGGCTTTGGGGCACGGTGCTTTGTTGGCAAAAACAGACATTGAATCAGCTTTCAGGCTTCTCCCAGTCCACCCTGATGACTATCATTTACTAGGATTCCAATTTGAAGGGGATTACTTCTATGATAAGTGCATGCCCATGGGTTGTAGTGTGTCCTGCAGCTATTCTGAACAGTTCAGCTCCGCACTGCAGTGGATTTTTACCAGACGTACCGGTCACAAAGATATGAAACATTACTTGGATGATTTTTTGGTACTAGGCCCCCGCGCACGGCGAGGTGCTTGTGGGCCCTTCAAGCCTTGACTGCTATGTTCAGGGAGTTTGGGGTCCCTCTGGCCCCAGACAAGACAGTAGGCCCTTCTACTTGCATTACCTTCTTGGGGATTGAGATTGATTCGGTGGCCGGGGAGTGCCGCTTACCGGCAGACAAGTTACATGTATTTAAAAAGTCCATTAGGTTTTTGTTGGCACAGAGTAAGGTCACCCTGCAGCAGTTGCAGGTCCTGGTGGGACAGCTGAATTTCACTCTGAGGATTATTCCCATGGCTTGCCCTTTCTTCAGGCCCATTGCTAGGTCTGTGGCTGGTTTGACAGAGAAACACCACCACACTAGACTGTCACCGGAAGTTATGGATGACTTGAGGGTTTGGGATGTATTCCTACTGGATTTTAACAGAGCAGTCATTTGGCCTTACCCTCCGGTCCCCAGCCCCAATCTTGGTTTATTCACAGATGCAGCAGGCAGTGTAGGCTTTGGTGCCGTCCTGGGCCCTTCATGGTGCAGAGCAGACTGGCCTGCAGATTGGGTCACCTTAGGAGTTACTAAGAATATAGCTTTCCTAGAGGTGTTCCCCATTATTGTCGCCGTCACCATCTGGGATGAAAAATTCAAGGACAGATCAGTGGTTTTCTGGTCTGACAACATGGCTGTGGTTGAGGCGATCAATAGGCAGAAGGCTACTTGTAGATTGGTACTCTGCCTTCTTAAGCACTTGGTGCTGACTTGCTTGAAGTTAAATATTATCTTTTGTGCGAAGCATGTGCCGGGGGTTCATAACAATGCTGATGACGCTCTATCTCAATCATTAATGCAGTATTTCCTGAGGTTCCACCCCCAGGCAGCGGAGAAGATGACGGAGTTCCCAGCATCTATGTGGAAGATTGGTGTCCCTCTCTCCCAGCCCTAGTGGCATCATCGTTAGCCACCCGTATGAGGGGGGCATATGAGAGGGCTTTCCAACAATACAGACATTACTCAAAGTCTTAGCACATTTCAGATTGGTTTTCTGCAGAAGCTATCTGTGCCTTTTTACAGCATTTGAGAGACAGTGGTAGACCAGTTTCCTGCGCAAAAGCTAACCTGGCCACCATTCGTTTTTGTTCGCGAAACTCCGGAATCAAGAGGCCCAGTTAAACACCTTTGTTATTAGGCAGGCGGTGGTTGGGTGGGCTAGAGTAGAGGGCCCTAAGTCAGATGCCCCATAACAGCATCCTTACTGGAGAAGCTCTTGAATTCAATCTCCTCAGTGGTGTCCTCGCCTTTTAAGACTACATTATTCGCAGCAGCTTTCTCGGTGGCCTTTTATGGCACTTTTCGCATTAGTGAGTTAATAGGCGCTTCCAAGAGTGACCACTCAGGCGGTCTTCAGCGAGCTGATGTGCGTCTCAGTACAGAGTTAGTAATAATACAGCTGCGTAACTCAAAAACGGATCAGCTCAGAAGGGGTACCCACATTAGACTCTGCGCGGCTCAGGGTTCTCCTTTATGCCCAGTGGGTCATTTAAGAAATTACTTGGCGGGTCTTCCGCGCTTTTTCTTCATGCGAATGGGGAATGCCTATTGCACTACCAATTCTCTGAGGTGTTAAAAGTTACTCTGAGGGCAGCAGGGATGGACCCGCTGGGTTATTCGCCCAATTCATTCAAGATCGGTGCAGCTACGTTAGCAGCCGGTGCTGGGTTGTCAGTGTCGGATGTGAAATCCATTGGGAGATGGTCATCGAATTGTTATAAACATTACATCAGACCTGAATTGGTATGATCAGTGCTCCTCCACGACATACGCAATTTGTAGGAAGTTGGCTCTGTATGTACTATTTCAAAGTAAGAAATAGCATGCACAGAGTCCAAGGGTTCCCCTTAGAGGTAAGATAGTGGCAAAAAGAGATAATTCTAATGCTCTATTTTGTGGTAGTGTGGTCGAGCAGTAGGCTTATCAGAGGGTAGTGTTAAGCATTTGTTGTACACACACAGGCAATAAATGAGGAACACACACTCAAAGACAATTCCAGGCCAATAGGTTTTTTATATAGAAAAATATATTTTCTTAGTTTATTTTAGGAACCACAGGTTCAAGATTTACAAACAATACCTTAAATGAAAGGTACTTCACTTAGGAACTTTGAATTAGCAAAATAGCATATACAGTTTTCACACAAATGGCAATAAGCTATTTTAAAACTGGACACAGTGCAATTTTCAACAGTTACTGGGGGAGGTAAGTGTTTGTTAGTTTTGCAGGTAAGTAAACCACCTACAGGGTTCAAAGTTGGGTCCAAGGTAGCCCACCGTTGGGGGTTCAGGGCAACACCAAAGTTACCACACCAGCAGCTCAGGGCCGGTCAGGTGCAGAGGTCAAAATGGTGCCCAAAACGCATAGGCTTCAATGGAAATAGGGGTGCCCTGGTTCCAGTCTGCCAGCAGGTAAGTACCCGCGACTTCGGAGGGCAGACCAGGGGGGTTTTGTAGGGCACCGGGGGTGGACACAAGTCAGCACAGAAAGTAAAGTACACCCTCAGCGGCACGGGGGCGGCCGGGTGCAGAGTGCAAACAGGCGTCGGGTTAGGAATAGATTTCAATGGGAGACCCAGGGGTCTCTTCCGCGAAGCAGGCAGGCAAGGGGGGGGGCTCCTCGGGGTAGCCACCACCTGGGCAAGGGGAAGGGCCACCTGAGGGTCGCTTCTGCGCTGGAGGTCGGATCCTTCAGGTCCTGGGGGCTGCGGGTGCAGTGTCTTTACCAGGCGTAGGGTTCTTGGAAGCAGGCAGTCGCGGTCAGGGGGAGCCTCTGGATTCCCTCTGCAGGCGTCGCTGAGGGGGGTCGGGGGGGTCAACTCTGGCTACTCACAGGGTCCCAGTCGCTGGGGAGTCCTCCCTGTAGTGTTGGTTCTCTGCAGGTCGAGCCGGGGCCGTTGGGTGCAGAGTGGAAAGTTTCACGCTTCCGGCGGGAAACGTGTGGTCTTTAAAAGTTGCTTCTTTGTTGCAAAGTTGCAGTTTCTTTGGAACAGGGCCGCTGTCCTCTGGAGTTCTTGGTCCTTTTAGATGCAGGGTAGTCGTCTGAGGCTTCAGAGGGTGCTGGACCCTGGGGGATGCGTCGCTGTTGCAGTTTTTCTCGAAGTGGGGAGACAGGCCGGTAGGGCTGGGGCCAAAGCTTCAGGTCAGCAGTCCTTCTTCGTCTTCAGGTTGCAGGAATCTGTCTTGCTAGGTTCTGGGAGCCCCTAAATACTCAATTTAGGGGTGTGTTTAGGTCTGGGGGGTTAGTAGCCAATGGCTACTAGCCCTGAGGGTGGCTACATCCTCTTTGTGCCTCCTCCCTGAGGGGAGGGGGGGCACATCCCTAATCCTATTGGGGGAATCCTCCATCTGCAAGATGGTGGATTTCTAAAAGTCAGAGTCACCTCAGCTCAGGACACCGTAGGGCCTGTCCTGACTGGCCAGTGACTCCTCCTTGTTTTTCTCATTATCTCCTCCGGGCTTGCCGCCAAAAGTGGGGCCGTGGCCGGAGGGGGCGGGCAACTCCACTAGCTGGAGTGCCCTGGGGTGCTGTAACAAAGGGGGTGAGCCTTTGAGGCTCACCGCCAGGTGTTACAGTTCCTGCAGGGGGAGGTGAGAAGCACCTCCACCCAGTACAGGCTTTGTTACTAGCCACAGAGTGACAAAGGCACTCTCCCCATGTGGCCAGCAACATGTCTGGTGTGTGGCAGGCTGCTAAAACTAGTCAGCCCACACTGGAATTCGGGTATGGTTTCAGGGGGCATCTCTAAGATGCCCTCTGGGGTGTATTTCACAATAAAATGTACACTTGCATCAGTGTGCATTTATTGTGCTGAGAAGTTTGATACCAAACTTCCCAGTTTTCAGTGTAGGCATTATGGTGCTGTGGAGTTCATGCATGACAGACTCCCAGACCATATACTCTTATGTCTACCCTGCACTTACAATGTCTAAGGTTTTGCTTAGACACTGTAGGGGCATAGTGCTCATGCACTTATGCCCTCACCTATGGTATAGTGCACCCTGCCTTAGGGCTGTAAGGTCTACTAGAGGGGTGACTTATCTATGCCATAGGCAGTGTGAGGTTGGCATGGCACCCTGAGGGGAGTGCCATGTCGACTTAGTCATTTTCTCCCCACCAGCACACACAAGCTGGCAAGCAGTGTGTCTGTGCTGAGTGATGGGTCCCCAGGGTGGCATAAGACATGCTGCAACCCTTAGAGACCTTCCCTGGCATCAGGGCCCTTGGTACCCGAGGTACCAGTTACAAGGGACTTACCTGGATGCCAGGGTGTGCCAATTGTGGAAACAAAGGTACAGGTTAGGGAAAGAACACTGGTGCTGGGGCCTGGTTAGCAGGCCTCAGCACACTTTCAAATCATAAGTTGGCATCAGCAAAGGCAAAAAGTCAGGGGGTAACCATGCCAAGGAGGCATTTCCTTACACAATTTAAGTGTTGATTTCTCACCCAATTTTCTTTCATTACAGTTCGATGGCGCCACATGTGGTTTGGGTCTTGGGGCATTCGTTTGTCCGGCGGGTGGCCTACAAGTTGCTTCAGCTCCAAAAGCCTAATCCGGCAGCAGGCCAAGACGTGGCCTTTCGATGGTGTGGGGTTGGCGGAATAAGAATCACACAGCTTCAACAACTTGTCGCATTGGCTAGAGGATACAAGGGACTCCAGTTCCCGGATCTCATTCACCTTGGTGGCAATGACTTGGTACGCATGGGCCGGAAGGCACTTAGGGAAACAATCTTTTTGGAAATCACCAAGTTGTCTAAACAATTTCCGATTGCGGCCATCGCCTGGTCTCACATGGTGTCTCGCTGCAATTGGGGCCCAGGCATCAAATCAAGAACAATCAACGTGTCAGTTCGGAGGCTCAACGCAGAGATGGCTAAACTATGCCCGGGTCCCGGACGATTATGGAACATTCCACATAAACTTTTGAAGTGTCCTGTTATGTTCCATAAGGATATGGTGCACTTGTCAGATGCGGGGACAGACCAGTTTATGTCTGATATGTGGTTCTTCTCTCGCAGCTTGTTTGTGGGTGGGGAGGGCGAAGGACCTTTAGGGCCCTGTTCGCCCTCATGGCGGGAGAGGAAGTACTAAAGCAAGGAGGAGTGATGGTGAGCTGTGGGAAGCCAGTGATGGTCAAATGGACAATCCTGTAGTCCGTCCAGGGGAGCTCCGGTGTGTGGCTGAACTGGAACATGTCTCTGGACGTGATAATGGGGTTGAGGATTTGTCTGGGGATGTATGTGGGGTTGGTGATGATCTGACTGAGGCCAAGGTTACTCATTGAGTCTAGTAGAGTAGTTACGTTGGTGTCAGAGGGGTCTTCGAGGTAGAAGTTTAGGTCTCTGAGGAAGAGGTAGTATTTATACTTCAAGTGAAGGGGGCAATGAATTTGGAGACAGAGTTGCAGAAGGGGGAAGCAGGGTCCTTGGGGCCTGTAGGTGAGGGTACTTCTGATAGTGGTCTTGGCGTTTGCTTGGAGGTGGAAGTTGAGGTGTTCCATGTCAGGTGATTGGGGAGGTCGACAGAGGTGGTGAGTCTGATGGTGTCCTTGTGGATAATGGCGATTCCTCCTTTGGGTCTGTTGAGGCGGTCTCTGTGTGTAGATTTGTAACTGGGTGGAGTGAGGTGGCGATGTTGGGAGCAGAGGAGTTCCTGAGCCAAGTCTCTGTGAGGAAGACTACGTCCGGGGAGGTGGTTGTGATGGTGGCCTAGAGTTTGATTGTGTGCTTGGCCAGAAAGGGGATGTTGGGTAGCAGGCATTGAAGTCTTGGTGGTAGTCAGTGGCCTTTGTGGAGGCCTGTGGTTCAGAGGGATCGCAGGTGAAGTGGCAGTGGAGGCAGCCAAATGCCCCATCAGTGTTCTTCATGAGTGGGAGCAGCGGAGGGCATTTCGCCGTCCGGGGTCCAATCCTCAAAAAGCAGAGCTGGAGTAGCAGTGGACAGTCGGGGCCAGGGGTGCTGGTGCTGGAACGTGTTTGGGTCACGCCTGCTGCGTGTGCACACTGTGTGACAGTGCTGCGGCCAGCATTAAATAGCCTGGTCGGGTGGGTGGGGCAGAGGGCAGCTCAGGGCAGGATGTTGTAGTCTGGGACACAATGGCGTCAGCCAGTTGCATAGCAACTGTTTGCGCTGTTCAGCAAGTCAGGATTGGCATCAGGCAGGTTATGTCAGGCTGCAACAGGGAGTCTATGGAAAGAGGCTTGTGTTGCTGCTGGTCAAGCGGGAGAGCAGAGAAACAGGCTCACCAATGCAGTGCTGCAGCTGGCATTAAGTAGTCTTGTGGGGTGGGCAGGGCAGAGTGTGGCTCAGGGCAGGGCCTGCAATGCACTAGTGTCATAGTCTGGGGCAAGATGGCGTCAGCCGGTTGCCTAGCAACTGTTCAAGCTATTCAGCAAGTCAGGAGAGGTGTCTGGAAGGTGGTGTCAGGTGGAAACAGGGAGTCTCTGGAGAGAGGCTCATGTTGCTGCTAGTCATGCTGGAGAGTGGGGAAACAGGCTCACTGATGCCACGCTGCAGCTGGCATTAAGTAGCCTGGTGGGATGGGCGGGATGGAGGGCAGCTCAAGGCGGGGCCTGTGACGCATTAGCATCATAGTCTGGGGCAAGATGGTGTTGGCCAGTTGCATAGCAACTGTTTGCACTGAGTGGGGAAACAGGCTGTAATGTAATGCTGTGATTAGAGACGATATGCAGAAAATAGGAATAGAAGTGTGCTAATTAATGGTGTGCAAAGTTGAGTAGTGTTTTGCTCATGAAATAAGTGTTATTGCAACAAAAACTTTAAAATCATGTGAAGTACCTATACTTCAGCATAAAGGAACTTCTGCCGGAAAATCAGAAACATGACTTTTAGATGTGTTGGGTCACTTGCAAGTTGCAGCATTACCTAGAGGACTTAGAATGAGGATTTTTGACTGTGACCAGAGACACAGCTCCAGCACTGATTAGAGAACTTAGAATGGTGGAGCTACTGACGGGACCAGAGAAGCAGCTAGCAGCACTGCCTAAACGGCTAAGGATGAGGAATTACAACTGTGACCAAAGACACAGCTGCAGAACTACCTAGATGACTTAGAATGGGGAGTTACTGGCGGGGCCAGAGAAGCAGCTAGCAGCACTCTCTAGAGGACCTAGAATGAGGAATTACCACTGGGAATTGAGAATCAGCTAGCAGCACTGCCTAGAGGACTTAGAATGAGGAATTACCACTGGGACCAGAGAAGCAGCTAGCAGCACTACCTAGAGGACTTAGAATGAGGAATTACTGACAGGACCAGAGAAGCAGCTAGCAGCACTTCCTAGAGTACTTAGAATGAGGAATTTCCGACAGGATCAGAGAAGGAGTTCGTAGCATCGTCTAGAGCAGTGTTGTCCGACCTTTTTATCGCCGCGGACCGGTAAATGTTTGATAATTTTTCCGTGGCCCGCTTGTCCCATTGTGTGACAAGCGGGCCACGGAAAAATTATCAAACATTTACCGCCCGCCACAGTGGGGCGGGCCGGTGCCGATTGATCCACGGACCGGCACCGGTCCGTGGCCCGGGGGTTGGGGAACACTGATCTAGAGGACTTAGAATGAGGAATTACTGATAGGACCAGAGAAGCAGCTGCAGCACTGTCTAGAGGATGTAGGTACTTAGGGCCAATTATGAGTTTGGTGGTCCCAACGCGACACTTTCTAAAGGACTAAGAATGAGAAATTACCACTGGCCCCAGAGAAGCAGCTGCAGCACTGTCTAGAGGATGTAGGGACTAAGGGCTGAATATGAGTTTGGTGGTCCCAACGCTGGACTGCCAAACTCATGGGAGGATGTCACCTATTACAAAATGTCCGCCAGTCTGACCTGGCTGACTGTCAGAAACCTTGAAATAGAGCGTTCCTTCCGGTCAGACCAGAAGTAACAGTGCCACAAGATAGCACTCGGCTCCCTTAAAGGAGCCCAATGCAATCTCGTAGCACAGAGGGGGCCGACCAGCACCCTGGGAATGTGCACTGTCTGCAAAGTCTGATTGTTTTGCGTGAAAGGTATGAGGAGTAAAAGAAGAAGGGTCTTAACCCCAAATGTATGCATAATTAGTGGCACTAGAGAGACTAGTGCTTCTTGACAGTTGTCATCCAACCCATTCTCTAAGCCCACATGCAACCTTCCTAAGTTGAAATGGCCTGACCCAAATGCTGCATCACTGGCACTTTCCAGACCCAACTTTGCCCACTCAATGCTTCCTGGCAGCACTCCACCACTATCACCCAACACCTTTTTCTCTACCATCATCTCCCACACCTTTTTCTGGTGACTGAGGAAGGGTAGCATCGTGGCACCCTTGCTTTCCTGCTACAGGATACCCCACAGATATCCAGGAGAAGGAAATCATATGGAAGATGAGGATGACATTGAGTTTTCAACTTCGCCTTTGCGAACCAGGTAAAGTTTGGAAACTTCAACTGCCTTTTCAATGGGGGTGGAATTGTTCAGCTTTGCCTGCTACCGCAGGTATAGTAAATTCTTCATGATTTCCTAGATTTAGGACCATTTCTACATGTCTATCTCACCCTGACATGCTATAACAGTTTGTCTATATGAACTTGCACCATTTGACTTTAAGGGGCTTATTATGGGCTGGCAGTCCTAGGACATTACGGGCCGTATTTATACTTTTTGGCGCACAACTGCGCCAACGCAGTTGTGCGTCAAAAAATTTAATGCCAGCTAACGCCATGCCAAAGCGCCATGCGGGCGCCTTATTTATGGAATGACGTTAGCCGGCGGAGCTGCCTGGTGTGCGTAAAAAAAAATGACTTACACCAGGCAGCGCCGGCGTAGAGGAAAATGGAGCTTGGGCGTCACAAAATGGGGCAAGTCAGGCTGAGGCAAAATTTTCGCCTCAACCCGATTAGCGCAATTTTTTTTGACTCCCAACCCCCATTGAAATGACTCCTGTCTTAGCAAAGACAGGAGTCATGCCCCCTTGCCCAATGGCCATGCCCAGGGGACTTATGTCCCCTGGGCATGGTCATTGGGCATAGTGGCATGTAGGGGGGCACAAATCAGGCCCCCCTATGCCACCCAAAAAAAAAAAGAAAATACTTACCTGAACTTACCTTTCTTTCCCTGGGATGGGTCCCTTCATCCTTGGGAGTCCTCCTGGGGTGGGCAAGGGTGGCAGGGGGTGTCCCTGGGGGCATGGGAGGGCACCTCTGGGCTCCTTCCGAGCCCACAGGTCCCTTAACGCCTGCCCTGACCAGGCGTTAAAAAATGACGCTAAAGCGGCTGGACGTAATTTTTTTTTACCCGCCCACTCCCGGGCGTCATTTTTGCCCGGGAGTGTAAATATGGTGCACATGCCTCGGAGTCATTTTTTAGAAGGGAACGCCTACCTTGCATATCATTAACGCAAGGAAGGTGTCCACGCAAAAAATGACGCAAACTCCAAGATCTTTGGCGCTAGACGGGTCTAACACCAAAGTATAAATATGGAGTTAGTTTTGCGTCGGATTTGCGTAAATAAAAACGACGCAAATCCGGCACAAACAGAGTATAAATATGCCCCTACATGTTTGGCAGTGTGGCTGATCACAACCCCTCTTTCCGCCAGCCTTTTCATGGCAGGAACCCCGTCATGAAAAGGCTGGCAGAAAGCCAGTGACCAGGGCACAGGGCAGCTCCTTCACTGCCCAGGGCATGGGCAATGCAGGGTCCCCCCCTGCCCAGCACTGTCAGATTTTGTACTGTCTGCACTGTAGACAGTGCACATTCCGAGGATGCTGGTGTGTTAGGATATTATCCTTGGCCGGTTTCTGCCGGTTAGCCTGGCGGGAACATTGTAATACGCTCGGGCAGAACATCACCGCCATGGCAGTGGTATCCTCCCCGTGAGTGTGATGGTCCCATGTTGGGACCGCCAAACTCATAATGAGGCCCTAAGAGTTCTTAGTCCCTCATCATGAGTGGCCTCTTATTATTGATTTTGATAGAAACAGGAAATTCTGTCAAATCACTATAACAAGCCATTAGCTAATACTGCACGTGGTAGTAATCCATAATTTTCTGAAGCCAGATCCTCAGGTCAATCCTGGAGCAACTTGTCCTATGGAAAAGTCTGGGATTACAGGATAAAATGCAGAAATCGGTGCAATCCATGCAGGGAATTATATGAAATCCCTTGCTAATCTTGCAGTGCAGAATTACTGATATCCCAATTCTGATAATGCTGGATTTTGCAATACGTCTTGGCAGATGCTGAGTGCTTTGTGATGTCAGCGTAAGATGCAACTTCTCAAGGTATTTTTACTAGCATAGACTAGCATACTGTATTATAGAGCTTATGTTTATTTTTAATTTTCCTCAATTCTTATAATAACATGTTGCTGTTATATGACCGTAAAAGATTAACTAATTTTGTGATACTTTTTTGGTATTTTAATGTATGCACTTTACCATGTGTTTGTTAGACTGGACCTGAAATAGTCAATAAATCCCATCCCTGCCCCTAATGTATGCACTTTCCTCATGTTTTATTATTTTGGGTGGGTACTGTTATTTTAAAAAGGTGTGCTAATTACTTTTGTATGTGTGATAATTTAAATTTGTGGTGTTTAACATTGTTTTTTATTTGTTTTAATTTTTTTAACTTAACAATTAATAATGTATTTGCCCTGATCTGAGGTTTATTGAGAGATTTGGTAGGCAGCCTTTTAGTTAAAATATAAATTCATTTGTATCCATTGATTAATTTATGATAATTTGTACATGTTTTTAATTTAAAATTTGTAATTTTTAAAGTCATTGAATTATGTAATTATGTATTTGATTTTAAAAAAGTTATATAATGAGTCAGCTTTATTTGTGGGTATGAGAGGGTAGAGGTTTTTTTAAAGATACTAAGTTATAATTAAATAAAAAGTAAAATATGTTAAATTTCAGTTTTCATTTTTTCATTGTAAAATATATTTTCTTTACATAACAGATTTCAATACTTTTCTTTTAGATTTCTGTATTTTTGGGATGTGGGGTTGCAATTCTTATGTATTTGTAATTTAAAAAAAAATATTTGATTGTTTTCATTTACATTTGAAAATATTTAGTTGAAATGTATTTTTATTGTTTCTAATTTCTGAAATAACACCTGCTTGGCAGTAATATTATTTTTGGAATACTGAATCTGCCCCATCTCCCAAAATATATGCACTTTCCACAATGCCAATTGGGCTATAGTTAGAATAGTAAATGTGACCCCACCTCAATGCATTAATTGTCTTCATTATTTGTTAGACTGGAATCAGAATGGTAGATCTAACCCCTCCCCCAATGTATGCACTTCCCCTAATGTTTTATAGACAGGAATTAGGATAGTACATCTCCCCCATCTAGCTCCTCTCTACAATGCATGCACGTTCCCCAACATTTGTTGGACTGAAGTTAGAACAGTAAATCCGACCCTGCCAAATGTATGCACTTTCATACTGATTTGTTAGATTGGAGATATAATTATAAATCTGCCTACTTCAATGTATGCACTTTATTTTTGTAAGGTTGCAGTCAAAATAGTAAATGTGATACTCTTCAACTATATATGTACTTTCCCCAGTATGTGTAAGGTTGTAATTACAATAGTGCATTTAAGGCACTTTTTATTTATTTTTATTGGTTTTGTATTGGAGTTAGGTTATTACATGCCAATCCATTCCAGATTAGTTTTTAAAGCAGTTTTGAGCATATTTAATTAAAAGTGTATACTTTGAAAATTATTTGATGTAATTTAATTATTTTATAAATGACATTGCCTCAAAAACTATTTATAATATTTTATTAGATTTAAAATATTTTTGGGATATTTTTAAATTGTTAATTATATATCTTCACATTGTGTTTTGTTATTTAAAATAATCGCAATATATTTTACAAAGACTATTTTCTGTAACACATTTATTGTAATGTATAAATTAGTTTATTTGTTATTGATTGATAAAATTACTTTAGCGTACATATTTAACATGTTTTAGATGTATTATGCTGGTTAATATTTTATTTTTATGTTAACATTTTCAAAATATTAATAAATAATGTCTCTTTGATTTTAAATTACAATTAAATACAAATAAGTACCAATATCATGTTGATATTTTGGGCCACAATATTTTGGTAGTTGATATGTTTGCACTGTACATTATTTGTATGTAAGTAAGTAAGTATGTAAATGATATTATTGTACCACAATATTTTTGTGACTGATTTATGTCACAAAACATTAGTTGGTAGTCTCAGAGCTATTTGGTTAAAAAAGAATATATATAAAAGAGAAAATTAATAATAGTCTAGGACACAGGGGAGCTTGTTGCTTACATGCACAAGGTGGAGTTTGCTGGGAAAAGCCTGCAGCAGCAAAATAAAGTGGTCCTTGGTGTAAGACTGGTACATTAGTAGGATATAATTTCAGGTGGATTTTTGTGAACTACAGTGTGGGACTGGAATTTGTGTAAACCTGATGGAAGAGGAGGGATTTTAGAACCCATCTGAAATAGGTTCTTAGGCCTCTTGGTTTGCGTATACCTTTAGGGCCATATTTATACTTTTTGACGCAAAATTGCGCTAACGCAATTTTGCGTAAAAAAAATTTGCGCCGTCTAACGCCATTTGGATGCGCCATGCGGGCGTCAAATTTATACTTTGACGTACGGCGGCGCAACCAACAGGTGGGAGTCATTATTTCGTGACGCAGACAGCGTCGGTCTGTCGTAAAGGAAACCAACGTAAATGCGACGCACATCACTGTGGGTCGATTTACGACAGCGCAATCGTGAAAACGCCGTTTTTTTTCATGCAATTGCGTCACATTTTTGCGCGAAAACTGCCCTTTTAGGAGAGGAGACCCAAAATGGATCCTAGATGCCCCAACAGACCCCAGGAGGATGAGAGCAGACCAGGAACCAGCCAGGAGGAAGCATACAGGAACCAGGACATTTAAAAAAAAAAAAGAAAGTGTCGCTTCAGTGCAGAGGAGCAGGAAATCCTGGTGAAAGAGGTGACGGAACACCAGCACCAACTTTTCATCACCTCCAAATTGCCACTCAGTAGGAGAGAGGCCATCTGGAAACAAATTGTGGACAAGATTAACAGTGTGGCTGAAGAACGCCGGACAGTCACCGAGTGTAAGAAACGCTGGCATGACTGCAAACGTAGGACCAAAGAGAAAATGGCCAGGAACAGGAAGGCAGCAATGCAGACTGGAGGGGGGAGTCCAGCACAACAGGAGGCCCTGGACCACATGGAGGAGATGGTTGCAGCCGTCATCCCGGAGGAGATCGTCACAGGGATTCAAGGACTGGACAGCGCAGACTACCACGACACTACGCACATGCAGGGTAAGTCGCATGGGGAATCCTAATACAATAATGGGGACTGTAAGGAGGGGGGGTTACCTACTACACAATGCATGTAAGTCAGCACATATATGAAGTGGCATGGGGAAAGGGGCACGGCAGGGGGGCATGCCCAGTACTGACCGAAGCTGGGGCACGACAAAATACAGCAACCACAACAGTCCCACGGGGACATCCTGTAATTACAACAAGAGAGCCAAGGGAAAGCAGTGACAGGTGGGAAGGACACTACCTCAAATCCACATCCAGGCACTTGTATTGCAAAATCTATTCTACATCAACTAGGTCCCTATCTGTAATGCAGTAGCAAATACAACAACTGTAACTTAACTGCAAACACAGTTGACAATAACACCTCTCATATCTGTGCAGCTATAGTACCAAATGGCAGAAACCCCACCCTGGAACATACATACCTAAATTAGGGGGTGAGGGTGACATCTGCAATTACTCCTAGAAATAAGACAAAGGTACCAGTACACTCAAATGCCGAATGTCCATAACTGACACATACATAAGCCTAAGTAAACAGCAATAGGAGCCACACAGCACTAACGATACACACATGCTGCATACGTCAGGGTCCCTCACGTGCCTGGCTAACAAGGCTACATCACTAATGTCATACTGCTCAGACAACAACATTGAGGAGGGGACACAGGCAACTGGTCACTGAAACACACCTGCAAAGTCGGACAAACAAATAGGACCTTCATACGATAAACAGGCCAATCCAATTCAAAACACATCACCCAACATCATCTCAAAACATCAAGAATGTTTACATCCATACCACATCCTAACATTGACATGCATAGGTAATGCCACGTTACATGTACAGATCATGCAATGTGAATAAAAAGTGTATGGGGCAGGGCCTGAGAGGCAAGTGTGCTGGCAGGGCAGTCACAACACCCACAGTCAGTCAAAGTGTAGTGTGGCAAGTGAAACATATACTTTGCGCATTAGCCTCAGGCTGGAGGCCTTTGTGCATCTTACCCTGAATGTACTTATACTCATTTGCTCACATCTAAGTGCCTCAGAGCAATTTGCACTAAATGATTCTCATTGCCCTTCCTATCAGTTAATGTAGCAAATAGTCAGTCCTAAGGTGTTGTCAATTAGTCAAATCACACTGTTTTGCCTACTTCTGCACTGGAGTTTGCCAGAACATATTCACTCTGTGCCCCAGTCAAGGATACCGTCTGGTACGTTGCTGATAGATGTGGTAGGGGTCAAGGTTTGGCATTCCTGCTTAGGGAAACTTTGTCATCACCATGACATATGTCTTTTACATTCACTCCCTTGTCCCAAGACACGCATGGGGGAGTTTCCAAACAGAAAATAACAACTAGATGCTGCCTGCCTTGCTGCTGATGCACAACCAGATCCTAGCCCATTCCTCTGATATGAGGGATGATGTCTCCCCTGTGATTCTGACAGGCAACCTCCAAACTTAACAAGCTGTGCTATACATAGAACATGCAGGGGGAGAGTAGAAACAGTTAGGCACCATGAAAGCTGTGTACTAATGTATTACTCTCCTGCGGACTATTTCAATTCTAACAGTGTGTATTGTTTGTGTAAATGGGGCTCACACCTAAATTCCTACAAGTCAGTTGTACAATGAAACTTCATATCAAACTAATACTGTCTATGTCATTTGTGTATGGGAACCTACCGGAAAAGATACAAATGTGTAGGACCTGAGTGACCACCACTTCCCTGAGAAGTTCCAAAGATGTCATGCGCTCGGATGTCTAAACATTCCTTTGATGTGGGAGACCAGAGGCACTGCTAGTTAGTCTTAGCTAAATTGAATATCTGGGTGACAGAGTTATTTTCAACTGGGTCAAACTTAGTCCCCCACACCATTAGCTATCCTGCTGCCTAGAAAGCCAAGAATCACATGTTGGATAATGAGAGCCCACCCTACAAAATGTCCCTCCATAACAATAGTGAAACACCGAGTGAGGAGTAGGAGAAAAAAACGCCTATTCCTAAATAATTACAAAGCAACACCTAGAGGCGACCTGGCAGACATGTCTGAAAGATCCATATCAAACATGTGACACACAGGTGGGCCATAGGCCTACAACAATGCCCTATGACGGACAGCAGATACCTAGACAAACACAGAGTACAATGTTAAGGCATCCAAAGGCTTGTATCTTACTGCAAAATTGTCACAACACAGACACACTAATTGTACCCTGTTTCATTGCAGAGGAACACGGATCTCCTGCTGATCTGCCTGTCCATGAGTTCCCTGATGACATGGATGACGACACCATCAACCTCCCACAAGAGACCATTGACATGGTCCTTGAAAGCCTCCAAACCCCACCTTCAGTCACAAGGAGGAGCACAGAAGAAGCAGCCACCACAGTAGAACCACCCGCCACCCCAATTGTAAGACCTGCCAGCTCCAACACAGCTGAGGACTCTGACGACACTGGCACCAGCTTCGAAAGAACTGTCGTTGGGGTCCAGCGGGAGCTGGCCAAGGAGGTGCGGGTGGGGATGCAAAATATGGCAGCCAGCCTTGAGGGGGTGTGTTTGTGCATGTTGTCAACTGCTGATCAGGCAGCTGCAATGCAAGCCAGAAATTTTTTCTTGGAGGACATTTCAAAAACACTGAAGGAAATTGGCACAGCTGTCATCCAGTTGACACAACAACTCAAACTGCAAGCCACTCAACGTGTGCACAAATGCAACATAGAACCCCTCAGGGCCGACCTGGCTGCCTACCATCGGGATGTGGCTGCCATTCTGAAAAACCAGCAGGCCCTCCTTGCTGCAGTACTGCCCTTCCTTACTCAACAGGGATCAGCCCCCGGGATGTCTGCCTCCATGTCTTCTAACACTGAGGTGTGTGTTGCCCCTTCACAACCAACAACAACAAGGACACACCAGGCAACACACACATCAGAAGAAGAAGACATGGAACAGATAACATTCACACGCAAGAGTACCCGGAAGCCCTAGTCCCTGCACCATGCCCTACTCTGACCAAGGTCCTACGTTTTGACACATGCCAGTCTCACTACAACTAACCTCAATGACTGTTCGGCAATCCACTGTCTGACTTGTCCACCTTGCCAGTGAATGTTTCTCTCCTACCATTTGGCATTTCATGTTCCTCTGCACTGTCTGTGACATCACCCCAGCATGTCAGGAGCATCATCCACACCCCTTCTGTAGGATCACCATGTAATAATGCACCAGAAAGGAGTCAGCAAACATGGTGAATGGACATTTTGCACAACACCACTTATGAATAAATATCACTTGCACACCTATTGTGTCTCTGTGTCATTTCAAAATTCAACTGTGCAGTAGATAACTCCAAAGTGGCTGTGTGGAAACCATGTCGATTCTCTATACTACTGTCCTGATTTCATGTATACTGAATCATCTGTGCAGTGGCCAGGATTGCATCATAGCTTTACTATACTGAGGAAAATAACTGATGAAGGGACTAAGCACACACAATCATGCTGTGTTGGACAGAATGATGCACCATCTATAGCTATTCTACACAACTAATGGTGGCAGAGAAATGTAGGCACCATGCAATACTAAAATTTGAAATTATGCTGTAGAATGAAAGGAATGATAAACAAATTACACTGCATCAATCACCCTTACGGCGTATACTTCCATGAAGGAAAGTCATGCTGAATCAGTACACACATGATGTAGGTCAGCAATGATAGCAACAAGACAAGAGTGTGAACAAATCATCATCTATAAAGCTCTCCCTGAACTTCACAATGCTGTCCGACCTATCTATTTACCTACAATAACAAGTCTGGAAGCACTCTTTGTGAAGTAGGATACATACCAACCCCAAACCTTGATGATCAATGCACACTACCAATGGTGGCTCTCCAACATGGTGGATACTTACCAAGTTAGCACACGGGTAGCTGGCATGTTAAACCTCATAAGCATGGGGATAGGGAGCATGGAACACAAATGTCATACTTAACATTTCTGCTACCCTGATGTCAAGGCCATGAAAAGGTAGCACCTAACGCATCAGGTAAAGGGTTAACAATTTTTTTATTTAAAAGTAGTAATAAAAGAGGCAACTAAGGGAAAGGTAAACCTACACTAATCTAACCTGACTACTACTAACCCACAACTGTCCCTAACTAACCTAAGCTAAACTTACTCTACACATGTAACGAAACGATCTAAACATCAACCCCCCACCCTCCATTAAGAGACAAGACACATGCAGGACAACACTTACTAACCTACACACATACTATACTATCCTAAACAAACATATATTTTTTTGTATTTTGTATTTTTTATATTTTTTATTTTTATTTTTTTTTATTAAACAGGAATCCCAACATTGCCCCCCACCCACCCACCCACACAAAAATATTAGATAGAAAGTATAAGGACCCCCCACTCTCTTACCTAACACTAACTAAGCTAATTACCTATACTTATCCTATAACTAACCCCCCAAACCCAACTAACAGTATGAAAAGAGGAAAGAGGGGAGAGGGGAGGGGTAAAAGTTCAGGAGGGCAAAATAACTAAAGATTTGCCCTCTGAAGTGTGCGCCGGATGGAGCGCACCTTCTTTTTAACCTCTGCCATGTCCTCCGTCAGGTTGTCCACCTTTTGAATTAACCTGTCCAGTTTCCTAGACAATGCCTGGAAGGCTGCAGGGTCAATTGGAGGGTCACTGCTGGTCTGCGTGCCGGTGGAGGTGGAGATTGTCGCTGGAGTGGAGTGGCCACGGGACAGCCCTGCTCCCAACACACGGCTGGGTCCAGGTCTTGAGGAAGATGGCTGGTCCGTCGCTGGGTCCCCTTGGGCAGACCTGGTGGTTGTAGGTGGCACCGTTGGTGGAGCCTGTGGTGTGGCATACCACCCCCTGGAGGCCCGATCGGAATTGTATCTGCGGGCCATCCTCCGATACCCACACTGCACCTGCAGGATGTGCCTGTACCTCATTGCCCTGTGCTCAAAATGGTTGCGCTCTGCGGCACTCAGGTTTGCAGCTGTGAAGAGAAAAGGGAAATATTGAGCATTGAATTTACAGTGGGTTGAATCCCACAATGGCTCATTTGTCCATTACTAGAAATATATTGTATGCAGCAATTGTTACAACATAGTTCACGGAAATGCTCAGAGGAAGTACATGTGAATCATGCATCCCTAAGGTCATATCACACCTAGCATATCCATGTCTCTACATGATGGATGACATCACCCTAAACTACTCATCCAAATCATACCTAAGGCATTTGACATTATGGCACCAGCTCTTCCGCATACTGACTTCAGTACATATGTCATTCTATGTGATTACACTCACACTCCTCACTCAATAGCATTTTTAATTAGTTGTGTGCTAAGATTGAACCCCTGGCCCAGAATCATGTGTCCACAGTAGGTGTCAGATGTAGGAATTTAGGAAAATCAACTAGCAAACTGCAAAGCAGAATGGTGTCTCTGACACCGTCTGCGAGTCGCTATGGGGTCCCTAAAACCCACCTCATGAACATCAATGATGTGGGTTCCAAGTTGCCCCACCTTAGCAACATGGGCACTCACGGGGATGGTGGCCTGCTGGGACCAGCAGAACTCCATAGACGTGACTGTTTTTAAATTAAGCAAGTTATTTCTCCCCAAGTGTAGGCCGTTTACCGGAAAGAAAAATGAGCTGCAATTATTTTTAAATCACAACAATTGTACTTGGAAATTTTCACGGTTATTATTGGTCCCTTAGACCACTGGCTTTTTTGCGCAGGATTTCTTTAGTCCACTCACAAAGGCTGAAGCTTTACAATGAGGACCCCTTCCAGTCAGCAAGGTGGTTACCATCCACTTCAAGTGGATGATAACAGCTACTCACTTTGCAACCACGTACTCGGTTGCAAATGGGATTGCCTACCACTGTGATTTGCAAGTAGGTCTGGTAAAACCCTTCATTATATCAATTTTGAAAAGCATTTAACTCATATGTACATGACCACCAAAGACATTTTGGATTAGGAAACAGACGTTTGCAAATCCCACACAGATATTTATGCCATTTGCAACGTGTAGACATTTTTCTCACTCTGGCCCAAGGTACTAACTCAAGTCACAAAAGGTGTTAAGTACGTGTAACATACTGGTTGCTACAGTCCTAGGTACCCTGTTTCACAGTAACATCCCAGTCTTTGTGGGTGGTGTGGGAAGAACAACCAACAATCCCATGTTCAATGCACACCCAGGAGTGTACAGAAAGTGCAACAATTATGTGCCTTCACACACAACACCTATGAAGGGCTAGCAACACGTTGTAGTCAGCCCAACCTTGTCACATCCCAGGTCCACACATGTCAAAATGTTATGACTTAGCCCAACATAACATACTATTGGTGAGGCATGTTTAACAACACACACAGGGGAGGTAGTACACCCATTCACATGATTCAACTGAACACCTAGGGCATTGCACTCAAGTCACACACACTTCGAGTTCACCTTGTGGAAGTACATGCCCATGGAAGATCCAACCTACAGTGTACACAGTCCATCCTCAACTAGGAAGAAGCACTTGTCATCAATGCCATGTGCCTAAGCTATCTGGGAGACTGTCAGTCTGATATGCAGACTCAATTCATGGCAAGTCCCTGACCAAGTCTAACATTGACCAGTCTATTAGAAATGAGTCATACCATTCCCAATTGCCGCCATAATTGAATGGGCTACAGCCCCTCAATCTGAGAGATGACTACGTATTGCTTTGCAGAAACATAATTCTAATTTGATATCACACTAAAAGAACAAAGCCAATGAACGGCCAGCACATCAAATCATGAATTCTCTTGAACACACAGTAATCCATCATGCGTCATTACCAAACAATGTAAATAGCACTCAGGGGACACTCACTGTAGGTATCGGGGTCGTCAAAATGGGCCACCTCTCCCACGGTGTACGGGGCTGGTCCACCTGTAAAGCATGAAACAAAGATTATACTCAGACTGGGTGAACGGACAAAAGATTTCTGTTACAATGACACTGTGTGAAAATGACATGGTAATGATAGACTTTCACACATGCTCATCCTGCATGGATCACTTTGTATTCAACATTAACATTGGATGAGTCTCCTGCTCCAGTGTCACACCCTACTACACTCATGCAGTGGTCAGGACAGTCAGGTGTCGTCCAAGTTAATCCTCCATTAGTATGCCCCAACAATAATGTTATCCATACATCTCAGCATGTGCATCCCCGAGAGACATTCCAAAACTGGTTCCATTAGGACTGCATGACCACTCACAATTAAATAGGCTATTTGGACAGGGTCAACAGACAGCAAACAGACACACATGTGACATATGTGTGAACAACATGACTAACTTCATGTGACGTGACGGCAACACACATGTATAGCATCATCATGTGTTTCCAATTTTCTGTCTAGCTATGGCGTCTGCATATGTAGGTATGTTGTTTCTACATGACGTACTCACTGGCCATTATGACCAGTGGAGTACAAATGGAGCCGTTCACGTGTTGCTTTTCTGACACAAAGGCAACACTACATTACATGCAGCTACAGGCATCTGGTATGTGTTGCAAAAATGATCCATCGGACTGGTAGCATAGGTCTTCATACACATTCTGCAACAAATACACATTAGGACACATATGTATACCTTTGTAGCGCAGCATTTGAAACATTTTGGGACGCAGAGAGGGGGCGACTTAGCATAATACAAATAGATGTTGAATATATAAAGCTGTCATTGCGTGTACATGTGTTGCAAGAATGGGGATTAATGTGTATAACCATGGGCCTAGGTTTCCCTGGCATTACACACACTCAGCTACTTATTTTGCAGGTTCGCTAACAATCATCACATGTTCACACACCGATTTCTGTCATTCCCATGTAATTGTTTTTTACTCACCAACATGGCCACCAATCTGGAGTCCCAGGTGGTCCAGCAGGTCCTGTTCCCTGGTGATCAGATCTGCCCAGCGGTGCTTGAGTTGGTGTACATTCCTGAGACTCCCATAGACCCGGACCAGGTGATGGCGCACCTTCTCCCACCGGATTTTCCTGGCCTCCGTGTGATACCCCTGTATCACACGGCCCCCAGCTTCCAGCATTAGTGGGAGGAAATGGCTTACGAGCCATATGAACCCCCCCAATTCGTCTTCCCCCATCCTGGACAGGCGAGGCCTACCTGACATATTGAGAGGGATAAGAATGTACCAACAAAATATAAAATATAAAGGGGGAAATGGGGAAAGGTAGAGGTGTGAAAGAAAAAGGAGAAGTAGAAAAATAGCCCAACTAACCCCCCAAACTATGCTACCCACAACAGACTCCCACAGACAATACAAACTATCACAGGTATAGACAAAATAACACTAAACAGACTGAGACAATGTGATACAACAATAATAGATTGACACTAAGACAAAATACAAGGCACACAGGACACTAGAGCAGTAAAACACACGACAACACCTTTCACACAACCACACAGTCTAGAGAAATCTGAGACTGCAAAGGGAAAGTGAAAGTTACCTCCCAGTACAGATTTTGTAAACAGGATATCCTATTACATCGCTTCCTGCATAAAATGGCCGCTGTTTTTATTTTCCTGTTATGCGTCATATTTTCACGCATACACAGTTGTGCGTCAATTTTTTATGACGCATTACAGTGCACATGATGTGGAGTGAAAAAATATGATATGAATATTAATAATTAATACTGTACATGAAATGACCAACATATTGTCCATGTAGCGTCAAATTCACCACGCATACATCATGGGCGTGTTTTTTTTTACACGTACAGTAGTGCACATGATGCAGAGTCAAAAATATTGTGGATGTAAATAATATTTTGAAGGCGAAATATCAAGACACTTTTGGATACATTTGTATCTGACTCTGCATTGTGTGCACTCATGTACGTGAACAAATTATGACGGCCATGCTGTATGCGTAGAATATGGAGCAAATTTATCCAAATGTCTTCATGTGTTTAGCTTTGGAAAGGTGATTTGTCATGGTCAAACGGTGCGAAGTGAGACACATTTGTGTTTGTATATGACAAATGTCCGTACTTTTATGTATAGACGGCCTTCACACTGTGATGTTTGGGATACGTTAACTAATGTATTGACCATATTTGACAACATATTTGGTGTAATTGCTGATGGCTATTTTGAAATGATGTTTTTGATACCATTATGTATTCCGTCTCCAAAATGTGCCCACCTTTATGATGGGGATGCTTTTATCTGTAGTCCTAACAGGGAGTGGGAGAGTCACTTTCAGTTTTTATGGGGCTGACCATGTCCCATTATGATTTTGTGTTTCATATTTGTGTAGGACTTGTGACATGGAGGCCACACATGTGCCTTATGCATGTGTTTAGTTCACAAGTACATGATTCTTGTATGTTTTGGGGGTGGTAGAGGTGGAGTTAGGCCCCCAGCACCCTAGGATTTGACCATCCAGAATAGCTACTGTATCCATGGAGTATTTTTATCATATCATGGCAAACCTGCAGCAGCGGGCAAATGTAAGGCCATATGGTATGAATGACTGTTGACCATTCATTCATCTCATTAGCCCATTTGACGTTTGCAGTAATGATGATTTGGAGCTAAGTTGCATACCATTTTCATATGACTAAGTTTGCAAGACTCTCAGCGTTCACGATGTGATAATGCGAAGATTTTTTTGCTTGTCTGTGTCCCTTTCTGCATAAACTGGTTTAGTGTCATGTTACAATCTTCCTGCTAGGTTCAAACTGGGACACAACTGTGATGGTCTACTTTCAAATATTAGGTTGGTTGTATGACATATGTGTACATGTGTGTGGGAATGTGGATCCAGTATGACCTGTCTGTGTGTATGTTGTCACTGTAACTTCAAGGTCTCCTCCTGAGTTAGTGGCAGCTGATGTTGTTGCAATTGTGTATTGCTCACATCATACACTTGAGAGAAGCCATTGATGACATGTGCACGTACACATGGATGGTCCCACCCTGTCTCTGAACACGTGTGATGTGACTTTCAAATGATCTCCAATTTTGGGCTGGATGAGAGACTGTTTCAGTTGTTTGGATCCGGCATGTGTAATTGTCACATTTGTACTCTTGTTGGGCTCTGTGTATGGTAATGTAACATGTCACATCCTACCCTCTGTGCATACAGTTGTGATGTTTATTTTTGGTGTGATGAATTTTAATGGCATTCTTGATCAATGAGACGACATTCATCTTCAGCTATTTCAAACTAAAGGTGGTCAGAAATGAATAGGCCAAAGCATGATGTGGTGTTTGTTATCTGTGTTTATTTACAGGTGTGGAATACAAGTGATTATAATAACTTAAGTAAAAAAATTGTTCACAAGCTGTTGGCGCCTACGCACTCCTGCTGCGGTGTTAGGTTGTTCCCCCTCCTGTTGCAGGCCAGCATCCTCCTCATCATCATCCTCAGGCATGTCTGGGTCCGGTTCAAGGAGGGGAATGTTCCTTTTTACACAAATATTGTGTAATATGGCACAAGTGAGTATGATCTTGCAGACCATCTCTGGGGAGTATAGTAGGCTTCCGCCAGTGATGTCAAGGCAGCGGAACCTTGACTTTAGGATCCCAAAGGTTCTCTCCACAATGCTGCGTGTCCTCTTGTGGGCGTCATTGTATGCCCGCTCAGCAGCAGTATTTGGGTTCCCATATGGTGTCATTAGCCAAGGCTGGATGCCATACCCCTGATCAGCTGAAAGAGAAACACAGAATGGTATCAATTAGATGTAGGAGGCACTGTTGTACGTATCTTTGATGGCAGTAGTTGTGTTGTGTTGTCTGTGACTATTTTGTGTACTAATGTGACAACCTATGGTTGTTGGTGGAAACTTTGGCATTGTTTTTTTTTCCTTGGCTGAGCAAGTGTTTGTTGTCTAACTGTTTGTCAGCAGGATGTATTGGTTTCTCAAGTACAGTGTGCCCTCCCTTGCATTGTGACTTGTGACACAGGTGTCCGTGTGTCCTCACTGGGGGTGTGATGATAGTTCCATGCAGAGTTGAAACATGAAAGGGTATTAGAAACGTTCATGTGAACATACCCAGGCCATCCCATCCCTTAAAAGTTATGCATTGTATTAGTGTACAGGTTATTGTGAGACTTCCAATTTGCAAGGTGACATTTAGGCAACCACAGTCATGAATGTCTTCACACTAAGCTGTGGAGTAAATTCAAATGTGTGAGAGGTTCAATGGTGACTTGTGACACATGGCTAGTGATGTGAGTACCTCAGTGTGTTCCTGTCTAGGTGTTGCTATTGTGGTGTATGTGTTGTTTATCCTAGAGGGTTTCTGTGCAGTGAGTATATAAGTAGATTTTTGTCCTTACCAACAAGTAGTCCATTGCCATACCGTCCATCCTGGAAGTGTTGGTTGATGGTGGAGTGACGGAAGATGAATGCGTCATGTACACTCCCAGGATATTTAGCCACAATGTTGCTGATCAGTCCTTGGTGATCGACTATGGCCTGCACGTTGATGGAATGTGTGTGCTTCCTGTTGCGGTAGAGGTGTTCACTCGCAGCAGGTGGCACAAGGCGTACGTGTGTGCAGTCGATTGCACCAAGGACGTCCGGAAAGCCACTGATGGCGTAGAACCCCTGTTTTGTTTCCTGCTGCTTCTGCACTGTGTTAGGGAAGCAGATGTGGCGGGTGTCAGTCCAATGATGGCATCCAGTACTTTAGGCAGGAATGCGGAGAAAGATGGTTGTGAGATTCCCCCAACCAGGGCACCAGTTGTCTGAAACGAGCCACTTGCCAGCAGGTGAAGTACGGCAAGCAGCTTTGTTTCGGTTGGGATAGTGCGTGGAGTCACTAAAGTGGGGGCCAATTGCTGTTCAATATTTGTCAGCAGCTGCTGAATGGCCTGCCAGTTCAACCGGTACCTCTGGATGATGTCTCGTTCCCTGAGGCCATGCAGGGTTGTTCTTGGGCGGAATATCCTCTCCTGCCTTCTGCGCTGTCTTTGGGGTCCCTGCTGTTGTTGTTGTGGCTGCTGTTGTTGCTGCAGGGCTCTGCGTCTACGTGCACGTTGAAGAAAAAGCACCTCCATGTCTCCCTGTTGCTGCTCTGCTGCTCTGCTGTTTGCCCCATTTTAACGCCTGCCCTGACCCAGGCGTTAAAATTTCACGATATTCGTGCTTTGCGCCATTTTTTTGCGCCGCCTGCCGCGCGGGAGTGATTTTTGCCCTGGAGCATAAATACCACGCACCGCTATGTGCGTCTGTTTTTGGACGGGAACGCCTACCCTGCATGTCATTAACGCAGGGCGGGGTGCCGCTTCCAAAAACTGGCGCACATAGCGCCATTTTCCTGCTGCGCCGGATCGGGCGTCAGGGTTTAAATATGGGGCAACGTTTGCGCTGAAAGTGCGTCAACATTTTTGACGCACATTCGGCGCAAACGGAGTATAAATATGCCCCTTAGTATCCTCTCTGTAAACATTAGAATTTGTTGAAAACATGTTCTGATAAGGGAGTGAGTGCTATAAAATACTTGTCAATGACCCCTGAGTGGGTGTGCAATTCACTGAGGTGGACAGACACAAGCACCAACCTCCACCACTAGACATGGTATAATGGGCAACTTTTAGCCATGGCATGAGTAGATTTGATGTTTAATCCTGGTTTTACCACTTTGCTATAATATGCTGGTTATGAACTTTGTATATAGAGCCTGGGCAGGTTTCACAAAACAGTGGCACTTCTAGAAGAGTCCCTGAATCATCGGAACCACTCACATCCTAGTTGTTGTGTAATGAGCAAGATGGAAACTTTGGAACCTGGAGAAAGGGGGGCAAATTTACAAAAGTTTTGTTTGGGGTTGTGTCACTCTTATGGTGCAGCCCTGATGCAAAATCCGTTTTGGCATTTACTAAGCCATGCAAACCCATTTTGCTCAACTTTGTGTGGTTTAGTAATGCGTTCCCATGTATGCACCCACGTATTTTGGTAGATTCCCATATTTAATAATGCTAGTAAACAATGGAATGCATCAAAAAGCTATGGTCCCTTGAAGCAGATGTAACGAGGACAAGTATCTTTATTTCCTCTTGCTACTTTCTCTTTCAATGCGTGCTGCATTCTGCAGCACACAAAGGAAAAGGAATGTGCCTCTAAGAATTGTTTGTTGCAGGAAGGTGTCCCTTCCTGCATGAAAACAATCCTGCCGGTAATGCAGCCACCCTTGCACAATGGTGTAAGGATTCCTGCTCTGGCACTAGGCAGCACACAGTGCGCCAGCACAGGGAGAGAACTGAAGAGTGGCATATCTTATTAGATATTGCACTTTTCAGCTCATTCCCACTGAAGCAACGTAGCAAAGCAACTTGCTTTGCTGCTCTGTGTTGCTTAAATTCTGTCCCATAGTTTTTAATCCTGGCCTCCCCTTATGCATTTAGTGTGCTCTTGGGCAATAACTTTCTCAACTTTTTTCTCTGCTCCTTTTTTAACATCAAAAGGAAGACTCTAAATCAAACTAAACACTGGTAATAAGTATGTGATATGAAAACACTGCTGTGTGTAACCCAACAATCATTTGGTTGTACTTGCGGAGGATAGAACACTTAGGGCCTCATTATGATACTTGCTGCGCTGCCCTGCACCACCGGGAAAGGGCAGAAATGGGCTTTATCTATAAGATACAGCCCATTTCTGTCCTCTCCCCCTGCGCTGGCACACGAAGTGCGGCCTAGAACCAACACAGGCACCCATGCACCATGGTGCACGGGTGTCTGCATTGTGGGGATGATTGTTTTTGTGCAGGAAGGGACACCTTCCTGCAAATAAAGATATTTCTCCCCGTTATGTCATTCTTATCCCACCCCTGAGGTGGTGTAGGAATCTGACACATTCACAGACTTGTAAATCTGGGAATGCATCAGATTCCTTCCAGTTCCATGGGTGTTTTTTGGGAATACTCCAAGCCACACCGATGGAACGCCCCTTTCATGCAGTGTTATGCGTGAAAAGGGTCCATATTTACAAGGCCATGAAAAGCTATACAAGGTGGCTTTGCTTGACCTTATAAATATTGGCTGCACACTGTGCAACTGGAGCTTCAAAAAAAATGACACTCCCGTGGCCCAGTGTGTGCTGGGGCCTTGTAAATGAGGCCCTTAGTCTCATAGGCCCTCATTCTGACCTTGGCGGGCGGCGGAGGCCGCCCGCCAAAGTCCCGCCGTCAGGTTACCGTTCCGCGGTCGAAAGACCGCGGCGGTAATTCTGACTTTCCCGCTGGGCTGGCGGGCGGTTGCCTTCAGACCGCCAGCCAGCCCAGCGGGAAAGAGGCTTCCACGATGAAGCCGGCTCGGAATCGAGCCGGCGGAGTGGAAGCTGTGCGACGGGTGCAGTTGCACCCGTCGCGTATTTCACTGTCTGCGCAGCAGACAGTGAAATACATGTAGGGGCCCTCTTACGGGGGCCCCTGCAATGCCCATGCCAGTGGCATGGGCACTGCAGGGGCCCCCAGGGGCCCCGCGACCCCCCCTACCACCATCCGGATCTCGGCGGTCCGACCGCCGGGATCTGGATGGCGGTAGGGGGGGTCGGAATCCCCGCGGCGGTGCAGCAAGCTGCGCCGCCGCGGAGGATTCAATGGGGCCGCGGTACACTGGCGGGACCCCGCCAGTGGTGCCGGTCCGACCGCGGCTTTACCGCCGCGGTCGGAATCCCCATTGGAGCACCGCCGGCCTGTCGGCGGTGCTCCCGCGGTCCTCCGCCCTGGCGGTCAAAGACCGCCAGGGTCAGAATGACCACCATAGTCTGCTCACTAAAATGTGATGTAGTGAGACAGTTATGGACCTTGAAACAAGGAGTCCTGCAGTGTGTTGTTGGTACTCTGGCTTCACCAAATTGTATGATCATGGTTGAATCATATTCTTCCTATACCTCTGTCCCTTTAATTGCCATTATGTAATAGAGCTGCCTGTCCATTGAAGGCTCAAGCTAAGTGCAAGCCAGATGATTGGTTGCCGTGCATCTTGAGGCCCTCTTGGATGCCTAAGCCTAAAACAAGTCGAGCCTTCATGTGACTTGTGTCTGACACCCACAGGTTGTCTTCGTATGCCAAGAATGAACGATAAATCATTAACTTTGATGTAAAATGAGACATTGAAAGAGATACCCACCTGCTGGCTGAATTGTGCAACACGAAACCAGAAAACCTAGGATGAATCCTGGCTTTCCTGCTTGACCAAATTATGTTACCCTAGGCAATTTTTTTAATTTCACCTCAACTTCTTGTTTATCATTATCACAAATGAGAGCATCTTGAAATACATGACCTCAGTATGTTCACTGTACAAAAACGTTTCTTGTGTTTGATATAATAGACTATATTATTGTCCTGTATAATAGTAAATTAATCCTATGATTCTAAGTTCTTGTTAGAAAACTACCACTTCCATAAATGGCTGTCAATGCAGTGATATAAGCTGATGTACTATGGTGGAAAACGTCCCTAGAGAAATTTAGGGCCGTATTTATACTTTTTGGCGCACAACTGCGCCAACGCAGTTGTGCGTCAAAAAATTTAACGCCGGCTAACGCCATTCCAAAGCGCCATGCGCGCGCCTTATTTATGGAATGACGTTAGCCGGCGGAGCTGACTGGTGTGCGTAAAAAAAAATGACTTACACCAGGCAGCGCCGGCATAGGGGAAAATGGAGCTTGGGCGTCAAAAAATGGAGCAAGTCAGGCTGAGGCGAAATTTTCGCCTCAACACGATTTGCGCCATTATTTTTTACTCCCAACCCCCATTGAAATGACTCCTGTCTTAGCAAAGACAGGAGTCATGCCCCCTAGCCCAATGGCCATGCCCAGGGGACTTATGTCCCCTGGGCATGGTCATTGGGCATAGTGGCATGTAGGGGGGCACAAATCAGGCCCCCCTATGCCACAAAAAAAAAAAAAAAATACTTACCAGAACTTACCTTAAGTTCCCTGGGATGGGTCCCTCCATCCTTGGGCGTCCTCCTGTGGTGGGCAAGGGTGGCAGGGGGTGTCCCTGGGGGCATGGGAGGGCACCTCTGGGCTCCTTCTGAGCCCACAGGTCCCTTAACGCCTGCCCTGACCAGGCGTTAAAAAATGACGCTAAAGCGGCTGGACGTCATTTTTTTTGACCCGCCCACTCCCGGGCGTCATTTTTGCCCGGGAGTGTAAATACGGCGCACATGCCTCGGAGTCATTTTTTAGAAGGGAACGCCTACCTTGCATATCATTAACGCAAGGAAGGTGTCCACGCTAAAAAATGACGCAAACTCCAAGATCTTTGGCGCTAGACGGGTCTAACGCCAAAGTATAAATATGGAGTTAGTTTTGCGTCGGATTTGCGTAAAAACAAAACAACGCAAATCCGGCGCAAACAGAGTATAAATATGCCCCTTATTTTTTTCAGTTATGAAGAGACTTTAGCATATTTTTACATGTTAGTGGCCCATTTTTTAACATGAATGTGCTCGTAAAGATTAGTGGTGCAGCATGGATGTGCGACGAAACAATGCATGATTTTACCAAGCATGCCTTTACCACGCAGCCTTTACAACACATATATCATAACAATCATGTCTTTACCATGCATGCCTTTACCACAAACATACATGGGATTACATTAAAGTAACTATAACTATATTTACCTTTACTACACAAGCATTTACCATTTGAACCTCTACTATGCTTTAGTTGCACGGAAAACATTACAAATAAATATAGAATTTTAGTCATGTATTTAGCCAAATATAATTAAATATACAGAAATCTATATTTTTTACAAACATAAAAAGTACTGTAGTGTAGTGCATATCTGTGCAACAGAAACCAACCCAATGCAAAACAAAACAACACATCGCAGCACTATGCAAATATTTTTTGCCTTAAAAAAGACACAGAAATAAATGTTTTTCATTTCTACAGAATGAGTAACTCATCCCCAACCAAGATGTTGGACGAAGTCCCTGAGTAAAGTCAAATACATGACAAAAACACTAAGGGGCATATTTATACTCCGTTTGCGCCGAATTAGCGTCGTTTTTTTCGACGCAAATTCGGCGCAAAACTAACGCCATATCTATACTTTGGCGTTAGACGCGTCTAGCGCCAAAGTATGGGCAAATAGCGTCATTTTTTTGCGTGAACTCCTTCCTTGCGTTAATGAGATGCAAGGAAGGCGTTCCCGTCTAAAAAAATGACGCCGACGCAAATGCGTCGTATTTATACTCCCGGGCAAAAATCACGCCCGGGAGTGGTCGGGTCAAAAAACCCCGCATTTGCGCCACTTTTTAACGCCTGGGTCAGGGTAGGCGTTAAGGGGCCTGTGGGCTCAAAATGAGCCCACAGGTGCCCTCCCCTGCCCCCAGGGACCCCCCCTGCCACCCTTGACCACCCCAGGAGGACACCCAAGGATGGAGGGACCCATCCCAGGGACATTCAGGTAAGTTCAGGTAAGTATACATATTTTTTTTTTTTTTTTTGGGTGGCATAGGGGGGCCTTATTTGTGCCCCCCTACATGCCACTATGCCCAATGACCATGCCCAGGGGACATAAGTCCCCTGGGCATGGCCATTGGGCAAGGGGGCATGACTCCTGTCTTTACTAAGACAGGAGTCATGTAAATGGCGTCTGGGCGTCGTTAAAAATGGCGCAAATCGGGTTAAGACGATTTTTTAGCGTCAACCTGACTTGCGCCATTTTTAAGACGCCCTAACGCCATTTTTCCCTACGCCGGCGCTGCCTGGTGTACGTGGTTTTTTTCCACGCACACCAGGCAGCGCCTGTCTGCTTGCGCCGGCTAACGCCATTCAATAAATACGGCGCCCGCATGGCGCTTCAGAATGGCGTTAGCCGGCGCAAACATTTTTCACGCTAAACTGCGTTAGCGCAGTTTAGCGTCAAAAAGTATAAATACGGGCCTAAGGGGCATATTTATACTCCGTTTGCGCCGAATTAGCGTCGTTTTTTTCGACGCAAATTCGGCGCAAAACTAACACCATATCTATACTTTGGCGTTAGACGCGTCTAGCTCCAAAGTATGGGCAAATAGCATCATTTTTTTGCGTGAACGCCTTCCTTGCGTTAATGAGATGCAAAGAAGGCGTTCCCGTCTAAAAAAATGACGGCGACGCAAATGCGTCGTATTTATACTCCCGGGCAAAAATCACGCCCGGGAGTGGTCGGGTCAAAAAAACCCGCATTTGCGCCACTTTTTAACGCCTGGGTCAGGGTAGGCGTTAAGGGGCCTGTGGGCTCAAAATGAGCCCACAGGTGCCCTCCCCTGCCCCCAGGGACCCCCCCTGCCACCCTTGACCACCCCAGGAGGACACCCAAGGATGGAGGGACCCATCCCAGGGACATTCAGGTAAGTTCAGGTAAGTATAAAAAAAAAAATTCTTCTTTTTTTGGGTGGCATAGGGGGGCCTTATTTGTGCCCCCCTACATGCCACTATGCCCAATGACCATGCCCAGGGGACATAAGTCCCCTGGGCATGGCCATTGGGCAAGGGGGCATGACTCCTGTCTTTACTAAGACAGGAGTCATGTAAATGGCGTCTGGGCGTCGTTAAAAATGGCGCAAATCGGGTTAAGACGATTTTTTAGCGTCAACCTGACTTGCGCCATTTTTAAGACGCCCTAACGCCATTTTTCCCTACGCCGGCGCTGCCTGGTGTACGTGGTTTTTTGCCACGCACACCAGGCAGCGCCGGTCTGCTTGCGCCAGCTAACGCCATTCAATAAATACGGCGCCCGCATGGTGCTTCAGAATGGCGTTAGCCGGCGCAAAATTTTTGGACGCTAAACTGCGTTAGCGCAGTTTAGCGTCAAAAAGTATAAATACGGGCCTTAATATATTTATACTTTTAGTCACTTATTTGTTCACAAAAAAACACATATTACAACAGCTATTTTACCAGAAATTGTAGTTAAACCTTACTAAACATATAAAAACAGATGTCCACCATTATTTTGATCAGTACACTGCCTTTAGAAGTGACCACACACACGGGAGAGAGCAGGGCTACTACAGACACACTATTCAAAATAGTGCTATCTATCTGTCACAGTAAGTATGAATGAAAATGTTAGTACTTGTTTAAGGAGAGTAACATATTACAGCTAACAAATGTAAAAAATATTTTTTTAACATTTTCAGCATTTACATTCTGCGGAGTGTACCAGTTTTAAAAAGGTTTTTGATTTGTCAAGAAGTAGAATTTCATGAAAGCTTTAAGTGTAAAAAAATTAAAATTTCATTTGAAATAGAAAAATGAAAACCTGCAATATAATAAATAAACAGTATTTTTTTTATTATTTTTCGCAAACAATATGTATCCTAAGAATATGCCATACAATATCTGCGTGGACAATATCACTATTGCAAATCCAACAAGTGTTACTTCAGGGAAACTATTGGATAGTGGCTGGAAGTGAGGGGTGAGGTCAAATTTACTATTCTGACTCCTCCAAGTGTTACCTCAGGGAAGGTGCTGGACAGTGTCTGGGGGGCAAATACACTATTCCTGCTCCACCAAGTGTTACCTGAGGTAAGCTGCTAGACAGTGGCTGAGGGGAAAATTTACTACTCCTACTCCGCCAAGTAGTACCTCAGGGAAAGTGTTGGCTAGTGGGGTAAATTTACTATTCCTGCGCTGCCAAGTGTTACATCAAGGAAGGTGCCAGACAGTGGCTGGGAGGCCAAATGTACTATTCCTACTCACCAAGTGTTACTTAGGGAAGGTGCTGGACAGTGACTGGAGGTGTGTGCAAATTTACTATCACTACGCTGTTAAGTGTTACCTCATGGAAGGCAGTGGACAATGGCTGAAATGCACATTTACGAGTCCTACTGTAGGTGGCTGGCTTTTTTTGTAGTGTTCAAACCTAGGCACACTGTGCAGAGAGTCCAGGCAACCACACGTTGATTTACAGAGGTAAAAACTAGTCCACCTAACGCTCAAATTTTTATGGTAGCTTGGTCGAGCAGCTAGGCTAATCTTGGAGAAGTGCAAAGCATTTGTTATACTCAGCAGTGTCTCCATACTGTACCAGGTATGGACGGTGTGGTAACACATTATTTCCTCTTCGATGCACTATATATCAAACTAGCGGGTGCTGTACATGTCACAGAGAAGATGGCCTCACTTTCTTACAAAAGTGATGTGAGAAACTGGGTTTTTGATAGAGGAGGGTGAAGTCCCTTCTCAGGCAACAACCGCAATCCTTGTACAGGTGAACCACAAAACTCACTCAATTAACCTGTGCTTAACCCACTCGTAGCTTGGCACAAAAGCAGTCAGGCTTAACTTAGAAGCAAAGTGTAAATTATTTATGCAGCACACGGTTTGTAATAGAGTGAGAATACAACACAAGAAAACTCCCACACCAATTTAGAAAAATAAAGTAAAATGTAATTAAATAACTTAACCAAAATGACAAAATCTAATCAGTAGAACCGGAGATATTCACTTTCAAAGTTTTAGGTAAGTATAGTGCCTAAAAGCACGAAGCACCACTCACAGTCATCCGTTCGTGCTAGGCTTGGGGAAAGTCACAAGTTCAGGCCTACCAAGATGGAGCTTAGACCACATACAGCTCCCAGATTAGTTCCTCTGAAAAAGTTATCCTTCTCAAAGTCTGGTGTGAATGTTCCCGTTTGCGGTGGAGGAGGCTGCGATGGTCAGATCAGGCATTGTGGATGGTCATTACTGTAACACAAAGATCCTGTTAGAAATCCCAGACAGTCATTGCTGGAGCTTCACATTGGTGGACACCACAGGCTGTTGTTGCTGTAGTGCAAAGTACAGACCTTGCGTTGCCTTTCATCATCGCTGGTGGTTGCTGTAGCGTGAAGCGTCAGGTCCACCAGAGCTTTACCCTGGTGGTCTTCGTGCGCAGCAAGATCTTGAAGTGAACTGGCCAATGTGGGTTGTGAAGAGCCTAAAACCTCAGGATTTCTCCCTTTCATCACAGGAGGAACTTAATTGATGCCAGCCAAGGGTCCAGCCCCTAAGGAGGCATCTCTTGGGGATCAGAAACTCCCTCCAGCAGAGGCCAGTATGGCTCAGGCAGGTCTAGCTGCAGGTCCAGGAAGGTCCAGTGCAGTAGATCAAGTTGCAGGGAGGCCTCTGGAGCTTGTTGTGTCCAGGTAGCTCGGATAAGGAGGTCAGCCACATGACCCTGGGAGTCATTCTGGTAGTCCTGGGATCAAGCAGCAAAGCAGGCCTCAAGCTGCAAGGCATCCCTTTGAGAGTACAAGGAAAGCTTAAAGCAGCAGGGCAGTCCTCTGGTAGCAGCAGGGCAGTTCACTGAGGTAAAAAATCAGGCCTCAAGCAGTAGGGCAGTCCCCTGACGTACATATCAGTCTTTGTTCAGGAGTGAACTGAAGAGTGGATCTTAGGGTCCTCTTTTTAAACCTGGTGCCAGCTTTGAAGTGGAAGAAATTTCTAGCATTCCTTACCCCTTTCCCACAGTTGGGGCCAGATGTAGGAACGCAAAAAATTGCGAGTCGTAAATAGCGACTCCATGCAAATCACTATTTCCGACTCGCAAAACGATATGCCAGGAAAAATCGCTATTCCAAATAGCGATTCGGTGCGGAGTCACACCACAATTTGCGTGGTCGCAAATTGCACGAAACGTGTGGTCCAGTGTCGCAAATTGCGACAGACTCGCAAATTGCATGCTGGTGAAAATAAAACTTTTGAAAAACCCACTTCCTGGTTCTGAGTGACATCAGAACCAGGAAGTAACCCCATGGAACAGGGAGGAGGGAGGAGCCCACCCAGCCCAAACTGTAGAGCCACACCCAGGTGAGAGGAGCTGCAGCAACAATGGCCACACAGGAGAAGGAGACACCCAGTGGAGGCAGAAAACGCAAACTTAAGTTTTCTGAGAAGGAGTTGGAGGTGCTCACCGAGAAGTGCTGCCTGCACCATGAGGAATTATTTGGCAAGGCAGCAATGAGTGTCCCTCACAGCCACAAAAAGAAGATCTGGCAGGACATCCTGAACAAAATTAATGTCATTGGTTTCAGCCACCGCACCCTAGATGAGGTCCGCGAAAGGTGGTATGACCTTCGCTCCAGGACCAAGGAGAGGATGGCGGAGCGCATGAGGGAGATGCATGGCACTGGAGGAGGGCCATCTACTGTACCACCCCCTACAGCCATCGAAACCATGGTGGAGACAACTCTGGAGCCGGAGGCTGTACTGGGCATTGGACACGTAGACAGTTCTGCACCAGGAACATCAAAAAGTAAGTGCCAAAATGAATGTATTTACACCAGCTTATGCACCATGCACACAATCACAGTACACATCAGCAGGCACCTCCAGATTAGCCCCATTCACAGTTTTGCAACCTATAGAACAGTGCATTATATTACGGGCAATGTAGTACAGTAGTCCAAATATAGGCAAATGTTTATTCTGAGGCACCAAACATATGTGCGATACTGACAGTGTATCCCCTATGTCCCACAGGTCTCCCACAAGGCCCCCCCATCAGCGCCACTGTGCAGGGAGAGGAATATGGCACAGACACACAGGACGAGACTGCCACAGACACCGCAGGGGAGTGCAGGACAACGCCACCCATCCAATCGGCACAGGAAAACATGGACGTTCCTGCTTTGGGTATGGAAGCAGCCATTGGGACACCGGGGCCAATGCCTAGGGAGAGCCAACTACGGGGATCATCTGGCGCGGTGTGTATATGACGCACAATGCAGTCTGTGCGTAGGGAGGATGTTGCTGATGAGGATTTGTTGGGACTTGAGGCATCCTTATTGTAGAGTCAGCGCCTGCAAAATAGACAAATGTGGTTAATGAACCGTAACCTCTCAAAACTGCAGAACACAATCATGCATGGTCTGGCAAATGTGGACAACCAGTTCACTACAATGTACACTCACTTGGGTAACCTGTCTACCTCCATAGACAACTTGGTCAGGGAACTGGTGGCTGACAGGGCAGAGGCACGGTCAGGGAGCGCAACACTGCTGCTCGTTTAGACAGGCTAGGTGTGTCTATAGGGCGCCTGGCTACCAATACAACCTGCCTGTCAAGGCGCACTCTCAGCCTGCAAGTGGAACTAGGGCATTTTGCAGGAGATGTGGCTCAAGGACTTGGCCGCATCAGCCATGTGGTGGACCTGCTGGAGACTAGACAGGCAGCAAGAGGCATTGGGGATACCCCGCAGGACACTGAGGAGGTCTCCAGTGTGAGTAGTGTGTCTGCCACTGATGCACGTGTGTTGCAGATTAGCAGTGCACAGCAGGGCTCAGGGGACCAACCTGGAGTGAGCCATGGTGGCCGCAGTCGAAGGAGGCTGTGAGCTAATGAAATGTAGTGTTACAGAGGCACATGGACATAATGTGTCAGATTACACTTTCTTTTTGCATACTGTAGTATAGTTGACAATTGTTTCCACATTATAGTCCTGCAATAAAACGGTTAATTTGTTGAACTACACAACTGGGCAATGTGTGTCTTACATTAGTGAGTGTTGTCACGGTTGCTACGTACCTGCCAAAGTAGTGGGTTGCTATGTGGTTCCATCTCTGTCTGCCCTCCATTGCGATGCTTCTATCCCCAGGCTGTCGGTGTGGTAGCTCTTTCTCCTCATCCTCCGAATCTGTTTTCATCAGGGGTGAGATATAGCCCACGTCTGGTGGCAATGTTGTGTAGGATGGCACAGGTGGCAACTATCTTGCATGCTGTTTCTGGGGCATACTGAAGTGCTCCTCCACTTTTGTGCAGGCATCGGAATTGTGACTTCAACAAGCCAAACGTCCTCTCTATGACAGCTCTGGTCCGCCGATGTCCAATGTTGTATCGCCTCTCATTCTGATTGCCAGGTGTTAGGTATGGGGTGAGTATCCATGGTCTCAGGGCATATGCACTGTCACCTGTTTGACAAAAGAGGCAAATTTAGCAGGGCATCACAGGGTTACGCAGTAACATGTGTGTAAGGCTTCAGAGTGTACTCGCCAGTACCTAATAAATATCCTTCTCCAAACTCCCCACGTTCTAGGCGTTGGTGTATCCCACTGTGCCTGAATATGTATGCATCATGTGTACTCCCTGGATATTTAGCCACAATGTCAGTAATCAGTAATGACATTATGGGCGTCACATACCACCTGGATGTTTAGTGAGTGGGTAAATTTCCTATTGCGGAACACATATTCCAGATTTGCTGGGCAAATTGGTATATGTGTCCCGTCCACACACCCTATTACATGTGGGAAGTTGGCAATTCTGTAGAAGTCCAACTTGGTGCTGTTCATTTCTGGGAAGGTATATATATCTGGACATGTGTGCGAGTATGGCATCTAGGAAACGTCTGAAGAATCGTGAGAATGCACTTTGGGATACCCCACCTGCCACTGCAATCACCCCCTGATAGCTACCCGAGGCCAAGAGGTGCAGTGAGCAGAGCACTTGCACATGTGTGGGGATGGCGCTGCCGTGCATTGTCTGGCATTCGAGCTGAGGTTTCAGCAGTTCAATTATCTCTAAGAGAACAGCGCTGCTCAGCCTGTGTTTCTCATATATCTCCTCCTCAGTTTGTTGAAATAGTGTCTGCCTGGTTCGGTATATCTTCTCCTGTCTCTGCCTCCTCCTCCTCTGCTGGGCAGCCTGGACTCTCCTCCTCCATGCAATCACGTATAGTTCAGCCATTTTGAGTAGTCTTGATGCCATCTGGGTCTCCTTTTATACTTTGGTTCTGGTTACCACCTGCTCTGAATCAGTGGTAATCTGGGTAGGCAAAACGGGCTTTTTGCAACTTCCTAATTGCGAGTCGCAAAATCAGGTTGCAAATTTTGCGAGATGGTAATGGGTTGCATCACTATTTGGTACTCCGAAATGGGATTTGGACATCCCATTTCCCATTTTGCAGGGTCGCAAATAGCGCTGCGATCCATTTGCGACTCGCAAACATTTGCTACATCTGGCCCTTGGTTCTGGAATTTTCTTCCTACCTGCCCAGGCTGCAAGAGGACTAGAGTGACAAAGGACTTGTATGCAGTTCTTTGTGAGTGTGCTGAAGGAGCTCCTTTGAAATGTAAGTGGAGCAGGGAACAGCTGCATCCCTCCCATCCTGGCAGGATAGTCCACTTATTAAAAGTAATAAGGTAACCCAACATTGTCCTATGGGAGAGGTAGGCTTAGATGTAGTGAAAAATTAATTTAGGAGTTTTTCAATATCAGGGCACCTTTAAAAAATCAATTTTTTAAAGTATACTGCACTGTGCTCTAAGGGCTGTCTGGGGCCTACCTTAGGGGTGACTTATATGTATTAAAAAGGAAGGTTTAGGCCTGTCAAAGGGGTTTCCCAAGTCGAACTGACAGTTTAAAACTGTGCAGAGGCTTCAATGGCAGACCTGAGACATGTTTTAAAAAGGCAATGTTAGAGACTGGGTCTCTAGTTGGAGAGGTATGCACCCTGTCCAAATAGGGATCACAATCCTAGTCAGGGCAAGTCACAACACAATCTAAATGATCTTGTGCTCACCCTCCGGTAGCTTGGCAAAGAGCAGAGATGCTTAACTTAAAAGGCAATGTGTAAAGTATTTCTGCAATAACTCATACAGTAACACAGTGAAAACACCACAAAAAGTATTCCACACCAGTTTAGGAAAATAGATAATATTTATCTGAATAAAATAAGACCAAAAATGACAAAAATACAATATGCACAAGTCAAGATATCACTTTTAAAAGGTTTAAATGAGTCTCAGTCCTTAAGAATCAGTGGTTGTATCCTTTTAACACACAGTACATTGGGGCCCATATTTATACTTTTTGGCGCTAAACTGCGCTAACGCAGTTTAGCGTCAAAAAATTTAGCGCCGTCTAACGCCATTCTGAAGCGTTAGCCGGCGCTAGCAGACCGGCGCTGCCTGGTGTGCGTGGAAAAAAACAACGTAGACCAGGCAGCGCCAGCGTAGGGGGAAAATGGCGTTAGGGCGTCTTAAAATGGGGCAAGTCAGGTTGAGGCAAAAAAATCGCCTCAACCTGATTTGCGCCATTTTTTTCGACGCCCAGACGCCATTTAAATGACTCCTGTCTTAGTAAAGACAGGAGTCATGCCCCCTTGCCCAATGGCCATGCCGAGGGGACTTATGTCCCCTGGGCATGGCCATTGGGCATAGTGGCATGTAGGGGGGCACAAATAAGGCCCCCCTATGCCACCAAAAAAAATTAAAAAATATAGAAAATTATACTTACCTGAACTTACCTGAATGTCCCTGGGGTGGGTCCCTCCATCCTTGGGTGTCCTCCTGGGGTGGGCAGGGGTGGTCCCTGGGGGCAGGGGAGGGCACCTGTGGGCTCATTTTGAGCCCACAGGCCCCTTAACGCCTACCCTGACCCAGGCGTTAAATAGTGGCGCAAATGCGGTGTTTTTTGACCCGCCAACTCCCGGGCGTGATTTTTGCCCGGGAGTATAAATACGACGCATTTGCGTTGCCGTCATTTTTTTAGACGGGAACGCCTTCCTTGCATCTCATTAACGCAAGGAAGGCGTTCACGCAAAAAAATGACGCTATTTGCCCATACTTTGGCGCTAGACGCGTCTAACGCCAAAGTATAAATATGGCGTTAGTTTTGCGCCGAATTTGCGTCGAAAAAAACGACGCTAATTCGGCGCAAACGGAGTATAAATACGGGCCTGGATGCATTAAAAATAACGACGCAGTGGGGCCATAAGAGGAGATGCATCAAAAAGTAACGCGATGCGTTGATTTTTCTGATGCGGCGAAGGCGATGCATTGTTTCTTTCCATGCTGCAAGGCAATGCATCAGTTTCCGGGATCGCAGCCTTGGTTTGTCACTGTGATGTGGGGTTATTTTGGCAACCAGGGACGATGCGTGGAAAACAAAGAATGTGGTGAGCAGAGACAACAGGCACTGCATCAATCCGGCAGGCGGTGCAGTGATTTCTCAGCTGCAGAGCAGGCTCTGAGCTGACAGCAATTGTTACCATGTATTTAAAGCATGTTTGTAAGCCAACACCAAGACTCAAACCAAGACTTGAACCGGGATACCCAGCTCCAGGGTCACCTGCTCTGGCCATTATGCCACATTCTCTCTCCCTTGGCTGCTACTATTCTTCTAAAGACATGAACTGCTCACTCATAGTCAAATTTAAATGCAGCCCAACTCTGCTATTTGATGGAGTGAGGGATGTTATTAGCCATATAACACACATCCAAAGACCTGCATTTAAGGGTGGCAGGAAGAATACCAAGCGTGCATAGATCCTGAGTCTGAATAAAATGCTTTTAAGAAGGAAATGTCATCTGACTTTGTTAACAGCAAATACTCATTCACTTTGAAAACACACTGAAACTTAGACAGAAACAAATACCTTCTGTTGCACAAAATTGCCATGCTATGTGTGACAGGTTAAATAAGAGCTCTCGAAAGTATTTTTCTCTAATTGCACGCACATGTGGAAAAAATAACACTCAGCATTTACATTTGAACTCTGGTGTAACGTGGTGCCCTCAGCCACAGTCCTTCAGGGGACCCTGAATTCCGCAACGCCTACTTATCTCTGTGTGATGGCCTGGCCAAAAGACATTACCCACTGATTAACTTGTGTCAACTATATTGAATTACAACAAAAAAAATCAAAATTCCATAGGTGAAACCTAGTGCATTTACCAATGCTTGTTTAACCATTGTTTCTTTTTACTAATGATAAATGCCTGTCTGCACAAAGCATGCCTTAAGGTGCCCGGCATGTCTCTGTGGAGCCAGCCAAAGAGCACTGTAGCTTTAGCTCCTTCCACGAGCAGGATGTCACCAGTGATGTCTAAGCTTCTGCTTTGTAGCACTGCTCAGTTCTTCTTGCAGGAATGATTGCAAGCCTGCCAGCGAGACGTGAGCTCCATCTCTCCTCCTACTCACTGCTAGATTTTGTCAGGAGGGCTCTGGTCGTCTCTTTCTATAGGTGCAGCATATCTTTATGAGTCACCGTAATATACTGCACAGATCAAATAAATAGTCTATTTCTTTAACCTTCAGCAGCTCTGGGAGTAGTGGTTAGTACATTAAAAAAGTATGGCAACTGATCTTGAGAACAATGAGCGAGGGGTCAGAAAGCTACAAATGAACAATATATTCTAGAACTGATTTGTTGGCCTTCAACAAAGAACTCTATATTATAAAACACACTCTTTTAATTACAGAAAATACAAGTTAAAGTTATCTGTGAGAACTTCTTTGTTCTTTCGGGAAAGGTCAGCCTGTCAACACAATCACATCAGACTACTGTGTGTATAGCAAGAAAATCAGTTTTTCAACTTCACTGAAAAACAGTGAAGCCTGTTTATAGTGTGACAGAAAGTGATGTCAGTGTGGAGTCGTGAGTTTAAAGAGTGTACTACCCTTCTTATAAGATATGCTGCCACGGATGTATGCCTTTACCACACAGATACCTTTGTCATGCATGCCTTTGCTATGCATTGTAAAATCAAATTAATAAATCTATCTGTCTATCTATCTATCTATCTATCTATCTATCTATCTATCTATCTATCTATCTATCTATCTATCTATCCACCCATCCATCTATCTATCTATCTATCTATCGATCGATCGATCTATCGATCTATCGAACATCTATCTGTATGTTTGTCTATCTAGCATCTATCTATAACATACTCTTACCCTCCCCTTGTATATCTTACCTTCTCTGAACCCTACAATTACCCCTATCTCACTTTTCCACTTACCTCCCCTGAACATTACATTTACCATTATCTCCCTTTAGGTATACCCACCCTAAATCCTAAAATCCACTGTTTACAAATACCCACCCCTCCACCCTACAATTATTTCCCTTTACAGATTGTTATTTAAAGACATCATGCTTTGTAAAGACATCTGCATAATAAAGCCTGTTTTGATAATGGATGTGGAGTAAAAGCTCACTCCCATCTGTGCTCAATTTGAGCCAGTGGTTGCAGATGGGGCACCCATCTTTCACTTTAGAGGCTGGCCCTTATTTTTCCACATCAGGCTCCAACCCAGAGCAAGCAAGATAAAACCTCACAAAGGGGGGAGAAGGACAAACTGTAACAAAGGTAGTATGCCTAGAAGAAAAAGAACCTGCAATAGTGATGTAAAGGTACAGGGATTGTCTGGTGGCAGGAGCACACAGCCTTGGTATTCAGCACCCTGACCTTACGATGGCACCAGCTACAAGCTTTTGAACAAAATAAAAAGGACTCAGCATTTATACTGTTGCTGTATTACACACAGTGTAAAACAGCTGTTCAAGCAGGATAAGCTAGGCAACCACAAAATGTGCAAAAGATTCCTCATTTAACTGATTATAATGTATCCAAACTTATGGTGATTGAAGAGGATGGCGATGGCAGAGAAGTGTTACTAGAGAGGAGTACAATGGTCGATAGCTAGAGAACAGAGAGGCTGATAGCAGAGGACCGACCTGCCAACTCACACGGTGCCACCGTGTTGCGCGTGATATCGGCTCCCTTTACACGTCCACCTGGTGAGGAACTGATTTCACACAGTGGCATGGAAAACAAGCTGAAAACCACTGTAAACAATAGATTTTCACCTCATTTTCATAAGCTTGTAACTGCTGACATCCATTAAGGTGTGTGAAAACATCCCAGGACCGCAGCACCAGCCCAGAAAGCTCTTTTTCTTTTACTTTGGAGGAGGGGGTTCATGGTGGGCATGATGCAGAAGTGCCTTGTAGGTACTTCTCAGTGCATGGCTCCCCCCTCCAAGGCCCCGCCCCATCCTCTCACTGATTTTTTAGGCCGAGCTTGCGAGTACTAGCTCTTGTATAATTTTAAGTATACTTCTTCTGTGGGTTTCCAGCTATTTCACTTGTTAGTTTCTGTGTCATTTAATAGTTCTTGGTTGCTAGTGGTTAGTCATGCCTATTTGTCCCTCCTTCTTCTGTATGAGAGCAGGGACCAACTACTGTACAATTACGATTTGTCCTGTTTATCTGGTTTGTAGGTGACTTTTTTTTGCTTTGTTTCCTGCTCCTGTTCAGGGAAGCTTCCCTTTTCATTTGCAGAGCATTCTTCCTCTGAGCGTAGCTGTAAACAAGGCTATAAATCAGGCTGCTATCTTGGTCACATTTGGTCTTTGTGGGCTCTCTTCACCCTCTCTCAACTGCCTGGCTCCTGCCCTTCCTTGGCTTGGATTTTCTTTACAAAGTGTGCCTGCCTGTGTGCTGAGAGCAAGGGCGAAGGATCACTTGTAAATGCTTATAGCCTAGGCACCCAGCTCTACCAGGGCTCCTCAATCCTTAAAGACAGTGCCCACTTCTGCTTCATACTAGGATCCACTTGCAGCTCCATCAATGCACCTCAGTTCACACACTCCAAGCCCTCAGCCGGGCCAGTGCCAGGAACCCCACACATACTGTCTGTCAGAGCACCTCAGTTCTTGCAGTCAGTACACTCTGCTCTATCCAGTACTGTAACCTCGGGCTCAGCTCCAACGGTGCTCTGCAGTTCACACACTCCAAGCCCCCAGTCATGCCAGTGCCAGGAACCCCACACACACTGTCAGCCAGAGCACCTCAGTTCTTGCAGTCAGTATACTCTGCTGCCCCACTACTGGGACCTCAGGCGCAGCTCCATCAGTGCACCGCAGTTCACACACTCCAAGCCCTCAGCTGTGCCAGTACCAGGAACCTCACACATGCTGTCTGCCAGAGCACCTCAGTTCTTGCAGTCAGTGCACTCAGCTGCTCCAGTACTGGGACCTCGGGTGCAGCTTCATAAGTGCACCATAGTTTACACACTCCAAGTCCTCAGCCGTGCCAGTTCCAGGAACCTCCACATGCTGTCTGCCAGAGCACCTCAGTTCTTGCAGTCAGTACACTCTGCGGCTTCAGTACTGGGACCTAAGGCGCAGCTCCATCAGTGCACCGCAGTTCACACACTCCAAGCCCCCAGCCGTTCCATTGCCAGGAACCTCACACATGCTGTCTGCCAGAGCACCTCAGTTCTTGCAGTCAGTATACTCTGCAGCTTCAGTACTGGGACCTCGGATGCAGCTCCATCAGTACACTGTGGTTCATACAGTCCAAGCCCTCAGCAGTGCCAGTGCTAGAACCCCACACACGCTGTCTACCAGAGCACCTCAGTTCTTGCAGTCAGAAAACTCTGCTGCTCCAGTACTGGGACCTTGGGTACAGCTCCATCAGTGCACCTCAGTTCACACACTCCAAGCCCTAAACCGTGCCAGTGCCAGAGCACCTCAGATCTTGCAGTCAATACACTCTGCTGTTCCATTACTGGGACCTTGGGTGCAGCTCCATCGGTGCATCGCAGTTCACACACTCCCGGCTCTCAGCCATGCCAGTGCCAGGAACCTCACACATGTTGTCTGCCAGAGCACCTCAGTTCTTACAGTCAGTACACTCTGCTGTTCCAGTACTAGGACCTAGGGTGCAGCTCCATCAGTGCACCTCCTTTCTACCCCCGCGAGGTCACTTCCTTTCCTATACTGGGACCCTGCTCACTTACAGTTCCATTATAGGATATCAATTCTAATATTCACTCCCACCGCCAAGCCAATACTAGACCCGAAAGAGCAAACCAGTGCACCTCAGGTCTAACATCCAACACCACTACTGATAGGAAACCCCGCAGCTCCACAAGAATCCATCAGTTCTAACATTCAGTGCACATTTCTTCTCAGTACAAAGGCTCACACACACGCCCTTTCAGTATGCCTGCTTCTGTGGTTCAGAGGCAATACCACTCCCATACTCGCAGCTTCACCAGGGCACCTCCAGGCATACACTCAGCAACACTGGCTCACCAATACTAGGTTCCACACATAGCTCCATTAACATACCTCACTTCTGACCTTGTGTGCCCGTTGCTATTCCAGTACTGCAGCCCACATACAACTCTGTCTGTGCACCGCAACCCTAACCTGCAGCGCCTCATTCCAATACCAGGAATTACACAGCACTCCGTTTCTCATTCCTCACCTGCTGCCTTTCTGTCATTCCAGTACTGGGCTGGAACACAGCTCTGTCTATACCCCCAATCCTGATCTGAAGAGTTCCAATATTGCTGTATTGCGGTTCACATACCATTCTGCTAATGCACCTCCTGCAAGTTCTGCAGTGCCCCCTGCTGTTCCACACTCTGAATTCTGTTTGAGGACGTGGCAGAGCCAATTAAATCTATTCTTAGCTCCCATCTTTATTTAGGAGGATCTATTTTACCCATCTCAATTCATTCTTTCCTTCACTCTTTTTACTCTCAATGTTTTCTTCCTCCCCCTTTTCTCTTTCTAGCTCTTACAATCCACACATTAACAGTTTTGCTCTTTATTTCAACAGGTTATTATACTCCTCTCCCTTTTTTATTTCCTTCTTCCTCTTGCTGGCTCCTCTTTCAATCTTGCAAAAACCTAGTTATTCCTTTCCTTGTTTCATTCCTCTCTTTTTTCTTCTTCAGGAGTTCATTCTTTCACTATTTTTTTTCTTCCCTTCATTTTTTCTTTTTTTTTTGTTGGCTCTATCCTTTGACTCGGTATGCATCCTTTCACTTTATTTTTTAGATGTTTCTTCCTTCCTTTCTCTAGTGTTTTTCTTATTTGTATTTGTCAATTCATGTTTTAAAATAAATCCCTCTTTTTCCCATCTGTATGTGGAAGCCACAAGTTACTTTTCGAGACCCGAAGTGTCAAAGTGGTTTTCCCATTCTGTGCCTTTGGGAAGTGTGTCAGTACATACATTCTCTGGTTCTTTCATTGCTTGTTTCTCTCACCATCTGTCTCTTTTTCTTTAATGTTTATTTTTCTCTTTCTTTTGACAAATTTTTCATTTTTTTCCTCTTTATCTTTTGTTTGCTAGTTTCCTTCCCTTTTTTCTTTTGTCTCACACGTTTGCTCTATTTCTTCTCAGTTGTGTTTTCATTTTCTCATGCTTTCTTTCCCTTCTTTCTTTCATTTCTTTGCAACCCCTTCTCTGTCTCTCTTTTGTCTGCTGCATTGCTTTTGCTTCTCTTCTCTTTTTCTGCCCCATCTGCTTTTTCTCCTGAGACCTAGTTATCAATGGAGCAACAGGTGTAGTGGCACCAGGGCCCAGAGACTTATGGACCTCACTCAACTCTAATTACTGCTGTGTTTTCCTACCGAAATTGCAGTCAACAATTTTTCTTTCTTTCTCTAGGGCTCATGACAGCATTACTACGCCACTTGTCCTCTCCATCTTTACTCCTGGCTCCCTCTTTCCTTTCACCCTCTAATCTGTCCTAAATTATATTTTTGTTATAGTGTTTTGAGCATTACACTCTAATGCCAAAAGTTTATTTCTGATACAGGTTTATATGATAATTGTATATATTTAAGTTAGAGGAAGAAGGTAAATGCAAGTGCTTTAGTTAAATGCTGGCCCCCTAGAATTATTTGGCAAGAAAAAACTAAATTTTGAGGCAGGGTGGACACGTTTATGTCACAAGAAAAGTCCAGTTATGAACTTACAATGCAAATAGCTCAAACACAAGGTCTGAGAGGAAAAGGAGAGGAGATTGATGACTGAGGAGGGTGGTGAAAACATAACAGTGATGGCAGAGAAAGGTGATATGTGAGGGTGGTGGCAGAGGAAAAAAAATATCATAGAAGGTTATTGAATTAAGAGGCTTAATGACAAAAGAGGGTGGGGTTTTGAGGGCTTTAAACTACAATAAACCAAGAAATATTGGTAAAACAATGCAAAATTGCTGCAAAAAATGCAACTTTATGCCACAAAATTTTCATTTTGGTGCATCAAAAGTTCAATTTATGTCTCAGTGCCTCCATTCTATCAGCATTAAAGTAAAATGGAATGGACAGAGAAAATCCTTCTTTCAGAGTTAAGACACAACAGTTCAAGTAAGAAACACATTTCAAACACTAATTGTGAATGCCCAATATTGTGTATATTTACTAAACTACAAATTAGTATCAACATCCTGACTGCTAGCCCGTTTACCAGCAGGACAGCTTTATTAACATATTGGCTCTTAAAAAACTATCTAATGAGCCATTTTGTTTAACTTGAGCTGATATAGGTTTGCAACATTATAGGGCTCATAAAATGAACATCCAATTCGTCCTTGTTTTAATTTAATTTCAGTGCTCACGTCTCCCAAATGAATCTGTGCAGTGCATTTATCGTGGTTACATAAACAATTTACCAGTTTATAAATATTTTTTCATACTGTACTTCAACCGTACCATTAGCGATATCTGTCTGTTCAAATGGCTGAACCAAACAAGCATTTGCAATGCAACAGGTCTTGTATTACGTTGAGTTAGAGCTAATAGCGCTGTAAGCTCTTAACCGGACTTTTCTTGCCACATTAAATGAAAAAAAAAAACGAGCGTGATCGTGCTGTGAAAAAAAGACAAAACGTAGTCCAGAAACCATACAGAAAACATGAAGCCTCGTATGTTTCCAGTAGTTTAACGGTGCTCTTGAGGAGGGCTAAACACCGGAAAAGGCATGACGTATGCATGCCTTTCATCAATGAAAACAAGCGGATTTTAAAAGGCAAGCCCACCAACCAATGAAAGTGACTGACCTAACATGGGCATGGTTAAAATCCCTCTAAAGAGGGATTAGAAGGGGGATGGAGGGCTTTTCGCTTGCCCCTAAAAAGTGGATTTCCTTTGGAGCTTTGCTTTAAAGTGAAATAGTACATTGCCCTTCTGTGCTCCTAATGAGATCAGAATATCACTATCTATTCAGCAATGCAGGGAATCTTGGGTTTCAAAAGATTCTTGTGAAACTAGTAGTGGATCGTTATGGTTTATATCACTTTACTAAACCCTTACGTTCAGTTTGGAGTAATGGCACCCCTGCATATACATTGAGTTTGTGTTATCACAAATTAAATGCTATCTGAGTGAAGTCATTTTTGGAGCTATTATTTGCCAGAGTTAGCAAAGTAGATCTTGGTATCTCATCACAGCATTGTAATTTTTGGGTTTATCTCTCACCCCTGTGTTCCATTGAAATCAGACTAACAGAACAGACAGCCCTGAACAATTTTCTCTTCCGAAACTCTGTTACTCTCACTCACAGATATCAGTCTCAGCTGCTTCAGCCTTCCACTCTGACATCACAGGCATAGAACGTAGCTGCAGATACAGGGTCAACGTACTAGAATGTTAGTTGTTGAAATCTAACAGCACATCCTCTCTCACCCAGAAAATAAATACCCCACAATTGAAATGCAGATAACAGGGATATACAGCAATGTGACCATTCGATTTTTTACGCTTTTGCTCTATTATGTGAGGCGCTCTGACACCGGGGGTAATTCTTGGGAAACATAAAAACCCTTAATAAATTATTTAAACAAACTAGTTCAAAATATGTAAAAATCTAATTGAGGTAATGCACAAGGTAAAAATGTGTTGTTAATAATAAGCAAGCATCCTTGAGTGAATCTTAAATGCTGAACCACTGTATGAACACAGTCACATTTGATAAAAAATGACAGATCTGTAACAGGCACTGCAACAGGTTTGGAAGGGTCTCAGCCTTGTCTTCTACCATAAGATTGAAGGAAATACCACCCGCATACACAAGGAAGCCAATATTGTGGGTATCAAGGATGCTGATGAGAGGTGCACCATGTAGGAATCCAATAGCGTTGACGACGAGACTGAACTCAGGTAGAATGTGAATGATGTTGGAAGATCAGATAATTGAAATGCACAATGAGCACAGATAACTGCAAAGGACAAGCACACTGCTGTCATGTTTGATTCCCACACATTTCATACTTCTCAAATGGAGCATAGCTAATAATTGCATAGCAGGTGCAGTGGTACCCTAACTACAACTCATTTCAAATCCTGCCGGAGTAAGGGGGTCCATTTCCCTTGCGTCCATTAGGGTCCATGCCAGTATTGCTATGCCACTTCTTCCCAGTCACACTGGTGCAAATATGTACCAAACTCATCCACTTATCCACACCTGAACAAAAACGTATTTGTTTCAGACACTGGAACTAAGAAATGTTTATGAACAACAACCCCTCTATCTTGAACACTTTGGCACTAATGCGAGTATGCAAAGTGCAGGTAAGGATTCAAGCTTAGCAAGCTGGGAGAGACCTGACCTGCTAGAAAATATTACGGGGCATATTTATACTCCGTTTGCGCCGAATTTGCATCGTTTTTTTCGACGCAAATTCGACGCAAAACTAACTCCATATTTATACTTTGGCGTTAGACGCGTCTAGCGCCAAAGATCTTGGAGTTAGCGTCATTTTTTAGCGTGGACACCTACCTTGCGTTAATGATATGCAAGGTAGGCGTTCCCGTCTTTAAAAATTACTGCGATGCATATGCGTCGTATTTATACTCCCGGGCAAAAATGACGCCCGGGAGTGGGCGGGACTAAAAAACCCGCATTTGCGCCGGATTTTAGCACCTGGGTCAGGGCAGGCGTTACGGGACCTGTGGGCTCAGAATGAGCCCAGAGGTACCCTCCCAAGCCCCAGGGACACCCCCTGCCACCCTTGCCCACCCCAGGAGGACACCCAAGGATGGAGGGACCCACCCCAGGGACATTAAAGTAAGTCCAGGTAAGTATTTTTTTTTTTGTGGCATAGGGGGGCCTGATTTGTGCCCCCCTACATGCCACTATGCCCAATGACCATGCCCAGGGGACAGAAGTCCCCTGGGCATGGCATTGGGCAAGGGGGCATGACTCCTGTCTTTGCTAAGACAGGAGTCATTTCAATGGGGGATGGGCGTCGTAAAAAAATGGCGCAAATCGGGTTGTGGCGAATTTTTTGCCTCAGCCTGACTTGCACCATTTCTGGACGCCCATACGCCATTTTCCCCCTACGCCGGCGCTGCCTGGTGTACGTCGTTTTTTTTAACGCACACCAAACAGCGCCGGCGGCTAACGCCGGCTAACGTCATTCAATAAATACGGCGCCCGCATGGCGCTCCAGAATGGCGTTAGCCGGCGCTAATTTTTTTGACGCAAAACTGCGTTGGCGCAGTTTTGCGTCAAAAAGTATAAATATGGGCCTACATTTTTTATCAGTGCTATTGCCATTTTGTCAGAAAGCTGTGACCCATGAAGAAGAATGCAAGAGCTTAGAATGTGCAGTTAATCTAGTGCGCCGGTTGAAACTAAATATGCAGAACAAGCGGAACTGATTAAAGGACGTTTTGGCTTGTGAATTCAGAAGTAGGGGACACTGCAACTCAGCCAAGCCTCTGCAGGACAGCATACGTTGTCCGACGTGAGCTATCATACTGATTTAGGCCCATATTTATAATTTTTTTGCGCCGCCTTTGCGTCATTTTTTGACGCAAAAGCGGCGCAAACTTACAAAATACAGTTGTATTTTGTAAGTTTGCGTCGCTTTTGCGTCAAAAAGTGACGCAAAGGCGGTGCTAATAAAGTATAAATATGGGCCTTTAGGTGCATATTTATGCTCCGTTTGTGCCGAATTTGCGTCGTTTTTTTCGGCGCAAATTTGACGCAAAACTAACTCATTATTTATACTTTGGCGTTAGACGCGTCTAGCGCCAAAGTTCATGGAGTTAGCGTCATTTTTTGGCGTGAACACCTCCCTTGCGTTAATGATATGCAAGGGAGGCGTTCCCGTCTTAAAAAATGACTCCGAGGCATGTGCGTGGTATTTATACTCCCGGGCAAAAAGGACGCCCGGGAGTGGGCGGGGCAAAAAACCCCGCATTTGCGCCTCTTTTTAACGCCTGGGTCAGGGCAGGCGTTAAGGGACCTGTGGGCTCAGAATGAGCCCAGAGGTGCCCTCCCCTGCCCCCAGGGACACCCCCTGCCACCCTTGCCCACCCCAAGAGGACACCCAAGGATGGAGGGACCCATCCCAGGGAAGAAAAGGTAAGTTGGGGTAAGTATTTTTTTTAATTTTCTTTTTTGGCATAGGGGGGCCTGATTTGTGCCCCCCTACATGCCACTATGCCCAATGACCATGCCCAAGGGACATAAGTCCCCTGGGCATGGCCATTGGGCAAGGGGGCATGACTCCTGTCTTTGCTAAGACAGGAGTCATGTTGATGGGGGATGGGCGTCGAAAAAAAATGGCGCAAATCGGGTTAAGACGATTTTTTTGCCTCGACCTGACTTGCCCCATTTTTTAGACGCCCATACGCCATTTTCCCCTACGCCGGCGCTGCCTGGTGTACGTGGTTTTTCTTCACGCACACCAGGCAGCGCCGGTCGGCTAACGCCGGCTAACCCCATTCTATAAATACGGCGCCCACATGGTGCTTCAGAATGGCGTTAGCCGGCGCTAATTTTTTGGACGCTAAACTGCGTTGCCGCAGTTTTGCGTCAAAAAGTATAAATATGGGCCTACATTTTTTATCAGTGCTATTGCCATTTTGTCAGAAAGCTGTGACCCATGAAGAAGAATGCAAGAGCTTAGAATGTGCAGTTAATCTAGTGCGCCGGTTGAAACAAAATATGCAGAACAAGCGGAACTGATTAAAGGACGTTTTGGCTTGTGAATTCTGAAGTAGGGGACACTGCAACTCAGTCAAGCCTCTGCAGGACAGCATACGTTGTCTGACATGAGCTATCATACTGATTTAGGCCCATATTTATACTTTTTTTGCACCGCCTTTGCGTCATTTTTTGACGCAAAAGCGGCGCAAACTTACAAAATACAGTTGTATTTTGTAAGTTTGCGTCGCTTTTGCGTCAAAAAGTGACGCAAAGGCGGCGCTAATAAAGTATAAATATGGGCCTTTAGGTGCATATTTATACTCCGTTTGCGCCGAATTTGCGTCGTTTTTTTCGACGCAAATTTGACGCAAAACTAACTCCATATTTATACTTTGGCGTTAGACGCGTCTAGCGCCAAAGTTCATGGAGTTAGCGTCATTTTTTGGCGTGAACACCTCCCTTGCGTTAATGATATGCAAGGGAGGCGTTCCGGTCTTAAAAAATGACTCCGAGGCATGTGCGTGGTATTTATACTCCCGGGCAAAAATGACGCCCGGGAGTGGGCGGGGCAAAAAACCCCGCATTTGCGCCTCTTTTTAACGCCTGGGTCAGGGCAGGCGTTAAGGGACCTGTGGGCTCAGAATGAGCCCAGAGGTGCCCTCCCCTGCCCCCAGGGACACCACCTGCCACCCTTGCCCACCCCAGGAGGTCACCCAAGGATGGAGGGACCCATCCCAGGGAAGAAAAGGTAAGTTGGGGTAAGTATTTTTTTTAATTTTCTTTTTTGGCATAGGGGGGCCTGATTTGTGCCCCCCTACATGCCACTATGCCCAATGACCATGCCCAGGGGACATAAGTCCCCTGGGCATGGCCATTGGGCAAGGGGGCATGACTCCTGTCTTTGCTAAGACAGGAGTCATGTTGATGGGGGATGGGCGTCAAAAGAAAATGGCGCAAATCGGGTTAAGACGATCTTTTTGCCTCAACCTGACTTGCCCCATTTTTTAGACGCCCATACGCCATTTTCCCCTACGCCGGCGCTGCCTGGTGTACGTGGTTTTTCTTCACGCACACCAGGCAGCGGCGGTCGGCTAACGCCGGCTAACGCCGGCTAACGCCATTCTATAAATACGGCGCCCGCATGGCGCTTCAGAATGGCGTTAGCCGGCGCTAATTTTTTTGACGCTAAACTGCGTTGGCGCAGATTAGCGTCAAAAAGTATAAATACGGGCCTTAATGTCCATAATATCACGTTTGCCATCATCTTCACTCCAGAAATAGAGCCCTGTAACATTACACTGACAGTGCTTTTTTGTAGCTATAAATGTAAATAATTTAAAAAGTGGTAGCCTAGGGTGGAACAGACATTTTTTTGTGATTCATGCATTAAACGTCATGACCACGTGGATTCTTTGTTGAATTAACTCAAATAGCAATTTAAAATTATTCCATTTAATTAACCTGCAAGAAAGAAATATGAATAGAAAACATCAACATCAAATGTGTAAGTTCTGAAAGAAAGAGGTGCTGCTCTGACACCTAAAAACGTATTTGGTGAACCCAGTACGAAAAGGAGAAATCTTGAGGTTCCCCGTGCCGTGAACCCCCTCGCTTATCCGCCCAGGGAGTGGGCAGGGCAAACACAGCCTGCTGCAGAGAAGGAATCAAAACACACCTCAGACAAGAGTGAGGGGGCCAGATGTGGGATAAGGAATAGAACAAACACAGCCCCATCCTCACCTAGAAGACCAACGTGCTTCGCAAAGTAAGTGAAAACAATTCAGACAATTAAGGCGCTACAGGGCAATGAGGGACACCAATGAAAACAAAACACCTTGTTATTGTTTGTCATTACCCCAGCTCAGGATCAGCTTGAATGGCGTGACTCTTCCTGACTGAGGGAGGATAAACGCTGCCCCCTCACGAGCTCTGAGTATGTGCGCGCCTTTGCGAAGCGTTTTTCATATAAAGATGCTTCTGATAATCCTAGAAAGCAGAGTGAAAGCAGGAATAAAAACATTAACCACACCACCTTCTGCAGCCACTGCCACATGTCTGGTCAGCCTCCAGTTCTTTCAATCAGCACATCTGGGAAGTGAAACAGTCTTGTGAAAATCTCCGGTTCCAGTTTTGCTGGATTTCTTTTTCTCCAGCAGTAACTGACATTCGGTGGACACTGTGATGAGATTTACTATAACAAATCTGAAGGACGGTGAGACATATCCCTTTCCTTCCGCGTTCACTGGCAGTACTTGTATTATTATGTACTTGCAAAGCCTGTAGGCCTGAGATTAATTTTTAAAGCAAGCGTATTGATTGGCGATGTTGGATGTGTAGTGCGGATTGGTCAGTGGGCGAATGGCTGAGTGCATAGATTGAAGAATGAGTGAATGTAGGGAATAATGGATGAGTAAATTAAAAGGGGGAGTCAGGATGCGTGGATGGTTGACTAGGAGAGTGAATACAAGGATATAAATAAATGGGCGAGTGTTTGGCTGAAGGAAAAAGTGTCTAGCAAGTAGCATATAGATGGATGAATGAATAAGATGAGTGAGTGCTTTGATAGTAGAGGTCACAATACTAGAACCACGCCACAGTGTAACTGGTGGCAGGAGGCTGTTCACGCTTCCCACTACTCACTGCTGCTTATTCACTCATTCATCGTTATGCCCAGCTACTCGCCCATTCATCCATTTATACATTCAAATACTCACCCATCCACACAGACGTCCATCCATTCATTTATCCACCGACTCATTCCCACATTCATAAATCAACACAACCACACACACAATCTCTCTAATCAATGACAAAAAACACATATAAAAATAGAACTTTAAGCGCTGTCGAGGCTTTTATAAATTACAATTTGATGTTGTCCAATTATTGAGAAAACCTGCTAATGAAGCCGCTCACAGTTTCCACTAGTGATCAAAATGCGTCAGATTACCAAAGTGGGAGACTAGAGAATATTTTTTGTAATGAACATTAAAATGAATATTTTAACCCATTTCTCCTGTTCGCTTGTGACTACTTTTGCCAGAACTTCACCCCTTTCTGCTTCATTTATTTCAAACATGGTGAAAATATTTGTCCCGAAACAGTATTGTTTTACATACAGCTTCTGCCACTGCCAGATTGTATATTGCATTGTATTGCAATGAAGCATTTTCTACAGCAGAAACGCATCATAACACTTGCAAATTGGTCGAATAAGTAGCTTCTTCGTTTCTTGTACATGTTCGGAGAAGGGTGTTAGTTGAGACCTCATCGATCAGTACAGTATATTGGTTTCATATGTAAGGCTTCCAGACGTGCTTCAAACTTGACGCAGCAGCATGTCTTGGCAAACGTATGCATGGAGCATTAGCTCAAGGGGGCGTAAGGAATATTTTGCATTCAGTGTACACAAAGTGCTATAACTTGTCTGACTTGGGCAAGTCCTGTTTTTAACATGGTCATGTTTGTGGTGTTTTTCTGACTTCGAAATGTGTGGCGATGGTCCTTATTTTATTTGTGCTTACCAAGGATCGCATTTTGGGCTGAGATCCCTGCAGAAAGGCTAACGGACAGTGTGAGGTTTTGAAAATGTTTCTTTCTTACTACACAGGCTACAGGGCAGCAGTAAGGCATCTAACCTTTCACTAATCTGCACACTGTCAGAGGCTTCTCATGACCTAGACTGATTTACATATGTCTGGTCTCCTTAGTGGCACAGTGGCAAAAAAGATGGAATGGAATACTACCTGAGTAATTACAAGTGGCTGAGTTTAACCAAGTATGCCACCCATCACTTTAGATTTTCTAAATGAGGCAAACTAAATGCCCTCATTATGACCCTAGCGGTAAATAACGAATACAACAATGCTGACTGCCGCCAGCATACCACAGCGGAGGCGGACATCCGTCGACCACATTATGACACAGACACACACAATCGTCAGAAAACAGCCACAACCAGAAATCTGCCAGACCTACTGAACGTGATAAACTGTTGGTAATTCCACCCATACCGTTACCCCACCAACATTACGCCCTCCAATGACCCACCAATCACCACAGTTGACATTCAATGATGGTAAACTATTCGCGTTGAACACCTCCGCGGCGGATAAGGCCACCCAAAGACAAAACAAGACAACATTGTCCAGAACAAAAAACCAATACCTGACTCAATTACTCACACCCCACACATCCACCAACAGCATTATAAAACACACACCCACATCACCCACAAATCCTTTGCTAACATGAAAGGACCGCAATAGCTAGCCACACAAATCACAGAGACAACTGCACACAACCACCCATTCAACCATCACGCACCACACCCCCCACACCCCACCACATTACTCTACACCCTCTACACAACACACAACACCCATGTTCCCACAAAGGCACCACCCATTTCACTGATGAGGAGTTGCTGATCATGGTTGAGGAAGTAGTCAGGGTAGAGCCACAGCTGTTTGGAGCACAGATCCAGCAGATCTGCATTGCCAGGAAGATAGAGCTATGGTGGAGAATCGTGGACCAGGTGAATGCCGTGGGACATCATCCACGAACAAGGGACAACATCAGGAAGGGGTGGAATGACCTACGGGGAAGGTACGTTCCATAGCAGCAAGGCACCAGCTCACGATCCAGAGGACTGGGGGTGGACCCCCACCGCCTCCCCCATAGTTGACAGCATGGGAGGAGCAAGTCTTGGCAATCCTGCATCCTGAGGGACTCCCTGGAGTTGCTGGAGGACTGGACACTGGTGAGTCACTTTTACAACCTATGCCCCCATACCTGCATGCCACCCTCACCCTGAAACCCATCACTCCACTCCATCCCACACAGTGCACCACCACAATTAACTAACCTAAATGCCAAGCCCTGCATTCCATACCCACTGCATGTGCATTCCTTCCAGCCCTGCATGTACACCCACCACCGATGCATGCACAGCATGGAGAATTAACAATCCCACAAAACATCACCATACACAAACAAAGGTGGCTGGGCAACAGCAACAATATAGGGGAAGCTAGGGATGCAGAATATGTCACAGACATGTAGCATAATATACCACTTACATCACCACAGCTGCCCTACCCAATCTCAGTGGCGAGGAGGTCCCATGGCTACCCAGTCCCCCACCAGAAGATGTCCCCAGTGATGACAGCAACTCTGGAGTTCTGGATCTGGATGAACTCCCTGGCCCATCAGGGACCACTGGTCAGTCAGATCAACCAGCCCATACCCAGTCCACCACAGAGCCTCCCCCCTCAGTATCCAACACCACAGCAGCCACCCAACATCCCCAGACCTCTGTCCCCAGGACATGTCAATCAGCAGTGTGCCCACCTGCACAGGGACCCCAGTCCACACCTCACAGGCAAGACAATGAGGGTCCTAGGGTCAGTGGCAGTGGGCACACAATTCAGGGGACACAGGCACAGGGGGCCAGGGATGGTCAGAGGACAGCGGTGAGCCAGGGGGAGGACAGGCACAGGGAACCGACTGTCCAAGAGGGAGTCACTAATGTCCTAGGGACTTACCAACAATCCCAGGACAAGACAGGTCAGGTGATAGACTTCATGCAGGAGAACCAGCGGCTGCAGGAGGAACACCACAAGGAAATCAAGAAATAATTACAGGCCCTGAACACCACCATTCGTCTCCATAGCAGGGGTGCTGGGTGATATGGCCAACATCATTAGGGAGTACACATCACACCAGCGGGCCCCTTCCACTAGCCAGTCAACTGACCAGCCCTCCACATCTGCTGCAGCTAGTGGACAGGAGGCCCTGCCACAGGACCCACAGGCAACCAGCACCCTCCCCCTGCAGAAGGTGAACCACCCCGCTAACGTTCCCTGTGACCCAGACAGACACCACATGCACTTGCCAAGACCAAGACCACCACCAGGAAATTAGCCCCTCCTGAATGTCCCCCTTGTGTTCCACTGTGTCACCTTGACCACTTTGAACTGCCATTGCTCCCCTTCCTATGGCCCTTTGTACAATGGACGTGTGCTACAAACAAACTGGACCAATACCCTGGACTATTCCCAACCATCAAACCACTCTATTGCACTTCCCATTGTAGACCAATTTTCAATAAACACCCTTGGACACAACTTGAGTAATAGAGCTTTATCTACAGGGAATGTACAATGTAATGAACTGCAATGAACTGCATGATCCTGTGTAAATGTCCATTAATATGTTGACCCATCCAACAAATGTGTCTCAGCGGTCTGCACACATCACAGCAGTACACTGTTGGAACAACACCAACATCTGCAATAAGGGAAGATATTGGTGACAGTCAGGTGGGATGCAAAGGGAATGACTGGTATCATGCCGAAGTCTAAAATACTAAAATGGAGTATTGCTTAGTTCAACAGTCTTACCTGAGTATCATTGGAAGTACTGCTGAATCAAATGTGACCTGTTGTCCACATCCTCCTCCTCTTCCTCCTCCTAACTGTCCTCAGTGTCCATTGCTGCCACAACTGCATTGTCACCCCCTCCTCCTGCAGATAGGGTACATGCTGCCTGAGGGCCAATTTGTGCAACATGCAGCACACAACGATGATTCTGCAGACCTTCTCAGGGGAGTAGCATAGGGACCCACCTGTCAGATGGAGGCACCTGAACCTAGCCTTCATGAGACTTAACGTCTTTTCTACAATCCTCCTGGTACGCCCACAGGCATCACTGTACCTATTTTCAGCCCCTGTTCTCAGATTCCTAACAGGGGCCATGAGCCAGGGCAGGTTTGGGTAGCTGGAATCACATGCAAGAAGTAAGGGACACACATTAGCTCCATGCAATGGAAAGGGCCATGACTCCTTAAGGCATACACTCACAAACAATGAGTGGGGATACAGGCTTACCTGTTAGCCACACTCTGTGCCTCTGTAGTTGTGCCATAAGCTGTGGACACTGCTATTCCTCAGGACAAAGGCATCATGCACCGACCCTGGATACTTGGCAGTGACGTGGGAGATGTACTGGTCTGCTAGGCACACCATCTGGACATTGAGTTAGTGGAAACTCTTCTGAGTCCTTTACACTTGTTCATTGGCCCTAGGGGGGACTAAGGCAATATGGGTCCCGTTGATGGCCCCAATAACATGAGGTATATGTCCCATTGCATAGAATCCAGCCTTCACAATGGGTAAATCATCTACCTGGGGGAATGTAATGTAGCGGCACATGTTTGAGATAGGCAGACAAAACCCTTGCAAGCACAATAGAGAATATTGGCTGTGATATTCTTGGAGCCAAGCTCACTGTCACCTGGAAAGAGCCTGTTGCCAGGAAATGGACCACTGAGATTACATGCACAAGAGGGGGGATTGGTGTGGTGCTACAGATAGCAGGTAGCAAATCAGGCTCCAATTGTGCACACAGCTCTGTGATTGTGGCCCTGTCCAGATGATATGTGAGTATGATGTGCTGGTCCTCCAGTGTAGCCAAGTCCACAAAGGGTCTGTGCACGGGTGCTTGCCTCCTCCTATTCCTCTGTAGTGGTTGGTACCTAAGGGACCCAAATGTAGAAAAGGAGTGTCAACAGGAACCATGAACACACTACAGAAGTGTACACAGAGCATGTTTGTATGTTGGACACTGGAACTGTGTAGGTGAGTACATTCGACCACAATGATGCACTAATTAATTAATCTGTACATGTGTACCAGCATTAGAAAATGGCAACCACCTGTCCTATATTCGGGGACAGGTGGAAGTGACCTCACATCACTGGCGTTCACGTCATGGCGGAAGGCGGTCCGCTCTGCCGTGCAATTCCTCATTGGCTAACATGGCCCTCTATGGAGTATGGGAACCAATGATGATCAACGCTGCTGGTGTCGGTGTTCATTGCTGTGGACGTGACCGCCATTTCCTTTCTAACACTTCACTTGATTCCTGACATCTCCACTGCGTGTGCTGATGTGACCTGTGTCTGGAACCTGCCATGGCTTGTGCTACAGGGGGAAAGGGCCCCAGCCTTTACATGGGAGGAGTTGGAGTGCCTCGTAGACAGGGTCCTACCCCAGTATGGCCAGTTGTGTGGGCCTCCAGACCAACAGGTGAGTACACTATGGGTATATTGCATTAACATGACTGCATGTAGATGTGTATGTGTGCTGGCAGTGTGTCAAGTGGAAGGGCATGGCTGGTGGCAGTGTCAATGCAGAGGTACGGGTCATGTGTGTGCCTGATGAGGGGAAATGCTTTTTGTGGGTCATATGTGTGATGGGCTGGATTGTCAGGTTCATGGTGTACCGCCTTCTGTGTTTCATCTGCAGGTCAGCACCCATCAGAAGAAGGGATTGTGGCGTGCCATCACCAAGGACGTGCAGACCCTGGGGGTCTATAGCAGGCAGATCACCCACTGCAGGAAATGGTAGGAGGACCTGGGACGCTGGGCCCGGAAAACTGCGGAGGCCCAGCTGGGGACGGCCTCCCAACGAGGGAGGGATGGCCGTCGGAACCTGACCCCCCTTATGGCCTGCATACTGGCGGTGGCCTACCCAGAACTGGATGGGCGCTTGAGGGCATCACAGCAGCCACAAGGGAGTGAGTACAGTGTGTATGTCAACTATCTGTGTTGCCTGGCATGGGATTGGTACTAGTCAGTGGATGCACCAATATGCCAGTTCAGATATTGCTGCTTGATGCAGCTCAGGGTAATAGGTTGTAAAGCATGTACAGCTAGGTAGGTGGCTTCCCATGTCAGGCAGGGCTTAGCTGGTCCCAGTTGGTGTGTATTTGGCAGTGTTTGGCTCCTACCTGCTGTGGTACTTAGCCAATGGTATGCCAGTGTGGTCCATACAGTGATGTGTCTGCCATCTGTGCTGTTCGTGCTGAGAGTGACTCTGTGCTCCCTTTCTCTGTCCCCCCTCTCTCTCCTTTTGTCGTCCTGTTTATGTGTGCATTCGCATCATCTGGTGAAGTAGCAGGAGCACTGGTGAGTGAGGGAGCTACAACCCACGGGACCCAGGAGGCAGAGTCCACCGATGTTGAGGGGACCAGTGGGACGGAGGGCGAGGGGAGCACCACAGTGGGGACAGGAGGTGACACCTCTGACTCTGATTCGTCCTCCGATGGGAGCTCCCTGGTGATGGCAGACCACTCTGGGACCACCCCAGCTACAGGTTCTACCGCCACCCCCGTACCAGCACCGCCCTCCCAGTAGTCCCCACTGAGTTGCCCGTGTTTGCTCACCCAGGAGGGTGGGCATCTCCTTCGTCCCAAGCACATCAGGCCCTTTTCCAGTCAGCCCTGCTGCCCTCAGTGAGGAGGCTATTGACCTCCTGAGATCCCTCTCTGTAGGGCAGTCTACAATTGGGAATGCCATCTAGGGGCTCGCATCCCAGATGCAGCAATGCAATGCCTTCCTGGAGGGCATCCATGGTGGGTTGGCGGCCCTACAGTGATTGTTACAGGATCTGTCCTCTTCACTGACAGCAGCCAGTGTCCCTGTTTCATCCATCCCCCTCCAACTACCACTACCCAGTCCCAGTCTCCTCACCCCAACCCATCCCACGCACACATTCAGACAAGCATGCACCACAAACAACACACAGTCCACAAGCACTTGCACAGCCAACAGCCTGATGCACACACTTCATCCACTGCCTCCACTGTCTCCCCCTCTTCCTCCTCCCTCACAGTCACATACTCACTCACTCCTGCATGCATTGCATCAACAGTCCCAGAACCTGCCACCTGCACAGCCTTGCCCACACTCACCACAACAGCAGACCCGCAGACATGCACCCCACACACCACATGCGCAGTCACCACCACCACCTCATGCAGCACACCCACCTCACTTGCAGACACCACCACAACATCCTTCCACGCGTCATGTTTTTCCTCCCCCACCCTGTCTGCCCCCTCCTGGAAAACACACACACTCGCACTCAGACCCCCAACAGTCATGCATCTCACACAAACACACTGTCCATGCACCAGCACCCAAGTCCAGCACACCGCTTCCTCCTACAACCATTCCCTCTACCTCAACTCCCATCCCTCATCTCACATCCCACCCCATTGGCCCTAAAAAGATTTTCTTTGCCCACCTTGACCTCTTCCCTCCCCTGCCCCCCTCCTGCCCATAAGAGGAAGGTCACACCACCCCAGGCCAGTACCTCAAGCATCCTGTCTGTCACAGCTCTACCCCCAAAGTCTCCAGCTGCCACTAAGGGGCGCATGAGTGAGAAGCAACATGGAGACTCACCCCCTAAATGGGGTGCTGAAGTGCCGCCCCCTCCCAAACTGGCAAGACCATGGGACCACCTCCAAAACCCAGGGCCAAGGATGCCCCAAAGAAGTCCCTGCCCAAGGAGGCCCCCCAAAAATCAAAGGTCAAGGAGGCCCCCAGAAATCAAAGGCCAAACTGACCCCCCAGAAATCTAAGGCCAAGGAGGTGCCTCAGAAATCAAAGGACAAGGAGGGCTCCCAGAAACCCCTGGACAAGGAGGTCCCCCAGAAATCCCTGGACAAGGTCACCCAGAAATCCCTGGACAAGGAGGCCCCCCAGACATCAAAGGCCAAGGAGGCCCCCTGACATCCAAGGCCAAGGAGGCCCTCCAGACATCCAAGGCCAAGGAGGCCCTCCAGAGATCCAAGGCTAAGGAGGCACCCTAGAAATCAAAGGACAAGGAGGGTCCACAGAAATTGCTGGAGAAGGTGGCCCCCTAGAAATCCCTTTACCTGGAGGCCCACAATATTGTGGCCATGGAGCAGCATCTGGAACCAGAGGCCAAGGAGCAGCATCCAGAACTAGAGGCCAAGGGGCACCATCAATAACCAGTGGGAAGCCAGTCCCCTTCTCAACCTGTGGGCAGGAAGCCCCCTCCTCATCCTGTGGGCAGGAAGCCGCCTCCAGAACCAGTGGGCAGGAAGCTCCCTCCAGAACCAGTGGCCAGCCAGCCCCCTCCTCAACCTGTGGGCAGGAAGCCCCCTCCAGAACCAGTGGGCAGCCAGACCCCTCCTCAACCTGTGGGCAGGAAACCCCGTCCTCATCCTGTGGGCAGGAAGCCCCCTCTAGAACCAGTGGGCAGGAAGCCCCCTCCAGAACCAGTGGCCAGCCAGCCCCCTCCTCAACCTGTGGGCAGGAAGCCCCTCCAGAACCAGTGGGCAGCCAGCCCCTTCCTCAACCTGTGTGCAGCCAGCCCCCTCCCCATCCTGTGGGCAGGAAGCCCCCTCCAGAACCAGTGGGCAGCCAGACTCCTCCTCATCCTGTGGGTAGGAAGCCCCCTCCAGAACTAGTGGACAGCCAGCCCCATCCTCAACCTGTGAGCAGCCAACCCTCTCCTCAACCTGTGGGCAGGAAGCCCCCTCCAGAACCAGTGGACAGACAGATTCCCTCCTCACCTTGTGGGAAGGAAGCACCCTCCAGAACCAGTGGGCAGCCAGCCCCATCCTCAGCATGTGGGCAGCCAGCCCCCTTCTCAACCTGTGGGCAGGAAGCCCCATCCTCAACCTGTGGGCAGCCAGCCCCCTACAGAACCAGTGGGCCGCCAGCCCCGTTCTCAGCCTGTGGGCGGGAAACCCCCTCGAGAACCAGTGGGCAGGAAGCCCCATCCCCAACCTGTGGCCAGCTAGCCCTCTCCTTAACCTGTGGGCAGGAAGCCCCCTTAGGAATCAGTGTGCGCCATCCCCCTCCTCATCCTGTGGGTAGCAAGCCCCCTCCAGAACCAGTGGGCAGCCAGCCCCTCCTCATCCTGTGGGCAGGAAGCAAGCAAGCCCCCTCCAGAACCAGTGGGCAGCCAGCCCCCTCCTCAAACTGTGGGGAGGAAGCCCCCTCCAGAACCAGTGGGCAGCCAGCCCCATCCTCAGCATGTGGGCAGCCAGCCCCCTCCTCAACCTGTAGGCAGGAAGCCCCATCCTCAACCTGTGGGCAGCCAGCCCCCTCCAGAACCAGTGGGCGGCCAGCCCCGTTCTCAGCCTGTGGGAGGGAAACCCCCTCCAGAACCAGTGGGCAGGAAGCCCCATCCTCAACCTGTGGGCAGCCAGCCCTCTCCTTAACCTGTGGGCAGGAAGCCACCTCCAGAACCAGTGGACTAGGAGCTCCCTCACAATGAGTTACAACCCCCATGCCCCCACCCCGTGTCCCTTGAGGTACCTGCCCATTTCCAACATGATGCCCCTGAACTGTGGAGTCTGATGTTGTCAGGAGTCAAGCTGGGGCCTGGACTTTGCCCTGTGGGCATTAGTGACTTTGGACTGGCCAGTGGTTGGAACTGTGTATGTGTCCTGCTTTTATTTACTCCGGGGTTCTGTTACTGTTTATTCCTGTGCATGTGTTTCTGGGTGTGTGGTGTGTATATGGTGTGTGGGCAGGAAGCTCCCTCCAGAACCAGTGGCCAGCCAGCCCCCTCCTCAACCTGTGGGCAGGAAGCCCCCTCCAGAACCAGTGGGCAGCCAGCCCTCTGCTCATCCTGTGAGCAGGAAGCCCCGTCCTCATCCTGTGGACAGGAAGCCCCCTCTAGAACAAGTGGGCAGGAAGCCCCTCCTGAACCAGTGGGCAGCCAGCCCCCTCCTCAACCTGTGGGCAGGAAGCCACCTCCAGAACCAGTGGGCTAGGAGCCCCCTCACAATGAGTTTCAACCCCCATATCTCCACCCGTGTCCCTTGAGGTACCAGCCCAATTCTAACATGATGCCCCTGAACTATGGAGTCCCGATGTTGTCAGGAGTCAAGCTGGGGCCTGGACTTTGCCCTGTGGGCATTAGTGACTTTGGACTGGCCTTTGGGCCTGCATTTATTTATTTCTGCATATGTGCATGTTTTTGCATTTTACACATTCATAAAAAAGGAATACAGTGGTTGGAACTGTGTATGTGTCCTGCTTTTAGTTACTCCGGGGTTCTGTTACTGTTTATTCCTGTGCATGTGTTTCTGGGTGTGTATATGGTGTGTGGGCAGGAAGCTCCCTCCAGAACCAGTGGCCTGCCAGCCCCCTCCTCAACATGTGGGGAGGAAGCCCCCTCCAGAACCAGTAGGCAGCCAGCCCCCTCCTCATCCGGTGGGCAGGAAGCCCCCTCCAGAACCCGTGGGCAGCCAGCCCCTTCCTCAACTTATGGGCAGGAAGCCATGTCCAGAACCAGTGGGCTAGGAGCCCCCTCACAATGAGTTACAACCCCCATCCCCCCACCCCTGTGCCGCTTGAGGTACCTGCCCATTTCCAATATGATGCCCCTGAACTGTGGAGTCCCGATGTTGTCAGGTGTCAAGTTGGGGCTTGGACTTTGCCCTGTGGGCATTAGTGACTTTGGACTGGCCTTTGGGCCTGCATTTATTTATTTCTGCAGGTGTGCATGTTTTTGCATTTTACATATTCATACAAAAGGAATACAGTGGTTGGAACTGTGTATGTGTCCTGCTTTTATTTACTCCGGGGTTCTGTTACTGTTTATTCCTGTGCATGTGTTTCTGGGTGTGTGGTGTGTATATGGTGTGTTGTGCGTGTGTGTGTGTCACTCTCCTTCCCCTCTCTCCCACCATTGTGTGCTAGGCGGCTGTACTTACTGTCGTCATCTCCGTCGGCATAGGTGCTCCAGGATGGCCATAGCGTGGTACAGTATTGGGAATACTTGCAGTTCAGGTTCCATGCTGGCTGTGGACTCCTGTGTGTCCCTGGAGGTGAGTGGCTCCTTTTAAATGTTGTGTTTACGCCAGGCTTTTGGTGTCATTGCTACCACCCCAGAAATAGTGGTGGTGTGCTATGCCATTATATGGAGGGCGGGTCCTTGTCTTCTGCCTGCCTGTAGGTGGCTACCACTGTGTTCCGTGTTCGTACCATGCTGTTGGTGTGGTACATTGGCTGTCTATGGGAGAGATCATCGCCATGGTCATAATTTGGCGCTCAATACCGCCAGCCTGTTGGCGGTGATACCGCCACATTAACCCTGGCGGTCAGAACACCGCCAGATGTTATAATGACCACCTAAGTGTCATTGGTATGGACGGCTGTTTTGCCACAGGAATCAAATGGCACATCACAGATAAGGCCCACAAAGACTTTCTGCATATATTTATGTCTAAAGTTCACCTGGCCTGGTAGTTCAGGCTGTTCTGGTCTGAATGAAGAAAGACCAAGAATAATTTGCATATAGTTATTCTAAGCATACATTGGAACAGTTGACATAAACATTGATTGGGAAGGGGTCCCTACTAAATACTAGTAACTGAAATTTATTCCAGCATTCCTCTCACTCCTTTTTGCATTTTCCTAGTAGATATTCACAGCTGTTTTCCACACCAAACATAACAAGCATCTGCAATGCAATTGGGCTCGCATTTGTGAAAGTTAAACCTCTTGGTGTTGAAAATGGCATTTTTTTTACTTTTGTTATCTTTGTATGCAGTGGAGTGATGGTATTTGCATAGTGCAATTGCCATTCGTATGACCTTGCAACGCTGGAAAACCAGAAAATACTGTTCCAATATGCACAAAGCAGGGAAATGGTGCAGTACCACATGCTGTCACTACATGTCCCTTGGGACCTATGTTGGCTGCATCAGGTCCTCCACTCTGCAATCTTGAATGTCCAGCACTGCGCAACCAAATACACACATGACCAAGCAAAGCTGTGGCAAGAGCCACTGCAAGACTTAATGATCTACCCAAGTATGTGGCCCTTACAGTCGAGCAGTCCAGTACAGGTTACCACGTTCTTCCTAGGAGAGCAAATGGTGCTCCTCCATGACCTGGGGATGATGACAAACTTTAGATATTTGTGAGGTAAGGCACTCGGATAGAATCTACAGGAGATATGACCAAACAATCCAAGTCTTACCATTCCCATACACTTGACTTTCTAACAACACCCATGAGACCACAGCATTTCACGTTACAAGTCTCCAACAGCAGGGTCATGGAAAACAGTAGTTTCAGAACAGGGGAGATTGAAGCAGTAGTGTAATTAAGGCATGACATGTGACATGACAGTCCAGCTGGTACCAGCATGGACCACAGCACCATATGTGTGCTGCGACAGTCAGAGCCAGGCAACAGAAGCGGAGGCCTGGGAGCAGCATTAAAGAAGTATTGCCCTGACCAGAAGTTATGTAATGTGAGGCACAGCGTACACTTCATCTTGACTCCCGGCCTGTGGTACCACATAGTACAGACACAGCTCCCAACATGGGGGTGGCCGACTGTCCTTTCTGTCCAGGAACAATGCAGTGCCAGAGCACCCTCAACATTCCTGGCTCATGCACACAACCTATGTGCAAAGCTCTGGACCCAGCAGCCATTAGCACCATGTTGGAATGAGCCCCAGCTCTCTGCTCTCCTAATCCAACAGCATCTGCACCATAGAGGCACACCTCGACCCCATCTGCGGCATCGAAGAAGCCCTGCACCCTCCTGGTTCCACCGGCGGAAGGGTGGTGACACTTTACTAACCATTTTGCAATTTTCTGTCCTGTGTTGCCAAGGACAAGGGAGTCACGATACCGACGGTGGGCAAGAAAACAGCCTGATTTACAGCCCTGTTTACAGAAACAGCTTTGCAGTGAAGCTAAGCTGAGAACAAGAATGCTTTGCAAATGAAAAGGCAAGCTTCGCCGAACACAAGCAGGAGAAACCAAGAAAAAAAAGTCACCTAAAGAAGAGATAAATACGACAAAGCGTAATTATACAGTAGTTAGTCCTTGCTCCCAAAGAGAAAAAGGAAGAACAAAGAGGCATGACTGACCACTGGCAAGCAAGGATTTTTAAATGACACTGAAATAAACACATGAAATGGTTTTAAGCCCACAGAAGTACACTAAAAGTATACAAGCGGTCATACACTTCCGCTCGACCTAAAACCGAGTCTGATAGTTGTTGAGAATTGAAAAACTGAGGGCAGCAGCATCTGAAAAACAACAAAAGGGACATAAAACAAATCCCTAATGAGTCATCTCACTGTATTTGTAAAATATGTCAACATCAAAGAAGGAAGCAAATTAACTGCAACGCTGCAGAGGGATTGAGCAGGCGGGTAAGCAGAGAGACTACTCAGGATATCATAAGGTACAGGTTCACTACATACCTGTAGCAATGTGGAATTACTCCCTGTCCTTCGAGTCTAGGCTTCAGGCTTAAAGCTCAAAATACCACGGAAACTGGATTGGTGAAATGAGTACAGGAAACAGTAAATGTAGAAGTGTCAGAGAATGGAATGGAAAGAGGAAGGGAACAGTATAGAAAAGGAAAAGTGAAACAAAAAATTTAATTCGTAGTTGTTATATAGATTTATCTCCTTTATTATATGAAGTCAGATGATCAAGTTTTATAGTGATTCCATTGGTTCCGCGATATCTCTGTACAATTTGCTTTCTTGTAAATGCAAATATTATCTCTTTGAAGTCAAGTAGGCTCAAACCACACTTTTCTTATTAAAAAGTATCTATAACAAACTGGGCTTCTTTGCAGATGCTCCCACTTCTTGTCTCCATTTGAATTGCCAGATGCTGTTGTTTTTGACCTGTCAGTGTACTGAGGCCTGCTAACCAGGCCCCTCTACCAATGCTCTTTCCCTTAATGTATATGTCAAATTGCATAGGCCAAATGGCAAGCACCTTACTACCCATGTAAGTCCCTAGTAACCTAACCAGGGTAAGGGTGGTAAAGGGGGTACCAGGGCTGCCACCCTGAGTAATGCAAGTAAAAGTGAGACTGCAGAGCTGCCATGTCAGCCTGCACAAGAAACCTGCTGCTCGAGTGAGACTCTGCCCACACCAGGTACAGGCACAACCCCTGTTGCTTGCCATGGACATATTAGTCACCCCTAAGGCAGGCCACCTCTAGCCCAGGGGCAGTGTGCACTGTTCCATAAGTGAGAGCATATGTGCATAAGTAATTATGCCCCAGTGCTGGCATGTAAAACGCGATGTCTACCAAAGTAACCAGCTCTCCATTGGATAACATGGTTTGGCATCTGACCACTGCTCAAATGTCCAGCTCTGCAATGGCCCAGCCAAATCCCATTGTGTTTGGTACCAAACACTGTGCTTTTTAACCCTGAACATGATGCCCATGTTTAGGATTGAAAAGCAGATGCCCAGGTGGCACACTTAGAGGGTGCCCACAAGTAGCCAAGTCCTGTGCTGTTTTGGCGGGCTCTCCTGAGCCACTGCCATCACAGACAAGAATCTGACCTCGTGCTCGTGGTGCTAGTACCTTGACAAAGGGCCTGGGCAGGAAGGAGATCACATCTTCTCCCTCCCAGGATGGCTAGTGAGATTAGCATCGGGGCAGTGAGCTTCAAAGGCTTCCCCCATCTTTGATGTGCCAAGAGCAGTCCCCCCAGTGGAGGACAAAGGCCTCGTAGCCCTGCCCGGCCAAGCAGGCAGGAAATTGGCTATGCAGGAGGTGTGCACCTCCATCAAACTAGCCACAACTTTGAGGGAGAGCCAGGAGGTCTGCACGGCCAAGAAAGGATTCTGCCATCTTGGCAGACCCTAGGAATAGTGGGTTCTGGGTAGAAAGTGATGTACTCCCCAGCAGAAGTCATCACTGCATGGGCGTATAAGCCACAGGGACAGTAGCCCATTGGCCACTGTCCCTCACACCTTTAAATTATCCCTAAACCAGGATTTAAGGGGCTCCCCTGGCACCAGAACTTAGATCTTACCTGGAGAAGAAGAAAGAAGCACAGAGAGACACCTGCACCAACAACAGAACCTGCACTCCAGCCCCAGCGCTAAGAAGAGGACACAGAGGGGCATATTTATGAAGAGGGTCACTTTTTGTGGCGTTACACCTCCTTGTAAATATAGGCCCCTCTGACGCAGTTATCTGCTTCAGAGGGGCGTGCAATAGGTGTTGCTGTGGCCGTGCCACAGCAACACTCATTGCATTTTGAGGCTGCCTCAGATTTACGAGATTTCATAAACCTGAGACAGTACCAAAATCTAACGCCACATTAGCAAGAAGCAACAAGGAGGAATACTGATATTCCTCCGAATTTTTTGCTTTTTCTATGCATTCTGCAGCACGCATAGAAAGAGCAAAATGGCAGAAATGATTGTTTGTGTGCGGAAAGGTGTCCCTTCCTCCACATAAACAATCATTTGAAAATGACGCTTTGACACTTCTGTGTGTGCTGCATTCTGCAGCACACACATAAGTGCTAAAGCATGATTATTGATTGTTTACGTGTAGGAAGGGACACCTTCCCGCATACAAACAATCGCACCCCTCAACGCAGACATCCTTGCACGATGGTGAAAGGATGCCTGCGTTGACGCTGGAAGCACAGGGGTGCGCATATTCACTTAAATAGGGGCATCCCTGCATTGTAAAAATGACAGAACATGGCTCTGCCAATGTTGGTGCAGTGTTGCGCTCCATAATTTTCCCATAAATTTCGGATTGAGTGTCCTATGGAGACCAGTACTGGAACCGTGTGCCCCGGCGTGTGCTATCGGTGAAAACTCTTTGGTCCTGATCAGAGGGACCCCTGTGGACAACAAAAACCCCAAGGAAGACTCCCATGACTGGTGGCACCAGTCCCCTGCAAATTGTAGGAGTAAAGAAGTGATGTGGACGAAGAACTGTGACCTGACATGTGCTGAGTGCCTGAACCCAAAGAAACTACGGGCATATTTATACTCTGTTTGCATTGAATTAGTGTCATTTGTTTTACGCAAATTCAGCACAAACTTAACTCCATATTTATATTTTGATGCTAGACCCGTCTAGTGTCAAAATATTGGAGTTAAAGTCATTTTTTTGATTCATGAAACCACCTTGCATCAATGAGAAGCAAGGTAGCGTCCCCGTCCAAAAAATTCATCAAAGCCCCTGCGCCTTATGTATCCTCCTGTGCCAAAAAGGTGCACGTGGGGAGGTGGGCTTAAATAATGGCACTAAGCCTGCTTAGCACTATTATTTAACGCCTGGATCAGAGCAGGGGATAGGGGACCTGTGGACCCATTTCCATGGTGAGACACCATGGAAAGAGCCCACAGGTGTCCTCCCCAAACCCCAGAAACACCCCCACCCACACCAGAGGGACACCAGAGGATGGGAGGGACCCCATCCTAGGTAAGTGGGTAAGGAAGGTAAGTATTTAAAACATTTTTTAAAGTGCCATTTGGGGCCCTGAAATGCCCCCCTGCATGGCACTGGGTGTAATGGCAAAGCTCAGATGATCCTTGTCCCCTGTGCTGGCCTTTAGCGTGGTGGGCATGACTCCTGCCTTTTATTAGGCAGGAGTCATGTGGCATGGATGGTTTTGCATCAGGAAATGACACTAGGCTGGTTAACATAATTTTTTGCCTCTAACCAGCCTACAAGTTTTTTGAGGCAAAACTCCTTTCCAGTGTACCTCCACCCACACCCAACTAAAGTCATTTCCTAGATGCTAACCTGCCCTTAGTGCCGGAATTTCATAAATTTGGTATAAGCATAAATTTGGGCCTAGGTGTCCAGCATCTAAGGAATGGGAGTGAGGCCCATGCTAAGTTTCAAGCCTCTTCTACCCACCAAATGACCTTCAGCTGATAGAAAGCTTGTGGACCCTCCTTGCAGCTACCCAAGGCTTGTTGGATGCCTGCACTGAAACTGATGGCCACACGATGTTCACTGACTCCAAAACACCCCCCAGCACAAGGACCGATGTTGCTAGTGACCACACTCATGTGGGTTTGCAGGCTGAAGGAAGTTACTTCGACTGGAGCAGAAAAGCAGCTTTGGCATGACCAACCTGGTGATTGGCAGCTAGGAACTACCTCTGCACCCAGAGCCACCCGATGAGGTGGTGAAGATCCAAGCATTGAATGATGGTCTGTAAGGAAATGGCTCCCTGTTGCAGTTACCCCCCCACTTTTTGCCTGATACTGATGCTGACTTGACTGAGAAGTGTGCTGGGACCCTGCCAACCAGGCCCCAGCACCAGTGTTCTTTCACCTAAAATGTACCATTGTTTCCACAATTGGCACACCCCTGGCACACAGATAAGTCCCTTGTAAAAGGTACCAGTGGTACCAAGGGCCCTGTGACCAGGAAAGGTCCCTAAGGGCTGCAGCATATGTTGTGCCACCCTAAGGGACCCCTCACCTAACACATGCACACTGCCATTGCAGATTGTGTGTGTTGGTGGGGAGAAAAAGGCAACGTCGACATGGCATCCCCCTCAGGATGCCATGCACACAAAATACTGCCTGTGGCATGGGTAAGTCACCCCTCTAGCAGGCCTTACAGTCCTAAGGCAGTGTGCACTATACCACAGGTGAGGGCATAGCTGCATTAGCAATATGCCCCTACAGTGTCTAAGTCTATTCTTAGACATTGTAAGTACAGTGGTGGCCATATTAAGTATATGGTCTGGGAGTTTGTCAGAAACGAACTCCACAGCTCCATAATGGCTACACTGAATACTGGGAAGTTTGGTATCAAACTTCTCAGAATAATAAACCCACACTGATGCCAGTGTTGGATTTATTAAAAAATGCACACAGAGGGCATCTTAGAGATGCCCCTGTATTTTAGCCAATTATTCAGTGCAGGACTGACTGGTCTGTGCCAGCCTGCTGCTGAGAGATGAGTTTCTGACCCCATGTGGTGAGGGCCTTTGTGCTCTCTGAGGACAGAAACAAAAGCCTGCTCTGGGTGGAGGTGCTTCACACCTCCCCCTGCAGGAACTGTAACACCTAGCAGTGAGCCTCAAAGGCTCAGGCTTCATGTTACAATGCCCCAGGGCACTCCAGCTAGTGGAGATGCCCGCCCCATGGACACAACCCCCCTTTTGGCAGCACGTCCTGGGAGAAAAACAAGGAGGAGTCACCCACCAGTCAGGACAGCCCCTAAGGTGTCCTGAGCTGAGGTGTCCCCTGCCTTTAGAAGTCCTCCATCTTGATTTTGGAGGATTCCCCCAATAGGAATAGGGATGTGCCCCCCTTCCCTCAGGGAGGAGGCACAAAGAGGGTGTAACCACTCTCAAGGACAGTAGCCATTGGGTACTGCCCTCCCAGACCTAAACACACCCCTAAATTCAGTATTTAGGGACTCCCCAAAACTTAGGAAACTAGATTCCTGCAACCTGAAGACGAAGAAGGACTGCTGACCTGAAGCCCTGCAGAGAAGATGGAGACAACAACTGCTTTGGCCCCAGCCCTACCGGCCTGTCTCCCCACTTCAAGAAAAACTGCAACAGTGACGCATTCCCCAGGGTCCAGCGACCTCTGAAGCCTCAGAGGACTACCCTGCATCTAAAAGGACCAAGAAGCTCCAGAGAACAGCGGCCCAGTTCAACAAACCTGCAACTTTGCAACAAAGAAGCAACATTTAAAGACCACACGTTTCCCGCCGGAAGCGTGAGACTTTCCACTCTGCACCCGACGCCCCCGGCTCAACCTGCGGAAAACTAACGCTACAGGGAGGACTCCCCGGCGACTGCGAGCCCATGAGTAGCCAAAGTTGACCCCCTCTGAGCCCCCACAGCGACGCCTGCAGAGGAAATCCAGATGCTCCCCCTGACCGTGACTGCCTGCTTCAAGGAACCCGACGCCTGGAAACCACACTGCACCGCAGCCCCCAGGACCTGAAGGAACGAAACTCCAGTGCAGGAGCGACCCCCAGGTGACCCTCTGCCTAGCCCAGGTGGTGGCTACCCCGAGGAGCCCCCCCTGTGCCTGCCTGCATTGTTGAAGAGACCTCCGGGTCTCCCCATTGATTCCTATAAGAAATCCGACGCCTGTTTGCACTCTGCACCCGGCTGCCCCTGTGTCGCTGAGGGTGTACTTTCTGTGCCTGCTTGTGTCCCCCCCGGTGCCCTACAAAACCCCCCTGGTCTTCCCTCCGAAGACACGGGTCTTACCTGCTGGCAGACTGGAACCGGGGCACCCCTATTTCCATTGAAGCCTATGTGTTTTGGGCACCACTTTGACCCCTGCACCTGACCAGTCCTGAGCTGCTGGTGTGGTTACTTTGGGGTTGCCTTGAACCCCCACCGGTGGGCTACGATGGACCCAACTTTGAACCCTGTAAGTGTTTTACTTACCTGTGAACTTAACAAATACTTACCTCCCCCAGGCACTGTTGATTTTTGCAGTGTCCACTTTTAAAATAGCTTATTGCCCTTTTTGCCAAAACTGTACATGCTATTGTGATAATTCAAAGTTCCCAAAGTACCTAAGTGAAATACCTTTCATTTAGAGTATTGTTTGTAAATCTTGAACCTGTGGTTCTTAAAATAAACTAAGAAAATATATTTTTCTATATAAAAACTTATTGGGCTAGAATTGTCTTTGAGTGTGTGTTCCTCATTTATTGCCTGTGTGTGTACAACAAATGCTTAACACTATCTTCTGATACGCCTACTGCTCGACCACACTACCACAAAATAGAGCATTAGAATTATCTTTTTTTGCCACTATCTTACCTCTAAGGGGAACCCTTGGACTCTGTGCATGCTATTTCTTACTTTGAAATAGTACATACAGAGCCAACTTCCTACATTGGTGGATCAGCGGTGGGGTACGAGACTTTGCATTTGCTGGACTACTCAGCCAATACCTGATCACACGACTAAATTAAAAAAATTGTCATTAGAAACTGATTTTTGAAATTTGAGCTATTTTTCAAAATTTTTAAAGTCCTGCTAGGGCCTTGTGTAAGTCCCTGTTAGCATTTCTTTTAGAGTTTAAAAGTTTCGTAAAAGTTTGGATTAAGTTCTAGAGCTAGTTTTAGATTCTTAAAAAGTATCCCAACTTTTAGAGAAATAGGGGGTCATTATGACCCTGGCGGTATTTGACCGCCAGGGCCAAAATGACAGGAGCACTGCCAACAGGCTGGCGGGGCTTCCCGGCGTATTTTGACCGCGGCGTTAGCGCCGTGGTCGCACCGCCGGGGCCGGCGGAATACTGCCATTTTTGCCCAGGCGGTGGTAACTCTGTTACCGTCCGCTGGCCCAGCGGAAATGTCAAAATAGGGAGCCAGCAATACTGCCAGCAATGGCTGTATTCTGGCGCCCGCAACCTCGGCGGTCTGCCATGCAGACCTCCGAGGTTGTAATGACCCCCATAATGTCTAGCACAGAAGAGATAGTGGTGGAACTCAACATCACCCCTTACCTGCATCTAAGGATGTCAGAGTTAAGGTCTCTCTGTAAGCTAAAAAAGATTAAAAATCTGGGTCCAACCCTACCAAAGCACAGCTCCAGGAGCTTTTGGCAGAGTTCAAAAGGGACCACCCCTCTGAGGATAATCCTTCAGATGGGGAAATTAGTGAACAGGAGGATGACTTCCCCCCTCCTGTCCTAAATAGGGAGAACAGGGCCCCTCAAACCCTGACTCCTCAAATCTTAGTCAGGAAAACTGGTTCTTCCATAGGGGAGTCCAGTACCTCTGAAAACATTGAGGGCAGCCTCAATGAAGATGACCTCCTGTTAGCCAGAATGGCCAAAATATTGTCTTTGGAGAAACAGCTCGTAGTCATAGAAAGTGAAAGAAAAGAGATGGGGTTAGCTCCCATCAATGGTGGCAGCAACATAAATAGGGTCAGAGAGAATACTGACATCCTAAAAATCCCCAAAGGGATTGTAACAAAATATGAAGATGGTGATGACATCACCAAATGGTTCACAGCTTTTGAGAGGGCTTGTGCAACCAGAAAAGTAAACAGATCTCACTGGGAGCTCTCTGGGAAATGTTCACTGGAAAGTGTAGGGATAGACTCCTCACACTCTCTGGTAAATATGCAGAATCCTATGACCACATGAAGGCTACCCTGATTGACGGCTTTGGATTCTCCACTGAGTAGTACAGGATTAGGTTCAGGGGGGCTCAAAAATCCTCGAGCAAGACCTGTGTTGATTTTGGAGACTACTCAGTGAAAACACTGGATGGTTGGGTAACTGGAAATGAAGTGCATGACTATGTTGGGCTTTATAATTTCTTTATGAAAGAACACATTTTAAGTAACTTCTTCAATGAAAAGTTGCATCAGTATCTGGTAGACCTAGGTCCAATTTCTCCCCAAGAATTGGGAAAGAAGGCAGACCACTGGGTCAAGACAAGGGTAACCAAAACTTCCACTGGGGGTGTCCATAAGAAAGGGGTTACAAATCCTCCCCAGGAGAAAGTGGGTGACACTAGAAAGAAAGAAAAAGAGTCCTCTGTAGGCCCCCAAAAACCAGACCAGGTAGGTGGGCCCCAAGACACAACCCAAAACAAAGGTAGGTAACAGGGTAAGAACTGGGATGCAACTAAGACATGGTGCCAAAACTGTAGACAGACACAGCACCACACCAAGGACACTTCGTGTCCCAAAAACAAACCCCCTAGCAAAATCCCAGGGGTGACCAATGTAGCCATTGGGGATGACTCCTCAGATGGGGAGGTCTTCATAACCTTCAACTGGAAAAAGGGCCCAACAGGTGAGTTGGAGATTCCAGAGGGAAGTAGACCTTCCACCACCTACTGGTAAATGGAATCCCAGCCACTGCCCTGAGAGACACTTGTGCCAGTCACACTATTGTGCATGACAGGCTGGTGTTCTCAAACCAGTACATCCCAGGTGAGACTGCCAGAGTAAGAGTTAGCCCAGACAGGGTCACTAATAGGCCTGTGGCTTTTGTGCCCATAGAGGTGGGTGGGACTTTTAGCTGGAGAAGGGTGGTAGTCAGTACAGACCTCCCCCTTGATTGTCTCCTTGGAAATGACTACCCAGAGGTTAGTCGGAGCCCAAGTGAGGAACTGGTCCAGTGCCAGTCCTCTCCCAAGGATTCTGGAGGTGCTACCCCTGCAGTAACTGCAAGTAGGCCCCAAAAGAAAAAGAAAGGAAAACAGAGTAGGAAAGGTGGACAACCTTTAGCCAAGGTTTCACCAAGCCAAGGAGATTCTGCTCCAATAGGGGAGAACTCCAAAAATGGCACTAGTAAGGCCCAACCTGACCCACAAGAAGTCCTGGCTAGTCAGGCAACTGTTAAACCAGAGTGGGTGGCTCCTCAGTTAACAGAAGAAAGAGTGGAAGAAGGGTGTTTACTACAAGATGTAGTAACCCTCCACTCTTACACAGCAGACAGGCACCCTGAACCCAAAGAAGCCTGTAACTTAGCTCCTTCCCTTGCAGGTGAAGAGCTAAAGGTGTGGTTCTGGGCACTGACAGCTGTCAGTGGCCTCTGCTGGGTGTTAGCCTTTATGGCTGCACTATCCTTGGCATGGTGGTCTGACCCCATGCCAAATAGCAAGTTAGGCCCCCTGACCCTGTTGGTCATGGTGGGGTTACTCCAGCTCTGGGTAACCTCTTTGGGTAAGATTGGGGTGACCCTGGCTAAAATAAGATTAGCAGAGATGGATACCTCTAACCCCAAAATAGAAAGAATGAGTGAAGACATTAAAAGCACAGACAAGAGGCAGTTCAGACTAGGTCCCATCACTGTGGAAGTGGGTCAGTTCCCCAGAGGGAATGACCTGAACAGGAGGATGTAAGGCAGAGTAGGCCCTGCAACAAACCAGCCTATTTCCTCTACTCTTCCTCGCCTGACGGACTAGGAAGACTCTCCCAGCTTTGGCTGAGTCTCCTGGCCTGTGGGCTGGGGGGGGGGGGAGGGCTTGTGTAAGGAAATGGCTCCCTGTTGCAGTTACCCCCCACTTTCTGCCTGATACTGATGCTGACTTGACTGAGAAGTGTGCTGGGACCTTGCCAACCAGGCCCCAGCACCAGTGTTCTTTCACCTAAAATGTACCATTGTTTCCACAATTGGCACACCCCTGGCACACAGATAAGTCCCTTGTAAAAGGTACCAGTGGTACCAAGGGCCCTGTGACCATGGAAGGACCCTAAGGTCTGCAGCATATGTTGTGCCACCCTATGGGACCCCTCACCTAACACATGCACACTACCATTGCAGATTGTGTGTGTTGGTGGGGAGAAAAAGGCAAAGCATCCCCCTCAGGATGCCTTGCACACAGAATACTGCCTGTGGCATAGGTAAGTCACCCATCGAGCAGGCCTTACAGCCCTAAGACAGGGTGCACTATACCACAGGTGAGGGCATAGCTGCATGAGCAATATGCCCCTTCATTGTCGAAGTCTATTCTTAGACATTGTAAGTACAGTTGTGGCCATATTAAGTATATGGTCTGGGAGTTTGTCAAAAACAAACTCCACAGCTCCATAATGGCTACACTGAATACTGGGAAGTTTGGTATCAAACTTCTCAGAATAATAAACCCACACTGATGCCAGTGGTAGATTTATTAAAAAATGCACACAGGGGGCATCTTAGAGATGCCCCCTGTATTTTACCCAATTATTCAGTGCAGGACTGACTGGTCTGTGACAGCCTGCTGCTGAGAGACGAGTTTCTGACCCCATGTGGTGAGGGCCTTTGTGCTCTCTGAGGACAGAAACAAAAGCCTGCTCTGGGTGGAGGTGTTTCACACCTCCCCCTGCAGGAACTGTAACACCTAGCAGTGAGCCTCAAAGGCTCAGGCTTCGTGTTACAATGACCCAGGGCACTCAAAGCTAGTGGAGATGCCCGCCCCCTGGACACAGCCCCCACTTTTGGCAGCAAGTCCAGGGGAGATAATGAGAAAAAGAAGGAGGAGTCACGCACCAGTCAGGACAGCCTCTAAGGTGTCCTGAGCTGAGGTGACCCCTGCCTTTAGAAATCCTCCATCTTGATTTTGGAGGATTCCCCCAATAGGAATAGGGATGTTGCCCCCTTCCCTCAGGGAGGAGGCACAAAGAGGGTGTAGCCACCCTCAAGGACAGTAGCCATTGGCTATAGCCCTCCCAGACCTAAACACACCCCTAAATTCAGTATTTAGGGGCTCCCCAAAACCTAGGAAACTAGATTCCTGCAACCTGAAGATGAAGAAGGACTGCTGACCTGAAGCCCTGCAGAGAAGACGGAGACAACAACTGCTTTGGCCCCAGCCCTACCGGCCTGTCTCCCCACTTCAAGAGAAACTGCAACAGCAACGCATCCCCCAGGGTCCAGCGACCTCTGAAGCCTCAGAGGACTACCCTGCATCTAAAAGGACCAAGAAGCTCCAGAGAACAGCGGCCCTGTTCAACAAAACTGCAACTTTGCACCAAAGAAGCAACTTTTAAAGACCACACGTTTCCCGCCGGAAGCGTGAGACTTTCCACTCTGCACCCGACGCCCCCGGCTCGACCTGCGGAAAACTAACACTACAGGGAGGGCTCCCCGACGACTGCGAGCCGTGAGTAGCCAGAGTTGACCCCCCTGACCCCCCACAGCGACGCCTGCAGAGGAAATCCAGATGCTCCCCCTGACCGCGACTGCCTGCTTCAAGGAACCCGATGCCTGGAAACCACACTGCACCCGCAGCCCCCAGGACCTGAAGGAACCGAACTCCAGTGCAGGAGCGACCCCCAGGTGACCCTCTGCCTAGCCCAGGTGGTGGCTACCCCGAGGAGCCCCCCCTGTGCCTGCCTGCATCGTTGAAGAGACCCCCGGGTCTCCCCATTGATTCCTATTAGAAACCTGATACCTGTTTGCACTCTGCACCCGGCTGCTCCTGTGCCACTGAGGGTATACTTTCTGTGCCTGCTTGTGTCCCCCCCGGTGCCCTACAAAACCCCCCTGGTCTGCCCTCCGAAGACACGGGTACTTACCTGCTGGCAGACTGGAACCGGGGCACCCCTATTTCCATTGAAGCCTATGTGTTTTGGGCACCACTTTGACCTCTGCACCTGACCGGCCCTGAGCTGCTGGTGTGGTAACTTTGGGGTTGCCTTGAACCCCCAATGGTGGGCTACTGTGGACCCAAGTTTGAACCCTGTAAGTGTTTTACTTACCTGTGAACTTAACAAATACTTACCTCCCCCAGGCACTGTTGATTTTTGCACTGTGTCCACTTTTAAAATAGCTTATTGCCATTTTTGCCAAAACTGTACATGCTATTTTGATAATTCAAAGTTCCTAAAGTACCTAAGTGAAATACCTTTCATTTAAAGTATTGTTTGTAAATCTTGAACCTGTGGTTCTTAAAATAAACTAAGAAAACATATTTTTCTATAGAAAAAACTATTGGCCTGGAATTGTCTTTGAGTGTGTGTTCCTCATTTATTGCATGTGTGTGTGCAACAAATTCTTAACACTACCCTCTAATAAGCATACTGCTCGACCACACTACCACAAAATAGAGCATTAGAATTATCTTTTTTTGCCACTATCTTACCTCTAAGGGGAACCCTTGGACTCTGTGCATGCTATTTCTTACTTTGAAATAGTACATACAGAGCAAACTTCCTACATGGTCCTAGCCCACCAAAGACATCTCTTCACCCCAAGTCCAGTTCTGCCTGTAAAACCCTGGAAGACTGGTAGGAGCAATACTGGGAAGTCCTCTAAGGATCCCCCAGAGTGCATGGGATCAAGCCACCAGTACTGGCATTACTATTTGGTATGATTCCAACATGTTTGATACCAAACATGCCTAAGTTCGGAGTTACTATTATGTAGCTGAACACAGATAGTGACCTGTGTTCAGTACATGAGTAAAATGGCTTCTCCGCACTTAAGAAGGCCAGTGCTTAGGAGCTGGAGTTCGTAATGGCACCTCTGCTCATGCAGGAATGCCTTCACACACAGGAAACTGTATCTCGTCGATTGGGCTGGAAGGACTTACCATAGAGGTGACTTACAGTGACCTGGTGTAGTGACCTGTGGTGAAATGATGCAAGCACCTTTTCATGCAGGCTGCAATGACAGGGTTGCAGACACATTTTGCATGGGCTCCCATGGGTGACACAATACATGCTGCAGCCCATGTACTTAAGTACCATATACAGTACACAAGACTTATAAGGGAACAAGAGTATGTTGATTGTGGAATGCACAAAGGTCCAAGGTAACCAAATGTGGAGAGAGCACAAACGCCGGGGTCCTGGTTAGCAGCACCCCAGTGTAAACAGTCTAAGGACACTGATAGCAGGCAAAAAGTGGGGGAACCATGTCAAAAGGAGGGTACTTTCCTACAACCTCTGCAACCGGAGTCCCTGGTCAAGGTAACAAATGTTTGGTCCAGGCCCCAGCAGCACCTTAAGTTCCAGTGGATTTGCCGGTATCTTAGCATAGACATTGTAATCAAGATTTAGCAAAACAAAATGGCCTGTATTACATGGGCATTAGAGGATATTTTTCTGCCTGTTTGACGTTCTTGTGATTTCACTGGAGTCTAATAGACCTAGCAGCTCCGTTTTCAGATTTATGGCACAGTGCTGCTGTAATCCATTAGAAATAAGGGTCATTCTGGTGTGGTGGCCAGTGCTGCTAAGTTGGTATCTGACCTAGATCAATAAATAATGGGTTTTGAGGAAAGCGGGTGTAGGAAAGTGCCACTGTTAGCATGGTTACCCCCAACTTTTTGCCTAGTGTTGATGCCAACTTTGATTGAAAGTGTGTTGGGACCCAGCTAACCAGGCCCCAGCACGAGTGTTCTTTCACTAAAAGTGTACCGTTGTTCCTCCAATTGACACAGCCCTGGCACACAGTTAAGTCCCTTGTAAAAGTTACCCATGGTACCAAGGGCCCTGTGTCCAGGAAAGGTCTCTAAGGGCGGCAGCAGGTATTATGCCACCCTGGGGATCCCTTACTCAGCACATGCTCACTGCCTTGCAGCTTGTGTGTGCTGGTGGGGAGAAAAAGTCGACATGGCACCCCTCTCAGGGTACCATGCCCACAAACCACTGCCTGTGGCATAGATAAGTCACTCCTCTAGCAGGCCTTACAGCTGTAAGGCAGGGTGCACTATATCACATGTGAGGGCATAACTGCATGAGCAATATGCCCCTAGAGTGTCTAAGTCCATTCTTAGACATTGTAAGTGCAGTGTAGCCATATTGAGTATATGGTCTGGGAGTTTGTCACTACGAACTTCACAGCACCGTAATGGTTTCACTTTATACTGGGAAGTTTGGTATCAAACATCTGAGCAAGATAAACCAACACTGATGGCAGTGTGGGATTTTGAAAAATGCACACAGAGGGCATCTTCAAGATGTCCCCCTGTATGTGAGCCAAACTGCTAGTGTAGGACTGACCGGTCTGTGCCAGCCTGCCACTTTCAGACGAGTTTCTGCCCACATGGGGTGAGTGCCTTTGTAAACTCTGTGGTCAGAAACAAAGCCTGCCCTGGGTGGAGGTTCTTCACACCTCCCCCTGCAGGATCTGTAACACCTTGCGGTGAGCCTCAAAGCTGAAGCCTCGGATTACAGTGCCCTAGGGCACTCCAGCAAGTAGAGATGCCCGTCCCCCGGACAAAGACCCACTTTTGACGACAAGTACGGCGGGAAAATTAGGGAAAACAGGGAGGACCACCCCTAAGGTGTCCAGAGCTGAGGTGACCCCCTCCCTGTACAATCCTCCATCTTGGTTTGGAGGACAGGGACCAATAGGGATAGGAATGTGCCCCCTCCCCAAAGGGAGTGGGCACAAGGATGGTGTAGCCACCGTCAGGAACAGTAGCCACTGGCTACTGCCCCTGACCCTAACACGCCCCTAAATCTCGGATTTAAGGGCCTCCCTGAACTCAGCTTACCAGATTCCTGGCAACCAAGAAGGTGAAGGACTGCTAAGCTGAAAACCCTAGCAGAGAAGAAGGAAAATGACAAGTGCTTTGGCCCCAGCCCCACCGGCCTGTCTCCTGCTTCAAAGACCCTGCAAGAAGAACAGCGACGCGTCCAGTGGACCAAGTGACCTCTGCCAACTCCAGAGGACTGCCCTGCACCCAAAAGGACCAAGAACTCCTGAGCACAGTGGCTTGTTCCAAAGAAACTTTCTACCAAGGGCTCCCACCTCACTCTGGATGCGTGAGTCCTGACCTCTGTTCACCCGACACCCACGGCCCATGTCCAGGTGGTCCAACCAGCAAGAAAGGGTCCCCAGGCGATTGGGAGCAAGAGCCCCACCATGGGTTGACCCGTCCAAGCCCCCACGACAACGCCTGCCGAGAGAATCCAGAGGACCACCCTGATCGCGAGCTCCGGACCAAGATATCCAATGCCTAAAGGACACACTGCACTCACAGTCCTCAGGCCTTGGAGAACCTGACCCCCAGTGCAACATCGAACAGCAGGCAGCCCTCTGCCCTGTCTGACCAGTGGTGTGCCTGAGTCACCCCCGGACATCGTCTGCAGCCTCTGAGTGACCCCCAGGGTCTTCCCATTGACCTGCATTGGAAACCCGACATCCTGTTGGCACCCCTGCACCCGCCCGCCCTTGTACCGCTGATGGTGTCTGTTTGGTGCCTATTTGGGGCCCCTCCAGTGCTCTTCCAATCCCTCCCTGGTCTGCCCTCTGAGTTGCGGGTCCTTACCTGCTGGCTGACCAGATTTTGAGTATCCTGCTGTCTCCGTAGGAACCAACGTTAATTTGGTTCCTCTTTGACCTCTGCACCCGATCAGCCGCATGTTGCTGGTGGTGGGTGTTTGGGATTAATTTGAACCACCAACAACGGACTACCTACAACCCTGAGATAGGAACTGTAAGTCGAATACTTGCCCGTAAAACTGTTCAATCTTTTCTTCCCCCGGGAACTGTTGAAAATTGCACAGTGTCCAATTTTAAAATAGCTTTTTGCCATTTTGAAGAAAATTGAATACATTGTTAATTCCATTCAAATTCATGATGCCAAGTACCTTTCATTTTATGTACTTACCTGCAAACTGAATCTTGTGGTTCTAAAAATAAATTAACAAAATATATTTTTCTATATAAAAACCTATTGGTCTGGAGTTAAGTCATGGAGTGTGTGTTTCTTCTATTGCTTGTGTGTGTGCAACAAATGCTTAACACTACCCTCTGATAAGCCTAACTGCTAGATTACACAACCAGAAATAGAGCATTAGCATTATCTATTATTGCCTCTGCCAAGCCTCTGGGGAACCTCTGGACTCTGTGCACACAATGGCCCTCATTACAACATTGGCGGTAAATGCCACTGACCGCCGTGCCGACGGCTGCCAAAATACTGTGTCTGCGGCGGAAATCCGCTACGGGTATTGTTTTACTGTGGACTCTCTGTGTTTTTCAGGCAGCCTGGCCTCTTTTAAAGTGGTGTTTGTTTCAAAATCGTTTTTGCTGTGACTGTGTGAATTCCCTTGCAAGTTTAGTGGCTCCCCCCCCCCCTTTTCCACCCCCCCCCTCTGCCCCCCTCTGCCCCCCTTTTTTTCACCCCTATTCTTAGTAAAAAGACTACATAGATCTTTCAGAGTGTGGTTTTAGGAGACTGTTTTTTAATCTGTTTGTGTGATTTAAATTGTGCTTAAAAGCTGTCTGCCCCCCTGTCTTTTTTGCCTTAAAAAGCCCGATTTTTAGAGTGTGCGCCCAGAACTATTGCAGTGTTTGTCTCTTAAACAATCTCCCCCTTACGTGCAAAGTAGACTCTGCTAGCTTGAAAGTGTGGATTCAGCCTGTCTGTATCCAAGGAGATACTGAATAGAGCACCAGTAGCCTCCCCCAGGCTCCAGGGACTGGACTTTAGTTAACTTGCTCCTTATATAGGTTCCTCGTGGTTGTTGCATATGCTGTTATGATAGGTTCTTTTGGGAGATGGTGTTTCATTGGTTGCTAGCTCCAGGGATGCATTTATGATTGGTGGATAGGGCTGGGATTCTGATTGGCTGTTGATTCTAGGGCTGTGATTGGTGGATAGGGCCAGGATTCAGATTGGCTGTTGGTTCTAGGGCTGTGATTGGTGGATAGGGCTAGGATTCTGATTGGCTGTTGGTTCTAGGGCTGTAATTGGTGGATAGGGCTGGGATTCTGATTGGCTGTTGGTTTCTAGGGCTGTGATTGGTGGATAGGGCTGGGATTCTGATTGGCTGTTGATTCTAGGGCTGTGATTGGTGGATAGGGCCAGGATTCAGATTGGCTGTTGGTTCTAGGGCTGTGATTGGTGGATAGGGCTAGGATTCTGATTGGCTGTTGGTTTTAGGGCTGGGGCTGTGATTGGGGGTCAGGAAATAGGGCTGTGACTGGTGATTAGGGCTGGGTCTCCCACTAATTGGCTAAATTAGGGTTTAAAAAATCGGATTGGCTAGGGTTAGGACCAGCTTCTTGTTGGCCAGTAGGGCTATAAAAGGCTAGGATTCAGGGCGTCTGAGCCCGGGCGTCGAGGCAAAGGGCGGAGAGGACAAGGGCAGCTGTCTGTTTGGGTCTGTTCGGGACAGGTAGGGACTAGGGACTAGGGCCAGAAATGCTGCCCAATTCTCATTCTCATTCCACCAGAAATGGTTTCTGCCCCAACACATCCCTCAACATGCAAACACATTATCTGCAAAGATATCCAACTCATGCATCACAAACTAATTACAGACATATTGCATTGCCCCACCACCCAACCCAATACCCTACATACAACACATATACACATACACCCCATAACTATTACAGTCAAACACCTTCATACTCACAGCAAACACTACTCTATCCCCTCCCACTAACACTACCTGCCACCGCCCACACAATACAAAACTACAACATACAACTCTCTCAGTTTCAGTCTCCCAGATACACACTCTCTACACATACTAACCAAAAACACTATCCGCTGTTCGCTTCACACAGACCGCCTGAACTCATAACAATGCCAAAACCCTGCCTTCAAACACATCATCTACACACACTCTTCCCCTCTGCTCACCAATTACACACAACCATACAATTCCCACATTTCACTCCACCACACATATTACCTCTTCCAGTAATCTCAACTAATACTTATCTCCCTGACACACATCCATCACCTCATATACACCTCATACATTCATCTCCAAAACACATCAACACCCCATCTAACACTCAAATTCCACTTAACAGCACTAACTCGCATACAAGTCCCTCACCAAAAACAACTACACCAATAACCCCTCTCATTATTCCACAAAAACAATACCAACCACAAACATCAGCACATCAAAGCAACACAAACTTACATTACACTCATCATCATACCCACTCTCACCCCCAAGACTACACACAGGATACAAATTCCACCCTATCTCCACCCCTACCCCCCCACTCTTCACAAACACCTACCACAAGCACCCCATCCCAGCAACCTTCATTCAGTCGCCTCTCCTCCATTGCACAATTTAGAGCCTTACATCATGATCCACATGCTCCTCCACCACCCCTAACCCATATTCCTTCCACACTAAACAAACGCAAACATAATAAAAAACATGCCACTCATAGCAACCTCGCATCCCCCTTGTTTGTTTTATAATAAAACTACCCTACAAAAAACACTACACTCCTCATGGCTCTCTCAGCCACCAAGTTCACCACCCACACACACAGACCCAACAAAATGCCTCCTTAACCTGCTGGAAGAGGAACACTATGTTGAAAAGCAAGACTATTGTGAGCCTCAAACAGTCAACACAACTAGCAACACTCCTGCTTCAAGCTCACATTATACTACTTACCCTTCTACTAAACAAAACAACACTACCACTAACACACCCTATCTAAACTGCCAGCTCATAAATGCTCGATCACTCTCAAAAAACAAGCACCACATCTACGACCTGCTCACAGACACACAACCTGACTTACTATTCATTACGGAAACCTGGTTGGGAGATGACATGGCACCAGTATTGCACGAAGCCCTTCCTCCAGGCTATCAAACCATCACACAAAACCGTAGAGGCAAGAGAGGAGGTGGACTAGCTATTATATTCAAACAGGCAATAAACCTCAGTAAAACAGACAACATCTCCATACAAGGTTGTGAAGCCCTCCTTACCAGATGCCACCCTACTCCAACTTCCACCTGTAACTTTCTCCTCCTTTACAGACCTCCACCTAACAACTCCACTTTCCCAGATGCCTTTCTTGACATAGTCTCAAACCTTATTACACTATACTCCAATCTATGCATTCTTGGGGATCTAAACATTTGGTTTGACAAACCCAATATGCCCCATCCAAAAGCTATCACCACTGGCCTACTCGCATTGAATCTACATCAGATTGTACACAATCCCACACACATCGCTGGTCACATCCTAGATGTCATTTTTGCTAAGCCTGAACTTGTTACTATTCATAGCATCACACCAACCACCTGGTCAGACCACCATCTGATAACTTTCCGACAGACAACTCCACAAATCAACACACCCCACAACCACTTACATACATACACCTATCGACCATGGAGAAAACTCAATTTGGATCACTTAGAAACACAACTAACAGCAAAGACAGATGTAGATACAATCAATTCTGTACCTAAACTTTATGAGTGGCTACAGGAAGTTTTTGATGTCCTAATACCACTCAGAAAAACTAAACATGACAAAAGAAAACCAACACCTTGGAGAAACACAGAACTTAAAAAGATTAAAAAACAAATCAGAAAGTTGCAGCGGACCTGGCTCAAAACAAACAACAGTCAAGACAAACTGCAGCTACACAAACTTAACAGGATATACAAATCATCAATCAAAAAAGCTAAAAAAAGATACTACTCAGACAGAATTCTAAATACTCAATCTACAACCAAGGAATTTTACAAAATTCTCAATGAATTTCGAAAACCCACATGCATGGAAGGAAGTCATCCCACCACTCAAGATTTCACAAACAAATTGGCAACTCACTACACAACCAAGGCAGACACACTGGACTCCAGAAAACCATCAGCACCAACCCCTTTACTAAAATACCCTTTAAGAATAAACCATCCCAACCTCTACAGTCCTTCAAACAAATATCCCAGGATGAATTTATGAATTTGGTCAAAGCAAGCAGAACTTCTGGTTGCCCTTCTGACCCTTGCCCACCACAGATCTTCAAGAACATCCTGCTATCTACTTCCGCTGCCACACCTGTAAGAAGAATCATCAACAACTCTTTAACTTCAGGAACTTTTCCTACAGACCTGAAAAAGGCATACATACGACCATTATTAAAGAAAACAAATCTAGACCCGCAAGACCCAAACAACTACAGACCTATCACAAATGGACCTTTCCTGGGCAAATTGATAGAAAGAGCAGCATTCGCCCAGATGTCACAATTCATTGAAGACAACTCTATACTTTCAGACTTCCAAACTGGATTCCGCCCAGGAAGAAGCACTGAATCGGCACTCATGGCAATCTGGGACGATCTTAAAAACACAGTTGACCGAAATGGAGTTGCTGCACTACTTCTCTTGGACCTCTCAGCTGCCTTTGATACAGTTGACCATGACACCCTAACTCAAAGACTCCACGAAGCCGGCATACAAGGGATTGCGCTCGACTGGATTACTTCCTATCTCCAAAAAAGAGCAAATATCATCCACTCACCCCCCTTCTCATCCGAACCCTACCTCACAAAAACAGGGGTCCCCCAAGGGTCAATCATCTCACCTTTGCTTTTTAACATCTACATGATATCTTTACCAGAACTGATCAATGATTTCCATCTCACATGCTACAACTATGCAGATGACACACAAATACTACTTCAATTAGAAGACCCCAAAAACATTGAAAACTCTCAAATCTTCAGTTGCCTCAGAGCCGTTGATCAGTGGATGACCTGGAGCCATCTCAAACTAAATACCTCCAAAACTGAAATACTCACATGTGGTGACTGGAAACATTATGACCCTCTGTGCGTCTGGCCTGACGATCTCGGACCACCTCCTCAATTATCCAAGGAAGTGAAAATCCTAGGAATCACCATGGATTCCAAACTAACTATGAATGCCCAAGTAGACAAATTAGCACGCACAAGCTTCATCACCTTAAAGACTTTACGACGCATTTTCCCTCACCTCGGATTTCCACACAAGGTGCAAGCTACTATCTCACTTGTATTATCCAAACTGGATTATGCCAATAGCCTCTACCATGGATCATCTCTATCTGTTATGAAAAAACTACAACGTATCCAGAATTCCGCAGCCAGGCTACTACTACATATAAAGCCGCAAGCCCACATCTCCCCTGCCTTGAGAGCACTACACTGGCTACCCGTTGCCAGAAGATGCACTTTCAAGCTGCTTTGTATCACCCACAAAGCTATGCATGGAACAGGACCGCTTTTCATCAGAAAGAAAATTACCAAATACATCCAACAAAGAACCCTCCGCTCAAGACTGGCACCCCGCCTTAAAACACCACCATACAAGAAAAAGACTGTAGGTGGTACATCCTTCTCCGTCCAAGCAGCCAAACTATGGAATTCATTACCCCCAACTATAAGAGCCACATATAACTTTCTTGTTTTCAGGAAACTACTCAAGAGTTGGCTCTTTCCTTCATAACCACCTTTTTCAAACAACTATGAACTGCATATGCCTATGGGGATAATTATTTTTTTCAGATTATATGTATATTTCTATTGAAGTATAGTTTCTTTGGAAACTAAAGCAAGGCTGTGCGCCCAGAGATCCCATAGCAGAAAAAGATCTAGAATCCTTCCTGGAGGTGAACTGATGATGTACTGGAGCGTAATCTGTATCTGACTGTGACGCGCGGGTTCTATCTCCCTCTCCTGGAGACACAGAGTAGAAGGTTCTCCCTTTATAAAGCACCTGTAAGCTCCGCCCACTGAGCCACGCCCGTCCACCCTCGAAGTAGGTAAAGGAATTCCCGCCTTTTACCAGGATGATGGACAGCTTTCCAAAACGACCCCAATGCGTTTACCGCCGATTCCGGTGGTGCGTTGTTAATGCTCAGAAGCACGAGGACATCTCCACAAAGACGCACTAGTAACAATCACATTGCCAAAGGAACACAAGGTTGCTGGAGACGTTTTCCCCGTGGCCCATCACGTACCCTTAGTGTACAATATAAACTGGGCGTATAAAACATGCTAGGTTACGCTTACTAACATACTCGTAGAAAATACTCTGGTTGGGTAGGCCACGATGCTCATTTTACAGAGGCTAAACCTCAAAGGAAGCACTTGCAATTATAATCGTAGCAGGTGCCGCAGTTGAAGCTCAGCTTCAGGAAAGGACAAGCCACCCTAACTCTTGGGCTTGGCAAAGATAAAGCACGGCTGTGCGCTCAGAGATCCCATAGCAGAAATGATCTAGAATCCTTCCTGGAGGTGAACTGATGATGTACTGGAGCGTAATCAGTATCTGACTGTGACGCGCGGGTTCTATCTTCCTCTCCTGGAGACACAGAGTAGAAGGTTCTCCCTTCATAAAGCACCTGTAATATCCGCCCGCTGAGCCACGCCCCGTCCACCCTCGAAGTAGGTAAAGGAATTCCCGCCTCTTACCAGGATGATGGACAGCTTTCCCAAAACGACCCCACTGCGTTTACCGCCGATTCCGGTGGTGCGTTGTTGATGCGCAGAAGCACGAGGACATCTCCACAAAGACGCACTAGTAACAATCACATTGCCAAAGGCACACAAGGTTGCTGGAGACGTTTACCCCGTGGCCCATCACGTAACCTTAGTGTACAATATAAACGGGGCGTATAAAACATGCTAGGTAACGCTTACTGACATACTCGTAGAAAATACCCCGGTTGGGTAGGCGACGATGCACATTTTTACAGAAACTAAACCTCAAAAGAAGCACTTCCAAATATAAACGTAGCAGGTGCCGCAGTTGAAGCTCAGCTTCTGGAAAGGACAAGCCACCGTAACTCTTGGGCTGGGCAAAGATGAAGGAAGGCTCTGCGCTCAGAGATCCCATAGCAGAAAAGATCTAGAATCCTTCCTGGAGGTGAACTGATGATGTACTGGAGCGTAATCAGTATCTGACTGTGACGCGCGGGTTCTATCTTCCTCTCCTGGAGACACAGAGTAGAAGGTTCTCCCTTTATAAAGCACCTGTAAGCTCCGCCCGCTGAGCCACGTCCCGTCCACCCTCGAAGTAAGTAAAGGAATTCCCGCCTCTTACCAGGATGATGGACAGCTTTCCAAAACGACCCCAATGCGTTTACCGCCGATTCCGGTGGTGCGTTGTTGATGCTCAGAAGCACAAGGACATCTCCACAAAGACGCACTAGTAACAATCATATTGCCAAAGGAACACAAGGTTACTGGAGACGTTTACCCCGTGGCCCATCACGTACCCTTAGTGTACAATATAAACGGGCCGTATAAAACATGCTAGGTTACGCTTACTGACATACTCGTAGAAAATACTCCGGTTGGGTAGGCCACGATGCTCATTTTAGAGAAACTAAACCTCAAAGGAAGCACTTCCAAATATAAACGTAGCATGTGCCGCAGTTGAAGCTCAGCTTCTGGAAAGGACAAGCCACCCTAACTCTTGGGCTTGGCAAAGATAAAGCAAGGCTGTGCGCTCAGAGATCCCATAGCAGAAAAAGATCCAGAATCCTTCCTGGAGGTGAACTGATGATGTACTGGAGCGTAATCTGTATCTGACTGTGACGCGCGGGTTCTATCTTCCTCTCCTGGAGGCACAGAGTAGAAGGTTCTCCCTTTATGAAGCACCTGTAAGCTCCGCCCGCTGAGCCACGCCCCGTCCACCCTCGAAGTAGGTAAAGGAATTCCCGCCTTTTACCAGGATGATGGACAGCTTTCCAAAACGACCCCACTGCGTTTACCGCCGATTCCGGTGGTGCGTTGTTGATGCACAGAAGCATGAGGACATCTCCACAGAGACGCACTAGTAACAATAACATTGCCAAAGGCACACAAGGTTGCTGGAGACGTTTACCCCGTGGCCCATCAGGTACCCCTAGTGTACAATATAAACGGGGCGTATAAAACATGCTAGGTAACGCTTACTGACATACTCGTAGAAAATACTCCGGTTGGTTCGGTCACGATGCTCATTTTACAGAAACTAAACCTCAACAGGAAGCACTTACCAATATAAACGTAGCAGGTGCCCCAGTTGAAGCTCAGCTTCTGGAAAGGACAAGCCACCCTAACTCTCGGGCTTGGCAAAGATAAAGCAAGGCTGTGCGCTCAGAGATCCCATAGCAGAAAAAGATCCAGAATCCTTCCTGGAGGTGAACTGATGATGTACTGGAGCGTAATCTGTATCTGACTGTGACGCGCGGGTTCTATCTTCCTCTCCTGGAGGCACAGAGTAGAAGGTTCTCCCTTTATGAAGCACCTGTAAGCTCTGCCCGCTGAGCCACGCCCCGTCCACCCTCGAAGTAGGTAAAGGAATTCCCGCCTTTTACCAGCATGATGGACAGCTTTCCAAAACGACCCCAATGCGTTTACCGCCGACTCCGGTGGTGCGTTGTTGATGCTCAGAAGCACGAGGACATCTCCACAAAGACGCACTAGTAACAATAACATTGCCAAAGGCACACAAGGTTGCTGGAGATGTTTACCCCGTGGCCCATCACGTACCCCTAGTGTACAATATAAACAGGGTGTATAAAACATGCTAGGTAACGCTTACTGACATACTCGTAGAAAATACTCCGGTTGTGTAGGCCACGATGCTCATTTTACAGAAACTAAACCTCAAAGGAAGCACTTACCAATATAAACGTAGCAGGTGCCGCAGTCGAAGCTCAGCTTCTGGAAAGGACAAGCCACCCTGGCTCTTGGGCTTGGCAAGGATGAAGCACGGCTGTGCGCTCAGAGATCCCATAGCAGAGGAAGATCTGGAGTCCTTCCTGGAGGTGAACTGATGGTGTGCTGGAGCGTGGTCTGTGTCTGACTGTGACGCGCAGGTTCTATCTTCCTCTCCTGGAGACACAGAGTAGAAGGATCTCCCTTTATAAAGCACCTGTAAGCTCCGCCCGCTGAGCCACGCCCGTCCACCCTCGAAGTAGGTAAAGGAATTCCCGCCTCTTACCAGGATGATGGACAGCTTTCCAAAACGACCCCACTGCGTTTACCGCCGACTCCGGTGGTGCGTTGTTGATGCTCAGAAGCACGAGGACATCTCCACAAAGACGCACTAGTAACAATAACATTGCCAAAGGCACACAAGGTTGCTGGAGACGTTTTACCCCGTGGCCCATCACGTACCCCTAGTGTACAATATAAACAGGGTGTATAAAACATGCTAGGAAACGCTTACTGACATACTCGTAGAAAATACTCCGGTTGTGTAGGCCATGATGCTCATTTTACAGAAACTAAACCTCAACAGGAAGCACTTACCAATATAAACGTAGCAGGTGTCGCAGTCGAAGCTCAGCTTCTGGAAAGGACAAGCCACCCTGGCTCTTGGGCTTGGCAAGGATGAAGCACGGCTGTGCGCTCAGAGATCCCATAGTAGAGGAAGATCTGGAGTCCTTCCTGGAGGTGAACTGATGGTGTGCTGGAGCGTGGTCTGTGTCTGACTGTGACGCGCGGGTTCTATCTTCCTCTCCTGGAGACACAGAGTAGAAGGATCTCCCTTTATAAAGCACCTGTAAGCTCCGCCCGCTGAGCCACGCCCGTCCACCCTCAAAGTAGGTAAAGGAATTCCCGCCTCTTACCAGGATGATGGACAGCTTTCCAAAACGACCCCACTGCGTTTACCGCCGATTCCGGTGGTGCGGTGTTGATGCTCAGAAGCACGAGGACATCTCCACAAAGACGCACTAGTAACAATAACATTGCCAAAGGCACACAAGGTTGCTGGAAACGTTTACCCCATGGCCCATCACATACCCCTAGTGTACAATATAAACGTAGCAGATGCCGCAGTTGAAGCTCACCTTCTGGAAAGGACAAGCCACCCTAACTCTTGGGCTTGGCAAAGATAAAGCAAGGCTGTGCGCTCAGAGATCCCATAGCAGAAAGATCTAGAATCCTTCCTGGAGGTGAATCTGATGATATACTGGAGCGTAATCAGTATCTGACTGTGACGCGCGGGTTTCTATCTTCCTCTCCGGGAGACACAGAGTAGAAGGTTCTCCCTTTATAAAGCACCTGTAAGCTCCGCCCGCTGAACCACACCCCGTCCACCCTCGAAGTAGGTAAAGGAATTCCCGCCTTTTACCAGGATGATGGACAGCTTTCCAAAACGACCCCAATGCGTTTACCGCCGATTCCGCTGGTGCGTTGTTAATGCTCAGAAGCACGAGGACATCTCCACAAAGACGCACTAGTAACAATAACATTGCCAAAGGCACACAAGGTTGCTGGAGACGTTTACCCCGTGGACCATCACGTACCCTTAGTGTAGAATATAAACGGGGCGTATAAAACATGCTAGGTAACGCTTACTGACATACTCGTAGAAAATACTCCGGTTGTGTAGGCCACGATGCTCATTTTACAGAAACTAAACCTCAAAGGAAGCACTTACAATCATAATCGTAGCAGGTGCCGCAGTCGAAGCTCAGCTTCTGGAAAGGACAAGCCACCCTGGCTCTTGGGCTTGGCAAGGATGAAGCACGGCTGTGCGCTCAGAGATCCCATAGCAGAGGAAGATCTGGAGTCCTTCCTGGAGGTGAACTGATGGTGTGCTGGAGCGTGGTCTGTGTCTGACTGTGACGCGCGGGTTCTGTCTTCCTCTCCTGGAGACACAGAGTAGAAGGTTCTCCCTTCGTGGAGCACCTGTAAGCTCCGCCCGCTGAGCCACGCCCCGCCCACCCTCGAAGTAGGTAGGGGAATTCCCGCCTCTTGCCAGGATGATGGACAGCTTTCCAAGGCGACCCCACTGCGTTTGCCGCCGACTCGCGTGGTGCGTTGTTGATGCGCAGGGGCGCAAGGACATCTCCGCGGGGACGCACTAGTGGCAATGACATTGCCGGGGGCACACAAGGTTGCTGAAGACGTTTTGCCCCCGTGGCCCATCACGTACCCTAGTGTACAATGTGGACGCGGCAGATGCCGCGGTTGAAGCTCACCTTCTGGAAAGGACGGCCCACCCTGGCTCTTGGGCTTAGCAGGGATGGGGCGGGGCGGGGCTGTGCGCTCAGAGATCCCATGGCGGAGGAGATCTGGAATCCTTCCTGGAGGTGAGCTGATGATGTGCTGGAGCGTGGTCTGTGTCTGACTGGGACGCGCGGGTTCTGTCTTCCTCTGCTGGAGACACAGAGTGGAGGGTTTCTCCCTTTGTGGAGCACCTGTGGGCTCCGCCCGCTGGGCCACGCCCCGTCCACCCTCGCCTTTTACCAGGATGATGGATGGACGACTAAGTATTTTTTACCCATGATTCTAATTATGTATTGTATGTGCAGATGTGTGTGTATAGTCATGTGTGTGTGTGTATAAATATATATATATATATGTGTATATATGTGTATGTATGTGTATAAGTTGTTTCTGTGCCTGGCATGTTTCTATGAATTTCTGCTCTCTTTTTATCACACTTATCTACTCATCACTCTTATGCCATGTCTCTATCAAACTATCCTCCATTCTCACTCGGACTCATCCCAAATCCCTTCGACCACTTTCATCTCCTAAATATCTCTGCCTAAGCTCATCCCTCCACCCCCACATCTAACTCACCAAACCTCACTCTACCTCTGTGACCTCCCACACAACCCTACTAAATTCTCCTGCATTCATCTCACCCTGCTACTATGCTCTCCCTAACCCTTCCACATCCTCTTTCCCCTCCGCCCCCCTTTTATTCATCTCAAGCCTTTGGATTGAGTAAATGAAGGATAAACTCCCAATTAACACTTCTGGATTTCTTTCCTCCTCCACCCCTCCATTACTCCAGTCAATCTAACTAACAAATTCTCATATCCGCAACTCAAATTAACTCATAATAATACTAAAACTGTACTCCTTATTAAATTATACTAATCCATCACTAATTCTTGTTGGGTACCGGAGTAGCGTGCTACTCATCGAAAAGCGCTTCGACGCCTCGTCAGGGGTAGTAAGCGCTATATAAATACGATTACAATTACAATTACAATTATGATCCACACTGAGAAATCCTCCACAATACAGACACCCACACAAGTCTGCCTCACCAAAGGTCAGTGATAAACTGGCGATAGCAAAACCAACACCGTCACGCCAACAGGAATAGGCCCACACTATCATGACGCACGAATCAACGTGGCTGTCATTCAACTGCGGTAAACCATTGGTGGGTCACACCGCCGCGCTCAAAATACATGCACACTTACAAAACCCAACCACATTGGACAATTCAAAATACACACACCTGACACACATACACACATACACACACCACACACTCACAACACTATGAAACACACACCCACATTACCCACAACCCCTTACACCGAAATATTTGGAAGAACCAGAGAGAGAGAAAAGCAAAGACCACACCTGCATCCAGAGGCACACAACACCATCACTCATACATCATCCACGCACAAAACACCACACACCCCAAAACATCACCCCACACATCACATCACACATCACCTCACACATCACTCACCCCACATCATGGCACCTCGAAGACACCCCAGGTTTTCTGAGGAGGAGCTCAGGGTCATGGTGGAGGAAATCATCCGGGTAGAGCCAAGCTATTCGGATCACAGGTGCAGCAGACCTCCATTGCTAGGAAGATGGAGCTATGGCTGAGAATTGTCGACAGGGTCAATGCAGTGGGACAGCATCCAAGAACACGGGATGACATCAGGAAGAGGTGGAACAACCTACGGGGGAAGGTACGTTCCGTTGTATCCAGACATCAGGTAGCAGTACAGAGGACTGGCGGTGGACCCCTACCTCCTCCCCCACAATTAACAACCTGGGAGGAGCAAGTCTTGGCGATCATGCATCCTGAGGGCCTCGCAGGAGTAGCAGGAGGACTGGACTCTGGTAAGGCAAATTTTTACTAATATATCCCTCACCCTACCTGCATGCCATCACAAACTCCTACCCTCACACCCATCACTCCACCACCTCACATATACCCCACCATCACAATCCAGCCATCCCAATACCAAGCCCTGCATGCAACACCAATGCATGGACACCTATCACAGACCTGCATGGACACCCATCACCAAAGCATGTCCAAGAGAGAGACTCACCCAGGGCACACAATCACCACTCACACAAGGGCCAAGGCGATAGTGCAAGCACAGTAATAGAGGAAAACACACCCATTGCACAAGATGGCACACACAGATACAATAACAATGCATTTACAACCCAACAGGACCCCTACCCAATGTCACCGGACAGGAGGTGCCAGCCATATCCAGTCCCCCCACAGAATAGGCCCACAGTGATGACAGCAGCTCTGCCCGCCTGGATCAAGATGACCAGCCCGTCCCATCAGGGACCTCTAGACATTCGGTTCCCCTGCCACAGTCCCAAGCCACCACAGAACCTCCCCCCCTCAGTAAACACCACCACAGCACCCACCCAGTGGGCCCATGCCACTGTCCCCAGGACACATCAATCAGCAGTGTGTCCACCACCACAGGGACCCCAGGCAAACCCACTAACCCAAGAAAATCAGGGACCTGGGGTCAGTGGCAGTGGGCACACGGTTCAAGGGACGGAGGCATAGGACAACCGGAAAGCTGGGAGGACTGCTGTGTGACAGGGGGAGGACAGGCCAAGGGAACCCACTCTCCACGAGGCACTCTCAAACATCATGGGAGCACACCACCATTCCCAGGAGACCATGGGCATGGTACTGGCCAAGTTTCAGGAGACCCAGCGGCTGCAGGAGGAACAGTACCTGGGGATCAGGGAGGACTTTAAGTCCATTAACACCACCCTGGTCACCATTGCAGGGGTGCCGACAGATATGGCCAACACCATGAGGTAGACAGTGGCATATCACCCCCTGACACCATCCCAACCGATGAACAGCCTTCAACCTCTGCCGGCGCTAGTGGACAGGAGGCCCCGCCACAGGACCAACAGGCCACCAGCACCCCACCCCCTGCAGAAGGAGAACCACCCCGCAAATGGTCCCTGTGATCCAGGCAGAAGACAGAGAACATTGCCAAGACCCCGCCAGGAAATAGGATTGTCCTAATTGTCACCCTTCTGTCCCACTCTGTTACCCTGTCCACCTAGAACTGCCATTGCTCCTCTTCCTATGCCCCTTTGGACAATGCACCTGTGCTACCGATAGACTGGACTCTACTATGGACCTTCCTCCACCCTCACTCCAGCCCCTTCCACATACCCCTATACACATTAGCCATAAATAAACACCCTTGAATCACAAACCAATCTGGAGTCAGTCTGTTCTTTCACAAATGTATAATTACAACATCGTCCACTAATATCAATGTAAATGTTAATTTGCTCATACCACTGTATGACAGTTGTTGAACAGCCGAAAATATAGCAGAAGGCAGAATGAGGTTCCCAGATCTGTGAAATGGAAAGCCAAAGTGACCTGTCAGTGTCCATAGACAGATGTTAATAGGCTGACTTATACAATGTCCTACAGTAGTCACATATGAGAGGAGCAGTGCCAGTCACTTACCTGTGTGTCACTGGAAGTACTGCATGATGATGTTATTTCGGTTGTCAATATCTTCTTCCTCTGCCTCCTCTTCCTCACTGTCCACAGGCTCCACAGCTGCCACAAGACCATCATCATGCCCATCCTCCTGCAGAAAAGGCACCTTGTGTCGCAATGCCACGTTGTGCAGCATGCAGCATGTCACGATTATCTGGCACACCTTCTTCGGTGAGTAGTAAGGGAGCCACCTGTTAGATGGAGGCACCGAAATCTGGCCTTCAGGAGGCCGAACATCCTCTCAATAATACACCTAGTCTGCCCATGTGCCTCATTGTAGCGTTCCTCTGTCCATGTCCTGGCATTCCTCACTGGGGTCAGTAGCCATGAGAGGCTGGGGTAACCAGAGTCACCTGCAAATGTCGAGGGATATCTGTTAGACACACATTAACCCTTAGGGATGACCCCATACCCAGACACCTATTCATACTCTGTGGGGACCTTGGGATCACCTATTAGCCACACCCGGTGCCTCTGGAGTTGGCCCATCACATAAGGGATACTGCTATTCCTCAAAATGTAAGCGTCATGCACAGAGCCGGGATACTTGGTATTCACATGAGAGATGTACAGGTCTGCCAAACACACCATCTGCACATTCATAGAATGGTAGCTTTTTCGATTTCTGTACACTTGTTCCTTTCTGCGGGGGGGGGACAAATGCCACATGTGCACCATCAATGGCACCAATGATGTTGAGGAGATGTCCCAGGGCATAAAAGTTAGCCTTCACTGTGGGCAAATCCTCCACCTGGGGGAAAACGATGTAGCTGCGCATGTGTTTCAGCAGGGCTGACAACACTCTGGTCAACACTTTAGAAAACATTGGCTGAGACATCCCTGATCCCATGGCCGCTGTAGTTTGAAAGGAGCCACTTGCTAGGAAATGGAGCACTGACAGGACCTGCACTAGAGGGGGATTCCTGTGGGATGGCGGATGGCTGACATCAGGTCTGGCTCCAATTGGGCACACAGTTCTTGGATTGTTGAACAATCAAATCTGTAGGTGATAATGATGTGTCTGTCTTCCATTGTCGACAGGTCTACCGGGGTCTGAACACCGGAGGATGATGCCATCTCATCATCTGCCCCAGCGGATGTGCCCTATGGAGGAGAATGGTGAGCAGAGGGCCATGTACCACATAGGTTGCACAAGTGTGTTTTCTGTAATGTGAGTAAATCCGTGTGTGGTGTTGTCTGCCCATATATCTGTCGAATAGTGTTGTGATGCAGTTAGGTGCCATGCCATCTGCCCCCCTGAAATGGCGGCTGCCTGACCTGTAAGGAGGGACAAGGGGAAACGAGGTAACTGCGCTGGCGTTGTGCAGCGTCATGGTAGACGTCGAAGACCGCCGTGCAATTTAGCATTAGTTATCATTGGGCCCTATGGGTTCCAGGAGCCAATGACGATGTACGCCGGCGGTGACGGTACGCACCTCCACGGACATGACCGCCATTTTCTATCTCTTACTTACTCGATACCTGACCATCAACAGGAGAGGACCTACACTGCAAGTGCTGCTGTGACATCAGTCTGGAAGCGACAATGGCTCATGTGTCTGGGGAAAGGGCCCCTGCCTTCACTGCGGAGGATTTGGACAAACTGGTGGATGGGGTCCTCCCCCAGTACTGTGAGCATGATGCGTGGGCAATGCCTGTTTGGAGTGGTGTGGATGGAAGATACATGTGGGGTGGGGGGGCCGGAGGCCTGCATGTGAGGATGGTGAGTGTATGGGTGGGAAATGGTGGGCAATGGGTATGAAGGGCAGGACGGGAGAATAATTTCCTTTCATCCTGTACCTTTCCTCTAGGTCAGCGCCCTGCAGAAGAAGGGTATATGGCGTGCCATCGCCAAGGAAATGCGGACCCTGGGGGTCTATCATAGATGGAGCACCCACTACCGCAAGAGATGGAAGGACCTGCGCCGCTGGAGCAAGAAGATGGCGGAGGCCCAGCTGGGGCTGGCCTCGCAATGTGGAAGAGGTGCCCGTCGCACCATGACCCCCCTGATGTTCCGGGACTTGGTGGTGGCATATCCGGAGTTGGATGGGCGCTTGAGGGCATCACAGCAGCCACAAGGGGGTGAGTACAGTGTCATTCAGCTGACTCTGCACGCTTTACGAAGTGTCCGGGTGGGGGATGTGGGCTGTGGGTTGCCCTAGGCCTAGGTGAACATGATAAGGTGGGTCCCTTGTTAGGCAGGCTCTGAGGCACTCCAACCCCAATAGTGTTAGTGGGCATCTACATCTAGGCAGGCTCCTGTGGGTTCCAGGTGTGCAGCAAATGGTGTTAGGCATAGTACCCCAATGGGCAGGTGATTTTCCTTCTAACTGCTAGTGCATGGCCAAGTGCATAGGGCTGCTCCTTGTGTGTTGTGTCCGCCAACGGTAGTGGTGTTGCTGGCATTGACCAGGTGTCTCCTCTGTCTTTGCCCCACTTTTTGTTTTGTCACCCTGTCCTTGTGTGCATTAGCATCATCTGGCGGAGGAGCAGAGGCACCGGCAACGGAGGGCGCTGCATCCCACATGGCCCAGGAGGGTGAATCTATGGAGTCTGAAGGCACCAGTGGGACGGAGGGCGAGGGGAGCTCCACCTCTGTGCCCTCCACAACAACAGGTACAGCTACCACCCCCCCTACCAGCACCACCCTCCCAGCAGCCCCTCAGCTTGTTTCCCATGCCTGCTCACCCAGGAGGGTGGGCATCTCCTTCACCCCAGGCCCCTCAGGCCCTACCCCAGTCAGCCCTGCTGCCCTCAGTGAGGAGGCTATTGACCTCCTGAGATCCCTCACTGTTGGGCAGTCAACCATTCTGAATGCCATCCAGGGTGTCGAGAGGCATTTGCATCAAACAAATGCAACAGAGAGCATTTCAGGCTCTGGCCTCAGCACTGATGGCAGCCATTGTCCCTGTGTCCATCCTCCCCCTCCAACTTCCACTACTCAGACCCAGTCCCCTCTACCTCAGCCTATCCCATGTACACACATCAACACACAAAAGTGACTCAGGCAAACATAAGCACCACACATCCCACAGGCACTCACACAAGCATCACACACATGCAGACACACCAACTTCCACTGCCTCCACTGTGTCCCCCTCCTCCACGTCCTCCACCTCCCTCCCAGTCTCGTCTCCACTCACACCTGCATGCACTACATCCTCAGCCACTACCTCCATCACCAGCACGCCCATCACTACACACCGCTCACGTGCAATCACCACCCCCACTACCATTCCCATGTCCCCTGTGTCCTCTCCCAGGGTGTCTGTAAGCCCTCCTCCCAAAGTACACAAACGCAGGCACACACCCACTCAACAGCCATCCACCTCACAACAGCCTCCAACCCATGCACCTTCACCCAAACTCAGCACACGTACACCTCCTACAACCACTACCTCTTCCGCCACTCCCAAACCCCCTCCATCTTCCCATCCCAGTGTGTCAAAAAAACTTTTCCTAGCTAACTTTGACCGCTTCCCTACACCTCCCCCCCATCCTTCCCCTAGAGCCAGGATGTCTAGATCCCAGCCCAGCACCTCAGCCACCACATCCGCATCCGCTGTGGTCTGTGCTACTCCAGTACGGTCTAAGGGGGCACACGTCAGAGCTGCCAGTGTGCCACCGAAGGAAAAGAAGGACCACCCTATTCCACCACCTGCAAAAGTCAAGAAGGGGCCGGCTTCCAGCAGGGGACAGTCACACCACCCACCCAGCAAGGCCTCGCACAAATAATGAGTGGACAGTGCCAAGGTCCCTGCAGCGACTGTCAAGATGGGGAAGGGCCACAAGCCAAAGGCCACATCACCTCTGGGCATGATGTCACCTGGTGAGTGGCTGGTGACCACCAAATCTTCTGGGAAGGCAGCCACATGCACCACAGTCACCACCTCCGCTCCATCCACCACCTGCACCGCCACCGCCCCCGCCACCTGCACCGCCACCTGCACCGCCACATGCACCGCTGCTGCCACAATGTCAGTCAGCAGCATCCTCCCCATGGATCAGCCATCCGAGGCTGCCGGAGATGGTATGGTGTCTCCATCAACCGCAACAGTCACTTGCACCACGGCCAGCACTGGTAGCTTCTCCGCCACAGCCACCGCCGCCTGCACCACCATCAGCACCGTCACATGCACAGCCGATGCCACTCTGTTGGACGTCAGCAGCATCCCCAGTGTGCAGCCGTCAGAGTTTGCAGGTGGCGTCCTGGACCCTGGACACGCCACTTGAGAAACCACCTCCAGCACTGACAGGGATCAGCAATTGGCAGCCTAAATCACCGCAGGATGGAGTGTTGGTCTGCCTCCATGGAGTATCATGGTACCTGTTCCAGGTACATCGCGTGGCAAAGACACCCAGGTGAGACAAAGGCAACTGCCACACCCCAGGTGCATCATCACTGGGCACAATGCCCTCTCCAAAACCAGTGGAGAAAAGCATCCACTAACACAGTCCTTGGCAGGATGAAGCACTCTGGGCACAAAGCCCCCTCCAGAACCAGTGGAGAAAAGCATCCACTAACACAGTCCTTGGCAGGATGAAGCAGTCTGAGCACAAAGCCCCCTCCAAAACCAGTGGAGAAAAGCATCCACTAACACAGTCCTTGGCAGGATGAAGCACTCAGGGCACAAGGCCCCCTCCAGAACCAGCGGAGAAAAGCATCCACTAACACAGTCTTTGGCAGCATGAACCACTCTGGGCATAAGGCCCCCTCCAGAACCAGTGGAGAAAAGCATCCACTAACACAGTCCTTGGCAGGATGAAGGACTCTGGGCACAAAGCCCCCTCCAGAACCAGTGGAGAAGGCATCCACTAGTGAGACTGTGGCTTTGCACTCCCCAGAACCAAGCAGTGGGCAAACCACCCACTTGAGATACTGTCGCTTTGCACTCCCGAGGACCAAGCAGTTTGCAGTGAACCCACTTGAGAAACTTGAGATACTGTGACTTTGCACTCCCCAGGACCAAGCAGTGGGCAGTGAACCCACTTGGGAGACTTGAGAGACTGTGGCTTTGCACTCCCCAGGTCCAAGCAGTGGGCATGGTGCCCCCTCGAGGAGCAGTGGCATCGTACCATCATCCGGCTGAGGTGCCCCCCCTACCTTTCCCCCTGAGGTGCCTGTAATGTTTTTTCGACCTGATTCCCCTGCAGTGTTCTCTCCGTTTTGAGGCAGGTGTCATGTGTGGGCTTCGGCCATGATTTTTTGGACCACTGGTCCACGGACATTTGATGGGACAGTGTACGGACTTGTGTACTTGCTGTAAATATTTGTATATACCTTTTTTTTAATATCTCTTTCTATATCTGAATGTTCTAATATTACAATAGTTCAACTGATTTCGTTTTGTCCTTGCGTTCTTCCAGGGGGTGACTGGGTGTATCTGTGATGTTTTAGGATATGTGTGTGTGTTGTTGTGGGTGGGGGGTGGGGGTGTTGCATTTTGCGTGTTTGTGTCACTCTCTTTTTCCTCCTCCCCTCCCCTGTGTACTAGGTGCAGTACTCACCGTCGTCGCTGCTGCCGCCTTCTTTCCACTTCGTTCTGTATTAATAGATACAGCAACATGGGCAGGACCTGTAACTCGGGCTCCAAGGCGTCCTGGATCTTCGTTGATTGTCGAGAGGTGAGTGGTTTTCCTTCCAATTCCTGTTTCCGCTGTGCTTTTGATGGCGTTAGTACCGCCCTGGATAAGCTGGCGGATTGGTGCCTTGTAATAGTGTGGGCGATACATTGTCTTCCGCCTGTTTGTTGGCGGTAACCTCTGCAGTGTTTCTTGCTACCGCTGTGGCAGTCAGAGTGTTAAAGTGGCTATCTGTGTTGGCGGTTTCCGCCATGGTCGTGATTAAATTTGTTTATCCGCCGACCTGTTTGGGGTATTACCGCTACTTTAACACCGACCGTTAGGGTTGTAATGAGGGCCTATATCTCCTTTTGATATAGTATATACAGAGCCAGCTTCCTACAGTGGTGAAGTAGGAGAAATTTCCAGAGGCTCAAGCTTACAGTAAAACATCTAGTAATGTTCACTGTCACAAACACTGTGCAGAAAAGAAGAATGTAAGTTCCCCTCTGTCACTGAAATCCACGCAAGGAGGTCAGTGCAATGGCTAGGCAAACCAAGCAGAGTGTTTTGGTATTTTACCTGAGTAAATTACATTGTCAAAAATACAGCACTATATCTTAACTCACATTGTAGGATACTGAAGCAAGGTAAAGGTATTGTATGGTTTTACTAGGTAGTCTTACTATTGAATACTAAGTAGTAGACATCCTATTCTCTCTCAGCAAACCCAAGCTCAGTCCTGGTAGTGTGGCAAAGAGCAGTCAGACTACTTGGAGGAACATGTGTAAAGCATTTTACATCATCAACATGGGCGATAAGTAAATGACTCTACTAGAAAGAAACCAGATAACAAATTAGAAAAATAGATTCAATTTTAATCTTAATTTAGACACCAAAATGAACTTTGTAGCTTTATTACAGCTGGAATTGTGAATTTGTAAGAGTCAAATCATTCAAGATTACATAAACAGCCTAAAACTTCGTTGCCATGGAGAGGTGGGCGTGACCACAGTTCCAATGCATGCTGTGTATGATGGGGAGACAGCGTTGTTAAGTGAGGCGATGAGCGGGTGTGAAAAGGCCCGCTCTTTGCCCCGTGGCCCCTTTCATGGTTGGGACTGACGAGTGCAGAATGTTCGCAGTGACCCGGAAGCCGTGGACATACGCTGTGCACTATACTAGGGACTTACTAGTAAATCAAGTATGCCAATCATTGAGAAACATATCACCAATACATTTTAGACATAGAGCATATGCACTTTAGCACTGATTAGCAGTGGTAAAGTGCCCAGAGTCCTAAAGCTAACAAAAACAGGTCAGAAAAAATAGGGGGAGGAAGGCAAAAAGTTTGGGGATAACCCTGCAAAAAGGACCAGGTCCAACAACTTCCCTCGTTATTTTTTAGGAACCACACCCAGGAGGGAACAAACAAAGCTATCAGTTGTGATTAGGTCAAAGGGACCCACCATCTGACTAAGGCTCAGTTCTTTTTTAATCTTTGCCCTTGCCACTCCTGGTTTGGATCTGAGAGAGTGCTGACTCTTACAGTAAGGGGGAGTCAACATAACCTTCTGCTGAAATTCTGAAGCCTCCCCTAAAACCCTCACACAATGTCTGTGCCACTGAATGGTTAGTGTAAGTATTGAGCCAAGGAACCATTGCTTTCAAGTTAACTGGAGAGGGAGCTTTGCAGAATTTGTACTGGTCATTTTTGTTTCTTGGTGCCCTTCTCTTTGGACTTTTTTCTAACACTTGGATTCTGGTGGGATGCCAAACCACTGAACGAACAACAATGTTTCAATCAACAGCTTCACTGATTAAAATTCCAACAGGCCCCTTCTTTAACCCCCCACGGGCCACTAGCAGACCCCATCCCCTCCCAAAAGGGCTGGTTACTGGTAGTGTCCGGCTGCTTCATATAACACAGCCAAGTGATGATATCAATCTGATCCTATCCCAATGCTGGGCCTATTGGCTTTATTCCTCCTGAAGTCTTTATCATAGTATTTCCAGGCTGATCCACCATACTCGCCGTGAGCACTCGCAATCCTATTCTGATGACAAGCCGGTTGAGCCCCCAGATCATTGAAACGTTTTGCCAAAATGGGCTGATACGGTGAGAAACCTCGAACCCAGCTTTTTTCCTTTATGTCCAAAGGCCACAGTTTCTAGAATATGAACACTCTTTACAATGCTTGGGCTCCTCTTTCTCAGACTTATCAACCAGTAATTCAAAGATCTCCACATATGTGCCCTTCCATATCTTCTCCTTCACCTCCACTGACACATGCAAACCCAGCTGCTAATGCTTGGAGTGACTATCGCCAAAAACCCATAGCCAGTGAAGAAGGCCTAGTACATGAAGTTGCTGCTTCTTTAGCAGGAGGGAGACATCACCGTCACTGCAGCTCCCCCAGGTGCGCTGACACTTAACGAGATACCAGACATGGTAGGCATTTGGTTTGTTGGCTCCACATGAACCCCGCAGCCTGCTGCACCTGACTAATGGTCGGGGCTGAGGAAGCAGCCATGGAGGTCCCATTAAGGCCTGCTGTGGGCCCAGGCCCCCTGCTCTTTGTGTTACCTAGGTGGGCCACTAAGCACCTTGCCCTCTACAAAACATCACCTTTGCCAATTCCCGCCTAGGCGTCCCCCACCAGGTAAGCAGACAACATTCCAACCTCTGAGAATCAGGTTGGTGAATTAGCCACCAAATCCGTCTTTGCGGCTCCTTCCATGGGGTTACCTCGATGACCATCACCTCAACAACGCTTTGCACAATGCCTCCATCTGCTGCCGGACTAGTTACTGTGGTTACATTACCCTGTACTGCAGCCTGGCGAGAATTATCCTCAGCCAGGTTCAGACCCACAGGCGGGGTTACCAAGGATGGCCTATTGCTGCCATGGCATTGGACTTTATTGCCTTGTGCACTGTTTTATCTGGAGCTGGGTTCAGATCCATGGCCACTGCTGTCAAAGTACTAGTGCCCTAAACCCCTTGCATACCCAGTTCAGGGCACTAGCCGTCCCTTCTTATGCCTACCCAGTTCATGAGCCCTATTAGGGACTGGGGGTAATGCCTCCTTGGGAGGCACTCCCACTCTTCTAGGCCTCTCAGCCTGCTCTACAAGCACCCGAGACAGCTGCCACTTCAAAGACCTCATGGCCTGGTCCCTACCATCCATCCTGAGTATTAACGCCTTCAAGAATGCCTCAGTTCACAATCATTTGGCACTACCCTGCACATTCCCAGACATGATGCTCAAAATACCAATATCGTCCTCACCAAAAAAATCCAGGAAAAGCACAGCAATTAAAAACATCAGCAAATAATGCAATGCAAGCTACCAACAACTAGTCAAGTAACTGCTTGGGGCCAAAAGCCCCCACTGGAGCCTCCACTGAGTAAACTCCGGTCGGGTGAGCAGAAATGCTCTAACCTGTGCAGCTCCCAGGCAGAGGACAGCTGGGCTGATGACACTTCCTTTGAAATGCAGCGCATGAAGGGGAGCATGTCTGAGGCAAAAACAGCCAAATCCAAAAGAGAAACAACTACAATTCCAATGCATGCTGTGTGCAATGGGGGGACAGGGTTCTTTAGCGAGGCGATGAACAGGAGACAAAAGACCCACACGCCATCCTTTCACCCATTTTATGGGTGGGCCCGATGAGCACAAATAGTTTCCGCGACCAAGTGCGTCCGGTGTCAAGCTTGCCTGCAGACGATGTAGGAGGCTGGCTCTCTATGCAGTGTGCAAACCAAGGCACACTGTGCAGGGGATCCAGGCAACCACACGTTGGTTTACTAGGGTGAAAACTAGATCACCTATGCTCTAATTTTTAAGGTAGCTTGGTTGAGCACTTAGGCCATTATTGGAGAGGTGCAAAGCATTTGTTGTACTCCCAGCATCAATCTTGCAACTCACACACCCAAAGGAATAACTTGAGACCAATTTATAAAATTACTTCAGATTTTTATGTAATTTTTAAGACCAAGATTATCAAAATTGGTTAAATACTTTTTGAGATATGAATTTTGGAAGTTTAATATAAATAGTCTTTTTGTGCGTAATTATGCACCATAGGAATCAATGGAAGAGCACCTTTAAAAATACATATAAAATCGTACAGTTGGTTTACCAAGTTCTTCTTTTGCAGGTTGGTCGAGGTCCTCAATGGGCACACCATGTGCCAACTGGAGATGTTCGGGCAGCTTCCGGTTCTGGCGGGAGCAGCGGGGGAAGGTCTCTGGAGCTGGTGCGGGCCATTGCAGGGGATCACTTGGAAAAGCACTCCACAAGTAAGTTTAAAGATGGTTCTTTGGGGTCACCTTGGAGGGTCAAGGTTGCAAGGGGTAGGGGACCCTTGAAGCACAGCACGTTCTTTGGTGCAGGCCACAGGGCGACCGGGTGCAGAGCGAATCGGTCAGCCAGGACATGTGCCAGGGATGCCCTCTGGAACAGAAGGCAAGTTGGTTCAAGTGTTGTTTTCAGGGCAACGGGGGCATTCTTGTGGGATGTCTGGGGTGTTTCTCAAGTCTCCCAACTGGGGCTTCCTTATGATACTTTTTCATCCCCGGGCAGGCTGGTTTTCTTGGTGTCCGACATTAGCTGACCAATACCGAGGGTATTGGTACAGTTTGACCACTGGAGGGTGCAGTACCACCAAACTTGGGACACTAGCAGGGTTTTTCCTTACAATTGTGGGTGTTTAGTTTGGTCCAGCTGCAGCATCCGGTTCGGGAGTTAGCAGCTGGTCAGTGAAGTGACCCTCACTGGCTTGATAATTTCTTGCTGCTGGAGAATGGTACCTCCACTCTGGAGGGAGTTCTATGGTGATTTTTGAAGCCTGGAGGTACTCTGGGGTTCTTTAGAGTTTTGCAGCTGTTCAGCAGATTCTCAGTGGTGATTGTTGGGTCCTGGGTGCAGCAGGCAGGGTTTGGAAAGTTGTCTTTGTCACAGCAGATACACAGTTCTTGTGCCTTGGATCTTATTGGTGCTGGTCTTCTTTTGTCCGTCAAATTTCATGTCCTGGTCTAGGGATGCCCACTAAATACTGTATTTAGTGGGCATTTTATGGGGAACCTTGTGGTGACCAATGAGCCATCTACATTAGGGTGGCTACACCCACTAAAGTAACCACTTCCTGTGGGAAGGGCCACTTTCCTATCCCTGATTGGCTATTTTCCTTCCATCCAAGATGGAGGAAAATGAAAAGGAGTGCCCACCTCGCAGACAACAACTTAGGGGTAGTGCATGCAAGATGGGGCCACTCCTCCTACCTGTTGTGGAGTTTTCTACCTTTGCTCCTGCCAAAAGGGGGCTTTGCAAAGGGGATGACCATCTGCTGCTAGCAGCAGGCCTGGGGGTCAGGTTTCAAAGGTGGTAAGCCTTTTGAAGCTCGCTGCCCAGGTAGTGCACATTCCTGAGGGAGGGGGTTGTTAGCACCTCCACAAATGGATCTCTCCCAAGGTTTGTAGATTGGGTGTCTGGAGGTGGCAGGCTGGATAGTACCAGTCAGCAATGATGCCAGGGCAGTTAGCTTTTGCAGGGGGCAACTCTAAGGTGACTCCTGGATACATTCAGTGTTAAATCCCATACTGATACCAGTTTGGATTTAGAATTTTTAGTTGTTTGATACCAAACAACCCAGGGTTCAGAGTGACCATCATATAGCTGGAAAGCTTGTATTGACCGGTATCCAGCATATATATTAATATGGCTGCTATGTTCACTCACTATGCCCCAGGTTTGGCAAGGACACAGCTCATGCAGCTATGCCCTCACATAAAATATGGTGAACCCTGCTTAGGGCTGGAAGGCCTGCCAGTGGGGTGTCTTATCCTTAGTGTATGTGGTGTACGGTGGACAGGGCACACAGGCAGTGTGCCATTGCGAGTTTGTGTTTTAGGCTTTCACCAGGACACTCAGCCTGCAATGGCAGTGCTGGCTGCATCTAGATGCATGGCCCTAGAGGGTGGCACAATCAGTGCTGCTGCTCTCAGGGGCCTACCCTTAGTATCTCATGCCTTAGGCACCTAAGTACCATTTACCAGGGATGTATACTGGTAGCTAAAGGTGTATCCAATTGTGGCAATTCATTTTTTGGGGAAAGAACACTGGCACTGGGAACTTAGTTAGCAGGATCCAAGTGCACTGCAGTCCATGTTGCATCCAGAGGCCAGGCAAAAAGTGGGGGGTACTGCAACTAAGTGCCAGTTTCCCATAGACACATTTCTGTGCCTCCTTGTTGGGGGGTGTCAGAGGTGTGTTTAGCCTCCCCCTTGAACCAAGCAACCTGCCTGGCGACACCTTCTATATGTGCAGCTCCCCCAAATATGTGGGAGCTAGGTACATTTTTACCAAAATGTTGATGACCTTGTATAGTTGTTTGGGTTAAAACAAGAGACTCTACGGTGCCTCCCTCTACCTACCTGAAACTGTGAACTGCCTTACTCCTGCAAAGGTGATAGAGAAATTGTGAGACATGCTACACTCTGATCTGCTCACAGTCCCACAAATGTAATCTGCTTATGTAGTTGCTACTGCTTAAAAAACATATTCCCCTAAACTACTGTTTCGGGTAGGAAGGATCTCGTGTCTGCACTCATGTGCTCTTATTTGTATTATTGCAAACCTTGTATCTTGACACTCCTAAGTTCTTCTCCAGTTGGCACAAAATACATGGCGGAGCCGGTGATTGATTGGTAATGATTGTGTGCTAGTTCTGACAAACTGCCCTTTAAAGCTCAAATGTGTTCTCACTGGATTGAAGCCAAATTAAATTTTCTGGTGTTTTTTTTTTTGGTATAGATATACAATGAGTGCCAGCTTGCTGCTTTTAACCTAACTCCTTCATTAAGAAATTCCTTTAGTTCTGTTACTTTAATAACTATTTCATGCTCACCCTTTTAGGAGAGAGTAAAATATGGCTCTTTGCCCAAAGTTATGATGAACTATGCTCAGGGCAACTGGAATTATACAATTAGGCTGCATTTTCCACATAGAATAGATTTTCCACACTTGCTGCATAATCTGTTATCTTCTGCATAATGTGTGGTTTTTAACAAAAAAGGTTCAACCTCAAGCGGAGAAAAACTGAAAACACTGCCACACATTTTACTGTGCATAGGCGGGCGCTTTGCTGCACGGAGGCAGGTTACTTTTCAGTTGCTGATTGCTGTATGTAGGGTCTAAGCTGATACTAATGAGGTGAAACATTTGCACAATGTTAATGTGCAAAAATGTCCAAATAGAGATGTAGTGCTGCCCCCAAAAAGTGTTGCATTACGCAGCATTAAGTGTCTTTAATTGCTGCTGAATTTAGTTACCCATGCCTCATAATTTGGTCCTCTCCTGCTACATAATTCCAAAGGCCCTGGTTATTGGATGAGTCTCTATGAAGGTCGTTCATTACTCGAACATGAAAAAACTCCGGTGGATGAACCTGTGCTTTGCAAGCAACTTAACCTAAGCTAAGCTAACCTTTCCTCACCTAAGCTAACCTAAATGCTAACCTAACCTCTTGCATGGGGTACCTGTGGCCATGGAAATGTATGATCTCAACAATACAAAAGCCACAGTTATCAGTGAATGGCATGCAGCAATAGGGGACTGTTAAGCCAAACAACATGATTGCACACATGCTTGGAAGCACTCTGCAATGACCCACACCACCAACTCACATGAGATGAATGTATAAAAGGGTAGTAGTGACAACTCATACTTTTGAGTGCTGCCCCTACTGCAGCTAAATCTATGCCATCCTTGTCATCTAAGTGATGGGGTCAAAACATGCTGGGACCCTTCATTCAAACAGATGAACACTATCAGAGCCTGATCTGCTTGTGAATGTACATTTTTAGGTCGAAGAAGTAAACGTTCTGACGTGTTGTAATCCATCTGAGGTTTTCACCACGCCCATCACTATCACTCATTCATGAACTTGCCTTTCAAAAATCCTTTGATATCATTGGTAAATGCTTTATGTTTGTCTTCCTTGGGGTAGTTTTGTTACCGCCTCGGCCAACGATCCTGTTACCTGGATAATTGCACTTTTGCCAATACTGCAAGCTCTTTTTCCTTTTGTGTCTCTCCTAACGCATTGAATCGGCTCGCTTATGTCAACTGTTTTACTTTTCATTTTCAAATTTTGTGGCAAGAAAAGTCCAGTTAGGAATTTACAACGTCAATAGCTAAAACTCGAGCAAACGCAAGACCCAGTACATTCCAAATACTTGTTGTATTATTGTACCATATTTAACGTCATTCACCTTTCATTTGGTGATGTGAGGAAAAACATTTTTAGTTGATGAAACAACGTCGTAAATATGTTGTCACTACCTATAAATTGAGGTTGGCGAAACCACTACGTGTTTATTTGTGGAAAGCAAATGAATTGCGTTTTTGCATGAATAAACTGCTTTCTTCTTATGCGTTCATACTTTTTATATATAGCAGTTCATTTTAGCCACAGGCCATACTGTTTCCAGAAATATTTCGGATCTGCGTGGTAAAATTAAGTGTTGAGCATTTCCTGCGAAATATACTTTGAATGTGCTGATCTCACTTAAATAAAACGCTTCCAGTCTTATATTATATGCAGCGGTAATTTAACTTTCGTCGAAGGGAAACGAGGGAGAAGCACATTTATTGCGGGATGTATGCGAAAGACATGGTGAGAGGAGGGAGCGTTCCAAGCCACTAGACTGTGAAAATTGCCTTCTGGAGACATCTTATCAGAGAGCGTTGTTATCAGACAGATAGAAGGGAAACAAATCGTTTTACCTTATCATGCAGGGAATCTGAACAACTGAGGAGAGATAACCAAACAGGGCCAATGGCAACGTACAAAAGCTGCAAGAAAGTGAAGCTGAGGAAAGAAAAATAAAACAATGTTGTAGGAGAGCCAGTTATCCTATCGCAACAAAAACAACCAGCTTCAACAAGAAATAAAAACAGAATACAAAATACAATTTTTTTAAATAGCTGCAAAGTAACTCTGCTTCCGTTTGTGCTCGTGAAAAAGCATATTTAATTTCATTTGGAGCCATGGACTGAATAAAGCCCTCCTGTGAAATCAGAATTCTCGACCCATTAGTCTATCAGAAAGAGGAATCAAGCTTGATTCGACCGACGTCTCCTCCTTCATTTGTTAATCAGTAAGGCCCATATAGACTCTTAATTCCAAATGAACATGCTATAAAAAGCCTGTTACCTGTACCCTTTTCTCCTTATACACAATTGTATAAAAAGTTTGAAATGAAAAAGTCCTTCTGTTGTATCCAAAAGAAGGGAAAAACAGAGAAGGAATATTCCTGAACACGAAGTTTATTTCCACATCAACACCAACGTCCTCACAGCTCCAAGTACAGCAACTGACTCCGGAGCCGATGAAGTCATCAGAACTCCACGCACCCAGCATTCCATAAAGGTACACTGCCCACCCCCAACGACAAATTACAATTGCACATTTTAAAACACAACACATCTTCCCCCTTAACAAACAGAACAAATACTAACACATATGCTACACATTCCCTTCTATGCTACAATAAAATATACAAAAGATACATTGGAAATGAAAAATCCCAATAAACATTCTAAACCTTCCATACATAGACTAAGAAATTAAAAACAAGTTATACTTAGGCAATAACGGCAAGTTGTACATAAGCAATAGAGGCAATATCCCACTGCCTCCCGAAATACCTAGTACGTCACAAACTGATTTAAATATTTGGGTCTAACAGCATTTCTTTTGGGCCTACCCATCACACCCTCCAGATTAGCACCTTCCTCCAACCTTTCAACTTCACCCTCACCCATCACCCCCACAGTATTTCCTATGCCAAAATTTCCACGACCGTCATGCATGTTATTTTCTCGTATGTCTTTTCCTGACCCTCTTCCTAGATCACTAAATTGCCCAGAAAACACACATCCTCTTTCATGTGGAGAACTACCACACCCCACATTCTCACCTGATCCTCTACCTAAAGCACCGCCATCATAACCACTATCTTTCAACTCAACATCAGCCCAAACACCTGAATGTTTTACCCCAGGGGCTACATCTGTCACTTTCGCCACATTCCTCTTATTCCACCATTTGCCACCCTCAACCATAACAGAATGTTTGGATACTCTGACCACCCTGGCAGTGGGAAAAAAACTTGACAATCCCTTTCCCTTCCCCTGAGGTTTTTTTACTCTAACTACATCACCTATACCAAATTGAACCTCCTTAACTCTTTTCAGATCGTCATATCTCAATTTGCTCTTGACCTGTTGCTTAATCACCTTGTCTTTCACCTGATTGATATCAGAAGCAACAACACCTCCTAAAGTTTCCTGTACAACCCACTCTGGAGACAGTTCATTGCAAGAATGTCTACCCTTCAAAAGTACAAAAGGGGCAACACCAGTAGAAGAATGTGGCGTGTTGTGATAACACCATATCCTTTCTGACACCATCTCCTGTATACTCTTCCCTGACCTGATGGCCAATTGAATAGTTTCCTTGAGTAATCTATTTACTCTCTCCACAAGCCCATTACCCTGCGGACTATACAATGCAGTTGTAAGATGCTTAATATTAAGTCTTCTCAGAAATTCAACCATCTGGTGCGATACAAATTGCACCCCGTTATCTGTGACCAAAAACCTGGGAATACCTTCCCAATGAAAGATCTCCTTTAAAAATCCAATCACATTGATGGTGTTAGGTTCTCTTAAAAACTTGTACGAAACCCATTTGGAATGATAATCTACTGCAACCAACACATATTTCTTCCCGTCATTATAACCCCCAACTGGACCAATGAAATCCAATCCCAATTTCTGCCAAGGTTTATCAGGAAACGGTACAGGACACAAAGGCACTTCTCTAGTATGCAAACCTTTATCCGCCCCCTTGCAAATGCTACAATTCTTAACTGCAAATTCCACCTCTGTGTCCATACCCGACCACCAATAATATAAACGCAACCTCTTCCTTGTGCCAGTGATTCCAACATGCCCATCATGAGCCAGCTGTATCAACTTGTGCCTTAATTCATTAGGAGGTACCAAACGTTCCCCCCTCATGACAAGGTCGTCCTCCACATTCAATTCCTCTCTAACCTTACAAAAAGGTTTTATTACCTCTAAAACACCATTCCCTGCCGGCCAACCCTCACAAATATATTTTTTAAGAAGCAATAGAGAATTGTCCTTGTTCATAGCTTCCGCCCAAACCTGCCTGGAAATGACTTCCCCAGAAACAAACACTCCGTCTATCATTCCCACCATGACATCCTCATCCTCCATTTGCTTCCCCTCAATTGGATTGTGAACCGGACACCTGGAAAGAAAATCTGCTCTACCATTGTTCTCCCCAGGAATATGTTTCATTTTCATATTAAACTCATAAAGTTTAGCCAACAACCTGGTCAATCTAGGACTAGTCTTGTTGAAAATTTTGTCATTCCATAGATAAACCAATGGCTTGTGATCTGTTACCAAAGTAAATTCTCTCCCCCAAACATACATTGAAAGATGGTTGACACCCCAAACACAAGCTAGTGCCTCCCTCTCGATTGTGCTATAATTCACTTCGGCCTCAGAAAGTCGTCTGGACGCAAAAGCAATGGTAAATTCCTTGCCTCCTATCATTTGACTTAAAACAGCTCCTAGGCCAATCCCACTCGCATCCACAGTAATGACAGAAGGTACGTCTTCATTGAAAGGATGAAGAGCAGGAGCCTCAATTATGAGAGTCTTAAGAGTTAAGAAGGCTTGAGCCTGCTCATCCTGCCACAGAAATTTCTCACCCTTCCTCAACAACTTCCTTAATGGCTCTGTCAGATACGCAAAATTGTGAACAAATCGCGAGTAGTACTCACAAAGACCCAAAAAGGATCTCAACTGGTCTTTATCATTAGGAGATGGAGCATTTCCAATAGCCCCTAATAAGTCCTTCTTGGGTAGGATTCCCTGTGCACAAATTGTGTGACCTAAATATTCAACCGTCTCAACCATGAATTTACATTTCTCTTTTCTCACCGTAATCCTGTGCTCTTCCAGAATTTCAAGGACTTTATCAAGTTTGTGTATGTGTTCCTGAATAGACTCTGAGCCTATCAGAATATCGTCCTGATATGCCAACACTCCGTGTACTTCCCCAAACAATTGATACATTAGCTTCTGAAACACAGATGCTGCGGAAGCTAAACCGAAAGGCATCCGCAAAAATCTGTAAACCCCAAATGGAGTGACAAATGTTGTAAGAGAACGAGACTCCCTACTCAACTCAACTTAATGATAGGCGGACTTGAGGTCAATCGTGGAGAACACTTTCATACCCCCCAATCGTGCCAATAACTCCTGTATTTTGGGCAGCGGGAAACAATCAACTAGAATATTTTTGTTCAAAGACCTCAAGTCCACACATAATCGCAAATCCCCCGTTTTCTTAACTGCAACCACAATCGGAGAAACCCATTGAGACGAATTAGTCGATTCAATGATTCCATCAGCACATAGCTCACGTAGGTGCTCCTTTAACTTCCCTCTGATGCTCAAGGGCACATTACGCACCTTGTGTACCACAGGTATCGCATCAGGTTTGAGAATTATTTTATGCTCATAACCTTTTACAGAGCCTAGTTTATCCCTGAAAATCACAGTATGCTTGTCTAGGACATCTTTAAGAGTATCAAGTTTTATGTCCACTTTCTCAATCAGGGTGATAGGTCGTTCAGTACCCGGTCTCAGAACCATCCCAAATTGTCCTTGATCTTTCCACCCCAGAATATTGTACCCTCTCTTGGCTACATATATTTTTGTACTAATAGTCTTCTGCTGATAACAAATCCTTTCTAAGAAATACCCCATCATATCAATTTCTTGACCATCAAAAGCTACTGTTTTTATGTCAGGAGCTGACAAGGGAAGGTTACTCCAATGTGAATGATAATTTGTATCAGATACAATTGATATAGGTGAGCCTGAATCCACAGTGACTCTTAGCTTGACTTCCCCAATTTTAACCTCACATACTGGATCCTTAGAAAATTTGCAATCAGAATTAATATCATCAACAATCAAAACACATCTTTTTGAAAAGTCCACCTCCCCTCCATCTGTCAGCTTGTCAATGGCTTGCTGATGCTCAACTAACATTACTTTTTGCGATTGCTTGCATACACGAGCAAAATGACCAGACTTCCTGCATTTTATGCACACTTTCCCCAGTGCAGGACAATTTGAGGAATTGGCAACATGTGACTTAGAACCACATCTGAAGCATAGTGAACTTTTAACATTATTTTTTTTAAAATCTGGAGTGCCCGACATAACTGTCTTAGACTTCTGTAAAACTATGTTCACATTTTCTGCCTAACTTACTTTCATTTTGCTTAACTCTCTGGAAGCTGTTACTGAACGCTCGATGCCTCTAGCAATTTCTAGTGTTTCACACAAAGATGGATTTCTACAACATAAAAAAAATTCTTGGATTCTAGAATCATAACAATTCACCACTAACTGATCTCTTAGGTACTGATCGAGGGGTCCTAAAAATTCACAAGTGGCTGCTAATACCCTAAGCTCAGCTACAAAATTATCAATCGATTCGTGTTGGAATTGTTTTCGAGTAAAAAATTTGTGTCTTTCAACTATTATACTAAGGTCATCCTTAAAATGATTTTCTAACCTCTTTACAGCTTCAGTAAAAACATCCCAACCATCACTGGATGAAGGTTGCACTTGGGGTTGATGATCAAAAATTCTCTGACCTTCTGTACCAAGGCAATTATACAAAATCGCCCTCTTTCGAACCGCAGAAAAATTTACCCTATCTATCGCCACTAAGTAACTTTCAAAAGACTTGAACCAGTGTTGCCATTTTATCATGGGAATACCGGGTTCAGGCAAAAATGCCAGTGGCAAATTTGCTGTTTGCATACCGAGGAATAGACACTGTATGAACGTGTATATGACTTATAAGACACCACTAAAGATAAAAATTGAATAAGTGTGCGAATCAATGTACAAATCTGCAACCGCCTTCAATGTAGAGTAGTCGTGATACATGCGTGAAATATTGCAAACAGATTCACAGGTCTGCAGATCCAGAAAAGCAGATGAATGTGCGAATCACTGTGCGCATAACATTTTAAGTCCACATGTCCATACAATTTGTACTTTCACTGTAAATTCACAGTCAGAATAGAAGTGTGCGAATCACTGAAAAGATCCGCAATTGCGTAGAAATATCTTCCATTCAATAGCACCAGTGAAATAAATACCAGAATATGTACAAATCCGCAAGGTGCAATTAAAATGAAGAGTGCGCCAATTACTGTGCCCCTGTCCGCGTGATAGTGGATTCTTATTTTCTCGCAGTCAGAATAGAAGTGTGCGAATCACTGAAAAGATCCGCAATTGCGTAGAAATATCCTCCATCCAATAGCAACAGTGAAATAAATACCAGAATATGTACGAATCCACAAGGTGCACTTAAAATGAAGAGTGCGCAAATTACTGTGCACCTGTCCGCATGATAGTGGATTCTTATTTTCTGGTGCAGAAAGTCCAGCACAGGTTTTCTTTGTTTATGTGAATAAACACAGTAGAGGCACACAGAATTCCTCTGACGATTTGCGGATTTATATATCACTATTTGTAAACCAAAACATACACTACAGTAACCAGAATTTGCTCCACGTTGTTTAAAAATATGTAGATTTCAATCTCTGTAAAGAAAATATTCTTGATGTCTTAACCCAATGTCGCATTAACTACAGCAACAAAGAAGAGTTAAACCGGTTCCTCTGAGTAAAATGTTTGTTGATCAGGCGTAACTAGGCAACAGGAACTGAAACCAGAGGACTTCGCCGGGCGCAAGCAGGCAAAGGCCCTTAACAAAATACCTGAACGAGATTGTAATCTGCTATAAAATAGATTTAAAAACACCAGCATACTCTGTCAGCTGAAAGATTTCCGCTTAATATAACCATGAAGTAAACGAGTGTGAGGACAAGAAATAAATATCATAACAGTTACGTGGGTCCGGATGGTGTTGATAGAAGCTCGTCGCCAATTTATGTTGTATCCAAAAGAAGGGAAAAACAGAGAAGGAATATTCCTGAACACGAAGTTTATTTCCACATCAACACCAACGTCCTCACAGCTCCAAGTACAGCAACTGACTCCGGAGCCGATGAAGTCATCAGAACTCCACGCACCCAGCATTCCATAAAGGTACACTGCCCACCCCCAACGACAAATTACAATTGCACATTTTAAAACACAACACCTTCCCAACAAGGAGCAGCACTATTTCGGTATCCAGCCTGGCATTCCGAAATATTTGTTATTCACTTTCTCAAATCTGTGTGGATTTCTTTTAACCAAAAAGTAGGAGTCAATGTTAACCTATCACTATTTCCGTCACAATAGGCCCACCGCAATTACTCCATCTCAATTCATATATTTTAATAGTTAACTGTAAATGCATTCAGATATATTTGAGGTGCTCTTGTATTTATTTCTCCCCTTTGTCTCTGTGCTCCCTTTGCTTCCACACGGAGAGAAGGATGCCCTTTTAACTTCTTATTATGTACAACTCACATAGGTCCCAATATTGGCCACAGGGGACCCTTCTTTCTGATCCTGAGGGTTTCATTCTTTGAGAGACAAGGTGGTGACAATCTGAAAATGTGATCCTCTCCACAAGCTGCCAGAAAACATAGGTTTAAGACATGAATGTCTGCTGCCTTTATACATGCACCCTACCTTACACCCAAGAGAGAGAAGAATTACTGAAAAGGTATGGGGAAGCAGCACATAAGCATACAATACCATAACAATCCAATGAAAACAATACCCTCAATAGAAGAATTCTGTCTGAGATATGCACCAGATTCTTAATGGGCTCCTGGTGAATGGCTGAGTCAGTGCTTAATTTGTAAATAAAAACGTGCCAGTGCCCAAAGCCCTCCTCTTGAACCCCCGGCTGCTGCATTTAAATGTGCGAGCACGAAATACTGGGGCAGCGTAATCCTGAAGTCATCTCGGGCCTCTTCAATCCATTTAAAGCCACTCCCTGCCCCTTCAGCTGACTCTGGCAGCTTTCTGCTTTCTACCTTAGTGACACGTTTTCCTTTTTCTCTTCCTCCTTCTTTCCCAAATGTGTCTTTTGCTCACAGCAAATGCTTGAGGCAGAAGAATAAGCCCCAGCACTCAAAAATAAGTGCTGGTGCTCATCACCGGTAACAACAAGCACAAATTAAGCACTGGGCTGAGTGCCCATTTGTTTCAAACCTGGCAGTAGAGCCATTTGAGGAGGAACCGGAAATAGCGTAAAGTGTGGTTATTTTCAGGTGTGACACACTTGATGAGGTGCCAGGACAGTGGGTCTGTAATTGCAGGAAAAATGCCTGAAGAAATCATAGTAGGCATGGAATTGGAGGGCTATTCCTGGGTGTGAATTATGAGTAGGCCACTGAAGTGTCCAGTGCTGGATATAAAGATCTTTCTGGCAACATAGAGCTTGCTTCTTCGAGGTAAAGGCAACGCCTCTGGGTAGCCGCCTTAATCCCACACAATGGTATGTATAAGGACTAGATGCCCTCAGAGAGGTTAGCCAATCTTATGGATGAAAATCCGAAGACAGAAAAAAAAACTCCTCGGATGAAAAAAGAACTCTGGCTTGTGAAGAAACTCTCCCAAGAGGAACAGGGCTGAATACAACAGACTGGTCTAACTCTCAGATAAAGATCTGGGACAGGAGTGGTGAAAAACAGATAAAGAACTCCAAACCATGTTACAGCCATGGCTCAGTTCCCCATATACCTACAAAACATTAAGGCCCTCATTACAACCCTGGTGGTCAGTGTTAAAGTGGCGGTAATACCGCCAACAGGCTGGCGGTAAAAAAAATGGGATCACGGCCACGGCGGAAACCGCCATCATAGACAGCCACTTTAACACTCCGACCGCCATGGCAGTAGCAACAAACACCGTGGCGGTCACTGCCAACAGACAGGCGGAAGACAACGTACTGCCCACCCTATCACAACCCACCAATCAGCTAGCTTTTCTGGGGCGGTACCAACGACATCAAAAGCACAGCGGAAACAGGACTCTGAAGGGAAACCACTCACCTTTCGACACTCAACCAAGAACTAGGACGGCATGGAACCCGAGCTGCACGTCCTGCTGATGCTGGCGTATCTGCTAATACACCAGGAACACCAAAGATATTGGTGGTGACGACCACAGTGAGTACTGCACCTAGCACACAGGGAAGGGGGGGAGGAAAAAGAGAGTGACACACACATGCAACACCCCCACCCTCACCCACAACACCATAAACACAAACACATGCAGCAGCGGTACATGTACACCCCGTTACCCCCTGGTAGAACTCACAGACAAAAGGAATTGAGTGCAAATAGTGATATTTAGAAATATGCAGATAAAGTTAACGATTGGAAAAAACTGTATATACAAATATTTACAAGATGTACAGAAGGCCTTACACTGTCCTTTGCAAATGTGTATGGCCCAGTGGGCAACAAAATCATGGGCAAAGCCCACACTTGACTCCTGCCTCAAAACTGAGAGAACACTGCAGGGGCATCAGGTCGAAAACACACAGGCACCTCAGGGGAAAGGGGAGGGGGGGCACCTCAGCCGGAAGATGGCACTACGCCACTGCTCCTGGAGGTGGCAACATGCCCACAGCGATTTCCTGGGGAGTTGAAAGCCACAGTGTCTCAAGTGGGTGGTTTGCCCACTGCTTGGTCCTGGGGAGTGCAAAGACACAGTCTCTCAAGTGGGTGCCAGTTTGCCCTCTGCTTGGTCCTGGGGAGTGCAAAGCCACAGTCTCTCAAGTCTCTCCAGTGGGTGGGTTGCCCACTGCTTGGTCCTGGTGAGTTCAAAGCCCCAGTCTCTCAAGTGGGTGGTTTGCCCACTGCTTGGTCCTGGGGAGTGCAAAGTCACAGTCTCTCAAGTCTCTCCAGTGGGTGGTATGCCCACTGCTTGGTCCTGGGGAGTGCAAAGCCACAGTCTCCCAATTGGGTGCCAGTTTTCCCACTGCTTGGTCCTGGGGAGTGCAAAGCCACAGTCTCTCAAGTCTCCCTGGTGGGTGGTTTGCCCACTGCTTGGTCCTGGGGAATGCAAAGCCACAGTCTCTCAAGTAGGTGGTTTGCCCACTGCTTGGTCCTGGGGAGTGCAAAGCCACAGTCTCTCAAGTGGGTGGTTTGCCCACTGCTTGGTCCTGGGGAGTGCAAGGCAACAGACTCTCAAGTGGGTGCCAGTTTGCCCACTTCTTGGTCCTGGGAGTGCAAAGCCACAGATGCTCAAATCTCTCCAGTGGGTGGTTTGCCCACAGCTTGGTCCTGGGGAGGGCAAAGCCACAGTCTCTCAATTGGGAGGTTTGCCCACTGCTTGATCCTGGGAGTGCAAAGCCACAGTCTCTCAAATGGGTCGTTTGCCCACTGCTTGGTCCTGGGAAGTGCAAAGCCACAGTCTCTCAAGTGGGTGGTTTGCCCACTGCTTGGTCCTGGGGAGTGCAAGGCCACAGTGTCTCAAGTGGGTGTCAGTTTGCCCACTGCTTTGTCCTGGGGAGTGCAAAACCACAGTCTCTCAAGTAGGGGGTTTACCCACTAGTTCTGGAGGGGGCATTCTGCCCAGTCTGCTTCATCCTGCCAAGGAAAGTGATAGGGGATGCATACCTCCACTGGTTCTGGAGGGGGCATTGTGCCCAGTCTGCTTCATCCTGCCAAGGAAAGTGATAGTAGATGCATGATTCCACTGGTTATGGAGAGGGTATTGTGCCCAGTCTGCTTCCTCCTGCCAAGGATAGAGTGAGTGGATGCATTTCTCCACTGGTTCTGGAGGGGGCCTTGAGCCCAGTGATGCTGCACCTGTTTTGTGGCAGTTCCCATTCCCTCACCTTGGTGTCTGAGGCACGAGATGTGCAGGGAACAGGCAGCATGATACTCCATGGAGGCAGAGCCAGACTCCATCCTGCAGCGGCTAAGGCTGCAAACTGCTGGTAGTGCCGGTACTGGTGCTTCAAGTGGTGGGGGGAGGGTCCACGCCGCCTCCTGCATCCCCGGACGGCTGCCCACTGGGGATGCTGCTGCTGACAGATGTAGTGGCACTGGCTGGGCATGTGGCGGTGCAGATGGAGGTGCAGGTGGCGGCGCTTGCGGCGGTGTCTGCGGTGGAGATGCTGCTGGTGCTGTCCGTGGTGCAGGTGCTGGTAGTGGTGAGGGGAGACGCCAAGGTGTCTCCTGCAGCCTCGGATGGCTGCCCACTGGGGATGATGCTACTGACAGTTGTTGTGGAAGCAGAGGTGCAGGTGGCGGTGCAGGGGGCGGTGCAGGTGGCAGGGAAGATGGTGATGCAGGTGGTGGGGCCTCAGCAGTGCTTTCCGCTGTAAAGTTTGGAGGGCTGTCGGTACTGATGGTGGGCACCAGTCCCTCACCTGGAGGCTTTGAGGCCTGAAGTGCCTTGTCTTGTGTTTTCTTCCCCTTCCCCCCTTGGCAGACGCTGCTGGGAATTTGGCAGTGGCAGATGCAGTTTTGGAGGAGGCCTTGCTGGGTGGGTCGTGCTTCTTGGCCTTGCTGCATGCTGGCCCCTTCTTCTCCTTGGCCGATGGCGGAATGGGTTGGTCCTTTGCAGGGGTCGGTGGCACTTTGGCAGCCCTGATGGGTGCCCCCTTTGATCCCCTGGGACTTGCAGGTCCCACAGCGGACGCTGAATTGGTGGCTGAGGTGCTGGCCTGGGATCTTGACACTCTGGCCCGAGGGGAAGGACGGGGTGGGAGGCATAGGGAAGAGGTCAAAGTATGCAAGGAAAAGTTTTTTAGACACACTGGGGCGGGACGATAAAGAGGGTTTGGGAGTAGAAGAAGAGGGAGTGGTTGTAGAGGGTATACGTCTGCTGAGTTTGGGTGAAGGTGTATGGGCTGGATGCTGTTGTGAGGTGGATGGCTGTTGGGTGGGTGGGTGCTTGCGTTTGTGTACTTTGGGAGGAGGGGTCACAGACACACTGGGAGAGGACACAGGGGCATGTGCATGGTTGTGGGGGTGGTGACTGCCAGTGAGGGGTGTGTTGTGATGGGCGTGCTGGTGATGGAGATAGTGGATGAAGATGTAGTGCATGCAGATGTGAGTGGAGACGACACTGGGAGGGAGGTGGACGATGAGGAAGAGGGGGACACAGGGGAGGCAGTGGATGTTGTTGTGTTTGCATGGGTATGGTGCTTGTTTGAATGCCTGTCAGATGAAGTGTGGTGCTTATGTTTGCCTGAGCCACTTTTGTGTGTTGATTTGGGTGCATGCTGGTCTGAAGGTGTGCTTGGGATAGGGGAGGTAGAGGGGATTGGGTCTGGGTAGTGGATGTTGGAGGGGGGAGGCTGGACACAGGGACAATGGCTGCCATCAGCGCTGAGGCCAGAACCTGAAATGCTCTCTGTTGGGCCACCATGCCAGAATGAATGCCCTCCAGGTATGCATTTGTTTGATGCAAATGCCTCTCAACACCCTGGATGGCATTCAGAACGGTTGACTGCCCAACAGTGAGGGATCTCAGGAGGTCAATAGCCTCCTCACTGAGGGCAGCAGGGCTGACGGGAGCAGGGCCTGAGGTGCCTGGGGTGAAGGAGATGCCCACCCTCCTGGGTGAGCGGGCACAGGAAACACACTGAGGGTCTGCTGGGAGGGCGGTGCTGGTAGAGGGGGTGGCAGCTGTACCTGTTGTTGGGGTGGGCACAGAGGTGTTCACCACAGCCAGGGAGCTTCCATCGGAGGAGGAGTTACCCTCACCCTCTGTCCCACTGGTGCCTTCACCCTCTGTGGATTCGGCAGGTCCATGTAGAATGCAGCTCCCTCTGTCGCCGGTGCCTCTGCTCCTCCGCCAGATGATGCTAATGCACACAAGGACAGGGTGACAAAACAAAAAGGGAGGGAGAGACAGAGGATACACTTGGTCAATGCCAGCAACAACACTACTGTTGGCGTACACAACAAACAGGGAGCTGCCCTATGCACTAGGCCATGCCCAACCAGTCACTAAGGTAGTCACCAGCCCATGGGGTACAATGCCTAACGTCAGCATCTGCACACCTGACACCCACAGGACCCTGCCCAGTAGGTGTTGCCCACTTGTACCATTGGGGTAGGAGTGCTTCAGAGCCTGCACACAAGGGACCTACCCTGCCATGATCGCATGGCTTAGAGGCACCCACAGCCCACATCCCCTACCCAGCTAGCTCCTAAAGTGCGCAAAATCAGGATTCAGAATCTGTACTCACCCCCTTGTGGCTGCTGTGATGCCCTCAAGCGCCCATCCAACTCTGGATAGGACACCGCCAGGATGCGGAACATCAGGGGTGTCATGGTGCGATGGGCACCCCTTCCAAGTTGGGAGGCCAGCCCCAGCTGGGCCTCCACCGTTTTCTTGGTCCCGTGGCGCAGGTCCTCCCATCTCTTGAGGCAGTGGGTGCTCCACCTGTGATAGACCCCCAGGGTCCACACCTCCTTGGTAATGGCATGCCAAATACCCTTTTTCTGGTGGGCGCTGACCTAGAGGGAAAGACAGCAGAAAAGGACATTACTCACCCCTCTGGACCGGCATACTCATTGCCCACCAGTTCCCACCCATAGGGCCCAAAGATAACCAATGCAAAGTTGTATGGCGGTCACCGACCGCCTACTGTAACGGAGCACAACGCCAGCGCACTTACCTCATTTCCACTTGTCCCTCCTCACAGGTCAGGCAGCCGCCACTTCAGGGGGGCACATTGCATGGCACCTAACTGCGTCACAGCAGACATTGGCCCATCAACTGAATCTCGACTTCACATACTGCTTCTGTGACCTAAATTCAGCAACAGTTGTGCTTTCTATGTGGAAATATGACCTTCTGCTCACTGTTCTCCTCCATAGGCTACAACCGCTGAGGCAGCATATGAGATGGTGGCATCCTCCGCTGTACAAACCCCTGGTTGACCTGTCGACAATGTAGGACAGACACATTATCATCACTTACAGACTTGATCGTGCCACAATCCAAGAACTGTGTGCCCAATTGAAGCCAGACCTGATGTCAGCTATCCGCCAGCCCACAGGAATACCCCCTCTAGTGCAGGTTCTGTCAGTGCTGCATTTCCTGGCAAGTGGTTCCTTTCAAACTACAGTGGCCATGGCATCAGGAATGTCTCAGTCAATGTTCTCCAATGTGTTTTCCAGAGTGTTGTCTGCTCTGCTGAAGCACATGCGCAGCTACATCGTGTTCTCCCAAGTGGGTGAATTAGCCACAGTGAAAGCTGACTTTTATGCCCTGGCACATATCCCCAACATCATTGGTGCCATTGATGGTACACATGTGGCATTTGTCCCCTCCCCCCCTCCCCCCCGGAGAAATGAACAGGTTTACAGGAATAGAAAAAGCTATCACTCTATGAATGTGCAGATGGTGTGTTTGGCGGACCAGTACATCTCCCATGTGAGTGCCAAATATACTGGCTCTGTGCATGACGCCCATATCTTGAGGAATAGCAGCATTCCTTATGTGATGGGCCAACTCCAGAGGCACTGGTTGTGGCTAATAGGTGAGCCCAAGGTCAGCACACAGTATAAGTAGATGTCTGGGTATGGGGTTGTCCCTAAGGGTTAGTGTGTGTCTAACAGTTGTCCCTCGATATTTACAGGTGACTCTGGTTACCCCAACCTCTCATGGCTATTGACCCCAGTGAGGAATCCCAGGACAAGGGCAGAGGAACGTTACAATGAGGCACATGGGTGTACAAGGAGGATTATTGAGAGAACCTTCGGCCCCCTGAAGGCCAGGTTCCGGTGCCTCCATCTGACAGGTGGATCCCTGTACTACTCACCCAAGAAGGTGTGCCAAATCATTGTGGCATGCTGTATGTTGCACAACCTGGCCTTGAGACGTCAGGTGCCTTTTCTGCAGGAGGATGAGCCTGGAGATGGTCTTGTGGCAGCAGTGGAGCCTGTGGACAGTGAGGAAGAGGAGGCAGATGAAGAAGATGTGGATAACAGAACAAACATTATACAGCAGTACTTCCAGTGACACACAGGTAAGAGACTGTAACTCAATTTTACTTTTCAGTAATCTGTTGGACATTGTACATGGCAGCCTCTTACCCTCTGTCTATGGACACTGACTGTACCCTTTGGATTCTCTATTTTCAGATCTGTGTGCCCCATTCTGGCTCCTGCTATATGTACTGCTGCCCACCAAGGGTCACCCTGTAGTATATTTCACTGAACATGTACGTTGCAATGCTTTGATAATGTTGTACTGATACATTTTTTGATTCATTACACTGACTCTAGTATGCTATTTGTTTCAAGGGTGTTTATTTTTGTGCCAATAAGTATAGGGGTATGTGGAAGGGGCTGGGGTGATGGTGGAGGAATGTCCAGTTAGAGTCCAGTCTATTGGTATCACAGGTGCATTGTCCAAGGGGGCATAGGAAGTGGAGCAATGGCCATTCAAGGTGGACAGGGTGACATAGTGGGACAAAAGGGTGACAATCAGGAGAGTCTTATTTCCTGGCGGGGTCTTGGCAATGTTCTCTGTCTTCTGCCTGGATTGCAGGGACCGTTTGCGGGGTGGTTTTCCTTCTGCAGGGGGTGGGGTGCTAGTGGCCTGTTGGTCCTGTGGCAGGGCCTCCTGTCCACTAGCGCCGGCAGAGGTGGAAGGCTGTTCCTCGGTTTGGCTAGTGTCAGGCGCCCTTTGTGTGGCACTGCCTCCTTCATGGTTTTGCCCATGTCAGCCAACACCCCTGCAATGGTGACCAGAATGGTGTAAATTTTTGTTAGGTCCTCCCTGATCCCCAGGTACTGTCTCTCTTGCAGCCGCTGGGTCTTATGTAACTTGGCCAGTACCTGGCCCATGGTCTCCTGGGAATGATGGTATGCTCCCATGATGTTTGAGAGTGCCTCATGGAGGGTCGGTTCCCCTGGCCTGTCCTCCTCCTGTCGCACAGCAGTCCTCCCAGCTTCCCTGTTGTCCTGTGCCTCTGTCCCCTGAACCGTGTGCCCACTGCCACTGAACCAGGTCCCTGATCGTCCTGTGTGTGTGGGGTTGCCTGGGGTCCCTGTAGTGGTGGACACACTGTTGATTGACGTGTCCTGGGGACAGTGGCACGGGGGCCTGCTGGGTGGGTGCTGTGGTGGTGTTTCCTGAGTGGGGAGTCTCTGTGGTGGGTTGGGACTGTGCCTGCGACACCGACTGTCCAGAGGTCCCTGATGGGCCAGGTTGGTCATCCAGATCCAGGCCTGCAGAGCTGCTGTCATCACTGTGGGCCTCTTCTGGGGGGGCTGGATGTAGCTGCAACCTCCTCTCCGGTGACGTTATGTAGGGGTCCTGTTGGGATGCAAATACATTGTTAATGTATCTGCGTGTACCATCTTGTGCATGTCTGTGTTTCCCTCTATGATTGTGATTTCCCTGTCGGCTTGGCCTTGTGTGAGTGGTGATTTTGTGGGCTGGATGAGTCTCTCTATTGGGCATGCTGGGGTGATGGGTGCCCATACAGGTCTGTGATGGGTGTCCATGCTTTGCGGGTGCATGCAGGGCTTGGTATTGTGATGGGTGGGTTGTGCTAGTGGGGTATATGTGAGTTGGTGGAGTGATGGGGTGGGGGTAGGAGTTTATGATGGCAGGTAGGGTGGGGGGATGAAGTAGTAAAGATTTGCCTTACCAGAGTCCAGCCCTCCTGCTACTCCTGCGAGGCCCTCAGAATGTATGATCCCCAAGACTTGCTCCTCCCATGTTGTTAGTTGTGGGGGAGGAGGTGGAGGTCTACTGCCAGTCCTCTGTACAGCAATCTGATGTCTTGAAACCAGGGAACGCACCTTCCTCCGAAGGTCATTCCACCTCTTCCTGATGTCATCCCTTGTTCTGGGGTGCTGTCCCACGGCGTTGACCCTGTCCATGATTCTCCGCCATAGCTCCATCTTCCTTGCAATGGATGTCTGCTGCACCTGTGATCCGAATAGCTGTGGCTCTACCTGGATGATTTCCTCCACCATGACCCTTAGTTCCACCTCAGAAAATCTGGGGTGTTTTTGGGGTGCCATGGATGTGGTGCGAGTGATATGTGTGAGGATGTGTGGGGTGATGTGTGGGGTGCTGTGTTGGGGTGTATGCTGTGATGTGCATGGATAGTGTATGGGTGATGGTGTTCTGTGGCTCAGATTGAGTGGGTGCTCCTGGCTTGTATCTCTGTCCGCAATCTTTTTTTTCATTGGAAGGGTTGTGGGTAATGTGGGTGGGTGTTTTATAGTGGTGCGAGTGTGTGGGTGTGGTGTGTGTATGTGTATCAGGTGTGTGTATATTGAATTGTCCAATGTAGTGGTGTTTTGTAAGTGTGTGTGTATTTCGAGCACGGCGGGGTGTACCACCAATAGTTTGCCGCAGTTGAAAGACCGTTACGTTGACTCGTAGGTCGTGATACTGTGGGCATATTCCTGTTGGCGTAACGTGTGGGTTTTTCTATCGCCAGTTTATCACTGACCTTTGGTCTGCCGGACTTGTGTGGGTGTCTGTATTGTGGCGATATTCTATGTGTGGGTCATGATAGCCATGGTGGATTACCGCCGCGGTCACGGTATGTTGGCGGCCGTCAGCACGGCAGTAGGCGGCGTTTACCGCCAGGGTTGTAATGAGGGCCTTAATGACATACAGGAAAAGGAATAGTCTCTGCCATTATGAATTCGGACATAACTACAGCGAAGAAAGAAACAACTACCATCTTAGATTGTGCTAATTCTCAGGAAGTGAACTTTAAGAGAAGCTTCTCAAAAGATGCTAGAACCTCCGAGTGTTTGTCATTAAAAAAGGTCAAAGTTCCCTTGCCCTTCTTTCTGTATTTATTCTTATTATTATATCTAGGGAAAACAAAGACCCGCAGCCCCAGCCAAAGACAAACTGACCAGAAAGAACAGATTGAGGTCAGCAGCCCCAGCCACTTGAGAGTTGGCCAGATCGAGTGTCTCAACCCAAAGGGAGAAAGCAACGTAGAACAAGGCAGAGTAGGCCAGCAGGTAAGCCTAACACCGGATCCAAGGTAAGTCCAGCCTTCTGGGACCACTTCTGTGCTGGTGTAGGCATAATAAGACAAATAGCCAACTCAGCAAGCAACATCGTCAGGAACAGAGCAACTGACACAGGGTTCTTGTATTACTGATTCCCTGTCTGACCCTGATCAAGAACAAACCAGAATGGCGAGAGTGACTTTGGTCATGGTCCAGGAAAGCATTTGGAACAAGACGGGACAAATTGTGGTTTGGTGCTTGGTATTTGTCTGCTTTTGAGGTTGAGCTAAGCTTCCCAAGCTGCTGCTGACACACAACTAATATACTGCATGCCATACAACCAAAGAGAGGGCTTCTCTCTGCCTTTGTTGCTTTTAAATAGACAATAAAGGCCATAATTTGCATAGTTCTACTACCTGCCGTCGTCTTGTCAGATAGGACTGCTAATATTTATATTGAATTGTTAGCCTGGTAATGACCATATCTTTTTCCCCTCATAAATCATTTTTTACTTGTTGATTTGAATGTGAAATAAATAAGTGCTGTAGTACTGGTTCGTCATGATACAAACATTGAAAGGGCATCTACCAAGTTATGGAACAGCCCTTAATAAACAAAGGCTGTAGCTGACACGTCCGTCTATGGCTCTTCATACACAGTGGCTGTAGCTGACACATCTGTCTATGAGGCTTCAGACAACAAATGCTAAACTAGGAATTTGTGAAAGAAGGCAAAATATGAAGCAAGTTTCATACTGCTTCATTGAAATAAACATTAAATGCATGTGACTAAGATGCAGTCTTTCACTGATCACCTCAATTGGCCTTGTAGAGTGTATTATCTATCAATAGTGAACTGTTTGTAACACTTGGAATTTGTGCATTGGCTGGCAGAGTGGTATTAAGATTCGCCACTAATGCATTTATCCATTAACATTGTGTTGCCATGTTTTTTATTTCGTGGTTTTCCTCTTATAACTTAACTAACAGTGTGATAGAGGTTAGCAGCACCATTTCGATCCACGTCAGTGAGCTGTGCAAACTGTCAGGAGGGACATGTTTAAGACCTGGGAGTTGCTGGCCGAATACCTTAGTGACAATTTACCTTGTAACAAAGTTCTTGGATTCAAAGCATATATAAAAGCAATTGTTATTTTTCTAAATTGGTCTCGGATTTATTCTTAGGGTGTGTCACATTTATTGCCTCTGTGAGTACAACAAATGCTTAACACAGTGCCCGGCTAAGCCTAACTGCTCGCCTACACCACCACAAAAAATGCACCAGACCAGTCTATTTCTGCCTCTGCAAGCCTTTGGCGATCCACTGGACTTTCTGTACAGTGTACTTCATTTTAGTGTACTATACAGAGAGCCAGCTTCCTACAGACATGAATACTATTTTGCCTGTTATCACTAGCATTGGAGGTAAAAAGAGTATAGCAAGCCAATAAAAACAATACTGTTGTAAGAATGCCCTATGGGTTAGGAACAGATTTGTTTTTAAACCTCAAAGTTTTGCTTCTAAAGCAGAGTGTTTGAGCTCTCCAGTAAAAATCAATACTCAAAATGATAATTACCATCTTGCTGAGAATCGGTAGGCGTTTCATTTCTATCTTATTTTCTTAATTACTTCATCCAACTTTTTGATTTGCTAGAGTATGATTACATGAACAGGGTCAAAAAATCTGTGACGTATGTATTATTGCTTCGTTATCATTTCTATAACAAAACACATATTTACAATAAAAGCATCTTTGGTATTATTTCCTAGAGTTGGTTGATACAATTCACCATGTGCGCATTTGTGTGGGCATGTATAACACAATCTGTGGAGACTGGAGGGGTCCTCACGATGTTGATATACCTAGAAAAAGCCAGTTAAACACCATCTCCAGGAGGCCCATCATATTCCAGGGACTGGTTCCTGATATGCGTTTAGACACTTTCAAATGAATGCCTCAGAAAATATAAAAGTGTTATAATTGCTTTAGCCTACTGTACAAACTAGCCCAGTATCAAGATACAAATGGCTTAGATGGTAAATATACAGTCTATTACGGTCAATCAATTAAATGTCCTTGTACATATATGTATGTGATGTGGTGTGGACTGGGAGGGAAAGGTGTGTTTGTGTGTTAGGTGAAAATAAAGTCCCTATCTGACCCACATTACAAACAATCCTCACTTTGTGCAGGTGGGTTCTCTCTGGGGAGCTCATCTTCAGCACCAGCACAATAGGTGTTCCCAGGGAGACCTCTCTCATCCATATAAGACGAGCCTTCATCTCGTGTGTTATTCAGCACATTGATCTTGGCCTAGATATTGAAAAAAATGTCCCAAACAATTTTGGGGTACCGCCATAAAACTGTGGGTTACTCAGTATCCAGCAACTATTCGACCCTGTGCCTCGAATCTGTAACTTGCGATTTGTTCTCTCCTACTGGGACCGTGATGTTTCTGGGACTCCTTTTTGCCTCTTGTAAGAACCATCACTCAGGATTTCAGAACGGGTACCCAGGCGCTAAGCCATGGCTACTGGCCCATCAATGGAGTTACTGCAAATGGTTAAATAGCAAACAACTCATTTGTTATAGGTATTATACCCACTGTTCCTAAGAAGCAGGTAAAAGGAGAATATGGTACTTAAGGGGTGAATGAATTATTTGAACACAGCAGTCCAGTTCAAATAAATGTTTAAGTGTGTAAAAAGTCAGTATGCGAACATAGAGGTTCTAAGGATCCTAGTAACGTGGGTAGCCAAACACCTGACTTATAATATCTGGGACCCGAAAAAGGGACTTTTGGCAGGAGAGCAGGCCTGGTGGGGAGGGCATGATGAGCAGTGGAGCCATGAGGGTGCATCCGGCTGCTTGGGTCCCCAAGACAGACGGGCCTACTGCGAATGCTATAAGCTCACGCTCCTCACTAGTGGACAGTGGCAGATGTCAAGGCAGTAGCCGGGGCCTCCTGGACTACAAAGAAGTGGGGTTTGCCCTGAGAGTCGACGACCTCCAGGTGGCTGCATGCAGGAAGAGAGAACCCATTCCATCCTCTTTTCCCTTGATATGGTTTTCCCCAGAGATGGATAACACTAGAGACCTATGGGAAGAACGGGGACGGTATGTGTAACCTCTGTCTGTAGAGCACGGATGAGGCTGCAGTTCACAAGAAGGGGAGGTAAAAGGAAAGTGGGGGGCAGGACTTGGGCACAGATGATTTGGAGAATGTGAACTAACTGGACACTTATACTTCCAACAGTTGGAGGCTGAGAGGTCCCTGGCGCTGTATGGACCGACTTTGTCCCCTTCAATATATTCCTAGTTGGCCATAGCGAACATATTGTGAATGACACAATAACTGGTGCCTATTGTAAGCCCACATCGGGTAACATTGAACTACGCAGGTACCATTAATAACTGCAGTGCCCAAATGACGGCTACCTGCCCCCGACAAAAGGGACTCATCATCAGACACCTTATCATCAGCCCAGAATCCTTCCTCTGACTCCTCACCAAAGTTGGATAAGAAAGAAACCCTTAGATTGTACCCAGAGGACTCCCTGGACTTAGGGGAGTCATCTAAGCAATGATGGAGGCCTGTACGAAGGAATAGAGCTGCCACAGCAAGATATTGTAAAATTGAGTGAGCTCAATCATGTGGTCCAGAGACTGGACACAAGAGTGGACCATCTTGAGATTGCAACAGCATAGGGTGCACATGAGAGGAATGAACTAGCAGTGTTGGTTATCAAATTGGAGAATAGATGCCAGTGGCTCACTGACAAAGTGGAAAATGGAGAGAACAGGTCACAACAAAACAATGTCTGAATCAGGGGTATACCAGACTCAGTTACGGACCCGGAGTTACCCTGAGACCTATTCACATCCCTATTGCAAACTCCGCAATTGAACTAGACCACGCTCACTGGGTGTTCAACACATATCAAACTAAGAACAACTTAACTCCGGAAACTCAGCACATCCTCACAAGCATGTGCCATTTGCACCAGAAGGAGGAAATAATGAGAGCGATCAGGCAGAATGAACCTATAATATTCTGCAGTTCCACCTTGATGCTTTTGAAAGGTGTCTCAAACTTAACTCTAGCCAAGAGGAAATATGTGAAAATAGCAGCAGACTACTCTAGCATTCACAGGATTCCATATCACTGCAGTTTTCCGGTCCACCTTCTACTTTAATACAAAACAAACAAGTCTCAATCTCTACCAGGCAAGAAGCGATTGGCCAATGAGCAGGACACCAGAGGTGACCATTTGGAGAACTTGAAACCAGCATGGTGCCAAAAGCAAACTAGATAATCCAGGTTTAAGGAAGCACAGAAGCAGCCTATGAACCACAGTGCTTCCTGGAGAAACTTCCCAACAGGAAGAACATGTAACAAATTAAGGGAGAGATGAAAGTTGCCACCCATGTGGCACACCTCAGAGGGATAAATGGACTAGGGCAGTTTCCTATGGGTCTGAGTCAATCTCTTGCTGCTAAGGGAGATGACAGGACCCCAGCAGCTGAGCCGGCGGGGTCTGGCACCACCGAAGGTATGAGCGGTAGCTTGACATATCCTTTAAGGCTTTTTGACTAGAAAGAGTAACCTGCCTTTCTTAATATGTTGTTTGTTTACTATAGGGATTGGAGAGGCATGGAAAGGGAAAATGGTGAAACTGGTGACAGGCCCCTCGAGCCAGGAAGCACTAGCCCAGTAATGGTGGGCCACTAAAACTCCTCACACAATGGGTGGGAAGGAACATTTTACAGGGACTATGGGCTGAGTCAAAGATTTGTTACTTTATTCACTTGATTAGTTTTGTTATATTGTTTGTTTCTTTATTATGGCCAAGCTAGCAACTCTCAAAACATTATGCCACGTGGAGAGACAGACATGGAAACACATGGAATGTGTGGGCAGCTAGGGGCCGATAGATGATAGCCAGCCCTTTTTCTATAGTCTTTATGCAAGAGGAGAAACAAATTCTGACCGTAGTCACCCTGAATGTACAAAGCCTTAACTTGCTGGTGAAAAGGAAATCCTTACGCCTGAAAAAATGTAGATGTGGTCTTCTTGCAGTAGAGTCATCTTCTGGCGAGGGACGTTAAGAGGTGGAAATCCAAATATTTCCCACAATAACTCCATTCTAATGCGCAGACTTAAGCTAGGGGAGTAGCTATTCTGGTGGGATCTATCACCTCATTGCATGTGGATATGATTAATAGAGACTTGGAAGGGAGGGTAATAGTGGTCAATGGGACAATAGTGAGGTGAAATGTTAATATGGTGTCGATATATGGATGAAATGACCATAAGGAACAATTTTACTCAGGCTTTACCCTTTCATATCCAGCCATTCTTCTACCAACATAATAGTGGGAGGAGCCTTTAACATGGCCCTTAACCCTACCATACACAGATCCCAGGGCTCATGGCAAATGTTACACCCCCACCTTCCTTAGCACAATGTCTTGAGGACCTCCAATTGATTGATATCTGTCGGTCCCACCATGAGACGGACAAAGATTATACATTCTACTCACATGTGCACAAGTCCCACTTATATTTTTTACTTCTTCTGTATGCTCTTGGGTGGTATAAACGGAGATAGGGACACAGGTTGTATCTGACCATGTCCCGGTACATGTCACTCTATTGTTGATCCCCCAGACACTATTCTAAGAAGAGTATGGAAAATGAACAAAATAGCTTTCCGAGACCCTGTCCATGGGGAAAAGATAAAGGAACCCCCAGAAAATTACTTTAAAGAGAATTAGACAGAGGAAGTTATGCATGCGAAGTTGTGGGACACAGCAAAAGCAGTGATCAGGGGGAATTTTTTGCCATACAACCACGTTTCTTTGACTTGCTAGGTTGAAAAGATTAGAACTAGAGTCTGAAATTAAAAAATAGAACTAAAATTTAACGCTCATGCAATAGGTAGACACAAAGAGCTTTGTGCATAGCTGGATAAGAGACGGGGACTTGAAGCTGCCCTGACCAAATATGTTGCTTACATATTCTTGGAAACTACCCAGCTACACTGCGAGCGAGAAGATAAAGCTGATAGGCTTCCTGCATATAAATTATGCATACAGAGGAATAGGAATCATATAGTTTTCATCAGGATAGAGACGAACCGGGCAATTCCAATAACAAGGAAATAATGAAAGTCTTTTTAAAATATTTTACGCAACCCTATACAGGGTGTAGCGAGAAATGAGTACTTACAACACGAATACCTCATTGAGGTACATTTTCCAGGCATTGATGCCATACCTCATAAGGAATCAGACCTGCCAATCTTAGAGGAGGTCATACAGCTATAGAAATTATTCCCAAAAACAAGCCACCAGGTCTTAATGGATTCATTAATTCTTTTTACAAAGTATTTGTCAGAATCCTGTCCCCATATGTGGAAAAGGTACTAATTCTCCCGAAGCGAAGAAAAATCAATAGCCCTTCTCATATTAGCAGTCCAACTGAGATCCCGGAGATTGAGGAACACTTCTTTACCGATGATAGATCTATGGTGGATGAAGATATGGGCAATACATGTAATGGAACACCTCACAGTCATCCTGAGAGACACATTGCCTAGGTTTGACAAGATATGGACCCAATTTCATACCTATATTACAAGATATAAGGGATTCCCGCAACTCCCACCACTGGTATGATTGGGGCATGACTCCTAATAAAGGTCTAATCAAGTTTATTGGTGATATTGATCCAGATAACTTGCTGTCCTATCTGTCCTCCTGTGCATGTAAATGAGTGTTCAATGCCATTCACTGGATATACTGATATATTGTAATGGACTTGAAAACGGTCAAATAAAGGTGTTTAAAAACACTGAGTGTGATTTTTGTTTTTAGATCTTTGCCATTTTTCAAACATAAACTATGGACTGATCCACCACAGAAGCATCCCTCCTAAAGTATACCTTTAAACAACGTGTGGCTGCACACAAGATTTAGGAAGACTTTAGCAAAAGGAACAGCTCCAAGGTTACCCTTGATGCTGAATCCTCATTGGATTAGAGGGATGGTCTGTGCTATAAACGATGGATCTGCTGCATGAATTGTGGCACATTTCATAAAAAACAAACCAAACACCATAACCCTGAAGATTTTACTTGGAATAGCTCTAGAACGCTAAGTACAGACAGGGGTCATTACCACTACCACAATGCCCACCACAGGGGACCACTGTCCCCAGGCAAAGCCCAAAATACCCAGTGCCATCCAGGGGTCCCCATGTAAGGGGCCCCCAGTGGCACACCACACACATACACTTACCTACAACTTACCTGGGATGGGCTCCTTCCTTCTGTAGTGTCCCTGTGGTGTAGGTGGTGATGATGCTGGGGGTTGGGGTGGGCATCTTTGTACCCATTCCATGGTGTTTCCCCATGGAAATGGGCCTTCCTGCACATTAACGCCTGGTCTGACCAGGGATTAAATAATGGCACTAAGCAGGCTTAGGGCCATTATTTAGGTCAACCTTTGCGTTGTTTTAGCGTCAGGTGTTAAATATGGCACTGGGGGGCTAGTGTCATTTTTAGGAAGGGGATGCCTATCTTGCATCTCATTGACACAAGGTGGGTTGGCGAATCCTGGAAATGGCGCTAACTCCAATATTTTGATGCTAGACGGGTCTAGCATCAAAATATGAATATGGAGTTAAGTTAGCACAATTTTAGTGTCATAATCAATGATGATAAGCCAACGCTAACCTTCCATAAATATTGGCCTTCATTTCTTGCTTGCTCTGGGCCCTTGGCCCCCGGAGTTGAAAGGTAGTGAGGCTTCTTTTACACCCAGAACATCACAAGGAGTCACCTAACATTTACTACATTTTTAAAAATGTAAATCCTGTCACTGGGAAATGGTAAAGGATGCCAGTATCAGATCCTGGCAGTTTATCTTAACAGAAAAAAGAGCATGTGTAGCCGAAAAAGGACTGTGTGACATTTATGCCTCTATGAGGGCCAGCCTCTATAGTGTTGAAATTGGGCAGTAGCAGCAGACCCCTCCACACTATTGGCAGTCAATACTAGTGTAGGGACACTTTTCATATCTGCTTTATGTATTCCTTCCGCCAAGAAAAGTTCCAATCTCCTGGGTCACAGCCCTAAAGTTCTTTTTAGCATAAAATGAATTGTAGCGCATGGACTTCCTCCAGCATTTAGCTGTTGATAGTCCATGTTCTTATTCTCAAAGGCACTCTGCACTCAATTGATGTGGGAGATGGTATCCAGCTACTGACACACGATGTAAGGAACTGTGGGGCATATTTATGAGCCCCGTTGCATCATTCTCGCACAACATAACATGATGCAAGCACAACACAACATAAAATAGAGATTTATGAAGCCACGCAAGGCCACTTTGCGTGGCCTGAGTGGCTCTATAGTTCTGGAGGAAGGCAGCCCGTTGTGTGCCAGTGCAGGGGAAAGGACAGGAATGCACCGTCTTGCCTTAAATATGGCACATTCCTGCCCTTTCCTTGTGATGCAATGCAGCGCAGAAAGGTGACTTGGTGCACAGGAGTAGCCTCCAGCAGTCTCCCTCCAACCTAGCTCTAAAGAAAAGTGGCGTAAACACTTCTCTGAACTGGGTTGTTCTTTCTCCTTTCTCTTGTGCCCCTTACTATCTCGCTACCCCTCCAATTTTCCCAACCCACTGACAAAGATGAAAAGAGGGATGGGGCATCAAATTTTGTTTCACCCAGGGCTCCTTCTGAGCAAATGCCAGCTCTGTCCTTAGTTTGTTAACACTGTGGTGTAACAACACTTAGCCCCCCTCTGCAAAGTACCTTTAGGGGGGGCCCTCCCTCCTGGACCCAGTCAGTGGTCTGCTGCACGTGCACAGTGAACTGTGCTGAGGGCGGGACCCTGGAGCTTGTACCCCCCCTCGCGGGGGCAGTGGTTGCCTCTGTTAGCCCACTGCTTTAACAATACCATATCTCACTACACGAGTCTGGTCACACTGTAATGCCTGCACTTCTTTTTCTGCTGAGGCATAGGCTTTAGATTTACTGAAGTCATGCACATTTTCAAAATGTCTGTTTGAAAATTGTTTATGTATTTACTTTCTGATTGTGAATAAGGAATAAGTATTGGCAAACTAGGAAATTGGATTGGCACTGACATATCTGCACGAGGAGAGCTGAAATAGAGTCAATAGGTCTCAAAAGTATGACCTTGTGGCTTTGCTAATGGCTTTTGGTGATGCTCTACAGCTTTGGGCTGTTTGCTAACTCTGTGCAGCACCAAAAGGGTGCATGGATATGGAATGACACAACTGGCGGTCACATCATTCCACTGTCGTGTCCATGTGGAACGTGGTATTTAAGTGCATGCAGCTGAATGAATATGCCTACCAGCAGAATGGCTCCATTTCGTTTAATGTTTTATTTACCATTCCAAGATGGTGGGTACCACTTGGATTGATAAATGAAAAAATATTTTTTTACAGGGCAAAAGAGCAAAAAAAAAAAAAAAGGGACACATTTTGGGAGTTTAATGCAGGAGCGGCTTGCGTGGCTTTGTTGGGTGGGGTGGGGGTTACGGGGGCGTGGAGGGGCACGGGAGAAAATGTATTTTTTTTAAATCACTTACATGCTTTGCTCCCACGCCCCTCCTCTCCCGTTGCTGCTGCAGGCACAGGCTTCCAGCCTGCCCTGCACCCAATCCTGATTGGCTGTGAGCTCCCGGCCAGGGTGCTCCCAGGCAGACTGGGAGCATGTGCAGTCTCTCTCGAGCCCAGCAACCGTGTTTCTGGGCTGGAGAGAGCCCTGTGCGCATGTGTGTTTGGCCGGCCCGAGACGGCCGGCCAAACACACATGCACTCTGAGGGGAGTGCGCTGTGCACTCCCCTCAGCTAGTCACCCCCAATGCCCCTCCCCTTTCATATGGAAATGATAAGAAACAGAATTTATTATAATTTCCATGTAAAAGGATTTGCAGCGGTTGCTGCTGGCGGGGAGGCAACGCTGCTCCTGCCAAACGGAGGAACCGCGCCTGGTTTAATGGAGAAGTGAATTGGGGGAACGGTGGGGGTGAGAGTGGGAAAGCATCACATGAGAGGGCAAGCACCATGGATGCAGGGGGAGGAACACCCATAGAATGAAAAACACAGAACATGAAGGCGTGAAGGAGAGAAAAACAAGAAGCATGAGTGGAGGGGGTGGGAGCACATAAGAGAGCAAGAAGCACACAAAAGTGAAAGCAACACCAGGAGCAGAGTAGAAGCACACAATAGCGACGACAACAACAGTGGGGGTAAGGGTAGAAGTACACAAATGAGAAACATGGAGCACGGGGTGGGCATTAGGGGAAACACACAGAGTAGAGAAGGGAAGAGCTGAGAAACACGTACACTGATGTAGCACTTAAACAAGAAGACAAAAAGTTCCCTAAACGTGGGCAGTGGAATAATAGACGCCTCTGTGCGTTTGTGGTAAGCCCACAATAGAACGTTTTTCTACCAGACTATGCTATCTGGTAGGCTATGCACAGAGATTGCTTTCCATAGTTATGTAAGTTACTTGAGGAAAAAGCTCTAGTTCCAAAATCGTGTTCATTTACTCAGTTTAACAGGATAAAACTTGTCTATGAACTTAAATTGATAATATTCCTATCTTAAAAATGAAATCTACATGGCTTGCTGCACCGCCCTGTGCCACCAGGAAAAGGGGCAGAAACGTGCTGTGTCTACAAGATACAGCGCATTTCTGTCCTCTCCCCTGCTCTGGTGCACAAATTGCTGTCATGCGCCAACGAAAGCACCCTCACACCATGGTACAAGGATGCCTCCATTGTGGGGATGATGGTTTTTGTGCAGAAAGGTACACCTTCCTACTCAAAAACAATCATAGGAGGTTTTTTCCTCTTCCTATGTGTGCTGCAGAATGCAGTATTGATGCTGTATTAAATCCTGTTTTTCACTTTTCTAAAAATGTATATGCTAGTAAAATGCTATTTAAAAAAAAAAGTTATTATTATTACTAAATAAAGTTATGGGCTTGAACTGAACCGCCCCTTCCAATGAGCTCAATGGGTGCTGGCTTTTCATTCGTAGCAGGGGCATAAATTACATTTTAATGCTACTATGTGGTTAATGTTGTCTTTTTTTAAGCTTTTGTAAAGGGCAACCTAATAAGTGATCATAACAATGTCTTCATATACTCCAGAAAAAAATAATAATAATCATCATCATCGTAATCATAATAATAATAATAATTTCCTATTACACTCAGATTACCATTTCTGTATCTCTGTGTTGCCCCCAATCAGGCCCACTGCATTTATCTTTCATTTCCAGGCCGCAGACTCCCCTTTTCCTAATACAAACTGCATCCAAAAGTCTCTTCCGGAGGGCCTAGCTAGAAACAAGCTAGGCAGTGGGAGTTCCACCAGTTTCACACGTGCAATCAAAGCTCAATGCACACTGCTCGGACTGTTTAGGAAAAGTAGCTATACTTGGCCAACTCGAATTTTGTGATTTTGCAGCCACAGCATTATCTGCTTAGTTATAGATTGTCTGCAATTGTCTCATAATCAGCTAAATGCTGCATGATTTGTAGATTTCAACAAAATTGATTTATAGCTCAAACGGTCCAAATGTTACCAAAAATATAAGCACCACACATAGTGCCACTCATTGGCAGACCCGTTGCAAAGTCTGACAGGCCACCTACAGTTGCTGTACGGTTGCTCTATTCAGGTGTTATACTGGTACTAATGAGGTGACATCTTTGCACAGACTGTATTATTAATAGGTATGCGCATAATGCACTAACTTCACTTTCCACTTCCAAGATCTGTGTGCTGCCTTTGTGCCTTCATTTTCTGATGTAGTTTTTAAAATTTAAATTCTTACAACTGTGGAAGATTAGCGATTTATAACTGATATTTGTTTCACTTTGGGATTAATGTTGTAACAGGCAACAGTCTTAGCAGACCAAGTAGAAAAAGTAATATTTAGCATGTGGAGCAATTCTATGACTCTTTGGGGTATATTTACAAGTCCCTAGTGCCACCAGAGCGTCACTTTTTTTGATGCTCCAGGTGGCGCTGTGCACTGCGTCATATTTACAAGGCCATTAATGCCGCCCTGTAAATATGGCCCCTTAACAGGCAGCACTTTGGGGCACATTTTTGAAAAGTGGTGCTTCACCTAGTGCAGAGCCACTTTTCTTGTGCCCCTTAGCGCTCCCCTAATGCCACCATGTGTTCACCGTACTTAAAATACTGCGCACCATGGCGGTAGTTAGGAAACTAGTGTCATATTTTTTACACTAGTTCTGTACTTTGCAGGATTAGCATTAAAAATGTTGACGCTAAATCCTGCAAAGCACCCGGAGGCCCTTCGAAAACAATGGGATGCTCCCTTTAACACCTGCTCTTAGCAAGCAGTAAAAATGCTGATAAAAATGATGCAAAAACAAATCTCTTAGATTGCTTTGCACCATTTTTTCGGGCCCCCCTATTGTCGGAACGCACCCCTTCCATACATTATGCCTGGTGCAGGCATAACGTGGCGCAAGGGGTTACAAAGAGGTGCAATGGTTTGTAAATATGGTGCAGTGTAAATAAATAGGCTAATGTGTTGGTAGGATGGCGCTAGGCCCTCTTAAATCTGGGTCTTTGCATGTAAGGGCCGTGCAATGGGTTTGCTGTGGCCGTTCTACAGCAACAGCCATTGCATTTTGACACTGCCCCAGATTTACGAGATATCGTAAACCTGAGACAGCACCAAAATCTAACGCCACCCCAGGGGTGGTGTTAACATGGCTTAACAAGAAGAAATGATTTCAAATCGCTATTAAATATTGTTTTGCAGGAAGGTGTCCCTCCCTGCACAAAAACAATCTCCCCCGCAATGCAGCCATCCTTACACCATGGCGCAAGGGTGGCTGCGTTGGCACTCAGCAGGTAATTTAGCATTCGCGCAGGGAGAAACAAAGGGATGCACTGTATCCTTTTAAATATGGCACATCCTTGCATTTTAGAAGTGATGCAGCACTGCCAATTTTGGCGCAGAGCCCTTGCTGCGCCACCTCTAGTAAATATGCCCCTTTATGTTACAAAATGGCCTTAAATATTCCAACATGGACCATTTCTAGTTTCAAATGTCCTTGTTTCTCATTTTTCGGTTTTAGAAATAAAATGGTCTAATCTATTAAAATAACTCAAATCCGTAGTTGAAACAGAGGAAGAATTGTAGTTTGCACGTGATATGCAAGGACATTATCAGTAGAACTGGAAATGGTGCACCTTTCTCCCTTAGCTACAGGTAATGGAGGAAAAGAACACAATGGGGAATGCCAAACCTATGGAGAGGGAGAAGCTATTGAGGGAATATCATTGATGTGGAGGACTGCCATGGCCAGTGATAGTATAAGGCAATTCTAGACAGCCTAGGGTGTTACAACCTCTATATCTCACACTCTAGACTGGTTCTCATGCCCAAATTTGAATTGAAGAAAATTGGCAGGAATTGTCTCCTTCTCTTGAAAACCTTTAAAAATTGGTTGCATCCCTCAAACTATGAACGCATCCCGATGCCTATTTCTCTAGTGAAGGAGACCTTAGAAAATATTGCTCAGTACTGGTGATGTAGCATTTTTCATCCTTCACAGGAAATAAATGCTCACTGAAGTCAACGGACCTTTTGACTTAGTAAGTACTGTGGTAGAGCCATCAACAAAATTTCACATCAGCCAAACAAAAGATTGTGGATTACATGTTTGTGCTTGATAATACTGTCTTACTGGCTAGGAACCATTTCTAAAATCACATAAATATTTTGCATTTGTACCCCAGGGGAACTGTAAAATGGGGAAGATGTTTTCACTGGCTCTGCATTTATTGGCACTGGGTGTAATATGGGTTCAGAAAATCCAACAAAGAATGCAAGTCCAAGAGTCTTTCCTCCTGGTGCCTCTCCGCTGTCTTGACATTTACAACAGTCTGTTTACTAGCCTTCCCAATGACTCGCTCTCGAAAATCTAAAACCATACTGCTTGTTTCCTGTGTAGCCAGAAAAAGATACAACCATATCACATCTGCCCTGGGGAGCTGCATAGGCTCCTAGAAGACTGACATTCAAATCACCAATTCTTGTACAAAAACCACTATGGACAACAGGCAGGCAGCCTATCCAAGTTGTTATTCCTATACCATCCAATTAGAGGCTGTAAGTCTGTAATCACATCTTACAATACGGACAACTAGTTAAAAGTAGTTTGGAGGAAGAACTCTCCATGTGTGAGGTTCATCTGTATGGTACGCTTTACCAATTGTAACTGACTTTCTCAAATTATGAAGTTGCTTAAAACTCATGTCTTCAAGCAAGAGTATGCTTACTCCCTGATGCTAGCCTCCTTCTTGCGCTTGATCAGGCTCAAATCGGTATGCACCTAAAATTGGTTACTATCTTATCTTTAGGTCACCTTTGTTATGTTTACTCTTTTCCAAAGCTTTACCACCTATCGGCGTATACGGCTGAGGAGGTCCAGCAGCTGTTTATCAATCACTCCTGGCTCATTGACTATCTTGTACTCTATCCAGGACAGTGATCCTGTGCGCGTTACCACTGGTGTGAATGTATTGCCTTTATGAGGTCACGGGTACCTACCTGCCAGCAGATCTGTTTCTGAGTGCTCACAGTCTCCATAGGATCCCATTCTAAATCTAACCTCACCTTGGACATCCTAACCCCCAGAGACTAGAACTGTAAGTACTTACCTCAAAACTGGACTAACACTTTTCCCCCAAGGACTGTTCTGATAATTGCACTGTCTACTTTTGAAAGTGAAAAGTATTACTTGCCTATAAACTCTTATTCTCCAAACCTAAACAAAGTACATTTGATACATATGCTTGATACATACTTACAGCTGCACTTACCTGCAATGAGAATCTTTTGGTTCTAGAGCTAAAGTAACAAACACATTTTTACAACCCGCCCTGGCCTAGGGAAACCCACAGCCCTCCTCCCCCACCCAGACACCTCCACTGCGCGCAAAGTCAGCTGAATGAGAGTGTACTCACCCCCTTGTGTCTGTTGTTATGCCCTCAAGCGCCCATCCAACTCCGGGTAGGCCACCGCCAGGATCCTGAACATCAGGGGGGTCATGGTTCGACGGGCACCCCTCCCACGTTGGGAGGCCATCGCCAGCTGAGCCTCCGCTGTCTTCTTGCTCCAGCGGCGAATGTCCTCCCATCTTTTCCGGCAGTGGGTGCTCCGTCTGTGGTGGACCCCCAGGGTCCGGATGTCCTTGGCGATGGCACGCCAAATATCCTTCTTCTGGTGGGCGCTGACCTACATGAAATGTACAGGGGAAGAAGAGAAGTCATTACCAACTGCGCCGTCAAAGTGAGTGGCCCCCATCCCTACCCTTGCCATGTGGCACATGCACCCACCGTCTTTCATGCACGCAGAACTCTGCCGCCTTCCTTCGTACAACCAGCCCTCTCCACACAGGCATAGCCCATACAACATGCTCCCTGTGTACTTACCTGTTGGTCTGGAGGACCGTAGAGTAGCATGTACTGGGGGAGGACCCCATCGACGAGCTTCTCCAACTCCTCCGATGTGAAGGCAGGGGCCCTTTCCCCAGACGCACAAGCCATTGTCTCTTCCAGACCGAGGTCACAGCAGCACTTGCAGTGTAGGTCACCTCCTGTCGAAGATCAGGTATCGAGTGATTCAACAGATAGAAAATGGCGGTCACGTCCGCGGCGGTGCGTGCCATCACCGCCGGCGTACATCGTCATTGGCTCCTGGGACCCATAGGGTCCAATGTTAACCAATGCAGCATTGCGCCGCGGTCTTCGACCGCCTACCGCGACGGTGTACAATGCCAGCGCAGTTACCTCACATCCCATTGTCCCACTTTAGAGGTCAGGCAACTGCCATTTCAGGGGCCCCCATGGCCTAATTTCCAACTGTGTCACACATACCTAGGCCTTGTCTCAACACACATACAGGCCACATTTTGTGTATGATTGGTGTTCTGTGTAGACTGTGGGTACATACCTCTGAGTTGTTTGACTCTGTGCTCGCTGTTGTCCTTGATAGGCACCGTCCGCTGGGACATGTGAGGAGATGGTGGAATCCTCCGATGTACCCACCGCTGGTGGACCTGTCGACAATGGAGGAAAGAAATTTGATTATCACCCACAGGTTTGACCGTGCCACAATCCAGGAACTGTGTACACAGTTGGAGCCTGACCTGATGTCAGCAATCCGCCATCTCACAGGAATCCCCCCTCAAGTGCAGGTGCTATCAGTGCTCCATTTCCTTGCAAGTGGGTCTTTTCAAACAACTGTGGCCATGGCATCAGGGATGTTCCAGCCCATGTTTTCCAACGTATTGTCCAGAGTGTTGTCTGCCCTGCTGAAACACATGCGGAGCTACATCGTTTTCCCTCAGGTGGAGGATTTGTCTACAGTGAAAGGTGACTTCTATGCCCTTGGACATATCCCCAACATCATAGGTGCCATTGATGGGACCCATGTGGCTTTGGTCCCCCCCACAGGAGTGAACAGGTGTACAGGAACCGGAAGAGTTATCATTCCATGAATGTACAGATGGTATGTTTGGCAGACCAGTACATCTCCCATGTGAATGCCATGTTCCCTGGGTCAGTGCATGACGCCTACATCCTGCGGAATAGCAGCATCCCTTATGTGATGGGTCAACTCCAGAGCCACCGTGTGTGGCTATTAGGTGACTCTGGTTACCTCAACCTGTCATGGCTACTGACCCCAGTGAGGAATCCCAGGACAAGGGCAGAGGAACGCTACAATGAGGCCCATGGGCGAACTAGGAGGGTGATCGAGCGGACCTTCGGCCTCCTGAAGGCCAGGTTCAGGTGTCTGCATATGACAGGTGGATCCCTATTCTACTCACCAAAGAAGGTGTGCCAGATCATCGTGGCCTGCTGTATGCTTCACAACTTGGCTTTGCGATTACAGGCGCCTTTTCTGCAGGAGGATGGTCCAGATGGCGGTGTTGTGGCAGCTGTGGAGCCTGTGGACAGTGATGAGGAGGAAGCAGAGGAAGAAGACATGCAGAACAGGGACTCAGTGATCCAGCAATATTTCCAGTGAAACACAGGTGAGAATACATTCCTGCCAACTGCATGTACTTTTACACTTCTACCTCTATCCTGTCTGTCGTTTTCACCCAGTATGGTCACTGAGTTGTCACTTTCCCTTACGCTTTCACAGGTGTGGGTCCCAACGTGTCTCATCTGCTTAGATTCCTCATGGACTAGAGCTTTGTGACATAGGTATGTTGACATTACTATTTCAAGAACATTTTGTCACTGTAATTGCAAATACACTATTTCGAAATCACAGACAGACTCCAGATCTTTTGGTGCTTTAGGTGTGTTTATTTAAATTCAAAATATTGGAGGGGGAAATTAAATGGTGAGGGGTGATGGCGGAGGAGTGTCCATGGCAGAGCCCAGTCTATTAGTCTCACAGGTGCATTGCCCATATAGGCATAGGAAGTGGAGCTGGGGCAGTGTAATTATGGACAGGGTGACAAAGTGGGACAGTGGGATGACAATCAGTGTGGTCTCATTTCTTGGCGGGGTCTTGGCATCGTGCTCTGTCTTGTTCCTGGATCTCAGGGACCGTTTGCGGGGTGGTTCTCCCTCTGCAGGGGGTGGGGTGCTGGTGTGGTGGTCCTGTGGTGGTGCCTCCTGTCCACTAGCGCCGGCGGAGGTGGTGGACAGTTCATCGTCCAGGCTAGTGTCAGGGGCCCCTTGTTGTGCCACAGTGTCCCTCCTGGTGTTGAGTACTTCCTTCAGCACCCCTACGATGGTGCCCAGGGTGGAGCTGATGGTTCTGAGTTCCACCCTGAACCCCAAATACTGTTCCTCCTGCATCCGCTGGGTCTCCTGAAACTTGGAGAGTACCGTTGCCATCGTCTCCTGGGAGTGGTGGTAGGCTCCCATGATGGAGGAGAGGGCCTTGTGGAGAGTGGGTTCCCTTGGCCTGTCCGCCCCCTATCGCACAGCAGCCCTCCCAATTCCCCTGTGTTCCTGGGCCTCCATCCCCTGGACCGTGTGCCCACTGCCACTGCCCCCAGGTCCCTGTTGTTGTTGAGGTGGTGGGTTATCCTGTGTTCCCTGTAGTGGTGGACACACAGCTGATTGACGTGTCCTGGGGACGGAGGTATGGGCCCGCTGGGTGGGTGCTGTGCTGGTGTTTCCTGAGGGGGGAAGGTCTGTGGTGGCCTGTGCCTGTGTGAGGGGAACCGACTGTCCCGAGGCCCCCAATGGTCCGGGCTGGTCATCTAGATCCAGGTGGACAGAGGTGCTTTCATCACTGTGGGCCTCTTCTGTGGGTGGAGTGGACATGTCTGGACCCTCCTGTCTGGTGACGTTGGGTAGTGGTCCTGCAGGGGTGGAAAGGCATGATTATTGCATCTGTGTGTGTCATGGTGTACAATGGGTGGGTGACCGTGTACCCCAGTGCTGGCATTCCTGTGTGTGAGCTTGTGTGATGATGGTTTAGGGGGGTGTATGGGTATGTGCAGTGGGCATGCTTTAGTGATGGGTGTCCATGTGTTGTTGTTGCATGCAGGGCTTGGTGTTGGGATGTGTGGTTTGTGAGATTGGTACATTTGTGAGGAGTTGGAGTGATAGGGGTGAGGGTGAGGGTGGGGGTATGTGTTGGCATGCAGGTAGGGTGGGGAATGTAATAGTTAAGATTTGACTTACCAGAGTCCATTCCTCCACCGACTCCTGTGAGGCCCTCAGGATGCAGAATCGCCAAGACCTGCTCCTCCCATGTTTTTAGTTGTGGGTGGGGAGGTGGGGGTCCGCCGCCAGTCCGCTGAACCGCCTGGTGGTGTCTTGAGACCACGGAGCGATCGTTCCACCTCTTCCTGATGTCCTCCCGATTTCTTGGGTGTTGTCCCACTGCGTTGACCCTGTCGACTATTCTTCGCCATAGCGCCATCTTCCTTGCAATTGAGGTGTGCTGCACCTGTGATCCAAATAGCTGTGGCTCTACCCGGACGATTTCCTCCACCATGACCCTGAGCTCCTCCTCCGAGAACCTGGGCTGTCTTTGCCGTGCCATGGGGTGGTGTAGGTGATGTGTGGGGTGGTGTGTGTGGTGATAAGTGTGGTGATATGTAGTGGTGTGTTGTGTGAGGTGCGTGGAAGTTGTGTGGGTGATGGTGTTATGTGCCTGTGGATGCTAGTTTGTTGATGGTGGTGTCTCTCTCTGACCTACGGTCGTGAATTCTGGTCGTAGGGGTTTGTGGGTGATGTGGGTGTGTGTTTTATATTGTATTGGGTGTGTGGGAGTGGTGTGTGTATGTGTATCAGGTGTGTGTATTTCGGATTGTCCAATGTGGTGGTGTTTTGGAGATGTGTGTGTATTTTGAGCACGGCGGTGTGTACCGCCAATGGAATACCGCAGTTGAAAGACCGCCGAGTGGATTCGTATGTCGTGATAGTGTGGGAGTTTTTTGTTTTCGCCAGTTTATCACTGACCTTTGGTGTGGCGGACTTGTGTGGGTGTCTGAATTTTGTTGGATTCCGAGATGTGGGTCATAATAGCTGTGGCGGAATTACGCGGCTGCGGCGGTGTGTTGGCGGTCTTCTGCACGGCGGTAAGTGGCTTTTACCGCCAATGTTGTAATGACCCCCATAGTCTTTCCCTGGGTTAGCTCTCCAGCCCCACTTCATGTCAAAGGATCATGGTCCTAAGGGCAGGCACCCCAGTATTCAGTCTTACCTGCTCTCGCTGGAGGGGAGGTTCAGAGTGCCCTGGCCCTGGATGCTACAGTACGGGCACTCTGCAGCCTATGGGGTAAGTCTCCCTGAATGTGGTGATAGGACTCAGATCCTCCTGAATTGTTGGGTACTTGAATCGTTGCTCTTCTTCTGCAGGTAATGGCTTGCTTCTCCTTCAAGCTGCACTTTGCTCTTGGACAACAACTCTTTCACTTCATTACTGCCTTCCTAGCATATGGGGTTCATAACAGCACACACAGGGATACAGCCCCCCTGAGGTCACAACGTTGCACATGGCAGCGGCCCTCTTGTCATTAAAAAAGCAATGCACCAGAGCAACAGCCCTCAATCCTCTTGGCTCCCACCTGGCATACGGAAATCATGGGCAGCACACAGGTTTTTTGCATTCACTTTGTGCAATTCAGACACTAAGGGGGTCATTCCTACATTGGCGGGCGGCGGTCGCCGCCCGCCAAGCGGGAACTGCCGAATGACCGCACCGCGGTCAAAAGACCGCGGCGGCCATTCTGGCTTTCCCGCTGGGCCGGCGGGCGACCGCCAGAAGGCCGCCCGCCGGCCCAGCGGGCAACCCCCTTCTACGAGGATGCCGGCTCCGAATGGAGCCGGCGGAGTCGAAGGGGTGCGACGGGTGCAGTGGCACCCGTCGCGATTTTCAGTGTCTGCAAAGCAGACACTGAAAATCTTTATGGGGCCCTGTTAGGGGCCCCACGACACACGTTACCACCATCCTGTTCCTGGCGGTGAAAACCGCCAGGAACAGGATGGCGGTAAGGGGGTCGGAATCCCCATGGCGGCGCTGCAAGCAGCGCCGCCATGGAGGATTCCCTGGGCCAGGGGTAAACCGACGGGAAACCGCCGGTTGCCCTTTTCTGACCGCGGCTTTACCGCCGCGGTCAGAATGGCCCAGGAAGCACCGCCAGCCTGTTGGCGGTGCTTCCGTCATTTAAGCCCTGGCAGTCGCCGACCGCCAGGGTTAGAATGACCCCCTAAATGTACATCTCTTTATTTCTCTTCTTTGACATCAAAGGTTATTGATTTGTCTTTAATTCTTGGTGCATGAGGGTAGAGTAAGGCTGGAAGGCAGAAGCCAAATTAAATTCAATTGTCAAGTGCATCCTAGATTCTTATTATACATGGCGCAACTTTGCAGCCTATTAAATTAAACACAGGAGAGAGATTTGCCTAAGATCATACAATTTGGGCAAGCTGAGGAACCGAGACTGATCCCAGGTTGTAGGAAGCTGGCTGTGTATATACTATGTCAAAATGAGATATATTGTGCACAGAGTCCAGGGGTTCCCCAGTGGCTTAACATAGGATTAAGCAGATAATACTAATGCTTTCTTTTGTGGTAGTGTGGTCGAGCGGTTAGGCTTATCAGAGCGTAGTGCAAAGCATTTGTTGTATAGACACAGACAATAGAAGAAGCATACACTCACTGACTTAACTCCAGACCAATGGTTTTTATATAGCAAAAAATATATTTTCTTAATTTATTTTTAGAACCACAGAATTCAAGTTGCAGGTAAGTACTTCAATAGATTTTTATTTCAACAGTACTTTGTTTGAAATCAGTAAGTTATACAGTTTTTGAAATATTGGCAATAATCTGTTTTAAAAATGGACACTGCAATTTTCAAAAACAGTTCCTGGGGGAAGAAAAGTTAGATCGTTTTATAGATAAGTACAACACTTACAGTTCCAGTCTCCGGGGGTTAGGAAGTCCACAGGTTGGGGTTCCAGTTAACCCCAAACACCCACCACCAGCAACATGGGGCCGGCCGAGTGCAGAGGTCAAAGTGAAGGCAAAATTAACATGGGCACCTCTGGAGAGCACGGGCAGCCAAAGCAATCTTTGGAAATATGGAAATATTCTGCAAATGGAATATTATGCCTTGTGGAGTAGGCTGGCCGTTGAGTTAGTTTGTTCAAACCTTGGGTAAAGGACACTTTAAGCTGACAATCAATCAATCATTAAATTTGTAAAGCGCGCTATGTACCCGTTAGGGTTTCGAGGCGCTAGGGTGGGGGGGGGGTAGCTGCTATCGTTCGAAGAGCCATGTCTTGAGGAGTCTCCTGAAGGTGAGGAGGTCCTGGGTCTGGCGTAGTGAGGTCGGGAGTGAGTTCCAGGTCTTTGCGGCGAGGTAGGAGAAGGATCTGCCGCCAGAGGTCTTGCGCTGGATTCGGGGGACGATGGCGAGGGCAAGGTTGGCAGAGCGTAGTTGGCGTGAGGGAGCGTAGAAGTTGAGTCTGGTGTTCAGGTAGGTGGGTCCGGTGTCGTGTAGTGCCTTGTGTGCGTGGGTGAGGAGTTTAAAGGTGATCCTCTTGTCCACGGGGAGCCAGTGGAGGTCCTTCAGGTGGGGGGAGATGTGGCATCGGCGGGGTATGTCGAGGATCAGGCGGGCGGATGCGTTCTGGATGCGTTGGAGTCGTTTGATGTCTTTTGTTGGGATGCCTGTGTAGAGTGCGTTGCCGTAGTCGAGTCTGCTACTGACGAGGGCTTGGGTCACCGTCTTTCTGGTTCCTGTTGGAATCCACTTGAAGATCCTGCGGAGCATGCGGAGGGTGTTAAAACAGGAAGAGGAGACTGCGTTGACCTGTTTGGACATGGTGAGAGCGGAGTCGAGGTTTCGTGCGTGGCTGGCTGGGGTGGGTGGGGGGCCCAGGGCGGTGGGCCACCAAGAGTCATTCCAGGCCGAGGGGGTGCGCCCGAGGATGAGGACTTCGGTCTTGTCGGAGTTAAGTTTCAGGCGGCTGTTGCTCATCCACTCGGCGATGGATTTCAGTCCCTCGTGGAGGTTGGCTTTGGCGGTGAGAGTATCTTTGGTCACGGAGAGGACGAGCTGGGTATCGTCGGCGTAGGAGAGGATGCTGAGGTTGTGCTGGCGGGCCAGTTGTGCGAGGGGGGCCATGTAGATGTTGAACAGCGTTGGGCTTAGTTAGGAGCCTTGGGGGACGCCGCAGATGAGGTTGGTGGCTTCGGAGCAGAAGGGTGAGAGTCGGACTCTCTGGGTTCTGCCGGAGAGAAAAGAGGAGATCCAGTTGAGGGCTTTGTCTTGGATACCGGCTTCGTGGAGGCAATTTAGTAGGGTGCGGTGGCAGACCGTGTCGAAGGCAGCGGAGAGGTTTAGGAGGATGAGGGCTGAGGTTTCGCCGTTGTCCATTTGTTGTCTGATGTCATCTGTGGCGGCGAGGAGTGCAGTCTCTGTGCTGTGGTTTCGTCTGAAACCAGATTGGGAGGGGTCTAGGATGGAGTTGTCTTCTAGGTAATGGGCGAGCTGTGCGTTGACGATCTTCTCGATGACTTTCGCTGGGAAAGGGAGGAGGGAGATCGGTCGGACGTTTTTGAGATCGTTGAGGTCAGCCTTAGGTTTCTTGAGGAGGGGTTGGATTTCTGCGTGCTTCCAGCTGTCCGGGAAGGTAGCGGTGATGAAGGAAAGGTTGATGATCTTGCGGAATTTGGGGGCGATGGTGACGTCGGCTTTGTTGAAAACGTGATGTGGGCAGGGGTCAGAGGGAGATCCTGAGTGGATGGAGTTCATGGTCTTTAGGGTTTCGGCATCGTCTACTTGGGTCCAGGTGGTGATGCGGTCGGCGTGGGAGGAGTTGTTGGGGGCGGGGTCTGGCGGAGGTGAGGTGTTGAAGCTGTCATGGATGGCTGCGATTTTCTGGTAGAAGAAGGTGGAGAGATCTTCGCAGAGTTTCTGGGATGGAGGGACGTCGTTGACGTTGGCGTTGGGGTTGGAGAGTTCCTTCACGATGCGGAAGAGTTCCTTGCAGTCGTGAGCGTTGTTGTTAAGGCGTTCTGTAAAGTGGGAGCGTTTGGCGATTTGGATCAGTTGGTGGTGTTCGCGGTTGGCTTCCTTGAGGGTAGCAAGGTTGTCGGGTGTGCGCTCGAGGATCCATTTTTTCTTGAGTTTCTGGCAGGTGCGTTTGGAGGTGGTCAGTTCGTCTGTGAACCAGGCTAGTTTTTTCTTTTCTTGGTTGACGGTGGGTCTCTTGAGTGGTGCTAGGATGTTGGCGCAGTTGAGAATCCATTGTTGGAGGTTGATGGCGGTGGAGTCCGGGTCAGTGAGGTCGGGTGGTGGGTTTTTGGCGAGGGTGCTGGCTAGTTGCTCTTCGGTGACTTTTCCCCAGCGGCGGTGAGGCGGTAGAGGGGTGCGGTGGTGTTCGGTGTTTTTCTTGAAGGTGAAATGGACGCAGTGGTGGTTGGTCCAGTGGAGTTCGGAGGTGTGGCTGAATGAGATGTGGTTGCTTGCAGTGAAGAGTGGGTCAAGGGTGTGGCCGGCGATGTGGGTGGGTGTGTTGACCAGTTGACGGAGTCCGAGGTTGGAGAGGTTGGTGGTCAGTGATGCGGTGTTGGCGTCATAGTTGTTCTCCAGGTGGAAGTTGAGGTCTCCCAGGAGGATGTAGTCTGAAGAGGCGAGGGCGTGGGTGCTTGCGAGGTCGGAGATGGTGTCGCTGAAGGGGGCTCTTGGTCCTGGAGGACGGTATATGAGGGTTCCTCTGAGGGTGGTGTTGGGGTCCGTGTGAATCTGGAAGTGGAGGTGTTCGGCTGTCTTGAGGGGGTCGTCCGTGTGGGTGTGGATCTTGAGGGTAGATTTGTGGGCGATGGCTATTCCTCCGCCGATTCCGTTGGTGCGATCTCTTCTGGTGATCTTGTAGCCGTCAGGGATGGCGATGGCGATGTCTGGGGCCGAGGAGTCATTCCACCAGGTTTCGGTTAGGAAGGCTACATCTGGGGCGGTGGTGTCGAGCAGGTCCCAGAGCTCAATGGCGTGCTTTCGTGAGGAGCGTGTGTTGAGGAGGATGCAGTGCAGGTGGTTTGTGTTGGTTGTTGCTGGCTTCGTTGTTCTGTTGCAGGTGAAGTTGCAGGTGCGGCAGGAAAAAGGTCCTTTGGTGTGCTTCGGGGTGGCCTGGAAGCATTCTGTGGAGGGGCCAGGGTTGAGGGCGAGGAGTTTGCTGGCTGAGTATCGAAGGCTGGGGGTGTGGGGGGGTGTGAGGACCGGGGGGGTGGCACTGGGCGCTGTCCAGGCGCAGACGGGCTTGCCTCTGGCGCGCCTCTGGCGCGCCAGCGGCACGCCCGCTGCGTGCGGACGCGCAGCTCCAGCCATTAAGAAGGGAGGGGGGAGGGGGGAGGGGGGAGGGGGGAGGGGGGAGGGAGGAGCAGCTGGGAGGTGGGAGGGAGCGGCGAATGGGGGCGTGAGGGGACGGGGCCGCGGGGAGGTAGCGGCAGTGAGAGAGGGCAAGGGGGGAGCGCACAAGGGGCAAAATACCAGGAAACAAGGCACAATAACAAGAAAAACAGTCACAAAACTATGCAAAATGGTACAAATACAATTGGAATACAGCAATCAGAGGGGCACAAATGGGGGCTAGAGCGCAAGGAGGCAGGCGCTAAAAAAGTGGAAAAACACTTACAGGAACGGCGGAAAAGCGGCAGAAGCCACGGGACTCGAACACGCTAGCAGCAGCGTGGGCGGGGGTCAGGGGCACGAGACAGCAGGGTGGTGCTGCGGACGTGGGGGGCGAGCTCTGGACCAAAACAGGTCAGAGGTCGCCCGCTCGCGATGCGCAGCGCCAGCCATTAAGAAGGGAGGGGGGAGGGAGGAGCAGCTGGGAGGCGGGAGGCGGGAGGGAGTGGCGAATGGGGGCGCGAGGGGGGCGGGGCTGCGGGGAGGCAGCGGCAGTGAGAGAGGGCAAGGGGGGAGCGCACAAGGGGCAAAATACCAGGAAACAAGGCACAATAACAAGAAAAACAGTCACAAAACTATGCAAAATGGCACAAATACAATTGGAATACAGCAATCAGAGGGGCACAAATGGGGGCTAGAGCGCAAGGAGGCAGGCGCTAAAAAAGTGGAAAAACACTTACAGGAACGGTGGAAAAGCGGCAGAAGCCACGGGACTCTAACGCGCTAGCAGCAGCGTGGGCGGGGGTCCAGGGGCACGAGACAGCAGGGTGGTGCTGCGGACGTGGGGGGCGAGCTCTGGACCAAAACAGGTCAACACAAAAGGCAACATTGTTTTATGTGTAGCTTACAAAAGTTTGGGTCTTCCAACTAAATCAGGAGTGTTTGCATGTGTACTTGTAATGCACTCCAATGAGCTGATGATAGACCTGCTAAACATGTGTGAGGTCTTAAGATCTGATGTCCCCTTTAGTGATGTCACTTACTATTAAGTAATTGATTGTGATGTCACTTCCTGTGTTGCCATGTGCAATGTCATGTGCCATGATGTCACTTGCATACTGCCTAACTTGGTTAGTCCACCCACTTTGTTTTTTTTAGGACTTGTAACATCCCATCTTGCATGTTGTGTCCAGCGAATGCAGTATTTGATGTTATATATATATGTATCCAAATACTGCGTCCTACGGGCACTGAAACCAGTGACCATCTTACAAGATCGATGAGAACAATTCTCACAACTCTCACTTTATAACTTGATGGGCTTGACTTTTGAAATATGCCCAGAGGAAGCTTTTCAAATCCAATTCAATGAGGTGTGTGGAATTTCACTAAATAATCCGTTATGTTGTCTCCCATCTTTAGAGCTGCTACATGTACATTTGTCGAAGAAATTGTATTGCATTGTTATGCAAAAACTATGGAAGTCAATAAAAACTTGAAGTAAGGTATAGAAAAGCTGCAGGGTTTTCAATATCTGCGGCGGCTTAGAAAACATAATAGAACATGTCTTTTTTGCAAAAACTAACCAATCAGCAGGACCCCCAGCTCCCTCCGAGGAGCGCTGTCTCTGCTCTGTTAATTTAACAATTTGATAAACAAACAAGGGGTTGGGCTCCATGTGACTGCTTAGGTGTGATTGACACCTTCTGGCACACGTGTCCGTGTGCCATTTGGGGGCAGCACGCGCTCAGAGCCCATGTTTACATTGACGCCTGTGACTCCCCTCTGTATGCGTGTCTGGGGGGAGTCGGGGGTGTCGAGGTATAAACGGCGCAGCGGACGCGTAGGGAAAAGCGCCCGCCCCGCAGTGGGGGGGCGCGTCCCGTTAGGAGACGGGGCCTCCAAGGCCCTGGGGCACTCCCCCCCCTTTCCTTCTGCCGGGGGTGCCGGAGTTCGGCCGGATTTCCGCCCTGGCGCCTCGCGAGGCGTTAGGGCGGAAGTCAATCCTGCAGGGGGCATGACGTGGGGCCGGCGTTCGCCGTGCGCCGGTTCCGGCCGGCGCATACTGGTGGGGGGCTATTTAAAGGCCCCCCCAAGAGGGCTAGACCTTCTTTTCCTGTGTGCGGCGGCGGGACCTGGCGTGCGGCCCGCGATTGACGTTCCCACCTCGCCGCTCTGATACAGCCTATTGTGGCTGTTAATTCCGAGACGCCAGGCTGCCAATTCGGTCTTTTACAGGGTGAGTGTGGCTCGTTCTGCGCCGGCGAGCATCAAGTGATTGGATGCCTGGCGGTGTACATTGTGTGATCCTGGGCCAGCAGTGTCCACTACATGGCACTAGCAACAGACGTAGCGCCCGTGGTTCAAACATCATTGTGTGCGTCCAAGTGCAAATGTGCGCGCTGGCATGGGCACGTCCAAATACTCGACATTGTAGGCCTCTGGAGTCTAGAGCTTGAGGTAGGCACCGGTTCGGTTGTCGCCGCGCTTTTTTCTGTGAGGTCGGTTTGTGTTTTTTCACGTGAATAGTGAACCCGCGTCTTGGCTATGCCTGCATCAGGGCGCAGCGTTCCCAACTTGAACGTGGATAAATGTGGCGTCGGTGGTCTTGGAACAAGGCAGAGTCATAGTTTTTGCCCCCTTTCATTGCATGCTATTTCGGCGTGGCCCCTGGCTTCGCCGTTCTTTCGGGGTTGGTGTGGACACTGCGCGGCAGTTGTGGTGGGGCTGGCTTCGGCGTTTGATTGTTTGATTTGTGCAAACAGCTCGGGGGCCTCTGTTAAACACTGCACAATTCATGAAATTGGGGTGTTCATGACACCCATATTCCTGATGTCCCCGGGCGGGGGTGCTGAAGACGTGTTGTTTGAAGTTGGCAACGGAACCCTGAACTACATTACAACCTTATTCAGGGCGTTTAACGGGCAAACATGGGCCGTCTTTTCGCGGAAAATTTTGCACTCAGCGACAGCATTCATTCTCTCATTTACAACTTGGCTCTCAGTGTCGCCGAGGTGTTCGCCCAACAAGGCGGTGTGGGGCATTCAGTCGAGAGGGGGGCATTAATTTAATAAGAGTGTTCTTAGAGCGTGTTGGAAATGCTTCAAAATTTTTTAGTAAAGTCAGCTCCCAGCAGTGCCTTCATTTTGGGGATGAGAACTCGGTGAAGGGAGTGGGTGTGGCTCTTGCACAAGTGATATTCCCAGGGTATATGGTGTTATTCATCTAACGCGAACAAAGCCTTTCTCAGAAACTTCGGGCCAATGCTCATCTAAAATCGAGTCCCTTCACAGTAATGCACAACACGAAGCTGTGCTCGGCTCAGCCCGGCTCCAGTTAAGGGGCTGCTGTGAAAACCACCACTTGTCCGTTCAGGGTTTCTGAGGAATAATCCCCTAGGTTATGCATACCTGACTCCCATTACCGGCTGGTATTTCCCAGCCCTGTTGGACAATCATGTGTGCCTGGGCAAGGGTGATACCATGCAATGTGGCTCCCATTAGTCGGCTTCTGCCAGGGTTGCGGGGTTAAACGACTGCTCAATAAATGCTTAGGGACATTGTAGCCAATGGTCCGATATTATTGCACACAATTAAAACAAGTTGTCTCCATAATTAGGCGCCCTGGAATGAAGTGTGTTTGCACTATGCAGAATTCCATCCAGGTGTGTACGAGAAACTGAACTATGCCTCGCATAATGTTTTCAGGTTCATGCGGAAGCCTTGGTTCATTCATGCCAGCAAAAGCCAAGGCGCCTCCTATAGTCTCTGCAAACAGGGATCAATTTTTGGTGCGATTCGGTATTCTTGTGTGTCCTGACATTCGATGATCTGGAGTAATGCTGCCTTTTAAGAATCTGCCTTTTGTAAACCTTGGCTCCCGCTGTGTTGTGGGATCTCAGTTTGTGTTGCGGCACATGACCTCCGGTTTGTGATTTTTCAGTTTTCTGCCGTGGCGTGACGCCCCCTGATTGTGCTGTGGTGGGGCCACGCATTCCCGGCCTTGGGCGTGCTGTTTCACACGTGACTCGAACACTGCATAATTCTTTAGCAAGAAATCATGGACATAGTGTCAATTTTCTTTTACATAATTACATAGATTGGTGGCTAAGGTGGACAAAATAATATGCCTGACCAGGGTTTGAGGCTACACAGAACAGTGCAAACAAATACATTAATTTAATTTAACTTGTAATGTGAAGGTTTGTATGGCTATGCAGCAGAAGTGACGGAAGAGGTGAAACAGGATTCATATGAAGGATTGGATGGCTCAACTGGTGATGTTAAGTGTACATTACTGTACTGTACATGTACTTGCTGCCCTAGGGTGTACATTCACGCGTGTTGCCAAGGGGGTCTTGGGTGCTATCAGGTTCGTGGGATTGGTGTGTTTGGACTTTTGAACCATCTTAGTTGAGGACATCTGCGTCTAGAGAGCATGCTTGAGGTGGATTTGTGCGCTCTGGGCGATGCTGGCTCTCTCTGGGTATGCAGTCCTTTCATACTTGTGGGCTTTTTTCTCATATTCTTTCCTGGGCTAGTCTGGCTAGGGGTGAGTATTCACGAGGAGCTTCGAGTGAGTGCTCTGGAGATGAGTCCGAGGCTATGTGAATTCCTCGCTAGGCTCGTCAGCCCTGTTGGGCCTTTCTAAAAATGATATAAGGGCTCAGTGCAGTTCACAAATGCAAGATAGGAGCATTGCTGCTATACAGGGCATGGTGGTCCAGAATACACGGACTTGGAAAGGGAGGACATAAACGAGGAATACGGGGATAGTCACAGTTTGACAGTGACACAAGTGGATGGGCGCAGGCATCACTATAGAGTAGTGGTTTTCAAACTTTTCAATGTCGTACCTCGTTCCCCCAGTTGAAAAATAAAAATCATTGGGGCCCACCTTCACCGGGTGAAAAGAATTTTGAAGTCACTTGAAAGGGATACCTGGCTATTCGCATAAGTACATTTGGTCTACAGTTGCTTTTGAACTCAGTACTCTCCTGTGAGGTAGTTCGATCCCAGTTTAGAATCATTTCTTAATCAGTACACATACTGTATGAATCCGTGGTGATGGGTCTACATATGTACTTTAACAGCATCCCTGTTCCCGAGTGTAGATTTAGCGCCTTTTGTTATCAAGGGTTCACCTTCTCGGCGAGACAGACGAGACGCCTCACTGTTTCTTAGGGAGGGACGAAAGTCCCCAGGCTGGAGGTGCTTTGTTCACAAGGGGTTAAGGGGTGATGGGGCCTTTTTTCTTCTGAGCATTTCCTCCTGAAAGCAGTGGTTTGTCCTGGGTTGTTTAATTCAGTCTCATCAGTTGTCACAAAGGTCTGTTTGTGACCTGTACTTCTGGGAGCAGCAGGTTGGAGATACTGGTCGTGCTAATTGCTGGTCATTCTGGTTCTAATGTGGATATTTGCAGGTGAAAATTCATTGAGGAGTGTTTGGGGAGGGAACAAATAAAATGTTCAGTTGCTAAAGTCATGCAGGTCATGTTAGCACTGGTAAGGAACCATGCAGGCTCCAGGTGGGGTACATTAAGTGAGCACAGGGGTACACTGAATCCAACGTGCATTGAATGCAATCAAAGGGTAGGTCTTCCTTGTTAGCAAACTCTAATTCGGAGAGCATGTAGGGGGCTGGGCTTGGTCGCGTTCAAGCATTAATACATAGCAATAATGTATATCCCCGTTTCCTGCTTTAAACTAGGGGCAGGGACGAGGTCAGCGGTTAGGCCTCACAAAAAGGCAATGGCGGCGCCAAATACTCTCTTGGCACAGGAGCATTTTTCCTCAGCAATAATTGGAGGGGGCATTACATATAGGTAATTTAGGGTGCCGAGTTAACAGGGCTCACCGCAGGATTTGCAATAGAACATGATGCTACTCTGCGTCTGTCGGTGTTCTCCAACCTTTAAAGCCTGGGCGGTAGAAACAGAACCCCAGTCATATACGGAATTTCTAAAGGGGCTCCTGGGGTTGGGATAGCTTGACCAGCTAGGGTTTGCATTATTACCTGTAGTGCACTTCCTGCACTTAAGGAAGGTCTGGCAAGAAATAGGGTGGGAAGGCTCCTTAACACCCTGATGGTGCCTCAATGTCTGCATCTTAGGTAACTAGCAATGGGAGCTGGTAGATGGAGCTTCTGTTGTCCTTTGGGTGCATCGCGGGGTGAAAGGCTGATACACGTACATATTTCATTGCCTTAGTGGCTCGAATTGAGGGGGATGAGAGCTCCTGCCCCGGGCCACCCTATCTCTCACCTATGGCGGGTGAGATACATAATCATTTGGGAGCCCATCCCTTCATCCTTTTGAGGTCAGATCAATGAATACCAATTTTACAGTAACCAAGCTACTGTGAGTCCGTAAATGACTCGGGCAATTCAAAGAGGTACCCGTATGATACCTAGTTAGTTCCTTGTCCTTGGGTTCATCGGTATGTTTTGGCAAAAACATATCTCTTCGTTCCGTGAATGGGCACTGTTTCATCATGTGGTGTTGGCAGAGAGGCACCGATGTGCGCCAGCATGACTGCACTCACATCTCATGTGTAATTGCACAGCTTACACGAGCCCCTCCCTTCTCGAGCCTTGGGGCTCCTTTCCCTGCCCAATGCAAGCCTAGCGGGGGGCATAGCAAACCCTCGCTGGGTCAATTGCAGGTTGTCTCTCTCTCCCTCATCTTAGCGGGTCGTCTCTCTCTCGCCCTGTCGCTGGAACCCCTGTGGTCCCACTCCCTAGGAGGCCTGTTCCGGCCAGAACCCTATGATGCTTCAGCAACATTCTGCTGGGACCACGGCAAGCAGCTGCTCACTTGACTTATAGGCATCCTGTTGGTGGGCAGTTGAAATCTGTAAGGCAGTAACCCCCATTTCCTGTGGGAGAGGGGTGCACTTCCTCAGCAAAGGTTTTCCTTCACACGGGTGAAGTTGAACGGGTTCGGTATTAGCTCTCTTCAGACAGGGCGGCGGACTCAGGAATAACTGCGGCTCCCAACTGGTTATTTGGCGGTCATTTCTTCAAGGGGCGGATGCCGCGGCGGCAAACGCCGGTATGTTCTCAGGGGAAGCAGGAGCAAGCGGCTAGGGGCCTCCCCCTGTTTGCTGCTGGCGTTGTATGCAGCCGGTGATGCATTGGAAATTGCTATTCTGCTTCGCTTATGTCTCGCTTCTGTTAAACACACTCATGCTTGTTTTCTTCTGTTTCAGTAGCAGGATGGTTTATGAGTGCTCAGTCACTCCTTTGTCTGGCAGGCGGCTTACAGGTTGCCTCCGCTCCGTAAGCCCATGCCGGCAGGGGCTGCGCAGCATACACAGTGGTGATCGTCGGGCTGAGAGTCGCTCACCTACAGCGACTGGTCCTGAAGGTGAAGGGGGGCGGGGGACTTCTGTTCCCAGACCTCTTTGCCGTATACAGGTGAGACTTGGTCAGCCCCCTTTTTTTGGGTGGGGTGGGCGAAGGACCTTTTGGGCCCTGGTCGCCCTTGTGGCGGAAATTGAGATAAAAAATGTGACTAGAAACAATAGGAGGGGTTCCCCAAGGTGGGGCCCCCAGGAGGACATCTGGGATAGGATCCTGAAGTTCTGAGCCAACCAGCGGATGTACACACCAGATCAGGGGGTAAGAGACCTCAGATCGCTGGGGGAGAACATGGGGCTCCAGCTCTTGGCTCCCCCCATTACACCCCAGGGCTGATTGGTGTTTGGAGGGGGGGCGGAACCCGAAACTGGAGGACAAGGTACCGTGTAGTCGGGGTAACCGTCCCTCCTGGGATACAGGTGACACATGGGTCACCTGTGTGGTCCAAATGGTGGTTCAGGACAGGAAGGGATCCTGTCAGATTGGTTATGGTCACAAGAATTTCTCAGTAACATGTAGATAAAAACTGTTTTTCCTGTTTACTAACCTTGCCATGCTTGCTATTTGATGTTTGGCTTATTGAAGTTATGAGTCATTTTGAATTATGTCTTTTGAAATAAAAGATACTTCTTCCAACGAGTAAAGCTTGTCGTCTCGTGTATTCCTGGCGGGGGGAGTATGGGCCGTTTTGGAGGCCTCCGGATCCTAGGGAAAAGCGCCCGCCCCGCAGTGGGGGGGCGCGTCCCGTTAGGAGACGGGGCCTCCAAGGCCCTGGGGCACTCCCCCCCCTTTCCTTCTGCCGGGGGTGCCGGAGTTCGGCCGGATTTCCGCCCTGGCGCCTCGCGAGGCGTTAGGGCGGAAGTCAATCCTGCAGGGGGCATGACGTGGGGCCGGCGTTCGCCGTGCGCCGGTTCCGGCCGGCGCATACTGGTGGGGGGCTATTTAAAGGCCCCCCCAAGAGGGCTAGACCTTCTTTTCCTGTGTGCGGCGGCGGGACCTGGCGTGCGGCCCGCGATTGTCCCACCCACCCTCTCCTTTATGTTTAGTAGTTTGGAAAGAAGTTGGGAAATTGAGATAAAAAATGTGACTAGAAACAATAGGAGGGGTTCCCCAAGGTGGGGCCCCCAGGAGGACATCTGGGATAGGATCCTGAAGTTCTGAGCCAACCAGCGGATGTACACACCAGATCAGGGGGTAAGAGACCTCAGATCGCTGGGGGAGAACATGGGGCTCCAGCTCTTGGCTCCCCCCATTACACCCCAGGGCTGATTGGTGTTTGGAGGGGGGGCGGAACCCGAAACTGGAGGACAAGGTACCGTGTAGTCGGGGTAACCGTCCCTCCTGGGATACAGGTGACACATGGGTCATCTGTGTGGTCCAAATGGTGGTTCAGGACAGGAAGGGATCCTGTCAGATTGGTTATGGTCACAAGAATTTCTCAGTAACATGTAGATAAAAACTGTTTTTCCTGTTTACTAACCTTGCCATGCTTGCTATTTGATGTTTGGCTTATTGAAGTTATGAGTCATTTTGAATTATGTCTTTTGAAATAAAAGATACTTCTTCCAACGAGTAAAGCTTGTCGTCTCGTGTATTCCTGGCGGGGGGAGTATGGGCCGTTTTGGAGGCCTCCGGATCCTAAAGGGTCAGAGACTCTTCGTACACACTCGGAGCAGTAGCTACAGCAGCACAAGAAGAAACGGCCACTATCGGGGACACCACATCAGGACCTCAGGCGAAGCCACAAACGAGCCTAGAAGTGCAGCACCGGGGACAGTTGCGTCCGGAACGGCAGTTCACGAGCCTTTATGATTTGCAACACAAACCACAACAGCAGCATGAAGAAACCGAGGCTCGCTCCCCGCCCGGTGTCCGCCCAGAGGAGCCCCAGCTGCCACTGCCAGCGGCCTGTGCGACCCTCACAGTGGTGAGTCAAAGGGGACCGCGAGGCTTAGCAAGTGCCACAGTCTGATTATTGGGGTGCGGGTTTTGAAGAGTATGTGAAGTCCCTTCCCTTTTGACACAGGGTTCCAGCTTGCATATAGATGACAAAACATGTTAGTGATGGATCTTTACAGCGGTTTGGTGCTGATCTTTTTTTCAGCTTAAAACAAAGTCCAGTTATCAGTATAATGTGTCCTTTGGTCAGAGACTGGCACCCCTCCCCCTCCGCGATCATTTGAGGCCCCGTGGAGGAGGTGGGGTAGGGGGGGACTTCAGTTTGAAGTCCTCTGACAGTCTGAGCCATGCTACCCACGGACCCCGCATACAGACACACACAAGTTGCCATACGTGCGGGCCACATCGACCGCAAAGACGGGCTTCCCCCGTATGTGGCCACACACCCCGTCTTTCTTGGTTCTGACTCGCAGCACACTATCCCCCAAGCCCCGCACTCCCCCCTCCGCACCTCACGCACTCTTTCTGCCACATGAGCTTCCGTGGAGAGGCTGGCCGGCCTGTATGTGCCAAGTTCCCAACCAAACTACCATAGACAGGCTGGCTGCCCCACTTGTAGACTGGAATAATTTGGTTTTCCAGGCCCCGCGCATGAGATGAGTGCGCATCTATTCCCGGCGCTCGTTATTGACAGCACAAGTGCGCCCTGGGCTTGTTATAGAAGCACACAAGCCCTTCCTGAAGCAGCTAAGTGTTCACTTGTTTATGATATTAATTATCACAGCGAGAGCCTAGCTCTGGCGATGTGATGATGTGTTGATAGGATGCTGTGCCCTCGTATTTATGTTTTTTTTCTTAGTCCTACTGTTTATATGTTTTGGAGCGCGGGCTGGATTTTTGATTGTTATGCATTTTCTCTGTTCATGGAAGGCAGATTGTTCATCTTTTTCTGCATGTAACCATCACGAGGTGCACACAGTGTACACAACCTCTGTTCACCACCTCTGGTTGGCGATCAGTAATTATCTGATACATACTAGTGAGTGGAAAATCTAGTTTGATGTTAAGTGTTATATAATTTCGAGATATCAACATTGTTGCATGAAAAACATAGGGAAGGTTCTGTCATGGTCACCATATCTTCCCACCCCTTTCTATTTTCTGCCATTTTTAATCTGTCAATGAAAACTTGAATTGAGTGAAAGGAACTGAAGCACAAGAGAGGTTTCACAGTTGGAACAAAGCTGCCAATGTTGTCCAAGGACAGGAGCCTTCACTTGCTAGAGGAGTGTTTCTCCACAGAGAGATTAATAACATTAGGGGCCGTATTTATACTTTTTGACGCAAAACTGCGCTAACGCAGTTTTGCGTCAAAAAAATTAGCGCCGGCTAACGCCATTCTGAAGCGCCATGCGGGCGCCGTATTTATTGAATGGCGTTAGCCGGCGCTAGCAGACCGGCGCTGCCTGGTGTGCGTGGAAAAAAACCACGTACACCAGACAGCGCCGGCGTAGGGGGAAAATGGCGTATGGGCGTCTTAAAATGGGGCAAGTCCGGTTGCGTCGAAAAAATCGTCGTAACCCGACTTGCGCCATTTTTTTTCGACGCCCATCCCCCATCAACATGACTCCTATCATTGTAAAGATAGGAGTCATGCCCCCTTGCCCAATGGCCATGCCCAGGGGACTTATGTCCCCTGGGCATGGTCATTGGGCATAGTGGCATGTAGGGGGGCACAAATCAGGCCCCCCTATGCCACAAAAAATAAAAAATAAAATACTTACCTGAACTTACCTTAATGTCCATTGGATGGGTCCCTCCGTCCTTGGGTGTCCTCCTGGGGTGGGCAAGGGTGGCAGGGGGGGTCCCTGGGGGCAGGGGAGGGCACTCTGGGCTCATTTTGAGCCCACTTGTCCCTTAACGCCATCCCTGACCCAGGCGTTAAAAAGCGGCGCAAATGCGCCGTTTTTGGCCACGCCCACTCCCGGGCGTCTCTTTTGCCCGGGAGTATAAATACCACGTAAAGGCCTGGGAGTCATTTTTTAAGACGGGAACGCCTCCCTTGCATATCATTAACGCAAGGAAGGGGTTCACGCTAAAAAATGACGCACACTCCGGGCACTTTGGCGCCCGAAGCGTCTAACGCCAGAGTATAAATATGGCGTTAGTTGGCGTTAGTTCTGCGTCGAATTTGCGTCGAAAAAAACGACGCAAATTCGGCGCAACCAGAGTATAAATATGGCCCTAGATGTGCACTGAGCTGTGTTGGATCCTGTGCAGCGTCGAGCACACTGGCTTCCTGCTCCATGCTTTCTGTGCACATAGTGATTTCTCCTGTTACTTCTTTCAGGTCCGAAGGCTTCTGGAGACCTTGGCTTTTCAGCAGGAGGGACTCTGAGCGATTACAGGCCAGAAAAACACAGAGACTGGTGAGTGGTTGAAAATACCATCTAGAGAAGCTGGTTTGTTGAAACAATAAAATTAAGGAAATTCACCTCAGTCGTTTTATTTTGTGAGGAAGCTGTTATTGCATGTTTTCAAGTGAGAAGGACATAACATCACTCCCTTACCCATCACATCATTCCGTAGCAAAAACATGCATTGAAGAAAGGAGTTTTTCTTCCAAGGAGAGGCACATATCTTGTGTGAAGAGCAGTTTGAATGCATGCTCGAGTTATATTTCTAAGTTTATAATCACTTTTAATAAAAATTGCAGTAGTATTTCAAAACATCACAGCATAAAAAAGTAGTAGTGAAAATGCCTAATCATTTTTTAGTACAGAATAACATTATAAAATACACTATAAAACATACATTCACACGGATTTGGGCTTTATGCTCAATTCTCTGTAAATATGATGTTGATAGCATAAAAGGGCGAAATGCCTGCTTTTTAAGGGCTTCACATGTTTGTCTTGGATGATTCATTTTTCCACAAACCGAATTAAGCTGTGGTCTGTGATGGAAACCTCAGAACTATTAAGAAAGTTATTCCCGGACTAACAAATATGCAGTGTTACCATAACAATGCATATTATATGCCACATAAAAATAACAATACAAAATTGAACGGCAAAAAGGAGCAAACCCTTTAAGTAGTGTTAGTTCTCGTTATCCAGCTCTGGTCAGATTGCAAACAAATGCGAAATACAAAGCCATCAACAACTATTCCATAAAAGTATTCTCAAACAGGGCCAGTCTTTCAGGCTTACATTGCTCAGTGGTTGCAGGAGTTGCACATTTGTTCAATTGTGACCCTACAGCTAGTCAGAAGCCCCTGTTTAAGACTGGGACTGAAAGTAAGATATCCTAGCAGGTACAGATGTGCAGCCAGTTCTCTGTGTATATAGACTTTGGCCGCAAGCTCATCTTTGTTGTGTCTCCTTTCCACAGCCCTGTGGTCCGCTGCCCGGAAAACATGGAAGTTACAGCCACCCAGTCAGGTAAGTAATGAGATATGTCACTTATGGCACATTATATTAAATAATATTGAATAATTTTCCCAATACAGAAATGGCAGTTTTGTTAGGTAGAGATAACGCTGAAATGTCACAGTAAAATGGTTGTACTTTGTGTTTAATAAATTTAAAGGGAAAATTAGAGTTCCACTGACTCCTCTTCAGGACATGCTAGTAGAGAGATGATCGTTTAAAAAGTAGACTAGCTTGGCTCTGACAACAGTGGACTAGCAACAAATCACTCCCATCTATTGCCTGGCTGCCATTACCTTTGTAGCATGTGTGTCAGCCTAGATTCATGCCTCTTCTTTCATACATGAAATAGTTTGCTTAGTGGAGCTCTTAGTATGTAAATACAAACGTAATTTTACACTAGTTCGTCAGTGAAATGTCAATGCAAAAACAGCCGTCACTAGTGAAAAAAAAACTCTGCAACTGGTACAATTAATGTAATCAGCCCCTTAATTACAAAAGGAAACAGTGAGGGGAATTTAACTGTAATGGATATCAGTCAGCAGTGGTTCCTATAAGAGAGGTGCGTGTCCTATGACACAAAGATGAGTATCTTATTTAGAGCTCGGGCAACCGTGAAATGTGACCTGAAGTGTGAGGCTAGCTTTATACCACAGGACAGCTCTGCTAATAACAGACGAGACGCAGGAGAGATTTACGATGATTGAACTGTCAGTGGCCTCACATGCTGAATAATAATAGTCATCAACGGGTGGACATTTTCATATAATGATCTTTTCAGCTGGGGTCTTAGCTTTGCTTGTCTTTTCAGCTCTTCAGTGAGGCATTGAACAATAGAGGGGGGCGCTCTTTTGAGTCAGTTTTGCTGATCTAATTCCCCAAGATATAATCTAAAAATAGAAGCAACATGTCACTAGTTAAACCTTCTCCGAGGTATAGCTATCCTAAACACAACACGGGCTGTGTCTCCGGGGTCCAGAGGTATGAGGGATGCACCACACCCACAATTTGGCTGTCTTTTACAATCCAAACATAGGCATGTGAGACCCTTTTTAGTCTTACTTGTATTTGGGTTCACAACTCGCTTGCTACATCACTGGTGCTACTGTATGCTTTTGATATCAAATATATATATATATCTTAAAAATCTTTCATTGAAAATAATATTTTGTTGAAATATGAAAAATAATGTAGTTCGCCATCTGCAATCAGTGTATTGCTGTTGTATTCTTGTTGACATATGTTCTGCCACTGATTGGTGTAAGTGAAAGAACAATGAATTTTAAACTATCCTCTATTACATGAATTTGATCATGATTGAAAATTTCTGATTTTCTTGCAGATTGTTTTGGCCTAAATCCAAATGCTCCACTCACTTGTATGAGGCAGGGGAAGCTCTCCTGTCAAGCTTCCCCGTTCAGGCCACCATCTCCTTCTACGAAGAGTCTGATTCAGAGAGTGAAGCTGACAGCAGCGACGAGAGCCATGATTCTGGTATCGACTCAGAATGAACCAGCTTAAAATCCATTATTGTACACTATGCAAACTCACTCACTCATGTGACTTTTCAGTGCATTGCATCACTTGAAAATGAGTGAACAACACTTAGAAATCAAGGGGAGCAAACCAGTCAGGAAAGTTGTAATCTTCAAATGAATATTCTTCAATCAAAAATACTGTACTCCTCTGTGACCTGCTTCATCTAGGGAAGTTAGGGATATCAGGTTCTTCACACTGTGCACAGACACCATGACACTGTAGGTGAATAGATGCACATGGATATAAAATGTGGATTGACTGCTGATTTAGTGGATCAATTTCTGTACTCAAAGGCTTCCAGGTGCTATCACCAGTGTCACTTCTGACTCCCTCCTGCAAATGGACGATGGGAAGGGTGTGCTTTTCAGTTGTAAACTGTTTCGACCGTATGCTCTTCCAGTTAATTGTAGTACGATGTTGTACTGAAAATAGAAAACCAGACTTTAGAGAGAACAACAAACCCTTCCAACTTTCAAAGAAATATCCAGCTTTGAAGCTCACTAAATGATGGTCAGAAAGACAAGCGTTTCCTGACAGCTGATGGTTCACTAAGAATTGAAGATCACCTTCAGCCTTAATAGTTTGGTGTATGCGTCCACAAAACATTTAATGAGTGATTACCTCTATTAATGTAAAAAATGTATAATATTGTATTATAAAAGTTTATTTTAAGTTATTTCAGAGCTAAATTGAATAATTTAATATGTATTTGAAAGACTTTTTTATTTAAAACCTTTATTTTTATAACATTTTGGCTGTGTAAATATAACTACTCTCAGTAGATATATCAAGTCCAGTGGAGTAATTTTTGAGGAGTTTTGTTTTGTGCTTACATTGTGTCTTTCATCTAAGGTAACAACAGGCCTTTCTGGTGCATGATGGATAAAAACATGTCAAGTACGTAAACAAAGAGATGTGTTTGTTGAATGGTAGAATGAACACTACGTCAGTCTGTGCTGTGTGCTTCCAGAATAATGTGTTTTCCGGCTTCATGTTCTCTGAAATGATTAGTAGTTGGTGAAACTTCAAGGACCATGTCCATCTTTATCCCCATGCATGAGGTCTTTGTACAGGGTAGATACTCTCTCTCGATTTTATTCACCCCCCCCTTTCATTGGAATCTTTTTTCATAAATTCTCCTGTTCTCTCTCTGGCTGTACTATTTTTCCTCTCACTGACATCATTCTTCTCAGTTCCTGCCCATCTCTCAGCACCGCACCCTCTCGCTGCCTCTCCTTTTCTTTTTCAAGCTCCCCTCATATCTCATTTCCCATTTTATCTCTCTCACTCTCCGTCCCTCTCTCCTCTCGTCCCATTTTCTAAGACCATAACTATCTCTTCCCCCCTATATCTCTCTGATCTAAATTCCCCCCACCCACTGAGTTTGCTCCTCCTGATACTACTTTTCTCTTCCCGCTCATAAAAGGGAGGCAAGGGGCGTTGTCTCGGAAAGTGCTCGGGCACTGGTGGGGGCTGTACTGAAGTACGCTCGACAGAGTCCCATGTTAGCCACCGTCCATCTTAGATGCCTCAGGCAGGTTGGAGCCATGGTTCCCAATATCGCCTTCATGGGTACCCGCTGAACACATTAGCAGTGCCTTAAGTGGAATGGCCCAGGATGGGCTGCTGCTTCTGTTTGGCACCAGTGCTGAGGCCCATCATGCAATAAAATGTTAAAGGGCTAGCAAGGCAAGACATGATTAAAGAAACAACACGCAATAAGATTGCAGATGTTTTTAGGTTTAGGTTAGTCAGAGTTTTCAGGGATTTGTTTTGCCGTGAACTGTGCCATGATGATTGATACTCTCTGTCCATCTCTCAAATGCCACAACTATGAGAACCACATCTGGAATCAGCTGCAGCACCTACAAAGAATATAACAAAGATGCACATAGTGGCACATTGTTGCTTCAAGCCTATATTATTTTCTTTCAAGCTTAGCAAAATGAATATTTGGGGGACTTTCCTTGTGCACAGGTTCTCAGTATTGGAGTGCATTATTGGTAACTCGTGCACTTTAAATTTGTCCTCTGCAGATGTTTTCCATTACATTGCAGTATTTGTAGTAGTGTAGATGTTTTGTACCATTTCTTTCCAGAACCCTGCGCAAGTTGAAATCCCTTCTCTCTTGTAACTACCATCCCAAGGGCACCCTGATATTCACTATACCACATTGTTCTACATTCCCTAGAGCCACAAATACCTGATTATGACCCCTGGTCCACCCACTTACTGTGGCCCTTCGCTCCAAAAGGCGATGCTAGTGGTACAACACTGAGTTCATCATAGGTAGAACTCATCACATCCTTCATTTTTTTAACAGTTAGGCCCTATCACTGTTTTTTTTGTAAAGTTTGTAAATAGCAGACATTGACAGTTCATTTTAGCAGAAAAAGTGAGACTCAAACACTTTCAGGTGAAATGTGTTTGTGACATTTTTACTCTCTCTATGCCAGAACTGGAATAGAATACAGAACATAGTTCATTCACATGTTTATTCATTTTGTGGTTATGTGTAGCAAAAATAAGACCCAATGGTCAGGGGAGAACTTTACAAAGATTCAAGTTAGAGGAGAAATACAATGTACACAGGATTACACAGTATGTACACAGTATTACATTGTGTAATTATCCATCAAAGTGTAGAATGTGTGCCTTTTCATGGCCTTGTAAATATGGACCCCTTTCATGCATAACACTGTGTGAAAGGGGCTTTCCATTGGTATTACTGTGGGTGTTCCTACGCAACATCCATGGAACCCGAAGGAATCTGATACATTCCCAGATTTACTAGCCTCGGAATGTGTCAGATTCCTACGCCGCCTCAGGGATGACGGAAGAATGACGCAACGGGGAGAAGTATCTTTATTTCTCCCCGTTTTTTCCTCTTTCTATGTGTGCTGCAGAATGGGAAGAGGAAAACATCTATTGTGATTGTTTTTGTGCAGGAGGTTGTCCCTTCCTGCACAAAAAAAAGGATCCCTGCAAAACAGGCCTCCCTGCACAATGGTGTATGGGTGCCTACATTGGTGCTAGGCAGCAATTTGTGCACCAGCGCAGGGGGAGAGGACAGAAATGCACCATATCTTCTAGATATGGTGCATTTCTACTCTTTCCAAATGCCGGATGGCGCAGCAAGGTACTTGCTGTGCCGCCCTGCGCCATGGGACTCGTAAAGCAGGCCGTGCTACTGCCTTTGGAATATGGAACCTATTTCAGTTTAGACCTGAGAAAAGCCCGAGTAAATCTAAAAATATGTTTCTCTACGGACTCTCTGTGCAGATGCTCGCATAAGAGTTCGCTGCATAATCTGTACCTCCTGGCCTATGCCCTTTTATGTTTCACTCCTGATTCCTATGTCCTCAGCCGCCTAAGCCGAAATGGTTACATTATTAATTTAACATCACAACTAGCATCAACATTCCAATGATAACATCATCGAATTCCAAATCTGTCTAGCACTGAACTAATCTGTAAAACAGCACTCACACAGACATCTGTCATGCAAATAATTTCACAGAAACATGGCTGAGACTGCAACTCCCACCCAACCAACAAACTAATGCTGAAATAAACATTGCCTAGAGTAAACAACATTGAGACACTGACTAGTGCACCAGCATTACTCTTGCTGTGACAGTTAGTCCTCTACAAGCCTGAGGAAGCTTACATGGGACAAATTTACAATTCAGAACAGCAAGCCAAACAAATTCATAGCACCATGGGTAGGTACCCGAAGTGTCGATACTTTGGGCAGTATTAAATCCTGTTTTTTACTTTTTTTTAAATGTGTTTGCTAGTAAAATACTATTTTGAAAAAAAAGTTAATACTATTACCAAATAAAGTTATGGTCTTAAACTGAACCCCCTTCCCCTTCCAAGGAGCTCAATGGGCGCTGGCTTTTCATACGTTGCAGGGGCATAACTTGCATTTTAATGTTAGTATGTGGTTAATGTCTTTTTTGAAGCTCTTGCAAGGGCTATCGAATGATATAGTAATCATAATAATGTCTTATTATACTGGCGTAATAATAATGATAAGCATCATCGTCTTCATTATCATATCAATAATAATAATAATTTTCTATTACACTCAGATTGCCATCTCTGTATCTCTGTGTTGCCCCGAATCAGGCCCACTGCATTTATCTTTCATTTCCTGGCCGCAGATTCCTCTTTTCCTAATACAAACTGCATCCAAAAGTCTCTTCCAGAGAGCCTAGCTAGAAACAAGCTAGGCAGTGGGAGTGTGTATGTTACAAGGAAACAACAACATATAATAGTTGAACCTTACAAAATATATTGGTGGAAGTTAGAAAATATCGCTGATCCTAAACCTATTCTGTCTTTGATAAACCACCAGTTCCACATGTGCAATCAAAACTAAATGCACACTGCTCAGACTGTTTAGGAAGAAACACATTGTTGGACCTGGCACTTTTTGCAGTTTCATCCGCAAACTATTTGCCTCCCTCCTATTTTTTCTGACTAGTTTTTGTTGGTTTCAGGACTCTGGGCACTTTACCACTGCTGGCCAGTGCTAAAGGGCATATGCTCTCTGTATAAATTGTATTGGTAATCGGCTTTTCCATTATTGGCATATTTTATTTACTAGTAAGTCAATAGTACAGTGCACTAGAGGTGCCCAGGGCCTGCAAATCAAATTCTAATAGTGGGCCTGCAGTACTGATTGTGCCACCCACATGAGTAGCCCTGTAAACATGTCTCAGACCTGCCACTGCAGTGTCTGTGTGTGCAGTCTAGCACTGCCAATTCGACCTGGGCAAGTTCACCCACTTGCCAAGCCCAAACATTCCCTTCTTATAAATGTAAGGCACCCCCAAGGTAGGCCCTAGGTAGCCCCATGGGCAGGGTGCAGTGTATGTTAAAGGTGGGTCATGTGCTGATGTGTTTTACATGGCATGTCCTAACAGTGAACTGCCAAATTCGTTTTTCTCTGCAACTTTTAAGTGCAGTTTCCCTTTGGGAGCAGATAGAGATGTGGAGTTTTGTGTCTCTGAACTCACAATTTAAACATACATCTTTTAGTGAATGTGTTTTTTTAGATTGTTAGTATGAAAATGCCACTTTTAGAAAGTAGGCATTTTCTTGCTTGCACCATTCTGTGACCGCCTAAACTTTGCCTTTTTATACACGTAAGGCACCGCTAAGGTGGGCCCTAGGTAGCCCCATGGGCAGGGTGCAGTGTATGTTAAAGGGCTGACATGTACTGATGTGATTTACATGTCAAACAGTGAAATACTGCCAAACTCGTTTTTCACTGTTTCAAGGCCTATCTCTCTCATAGGTTAACAAGGGGGAGGCCTTTAAATATTTTTAAAGGTCATATTCCCTTTGAGAGCAGATATAAATGTGGAGTTTGGTGTCTCTGAACTCACGATTTAAAAATACATCTGTTAGTGAAGTTGTTTTTTAGATTGTTAGTTTGAAAATGCCACTTTTAGAAAGTAGGCATTTTCTTACTTTAACCATTCTGTAACTCTGCCTCTTTGTGGATTCCCTGTCTAGGTCAGACTGACAGTTCGGCTGTTTGTGATTCTCCTCTAGACAGTGACATAAAGGGAGCTGGGGTGTAGCCTGCATATCTTGAGAAGCCACCTGAGCTAGAGTGGAGGGAGGAGTGGTCACTTACACCTGAATGGGCTGTGCCTGCCCTCACACAATGCAGTCTCCAACCTCCTGGCATGTGTCTGGGACAAGGCCTGGAAAAGGCAGGATTTTGTAAACAACAGAGACTTTCCTTTGAAGTTTACCTACATCAATGGCAGTTGCTGCTTCTGCCTTTGAAAAGGGGACAAAGACTGGACTTGTTGTGCATTCCTGCTTGAGAAAAATCTCCAAGGGCTTGGTCTGAGCTTGCCTCCTATTTTGAAGTCTCAGGGCCATCAAAGACTTTCTCACCCAGCACCTGAACTCTCTGCTGAGACTCCTGCCTTGATAAGTGGTGCCCCATCCACTCCCTGGGCCCTTGAAAGGTGAAGTTGGCAGAAACAAGGACGGAAATCCACGCACAGAACACCGTGTGGGGAAATTTTCGACTCACCACCTGAAACACGGCTGAAAAATGACTTGCCACATGTTTCGCGGCTGAAATCGACACTCCACCTGTATCGCTGCTGGGAGATGTCCGCATCGTGGCTGGAGAGACGATGTAACACCCACTTGCGGCTGCTGATAACAATGCAACCCCCACGCAGCACGGTTTTCCAATACTGTGCAACCGGATTTCTCATGCATCGTCGCTGGGCGTCTGTAGGAAGCTGGCTCTGTATATAATATATAAAAATGAGATATAGTGTGCACAGAGTCCAGGGGTTCCCCAGAGGCTTGACAGAGTCAAAAATAGATAATACTATGCTCTGTTTGGGGTAGTGTGGTCGAGCAGTTAGGCTTATCATAGGGTAGTGTTAAACATTTGTTGTACACACACAAGCAATAGAAGAAACTCACACTCAATGCTTAACTCCAGACCAATAGGTTTTTATATAGAAAAATATATTTTGTTAATTTATTTCTAGAACCACAACATTCAGTTTGCAGGTAAGTACATAAAATGAAAGGTACTTTGCATAGATATAGTCAGGACCTTGAATGGAATCAACAAGGAATACAGTTTTCTTTAAAATGACAAAAGGCTATTTTAAAGGTGGACACTGCAATTTTCAACATTTCCTGGGAGAAGAAAAGATTGTACAGTTTTACAGGTAGGTGGTTGACTTACAGTTCCTATCTCTGGGTTTTAGGTAGTCTGTCGTTGGGAGTTCAAGTTAACTCCACACACCCACCACCAGCAACACGGGGACGGTCCGGTGAAGAGTTAAAAAAAGCACCAAATTAACGTGGGCTCCTATGGAGACGGGTGGTGTTTGGAATCCGGTCAGCCATTAGGTAAGTACCGCTGACTCAGAGGGCAGACCATTTTAAAAATGACAAAAGGCTATTTTAAAAGTGGACACTGCAATTTTCAACAGTTCCTGGGAGAAGAAAAGATTGTACAGTTTTACAGGTAAGTAGTCCACTTACAGTTCCTATCTCTGGGTTTTAGGTAGTCTGTCGTTGGTGGTTCAAGTTAACCCCACACACCCACCACCAGCAACACGAGGGGGTCGGGTGCAGAGGTCAAAAAGGCACCAAATTAACGTGGGATCATATGGAGACGAGTGGTATTTGGAATCCAGTCAGCCATCAGGTAAGTACCGGTGACTCAGAGGGCAGACCAGGGGTGTTCAAGAGAGGACTGGAGGGGCCCCAAGTAGGCACCAATCACACACCCTCAGCGGCACTAGGTCGTCCAGATGCAGGGTGCAAACATGGCATCGGGTTTTCAATGCAACTCTATGAGGGTACCCCAGGGGTCACTCTGAGGCTGCAGACGAGGTCCAGGGGGTTTCTCGGCAAACCACCGGCTGAGCAGGGAAGACGGCCGCCTGCTGGTTGATGCTGCACTGGGGGTAAGGTTCTCAAAGGCCTGGGGGCTGCGGGTGCAGTGTGTCCTCTAGGTGTCGGATATCTTCGTCCAGAGCTCGTGGTCAGGGGCGTTCTCTGGATTCCCTCTTCAGGCGTCATCCTGGAGGTTTGGAGGGGTCATCCCAGAGTGGGCTCTTGCTCCCAATTGCCTGGGGACCCTGTCTTGCAGGGTGGACCACCTGGACAAGGGCCGTGGGCGTCAGGTGCACAGGGGTGCACCCGACGCCCGTATCTGGAGTGAGGTGGGAGTCCTTAGAAGGGGTTTCTTCTTCTTTTTTTCTTTGGACAAGGCCGCTGTACACAGGAGTTCTTGATCCTCTGTGATGCAGGCAGTCCTCTGGAGGTTTTTCAGAGGTCGCTGGACCTGCAGTACGCGTCACCTTTCTTCTGCAGGTTCTTTGAACCAGGAGACAGGCTGGTAGGGCTGGGAACAAGTCAGTTGTTTTCTCCTTTCATTCTCTGCTGGGGTTTCAGCTAAGCAGTCCTTCCTCTTCTTGTGAGGTTGTCAGAAATCTGGTGAGCTGGGTTCAGGGAGGCCCTTAAATACAAGATTTAGGGGCATTACAGGGGTGAGAGGGCAGTAGCCAATGGCTACTGTCCCTGAAGGTGGCTTCACCTTCCTTGTGCCCACTCCCTTTGGGGAGGGTGGCTCATTCCTATCCCTATTGGTCCCTGTCCTCCAAACCAAGATGGAGGATTCTGCAGGGAGGGGGTCACTTCAGCTCTGGACCCCTTGGGAGTGGTCCCAGCTGAAGTGGTCACTCCTCCTTGTTTTTCTTAAGTTTCCCACCGAACTGGCCACCCAAAGTGGGGGCTTTGTCTGGGGGGCAGGCAGCTCCACCAGCTGGAGCACCCTGGGCACTGTAACACGAGGTCTGAGCCTTTGAGGGTCACTGCAAGGTGTTCCAGTTCCAGCAGGGGGGAGGTGTGAAGCACCTCCACCCAAAGCAGGCTTTGTTTCTGGCCTCAGAGAGCACAAAGGCCCTCACCCTAGGGGTCAGAAACTCGTCTGCTAGTGGCAGGCTAGCACAGACCAGTCAGTCCTACACTAGAGGATTGTGTAAAATACAGGGGGCATCTCTAAGATGCCATCTGTGTGTATTTTTTAATTAATCCCACACTGGCATCAGTGGGGTATTATTGTGCTAAGAAGTTTGATACTAAGGGGCATATTTATACTCTGTTTGCACCGGAATTGCGTCATTTTTGTTTACGCAAATCCGACGCAAAGCTAACTCCATATTTATACTTTGGCGTTAGACCCGTCTAGTGCCAAAGATCTTGGAGTTTGCGTCATTTTTTAGCGTGGACACCTACCTTGCGTTAATGATATGCAAGGTAGGCGTTCCCGTCTAAAAAATGACTCCAAGGCATGTGCCCCTTATTTAAACTCCCGTGCAAAAATGACGCACAGGAGTGGGCGGGTCAAAAAAAATGACATCCAGACGCTTTTGCGTCATTTTTTAAGCCTGGTCAGGGCAGGCGTTAAGGGACCTGTGGGCTCGGAAGGAGCCCAGAGGTGCCCTCCCATGCCCCCAGGGACACCCCCTGCCACCCTTGCCTACCCCAGGAGGACGCCCAAGGATGGGGGGACCCATCCCAGGGAACTTAAGGTAAAAAAAAATTGTGGCATAGGGGGGCCTGATTTGTGCCCCCCTACATGCCACTATGCCCAATGACCATGCCAGGGGACATAGGTCCCCTGGGCATGGTCATTGGGCAAGGGGGCATGACTCCTGTCTGTGCTAAGACAGGAGTCATTTCAATGGGGGTTGGGAGTAAAAAAAAATGGCGCAAATCGGGTTGAGGCCAATATTTTGCCTCAGACCTGACTTGCCCCATTTTTTGACGCCCAAGCTCCATTTTCCCCTACGCCGGCGCTGCCTGGTGTGGGTCATTTCTTTTGACGCACACCAGTCAGCTGCGCCGGCTAACGTCATTCCATAAATAAGGCGCCCGCATGGCGCTTTGGAATGGCGTTAGCCGGCATTAAATTTTTTGACGCACAACTGCGTTGGCGCAGTTGTGCGTCAAAAAGTATAAATATGGCCCTTAATGTCTCCACCCATTCTCTCTATTTTGGGGTTAGAGGTATCCACCTCAGCTAATCTTATTTTAGCCAGGGTCACCCCTAGCTTACCCAAAGAGGTTACCCAGAGCTGGAGTAACCCCACCATGACCAACAGGGTCAGGGGGCCTAACTTGCTATTTGGCATGGGGTCAGACCACCATGCCAAGGATAGTGCAGCCATAAAGGCTAACACCCAGCAGAGGCCACTGACAGCTGTCAGTGCCCAGAACCACACCTTTAGCTCTTCACCTACAAGGGAAGGGGCTAAGTTACAGGCTTCTTTGGGTTCAGGGTGCCTGTCTGCTGTATTAGAGTGGGGGGTTACCACATCTTGTAGTAAACACCCTTCTTCCACTCTTTCTTCTGTTAGCTGAGGAGCCATCCACTCAGGCTTAATAGTTGCCTGACTAGCCAGGATTTCTTGTGGGTCAGGTTGGACGTTACAGTGCCACTTTGGGAGTTCTCCCCTACTGGAGCAGAATCTCCTTGGCTTGCTGGAACCTTGGCTAAAGGTTGTCCACCCTTCCTACACTGTTTTCTTTTCTTTTTATTCTGGGGCCTACGTGCAGTTACTGCATAGGCAGCACCTCCAGAATCCTTGGGAGAGGACTGGCACTGGACCAGTTCCTCTCTTGGGCTCTGACTAACCTCTGGGTAGTCATTTCCAAGGAGACAATCAAGGGGGAGGTCTGTACTGACTACCACCCTTCTCCAGCTAAAAGTCCCACCCACTTCTATGGGCACAAAAGCCACATGCCTTTCAGTGACCCTGTCTAGGCTAACTCTTACTCTGGCAGTCTCACCTGGGATGTACTGGTTTGAGAACACCAACCTGTCATGCACCATAGTGTGACTGGCACAAGTGTCTCTCAGGGCAGTGGCTGGGATTCCATTCACCAGTAGGTGGTGGAAGTGTCTACTTCCCTCTGGAATCTCCAACTCACCTGTTGGGCCCTTTTTCCAGTTGAAGGCTACGAAGACCTCCTCATCTGAGGAGTCATCCCCAATGGCTACACTGGTTACCCCAGGGATTTTGCTAGGGGGTTTATTTTTGGGACAAGAAGTGTCCTTGGTGTGGTGCCCTGTCTGTCTATAGTTTTGGCACCATACCTTAGTGGCATCCCAGTTCTTACCCTGGTACCCACCTTTGTTTTGGGTTGTGTCTTGGGGCACACCCACCTGGTCTCGTTTTTGGGGGCCTACAGAGGACTCTTTTTCTTTGTTTCTAGTGCCACCCACTTTCTCCTGGGCAGGCTTTGTAACCCCTTTCTTTTGGTCACCCCCAGTGGAAGTTTTGGTTACCCTAGTCTTGACCCAGTGGTCTGCCTTCTTTCCCAATTCTTGGGGAGAAATTGGACCTAGGTCTACCAGATACTGATGCAACGTTTCATTGAAGCAGTTACTTAAAATGTGTTCTTTCATAAACAAATTATAAAGCCCAACATAGTCATGCACTTCATTTCCAGTTACCCAACCATCCAGTGTTTTCACTGAGTAGTCTACAAAATCAACCCAGGTCTGGCTCGAGGATTTTTGAGCCCCCCTGAACCTAATTCTATACTCCTCAGTGGAGAATCCAAAGCCCTCAATCAGGGTAGCCTTCATGAGGTCATAGGATTCTGCATCTTTTCCAGAGAGTGTGAGGAGTCTATCCCTACACTTTCCAGTGAACATTTCCCAAAGGAGAGCACCCCAGTGAGATCTGTTTACTTTTCTGGTTGCACAAGCCCTCTCAAAAGCTGTGAACCATTTGGTGATGTCATCACCATCTTCATATTTAGTTACAATCCCTTTTGGGATTTTCAACATGTCAGGAGAATCTCTGACCCTATTTATGTTGCTGCCACCATTGATGGGACCAAAACCCATCTCTTGTCTTTCCCTTTCTGTGGCTAGGAGCTGTCTCTCTAACGCCAATCTTTTGACCATCCTGGCTAACAGTAGGTCATCTTCACTGAGGCTGTCCTCAGTGATTCCAGAGGTGCTGGACTCTCCTGTGAGAGAAGCAGCATCTCTGACTGTCACATTTGGAGTCAGGGTTTGAGGGACCCTGTTCTCCCTAACTAGGACTGGAGGGGGGAAATTCTCCTCCACATCACTAGCTTCCCCCTCTGTGAGGGCATCATCAGAGGGGTTGTTTTTAGCAAACTCTGCCAAGAGCTCCTGGAGCTGTTCTTTGGTAGGGTTTGATCCAGTTTTTATTTTTTTGATTCTGCAGAGAGTCCTTAACTCTGACATCCTAAGACGCCGGTAAGGTGTGAGGTTGAGCTCCACCACTGTCTCTTCTGCAGTAGACATTATGGTGGTCATTCCAACCTCGGCGGTAAAAGGCGCTTACCGCCGTGCAGAAGACCGCCATAACACCACCGCGGCCGACCCACAACAGGCAAACCGCCAAAATACAGACATCCACAAAAATCCGCCACACCAAAGGGCAGCGAGAAACTGGCGATGACCAAACCTCCACCGTCACGCCAACAGAACTACGCCCACACTATCACGACACACGAATCCACGCGGCAGTCTTTCAACTGCGGTAGTCCATTGGCGGTACACACCGCCGCGCTCAAAATACACACACTGTTACAAAACACAGCCACATTGGATAATTCGAAATACACACACCTGATACACATACAAACAATACTCCCACACACCCAACACAATATAAAACACACACCCACATCACCCACAAACCCCTACTCCTAGAGATTCGTGAACACGCACAGAGATAAGAGACCTGTGTACCCAGACGCGCAATTCACTGTCACCCAGCAATATTATCACGCACTTCAAACTACACACCAATACACATCACCACACTTAGCACCACACAATCCACCCCACACATCACCCAAACCACCCCATGGCACCGCAAAGACACCCCAGGTTTTCTGACGCTGAACTCAGGGTCATGGTGGAGGAAATTGTACGGGTAGAGCCACAGCTCTTCGGGACACAGGTGCAGCACACCACCATTGCCAGGAAGATGAAGCTATGGAGCAGAATAGTGGACAGGGTCAACGCTGTGGGACAGCACCCAAGAAATCGGGACGACATCAGGAAGCGGTGGAACGACCTACGGGGGAAGGTGCGTTCCATGGTATCCAGGCACAACATCGCGGTGCAGCGGACTGGCGGCGGACCCCCACCTCCTCCCCCAGAATTTACAACATGGGAGGAGCAGGTCTTGGCGATCCTGCATCCTGAGGGCCTCGCAGGAGTAGGCGGAGGAATGGACTCTGGTAAGTCAAATCTTAACTACTTCATCCCCCCACCCCACCAGCATGCCAACTCATACCCCCACCCTCACCCCCACCCCATCACACCTACTCCTTGCAAATGTCTCACCCTCACAACCCACCCATCCCAACACCAAGCCCTGCATGCGACCACAAAGCATGGACACCCATCACCTAAGCATGCCCACTGCACATACCCATCCCCCCCCAAACCACTGTCACAAAAGCCCCCACACAGGAATGCAAGCACAGGGGTACACGGGCACCCACCCATTGCACGCCATGGCACACACAGAAGCAATAATCATACTTTTATACCCCTGCAGGACCCGAACGCCACGTCACCGCGCAGGAGGGACCACAAATGTCCACTCCACCCCCAGAAGAGGCCCACAGTGATGACAGCAGCTCTGTCTCCCTGGATCTAGATGACCAGCCCGGCCCATCGGGGACCTCTGGACAGTCGGTTCCCCTCAGACAGCCACAGACCACAGTAGACCTTCCCCCCTCTGGGAACACCAGCACAGCACCCACCCAGTGGGCCCATATCTCTGTCCCCAGGACACGTCAATCAGCGGTGTGTCCACCACTACAGGGCACCCAGGTTAACCCACCACCCCAACAACAACAGGGACCTGGGGGCAGTGGTAGTGGGCACACGGTCCAGAGGACAGAGGCAAAGGGAAACAGGGGAACTGGGAGGGCTGCTGTGCGACAGGGGGGGGACAGGCCCAGGGAACCCACCCTCCACGAGGCCCTCTCCTCCATCATGGGAGCATACCACCACTCCCAGGAGACGATGGCGACAGTCCTGGCCAGATTTCAGGAGATCCAGCTTCTGCAGGAGCAACAGTATATGGGGTTCAGGGAAGAACTAAGAAAGATCAGTACCGCCATGGGCACCATCGTAGTGGCTCTGAATCAGGTAGTCACCACATTGCGGGACACTGTTGCACCACAAAGGGCCCCTGACACTAGCATGGACCAAGAACTGCCTACCACCTCCGCCGGCGCTAGTGGACAGGAGGCCCTGACACAAGACCAACAGGCCACCAGAACCCCACCCCCTGCAGAAGGAGAACCACCCAGCAAGCGGGCCCTGAGATCCAGGAAGAAGACAGAGTAAGATGCCAAGACCGCCGCCAGCAAAGGATACATCCCTGATTGTCATCCCACTGTCCCATATTGACACCCTGTCCAACCTTACACTGCCCCTGCTCCACTTTCCACAGGCATCTGGACAATGCACCTGTGATACTGATAGTCTGGACTCTGCCATGGACAATCCTCCACCATCACACCTCAACGATTTGCAACCACCCACCAATTTAGAGCACTGTAATAAACACACTTATTGCATAAAACAATCTGGAGTCTGGCTGTGATTTTGTACAAATGTATTAGACATTACCGTGCCAAATGTCATATTCACATTGTGATGCCAACATACCAATGTCACACAGCTGTAGTCCATGGGGAAATAAAGCAGATGTCACGCAGTGGGGCCCACATCTCTGAAATCGGAAGGGAAAGTCACAACTCAGTTAGCATACACTGGGGGAAAAGGACAGACAGTAGAGAGGTAGTAGGGGTTAAGTATATGTAATATGCCGGTGTGTATTCTTACCTGTGTGTCATTGAAAATACTGCTGTATTACAGTGTTCCTGTTCTCTATGTCGTCCTCCTCGCCTTCCTCCTCTTCACTCTCCACAGGCTCCACAGCTGCTACAACACCACCATCTGGACCATCCTCCTGCAGAAAAGGCACCTGGCGTCGCAAAGCCAGGTTGTGAAGCATACAGCAGGCCACGATGATCTGGCACATCTTCTTTGGTGAGTACATTAGGGATCCACCAGTCATATGGAGGCACCTAAACCTGGCCTTCAGGAGGCCGAAGGTCCGCTCGATCACCCTCATAGTTCTCCCATGGGCCTCATTGTACCGTTCCTCTGCCCTTGTCCTGGGATTCCTCACTGGGGTCAGTAGCCATGACAGGTTGGGGTAACCAGAGTCTCCTAATAGCCACACACGGTGCCTCTGGAATTGACCCATCACGTAAGGGATGCTGCTATTCCGCATGATGTATGCGTCATGCACTGACCCAGGGAACTTGGCATTAACATGGGAGATGTACTGGTCAGCCAAACACACCATCTGGACATTCATGGAATGATAACTCTTCCTGTTCCTGTACACCTGTTCACTCCTGCTGGGGGGGACCAAAGCAACATGTGTCCCATCAATGGCACCAATGATGTTGGGGATATGTCCAAGGGCATAGAAATCAGCCTTCACTGTAGCCAAATCCCCCACCTCAGGGAAGACGATGTAGCTCCGCATGTGTTTGAGCAGGGCAGACAACACTCTGGACAACACCTTGGAAAACATGGGCTGGGACATCCCTGATGATATGGCCACTGTTGTTTGAAATGACCCACTTGCTAGGAAATGGAGTACTGACAGCACCTGCACTAGAGGGGGGATCCCTGTGGGTTGGCGGATTGGTGACATCAGGTCTGGCTCCAACTGGGTACATAGTTCCTGTATAGTGGCTCGGTCAAGCCTGTATGTCAGTATGACATGTCTTTCCTCCATTGTCGACAGGTTCACCAGCGGTCTGTACACGGGAAGATTTCTCCATCTCCTCGCATGTCCCAGCGGACGGTGCCTATGAAGGACAACAGCGAGCACAGAGTCAATCAACCCACAGGTACGTAACCACACCTTGCACATAACACGATTCCCAATGCATTGAATGGCTTGTATTAGTGTCGATGCAAGGCCTAGGTATGTGTGACGCAGTAGAAAATAAGGCATGTGGGCCCTTGAAATGGCGGCTGCCTGACCTGTGAAGTGCTACAATGGGATGTGAGGTCAATGCGCTGGCGTGGCACACCGTGGCGGTAGGCGGTCGAAGACCGCGGCGCAAAGCAGCATTGGTTAACATTGAACCCTATGGGTCTCAGGAGCCAATGACGATGGGCGCCGGCGGTCGCGGTACGCACCGCCACGGTACGCACCGCCGCGGGCGTGAACCCCATTTTCTATCTGCTTAATCACTCCATACCTGATCTTCCACAGGAGAGGACCTACACTGCAAGTGCTGCTGTGACCACGGTCTGGAAGAGACAATGGCTCATGCGACTGGGGAAAGGGCCCCTGCCTTCACTGCTCAGGAGTTGGAGAAACTCGTGGATGGGGTCCCCCAGTATGCGCTACTCCACGGTCCTCCAGACCAACAGGTAAGTACACTGGGACCATGCTTTGTGGCCAATGCCTGTGTTGAGTCGGGTGGATGAAAGATGGTGGTGAGGGAAGCGATTGAAGCATGCATCAAACGACAGATGAGAGCATGTGCCACATGGCAAGGGTGGGGATGGGGGGGCCACTCACATCGAGCATGCAGAAGGTGATGATTATTCTTCTCTCCCTGTACATGTCACATAGGTCAGCGCCCACCAGAAAATCGGTATTTGGCGTGCCATCGCCAAGGACGTCCGGACCCTGGGGGTCCACCAGAGACGGGGCACCCACTGCAGGAAGAGATGGGAGGACATCCGACGCTGGAGCAGGAAGACGGCGGAGGCTCAGGTGGGGATGGCCTCCCAACGTGGGAGGGGTGCCAGTCATACTTTGACCCCCTGATGTCCCGGATCCTGGCGGTGGCCTACCCCGAGTTGGATGGGCGCGTGAGGACATCACAACAGACACAAGGGGGTGAGTACACTCAAATCCTGGTGACTTTGCGCGCAGTGGAGGTGTCTGGGTGGGGGAGGAGGGCTGTGGGTATCCCTAGGCCAGGGTGACATCTGTAGGCTAGGCCCCTCCGCAAGGCATGGCCCTGTGCCCCCGCCCCCCACCTCTGTAGGGTGTCAAGTACAGCTATTCATTGCCATGTGTCATGTATGTGAGCAGAGGTTGCCCATAGGCTTGTAGGCCATGTCCCACGGATTGCGAAGTCGACCCCAAGTGCGCGGCGTAGTGCAGGGGGCTTCTGTGTCTGTCCTGTCCGCCAACGGTGTCGCCAATGCATGCACTCAACATTTCTTTATTTTTCCCCATCCCCCTTTTTTGTTGTATTCCTGTTCATTTGTGCATTAGCATCATCAGGCGGAGGAAAAGTGGCATCGGAGCACGAGGGAGCTGCATCTCACATGGCCATGGCGGGCCATGCAACTGACTCGGATTTCACCAATGAGACGGAGGGCGAGGGGAGCGCCACAGCGGGGACTCGTGCGGATGTCAGTGACAGCGACTCGTCCTCTGAAGGGAGCTCCCTTGTGGTGGCGGCAACATCCGTGCCCCCCGCTACAACAGGTACAGCCGCCACCCAGCGCACCAGCACCGCCCTCCCAGCAGCCCCTCAGCGTTTGCCCCGTGCCCGCTCACCCAGGAAGGTGGGCATCTCCTTCGCCCCAGGCACCTCAGGCCCTGCCCCTGTCACCCTTGCTGCCCTCAGTGAGGAGGTCATTGACCTCCTAAGGACGCTCATTGTTGGGCAGTCTACCCTTTTGAATGCCATCCAGGGTGTAGAAAGAGAGGTGCACCAGAGTAATGCATACCTGGAGGGCATTCATTCGGGTCAGGCTGCCCATCAGCGATCGTTCAACACTCTGGCCTCAGCACTGATGGCAGCAATTGTCCCTGTCTCTAGCCTCCCCCCTCCAACTTTCCTCCACCCATACCCAATCCCCTGTACCTCTGCCTATCCCAGACACACCATCAGACCAGCCTGCACACACCTAAACACCCAAGGGAAGCTCAGACAGACATAAGCACCACACATCACACAGGCATTCACACAAGCAACATCCACATGCAGACATACCAACACCCACTGCCTCCACTGTGTCCCCCTCCTCCTCGTCTCCCTCCTCCCTCCCTGTCACGTCTCCACTCACACCTGCATGCACAACATCTTCAGCCACTACGTCCATCACCAGCACACCCACCAGAACCCCCCGCACACGTGCAGTCACCACCCCCACTACCATTCACACATCCCCTGTGTCCTCTCCCAGTGTGTCTGTCACCCCCTCTTCCAAGCTACACAAACGCAGGCAGCCACCCACCCAACAGCCATCCACCTCACGACAGCCTCCAGCCCAAGCACCTGCACCCAAAGACACCAGACTTCAAACTCCTAAAACCACAACCTCTTCCTCCACTCCCATACCTACTACACCTACCCGTCCCTCTCTTCCTAAACTTATTTTCCTCTTCCCAACAACTCCCCCACCCCGTCCATCTAAAAAGACTCCAGTCAGCACCTCAGCCACCACAACAGCGGGCCCTGTGAAGACAGTCTGCCATGGACTGTGGAGTCCCCCACCCTCAAGGGCAGCCAGCTCAGTAGGGAGCCAAGAAACGGGCAGCCCACCGCCGCAAAAACATGCCAAGATAATCAGTGCCCGGCGCGAGAGGCCTAAAACACCTGTGACCAAAATCCCTACCATGGCTCCGGCAGGGAGTGTGGTGCCACCTGGCACACCGCCAAAGGTGGGGAAGGGCCACAGGCGACCAGGGAAGGGTGGGAAGGGCAGCACGCCCGACAAGACCGCCAGCAGCCCAGCTGTGCAGGATGGCCCCGCATGCCCCAACCCAGGTGGGCAGGAGGACACCAACAGGCCCGGTGCTGCAGCCCAGGAGGGCCCCACCAGGCCCATCCCAGGTGGGCAGGAAGGCGCAGCCAGCCACAGGTCAGGTGGCGAATGACCTCCACGCCATGGGCTGATCCGCTGAACTGAGCACTCATCTCAAGCACTGCTCCGCTGGGCCCTTCATCTCAAGCACCGCTCCGCTGGGCACCGCCGTCTCAAGCACCGCTGCGCTGGGCACCGCCGTCTCAAGCACCACTAAACTGGGCCCTTCATCTCAAGCACCGCTCCGCTGGGCACCGCCGTCTAAAGCACCGATGAACTGGGCCCTTCATCTCAAGCACCGCTCCGCTGGGCACTGCCGTCTCAAGCACCTCTGCGCTGGGCCCTTCATCTCAAGCACCGCTCCGCTGGGCACTGCCGTCTCAAGCACCGCTGCGCTGGGCCCTTCATCTCAAGCACTGCTCCGCTGGGCCCTTCATCTCAAGCACCGCTCCACTGGGCCCTTCATCTCAAGCACCGCTCCGCTGGGCCCTTCATCTCAAGCACCGCTCCGCTGGGCACCGCCGTCTCAAGCACAGCTGCGCTGGGCACCGCCGTCTCAAGCACCGCTGAACTGGGCCCTTCATCTCAAGCACCGCTCCACTGGGCACCGCCGTCTCAAGCACCGCTGAACTGGGCCCTTCATCTCAAGCACCGCTCCGCTGGGCACCGCCGTCTCAAGCACCGCTGCGCTGGGCCCTTCATCTCAAGCACCGCTCCGCTGGGTACCGCTGTCTCAAGCACCGCTGCGCTGGGCACCGCCGTCTCAAGCACTGCTCCGCTGGGCCCTTCATCTCAAGCACTGCTCCGCTGGGCCCTTCATCTCAAGCACCGCTCTGCTGGGCACCGCCGTCTCAAGCACCGCTGCGCTGGGCACCGCCGTCTCAAGCACTGCTCCGCTGGGCCCTTCATCTCAAGCACTGCTCCGCTGGGCCCTTCATCTCAAGCACCGCTCCGCTGGGCACCGCCGTCTCAAGCACCGCTGCGCTGTGCACCGCCGTCTCAAGCACTGCTCCGCTGGGCCCTTCATCTCAAGCACTGCTCCGCTGGGCCCTTCATCTCAAGCACTGCTCCGCTGGGCCCTTCATCGCAAGCACTGCTCCGCTGGGCCCTTCATCTCAAGCACCGCTCCGCTGGGCACCGCCGTCTCAAGCACCGCTGCGCTGGGCACCTCCGTCTCAAGCACTGCTCCGCTGGGCCCTTCATCTCAAGCACTGCTCCGCTGGGCCCTTCATCTCAAGCACTGCTCTGCTCGGCCCTTCATCTCAAGCACCGCTCCGCTGGGCACCGCCGTCTCAAGCACTGCTCCGCTGGGCACCGCCGTCTCAAGCACTGCTCCGCTGGGCCCTTCATCTCAAGCACCGCTCCGCTGGGCACCGCCGTCTCAAGCACCGCTGCGCTGGGCCCCGCCGTCTCAAGCACTGCTCCGCTGGGCCCTTCATCTCAAGCACTGCTCCGATGGGCCCTTCATCTCAAGCACTGCTCCGCTGGGCCCTTCATCTCAAGCACCGCTGGCCCATTGGCGGAAGGGGCAGGCCTGCATCTGTGTCGGGCAGCGATGCACGAAGCACTCTGGGCACTAGTCCCCCTCCAGTACCAGTGGAGACTGATATTGACTTGAGAGACTGTGGCTTTGCACTCCCCAGGATGGCACAGTGGGCAAGCCACCCACTGTAGAGACTTGAGAGACTGTGGCTTTGCACTCCCCAGGATGGCACAGTGGGTAAGCCACCCACTGTAGAGACTTGAGAGACTGTGACTTTGCACTCCCCAGGATGGTACAGTGGGCAAGCCACCCACTGTAGAGACTTGAGAGACTGTGGCTTTGCACTCCCCAGGATGGCACAGTGGGCAACCCACCCACTGTAGAGACTTGAGAGACTGTGGCTTTGCACTCCCCAGGATGGAATAGTGGCCATGGAGGCCCCTCGTGGATCTGGCGTCGTGGACTCATCTGGCTGAGGTGCCCCCCCTTCCCTTCCCCCTGAGGTGCCTGTAGTTTTCCTATCTGATGCCCCTGCAGTGTTCTCTCCGTTGGAGTCAGGTATCCTGTGTGGGCTTTGCCCATGTGATTTGGGCCCAGTGGCCCACGAACAATGCCTGATACACATATCGGACTGGACAATTTATGTATATAAAGTTTTAGATGTGTGATATATTTTATACTCAGTCATACAATATATTCCAAAGTTTATAATCATTTGCTTTTGTCTTTGCATTCTTCCGGGGGGTTTGGGGGTGTAACTGTGATGAGTTGCTATGCATTGATGTGTGTGTTGTAGTGGGTGAGGGTGGGTGTGTCGCATATGTGTGTCCCCGTAATTTTTTGCCTCCCCCCTCCCCTGTGTCGTAGGTGCAGTACTCACCGTTGTCTTCTGTGCCGGCGTTCGTGCTCCTGGTAGAGGAGCAGGAAGACAATCGCTGGGAGGATGTGGAGTTCGGGTTCCATGCTGTCCAGATTCCTCGTGGGGTGTATGGAGGTGAGCGTTTTCCGTTTGTAATGGCTGTTTCCGCCGTGTTTTTATCGGCCGGGCTACCGCTCCGGAAAAGGTGGCGGATTGGTGGGTTGTGATAGGGTGGGCGGTACATTGTCTCCCGCCTGTCTGTTGGCGGTGACCGCCGCACTGTTTGTTTGTCCCGCCGTGGCGGGCGGTGTGTTAAAGTGGCGGTCTCTGTTGGCGGTTTCCGCCAGGGTCGGAATTGCATTTTTTTAACCGCCAGCCTGTTAGCGGTTTTGCCGCCGCTTTAACACCGACCGCCAGGGTTGGAATGACCCCCAATGTTTCTAAAAGTTGGAATACTTTTTAAGAATCTAAAACTATCTCTAGAACTTAATTCAAACTTTTACAAAGCTTTTAAACTCTAAAAGAAATGCTAACAGGGACTAACACAAGGCCCTAGCAGGACTTTTAAAAATTTCGAAAAATAGCACAAATTACAAAAATCCGTTTCTAATGACAATTTTGGGAATTTAGTCGTGTGATCAGGTATTGGCTGAGTAGTCCAGCAAATGCAAAGTCTTGTACCCCACCGCTGATCCACCAATGTAGGAAGTTGGCTCTGTATGTACTATTTCAAAGTAAGAAATAGCATGAACAGAGTCCAAGGGTTACCCTTAGAGGTAAGATAGTGGCAAAAAGAGATAATTCTAATGCTCTATTTTGTGGTAGTGTGGTCGAGCAGTAGGCTTATCAGAGGAGTAGTGTTAAGCATTTGTTGTACACACACAGGCAATAAATGAGGAACACACACTCAGAGACAATTCTGGCCAATAGGTTTTTGTATAGAAAAATATATTTTCCTAGTTTATTTTAAGAACCACGGGTTCAAGATTTACAAGTAATACTTCAAATGAAAGGTATTTCATGTAGCAACTTTAGGACCTTTGAATTAGCAAAATACCATATACAGTTTTCACATAAATGACATATAGCTATTTTAAAACTAGACAGTGCAATTTTCAACAGTTCCTGGGGGAGGTAAGTGTTTGTTAGTTTTTGCAGGTAAGTAAACCACCTACGGGGTTCAAATTTGGGTCCAAGGTAGCCCACCGTTGGGGGTTCAGAGCAACCCCAAAGTTACCACACCAGCAGCTCAGGGCCGGTCAGGTGCAGAGGTCAAAGTGGTGCCCAAAACGCATAGGCTTCAATGGAGAAGGGGGTGCCCCGGTTCCAGTCTGCCAGCAGGTAAGTACCCGCGTCTTCGGAGGGCGGACGAGGGGGGTTTTGTAGGGCACCGGGGGTGACACAAGTCCACACAAAAAGTACAACCTCAGCAGCACGGAGGCGGCCGGGTGCAGTGTGTAAACAGGCGTCGGGTTCGCAATAGAAATCAATGGGAGACCAAGGGGTCTCTTCAGCGATGCAGGCAGGCAAGGGGGGGGCTCCTCTGGGTAGCCACCACCTGGGCAAGGGAGAGGGCCACCTGGGGGTCGCTCCTGCACTGGAGGTCGGATCCTTCAGGCCCTGGGGGCTGCGGGTGCAGTGTCTTTACCAGGCGTCGGGTCTTTGAAGCAGGCAGTCGCGGTCAGGGGGAGCCTCTGGATTCCCTCTGCAGGTGTCGCTGTGGGGACTCAGGGGGGGTCAACTCTGGCTACTCACGGTCTCGTAGTCGCCGGGGAGTACTCCCTGTGGTGTTTGTTCTCCACAAGTCGAGCCGGGGGCGCCGGGTGCAGAGTGCAAAGTCTCACGCTTCCGGCGGGAAACGTGTGTTGTTTCAAAGTTGCTTCTTTGTTGCAAAGTTGCAGTCTTTGGGGAACAGAGCCGCTGTCCTCAGGAGTTCTTGGTCCTTCTAGATGCAGGGTAGTCCTCTGAGGCTTCAGAGGTTGCTGGACCCTGGGGAACGCGTCGCTGGAGCAGTGTCTTTAGAAGTGGGGAGACAGGCCGGTAGAGCTGGGGCCAAAGCAGTTGGTGTCTCCGTCTTCTCTGTAGGTTTTTCAGTTCAGCAGTCCTCTTCTTCTTAGGTTGCAGGAATCTGATTTCCTAGGTTCTGGGGAGCCCCTAAATACAGAATTTAGGGGTGTGTTTAGGTCTGGGAGGGCTGTAGCCAATGGCTACTGTCCTTGAGGGTGGCTACACCCTCTTTGTGCCTCCTCCCTGAGGGGAGGGGGGCACATCCGTATTCCTATTGGGGGAATCCTCCAAAATCAAGATGGAGGATTTCTAAAGGCAGGGGTCACCTCAGCTCAGGACACCTTAGGGGCTGTCCTGACTGGTGGGTGACTCGTCCTTGTTTTTCTCATTATCTCTCCTGGACTTGCCGCCAAAAGTGGGGGCTGTGTCCAGGGGGCGGGCATCTCCACTAGCTGGAGTGCCCTGGGGCATTGTAACGCGAAGTCTGAGCCTTTGAGGCTCACTGCTAGGTGTTACAGTTCCTGCAGGGGGGAGGTGTGAAGCACCTCCACCCAGAGCAGGCTTTTGTTTCTGTCCCCAGAGAGCACAAAGGCCCTCACCACATGGGGTCAGAAACTCGTCTCTCAGCAGCAGGCTGGCACAGACCAGTCAGTCCTGCACTGAACAATCGGGTAAAATACAGGGGGCATCTCTAAGATGCCCTCTGTGTGCATTTTTTAATAAATCCAACACTGGCATCAGTGTGGGTTTATTATTCTGAGAAGTTTGATACCAAACTTCCCAGTATTCAGTGTAGCCATTATGGAGCTGTGGAGTTCGTTTTTGACAGACTCCCAGACCATATACTCTTATGGCTACCCTGCACTTACAATGTCTAATGTTTTGCTTAGACACTGTAGGGGCATAGTGCTCATGCACCTATGCCCTCACCTGTGGTATAGTGCACCCTGCCTTAGGGCTGTAAGGCCTGTTAGAGGGGTGACTTACCGATGCCATAGGCATTGTGAGGTTGGCATGGCACCCTGAGGGGAGTGCCATGTCGACTTAGTCATTTTCTCCCCACCAGCACACAGAAGCTGGCAAGCAGTGTGTCTGTGCTGAGTGAGGGGTCCCTAGGGTGGCATAAGACATGCTGCAGCCCTTAGAGACCTTCCCTGGGATCAGGGCCCTTGGTACCAGGGGTACCAGTTTCAAGGGACTTACCTGGGTGCCAGGGTTGTGCCAATTGTGGAGACAATGGTACATTTTAGGTGAAAGAACACTGGTGCTGGGGCCTGGTTAGCAGGGTCCCAGCACACTTCTCAGTCAATTCAGCATCAGTATCAGGCAAAAAGTGGGGGGTAACTGCAACAGGGAGCCATTTCCTTACAGACAAGAACTGTCCTTGGAGTTGTGCCCTGTCTGTCTACAGTTGTGGCACCATGCCTTAGTGGCAGCCCAGTTTTTACCCTGGTACCCACTTTTGTTTTGGGATGTGTCTTAGGGCCCACCCACCTGGACAGGTCTTTCTCTTTGTTTCTAGGAGTGTCACCCACTTTCTCCTGGGGAAGATTTGTAACCCCTTTCTTTTGCCCCCCACCCCAGTGGAAGTCTTGGTTACCCTAGTCTTGACCCAGTGGTCTGCCTTCTTTGCCTTATCTTGGGGATAAATTGGACCTAAGTCTACCAGATACTGATGCAACTTTTCATTGAAGCAGTTACTTAAAATGTGTTCTTTCATAAACAAAATATAAAGCCCATCATAGTTATGCACTTCATTTCCAGTTACCCAACCATCCAGTGTTTTCACTGAGTCGTCAACAAAATCAACCCAGTTTTGTGAGCCCCCTGAACCTAATTCTGTTCTCCTCAGTGGTGAATCCAAAGCCCTCAATCAGGGTAGCCTTCATGAGGTCATAGGATTCAGCATCTGCACCAGTAAGTGTGAGGAGCTTATCCCTACACTTACCAGTAAACAGTTCCCAAAGGAGAGCTCCCCAATGAGACTCTTTTAATCTTCTGGTTCCACTGGCCCTCTCAAAGGCTATGAACCACTTGGTAATGTCATCACCATCCTCATATTTGGGGACAATTCCTTTGGGGATTTTAAGTGTGTCAGAATACTCTCTGTCCCTAGTTCTTATGTTGCTGCCACCATTAATGGGTGCTAAACCCATTTCTGTGCTCTCTCTTTCTATAGCCAGGAGCTATTTCTCCAAAGCTAATCTTTTGGACATCCTTGCTAAAAGGATGTCCTCTTCATTGAGGCTGCCCTCAATGCTCTCCTAGGAGCTGGACTCCCCTTTGGAAGATCCAGATCCTGTGAGTACTATCTTTGGAGACAGGGATCTTGGAACTCTGGTCTCTCCAGTTAGGTTAGGAGGGGGAGTTCACCCTCCTGATCCCTATCTTCTTCTCCATCTGTTGGGAGGTCTTCCTCCTCAGTAGGGTGGCCCCTGGTCTACTCTGCCAAGAGCTCCTGGAGGTTGACCTTGGTAGGGTTGGAACCAGTTCTAATCTTTTTCAGCTTACAGAGGGACCTTAGGTAAGGAGTGAGGTTGAGTTCCATCACTATTTCCTCTGAGCTGCTCATTATGCTACTAAAGTTGGGATTACTTTTTAGAAACTAAAAACTACTTCTAGTAATTAAATCCTAACTTTTACAAAACTTTTAAACTTAAAAAGAGATACTAAAAGGGACAAATAGTCAAATTCAAAAATCAGTTTTCTAAAGGCAATTTTGGAATTTAGTTGTGTGATCAGGTTTTGGCTGAGTAATCCAGTAAATGCAAAGTTGTAGACCCCACCGCTGATCCACCAATGTAGGAAGCTGGCTCTACAAATACTACATCAAAATGAGATAGTGTGCACAGAGTCCAGGGGTTCCCCAGAGGCTTGACAGAGGCAAAAATAGATAATACTAATCCTCTATTTGTGGTAGTGTGGTCGAGCAGTTAGTCTTATCAGAGGGTAGTGTTAAGCATTTGTTGCACACAAGCAAGCATTAGAAGAAACACACACTCAATGACTTAACTCCAGACCAATAGGTTTTTATATAGAAAAATATATTTTGTTATTTTATTTCTAGAGCTACAAGATTTAGTTTGCAGGTAAGTACATACAATGAAAGGTATTTTGCATAGATATAGTCAGGACTTTGAATGGAATCAACAATGTATACAGGTTTCTTTAAAATGGCTAAAAGCTTTTTTTAAATTGTTCATTGCAATTTTCAACAGTTCCTGGGGGAAGAAAAGATTGAACAGTTTTACAGGTAAGTATTCGACTTACAGTTCCTATCTCTGGGTTTTAGGTACTCCGTCGTTGGGGGTTCAATTTAACCCCAAACACCCATTACCAGCAACACGGGGCCAGTCGGGTGCAGAGGTCAAAGAGGAACCAAATTAACGTTGACTCCTATGGAGACAGGGGGATACTCGGATCTTGGTCAGCTAGCTGGTAAGTACCCGTGACTCGAAGGGCAGACCAGGAGGGTTTAGAATAGCACTGAAGGTGCCACAAGTTGGCACCAAACACACACCCTCAGTGGCACAGGGGCGGCCGGGTGCAGGGTGCCAACAGGACGTCGGGTTTCCAATGCAGATCAATGGAGAGACCCCGGAGGGTCACTCAGAGGCTGCAGGCGAGGTTCAGTGGATTGTCTCGGGCACACCACTGGTTGGACGGGGCAGAGGGCTGCCTGCTGGTCGATGCTGCACTGGGGGTCAGGTTCTCCAAAGACTGGGGGCTGCTGGAGCAGTGTGTCCTTTAGAAATCGGATATCTTCGTCTGGAGCTCGCGGTCAGGGGGAGTCCTCTGGATTCTCTGTGCAGGCATCGTCGTGGCAGCTTGGAGGGGTCAACCGAGAGTGGGCTCTTTCTCCGAATTGCCTGGGGATCCTTTCTTGCTGGGTGAATCACCTGGACACTGCCCGTGGGCGTTGGGTGCACAGGGGTCAGGACTCACGCTTCCGGAGTGAGGAGGGAGTCCTTGGTAGAAAGTTTCTTTGGGACAGGGCCACTATACTTGGGAGTTCTTGGTCCTTTTGGGTACAGGGCAGTCCTCTGAAGTTGGCAGAGGTCATTGGGCCCGCTGGATGAGTTGCTGTTCTTTTTGCAGGTTCTTTGAAGCAGGAGACAGGCCGGTAGGGCTGGGGCCAAAGCAGTTGTCATCTTCCTTCTTCTCTGTTGTGGTTCCAGCCCAGCAGTCCCTCTTCTTCTTCGTAGGTCACCAGGAATCTGATGAGCTGGGTTCAGGGAGGCCCTTAAATCCTAGTTATAGGGGTGTATTAGGGTCAGGGGGCAGTAGCCAATGGCTACTGTCCCTGAGGGTGGCTACACTCTTCTTGTGCCCACTCTCTTTGCGGAGGGGGGCACCTCCAAACCAAGATGGAAGATTCTGCAAGGAGGGGTTTACCTGAGCTTTGGACACCTTAGGGGTGGTCCTGGCTGTGGTGGTCACTCCTCCCTGTTTTCCCAAATTTTCCCCCTGGACTTGCTGCCAAAAGTGGGGCTTTGTCCGGGGGTGGGCACCTCCACTAGTTGGAGTGCCCTGGGCCACAGTAAACCAAGGCTGGAGTTTTTGAGGCTCACCACCAGGCGTTACAGTTTCTGAAGGGGAGGTATGAAGCACCTCCACCCAGGACAGGCTTTGTTTCTGACCACAGATTGCACAAAGGCACTCACCCCATGTGGTCAGAAACTTGTGTCTGAAAGTGGCAGGCTGGCATAGATCGGTCAGTCCTACACTTCAGTTGGGCTAACATAGAGGGGACATCTCTAGTATGCCCTCTGTGGCCATTTTTCAATAAATCCCACGCTGGCATCAGTGTGGGTTTATTGTGCTGAGAAGTTTGATACCAAACTTCCCAGTATTCAGTGAAGCCATTATGGTGCTGTGGAGTTCATAATGACAAACTCCCAAACCATATACTCAATATGACTACACTGAACTTACAATGTCTAAGAATGGACTTAAACACTGTAGGGGCATATTGCTCATGCAGCTGTGTCCTCACCTGTGGTGTGGTGTACCCTGGCTTAGGGCTGTAAGGCCTGCTAGAGGGGTTACATTCCTATGCCACAGGCAGTGGTTTGTGGGCATGGCACCCTGATAAGGGTGCATGTCGACTTAGTCTTCTTCTCCCCACCAGCACACACAAGCTGCGAGGCAGTGTGCATGTGCTGAGTGAGGGGTCTCCAGGGTGGCATAATACATGCTGCAGTCCTTAGAGACCTTTCCTGGCCACAGGGCCCTTGGTACTATGGGTACCTTTTATAAGGGACTTAACTGTGTGCCAGGGCTGTGCTAATTGTGGGAACAAAGGTACATTTTTAGGGAAAGAACACTGGTGCTTGGGCCTGGTTAGCAGGGTCGCCCTCATAACTTTTTCTTCACATAAATTATACATGCCAAATTTGCGTCCAGGATTCTAGAGGTACAAAGAGCTTGTGGGTCCTCCTGGAGGAGACCATGAAATTAGCCAAAAAACAGCAAAAATGTAGTTTTTTTTTTAAAACAAATGGGAAAAAAGAGCTGCAGAAGATGGCTTGTTTTTGTTTTCCTAAAAATGGCATCGACAAAGGGTTTGCGGTGCTAAAATCACCATCGTTCCAGCTTTCAGGAACAGGAAGACTTGAATCAGAAAATCACATTTTACAACACAATGTTGGCATTTTACTGAGACATACCCCATTTTTACTTTTTTGTGTGCTTTTAGACTCCTTCAAGCTAGTGACAGAAATGGGTGTGAAACCAATGCTAGATCCTGGAAAGCTAAACATTTCTGAAAAGAAGAGACAACTCTGAACTTAGCAAGGAGTCTTTTCTGTAGATCCTACAATGTTTTCCTACAGAAAATAACATCTGAATTAAAACAAAATATTGAAATTGAGGTGAAAAAAAGCAATTTTTCTCCACGTTTTACTCTGGAACTTTTTCCTGCAATGTCAGATTTTGAAAAGTAATATACTGTTACGTCTGCTGGACTCTTCTGGTTGCGGGGATATATAGGGCTTATAGGTTCATCAAGAACCCTAAGTTCTCAGAGCCAATAAAGGAGCTACACCTTTCAATGGGTTTTCATTGTATTCTGGGTATACAGCAATTCATTTGGTGAAATATGAAGAGTGAAAAATAGGTATCAATGAAACCTTTGTATTTCCAAAATGTGCACAGAAATAAGGTGTTCAGAATCAGTGGTTAGTTGCACATCTCTGAATTCCGGGGTGGCCATACTAGCATGTGAATTACAGGGCATTTCTCAAATAGACGTCTGTTTTACACACTGTCTTACATTTGGAAAGAAAAAATGTAGAGAAAGACAAGGGGAAATAACACTTGTTCTGCTATTCTGTATTCCCGAATGTCGGCCCATACAAATGGTACCTCACTTGTGTGGGTAGGCCTAATGCCTACGAGAGGAAATGCAAAATGGACTCATCACATTTTTACATTGAAATCTGAAGTGTTTTTTGGAAAGTGCTTAGCTGTGGATTTTGGCCTCTAGCTCAGCCGGCATCTAGGGAAACCTACCAAACCTGTGCATTATTGAAAACTAGACACCTAGGGGAATCCAATATGGGGTGACTTGTGGGGCTCGCACCAGGTTCTGTTACCCAGAATCCTTTGCAAAACTCAAAATTTGGCAAAAAATAACACATTTTCCCCAAATTTCGGTGACAGAACGGTTTAGAATCTGAGAAGAACCACACATTTCATTCCACTCAACATTCCCCCAAGTCTCCAGATAGAAATGGTACCTCACTTGAGTGGGTAGGCCTAGTGCTCCCGACAGGAAATGCCCCAAAACACAACGTGGACACATCACATTTTCCCAAAGAAAACTGACCTGTTTTTTTGCAAAGTACTTAGCTGTGGATTTTGGCCTCTAGCCCAGCCGGCTCCTAGGAAAACCTACCAAACCTGTGCATTTTTTTAAACTAGACACCTATGGGAATACAAGATGGGGTGACTTGTAGGGCTCTCACCTCACCGGGTTCTGTTACCTAGAATCCTTTGCAAACCTCAAAATTTGGCCCAAAAATCTTTTTCCTTACATTTTGGTGATAGAAAGCTCTGGAATCTGAGAGGAGCCACAAATTTCCTAACACCCAGCATTCCCCCAAGTCTCCTGATAAAAATGGTACCTCACTTGTGTGGGTAGGACTAGTACCTGCGACAGTAAATACCCCAAAACACAACGTGGACACATCACATTTTCCCAAAGAAAACTGACCTGTTTTTAGCAAAGTGCCTAGCTGTGGATTTTGCCCTTGAGCTCAGCTGCCACTTAGGAAAACCTACCAAACCTGTACATTTTTGAAAACTAAACACCTAGGGGAATCAAAGATGGGGTGACTTGTGGGGCTCTCACCAGGTTGTGTTACTCAGAATCCTTTGCAAACCTCAACATTCGGCAAAACAAACACTTTTCCCTTACATTTCGGTGATAGAAAGTTCTGGAATCTGAGAGGAGCCACAACTTTTCTTCCACCCAGCATTACCCCAAGTCTCCCGATAAAAATGGTACCTCACTTGTGTGGGCAGGCCTAGTGCCCACGATACGAAATGGCCCAAAATATTTCGTGGACACATCACATTTTCCCAAAGAAAACTGACCTGTTTTTGGCAAAGTGTCCAGCTGTGGATTTTGGCCTCTAGCCCAGCCTGCACCTAGGAAAACCTACCAAACTAGTGCATTTTTTAAAACTAAACACCTAGGGGAATCCAAGATGCAGTGACTTGTAGGGCTCTCGCCGGGTTCTGATGCCTAGAATCCTTTGCAAACCTCAAAATTTGACCAAAAAAAACACTTTTTCCGTACATGTCGGTGATAGAAAGTTCTGGAATCTCAGAGGAGCCACAAATTTCCTTCCACCCAGCATTTCCCTATGTCTTCTGATAAAAATGGTACCTCACTTGTGTGGGTAGACCTAGTACCTGCGAAAGGAAATGCCCCAAAACACAACGTGTACACATCACATTTTCCCCCAAAAAACTGACTTGTTTTTAGGAAAGTGCCTAGCTGTGGATTTTGACCTTTAGCTCAGCCGGCACCTAGGGAAACCTACAAAACCTGTGCATTTTTTAAAACTAAACACCTAGGGGAATCCAAGATGGGGTGACTTGTGGGGCTTTTACCAGGTTGTGTTACCCAGAATCCTTTGCAAACCTCAAAATTTGGCAAAAACGACACCTTTCCTTACATTTTGGTGATAGAAAGTTCTGGAATCTGAGAGGAGCCACACATTTCCTTCCACCCAGCATTTCCCCTAGTCTCCCTATAAAAATGGTACCTCACTTATATGGGTAGGCCTAGTAGCTGTGACAGGAAATGCCCTAAAACCGAACATAGACACATCACATTTTCCCCCAAAAAACTGACCTGTTTTTAGCAAAGTGCCTAGCTGTGGATTTTGGCCTTTAGCTCAGCCTGCACCTAGGAAAGCCTACCAAACCTGTGCATTTTTGTAAATTTAACACCTAGGGGAGTCCAAGATGGGGTGATTTGTAGGGCTGTCACCGGGTTCTGTTACCTAGAATCCTTTGCAAACCTCAGAATTTGGCCCAAAAAAATATTTTTCCTTTCATTTCAGTGACAGAAAGTTCTGTAATTTGAGAGGAGCCACAAATTTCCTTCCACCCAGCATTCCCCCAACTCTCCTGATAAAAATGGTACCTCACTTGTGTGGATAGGCCTAGTACCTGCTACAGGAAATGCCTCAAAACACAACGTGGACACATCACATTTTCCCCAAAAAAACTGACCTGTTTTTAGGAAAGTGCCTAGCTGTGGATTTTGACCTTTAGCTCAGCCGGCACCTAGGGAAACCTACAAAACCTGTGCATTTTTTTAAACTAAACACCTAGGGGAATCCAAGATGGGGTGACTTGTTGGGCTCTCACTAGGCTGTGCTACCCAGAATACTTTGCAAACCTCAAAATTTGGCAAAAAAAAACACTTTTCCCTTATATTTCGGTGATAGAAAGTTCTGGAATCTGAGGGGAACCACAAATTTCTTCCCACCCAGCATTCCCCCAAGTCTCCCGACAGAAATGGTACCTCACTTGTGTGGGTAGGCCGAGCGAGTACCTGTGAGAGGAAATGCCCCCAAAACACAACGTGGACACATCACATTTTCCTAAAGAAAACAGACCTGTTTTTAACAAAGTGCCTTGCTGTGGATTTTGGCTTTAGCTCAGCCGGCACCTAGAAAAACCTACCAAACCTGTGCAATTTTGAAAACTAAACACTTAGGGGAATCCAAAATGGGGTGACTTGTGGGGCTCTCACCGGGTTCTGTTACACAGAATTCTTTGTAAACTTCAAAATATGGCCCAAAAAATACATTTTCCTTATTTTCGGTGATAGAAAGTTCTGGAATCTGAGAAGAGCCACAAATTTCCTTCAACCCAGCCATACCCCAAGATTCCTGACAGAAATGGTACCTCATTTGTGAGGGTAGGCCTAGTACCTGCTACAGGAAATGCCTCAAAACACAACGTGGACACATCACATTTTCCCAAAGAAAACTGACCTGTTTTAGCAAAGTGCCTAGCTATAGATTTTGGCCTTCAGCTCAGCCGGCACCTAGGGAAAGCTACCAAACCTGTGCATTTTTTAAAACTAAACACCTAGGGGAATCCAAGATGGGGTGACTTGTGGGGCTCTCACTAGGCTGTGCTACCCAGAATACTTTGCAAACCTCAAAATCTGGCAAAAAAAATACTTTTCCCTTACATTTCGGTGATAGAAAGTTCTGGAATCTGAGGGGAACCACAAATTTCTTCCCACCCAGCATTCCCCCAAGTCTCCCGACAGAAATGGTACCTCAGTTGTGTGGGTAGGCCTAGTACCTGTGAGAGGAAATGCCCCCAAAACACAACGTGGACACATCACATTTTCCCAAAGAAAACAGACCTGTTTTTAACAAAGTGCCTAGCTGTGGATTTTGGCTTTAGCTCAGCCAGCACCTAGAAAAACCTACCAAACCTGTGCAATTTTGAAAACTAAACACCTAGGGGAATCCAAAATGGGGTGACTTGTGGGGCTCTCACCGGGTTCTGTTACACAGAATCCTTTGTAAACTTCAAAACATGGCAAAAAAATAAATTTTCCTTATTTTCGGTGATAGAAAGTTCTGGAATCTGAGGAGAGCCACAAATTTTCTTCAACCCAGCCATACCCCAAGATTCCTGACAGAAATGGTACCTCATTTGTGAGGGTAGGCCTAGTACCTGTGACAGGAAATACCCCAAAACACAATGTGGACACATCACATTTTCCCAAAGAAAACTGACCTGTTTTTAGGAAAGTGCCTAGCTGTGGATTTTGGCCTTTAGCTCAGCCGGCACCTAGGAAAACCTACCAAACCTGTGCATTTTTGAAAACTAAACACCTAGGGGAATCCAAAATGGGGTGACTTGTGGGGCTCTCACCGGGTTCTGTTACACAGAATCCTTTGTAAACTTCAAAACATGGCAAAAAAATTAATTTTCCTTATTTTCGGTGATAGAAAGTTCTGGAATCTGAGGAGAGCCACAAATTTTCTTCAACCCAGCCATACCCCAAGATTCCTGACAGAAATGGTGCCTCATTTGTGAGGGTAGGCCTAGTACCTGTGACAGGAAATACCCCAAAACACAATGTGGACACATCACATTTTCCCAAAGAAAACTGACCTGTTTTTAGGAAAGTGCCTAGCTGTGGATTTTGGCCTTTAGCTCAGCCGGCACCTAGGAAAACCTACCAAACCTGTGCATTTTTGAAAACTAAACACCTAGGGGAATCCAAGAAGGGGTGACTTGTGGGGCTCTCTACCTGTTTTTGTGGGAGGAGGCACCTGCGTTTTTGGTGCTGGGGATCAACAGCCAGATAGGGAAACCTACCAAAGCCAAACATTTCTGAAAACTAGACACCTGAGGGAGTCCAGAAAGGTGTGACTTGTGTGGATCCCCAAGTGTTTTCTTACCCAGAATCCTCAGCAAACCTCAAATTTAGCTAACAAATCTCATTTTCCCACATGTCTGTGTGGGATCACTGCACATGCACCAATTTCCGACCACCCAGCGTTCCCCTCAGTCTCACGGTAAAAACGATACCTCACGTGTGTTGGTGGGCCAAGTGCCTTTGACAGGTAAGAGACAAAAACCTGTTGAAAATGAGGGGGAACTAAAGTGGGTCTAAAAGGGCAGTTTGAAAAAAAACATTTTTAGGCTGACAAGTAGGGCAGAATCTTTATCGGTATAGATGCGACACTGCTGGGTGGTTGGAATTTTGTGGATTCCTGCAGATTCTGGAAGGTTCCATCACAAAAATGTGGGAAAATTGTGTGATTTCCAGCAAAGTTGGAGGTTTGCAGGGCATTGTGGGTAAGAAAATGGTGTGGGGTGCATGTGAAGAACACTGCCCTGGACTCAACCAGATGTTTAGTTTTCAGATGTGTCTAGGTCTGGTAAATTTTTCTACATGGCAGTGTCCCAAAGTCCAAAAAGTGCAGCCCTCACCACTCCAAGTGGGACGATTTTCAGGGACAAGCTCTCATGGTCCAAATGTAAAACCAAAATCCAAAATAATCAAATGTCCTTTTGGTTTCCGTTGGATAAGATGTTCTAGTGTGGGGGGGGAGCTGAAAGACTGTTACCCCCTTCAGTTGGGGTGGGGGCATAACCATTCCCAGACTTGTTGATATTCACCACCCCCCCTATTTTTTTATTCCCTGGTATCTAATAGGCTTTCTGCCCCCTGGGGAGTGGATCGGGGGTAATTGCCCCATCTGCCCACCAGTGGGCAGAACAACTTTGTCCCCATTTATTTGGGGTGGAGGTATGGCCATACCCCCACCCTCTTTTTTTAAAAATAATTCTTCTGTGGTGTATGGTGGGCTTTGTGTCCCCCAGTGGGGCAGATGAACCTTACAAAAATAGGCCAATCTGCCCCCGGGGGGGCAGAAATGGCCTAGAAAAATTTTCCACCCAGGGGACTGACCCTTGCCTAAGGGGCGCTCTCCTTGCGTGAAATTGGTGCAAAAAAAAATCCCTGGTGTCTAGTGGCTTCTGCCCCCCTTGGGGGCAGATGCACCTCAGAAAAATTGGCCGATTTGCCCCCAAGGTGGGCAGAAATGGCGTAAAATAAATTTGCCCCCCCAAGGAAGTGACCCTTGCTTAAGGAGTTGCTCACCATCTGTAAAAAAAAAAAAAAAAGAAATCCCTGGAGCAAGTGCAGAAATGGCCTCAAATTAATTTGCCCACCAGGAGAGCGACCCTTGCCTAAGGGGTTGCTCCCCTTTTTTTAAATTGTTGCAAAAAAACCCAAAAAACTGGTGTCTAGTGGTTTCTGCCCCCCTCGGGGCATTGGCCTAATACAAATAGGCCAATCTTCCCCCAAAGGGACCAAAAATGGCCTAAAATCAATTTGCCTCCCTAAGGGTGCGACCCTTGCCTAAGCGGTCGCTCCCCTTCCCAATGTAAACAAAAAAAATCCCTTTTGTCTAATGGCTTCTGCCCCCTGGGGGGCAGAAAAGGCCTATTATGAAATTGCCCCCTAGGGAGCGACACTTGCCTAACTGGTCGCTTCCCTTATAAACATAATTTAAAAAAAAAACATCCCTGATGTCTAATGGCTTCTAACCCCCCTGCGAGCAGAGAGGACTAATTACAATAGGCCGATCTGCCCCCAGGGGGGCAGAAATGACCTTAAAATTATTTGCCCCCCTGGGGAGTGACCATTGCCCAAGGGGTCACTTCCCTCGTGTCAATAACACACATAAACAAACATAGACAAAAAATGTCTAGTGGGCATTTCTACAGCCAGATCGCTTCACGATCGGGCAGCAGAAATGTTCAGAGAGACATCAAAGCAAAGGAATGGCCTTTCCTTTCCTTTGATGCCTCTCCTGCCCCCTGCTTTTGCATATCTCTTCCAATCCATGCTGGAAGCTCAGCCGTGGGGGGCGTCCTCTATGAGGTCGGCTGACGTCATCAGACGTCACTTGTGGGGGTCAGGGAGGTGGGGTGGAAGAGGAAGCGATTCCCCTTCTATCCCTGCCTATGGAAGGGGGTGCCGGGCCATCGGGGGAGTGCTAGCGCTTCTCACGAGGTCCCATAGCAGGACGTAATGGTTATGTCCTCGCCACCTGTGTGGTGCAAACGAGGACGTAACCGTTATGTCCTGGGCACTCAAGGGGTTAAAAATTGGTGGCATCAATCAAAATATAAAATCTTATTTCTCTAGTGAACAAGACCTTATCAAATAATGCTCCTTACTGGTGATTTAGCATTTCTATCCTTCACAGGAATTAAATGCTTAGTGAAGTCAACTGACCTTTTGACCCAGTAAGTAGTGTCGCAGAGCTATCAACACAATTTCAACATTACCCAAACAACAAATATTGTATTACTTGTTTGTGCTTGATAATACCCTTTTACTGGCTAGGAACAAATTCTCAAATCACACAAAGATTTTGCATTTGTACATAAGGTGAACTGTAAAATCTGGAAGATGTTTTCACTGGCTCTGCATTGATTGCCAATGGGTGTAATATGGGTTCAGAAAATCCAACAAAGAATTCAAGTCCAAGAGTCTTTCCTCCTGGTACATCTCTGCTATCTTGACATTTACAACAGTCTGTTTACTAGCCTTCCCAACAAATCATTCTTGAAAATCTAGAACCATGCTGCTTGCTTCCTGTGTAGCCAGAAAAAAATACAACCACATCAAACCTGCCCTGGAGTACTCTCACTGGATCCTAGTAGACTGACATTCAAATCACCAAATTGTGTACAAAAATCACTGCATGGACGATAGGCAGGTGACCTATTCAGTTTTTTAGTCCCCTGCCATTCCATTAGAGGATGTAGGTCTGCTAATCACATCATACTATACAGACAACTGGTTACAAGTAATTTGGAGGAAGAACTCTCCATGTGTAAGGCTCATCTGTATGGTACGCTTTACCAATTGTAAGCTGACTTTCTCAAATTCATGAAGTTGTTTAAAACTCACTTCTTCAAGCATACATATGTTTAGCTCATTCCCTGATGCTAGCCCCTTCTTGCGCTTGTTCATGCCCAAATCGGTAGGCACCTAAAATTGGTTATTGCCTTATCTTTACAGGTCACCTTTGCTATGTTGACTCTTTTCCAAAGCTTTACCACCTGTCAGCATATACGGCTGATGAGTTCCAGCAGCTGTTTTTCAATCATTCCTGGCTCACTGACTGTTTTGTGCTCTATACAGGACAGTGATCCTCTGCACGTTACCTCAGGTGTGAATGTATTGCCTCTATGAAGAAGTCAGTTTTTTTGCTGTGCTACATCCTCTGCCGCTTGGTACACCAGCTTTTTGATGAAGTGTAAACCGCACTGCAAGAGGCTGGAACATTTCTGGCATTGTGATTACTCTGAAGTGGCTCAAGCCAATTATCTCTAAGCCTAAGGGGGATATAAGAAGTAGCTAAGATATGTTTTGATTCAGTTCTACACCTCACATTTGCCAACTGCTACTAACAGCACGTAAGCGATTTTTAAAATAGTCCAGGACTTTTCTAAATCTGTGTGACCAAAAGATTATCTCTTCTTCTTCCATTTGGAAATATTTACCTTTTTAAGGAACATTTTTTGTATTTGTGATGCTGTGTTGCACAATGGCCCACTATGTAGGCTAGTTCAGCTTACAGATGTCCCCACCACCTGTCTCGGTCTGGGCAACTCATTAACCCAAATTAGCTTGCTTGTTCCTGACATTTTAAGGTTGAGCATAGCAGCGTGCAAGCGCAACTCTTCTCGGCATGATGTCATCTATTCTGTGGGCTTTAACCACACCCATTTCACACCCATCACTTTAATTTGTTCCGGAGCCGGACTTTCAAAATTCCAGTGATTTCCTAGGTAAATTCTTCATGTTTTTCTCGCCTTAAGGCTGCATAATTACACCTTGCAGACTGACCCTGTTACATGGATTATTGCACGATCGGCCATATACTTTTGAGAGTGCTCACTACTTTTTTCTTTTGTCTTGCCGCTTTGCGCTGCGTGGCGGCCATGGTGCTTTGAAGTTTCATATAGTGCGAACTAGCTCAGAGGTACTGCAGCACTTTGCATGAGTATCAGTTATGTCACACTGTTACCAAATCTGAGTCATTTAAATGTTTCTTTTCTTTCTCCCCTCACCGCGCCATGGCGGCCATGGCAATTTGAAGCGCGAACTTGATCAGAAGTATTAGGGCAGTTTGCATAAGCACCAGTTATGTCACATTGTTACCAAATCGGAGTCATTTAAATTTGCAAACCCATTCCTAAATTCTTCCTAGGTTTAGTAGTTGAAAAATATACAAATTGCAGCCATTTCAAGAGAAAAAAACACAGAAATCCTCAATGCAGCTCTCCCCCGGCACAGTGTGAGAGCTGATACTACAATATTTACTGCAGTCCGGAAACTCGCCCCATAATGCTTTGCGGAGCATTCCTTTTACAAAACATTTAGTCCATAACTCAACCTGTGGTGGTCCTAAGACAATGGGACCATGGCCAAACCATTCAGCACAACACACCCTTTCTGTCTAGGTCATCTCTGGGTCTTCACACTACATAAGTGGGGACCCCAAAATAATTACCCCTCCCACCATTGAGTGTCTTTTTAAGCGCTATCATGGCTTAACTTTGGTTTTATTGATGGAACTAGTTTGTGTTTTAAGTGCCTTGTTTCTAACAAGATTGCAGTAGACCTGACAACGTGTAATGCACTATGGTCCTCATTCCAACCCTGGCCGTCTCTGATCGCCAGGCCGGAGGGCAGCGGAAGCACCACCAACATGCTGGCGGTGCTTCCAGGGCTATTCTGACCGCGGCGGTAAAGCTGCGGTCAGAAAAGGGGAACCAGCGGTTTCCCGCCGGTTTTCCCCTGGCCCAGGGAATCCTCCATGGCGGCGCTGCTTGCAGCGCCGCCATGGGGATTCTGACCCCCTTCCCGCCAGCCTGTTTCTGGCGGTTTTCACTGCCAGAACCAGGATGGCGGGAACGGGTGTCGTGGGGCCCCTGGGGGCCCCTGCACTGCCCATGCCACTGGCATGGGCAGTGCAGGGGCCCCCTAACAGGGCCCCATACAGATTTTCACTGTCTGCTTTGCAGACAGTGAAAACCGCGACGGGTGCCACTGCACCCCTGCAACTCCGCCGGCTGCATTCGGAGCCGGCTTCCTCGTTGCAGGGGCTTTCCCGCTGGGCCGGCGGGCCGCCTTTTGGCGGTCGCCCGCCAGCCCAGCGGGAAAGCCAGAATGGCCGCTGCGGTCTCCTGACCGCGGAGTGGCCATTCGGCGGTAACCGCATGGCGGGCGGCGACCGCCGCCCGCCGCAGTCAGAATGACCGCCTATGTTCTTTAGGGGCTCCACATATGATTACACTGCATTACTTTCTGCCATTCTTTTTTCATGTGGCTATGTTCTCCAGTGATTAACTATGTGGCTACATGAGCATGTTTCTTACAAATGCTATTTTTGTTGTGGTGCCCTCTAGGGCCTGTTGTGAACATTACAGTCTAATGGCAAAAGTTTATTTCCGATAACGGTTTTTATTAGGTTTACATGATGATTGTATATGTTTTATTAATCTCTGCTTATTGCAATTATGACAATGATTGAGGCCAACATAACATCCTCATTATACTATGACTGTTTGGACACTCTTGATATGTTTGGGTGACCTTTCAAGTTTATTTCTCTCTTATTTCTCTTGTTACTCCTCCGTGGCTGTCTTGGGACTTTTTTTGGGAATTGTGTTAGCCAGCCAGCAACTCTGATGGTAGGGTGGTGAAACTGGTATTCTACTGGAATTAGCATGGCAGATTTAAATTATGATGCTAAATGGCAACATTTTCATTTTTTTGCTGCAGATAGAGGAAAAAGGTAAATGGAAGTGCTTTAGTTATATGCAGGGCCAGCAAAATTATGTGGCAGGAAAAGACCAAATTATGAGGTAGGGTTGACCAATTTATGTAGCAAGAAAATTCCAATTTTGCATTTACAATACCTGTAGCTCTAACTCTCGCAAATGCGAGACTTACTGCATTGTAAATGCTTGTTTCTTTTTCATGCTTATTTACCTTTATTTTTTTTACTCTTGCATTTGCACCCTTAGGCCCTGATTTATACTTTTTGGTGCAAAACTGCACTAACGCAGTTTTGCACTAAAAGGTTTAGCACCAGCTTGCACCATTTCTGTGCACCAGCCGGGCACCAAGGCCCGTATTTATACTCCGTTTGCGCCGAATTTGCGTCGTTTTTTTCGACGCAAATTCGGCGCAAAACTAACGCCATATTTATACTTTGGCGTTAGACGCGTCTAGCGCCAAAGTATTGGCAAATAGCGTCATTTTTTTGGGTGAACGCCTTCCTTGCATTAATGAGATGCAAGGAAGGCGTTCCCGTCTAAAAAAATGACGGGGACGCAAATGCGTCGTATTTATACTCCCGGGCAAAAATCACGCCCTGGAGTTGGCGGGTCAAAAAACCCCGCATTTGCGCCACTATTTAACGCCTGGGTCAGGGTAGGCGTTAAGGGGCCTGTGGGCTCAAAATGAGCCCACAGGTGCCCTCCCCTGCCCCCAGGGACCCCCCCTGCCACCCCCGCCCACCCCAGGAGGACACCCAAGGATGGAGGGACCCACCCCAGGGACATTCAGGTAAGTTCAGGTAAGTATAATTTTTTATATTTTTTAAAAAAATTTGGGTGGCATAGGGGGGCCTTATTTGTGCCCCCCTACATGCCACTATGCCCAATGACCATGCCCAGGGGACACAAGTCCCCTGGGCATGGCCATTGGGCAAGGGGGCATGACTCCTGTCTTTACTAAGACAGGAGTCATGAAATGGCGTCTGGGCGTCGTAAAAAAATGGCGCAAATCGGGTTGAGGCGATTTTTTTGCCTCAACCTGACTTGCCCCATTTTAAGACGCCCTAACGTCATTTTTGCCCAACGCCGGCGCTGCCTGGTCTACGTGTTTTTTTTCCACGCACACCAGGCAGCGCCGGTCTGCTTGCGCCGGCTAACACCATTCCATAAATACGGCGCCCGCATGGCGCTTCAGAATGGCGTTAGACGGCGCTAAATTTTTTGACGCTAAACTGCGTTAGCGCAGTTTAGCGTCAAAAAGTATAAATATGGGCCCAAATTTCTGCAATGGTGCAAGCCGGTGCAAAGGGTAGGCTAGCCTCAACACAAATGATATTAATCGGGTGGGGTTGGCGGTATGGAAGAAGGGGGTTTTGCACCAAAAAATGACGTTAGGCAGGTTAGGGTAAAAATAAAATGACTCTAACCAGATTAGCATCATTTTATGGCTCTAAACCTACCATGCCACATGACTCCTGCCTTAGAAAAGGCAGGAGTCATGCCCACCACCCCAATGACCAGCACAGGGGACAACGGTCCCCTGGGCATGGCCACTGCACCCTGTGCCATGTATGGGGGCCCATTTCAGGGCCCCCTATGGCACTTTAAAAAATAAAATAAAATACTTACATTTATGTACCTGTACTTATCTAGGATGTGGTCCCCCATCCTCTGCTGTCCCTCTGGTGTGTGTGTGGGGGGGTGTCCCTGGGGCCTGGGGAGTGCACCTGTGGGCTTGTTCCATGGTAGGTCCTAACACCTGCCCTGACCCAGTCGTGAAAAAATGGGGCAAAGCAAGCTTTGCACCATTTTTCTACCCCTCCTCCCTCCCATGCACCATATTTGCACAGGAGTATAAATATGGCGTTAAGGCCATAGAGTCATTTTTTGCACGGGGACACCTACCTTGCATCTCATTAAGGTAAGGTAGGTTTCCATGTCCAAAAAATGACTTTAACTCAATAGATTTGGAGCCAGATGGGTCTACCGCCAAAGTATAAATAGGGAGTTAGTTTTGCACGGAATTAGAGTTAAAAAAAAAGACGCTAATTTGGTGCAAACAGAGTATAAATGTGCCTCTTACGCTCTTAACTACCCTCAATGCCGCTCTCTGCATTCTGTAAGTGCATTTCTCTGGTGCTTCTCGTTGTAGGGTTACTTGCACTTTAAAATGAAAATTGCTTTACTCTTAGTATTGATATCTCATGATTTCAGTGCTGTAGTGTTTTTCTCCTTTTTTATTTGCTTAGGGGTTTGATAATTTAGGTTTGCTTTTTCTAATACATACAGACACAACTCCACCTGCTAGTGCCTCTTAGATACTTTGCTCCATCTTTGTCAAGCTGGCTTCACTATGTTTAGAACCCATGTCTTTTAAGGGCCCCTGGTTTCCTCTCAACATGATACTCATTCTCTGCTATCCTTATTGCTGGCCATGTGATCTAATGTCATCAATTCTGATGAAATAACCTTTATTCACCCAAAATTCTGTAAAACATATAACAGTAAACTTAGACCTATAAACATTAAAACACTCAAAACACCATCTTGAAGCTAAAAAACTTGCTATTACAATACTTGAAGTCATTTCTTTTGATAATTACAATTTCTAAATCAATACATTACCTTATGAAGGGCAGATCCAACACCTATTACTCAAATCGAACAAAAAAGTACACTCCCAATTGCCTACTGTCGTAATAACAGGTTCTAATGGTTAATTAAATGGAATCATGGGATTTATAGATGCTATCTATCAATCACAACAATTACTATTCATCCAAAAATGCTGTTGTTGTTTATAATGCAGACTTCATAAAATTGACACATTTGCATTAACCCAATGTTGCATGTAAGGTATGGAGCAGGAAGATTGCCTATCTTCACAAGGTATTTCCCTGTGTTACAATTTGGGGGATAAGCATTTTTGTATTATCTCTTTCTTTCATTCATATGTTATGGACAAATGTGCCTTATCTTATTGTTTATTTAAACCACACAGGCAAATAGTGGATGACATCATGAGCAGGGGTACTTCCAATTACAGATGGAAAGACAGGGTGATTTATGTCCATGTTCCCTAATAATCAGCATTTGGTTGCTGTTTTATAGAGAACAAACTTTGCAGTGATTTACATGAGCACCAGTTACATTATATAGGGTTTGTAGGCATGGGAAGATTACCTGATTTGCCCATGATCACAGGATGTTGAGCTTATGCCGAGACTCAAACTTGATTCACCAGTTCCAAAGTTGGCATCTCTCCACATAATGCTTCATCCCCTTCCAGAATATCAACACTGAATTATCAATCTACCAAAATATTTTGGCCTTAATATTGCCTACCAGAATATCATGAAGGCATACACATGTAAGCATGGGTTTACTAAACTTAACTCCACATACATGTATCTTGAGAATAGATCTTCACTGTATGTAGATGTGGAGTCCAGAATAGCATAGGGCCTATTTACAAAGATAAATAATGTGTATATTTACTAATGTTTATACTTACTACTACGCCAAGGTGTAATTTTACACTTTTTTGCTAGTTCCTATTTCTAAGTGTAAATTTACACTTAGTTGTAGACTTAGATGTCTCCACCTCCTTATATAAGAGGGTAGTGCCTCCTACAACAAGATTTACAATTGTAAAATTACTACTAATAACTTTGCACAGATGAAGATCTTTGCCATTGTGTTGAAGCTTTCCCTGTGGGGAAGTATAGGGAAAATTATTATATTTTACTATTCTTTAAACACATTATTTAAAAAATAAAATCTACAATACACATATAAAATAATTTGACATATTTATATTGAATCCAGAACTAATAAAATAAAATAAAACATTACAGCATGTCAACTAATCAAACTGCATGTACTAAATAATTAATTCACTTAAATATTACAATCTCTACTGGGTTATACAGGCGATAATCCCCAAAATATGAGGTGCCTCACTGCCATGGCCTTTCTCCTGGCCAAAGAGAGAGAGCACTGCGTTGGGGTAGTAAACATACCCCTAAAACGAATATGTGGTTGAGAAGTCTAATTTACTGTGATAACACCAGTGAACTGTATGCCTCCCTTCAACCTCCCACCTCCAGACGCAAAGATATTTGGCAACCTCTGAGGAATTATTTACCTACCCTAGAAAACCCGCTGTCTGGAATATAGCACCTGCGGCTCATACTGTTTTTTTCTTTCCACTTGTTGTATCTTATCCATTGTGCTCTCAAATAGCCTATATAGCTGGTATCATGCTTGTGCTTTCTTATTTTATGCTAGAACATTTAACGCCACTCTGCCTTAACTTCTGCTATTATATATCGACAACCTATATCATAGCACTCTGCACCACACTCCCTCTATGTCGGGAGGACACTGTTATGTAACTGTATGGTATGAAAATCAACACAGTTTAAAAACTGTTTTTTTTTTATTTAAATTGTTTGTATTAAAATTATAAAAGTTTAATTTAATTATTTAATTACATTTTAAAATAAATAATGATTTAATAATTGTATAGATTTTTCTTCCTTTCAGTAGAAGTCCAGTCTGTACTACAGGTACTCCTATTTTGACAACTCAGGACGTTAGTAACTTTAGAAGTGTAGTTTGTGAATACCAGTGGTCTTATTCTTTTACGGGGCTCTATTTTGTATTAGAATGTCCCTCCCTGACCCCTCCTTAAATGTATCTACATCACTCCAATTTAGCACTAAGTATTCCACATTTTCAGAGGCTTTACCTTGTCCCTGCCATGTAATACTGAAGTACATGTGCTGAGAACACCACCTTTGCAGAGATCTCCTCACATAAAAGAATGGAGAGATGGGGGCTGAGGTCTCCAGCCAGAGGTTTGTGAATACGAATTTGCAATATATGAGTAGTGCTACTGCAATACTGCTTTACATACTACAAAACACAGTTAGTAAATAGGCCCCTAAATCTATAGCTACCTATATAGCGTACCGCCACAGTATTCCAGCAGTAGATATTTTGCCATGGATATTTTTGTCCTCAATATTTTTGCATGCAACCCAACTAACATCCCATCTTGATCCTGTAATATGGCCACTGGTTTGAGTGTCCAGCGAATGCAGTATTTGATGTTATATATACATATGCAAATACTGCCTCCTCCGGGCACTGAAACCAGTGACCATGTTACAGGATCGGTGAGAGCAATTCTCACAACTCACAACTCTCACTTTATAACTTGATGGGCTTGACTTTTGAAATATGCCCAGAGGAAGCTTTTCAAATCGAATTCAATAAGGTGTGTGGAATTTCACTAAATAATCCGTTATGTTGCTTTTCATCTTTAGAGCTGCTACATGTACAGTTGTCGAAGAAATTGTATTGCTTTGTTATGCAAAAACTATGGAAGTCAATAAAAACGTGAAGTAAGGTTTAGAAAAGCTGCAGGAGTTTCAATACCTGCGGCGGCTTAGAAAACAAAATGAAATGTGTATTTTATGCAAAAACTAACCAATCAGCAGGACTCCCAGCTCCCTCCGAGGAGCGCTGTCTCTGCTCTGTTAATTTAACAATTTGATAAACAAACTCCATGTGGGCTCCATGTGTCTGCTTAGGTGTGATTGACACCTTCTGGCGCATGTGTCCATGTGCCATTTGGGGGCAGCACGCGCTCAGAGCCCATGTTTACATTGACGCCTGTGACTCCCCTCTGTATGCGTGTCTGGGGGGAGCCGGGGGTGTCGAGGTATAAACGGCGCAGCGGACGCGTAAAGGGTCAGAGCCTCTTCGTACACACTCGGAGCAGTAGCTACAGCAGCACAAGAAGAAACGGCCACTATCGGGGACACCACATCAGGACCTCAGGCGAAGCCACAAACGAGCCTAGAAGTGCAGCACCGGGGACAGTTGCGTCCGGAACGGCAGTTCACGAGCCTTTATGATTTGCAACACAAACCACAACTGCAGCATGAAAGAACCGAGGCTCGCTTCCCGCCCGGTGCCGGCCCGGAGGAGCCCCTGCTGCCACTGCCAGCGGCCTGTGCGACCCTCACAGTGGTGAGTCAAAGGGGAATTAGAAGCCGCAAAAGCCCCAGATGATGGGTTACGCTTTGAACCATTCAGTACTTTGGGCAAAATGGGGAGAATAACTATGCTGACGTCAGTGACCGTGCTTGAAGTATTTTTGCATGCCAGGCTTTTTCAGGGTGCTTGAACAAGCTACTGTTTGCGTTCCACATAGACCAGTGATCTTCACATTTTTAATGCTGCGCCCCAGTGCAAAAAAAAAACATCTGGGGCCACTCCAAATTTTTCACGATTATTCTTTTAAATTAACAATGTTCAAATATGACTACACTTATCTGAACATTGTTAAAATCTGTTACTGTTTTAAAAATGCAATCAAATACATGATGCCAGGCTTACTATTCTGGTCAGACAGGCCTTACTAATGTATGAGTACCCACAGTGTGATTATTGGGGTGGGGGTTTTGAAGAGGATGTGGAGTCCCTTCCCTTTTGACACAGGGTTCCAGCTTGGATATAAATGACAAAACATGTTAGTGATGGATCTTTACAGCGGTTTGGTGCTGATCTTTTTTCAGCTTAAAACAAAGCCCAGTTATCAGTATAATGTGTCCTTTGGTCAGAGACGGGCACCCCTTCCCCCTCCGCGATCATTTGAGACCCCCTGGTTGGGGGAGGCTTCAGTTTGAAGACCTCTGACAGTCTGAGCCATGCTACCCACAGACCCCGCATACAGACACACAAGTTGCCATACGTGCGGGCCACATCGACCGCAAAGACGGGCTTCCCCCGTATGTGGCCACACACCCCGATGACAGGCTGCCATAGTATGGAGACTGGCACAGACGGAACCTGCCATGCGTACCCCAAAGACAGTCTGTCTTGGTTCTGACTCGCAGCACACTAGCCCCCAAGTCCCGCACTCCCCCCTCCCGACCTCACGCACTCTTTCTGCCACATGGGCTTCCGTTGGAGAGGCTGGCCGGCCTGTATGTGCCAAGTTCCCAACCAAACTACCATAGACAGGCTGGCTGCCCCACTTGTAGACTGGAATAATTTGGTTTTCCAGGCCCCGCGCCTGAGATGAGTGCGCATCTATTCCCGGCGCTCGTTATTGACAGCACAAGTGCGCCCTGGGCTTATTATAGAAGCACACAAGCCCTTCCTGAAGCAGCTAAGTGTTCACTTGTTTATGATATTTTATGATATTAATTAGAACAGCGAGAACCTAGCTCTGGCGATGTGATGATGTGTTGATAGGATGCTGTGTCTTCGTGTTTATGTTTTTTTCTTAGTCCTAATGTTTGTACGTTTTTTGGAGCGCGGGCTGGATTTTTGACTGGCATGCGCTTTCTCTGTGCACGAAAGGCAGATTGTTCATCTTTTTCTGCATGAGGTGCACACAGTGGACACAACCTCTGTTTACCACCTCTGGTTGGCGATCAGTAATAATCTGAAACATACTAGTGAGTGACTGGAAACCCTAGTTTGATGTTAAGTGTTATATAATTTCGAGATATCAACATTGTCGCATGGAAAGCACAGGGAAGGTTCTGTCCTAGTCACCATATCTTCCCACCCTTTCTCTTTCCTGCCATTTTTAATCTGTCAATGAAAACTTGGATTGGGTGAAAGGAACTGAAGCACAAGAGAGGTTTCACAGTTGGAACAACGGTGCCAATGTTGTCCAGTCTTGCCAGTAATGGCTCTCAAGGACAGGAGCCTTCACTTGCTAGAGGACTGTTTCTCCACAGAGAGATTAATAACATTAGATGTGCACTGAGCAGTGTTGGATCCTGTGCAGCGTCGAGCACACTGGCTTCCTGTTCCATGCTTTCTGTACACATAGTGATTGCTCCTGTTACTTCTTTCAGGTCCGAAGGCTTCTGGAGACCTTGGCTTTTCAGCAGGAGGGACTCTGAGCGATTACAGGCCAGAAAAACACAGAGACTGGTGAGTGGTTGAAAATACCATCTGGAGAAGCTGGTTTGTTGAAAAAATAAAATTAAGGAAATTCACCTCAGTCGTTTTATTTTGCGAAGAAGCTGTTAATGCATGTTTCCACGTGAGAAGGACATAACATCACTCACTCCCTTACCCATCACATCATTCCGTAGCAAAAACATGCATTGAAGAAAGGAGTTTTTGTTCCAAAGAGAGGCACATATCCCTGTTTGAGGAGCAGTTAGAGTGAATGCTCGAGTTATATTTAAAAGTTTATATTTAATTTTAATAAAAATTGCAATAGTATTTTAAAACATCACAGCATAAGAAAGTAGTAGTAAAAATGCTTAATCGTTTTTTAGTATAGAATAAAATTATAAAATACACTATGAAACATACATTCACACGAATTTTGGATTTATGCTCCATTTTCTTTAAAAACGATGTCAATAGCATAAAAGGACGAAATGCCTGCTTTTTAAGTGCTTCAAATGTTTGTCTTGTATCATTCATGTCTCCACATACCGAATTAAGCTGTGGTCTGTGATGGAAACCTCAGAACTAAATAGAAAGTTATTCCTGGACTACCACATATGTTGTGTTAACATAACAATGCAGATTATGTGCCACATAAAAATAACAATACAACATTGACTGCCATAAAGGAGCAAAGCCTTTAAGTAGTGTTTTCTTCTCATCTAGCACTGGGCAGATTGCAAATTAATGCTTCAATTTCTTTTAAATCAGAAAGACAAAGCCATCATCAACTATTCCATAAAAGTATTCTCAAACAGGGCCAGTCTTTCAGGCTTACATTGCTCAGTGGTTGCAGGAGTTGCACATTTGTTCAATTGTGACCCTACAGCTAGTCAGAAGCCCCTGTTTAAGACTGGGACTGAAAGTAAGATATCCTAGCAGGTATCGATGTGCAGCCAGTTCTCTGTGTATATAGACTTTGGCCGCGAGCTCATCTTTGTTGTGTCTCTTTTCCACAGCCCTGTGGTCCGCTGCCCGGAAAACATGGAAGTTACAACCACCCAGTCAGGTGAGTAATGAGATATGTCACTTATGGCACATTATATTAAATAATATTGAATTATTTTCCCAAGACAGAAGATTATAGTTTTTTATAGGCAGAAATAACGCTAAACTGTTACATGTAAAATTGTTGTACTTTGTGCTTAATAAATTTAAAGGGAAAATTTGAGTTCCACTGACTCCTCTTCAGGACATGCTAGTAGAGAGATGATCGTTTAAAAAGTAGACTAGCTTGGCTCTGACAACAATGGACTAGCAACAAATCACTCCCATCTATTGCCTGGCTACCATTACCTTTGTAGCATGTGTGTCAGCCTAGATTCATGCCTCTTCTTTCATACATTAAATAGTTTGCTTAGTGGAGCTCTTAGCATGTAAATACAAACGTAATTTTACACTAGTTCGTCAGTGAAATGTCAATGCAAAAACAGCCGTCACTAGTGAAAAAAAACTCTGTAATTGGTACAATTAAATTAATCAGGCCCATTCATTTCAAAAGGAAACAGTGAGGGAAATTCAACAGTGATGGATATCAGTCAGCAATGGTTCATGTAAGAGAAGTTTGTGTCCTATGAAGTAAAGTTGAGTGTCTTATTTAGAGCTCGGGCGATCGTGAAATGTGACCTGAAGTGTGAGGCTAGCTTTACACCACAGGACAGCTCTGCTAATAACAGACGAGACGCAGGAGAGATTTACGATGATTGAACTGTCAGTGGCCTCACTTGCTGAATAATAATAGTCATCAACGTGTGGACATTTTCATATAATTGTCTGTTCAGCTGGGGTCTTTGCTTGTCTTTTCAGCTGTTCAGTGAGGCATTGAACAATAGGGGGGGGGGGGGTCGCTCTTTTGAGTCAGTTTTGCTGATCTAATTCCCCAAGATATAATCTAAAAATAGAAGCAACGTGTCACTAGTTAAACCTTCTCAGAGGTATAGCTATCGTTAACACAACACGGGCTGTCTCCGTGGTCCAGAGGTATGAGGGATGCACCACACCCACAATTTGACTGTCTTTTATTATCTAAACATATGCCTGGGAGACCCTTTTTATTCTCACTTGTATTTGGGTTCACAACTCCCTTGCTCCATTACTGGTGCTACTGTATGCTTTTCATAAAAAAATATAAATATATATTTTCAAAATCTGTCATTGCGAATAATATTTTGTTAAAATGTGAAAAACAATGTAGTTCTCCATCTGCAATCAGTGTATTGCTGTTGTATTCTTGTTGACATATGTTCTGCATCTGGTTGGTGTAAGTGAAAAAACAATGTATTTTAAATGAATCTCTATTACATGAATCTGATCATGGTTGAAATGTTCTTATTTTCTTGCAGATTGTTTTGGCCTAAATCCAAATGCTCCCCTCACTTGTATGAGGCAGGGGAAGCTCTCCTGTCAAGCTTCCCCGTTCAGGCCACCATCTCCTTCTACGAAGAGTCTGATTCAGAGAGTGAAGCTGACAGCAGCGACGAGAGCCATGATTCTGGTATCGACTCAGAATGAACCAGCATAAACTCCATTATTGTACACTATGCAAACTCACTCACTCATGTGACTTTTCAGTGCATTGCATCACTTGAAAATGAGTGAACAACACTTAAAAATCAAGTGGGAGCAAACCAGTCAGGAAAGTTGTAATCTTCAAATTAATATTCTTCAATCAAAAATACTATACTCCTCTGTGACCTGCTTCATCTAGGGAAGTTGGGGATATCAGGTTCTTCACACTGTGCACAGACACCATGACACTGTAGGTGAATAGATGCACATGGATATAAAACGTGGATTGACTGCTGATTTAGCGGATCAATTTCTGTACTCAAAGGCTTCCAGGTGCCATCACCAGTGTCACTTCTGACTCCCTCCTGCAAATGGACGATGGGAAGGGTGTGCTTTTCAGTTGCAAACTGTTTCGACCGTATGCTCTTCCAGTTAATTGTAGTACGATGTTGTACAGAAAATGGAAAACCAATCTTTATAGAGAACATCAAACCCTTCCAACTTTCAAATAAATATCCAGCTTTGAAGCTCACTAAATGATGGTCAGAAAGACAAGCTTTTCCTGACAGCTGATGGTTCACTAAGAATTGAAGATCACCTTCAGCCTTAATAGTTTGATGTATGGGTCCACAAAACATTTAATGAGTAAATGCCTCTCTTAATGCAAAAAATGTATAATATTGTATTATAAAAGTTTATTTTAAGTTATTTCAGAGCTAAATTGAATAATTTAATATGTATATGAAAGACTTTATTTGAAACCTTTATTTTTATAACATTTTGGCTGTGTAAATATAATTACTTTCAGTAAATAAATCAAGTCTAGTGGAGTAATTTTTGAGGAGTTTTGTTTTGTGGTTACATTGTGTCTTTCATCTATGGTAACAACAGGCCTTTCTGGTGCAAGATGGACAAAAACTTGTCAAGTACGTAAACAAAGAGATGTGTTTGTTGATTGTTAGAATGAACACTACGTTAGTCTGTACTGTGTGCTTCCAGAATACTGTGTTTTCCGGCTTCATGTTCTCTGAAATGATTGGTAGTTGGTGTAACTTAAAGGACCATGTCCATCGTTATCCCCATGTATGAGGTCTTTGTACAGGGTAGATACTCTCTCTCGATTTTATTCACCCCCCCCTTTCATTGGAATCTTTTTTTCATAAACTCTCCTGTTCTCTCTCTGGCTGTACTTTTTTTCTTCTCACTGACATCATTCTTCTTGGTTCCTGCCCATCTCTCAGCACCTCACCCTCACGCTGCATCTCCTTGTCTTTTTTCAACCTCCCCTCAGATCTCATTTCCCATTTTATCTTTCTCACACTCCAGCCCTCTCTCCCCTAGTCCCATTTTCTAAGACCTTAATTGTCTGTAACACCCCTATATCTCTCTGACCTAAATTCCCCCCACCCTCTGACTTTGCTCCTCCTGATATTACTTTGTTCTTCCCGCTCAAGGCAAGGGGCGTTGTCTCGGAAAGTGCTTGGTCACTGGTGGGGGCTGTACTGAAGTACGCTCGACAGAGAGTCCCATGTTAGCCACGGTCCATCTTAGATGCCTCAGGCAGGTTGTAGCCATGGTTCCCAATATCGCCTTCATGGGTACCCGCTGAACACATTAGCAGTGCCTTAAGTGGAATGGCCCAGGATGGGCTGCTGCTTCTGTTTGGCACCAGTGCTGAGGCCCATCATGTAATAAAATGTTAAAGGGCTAGCAAGGCAAGACATAATTAAAGAAACAACACACAATAAGCTTGCAGATGTTTTTAAGTTTAGGTTAGTCAGAGTTTTTCAGGGATTTTCTTTGCCCTGTGCCATCATGATTGATACTCTCTGTCCATCTCTCAAATGCCACAACTATTAGAACCACATCTGGAATCAGCTGCAGCACCTACAAAGAATATAACAAAGATGCACATAGTGGCACATTGTTGCTTCAAGCCTATATTATTTTCTTTCAAGCTTAGCAAAAATAATATTTCGGGGACTTTCCTTGTGCACAAGTTCTCAGTATTGGAGAGCCTTATTGGTAATCCGTACACTTTAAATTTGTCCTCTGCAGATGTTTTCCATTACATTGCAGTATTTGTAGTAGTGTAGATGTTTTATACCATTTCTTTCCAGAACCCTGCGCAAGTTGAAAACCCTTCTCTCCCAAGGGCATCCTGATAGTCACTATACCACATTGTTCTACATTCCCTAGTGCCTCAAATACCTGATTATGACCTCTGGTCCACCCACTTACTATGGCCCTTCGCTCCAAAAGGCGATGCTAGTGGTACAACACTGAGTTCATCATAGGTAGAACTCATCACATCCTTCATTTTTTTTAACAGTTAGGCCCTATCACGGTTTTTTTTGTAAAGTTTGTAAATAGCAGACATTGACAGTTCACTTTAGCAGAAAAAGTGAGACTCAAACACTTTCAGGTGAAAGGTGTTTGTGACATTTTTACTCTCTCTATGCCAGAACTTGAATAGAATACAGAACATAGTTCATTCACATGTTTATTCATTTTGTGGTTATGTGTAGCAAAAATAAGACCGAATGGTCAGGGGAGAACTTTACAAAGATTCAAGTTAGAGGAGAAATACAATGTACACAGGATTACACAGTATGTACACAGTATTACATTGTGTAATTATCCATCAAAGTGTAGAATGTGTGCCTTTTCATGGCCTTGTAAATATGGACCCCTTTCACGCATAACACTGTGTGAAAGGGGCTTTCCATTGGTATTGCTGTGGGTGTTCTCACGCAACATCCATGGAACCCGAAGGAATCTGATACATTCCCAGATTTACTAGCCTCGGAATGTGTCAGATTCCTACGCCGCCTCAGGGATGGCGGAAGAATGACGCAACGAGGAGAAGTATCTTTATTTCTCCCCGTTTTTTCCTCTTTCTATGAGTGCTGCAGAATGGGAAGAGGAAAACATCTATTGTGATTGTCTTTGTGCAGGACGTTGTCCCTTCCTGCACAAAAACAAGTATCCCTGCAACACAGGCATCCTTGCACAATGGTGTATGGGTGCCTACATTGGCGCTAGGCAGCAATTTGTGTACCAGCGCAGGGGGAGAGGACAGAAATGCACCATATCTTGTAGATATGGTGCATTTCTACTCTTTCCAAACGCAGGATGGCGCAGCAAGGTACTTGCTGTGCCGCCCTGCGCCATGGGTGCTCGAAAATCAGGCCGTGCTACTGCCTTTGGAATATGGAACCTATTTCAGTTTAGACCTCAGAAAAGCCCGAGTAAATCTAAAAATATGTTTCTCTACGGACTCTCTGTGCAGATGCTCGCATAAGAGTTCGCTGCATAATCTGTACCTCCTGGCCTATGCCCTTTTATGTTTCACTCCTGATTCCTATGTCCTCAGCCGCCTAAGCCGAAATGGTTACATTAATAATTTAACATCACAACTAGCATCAACATTCCAATGATAACATCATCGAATTCCAAATCTGTCTAGCACTGAACTAATCTGTAAAACAGCACTCACACAGACATCTGTCATGCAAATAATTTCACAGAAACATAGCTGAGACTGCAACTCCCACCCAACCAACAAACTAATGCTGAAATAAACATTGCCTAGAGTAAACAACATTGAGACACTGACTAGTGCACCAGCATTACTCCTGCTGTGACAGTTAGTCCTCTACAAGCCTGAGGATTGCTTTCCTCATGAAGCTTACATGGGACAAATGTACAATTCAGAACAGCAAGCCAAACAAATTCATAGCACCATGGGTAGGTACCCGAAGTGTCGATACTTTGGGCAGTATTAAATCCTGTTTTTTACTTTTTTTTAAATGTGTGTACTAGTAAAATACTATTTTGAAAAAAAAGTTAATACTATTACCAAATAAAGTTATGGTCTTAAACTGAACCCCCTTCCCCTTCCAAGGAGCTCAATGGGCGCTGGCTTTTCATACGTTGCAGGGGCATAACTTGCATTTTAATGTTAGTATGTGGTTAATATCTTTTTTGAAGCTCTTGCAAGGGCTATCGAATGATATAGTAATCATAATAATGTCTTATTATACTGACGAAATAATAATGATAAGCATCATCGTCTTCATTATCATATCAATAATAGTAATTTTCTATTACACTCAGATTGCCATCTCTGTATCTCTGTGTTGCCCCGAATCAGGCCCACTGCATTTATCTTTCATTTCCTGGCCGCAGATTCCTCTTCTCCTAATACAAACTGCATACAAAAGTCTCTTCCGGAGAGCCTAGCTAGAAACAAGCTAGGCAGTGGGAGTGTGTATGTTACAAGAAAACAACAACATATAATAGTTTACCCTTACAAAATATATTGGTGGAGGTTAGAAAATCTCGCTGATCCTAAACCTATTCTGTCTTTGATAAACCACCAGTTCCACATGTGCAATCAAAACTAAATGCACACTGCTCAGACTGTTTAGGAAGAAACACATTGTTGGACCTGGCCCTTTTTGCAGTTTCATGCCCAAACTATTTGCCTCCCTCCTATTTTTTCTGACCGGTTTTTGTTGGTTTCAGGATTCTGGGCACTTTACCACTGCTGGCCAGTGCTAAAGGGCATATGCTCTCTGTATAAATTGTATTGGTAATCAGCTTTTCCATTATTGGCATATTTTATTTACTAGTAAGTCCCTAGTACAGTGCACTAGAGGTGCCCAGGGCCTGCAAATCAAATTCTACTAGTGGGCCTGCAGCACTGATTGTGCCACCCACATGAGTAGCCCTGTAAACATGTCCCAGACCTGCCACTGCAGTGTCTGTGTGTGCAGTCTTGCACTGCCAATTCGACCTGGGCAAGTTCACCCACTTGCCAAGCCCAAACATTCCCTTCTTATAAATGTAAGGCACCCCTAAGGTAGGCCCTAGGTAGCCCAATGGGCAGGGTGCAGTGTATGTTAAAGGTGGGTCATGTGCTGATGTGTTTTACATGGCATGTCCTAACAGTGAACTGCCAAATTTGTTTTTCTCTGTAACTTTTAAGGACAGTTTCCCTTTGGGAGCAGATGGAGATGTGGAGTTTTGTGTCTCTGAACTCACAATTTAAACATACATCTTTTAGTGAATGTGTTTTTTAGATTATTAGTATGAAAATGCCACTTTTAGAAAGTAGGCATTTTCTTACTTGCACCATTCTGTGACTCTGCCTGTTTGTGGATTCCCTGTCTAGGTCAGACTGACAGTTCGGCTGTTTGTGAATCTCCTCTAGACAGTGACACAAAGGGAGCTGGGGTGTAGCTTGCATATCTTGAGAAGCCACCTGAGCTAGAGTGGAGGGAGGAGTGGTCACTTACACCTGAATGGGCTGTGCCTGCCCTCATACAATGCAGTATCGAACCTCCTGGCGTGTGTCTGGGACCAGGCCTGGAAAAGGCAGGATTTTGTGAACAACAGAGACTTTCCTTTGAAGTTTTCCTACGTCAATGGCAGTTGCTGCTTCTGCCTGTGAAAGGGGGACAAAGACTGGACTTTGTTGTGCATTCCTGCTTGAGAAAAATCTCCAAGGGCTTGGTCTGAGCTTTCCTCCTATTTTGAAGTCTCAGGGCCATCAAAGACGTTCTCAGCCAGCACCTGAACTCTCTGCTGAGACTCCTGCCCTGCTAAGTGGTGCCCCATCCAGTCCCTGGGCCCTTGAAAGGTGAAGTTGGCAGAAATAAGGACGGAAATCCACGCCCAGAACACCGTGTGGGGACATTTTCGACTCACCACCTGAAACACGGCTGAAAAACGACTTGCCACATGTTTCGCGGCTGAAATCGACACTCCACCTGTATCGCGGCTGGAGAGACGATGTAACACCCACTTGCGGCTGCTGATAACGATGCAACCCTGATAGAGCGTTTCCAGCCTAATAATTTACCTGTAGTTGGACGCTCTTAAGGTCGATGAATCTTTTGACCAAGTGGGACTCTCCTTACCCGGGAGTAATCAATCAAATCAACAATCAATAATCAATAACGGACATAGGCAATACCTTGATCAACATAACACTTCACAATTAATCCAGAATACATTTAGACGAAACCATGACCTTTCGGTCATGAATAACCACACCAGTTTATGCAAAGTTAATGAATTTATTTCCCTATATTAACAAAGCTAGCACAATGTAGATATGTCTCAACACCAAATGATATATGTAAATGAACATTAATAGCTGTCCATAACGGCGAAACAGATGCAATCTATGCAGCATTTGAATAACAATGCCTTCTATGATGGCAACGCAAACCACTAAGACTACAATCTGTAATGGGCTAATTGCATACATTTAGTCAGCATAACAAGGTCTCAAATTGCATCGTGCATCAAATGAATCCTCATCTAACCTCAAATTAGCATCAGCATGTGGGACTTCATGCAAAAAACAATTTAGCAACATCAATTTGGAAAACTCCTAACTAAGGCGCTTATCCAAAATCAGCAGTTGGTTACCTAAAAAGAAAACACAATGCAATTGTACAATTTTCCTTTCATATTTACCAAATTCAATCAGCATTCAAGGAAGTCTTCGTCTCACAGGTACCGGTTTCGATCAGCATGGGTACCAGTTCCGATCAGCATGGGACGGGGCAAAGGGGCAAGGTGGACGGGGCAATTGCCTCACGGCGGCAAGATAAAACTAATACTTCATGCAAAGGGACAAATCAAAGTTAAAGTCTCTAGGGCGAAAATTACTTAAAAGTCTCTTTCTCTCAATTAGAGAAAGCATCAAAGTCTCTCAAAATGGTGTCGAAGCGAGATGGGCCATAATATCTGCAACGTCTCAATGGTTGCAATAGGTAATGGCTGCAAAAGCTGCAAAATGGCTGCTTTCTTCCTTGTGCACCTGGTTTAAATAGACAACAGTTCAAATCCAGTAGGGTCTTCCATTGGAGGGTTCATAGGTTAGCTTCAAATTGTCCAATCAAAAACGACAGTTCTCAAGCTTCTACCTAGGCATACATTATCCTTGAAGTTGGGAACGTAAGTTGCAACATATTTTACCAATTAACTCACTTTCAGAGCGTCCATTGTCTGCACCTGCAGATTGACCTTGGAGTGAAGAAAAAAAGATGCCAAGCTGGCACGAAACCTTAAGATAAGCATGTGAACGATCCCACTGGAAAAGTACAGCTTCAAGCAAGAATACACGTTTATTAGCACATTGGAAAAATACGAGCATCTAAACCGTGAGACAAGGCAGCTAGGCCAAAGCCTCCACTAAAGTTATGCTAAGCTAAAACATTTCAAACAAGCAAATCATAGCACACGTTTACGATTATGTCGGATTAGTGCAATTCTAATACATCACGTTATATAAAGCACGCTTATAAATGTTGGCAAACTACTCTGAGGGCACATTTTGTCCCCGTACAATCTTTATAAGTTCGGTTAAAGTCACACTTGATTATTGCAGCACTACGTTTATGCACTAATAAATGTAAAACCTTCATTTCTGCGTCATCAATCCCTCCTCTGATGACTACTTGTCATCACACAAACCAATCACACAAATTTTATTCCATTAAAATTCTGTCAGTTCTCTTTGCCTTTTAGTTCCCCTTGTCCTTGCTTTGTATTCTTCTGCCATTCTTTTCATCATTTTCTCTTCCTTCCTTCTTTTAATTCTTTCCATGATCATTAATATTCCTCTTTTTATTCCCCAAATTCCAAATATGCAAATTATGACTATTAGAATTCCCTGTATTATTTTTAGCAAGATTCCATTCCAAATGCCACCAAGCCAACTTCCCACTGACGCAATTCCCTTTCCAACCTTCTCCCACACTCCTGGTTCTTTCAGTTCCTTCAAATCTGCACTCTCTTTTGTTAGATTAGCAAGCATTGTTTTAATCTTCACACTATTATCTGGAATATACGTACAACAGTGTCGTGCACCAAGCATTTTGCAAACGCCGCCATCCTTTGCTAAAAGAATGTCTAAGGCAAGCCTGTTTTGAAGAGTCATAGCTCTTTCCGCTGCAAGTTCAGCATCTATCAGGATTATAGCACCTGAAAACTTTGTCAACATGTTATCCACTATAGTAGACAACTTTCTTATTTTGATGGAATGCAACACAACTCCCAATGAAGGAATCATGGCTCCAAATATATCTCCTACCACAGCAGCTGCAGTCTCTCTTTTCTGGATACGATGAGATCCAGACGTCTTTGGAATCACCGATAGGTCATCCAGTTGATAAACCTTTGGGAACACTATACCCAAATAACATCTCCCCCACCATCCTTTTGGAAGACGATAATAGGCATTATGCCCACAAATGTAATATACACCTGGTATGACAGGGTCAAGTCCGTTCAGCATGAATGTCCATTTGGCCTTAAAGATAAACGTATGTTTACATTCACTCGCTCCCACAAAAATGTTGTCATAATAAGATTCACCTCGATATATACAAAACTTCCCTACATGCCAAGCATCTAAAGCTATTCTCCCTTGTGTCTTTATTGCAGCAAAAGCATAATTATCTACTAAAGTCCTTTTATGTAACTCCTTTTCTAATTTCGCATTCATTTGTGCCCTTCTATCATCTGTGCGATCTAAAAAGCTTATTTCTACTGCAGAGAGGGAGCAGGTAAGATTCTCCCTATGAGCGTGAGCTGTTTCAAAAGGTTGCATTGGCTCGAAAAATTCCCTCATAATTTTTGCATCCCAATCCTCAGCAATCTGGCTAAGCTGCGTGATTATAGGAACATATGCAAAGGTAACATCATAATTTGAGTAAAAATACTGTATGTTGGTTTGACCATAAAATCTAGAAGTTACTATACTACATGTGATCCCATATGTAAGAGGCATGTGATGATAAGTCACCCCTTCCGTTACCGATGTCGGTATCTGTGTACACACATAACAATCTTTCGCATCCATAGTCTCAACATATTCTGTTAGCAAGCGATAGAAAACATTATACGAAAGCTCCTTTTTATCATGCAAGTGTCTCTGATCTAATTCTAATCTTTTCAGTGCAGTTAGTTCAGTGACAGTAACAGGAGCAAAAGTAGAAGCATCAATTTTCTCATTCTCACTCTTACCATGCATTGCAAGCACCATTATCATTATTATTAGTATACATGCAATTACCAAGCCTATACACACATATTTACAATATTTCTTTCTACTGTTTTGCGTCATGATCTGTATAGAATCAGAGAGCTAGAAGCACCTGTAAAAGAAACTATTTAGCAATTCAGTTACAAAGCTGAACGAGCGCAATGTTCACACAGTTTTCTTCAGGAGCCAAGTCACTTATCGGTTAGCAGCATTTGTCTCAATTCGGCAATAACTCAGTCTCAATTCGGCAATAACTCAGTCTCAATTCGGCAATAACTCAGTTTTTTTTCTCAAAATTCAATAACTCACTCTCTTTTTTTTTTTTTTTTTTTTTGCAAAGTTGGTAATGTTGTCTCAAATCGTGTTTAAGAGTCAATCAGGTTTTCAAAAGTCTTATCAGGTTAGCAAATGTCTCATCCGGTTTAGCAATGTCTCCGCTGGTTGTATCACGTTAGATTATAGCAAGCAATGTCATTTATCAGCTTTTCAATCAACAGTGTCCATAAAACTTTTCTTTTCTATTGGTATCTCTTCTTCTTCGTTCTCGAGGCTAAGAGATACAAATTCGTCAGTCCAATCGTCATGGACTACATACGCCCATTCAGGACCGGAATATCTCCTGTTCGGTATCCTTTTCCTTTTCAATTTTGCATCTCTCTTTGACTCTGCCTCACTGGTACTTTCCTCTTTGGTCAAGTCTTTTCCTTCACTTGAGGTTGGTACCACGACAGACACTTCTTTTCTTTTCTCTTTCACTTTTGGCCCTTCGTCATTCAACTTTTCTCTAGTTCCTAGTTTTACTGGCGATCTACTTTGTCTTTTCTTTGCACCGTGGCCATTTGATGGACCTGCGATCTCTTCTGAAGAAGTTTGAACAATTTCGTTCTGTTCTACCTTGTCCCCTTGTTCTGGAGAGACAATCACGTTTTGCTTTTCTTTTTCTGTACCGTCTGCTTCTGGGAAGGCCCTCCTCTGATCAGGCTCTCCTGCCTTTTCACCTTTTTCGAGCCCTTTGTCACCGTTGCTCTCTTCAGGCTCTGGGTCACTTTCAGCTGCTTCAGGCTTTTTGTCACCTTCAGCCGCTTCAGGTTCTTTGTTACCTTCAGCTGCTTCAGGTTCTTTGTCACCTTCAGCTGTTTCAGGCTCTTTGTCACCCTCAGCTGCTACGTCGCTGTCTGAGGTTTCTCCTTGGTCTTCCCCAAGTGAGTCTGTTGCTTCGTCCTCAGAGAATATTTCTCTCTCCTCTATTTCTGCCTGTTCGCTTCTAGTTCTGTTTTGCTCTATCTCAGCGCTCGGCACTTTGTTATCAGGTACTGGCAGTTTCAACGCTTCAACTTCCTCATCGGTGGAACACAACACTTTCTTTGTGTGACTGGCGTGAATCCAGTTGGGAACCCCCGCACACTTCACAGCGGTAGTTGTTGTCAGGATCACTTGGAAAGGGCCTTTCCAACGGGGTTCCAGACACGACTTCCTCACGTGCTTCTTTATCACGACCCAGTCACCTGCTTTCAGTGTGTGTCCTGGACCTTGGATCGGTGGCAAGGTGGTCGCTTCCACCTGGTGAGAGAAAGAGCGAACCACGTCAGCCAGACCTTTGCAGTAGTCTAACACCATATCATCTGTAATATTCAAAAGCGCGTTTGCGGGAACTGCAGGAAGTCTCATGGCCCTGCCCATGAGTATTTAGTGCGGGGACAGTCCAGTCTTTCTGTCAGGGGTGTTCCTCATTGACATTAACACCAAAGGCAATGCGTCAGGCCATTTCAAATTTGTCGATGCACATATTTTCGCCATTCTTGATTTCAGTGTACCATTCATTTGCTCCACCAGTCCTGATGCTTCTGGGCGATAGCTACAATGCAGTTTTTGCTCAATATTCAGTGCTTCGCAAAGTAACTTTATCACCTCGTTATTGAAGTGACTTCCCCTATCTGATTCTAAAGAGATCGGGAATCCGAAACGTGGTATCAACTCCCTCAACAATAGTTTTGCAACTGTAAGGCTGTCATTTCTACGTGTGGGGTATGCTTCAATCCAGTGACTAAAAATGCACACAATCACCAACACATACTTCAGACCTCCATGCACAGGCATCTCAATAAAGTCCATCTGCATCCTGCTGAACGGGCCACTGGCCCTGCCAATGTGGCTCGCGTTCACAACTGTTCCCTTTCCTGGGTTCATCTGCTGGCAAATGACACAACGATGGCAAACTGCTTCTGCAGCTTGACGAAATCTGGGGTTAAACCAATCAGTTTTGAACAATCTTATCATGGCATCTCTCCCTAGGTGAGCCTGCCCATGATAGAACCGTGCTAGCTGCGATAAAAGACAATTTGGTAAAACATATTTTCCCTCATTTGAAACCCATAACTCATCTGGTCTCTGTGTACATTGTGATTTAATCCAGGAAGCCTTTTCATCTTCCCTGACACTATTCTGCAAAGCTTTTAGTTCATCCATTGTATCCACGACCTTTAAAGCAAATGCTTCAGCTTGTTCAAGCTCTGGCTCACTTATCGAATTCCATTCATCTCTGAGCAGTATACAGTTCAAGGCACAAAATCTTGCGACTTGATCCGCATATGCGTTTCCCAGAGAAACATGGTCCTGTCCTTTTGTATGAGCACTACACTTTACCACTGCAATTTCGGCTGGCATTTGGATGGCGTGTAACAATTCCCTTATTCTCTCCCCGTTTTTCATTGGGGACCCTGAAGAAGTCAGGAAACCTCTCTGTGACCATAGTTGCCCAAAGTCGTGCACAATTCCAAACCCGTACTGACTATCAGTATAAATGGTAACCTTCATCAATGTGGACAGTTGACATGCTCTGGTAAGGGCTACAAGCTCTGCTACTTGCGCAGAATAGACTCCTTGAAGCCAGGACGCTTCCAAGACACCTGTTACAGTACATACAGCATATCCTGCTTTCAATATTCCCATTGCGTCTCTTAAACATGACCCATCAACAAAAATAATTTGGTCATTTTCATCAAGCTTAGTATCCTTAATGTCAGGTCGGGGTTTTGTGCAAAATTCAGTCACCTGAAGGCAGTCATGCTCGACGTCTTCAGCGTTCTCAATTTCAGCATTTTCACCGGGAAGCAAGGTTGCTGGATTCAACGTAGTGCACCTTTTCAGCTGCACATTCGGTGAGCCCAGAATTATGGTTTCATACCTTGTGAGTCTTGCTCCAGTCATGTGTTGTGTTCGGGAGCGGGTCAAAAGTATCTCAACCGAGTGAGGGACCATAACTGTTAATGGATGTCCCATCACTATTCCTTCACTCTGAGTGAGGCTGATACCAACTGCTGCTACGGCGCGCAAACACCCTGGAAGTGCTGCTGCGACCGGATCCAAAGTAGCTGAAAAATATGCTACTGGTCTGTTTACGCCGCCATGGGCTTGGGTCAAGACAGACAAAGAACATGCATCACGTTCATGACAAAACAATGTGAAAGGCTTTGTGTAATCAGGCATACCTAAAGCTGGAGCCCTGCACATGCATTCTTTCAACTCAATAAAAGCATCCATCTCATCTCCTTTGAGCTCAATTTCATCCAATGCATCCTTCTGGGTCAGTTTCAGTAAAGGCTTTGCTAGAGTCGAGAAGTTGGGAATCCACTGGCGACAGTAGCTCACCATCCCCAAGAACTTCCTCACCTCCCTCCTTGTCTTTGGTGGACTCATTTGAAGTACACTTGTTATTCTTTCCTTCATTATTCTCCGTGACCCTTTCTCTATCTGGTGACCCAAGTATTTCACTTTCTTCTGACAGAACTGTAACTTCGAAGGAGACACCTTGTGTCCATTCCTTCCCAAGTGGTTCAGTAGGGCAATAGTATCGGCTGTGCAGCCACTTTCTGTCTTCGCTGCAATCAGTAAGTCATCAATGTACTGTACTAGGACCGACTCAAATGGCAATTCTAACGCTTCCAAGTCTTTCTTTAGAATCTGATTGAAAATTGATGGTGACTCAGAAAGCCCTTGAGGAATTCGACACCAACTGTAGACTCTGTCTAAGAATTTGAAACAAAAGAGAAATTGGCTGTCCTCATGAAGAGGCACCGAAAAGAATGCTTGTGACAAGTCGATGACTGAGAACCACTCGGCATCGCAAGGGACTTGAAACATTATCACAGCTGGATTCGGTACTACAGGGCAGCATTTGACTATGATGTCATTTATTTTCCTTAAGTCCTGCACAATTCGGACCTTTCCACTTGGCTTTATTAGTCCCATGATTGGTGAATTACATGGACTGCTCAACACTTCTTTCAGTACTCCCTGTTTTACGAACTCGTCAATTAGTTGGGCGACTTTCATGAGGGTATCTTGTGCCATGTGGTATTGTGGGGTCTGGGGAAAGGTTACATTGGGTTTTACTGTCACTTTCACTGGTTCCACTCCTTTCACCAATCCCACCTCCTTTCCTGTCATATCCCACACTTCTTTTCCGACTGTTTCCCGTAACTCAGCTGGAATATCCTCTTCAGTTAACATTGGAAGAAGGGTAATCAGAGGATAATTTTCATCGACAACTTCCATCTCGTCCCCTTCTACACTGTCATCATCTTCCCCATCACTGCTCGTCTGAATTCTTATTCCATCGTACGAACACATAATCGAACATCCCAATTTGCACAATAGGTCTCTCCCTAACAGTGCTATCGGGCTTGAGTCACATACCACAAAATTATGTAACCCTTGGTAGTTACCAATGCTGATTGGTACTGGATCTGTGATTGGGTTTGTCAGGTACCTGTTTGCTACTCCCACCACTTGAACTGTTCTCCCTGAGAGGGGCAAATTTGGTACTTCAATGCTCCTAACAGTTGAACGTGTGGCCCCTGTGTCCACCAAGAATGAAACACGATGACCCATAACTTTTCCCTCTACATATGGACCCTTTTGATCAACTTCCAAGGATGCTGCAAGCACACAATTTCCCTCCTCATCTGAACTTTCACTCTCCCATACATTGTTTATTCCACTCTCACTGTGTAATGGGAACTGTTGTACTGTGCCGTTTGTACTCATCACCTGACTCGAGACCTGTGGAGGAACCATCACTTGCTGCTGATTCATTGGTGCCAAAGGTATTTGCATTTGCTGATTAGGTACCATGGGAAACTGCTGTTGCATCGGCTGCATTTGCGTCATCTGCATACGGGGCATTTGCACCTGCTGCAGCTGCATAGGCTGTAATCCTTGCAGCTGATTTATGGTCTGAAAATGTGGGTTTGGACCTCTCATTTTTGGTCCCCTCATTGTCTGGAATGCATTGACATCATTGCTTTGCTGACCAACACCTGCACCTTCCTGCACCACCATCGGGCACTCGCGTTTCCAATGTCCGACTATTCTGCACACGTGACACGGCATCACCCTTTTCATTGCCTGCATACCATTCGAAGTCACAACAGTATTCAAATCCGGACCATTATTCACAAAACCTCCTCTGCCTCTGCCTCTCGCCTGTGGCTGGAACACCATATTTCCCTGCGGCTGCGGCTGCAGTTGCGGTACCTGCTGTTGGAACCCTTGCAACCCTTGCAAACCTGTCTGAGCTGCTTTAAGCTGCATCATCATCACCTTCTCTTTCAACCTTTTCTGTTTCACTTCAATTTCGTCGCTACAGTATTTCGCATAAGTCAACACTTCATCAATAGGTTTCGACTGCCAACAAATCAAATGCGTCTTTATCATCTGACTTATCTCTGGTCTCAGCCCTTCCACAAATCTGAACACAAAATGAAGCATGTCCTTCGCCTCTATTGTTTCCGTGCCACTGTAGTTCTTGAACGCCTTCAACAACCTCTCATAGTAACCATGAATCGACTCTTTAGCCTCTTGGGCAGTTCGATCAATCTTCTGCCAATCCACATTTTTCGCGGCAACCTTCGTCTTCAAATGCTCAATCACCTTGTGGTACAAGCTCATCACCATAGGTGATGGTGCACCCGTATCCCTGTCTCTCTCTGGTTCACTTGTCGGCCAACCTACAGCCCTTTTGCATTCCTCCCACAAATCCGCCGGAACCACAATCTCAAAGAGGGTGTTCAGGTCTTCCCAAAGACATTTTGCAAGCTTCACAAACCTATCAGTCTGTTGATACCATTCAATCGGTTTCTCCCTCAGTTTGGGAAAATCATCCGTAAAAGACTGAATGTCGCTTCTGTGCCATGGTACATGTATTAATTTTCCCCCTGCTGTCTCCCTCATTGGTAACATGGTTACTGCATCACTACTCTGTGGTCTTTTCTCCTTGTGCTCTGGGACACTGTCTTTCTTCTTTTCCTTTTTCTTTGCCCACCTACTTTCCCATTTGTCTAAGCACCTCCACACTTGTGCACTCTGCAATAATTCTCTAAGGTGCGTTTTCATGCCTGCTGACCTCATGTGTTCAAAGTCTGTGGTCCCAAAATCCAATCTATAGCTCCTGCTCAAGTGCTTTGTCTTGTCTATCTCAACCCCATTTTTGTCAGCTATTTCTTGCAACCTTTTATGTACCTTATTCACTTCTCTCGTAATCCTGGGACATAGATACCTCAGCTCTTCTTCTGTGTAGGACTCTAGCCTATTCACACCCATAGTCCCTTCCACCAACTCATCTGCTTCCATGCTCAACCTTACCCTATTCAGGTAGTCTTCTCCCTTCCCACTTGTTGAGCTTTGCGTGGAATTCAGACTGTTGAACCACTGTGTTAGCTGTTGCGCGTTCAACCCCATCAGTGTAGCATTCACATCGACTGCCATTGATGGTTGCGGCAACTTTTCAGTGTTCGATGTTAGAGGTATTATCAGTGGGGGACTCGACCTCACCACTGTTGACTGAGCACATATGGGACTAAACTCCATCAAGGACCCAGATCCAGTTGGCTGAGCCGCTATCGGAGTTACCTCGGGAGTGTTTTCTATACACCTCCTCTCCGTCCCATACTGCAGCATTGATCTTTGACCGCTCATACCTAAGTTAGGCTGGGTATACAAAGGTACTGGTGGACCTACAGTAATGGGTAGGGTTATCGCATCTGGGTTCTGTCCATTCCCCAGGTTCTGAGGCATGTTCATTCCCACACCATGGGTCATCAGTGCCGGCATGCCCATCTGACTCCCCGTCATCTGAGCATGTGCTGTTCCCCCCTGCATCTGCTTTTGAGGCATCAAAAACTGAGTTGATTCAGCTTGTGCCAATGTTGTGTTGCAACCATTCTGTACTCCCATTACGGTTGGATCTAGAATCATTCCTGCACTGTTGTCACTGCTGTAGTACCTTGGGACCTGCGGCTGATAATTTTCTGCTGGTTTCAATATAGGTACATCTGGATATATTCTCCTAACCTGCGGTATCTGCGGGGTGAACAATAAACTCGGGTCCTTAGATCCCGATGGCATTTCTGAATTCGGAGTTTCATTATTCTGTAGCGGTGCCGGAGGGGCAGAACTGGTACTTGGACCTTGTCCACTCTCCGCATAAGGCGGTGGACGGTCGTTCAGCAATTGCATTATGAACTCCTCATCATCCGACTCATCTTCTCTATCTTTGGAACACCTCCTGTTTGTCTTACGGGTAGCTTTCTTGCCTGTCTCCTCTTCTTCCTTAGCAATTGCGGAAAACAATTTTATCCCCTGCAGTACATCTGACCTCCACACCTTCTGTGCATTGTCCCACCTAGCGTCCGCTAGTGTCTTTTCTACCTTTCTCATCCTGGTCTCGAACTTCTTTTGCTGTTGCTGTCTAGCCATTAGTTCCCAAATTGCTAGAGCCTCAAACTGTGCTGGTCTTGGAGGTACCTTCATGTCGTACATCGCAAACCTCAGATTCTCTAGGATCCTTATATTGAATGTCCCATGAATCGGGAACGCTACGCTCCCATGTTTCTCTGTCAGCTTGTGCCATTGCTTTAGCCAAAGACACGGAGCTACCCCCTTTTCCTCCATTACAATGTAAGCTGGTGTACCTTCGGGTGGCGTCTCCTCTCCTACGCTGGCTTTAATGTAAGACTCCCCCTTCATCGCACTCTTTAATGCTTTAAAAAATTTCATTTTCTCGTCTTTTATTTCACAAAGTTTGTAATCAATAGGTGACTTTATTCCCGGAATACTCTTCGCCTGCCTTTCCCCTTCCAATCGAGCCTCACGGACTGCGTCCAATCCGTGCGCGACCCTTCTCTACAACCAACCTATCCCAGCGCGGCTCCTAGTGACGTCACTCACACACACTGCGGCTGACAAAGCCTCGCGGCTAGTCCTCCTTCACTCAGCTCCTCTCGTAACAACTTCTGGCATGTATCGCGAGCTACCAAAAATATAAAACAGATCTGTCGGTTTACTACAGGAGGGGTAACACAATCGCTTCAGGACCTTAGGGATTTTTCACTAGCCTCGGCAGTTATTCCATCTGTCTCGGTCCCCACTTTCGCAAGCAAATCTGACCCGCAGACTCTGCTCTCAACTTGTCAGTGATCTATTCTAGTGCACTTAGAATTTGTCAAAGCCCGAAGTCGAAGTTTCTTTCACTCCCTTAACACACGTACCGACTCGTTGACTACGCCCGATCAACCTATTAAACCGACCAGACCACAACATATAACAAGTGTCTCATATACTTTTCAACATACTCCAGAGTCTCTTGACCTCGCAGGGCCCGTCTCAACAACAACAACCACGTGGACCTTTTTCTGCACAAAGCGCCACACGCACATGAAGTTCGACGACTTCCCTACTCTCACACTCGGAGTCGCACCTCCGCCATTTCTATGAAGTTCGACGACTTCCCTACTTCTACACTCGGAGTCGCACCTCCGCTATTCTCTAAAATCCTCGCAACCTTTTCACACAATCTGCGGCAATAAGCTGTGCAAGCGCAAAATCCTAACTTCTCTCATACCATCACTAGTACCACCAACGCCGATTCCACACCTCCATTCTCTCCATTCGCAAGCTCCGAGATCCCGGGAAAGTCGCGGGGGACTTAGCCCATCATCATTCTCTCAATCTGTTTTACCCAAGAAAAATCCAATTCAACTTTTCAAGTGGGGTCTCAAAAGAGCGCAACCGTTAATTCAACACCATGTATGTCTCGAGTGGGGTCCCAAAAAGACGAAACCATCCTCTGCTACCATCTACTGATAGAGCGTTTCCAGCCTAATAATTTACCTGTAGTTGGACGCTCTTAAGGTCGATGAATCTTTTGACCAAGTGGGACTCTCCTTACCCGGGAGTAATCAATCAAATCAACAATCGATAATCAATAACGGACATAGGCAATACCTTGATCAACATAACACTTCACAATTAATCCAGAATACATTTCGACGAAACCATGACCTTTCGGTCATGAATAACCACACCAGTTTATGCAAAGTTAATGAATTTATTTCCCTATATTAACAAAGCTAGCACAATGTAGATATGTCTCAACACCAAATGATATATGTAAATGAACATTAATAGCTGTCCATAACGGCGAAACAGATGCAATCTATGCAGCATTTGAATAACAATGCCTTCTATGATGGCAACGCAAACCACTAAGACTACAATCTGTAATGGGCTAATTGCATACATTTAGTCAGCATAACAAGGTATCAAATTGCATCGTGCATCAAATGAATCCTCATCTAACCTCAAATTAGCATCAGCATGTGGGACTTCATGCAAAAAACAATTTAGCAACATCAATTTGGAAAACTCCTAACTAAGGCGCTTATCCAAAATCAGCAGTTGGTTACCTAAAAAGAAAACACAATGCAATTGTACAATTTTCCTTTCATATTTACCAAATTCAATCAGCATTCAAGAAAGTCTTCGTCTCACAGGTACCGGTTTCGATCAGCATGGGTACCAGTTCCGATCAGCATGGGACGGGGCAAAGGGGCAAGGTGGACGGGGCAATTGCCTCACGGCGGCAAGATAAAACTAATACTTCATGCAAAGGGACAAATCAAAGTTAAAGTCTCTAGGGCGAAAATTACTTAAAAGTCTCTTTCTCTCAATTAGAGAAAGCATCAAAGTCTCTCAAAATGGTGTCGAAGCGAGATGGGCCATAATATCTGCAACGTCTCAATGGTTGCAATAGGTAATGGCTGCAAAAGCTGCAAAATGGCTGCTTTCTTCCTTGTGCACCTGGTTTAAATAGACAACAGTTCAAATCCAGTAGGGTCTTCTATTGGAGGGTTCATAGGTTAGCTTCAAATTGTCCAATCAAAAACGACAGTTCTCAAGCTTCTACCTAGGCATACATTATCCTTGAAGTTGGGAACGTAAGTTGCAACATATTTTACCAATTAACTCACTTTCAGAGCGTCCATTGTCTGCACCTGCAGATTGACCTTGGAGTGAAGAAAAAAAGATGCCAGGCTGGCACGAAACCTTAAGATAAGCATGTGAACGATCCCACTGGAAAAGTACAGCTTCAAGCAAGAATACACGTTTATTAGCACATTGGAAAAATACGAGCATCTAAACCGTGAGACAAGGCAGCTAGGCCAAAGCCTCCACTAAAGTTATGCTAAGCTAAAACATTTCAAACAAGCAAATCATAGCACACATTTACGATTATGTCGGATTAGTGCAATTCTAATACATCACGTTATATAAAGCACGCTTATAAATGTTGGCAAACTACTCTGAGGGCACATTTTGTCCCCGTACAATCTTTATAAGTTCGGTTAAAGTCACACTTGATTATTGCAGCACTACGTTTATGCACTAATAAATGTAAAACCTTCATTTCTGCGTCATCAACCCCCACGCAGCACGGTTTTGCAATACTGTGCGACCGGATTTCTCATGTATCGTCGCTGGGCGTCTGTAGGAAGCTGGCTCTGTATATAATATATAAAAATGAGATATAGTGTGCACAGAGTCCAGGTGTTCCCCAGAGGCTTGACAGAGTCAAAAATAGATAATACTATGCTCTGTTTGGGGTAGTGTGGTCGAGCAGTTAGGCTTATCAGAGGGTAGTATTAAACATTTGTTGTACACACACAAGCAATAGAAGAAACTCACACTCAATGACTTAGCTGCAGACCAATAGGTTTTAATATAGAAAAATATATTTTGTTAATTTATTTCTAGAACCACAACATTCAGTTTGCAGGTAAGTACATAAAATGAGAGGTACTTTGCATAGATATAGTCAGGACCTTGAATGGAATCAACAAGGTATACAGTTTTCTTTAAAATGACAAAAGGCTATTTAAAAAGTGGACACTGCAATTTTCAACAGTTCCTGGGAGAAGAAAATATTGTACAGTTTTTCAGCTACGTAGTTGACTTACAGTTCCTATCTCTGGGTTTTAGGTAGTCTGTCGTTGGGGGTTCAAGTTAACCCCACACACCCTCCACCAGCAACATGGGGACGGTCCGGTGCAGAGGTAAAAAAAGCACCAAACTGACGTGGGCTACTATGGAGACGGGTGGTATTTGGAATCCGGTCAGCCATTAGGTAAATACCTGTGACTCAGAGGGCAGACCATTTTTAAAATGACAAAAGGCTATTTTAAAAGTGGACACTGCAATTTTCAACAGTTCCTGGGGGAAGAAAAGATTGTACAGTTTTACAGGTAAGTAGTCCACTTACAGTTCCTATCTCTGGGTTTTAGGTAGTCTGTCGTTGGCGGTTCAACTTAACCCCACACACCCACCACCAGTAACACAGGACGGTCAGGTGCAGAGGTCAAAAAGGCACCAAATTAATATGGGCTCCTATGGAGATGGGTGGTATTTGGAATCCAGTCAGCCATCAGTTAAGTACCGGTGACTCAGAGGGCAGACCAGGGGTGTTCAAGAGAGGACTGGAGGGGCCCCAAGTAGGTACCAATCACACACCCTCAGAGGCACTAGGACGTCCAGATGCAGGGTGCAAACATGGCATCAGGTTTTCAATGCAACTCTATGAGGGGACCCCAGGGGTCACTCTGAGGCTGCAGACGAGGTCCAGGGGGTTTCTCGGCAAACCACCGGCTGAGCAGGGAAGACGGCCGCCTGCTGGTTGATGCTGCACTGGGGGTCAGGTTCTGAAAGGCCTGTGGGCTGCGGGTGCAGTGTGTCCTCTAGGTGTCGGATATCTTCATCCAGAGCTCTCGGTCAGGGGCGTTCTCTGGATTCCCTCTTCAGGCGTCATCCTGGAGGTTTGGAGGGGTCATCCCAGGGTGGGCTCTTGCTCCCATTTGCCTGGGGACCCTGTCTTGCAGGGTGGACCACCTGGACACGGGCCGTGGGCGTCAGGTGCACAGGGGTGCACCCGACGCCCTTATCTGGAGTGAGGTGGGAGTCCTTAGAAAGGGTTTCTTCTTCTTTTCTTCTTTGGACAAGGCCGCTGTACACAGGAGTTCTTGATCCTCTGTGAGTCAGGAAGTCCTCTGGAGGTTTTTCAGAGGTCACTGGACCTGCAGTACGCGTCACCTTTCTTCTGCAGGTTCTTTGAACCAGGAGACAGGCTGGTAGGGCTGGGGCCAAGTCAGTTGTTTTCTCCTTTCCTTCTCTGCTGAGGTTTCAGCTAAGCAGTCCTTCCTCTTCTTGTGAGGATGTCAGAAATCTGGTGAGCTGGGTTCAGGGAGGCCCTTAAATACAAGATTTAGGGGCTTTACAGGGGTGAGAGGGCAGTAGCCAATGGCTACTGTCCCTAAAGGTGGCTTCACCTTCCTTGTGCCCACTCCCTTTGGGGAGGGGGGGGTCATTCCTATCCCTATTGGTCCCTTTCCTCCAAACTAAGATGGAGGATTCTGCAGGGAGGGGGTCACTTCAGCTCTGGACCCCTTGGGAGTGGTCCCAGCTGAAGTGGTCACTCCTCCTTGTTTTTCTTAAGTTTCCCACCGAACTGAACACCCAAAGTGGGGGCTTTGTCTGGGGGGCAGGCAGCTCTACCAGCTGGAGCACCCTGGGTACTGTAACATGAGGCCTGAGCCTTTGAGGGTCACCGCAAGGTGTTACAGTTCCAGCAGGGGGGGTGTGAAGCACCTCCACCCAAAGCAGGCTTTGTTTCTGGCCTCAGAGAGCACAAAGGTCCTCACCCTAGGGGTCAGAAACTCGTCTGCTAGTGGCAGGCTGGCACAGACCAGTCAGTCCTACACTAGAGGATTGTGTAAAATACAGAGGGCATCTCTAAGATGCCATCTGTGTGTATTTTTTAATTAATCCCACACTGGCATCAGTGGGGTTTTATTGTGCTGAGAAGTTTGATACTAAACGTCCCAGTATTCAGTGTAGCCATTATGTAACTGTGGAGTTCCTTTTGACAAACTCCTAGACCATATACTTAAAATGGCCACACTGCACTTACAACATCTAGGAATGGACATAGACACTGTAGGGGCATAGTGCTCATGCTGCTATGCCCTCACCTGTGGTATGGTGCACCCTACCTTAGGGCTGTGAGGCCTGCTAGAGGGGTGACTTACCTATGCCGCAGGCAGTGTTTTCTGGGCATGGCACCCTGAGGGGGATGTCATGTTGACTTTGCCTTTTTCTCCAACGCCCACAATTTGCAATGGCAGTGTGCATGTGCCAGGTGAGGTGTCCCTTAGGGTGGCACAACACAGGCTGCAGTCCCTAGGGACCCTCCCTGGTCACAGGGCCCTTGGTTCCACTGGTACCTTTTACAAGGGACTTATCTGTGTGCCAATTCTGGAAACAATGGTACATTATTAGGGAAAGAACACTGGTGTTGGGGCCTGGTTAGCAGGATCCCAGCACACTCTCAGTCAGGTCAGCATCAATATCAGGTGAAAAGTGAGGAGGGGAACTGCACCAAGTGCCAGTTTCCTAAACAAGCCCGCCCCCCAGCCCGCAGGCCAGGAGACTCAGCCAAACCTGGGAGAATCTTCCTAGTCTGTCAGGAGAGGAAGAGTAGGGAAACAGGCTGTTGGTTGCAGGGCCTACTCTGCAGTACATCCTCCTGTCTAGGCCATTCCCTCTGGGGAATGGACACACCTCAACAAAGATAGGACCCAGTCTGAATTGTTTCTTGTCTGCATCTTTAGTGCCTTCATCCATCCTTTTTATCTTGGTGCTAGAGGTATCCACCTCTGCTAATCCTATCTTAGCCAGGGTCACCCCTAGCTTACCCAAAGAGGTTACTCACAGCTGGAGTAACCCCACCATGACCAATAGGGTGAGGGGGCCTATCTTGCTATTTGGCATGGGGGTCAGACTATCATGCCAAGGACAGTGCAGCCATAAAGGCTAACACCCAGTAGCCACTGACAGCTGTCAGTGCCCAGAACCACACCTTTAGTTCTTCATCAACAAGGGAAGGGGCTAAGTTACAGGCTTCTTTGGGTTCAGTGTGACTGTCTGCTGTGATAGAGTGAGGAGTTGCTACAATTTGTAGTTAACACCCTCCTTCCACTCTTTCTTCTGATAGTTGAGGAGACACCCACTCATGCTTAACAATTGCCTGACTAGTCAGAACTTCTTGTGGGTCAGGATGGACTTTACCAGTGCAACATTTGGAGTTATCCCCTAGTGGAATAGAATCTCCTGGGCTTGCGGGAACCTTGGCCAAAGGTTCTCCACCTGTCCTGCACTGTTTTCTCTTTTTTTCTTCTGGGGCCTACCTTTTGACACTGCATGGGCAGTACCTCCAGAATCCTTGGGAGAGGGCTGGTACTGGACCAGTTCCTCTTTTGGGCTCTGTCTAACCTCTTGGTAGTTGTAGGAAAGTACCATCTTGCCTGGCATGTTACCCCCATTTTTACTTGTGTGTCAGTTTGTTTTTGCCTGTCTCACTGGGATCCTGCTAGCCAGGACCCCAGTGCTCATAGTTTTGGCCTGAATGTGTGTTCCCTGTGTAGTGCCTAACTGTGTCACTGAGGCTCTGCTAATCAGAACCTCAGTGCTTATGCTCTTTCGGCCTTTCAAATTGTCACTGCAGGCTAGTGACCATGTTTACCAATTCTAATTCAATACCCTTATAATTCCCTAGTATATGGTACCTAGGTACCCAGTGTATTGGGGTTCCAGGAGATCCCTATGGGCTGCAGCATTTCTTTTTCCACCCATAGGGAACTCAGACAATTCTTACACAGGACTGCCACTGCAGCCTGAGTGAAATAACGTCCACGTTATTCCACAGCAATTTTACAGTGCACTTAAGTAACTTATACGTCACCTATATGTCTAACCCCCACTTAGTGAAGGTTAGGTGCAAAGTTACTAAGTATGAGGGCACTCTGGCACTATCCAAGGTACCCCCACATAGTTCAGGGCAATTCCCCCGGACTTTGTGAGTGCGGGGACACCATTACACGCATGCACTACATATAGGTCAATACCTATACGTAGCTTCTCAATGGTAACTCCGAATATGGCCATGTAACATGTCTAAGATCATGGAATTGTCCCCCCATGCCAAATCTGGTATTGGGGTGCCAATCCCATGCATCCCCGGGGCTCCAGTATAGACCCTGGGTGCTGCCAAACCAGCTCTCTGGGGATTTTACTGCAGCTACCACTCCTGCCAACCCACAGACAGGCTTCTGCCCTCCTGGGGTCTAGGCAGCCCAGTCCCAGGAAGGCAGAACAAAGGATTTCCTCTAGGAGAGGGTGTTACACTCTATCCCTTTGGAAATAGGTGTTAAGGGCTGGGGAGGAGTAGCCTCCCCCAGCCTCTGGAAATGCTTTGAAGGGCACAGATGGTGCCCTCCTTGCATAAGCCAGTCTACACTGGTTCAGGGATCCCCCAGACCCTGCTCTGGCACGAAACTGGACAAAGGAAAGGGGAGTGATGACTCCCCTGTCCATCACCACTCCAGGGGTGGTGCCCAGAGCTCCTCCAGTGTGTCCCAGACCTCTGCCATCTTGAATGCAGAGGTGTGAGGGCACAATGGAGACCTCTGAGTGGCCAGTGCCAGCAGGTGACATCAGAGACCCCTCCTGATAGGTGCTTACCTGGCAAGGTGGCTATTTAGGGTCTCTCGTGTGGGCTTCTCTTCAGATAACGAATGCAAGAGCTCACCAGAGTTCCTCTGCATCTCTCTCTTTGACTTCTGCCAAGGATCAACCTCTGACTGCTCCAGGACGCCTGCAAAACTGCAACAAAGTAGCAAGAAGACTACCAGCGACATTGTAGCGCCTAATCCTGCCGGCTTTCTCAACTGTTTCCTGGTGGTGCATGCTCTGGGGGCTGTCTGCCTTCACCCTGCACTGGAAGCCAAGAAGAAATCTCCTGTGGGTCGACTGAATCTTCCCCTGCTAACGCAGGCACGAAACTTCTGCTTCACCGGTCCTCTGGGTCCCCTCTCATCGTGACGAGCGTGGTACCTAGAACACAGGAGCTGGATCCAAGTGACCCTGACAGTCCAGTGGTCCATCTGACCAAATTTGGTGGAGGTAAGTCCTTGCCTCCCCACGTCAGACAGTAATCCTGTGTATTGTGTGAACTACAGCTGCTAGGACTTCTGTGCACTTTTGCAAGGAATCCTTCATTCACAGCACAGCCCAGGTCCCCAGCACTCTGTCCTGCACTGTTCAACTCGCTGAGTTGACCACCAGCTTCGTGGAACCTTCCTTTGTAGTGTTGAGACGACTGCAGTGCTCAGTTTTCTTGAACCCGTGTTCAAGTACTTTAGCGGGTGCTGCCTGCTTCTGCATGGGCTCTCTGTATTGCTGGGTGCCCCCTCTGTCTCCTCTTACAAGTGGCGACCTCCTGGTCCTTCCTGGGCCAGGGCAGCACCCTTTTTCTTCAACTGCGACCTTTGCAGCTAGCAAGGCTTGTTTGTGGTATTTCTGCGTGGAAACAACTCTGCACTCTCCAGCACGCCGTGGGACATCTTCTGTGCAAAGGAAATGTTCCTGGCTTCTTTCATTGTTGCAGAATCTTCATCTTCTTCCACCCGGAGGCAGCCATTTTGCACCTTCATCCGGGGTTTAGTGGGCTCCTGCCCCCTCTGGACACTTTTGTGACTCTTGGACTTGGTCCCCTTCCTTTACAGGTCCGCAGGTCCAGGAATCCATCTTCAGTGCTTTGCAGTCTGCGGAATCTCCTATCACAACTTTAGTGTGTTTCTGTGGAAGTAGGGTCACTTTACTCCTACTTTTCAGGGTCTTGGGGTGGGGTATCGTGGACACCCTTAGTGTTTTCTTACACTCCCAGCTACCCTCTACACACTACACTAGGCCTGGGGTCCCTAAGTGGTTCGCATTCCACTTTCTTAGTATATGGTTTGTGTTGCCCCTAGGCCTATTGCATCCTATTGTATTCTACAGTGTTTGCACTACTCTTCTAACTGTTTACTTACCTGATTTTGGTTTGTGTGTATATTTTGTGTATTTTACTTACCTCCTAAGGGAGTATATCCTCTGAGATATTTTTGGCACATTGTCACTAAAATAAAGTACCTTTATTTTTAGTAACTCTGAGTATTGTGATTCTTGTGATAGGGCCAGATGTACCAAAGGGTTTGACCCATTCTGTGTCTATGGGGAAATGTGTTTGTACATATGGCCCATAGTGCTATATGATATAAGTGGTATAGTAGGAGCTTTGCATGTCTCCTAGTTCAGCCTAAGCTGCTAGAACACTACTAATCTACTAATAAGGGGTAACTGGACCTGGTACAAGGTGTAAGTGCCATCAGGTACCCACTATAAGCCAGGCCAGCCTCCTACAGTAGCCATTTCCAATGAGACAATCAAGGGGGAGGTCTGTACTGAATACCACCCTTCTCCAGCTAAAAGTCCCACCCAGTTCTAGGGGCACTAAAGCCACAGGCCAAATAGTGACCTTTTCTGGGCTAACCCTTACTCTGGCAGTCTCACCTGGGATGCACTGGTTTGAGAGCACCAGCATGTTATGCACAATAGTGTGACAGGCACAAGTGTCTCTCAGGGCAGTAGCTGGGATTCCATTCACTAGTAGGTAGTGGAAGTGTCGAATTCCCTCTAGAATCTCCAACACACCTGTTGGGCCCATTTTCCAGTTGAAGGCTATGAGGACATCCTCATCTGAAGAGTCATCCCCAGTGGCTACACTGGTCACCCCTGGGGTTTTGCTTTTGGGACAAGAAGTGTCCTTGGAGTTGTGCCCTGTCTTTCTACAGTTGTGGCACCATGCCTTAGTGGCATCCCAGTTTTTACCCTGGTACCCACTTTTGTTTTGGGGTGTGTCTTAGGGCCCACCCACCTGGACAGGTCTTTCTCTTTGTTTCTAGGAGTGTCACCCACTTTCTCCTGGAGACGATTTGTAACCCCTTTCTTTTGCCCCACCCCAGTGGAAGTTTTGGTTACCCTAGTCTTGACCCAGTGGTCTTCCTTCTTTGCCTAATCTTGGGGATAAATTGGACCTAGGTCTACCAGATACTGATGCAACTTTTCATTGAAGCAGTTACTTAAAATGTGTTCTTTCATAAACAAAATATAAAGACCATCATAGTTATGCACTTCATTTCCAGTTACCCAACCATCCAGTGTTTTCACTGAGTAGTCTACAAAATCAACCCAGGAGGTTTTGTGAGCCCCCCTGAACCTAATTCTATTCTCCTCAGTGGTGAATCCAAAGTTCTCAATCAGGGTAGCCTTCATGAGGTCATAGGATTCAGCATCTGCACCAGTAAGTGTGAGGAGCTTATCCCTACACTTACCAGTAAACAGTTCCCAAAGGAGAGCTCCCCAATGAGACTCTTTTAATCTTCTGGTTCCACAGGCCCTCTCAAAGGCTATGAACCACTTGTTAATGTCATCACCAGCCTCATATTTGGGGACAATCATTTGGGGATTTTAAGTGTGTCAGAATACTCTCTGTCCCTAGTTCTTATGTTGCTGCCACCATTAATGGGTGCTGAACCCATTTCTGTTCTCTCCCTTTCTATAGCCAGGAGCTATTTCTCAAAAGCTAATCTTTTGGACATCCTTGCTAAAAGGATGTCCTCTTCATTGAGGCTGCCCTCAATGCTCTCCTAGGAGCTGGACTCCCCTTTGGAGGATCCAGATCCTGTGAGTACTATCTTTGGAGACAGGGATCTTGGAACCCTGGTCTCCCCAGTTAGGTTAGGAGGGGGAGTTCATCCTCCTGATCCTTATCTTCTTCCCCATCTGTGGGGAAGTCTTCCTCCTCAGTAGGGTGGTCCCTGGTCTACTCTGCCAAGAGCTCCTGGAGGTTGACCTTGGTAGGGTTGGAACCAGTTCTAATCTTTTTCAGCTTACAGGGGGACCTTAGGTAAGGAGTGAGGTTGAGTTCCATCACTATTTCCTCTGAGCTGCTCATTATGCGACTTAAGTTGGGATTACTTTTTAGAAACTAAAAACTACTTCTAGTAACTAAATCCTAACTTTCACAAAACTTTTAAACTTAAAAAGAGATACTAAAAGGGACTTAACCAAGGCCCTAGCAGGACTTTAAAATTTTTAGAAAAAATAGTCAAATTCAAAAATCAGTTTTCTAAAGGCAGTTTTGGAATTTAGTTGTGTGATCAGGTTTTGGCTGAGTAATCCAGTAAATGCAAAGTGTGGTGAGTATAAAGGAAACTTCAAATAAGCATCACAGGTTCCGTTTTGTAGTTTATTCTTAGCAACACAACCTGGCGTCCGATCGTCCTAGAAGCTACTCCAACTGTCGCCACTGGAACCATACATCGCTCAGCTTCCAGAACTAACTTACATCATAACACATTCTCTCCCGTTCATCAACAAAATATTCATAAAATAAAGAATAACTAAAAGCAAGGTTAAAACTGATCATATCAATAATACATAAAATCTTAACTAACAAATAGATAATACAACAAAACATTGACAACTAATTATAAAAGCACTATCTAACATAATCATTCAAGTAAGAAGGTGGTTTCCTAAATCTTTTTCCTGAAGCAGGAGGATCTCTTGAACCAGCATCGTTACTATCCCCTGAAGAAGAACCAGTAGAACCATTCCCACACATACCACTCTGGACACCCTCTCTTCCACGTGAAACCCGGCTACAGATCCCACTAACCACCTCATCATCATTCATAAACATCAAGCCTGAACAATCATCCTCAGTACCTTCATCTGACTTGCCCCCCTTATTATACAAGGCCACATTCCGAAAGTTCCATCTCTCTCCATTCTCCAAAATCACAAAAAAGTACTGACCCGCTGAACCTTAAAAGGCCCCTTGAACTTAGTTAAACCTCCTTGAATTTTTCCAGATTTCACCTTAACCCAATCCCCGACTTCTACTCGCTTCCTGGAAGCTTCTTTATGAAAAGTCTGAGTATTGTTGTGTCTGAGGATTTTCTCATGAATATCCAATGCACCCTTTAACCAAGCTGGGACTAACTTGGTACCCGGTAGCCTTCCCCACATAGACACAAACGGGATCTTATTTGTGACGCTATGTGTTGTGGTACAATACGCCCACACCATATCGGAGATGACTTCCTTGACATCATAACAGTTAACAATAGCAAGTTGAATGGTCCCCTTAAGTAGCCTAACAGCTCTCTCGGCCATACTATTCCCCCTAGGGTTATATAATGAAGTGCAAGAATGATTAACTCCCCATGCCTGGAGAAATTTTACCATTTCGTATGATGTAAGCTGTGTGCCGTTATCCGTTATAAGTACCACCGGTGCGCCTTCTTTTTTGAAAATGTTTTCCAAAGTTGCAATTGTGCTTCTAGTAGTGATGTCTCTCAAAAACTCCACTATCAACCACTTGGAGTGCACATCCACCACCACCATAGCAAATTTCATATGAGATGGTAATGCATTCAAAGGTCCAACAAAATCCAAACAAACAGTGTGCCAAGCCTTACCCGGATCATCCAAATGTCCACCCGCACTCATTTCAAGAACTAATCTCTTCTCACTCACTTTACACAATGCACAATTCGGTACCCACTCTCTGATTTGATTGTTCATCCCCAGCCACCAAATATTTTCCTTTACTCTCCTGGTAGTTAGACCCTGCCACAAATGACCCTCATGACCCAGCTGGAAAATCCAAAATCTCAAATCTGCCGGGGGTACAAAGCAATCACCCCTCATAATTACGCCATCATTGCAAATAGACAATTCATCAAGCACCTTTAGATATGGTCTCACTGGTAATGGAAGTGTACTTTCCCTCACCTTTCCATGCTGTATCAGTCTAACAAGATCTCTCATGACCACATCCCTGTACATTGCATCTCTCCATTGTGACAACGAAAAGGAACCAGTCCCACTATCCACTGCATCACTAACAGTAGCAACAGCACCCTCCTTGTTAGCATCACCCACACCAAGACTGTCAACCTCCTACCAACTTAATGACAACCTTGACAAGCAATCAGCCCGAACGTTCTTCCAACCTTGCAAAAATTCAAGAGTATAATTATACTCTTGCAGTCTAGCCGCTAGTCTAGCCAATCTAGATGATCCTTTACCTGCCCCTCCTGCAGACAGAATTTTCACCAGTGGTTTGTGATCGGTTCGTAAGGCAAAAGGCAACCCCATAAGTATACCCGGAAATACTCAACACCCCATGCCGCTGCCAGAGCCTCCCGTTCAATAACGGAGTAATTTTTCTCAGCTGGTGTCAAAGTCCAGGAGGCAAAAGCCACCGTCTTTTCCTCACTACCATGGTACTGTGAAAGAACTACACCCAAACCAGATGCACTGGCATCCACTGTAAGTACAGATCTCATATCCTTATCAAATACTGTCAGGATTCCAGAATGGCATACTCCTTTTTCATGTTGTCAAAACATAGTTGTTGTTCTACATTCCACTCAGACCTACAACCCTTACGTAGTAACTTTTTAAGATTCTCTGTCTTCTCTGCAAACCTCTCTACAAACATAGCATAGTACTCCACAAGCCCTAAGAAGGACCTCAATTGATCCCTATCCTTTGGGGCGGGAGCCTTGTTTATAGCATCTAATAAGAATGTTTAGGCTTAACAGACCCCAATGCGACTGTATAACCCAAGTACTCAACTTGTTCAGATAGAAAAACGCACTTCTCTTTATTTAGTGTAAGCCCAAACTCCTCCAACCTTCTCAACACCAGCCTCAAAATGACATTATGATCAGTGACTGTCTTCCCCATGACTAAGATGTCATCCTGAAAGTAGATCACATCGCCTATGCCTTCCAAAACCTTGGACATCGCCCTTTGAAAGACGCTAGCGGCAGAGGCCAACCTGAATGGTGAGCGTTTAAATTGAAAGGTCCCTTCTATGGTGATGAAAGCCGTGAGAGACATGGAATCTTCATGCAGCCTGATCTGATGGTAAGCACTCCTAAGATCTAGTTTGGAGAAATACCTCTAGTCCTTCACTAGAGTCAACAACTCATTGATATTGGGAAGAGGAAACATATCCACTACTATGGGGGTGATTCTAAGTCTGGCGGGCGGCGGAGGCCGCCCACCAGACTTCCCCCCTCCAGAATACCGCACCGCGGTCGGAAGACTGCTGCGGCTATTCTGTGTTTTACACTGGGCTGGCGGGCAACCGCCAAAAGGCCGCCCGCCAGCCCAGTGTAAAACTACCTTCCCACGAGGATGCCGGCTCAGAATTGAGCCGGCGGAGTGGGAAGGTGCGACGGGTGCAGTTGCACCCATCGCGAATTTCAGTGTCTGCAAAGCAGACACTGAAATTCTTTTTGGGCCCCTCTTACGGGGGCCCCGCGACACCCCATACCGCCATCCTGTTCCTGGCGGGAGAACCGCCAGGAACAGGATGGCGGTATGGGGTGTCAGAATCCTCCATGGCGGCGCAGCTTGCTGCGCCGCCATGGATGATTCATTTGGGCAGCGGAAAACCGGCGGGAGACCGCCGGTTTTCCACTTCTGACCGCGGCCGAACCGCCGCGGTCAGAATGCCCAGCGGGGCACCGCCAGCCTGTTGGCGGTGCCCCCGTCATTTTAGCCCTGGCGGTCTTGGACCGCCAGGGTTAGAATGACCCCCTATGTCCTGAATCACTGAGAGCAAATCGACACAGAATCTCAAACTTCCATTAGCCTTCTGAGTGATTACTACAGGTTAAATCCATTCAGAAGCTTCTGCACACTCAATAATGCCTTCACTCAACATCTCCCCCAACAAACGCTTCAAATCATCACGAACCGCCAAAGGTACCCTTCTCAATCTATATTGAGTAGGAACAGCATTCGGTTTCACGCGTACTCTATGGACATAGCCTCTGAGACATCCCAACTTCTTATCAAACACTTGCACCCTCTAACACACCATCCAAAGTAATTTCCTCCACTGCCAACACTTGATTAGGAGCCCTAGGGTGGATCATAATATTTAGATCAAATTAGTTTATTCTTAGCAACACAACCTGGCGTCCGATTGTCCCAGAGGCTACTCCAACTGTCGCCACTGGAATCATCGATCGCTCAGCTTCCAGAACTAACTTACATCATAACACAAAGTTGTAGACCCAACCGCTGATCCACCAATGTAGGAAGCTGGCTCTGTACATACTACATCAAAATGAGATAGTGTGCACAGAGTCCAGGGGTTCCCCAGAGACTTGACAGAGGCAAAAATAGATAATACTAATCCTCTATTTGTGGTAGTGTGGTCGAGCAGTTAGTCTTATCAGACGGTAGTGTTAAGCATTTGTTGCATACACACAAGCAATAGAAGAAACACACACTCAATGACTTAACTCCAGACCAATAGGTTTTTATATAGAAAAATATATTTTGTTAATTTATTTCTAGAGCTACAAGATTTAGTTTGCAGGTAAGTACATACAATGAAAGGTATTTTGCATAGATATAGTCAGGACTTTGAATGGAATCAACAATGTATACAGGTTTCTTTAAAATGGCAAAAAGCTTTTTTTAAATTGGACATTGTAATTTTCAACAGTTCCTGGGGGAAGAAAAGATTGAACAGTTTTACAGGTAAGTATTCGACTTACATTTCCTATCTCTGGGTTTTAGGTACTCTGTCGTTGGGGGTTCAATTTAACCCCAAACACCCACCACCAGCAACACGGGGACAGTCGGTGCAGAGGTCAAAGAGGAACCAAATTAACGTTGACTCCTATGGAGACAGGGGGATACTCGGATCTTGGTCAGCTAGCTGGTAAGTACCCATGACTCGAAGGGCAGACCAGGAGGGTTTAGAATAGCACTGAAGGTGCCACAAGTAGGCACCAAACACACACCCTCAGTGGCACAGGGGCGGTCAGGTGCAGGGTGCAAACAGGACGTCGGGTTTCCAATGCAGATCAATGGAGAGACCCTGGAGGGTCACTCAGAGGCTGCAGGCAAGGTTCAGGGGATTGTCTCGGGCACACCACTGATTGGACAGGGCAGAGGGCTGCCTGCTGGTCGATGCTGCACTGGGGGTCAGGTTCTCCAAAGACTGGGGGCTGCTGGAGCTGTGTGTCCTTTAGAAATCAGATATCTTTGTCTGGAGCTCACGGTCAGGGGGAGTCCTCTGGATTCTCTCTGCAGGCGTCGTCGTGGCAGCTTGGCGGGGTCAACCGAGAGTGGGCTCTTTCTCCGAATTGCCTGGGGATTCTTTCTTGCTGGGTGGATCACCTGGACACTGCCCGTGGGCGTCGGGTGCACAGGGGTCAGGACTCACGCGTCCAGAGTGAGGAGGGAGTCCTTGGTAGAAAGTTTCTTTAGGACAGGGCCACTGTACTCAGGAGTTCTTGGTCCTTTTGGGTACAGGGCAGTCCTCTGAAGTTGGCAGAGGTCATTGGGCCCGTTGGATGAGTTGCTGTTCTTTTTGCAGGTTCTTTGAAGCAGGAGACAGGCCGCTGGGGCCAAAGCAGTTGTCATCTTCCTTCTTCTCTGTTGGGGTTCCAGCTTAGCAGTCCCTCTTCTTCTTTGTAGGTCACCAGGAATCTGGTGAGCTGGGTTCAGGGAGGCCCTTAAATCCTAGTTATAGGGGTGTATTAGGGTCAGGGGGCAGTAGCCAATGGCTACTGTCCCTGAGGGTGGCTACACCCTTCTTGTGCCCACTCTCTTTGGGGAGGGGGGCCCCTCCAAACCAAGATGGAGGATTCTGCAAGGAGGGGTTTACCTGAGCTTTGGACACCTTAGGGGTGGTCCTGGCTGTGGTGGTCACTCCTCCCTGTTTTCCCAAATTTTCCCTTGGACTTGCTGCTAAAAGTGGGGCTTTGTCCAGGGGGCGGGCATCTCCCCTAGTTGGAGTGCCCTGGGCCACTGTAAACCGAGGCTTGAGTTTTTGAGGTTCACCACCAGGTGTTACAGTTTCTGAAGGGGAGGTGTGAAGCACCTCCACCCAGGACAGGCTTTGTTTCTGACCACAGATTGCACAAAGGCACTCACCCCATGTGGTCAGAAACGCAGGCTGGCATAGATCGGTCAGTCCTACACTTCAGTTGGGCTAACATAGAGGGGACATCTCTAGGATGCCCTCTGTGGCCATTTTTCAATAAATCCCACGCTGTCATCAGTGTGGGTTTATTGTGCTGAGAAGTTTGATACCAAACTTCCCAGTATTCAGTGAAGCCATTATAGTGCTGTGGAGTTCATAATGACAAACTCCCAGACCATATACTCAATATGACTACACTGAACTTACAATGTCCAAGAATGGACTTAAACACTGTAGGGGCATATTGCTCATGCAGCTATGTCCTCACCTGTGGTGTGGTGCACCCTGGCTTAGGGCTGTAAGGCCTGCTAGAGGGGTTACATTCCTATGCCGCAGGCAGTGGTTTGTGGGCATGGCACCCTGATAAGGGTTCCATGTCGACTTAGTCTTTCTCCCCACAAGCACACACAAGCTGCAAGGCAGTGTGCATGTGCTGAGTGAGGGGTCTCCAGGGTGGCATAATACATGCTGCAGTCCTTAGAGACCTTTCCTGGCCACAGGGCCCTGGGTACTATGGGTACCTTTTATAAGGGACTTAACTGTGTGCCAGGTCTGTGCTAATTGTGGGAACAAAGGTACATTTTTAGGGAAAGAACACTGGTGCTTGGGCCTGGTTAGCAGGGTCGCCCTCATAACTTTTTCTTCACATAATTTATACATGCCAAATTTGTGTCCAGTTTTATCCAACATCTTAGGGGTTCTAGAGGTACACAGAGCTTGTGGGTCCTCCTGGAGGAGACCATGAAATTAGCCAAAATACAGCAAAAATGTAGTTTTTAAAAAAAACAAATGGGAAAAAAGAGCTGTAGAAGAAGGCTTGTGTTTGTTTTCCTAAAAATGGCATCGACAAAGGGATTGCGGTGCTAAAATGACCATCGTCCCAGCTTTCAGGAACAGGAAGACTTGAATCAGAAAATTACATTTTACAACACAATTTTGGCATTTTACTGAGACATACCCCATTTTTACTTTTTTTTGTGCTTTTAGCCTCCTTCAAGTTAGTGACAGAAATGGGTGTGAAACCAATGCTAGATCCTGGAAAGCTAAACATTTCTGAAAAGAAGAGACAATTCTGAATTCAGCAAGGAGTCATTTCTGTAGATCCTACAATGTTTTCCTACAGAAAATAACATCTGAATTAAAATAAAATATTGAAATTGAGGTGAAAAAAAGCTATTTTTCTCCACGTTTTACTCTGTAACTTTTTCCTGCGATGTCAGATTTTGAAAAGTAATATACCGTTACTTCTGCTGGACTCTTCTGGTTGCGGGGATATATAGGGCTTATAGGTTCATCAAGAACCCTAAGTTCTCAGAGCCAATAAAGGAGCTACACCTTTCAATGGGTTTTCATTGTATACCGGGTATACAGAAATTCATTTGGTGAAATATGAAGAGTGAAATACAGGTATCAATGAAACCTTTGCATTTCTAAAATGTGCACAGAAATAAGGTGTTGAGAATCAGTGGTTAGTTGCACATCTCTGAATTCCGGGGTGGCCATACTAGCATGTGAATTACAGGGCATTTCGCAAATAGACGTCTTTTTTACACACTGTCTTACATTTGGAAGGAAATGTAGAGAAAGACGAGGGGAAATAACACTTGTTCTGCTATTCAGTATTCCCGAAAGTCTGAACATGCAAATGGTATCTCACTTGTGTGGGTAGGCCTAATGCCTACGATAGGAAATGCAAAATGGACACATCACATTTTTACATTGAAATCTGAAGTGTTTTTTGGAAAGTGCCTAGCTGTGGATTTTGGCCTCTAGCTCAGCCGACATCTAGGGAAACCTACCAAACCTGTGCATTATTGAAAACTAGACACCTAGGGGAATCCAATATGGGGTGACTTTTTGGGCTCGCACCAGGTTCTGTTACCCAGAATTCTTTGCAAAACTCAAAATTTGGCAAAAAATAACACCTTTCCCCCACATTTCGGTGACAGAACGTTTTAGAGTCTGAGAAGAACCACCAATTTCCTTCCACTCAACATTCCCCCAAGTCTCCCGATAAAAATGGTACCTCACTTGAGTGGGTAGGCCTAGTGCTCCCGACAGGAAATGCCCCAAAACACAACGTGGACACATCACATTTTCCCAAAGAAAACTGACCTGTTTTTTTGCAAAGTGCTTAGCTGTGGATTTTGGCCTCTACCCCGGCCGGCTCCTGGAAAACCTACCAAACATGTACATTTTTTAAAACTAGACACCTACGGGAATACAAGATGGGGTGACTTGTAGGGCTCTCACCTCACCGGGTTCTGTTACCTAGAATCCTTTGCAAACCTCAAAATTTGGCCAAAAAATCTTTTTCCTTACATTTTGGTGATAGAAAGCTCTGGAATCTGAGAGGAGCCACAAATTTCCTTCCACCCAGCATTACTCCACGTCTCCCGATAAAAATGGTACCTCACTTGTGTGGGTCGGCCTAGTACCTGCAACAGGAAATGCCCCAAAACACAACGTGGACACATCACATTTTTCCAAAGAAAACTGACCTGTTTTTAGCAAAGTGCCTAGCTATGGATTTTGGCCTTTAGCTCAGCCGGCACTTAGGAAAACCTACCAAACCTGTAAAGTTTTGAAAAATAAACACCTAGGGAATCCAAGATGGGGTGACTTGTGGGGCTCTCACCAGGGTGTGTTACACAGAATCCTTTGCAAACCTCAAAAATTGGCAAAAAAAACACTTTTCCCTTACATTTCGGTGATAGAAAGTTCTGGAATCTGAGAGGATCCACAACTTTTCTTCCACCCAGCATTACCCCAAGTCTCCCGATAAAAATGGTACCTCACTTGTGTGGGCAGGCCTAGTTCCCACGATACGAAATGGCCCAAAACATATCGTGGACACATCACATTTTCCCAAAGAAAACTGACCTCTTTTTAGCAAAGAGTCTAGCTGTGGATTATGGCCTCTAGCCCAGCCTGCACCTGAGAAAACCTACCAAACTAGTGCATTTTTGAAAACTAAACACCTAGGGGAATCCACGATGCAGTGACTTGTAGGGCTCTTGCCGGGTTCTGTTACCAAAAATCCTTTTCAAACCTCAAAATTTGGCAAAAAAAAAACTTTTTCCATACATGTCGGTGATAGAAAGTTCTGGAATCTGAGAGGAGCCACAAATTTCCTTCCACCCAGCATTTGCCCACGTCTTCTGATAAAAATGGTACCTCACTTGTGTGGGTAGACCTAGTACCTGCGACAGGAAATGGCCCAAAACACAACGTGGACACATCACATTTTCCCCCCAAAAACTGACCTGTTTTTAGGAAAGTGCCGAGCTGTGGATTTTGACCTTTAGCTAAGCCGGCACCTAGGGAAACCTACAAAACCTGTGCATTTTTGAAAACTAAACACCTAGGGGAATCCAAGATGGGGTGACTTGTGGGGCTTTTACCAGGTTGTGTTGCCCAGAATCCTTTGCAAACCTCAAAATTTGGCAAAATCGACACCTTTCCTTACATTTCGGTAATAGAAATTTCTGGAATCTGAGAGGAGCCACACATTTACTTCCACCCAGCATTTACCCTAGTCTCCCTATAAAAATGGTACCTCACTTATGTGGGTAGGCCTACTAGCTGTGACAGGAAATGCCCTAAAACAGAACATAGACACATCACATTTTCCCCCAAAAAACTGACCTGTTTTTAGCAAAGTGTCTAGCTGTGGATTTAGGCCTCTAGCTCAGCCTGCACCTAGGAAAGCCTACCAAACCTGTGCATTTTTTAAAACTAAACACCTAGGGGAATCCAAGATGGGGTGATTTGTAGGGCTGTCACCGGGTTCTGTTACCTAGAATCCTTTGCAAACCTCAAACTTTGGCAAAAGAAAAATACTTTTTCCTTACATTTCAGTGACAGAAAGTTCTGTAATTTGAGAGAAGCCACAAATTCCCTTCCACCCAGCATTCCCCCAACTCTCCCGATAAAAATGGTACCTCACGTGTGTGGATAGGCCTAGTACCTGCTACAGGAAATGCCTCAAAACACAACGTGGACACATCACATTTTCCAAAAGAAAACTGACCTGTAAAGTGCCTAGCTATAGATTTTGGCCTTTAGCTCAGTCGGCACCTAAGAAAACCTACCAAACCTGTGCATTTTTTTAAACTAAGCACCCAGGGGGATCCAAGATGGGGTGACTTGTGGGGCTCTCACCAGGCTGTGCTACCCAGAATCCTTTGCAGACCTCAAAATTTGGCAAAAAAAACACTTTGCCCTTACATGTCGGTGATAGAAAGTTCTGGAGTCTGAGGGGAGCCACAAATTCCCTTCCACCCAGCATTCCCCCGAGTCTCCTGACAGAAATGGTACCTCACTTGTGTGGGTAGGCCTAGTACCTGTGAGAGGAAATGCCCCCAAAACAGAACGTGGACACATCACATTTTCCCAAAGAAAACTGACCTGTTTTTAACAAAGTGCCTAGCTGTGGATTTTGGCTTTAGCTCAGCCGGCACCTAGGAAAACCTACCAAACCTGTGCAATTTTGAAAACTAAACACCTAGGGGAATCCAAAATGGGGTGACATGTGGGGCTCTCACTGGGTTCTGTTACACAGAATCCTTTGTAAACTTCAAAATATGGCTAAAAAAAATCAAATTTTCCTTATTTTCGGTGATAGAAAGTTCTGGAATCTGAGGAGAGCCACAAATTTCCTTCAACCCAGCCATACCCCGAGATTCCCAACAGAAATGGTACCTCATTTGTGAGGGTAGGCCTAGTACCTGTGACAGGAAATACCCCAAAACACAACGTGGACACATCACATTTTCCCAAAGAAAACTGACCTGTTTTTAGGAAAGTGCCTAGCTGTGGATTTTGGCCTTTAGCTCAGCCGGCACCTAGAAAAACCTACCAAACCTGTGCATTTTTGAAAACTAAACACCTAGGGGAATCCAAGAAGGGGTGACTTGTGGGGCTCTCTACCTGTTTTTGCAGGAGGAGGCACCTGCGTTTTTGGTGCTGGGCTCAACAGCCAGATAGGGAAACCTACCAAAGCCAAACATTTCTGAAAACTAGACACCTGAGGGAGTCGAGAAAGGTGTGACTTGTGTGGATCCCCAAGAGTTTTCTTACCCAGAATCCTCAGCAAACCTCAAATTTAGCTAAAAAATCTCATTTTCCCACATGTCTGTATGGGATCACTGCATAGGCACCAATTTCCTACCACCCAGCGTTCCCCTCAGTCTCTCGGTAAAAACAATACCTCACGTGTGTTGGTGGGCCAAGCGCCTTTGACAGGTAAGAGCCAAAAACATGTTGAAAATGAGGGGGAATTAAAGTGGGTCTAAAAGGGCAGTTTGAAAAAAAAAAATTTAGGCTGACAAGTAGGGCAGAATCTTTATCGGTATAGATGCGACACTGCTGGGTGGTTGGAATTTTGTGGATTCCTGCAGATTCCGGAAGGTTCCATCACAAAAATGTGGGAAAATTGTGTGATTTCCAGCTAAGTTGGAGGTTTGCAGGGCATTGTGGGTAAGAAAATGGTGTGGGGGTGCATGTGAAGCACACCGCCCTGGACTCACCCAGATGTTTAGTTTTCAGATGTGTCTAGGTCTCGTAAAGTTTTCTACATGGCAGTGTCCCAAAGTCCAAAAAGTGCAGCCCTCATCACTCCAAGTGAGACGATTTTCAGGGACGAGCTCTCATGGTCCAAATGTAAAACCAAAACCCAAAATAATCAAATGTCCTTTTGCTTGCCGTGGGATAAGATGTTCTAGTGTGGCGGGGGATAACCATTCCCATACTGGTTGATAGTCACCACCCCACTATTTTTTTTTATTCCCTGGTATCTAGTAGGCTTTCTGCCCCCTGGGGAATGGATCGGAGGTAATTGTGCCATCTGCCCACCAGTGGACAGAACAACTTTGTCCCCATTTATTTGGGGTGGAGGTATGGCCATACCCCCACCCGCTTTTTTTTTAAAGAATTCTTCTGTGGTGTCTGGTGGGCTTTGTTTCCCCCGGGGGGCAGATGAGCCTTACAAAAATAGGCCAATCTGCCCCAGGGGGGCAGAAATGGCCTAGAAAAATTTGCCTCCCAGGGGAGGGACCCTTGCCTAAGGGGCTGCTCTCCTTGCGTGAAATTGTTGCAAAAAAAATCCCTGGTGTCTAGTGGTTTCTTCCCTTAGGGGTAGATGCACCTCAGAAAAATAGGCCCCAAGTTGGGCAGAAATAGCGTAAGATAAATGTGCCCCCCCATGGAAGAGACCCTTGCTTAAGGAGTCGGTCCCCATCTGTAACAAAAAAATAAAGAAATCCCTGGAGCCTAGTGCAGAAATGGCCTTAAATTAATTTGCCCACCAGGAGAGCGACCCTTGCCTAAGGGGTTGCTCCCCTTTTTTTAAATTGTCGCAAAAAAAAAAAACCTTGTGTGTCCAGTGGTTTCTGCCCCCCTCGGGCAGATTGGCCTAATACAAATGGGCCAATCTTCCCCCAAAGGTGCCAAAAATGGCCTAAAATCAATTTGCCTCCCTAAGGGAGCAACCCTTGCCTAAGCGGTCGCTCCCCTTCCCAATGTAAAAAAAAAAATCCCTTTTGTCTAGTGGCTTCTGCCCCCCGGGGGGCAGAAAAGGCCTATTATGAAATTGCCCCCTAGGGAGCGACACTTGCCTAACTGGTCACTTCCCTTATAAACATAATAGCTTCTAACCCCCCTGCGAGTAGAGAGAACTAATTACAATAGGCCGATCTGCCCCCAGGGGGGCAGAAATGGCCTTAAAATTATTTTCCCCCTTGGGGAGTGACCGTTGCCCAAGGGGTCACTCCCCTCGTGTCAATAACACACATAAACAAACATAGACAAAAAATGTCTAGTGGGCATTTCTGCAGCCAGATCGCTTCACGATCGGCCAGCAGAAATGTTCAGAGAGACATCAAAGGAAAGGAATGGCCTTTCCTTTCCTTTCCTTTGATGCCTCTCCCACCCCCTGCTTTTGCATATCTCTTCCAATCTGTGCTGGAAGCTCAGCCGTGGGGGGCGTCCTCTATGAGGTCAGCACGCAATCGCACGCTGACGTCATCAGACGTCACTTGTGCGGGTCAGAGAGGTGAGGTGGAAGAGGAAGCAATTCCCCTTCTATCCCTGCCTATGGAAGGGGGTGCATGGCCATCGGGGGAGTGCTAGCGCTTCCCACACGGTACCATAGCAGGACGTAATGGTTACGTCCTCAGCACCTGTGTGGTGCAAACGAGGGCGTAACCGTTATGTCCTGGGCACTCAAGGGCTTAAAAATTGGTGGCATCACTCAAAATATAAAATCTTATTCCTCTAGTGAACAAGACCTGATCAAATATTGCTCCTTACTGGTGATTTAGCATTTCTATCCTTCACAGGAATTAAATGCTTAGTGAAGTCAACTGACCTTTTGACCCAGTAAGTAGTGTCATAGAGCTATCAACACAATTTCAACATTACCCAAACAACAAATATTGTATTACTTGTTTGTGCTTGATAATACCCTTTTACTGGCTAGGAACAAATTCTCAAATCACACAAAGATTTTGCATTTGTACATAAGGTGAACTGTAAAATCTGGAAGATGTTTCCACTGGCACTGCATTGATTGCCACTGGGTGTAATATGGGTTCAGAAAATCCAACAAAGAATTCAAGTCCAAGAGTCTTTCCTCCTGGTACATCTCTGCTCTCTTGACATTTACAACAGTCTGTTTACTAGCCTTTCCAACAAATCATTCTTGAAAATCTAGAACCATGCTGCTTGCTTCCTGTGTAGCCAGAACAAATACAACCACATCAAATCTGCCCTGGAGTACTCTCACTGGATCCTAGTAGACTGACATTCAAATCACCAAATTGTGTACAAAAACCACTGCATGGACAATAGGCAGGTGGTCTATTCAAGTTTTTAGTCCCCTACCATTCAATTAAGGGATGTAGGTCTGCTGATCACATCATACTATACAGACAACTGGTTACAAGTAATTTGGAGGAAGAACTCTCCATGTGTAAGGCTCATCTGTATGGTACGCTTTACCAATTGTAAGCTGAATTTCTCAAATTCATGAAGTTACTTAAAACTCACATCTTCAAGCATACATATGTTTAGCTCACTCCCTGATGCCAGCCCCTTCTTGCGCTTGTTCAGGCCCAAATCGGTAGGCACCTAAAATTGGTTATTGCCTTATCTTTACAGGTCACCTTTGCTATGTTGACTGTTTTCCAAAGCTTTACCACCTGTCAGCGTATTCGGCTGATGAGTTCCAGCAGCTGTTTTTCAATCATTCCTGGCTCACTGACTGTTTTGTGCTCTATACAGGACAGTGATCCTCTGCACGTTACCTCAGGTGTGAATGTATTGCCTCTATGAAGAAGTCAGTTTTTTTGCTGTGCTACATGCTCCGCCGCTTGGTACACCAGCTCCTTGATGAAGTGTAAACCGCACTGCAAGAGGCTGGAACATTTCTGGCATTGTGCTTACTCTGAAGTGGCTCAAGCCAATTATCTCTAAGCCTAAGGGGGATATAAGAAGTAGCTAAGATATGTTTTGATTCAGTTCTACACCTCACATTTGCCAACTGCTACTAACAGCACCTAAGCGATTTTTAAAATAGTCCAGGACTTTTCTAAATCTGTGTGACCAAAAGATTATCTCTTCTTCTTCCATTTGGAAATATTTACCTTTTTTAAGGAACATTTTTGTATTTGTGATGCTGTGCTGCACAATGGCCCACTATGTATGCTAGTTCAGCTTACAGATGTCCCCACCACCTGTCTCGGTCTGGGCAACTCATTAACCCAAATTAGCTTGCTTATTCCTGACATTTTTAGGTTGAGCATAGCAGCGTGCAAGCGCTACTCTTCTCGGCATGATGTTATCTATTCTGTGGGCTTTAACCACACCCATTTCACGCCCATCACTTAAATTTGTTCCGGAGCCGGACTTTCAAAATTCCTGTGATTTCCTAGGTACATTCTTCACGTTTGTCTCGCCTTAAGGCTGCATAATTACACCTTGCAGACTGACCCTGTTACATGGATTATTGCACGATCAGCCATATACTTTTGAGAGTGCTCACTACTTTTTTCTTTTGTCTTGCCGCTTCGCGCTGCGTGACGGCTACGGTGCTTTGAAGTTTCATATAGTGCGTACTAGCTCAGAGGAACTGCAGCACTTTGCATGAGTATCAGTTATGTCACACTGTTACCAAATCTGAGCCATTTAAATGTTTCTTTTCTTTCTCCCCTTACCGCGCCATGGCAGCCATGGCAATTTGAAGCGCAAACTTGATCAGAAGTATTAGGGCAGTTTGCATAAGCACCAGTTATGTTACATTGTTACCAAATCGGAGTCATTTAAATTTGCAAACCCGTTCCAAAATTCTTCCTAGGTTTAGTAGTTGAAAAATGTACAAACTGCAGCCATTTCAAGAGAAAAAAACACAGAAATCCTCAATGCCGCTCTCTCCCGGCACAGTGGGAGAGCTGATACTACAATATTTACTGCACTCAGGAAACTCACCCCATAATGCTTTGCGGAGCACTCCTTTTACAAAACATTTAGGGCCATATTTATACTCTGGTTGCGCCGAATTTGCGTCGTTTTTTTCGACGCAAATTCGACGCAGAACTAACGCCAACTAACGCCATATTTATACTCTGGCGTTAGACGCTTCGGGCGCCAAAGTGCCCGGAGTGTGCGTCATTTTTTAGCGTGAACCCCTTCCTTGCGTTAATGATATGCAAGGGAGGCGTTCCCGTCTTAAAAAATGACTCCCAGGCCTTTACGTGGTATTTATACTCCCGGGCAAAAGAGACGCCCGGGAGTGGGCGTGGCCAAAAACGGCGCATTTGCGCTGCTTTTTAACGCCTGGGTCAGGGATGGCGTTAAGGGACAAGTGGGCTCAAAATGAGCCCAGAGTGCCCTCCCCTGCCCCCAGGGACCCCCCCTGCCACCCTTGCCCACCCCAGGAGGACACCCAAGGACGGAGGGACCCATCCCATGGACATTAAGGTAAGTTCAGGTAAGTATTTTTTTTTTTTTTTGTTGTGGCATAGGGGGGCCTGATTTGTGCCCCCCTACATGCCACTATGCCCAATGACCATGCCCAGGGGACATAAGTCCCCTGGGCATGGCCATTGGGCAAGGGGGCATGACTCCTATCTTTACAATGATAGGAGTCATGTTGATGGAGGATGGGCGTCGAAAAAAAATGGCGCAAGTCGGGTTACGACGATTTTTTCGACGCAACCTGACTTGCCCCATTTTAAGACGCCCATACGCCATTTTCCCCCTACGCCGGCGCTGTCTGGTGTACGTGGTTTTTTTTCACGCACACCAGGCAGCGCCGGTCTGCTAGCGCCGGCTAACGCCATTCAATAAATACGGCGCCCGCATGGCGCTTCAGAATGGCGTTAGCCGGCGCTAATTTTTTTGACGCAAAACTGCGTTAGCGCAGTTTTGCGTCAAAAAGTATAAATACGGCCCTTAGGCCCATATTTATACTTTTTGACGCTAAACTGCGCTAACGCAGTTTAGCGTCAAAAAATTTAGCGCCGTCTAACGCCATTCTGAAGCGCCATGCGGGCGCCGTATTTATGGAATGGCGTTAGCCGGCGCAAGCAGACCGGCGCTGCCTGGTGTGCGTGGAAAAAAACCACGTAGACCAGGCAGCGCCGGCGTTGGGAAAAAATGACGTTAGGGCATCTTAAAATGGGGCAAGTCAGGTTGAGGCAAAAAAATCGCCTCAACCCGATTTGCGCCATTTTTTTACGACGCCCAGACGCCATTTCATGACTCCTGTCTTAGTAAAGACAGGAGTCATGCCCCCTTGCCCAATGGCCATGCCCAGGGGACTTATGTCCCCTGGGCATGGTCATTGGGCATTGTGGCATGTAGGGGGGCACAAATAAGGCCCCCCTATGCCACCCCAAAAAAATAAAAAAATATAAAAAATTATACTTACCTGAACTTACCTGAATGTCCCTGGGGTGGGTCCCTCCATCCTTGGGTGTCCTCCTGGGGTGGGCAGGGGTGGCAGGGGGGGTCCCTGGGGGCAGGGGAGGGCACCTGTGGGCTCATTTTGAGCCCACAGGCCCCTTAACGCCTACCCTGACCCAGGCGTTAAAATGTGGCGCAAATGCGGGGTTTTTTGACCCGCCACCTCCCGGGCGTGATTTTTGCCCGGGAGTATAAATACGACGCATTTGCGTCGCCGTCATTTTTTTAGACGGGAACGCCTTCCTTGCATCTCATTAACGCAAGGAAGGCGTTCACGCTAAAAAATGACGCTCTTTGCCAATACTTTGGCGCTAGACGCGTCTAACGCCAAAGTATAAATATGGCGTTAGTTTTGCGCCGAATTTGCGTCGAAAAAAACGACGCAAATTCGGCGCAAACGGAGTATAAATACGGGCCTTAGTCCATAACTCAACCTATGGTGGTCCTAGGACAATGGGACCATGGCCAAACCATTCAGCACAACACACCCTTTCTGTCTAGGCCCTCTCTGGGTCCTCACACTACGTTAGTGGGGACCCCAAAATAATTACCCCTCCCACCATTCAGTGTCTTTTTAAGAGCTCTCATGGCTTAACTTTTGTTTTATTGATGGAAGTAGTTTGTGTTTTAAGTGCCTTGTTTCTAACAGTATTGTAGTAAGCCTGACAATGTGTAAAGCACTATGGCGGTCATTCCAAATTTGGCGGGCAGCGGCAGCCGCCCGCCAGGCGGGAACCGCCAATCGGCTGCCATGTGGCCAAAAGACCGCTGCCGGCATTCCAACATTCCCGCTGGGCCGGCGGGCGCTAAGAAAGTTAGCGCCTGCCGGCCCAGCGGGAATGAGGCCGCAACACAGAAGCCGGCTCCGAATGGAGCCGGCGGTGTTGCGGCCGTGCGACGGGTGCAGTTGCACCCGTCGTGCTTTTCACTGTCTGCAAGGCAGACAGTGAAAAGCTGGCCGGGGCCCTGTTAGGGGACCCCTGCACTGCCCCTGCCTGTGGCATGGGCAGTGCAGGGGCCCTCAGGGGCCCCAGGACACCCCTTAACGCCAGCCTCTTCCTGGCGGTGAAAACCGCCAGAAACAGGCTGGCGGTAAGGGGGTCAGAATCCCCAGGGCAGCAGCGCTGCCCTGGCGGATTCGCCCAGCCGGGGCAAAAACGGCGGGAAACCGCCGGCCCCGGTTTTCCGACCGCGGCTTTACCGCCGCGGTCAGAATGGGCTTGGAAGCACCGCCAGCCTGTTGGCGGTGCTTCCGTCATTCTGCGCCCTGGCGGTCCAAGACCGCCAGGGTCAGAATGACCCCCTATGTTCTTTAGGGGCGCCATATATGATTACACTGCATTATTTTCTGCCATTCTATTTTCATATGGCTATGTTCTCCAGTGATTGACTATGTGGTTACATGAGCATGTTTCTTACAAATGCTATTTTTGTTGTGGTGCTCTCTAAGGCCTGCTGTGAACATTACAGTCTAATGCCAAAAGTTTATTTCTGATAACGGTTTTTATTAGGCTTACATGATGATTGTATATGTTTTATTAATCTCTGCTTATTGCAATTATGACAATGATTGAGGCCAACATAACATCCTTATTATACTATAACTGTTTGGACACTCTTGATATGTTTGGGTGACCTTTCAAGTTTATTTCTCTCTTATTTCTCTTGTTTCTCCTCCCTGGCTGTCTTGGGACTTTTTTGGGGGAATTGTGTTAGCCAGCCAGCAACTCTGATGGCAGGGTGGTGAAACTGGTATTCTACTGGAATTAGCATGGCAGATTTAAATTATGATGCTAAATGGCAACATTTTAATTTTTTGCTGCAGATAGAGGAAAAAGGTAAATGGAAGTGCTTTAGTTATATGCGGGCCAGCAAAATTATGTGGCAGGAAAAGACCAAATTATGAGGCAGGGTTGACCAATTTATGTAGCAAGAAAATTCCAATTATGCTTTTACAATACCTGTAGCTCTAACTCTCGCAAATGCGAGACTTACTGCATTGCAAATGCTTGTTTCTTTTTGATGCTTATGTACCTTTATAATTTTTTTACTCTTGCATTTGCACCCTTAGGCCCTGATTTATACTTTTTGGTGCAAAACTGCACTAATGCAGTTTTACACTAAAAGGTTTAGCACCGGCTTGCACCATTTCTGTGCACCAGCCGGGCACCAAATTTATGCAATGGTGTAAGCCGGTGCAAAGGGTAGGCTAGCGTCAACACAAATTATGTTAAGCAGGTGGGGTTGGCATTATGGAAGAAGGGGGTTTTGCACCAAAAAATGACGTTAGGCAGGTTAGAGTAAAAATAAAATGACTCTAACCAGATTAGCGTCATTTTATGGCTCTAAACCTACCATGCCACATGACTCCTGCCTTAGAAAAGGCAGGAGTCATGCCCACCACCCCAATGACCAGCACAGGGGACAACGGTCCCCTGGGCATGGCCACTGCACCCTGTGCCATGTATGGGGGCCCATTTCAGGGCCCCCTATGGCACTTTAAAAAATAAAATAAAATACTTACCTTTATGTACCTGTACTTATCTGGGTTGGGGTCCGCCATCCTCCGCTGTCCCTCTGGTGTGGGTGGGGGTGTCCCTGGGGCCTGGGGAGGGCACCTGTGGGCTTATTCCATGGTAGGTCCTAACACCTGCCCTGACCCAGTCGTGAAAAAATGGGGCAAAGCAAGCTTTGCACCATTTTTCGACCCCTCCTCCCTCCCATGCACCATTTTTGCACAGGAGTATAAATATGGCGTTAAGGCCATAGAGTCATTTTTTGCACGAGGACGCCTACCTTGCATCTCATTAAGGTAAGGTAGGTTTCCATGTCCAAAAAATGACTTTAACTCCATAGATTTGGAGCCAGGTGTGTCTGGCACCAAAGTATAAATATGGAGTTCGTTTTGCACTGAATTAGAGTTAAAAACAAAAAAAAGACTCTAATTTGGTGCAAACAGAGTATAAATGTGCCCCTTACGCTCTGAACTACCCTCAATGCCGCTCTCTGCATTCTGTAAGTGCATTTCTCTGGTGCTTCTCGATGTAGGGCTACTTGCACGTTAAAATGAAAATTGCTTTACTCTTAGTATTGATATCTCATGATTTCAGTGCTGTAGTGTTTTTCTCCTTTTTTATTTGCTTAGGGGTTTGATAATTTAGGTTTGCTTTTTCTAATACATACAGACACAACTCCACCTGCTAGTGCCTCTTAGATACTTTGCTCCATCTTTGTCAAGCTGGCTTCACTATGTTTAGAACCCATGTCTTTTAAGGGCCCCTGGTTTCCTCTCAACATGATACTCATTCTCCGCTATCCTTATTGCTGACCATGTGATCTAATGTCATCAATTCTGATGAAATAAACTTTATTCACCCAAAATTCTGTAAAAGATATAACAGTAAACTCAGACCTATAAACATTAAAACATTCAAAACACCATCTTGAAGCTAAAAACCTTGCTATTACAATACCTGAAGTCATTTGTTTTGATAATTACAATTTCTAAATCAACACATTACTTTATCAAGGGCAGATCCATTACCTATTACTCAAATCGAACAAAAAAGTACACTCCCAAATGCCTACTGCCGTGATAACAGGTTCTAATGGTTAATTAAATGGAATATTGGGATTCATAGATGCTATCTATCAATCACAACAATCACCATTCATCCAAAAATGCTGTTGTTGTTTATAATGCAGACTTCCTTAAATTTAACACATTTGCATTAACCCAAGGTCGCATGTAAGGTATGGAGCAGGAAGATTGCCTATCTTCACAAGGTATTTCCCTGTGTTACAAATTGGGGGATAAGCATTTTTGTATTATCTCTTTCTTTCATTCATACGTTATGGACAAATGTGCCTTATCCTATTGTTTATTTAAACCACACAGGCAAATAGTGGATGACATCATGAGCTGGGGTACTTCCAATTACAGATGGAAAGACAGGGTAATTTATGTCCATGTTCTCTAATAATCAGCATTTTGTTACTGTTTTATAGAGAACAAACTTGACTGCAGTGATTTACATGAGCACCAGTTACATTGTATAGGGTTTGTATGCATGGGAAGATCACCTGATTTGCCCATGATCCCAGGATGTCGAGCTTATGCCGAGACTCAAACTTGATTCACCAGTTCCAAAGTTGGCATCTCTCCCCATAATGCTTCATCTCCTTCCAGAATATCAACACTGAATTATCAATCTACCAAAATATTGTGGCCTTAATATTGCCTACCAGAATATCATGAAGGTATACACATGTAAGCATGGGTTTACTAAACTTAACTCCACATACATGTATCTTGAGAATACATCTTCACTGTATGTAGATGTGGAGTCGAGAATAGCATAGGGTCTATTTACAAAGATAAATAATGTGTATATTTACTAATGTTTATACTTACTACTACGCCAAGGTGTAATTTTACACTTTTTTGCTAGTTCCTATTTCTAAGTGTAAATTTACACTTAGTTGTAGACTTAGATGTCTCCACCTCCTTATATAAGAGGGTAGTGCCTCCTACAACAAGATTTACAAATGTAAAATTACTACTAATAACTTTGCACGGATGGAGATCTTTGCCATTGTGTTGGAGCTTTCCCTGTGGGGAAGTATAGGGAAAATGATTACATTTTACTATTCTTTAAACACATTATTTAAAAAATAAAATCTACAATACAAATATAAAATAATTTGACGTATTTATTTTTAATCCAGAACTAATAAAATAAAATAAAACATTACAGCATGTCAACCAATCAAACTGCATGTACTAAATAATTAATTCACTTAAATATTATAATCTCTACTGGGTTATACAGGCGATAACCCCCAAAATATGAGGTGCCTCACCGCCATGGCCTTTCTCCTGGCCAAAGAGAGAGAGCACTGCGTTGGGGTAGTAAACATACCCCTAAAACGAATATGTGGTTGAAAAGTCTCATTTACTGTGATAACGCCAGTGAACTGTATGCCTCCCTTCAACCTTCCACCTCCAGACCCAAAGATATTTGTCAACCTCTGAGGAATTATTTACCTACCCTAGAAGACCCGCTGTCTGGAATATAGCACCTGCGGCTCATACTGTTTTTTTCTTTGCACTTGTTGTACCTTATCCATTGTGCTCTCAAATAGCCTATATAGCTGGTATCATGCTTGTGCTTTTATGCTAGAACATTTAACGCCACTCTGCCTTAACTTCTGCTATTATATATCGACAACCTACATCATAGCACTCTGCACCACACTCCCTCTATGTCGGGAGGACACTGTTATGTAACTGTATGGTATGAAAATCAACACAGTTTAAAAAATGTTTTTTTTAATTTAAATTTTTTGTATTCAAATTATAAAAGTTGAATTTAATTATTTCATTACTTTTTAAAATAAATAATGATTTAATAATTGTATGGATTTTTCTTACATTAAGTATAAGTCTAGTCTGTACTACAGGTACTCCTATTTTGACAACTCTAGGACGTTAGTAACTTTAGAAGTGGTTTGTGAATATCAGTGGTCTTATTCTTTTACGGGGCTATGTTTTGTATTGTAATGTCCCTCCCTGACCCCTCCTTAAATGCATCTACATCACTCCGATTTAGCACTAAGAATTCCACATTTTCAGAGGCTTTACCTTGTCCCTGTCATGTAATACTGAAGTACATGTGCTGAGAACACCACCTTTGCTGAGATCTCCTCACATAAAAGAATGGAGAGATGGGGGCTGAGGTCTCCAGCCAGAGGTTTGTGAATAGGAATTTACAATATATGAGTAGTGCTATTGCAATACTGCTTTACATACTACAAAACACAGTTAGTAAATAGGCCCCTAAATCTATAGCTACCTATATAGCGTACCGCCACAGTATTCTAGCAGTAGATATTTTGGCATGGATATTTTTGTCCTCAATATTTTTGCATGCAACCCAACTAACAACCCATATTGATCCTGTAATATGGCCACTGGTTTGAGTGTCCAGCGAATGCAGTATTTGATGTTATATATACATATGCAAATACTGCCTCCTCCGGGCACTGAAACCAGTGACCATGTTACAGGATCGGTGAGAGCAATTCTCACAACTCACAACTCTCACTTTATAACTTGATGGGCTTGACTTTTTAAATATGCCCAGAGGAAGCTTTTCAAATCCAATTCAATAAGGTGTGTGGAATTTCACTAAATAATCCGTTATGTTGTCTTTCATCTTTAGAGCTGCTACATGTAGATTTTGTCGAAGAAATTGTATTGCATTGTTATGCAAAAACTATGGAAGTCAATAAAAACGTGAAGTAAGGTTTAGAAAAGCTGCAGGGGTTTCAATACCTGCGGCGGCTTAGAAAGCATAATGGGACGTGTATTTTTCGCAAAAACGAACCAATCAGCAGGACCCCCAGCTCCCTCCGAGGAGCGCTGTCTCTGCTCTGTTCATTTAACAATTTGATAAACAAACAGGGGGTTGGGCTCATGTGTCTGCTTAGGTGTGATTGACACCTTCTGGCGCATGTGTCCATGTGCCATTTGGGGGCAGCACGCGCTCAGAGCCCATGTTTACATTGACGCCTGTGACTCCCCTCTGTATGCGTGTCTGGGGGGAGCCGGGGGTGTCGAGGTATAAACGGCGCAGCGGACGCGTAAAGGGTCAGAGCATCTTCGTACACACTCGGAGCAGTAGCTACAGCAGCACAAGAAGAAACGGCCACAATCGAAGACACCACATCAGGACCTCAGGCGAAGCCACAAACGAGCCTAGAAGTGCAGCACCGGGGACAGTTGCGTCCGGAACGGCAGTTCACGAGCCTTTATGATTTGCAACACAAACCACAACTGCAGCATGAAAGAACCGAGGCTCGCTTCCCGCCCGGTGCCGGCCCGGAGGAGCCCCTGCTGCCACTGCCAGCGGCCTGTGCGACCCTCACAGTGGTGAGTCAAAGGAGAATTAGAAGCTGCAAAAGCCCCAGATGATGGGTTACGCTTTGAACCATTCAGTACTTTGGGCAAAATGGGGAGAATAACTATGCTGACGTCAGTGACCGTGCTTGAAGTACTTTTGCATGCCAGGCTTTTTCAGGGTGCTTGAACAAGCTACTGTTTGCGTTCCACATAGACCAGTGATCTTCACATTTTTAAAGCTGCGCCCCCAGTGCAAAAAAAAACCCAAAACATCTGGGCCCACTCCAAATTTTTCACGATTACTCTTTTAAATTAACAATGTTTAAATATGACTACACTTATCTGAACATTGTTAAAATCTGTTACTGTTTTAAAAATGCAATCAAATACATGATGCCAGGGAGGGAAGGTTCTGTCCTAGTCACCATATCTTCCCACCCTTTCTCTTTTCTGCCATTTTAAATCTGTCAATGAAAACTTGGATTGGGTGAAAGGAACTGAAGCACAAGAGAGGTTTCACAGTTGGAACAAAGGTGCCAATGTTGTCCAGTCTTGCCAGTAATGGCTCTCAAGGACAGGAGCCTTCACTTGCTAGAGGACTGTTTCTCCACAGAGAGATTAATAACATTAGATGTGCACTGAGCTGTGTTGGATCCTGTGCAGCGTCGAGCCCACTGGCTTCCTGCTCCATGCTTTCTGTACACATAGTGATTGCTCCTGTTACTTCTTTCAGGTCCGAAGGCTTCTGGAGACCTTGGCTTTCCAGCAGGAGGGACTCTGAGCGATTACAGGCCAGAAAAACACAGAGACTGGTGAGTGGTTGAAAATACCATCTAGAGAAGCTGGTTTGTTGAAAAAATAAAATAAAGGAAATTCACCTCAGTCGTTTTATTTTGCGAAGAAGCTGTTAATGCATGTTTTCAAGTGAGAAGGACATAACATCACTCACTCCCTTACCCATCACATCATTCCGTAGCAAAAACATGCATTGAAGAAAGGAGTTTTTGTTCCAAGGAGAGGCACATATCCCTGTTTGAGGAGCAGTTCGAGTGAATGCTCGAGTTATATTTAAAAGTTTATATTTACTTTTAATAAAAATTGCAATAGTATTTTAAAACATCACAGCATAAGAAAGTAGTGGTAAAAATGCTTAATCGTTTTTTAGTATAGAATAAAATTATAAAATACACTATGAAACATACATTCACAGGAATTTGGATTAAGCTCCATTTTCTTTAAAAACGATGTCAATAGCATAATAGGACGAAATGCCTGCTTTTTAAGTGCTTCAAATGTTTGTCTTGTATCATTCATGTCTCCACATACCGAATTAAGCTGTGGTCTGTGATGGAAACCTCAGAACTAAATAGAAAGTTATTCCTGGACTACCACATATGTTGTGTTAACAGAACAATGCAGATTATGTGCCACATAAAAATAACAATACAACATTGACTGCCATAAAGGAGCAAAGCCTTTAAGTAGTGTTTTCTTCTCATCTAGCACTGGGCAGATTGCAAATTAATGCTTCAATTTCTTTTAAATCAGAAAGACAAAGCCATCAACAACTATTCCATAAAAGTATTCTCAAACAGGGCCAGTCTTTCAGGCTTACATTGCTCAGTGGTTGCAGGAGTTGCACATTTGTTCAATTGTGACCCTACAGCTAGTCAGAAGCCCCTGTTTAAGACTGGGACTGAAAGTAAGATATCCTAGCAGGTACAGATGTGCAGCCAGTTCTCTGTGTATATAGACTTTGGCCGCAAGCTCATCTTTGTTGTGTCTCCTTTCCACAGCCCTGTGGTCCGCTGCCCGGAAAACATGGAAGTTACAACCACCCAGTCAGGTGAGTAATGAGATATGTCACTTATGGCACATTATATTAAATAATATTGAACTATTTTCCCAAGACAGAAGATTATATTTTTTTTTAATGGCATAAATAACGCTAAACTGTTACATGTAAAATGATTGTACTTAGTGCTTAATAAATGTAAAGGGAAAATTAGAGTTCCACTGACTCCTCTTCAGGACATGCTAGTAGAGAGATGATCGTTTAAAAAGTAGACTAGCTTGGCTCTGACAACAATGGACTAGCAACAAATCACTCCCATCTATTGCCTGGCTACCATTACCTTTGTAGCATGTGTGTCAGCCTAGATTCATGCCTCTTCTTTCATACATTAAATAGTTTGCTTAGTGGAGCTCTTAGCATGTAAATACAAACGTAATTTTACACTAGTTCGTCAGTGAAATGTCAATGCAAAAACAGCCGTCACTAGTGAAAAAAAACTCTGTAATTGGTACAATTAAATTAATCAGGCCCATTCATTTCAAAAGGAAACAGTGAGGGAAATTCAACAGTGATGGATATCAGTCAGCAATGGTTCATGTAAGAGAAGTTTGTGTCCTATGAAGTAAAGTTGAGTGTCTTATTTAGAGCTCGGGCGATCGTGAAATGTGACCTGAAGTGTGAGGCTAGCTTTACACCACAGGACAGCTCTGCTAATAACAGACGAGACGCAGGAGAGATTTACGATGATTGAACTGTCAGTGGCCTCACTTGCTGAATAATAATAGTCATCAACGTGTGGACATTTTCATATAATTGTCTGTTCAGCTGGGGTCTTTGCTTGTCTTTTCAGCTCTTCAGTGAGGCATTGAACAATAGGGGGGGGGGGGAGTGCGCTCTTTTGAGTCAGTTTTGCTGATCTAATTCCCCAAGATATCATCTAAAAATAGAAGCAACATGCCACTAGTTAAACCTTCTCAGAGGTATAGCTATCGTTTACACAACACGGGCTGTGTCTCCGGGGTCCAGAGGTATGAGGGATGCACCACACCCACAATTTGACTGTCTTTTATTATCTAAACATAGGCCTGGGAGACCCTTTTTATTCTCACTTGTATTTGGGTTCACAACTCCCTTGTTACATCACTGGTGCTACTGCATGCTTTTCATAAAAAACTATAAATATATATTTTCAAAATCTGTCATTGCGAATAATATTTTATTAAAATGTGAAAAACAATGTAGTTCTCCATCTGCAATCAGTGTATTGCTGTTGTATTCTTGTTGACATATGTTATGCCACAGATTGGTGTAAGTGAAAGAACATTTTTTTTTAAATGATTCTCTATTACATGAACCTGATCATAGTTGAAATGTTTTTATTTTCTTTCAGATTGTTTTGGCCTAAATCCAAATGCTCCCCTCACTTGTATGAGGCAGGGGAAGCTCTCCTGTCAAGCTTCCCCGTTCAGGCCACCATCTCCTTCTACGAAGAGTCTGATTCAGAGAGTGAAGCTGACAGCAGCGACGAGAGCCATGATTCTGGTATCGACTCAGAATGAACCAGCATAAACTCCATTATTGTACACTATGCAAACTCACTCACTCATGTGACTTTTCAGTGCATTCCATCACTTGAAAATGAGTGAACCACACTTAGAAATCAAGGTTAGCAAACCAGTCAGGAAAGTTGTAATCTTCAAATTAATATTCTTCAATCAAAAATACTATACTCCTCTGTGACCTGCTTCATCTAGGGAAGTTGGGGATATCAGGTTCTTCACACTGTGCACAGACACCATGAGACTGTAGGTGAATAGATGCACATGGATATAAAACGTGGATTGACTGCTGATTTAGTGGATCAATTTCTGTACTCAAAGGCTTCCAGGTGGTATCACCAGTGTCACTTCTGACTCCCTCCTGCAAATGGACGATGGGAAGGGTGTGCTTTTCAGTTGCAAACTGTTTCGACTGTATGCTCTTCCAGTTAATTGAAGTACGATGTTGTACGGAAAATGGAAAACCAATCTTTATAGAGAACAACAAACCCTTCCAACTTTCAAAGAAATATCCAGCTTTGAAGCTCACTAAATGATGGTCAGAAAGACAAGCGTTTCCTGACAACTGGTGGTTCACTAAGAATTGAAGATCACCTTCAGCTTAATAGTTTGGTGTATGCGTCCACAAAACATTTAATGAGTGATTACCTCTCTTAATGTAAAAAATGTATAATATTGTATTATAAAAGTTTATTTTAAGTTATTTCAGCGATAAATTGAATAATTTAATATGTATATGAAATACTTTTTATTTGAAATCTTTATTTTTATAGCATTTTGGCTGTGTAAATATAACTACTTTCAGTAAATAAATAAATTCCAGTGGAGTCATTTTTGAGTAGCTTTGTTTTAGTGACTTTCTTCTAAGGGGACAACTGGCGGTTCCAGTGCACGATGGGCAAAAACATGTCAAGTACATGCACAAAGAGATCTGTTTGTTGATTGTTAGAATGAACACTACATTAGTCTGTGCTTCCAGAAGAATGTGTTTTCCGGCATCATGTTCTCTGAAATGATTGATACTTTGTGTAACTTCAAGGACCATGTCCATCCTTATCCCCATGTATGAGGTTTTTGTAAAGAATAGATGCCCTTGTCAGGTTTCTACAGTACCCAAATCTTTGAGAGATTTTATCCTCCTCTCTCTAATTGCCTTTCCTTTTTTTTCCTTAACTCCCCCTTTTTTCCTCTACATCTCTCACTAATCCGCCTCCACCTTCATCTAAATCTTTTCTACACTCCCCAAGCACTAGCCTCATTCCCTGTCTTGCCTCTAAGAATACTCTGTTCTCATCTCTGATCTATTCATCTTTCTCTGATCTCCCTCTCTCCAACTATCTCTTCATTTCCCACTCTATTCTCACCGGTTTGTCTCTCTTTCCCTCTATTCCAAATGTCACCCCTCTCTGAGGTGCACAATACTCTCGAACCCTTCTTCTCCCTACGGCTTCTATATTTCCTTATCTCCCACGAGCCTTCTCTTTAATCCATCTATGTGCATCTCGATGACGCTTCCCTCTTCTCCCAGCTTCTTTTCCTTCCTCCGTGCACTCTGACCACTATCTCATCTAAACTCACTCGTTTCTCTGACAGTGCTTTTCTATCCTTAAACCTTCCTACTGCTTCCCTTTTACAGTCCAGTCTTTTCCCTCTTACACTCTTCCCTCCCGTAGGTCTGGTTCTTGCTAAATCCCTGCCCTGTTCTCTTTAGACGTCTCTCTGTCTTAACCTACTTTACTCTCACTGATCTTCCTCCGCTGTCTTTTTTTTCTATGGCCTCCTTTTTACACACTTTTCTTTTGTTATTTTACTACTCTTTCCTGCGTTCCTGCTCTTTGCTCTATCTGTGTGAAACTCTCTCTCGATGTTGTTCCCCCTTTTCATTAGAATCTTTTTCATAAACTCTCCTGTTCTCTGGCTGTACTATTTTTCCTCTCACTGACATCATTCATCTTAGTTCCCACCCATCTCTCAGCACCTCACCCTCTCGCTGCCTCTTCTTGTCTTTCTTAACCTCCTCTCAGATCTCATTTATTATTCTATCTTTCTCACTCTCCGGCCCTCTCTCCTCTCGTCCCATTTTTTAAGACCTTAAGAGCCAAATTCATGGAATGCAGCACCACTTTCCCTGCGCCCCTTAGCAACCCCCTACTGCCATCATTAAACAAAAAGTTAGACAAACACTTTCAGCTGAAATGTGTTTCTGCCATTTTTACTCTCTCTGTGCCAGAACTTGGATAGAATAGACAACATGGTTCCTTCACATGTTTATTTATTTTGTGGTTATATGTAGCAGAGATAAGACCCAATGGTCAGGAGAGCACTTTACAAAGATACAAGTTACATGAGAAATACAATGTACACAGTATTACATTGTGTAATTATCAATCAAAGCGTAGAATGGAGATTAGAGCGCACCATACACACACACCCAAAGCGTAGAATGGAGATTAGAGCACACCATACACACACACCCAAAGTGTAGAATGGAGTTTAGAGCAAAACACACACATATTACCCTGCCACTCTTTAATTATGGCCGCACTTACCACTGAAAAGTATTTTTTTTAATTTGCCTCTATCTTTTGACCTCATGGATGGATTTGCCTGAAATTTGGCTATCACTCGGTACAGTCAGTTAACATCTGGCTTATCAATCTTTTTCCAGGTTGTGTATGGGAAATAATTGAAGGAGGGAAATTGTGGCCCATATTTATACTTTTTGACGCTAAACTGCGCTAACGCAGTTTAGCGTCAAAAAGTTTTGCGCCGGCTAACGCCATTCTGAAGCGCCATGCGGGCGCCGTATTTATTGAATGGCGTTAGCCGGCGCAAGCAGACCGGCGCTGCCTGGTGTGCGCGAGAAAAACCACGTACACCAGGCAGCGCCGGCGTAGGGGGAAAATGGCGCATGGGCGTCTTAAAATGGGGCAAGTCAGGTTACGTCGAAAAAATCGTCGTAACTCGACTTGCGCCATTTTTTTTCGACGCCCATCCCCCATCAACATGACTCCTATCATTGTAAAGATAGGAGTCATGCCCCCTTGCCCAATGGCCATGCCCAGGGGACTTATGTCCCCTGGGCATGGTCATTGGGCATAGTGGCATGTAGGGGGGCACAAATAAGGTCCCCCTATGCCACAAAAAAAAATTGAAAAATAACAAAAATTATACTTACCTGAACTTACCTGTACTTCACTGGGATGGGTCCCTCCATCCTTGGGTGTCCTCCTGGGGTGGGCAGGGGTGGCAGGGGGGGTCCCTGGGGGCAGGGGAGGGCACTGTGGGCTCATTTTGAGCCCACTTGTCCCTTAACGCCATCCCTTACCCAGGCGTTAAAAAGCGGCGCAAATGCGCCGTTTTTGGCCACGCCCACTCCCGGGCGTCATTTTTGCCCGGGAGTATAAATACCACGTAAAGGCCTGGGAGTCATTTTTTTAGACGGGAACGCCTCCCTTGCATCTCATTAACGCAAGGAAGGGGTTCACGCTAAAAAATGACGCTCACTCCGGGCACTTTGGCGCCCGAAGCGTCTAACGCCATAGTATAAATATGGCGTTAGTTGGCGTTAGTTTAGCGTCGAATTTGCGTCGAAAAAAACGACGCAAATTCGGCGCAACCAGAGTATAAATACGGCCCTGTGTTTTCCTGTTTTAGCTGCCGTATGAAGGCCCATATTTATACTTTTTGACGCTAAACTGCGCTAACGCAGTTTAGCGTCAAAAAGTTTTGCGCCGGCTAACGCCATTCTGAAGCGCCATGCGGGCGCTGTATTTATTGAATGGCGTTAGCCGGCGCAAGCAGACCGGCCCTGCCTGGTGTGCGCGAGAAAAACCACGTACACCAGGCAGCGCCGGCGTAGGGGGAAAATGGCGCATGGGCGTCTTAAAATGGGGCAAGTCAGGTTACGTCGAAAAAATCGTCGTAACTCGACTTGCGCCATTTTTTTTCGACGCCCATCCCCCATCAACATGACTCCTATCATTGTAAAGATAGGAGTCATGCCCCCTTGCCCAATGGCCATGCCCAGGGGACTTATGTCCCCTGGGCATGGTCATTGGGCATAGTGGCATGTAGGGGGGCACAAATAAGGCCCCCCTATGCCACAAAAAAAAATTGAAAAATAACAAAAATTATACTTACCTGAACTTACCTGTACTTCACTGGGATGGGTCCCTCCATCCTTGGGTGTCCTCCTGGGGTGGGCAGGGGTGGCAGGGGGGGTCCCTGGGGGCAGGGGAGGGCACTGTGGGCTCATTTTGAGCCCACTTGTCCCTTAACGCCATCCCTGACCCAGGCGTTAAAAAGCGGCGCAAATGCGCCGTTTTTGGCCACGCCCACTCCCGGGCGTCATTTTTGCCCGGGAGTATAAATACCACGTAAAGGCCTGGGAATCATTTTTTTAGACGGGAACGCCTCCCTTGCATCTCATTAACGCAAGGAAGGGGTTCACGCTAAAAAATGACGCTCACTCCGGGCACTTTGGCGCCCGAAGCGTCTAACGCCATAGTATAAATATGGCGTTAGTTGGCGTTAGTTTAGCGTCGAATTTGCGTCGAAAAAAACGACGCAAATTCGGCGCAACCAGAGTATAAATACGGCCCGAAATTTTGCTCATGCATACAAACCAAACCACAAAATTGACTTATACCAAAGGTGAATCCATTCTGTAGTTTGGAGGTATAAACCTTTTAAAATATGTGAAGGGGAATTTAAAGGGTTAACACTTTTGTATATCTTTGCCACTTTTTATTCTGAGATCCTTCACAAGTCCAGAAAATCAAAAACAAAAAAATCCTATTGGATGAGGGAACATTTTCTCCCAACGTCCCTCTGGAAATCGTGGTTCCAGAGTTGCAATCTAGGATGTACAATTCTAATTGGCTGCTGCAAGAAAAATGTTTGTCTTTCAGGATCTATTTCAGGATGCAGGCCAAGATTTTTGTATCCTTCATAAAAAAATGAAAGGTCATATAAGGGGTCATAGTAAGTGGACGCTGAAAGGGTTCCCCAAGGGTAAATGAAAGAAAAAAAAAGAATTGTGGGATCTGCAATACCTTTTTCGGGCATCACAGATCCAAGTGACCAACAATGGTGGGTCGTGTAAGTAGTACTGTTTAAGGAACTGTGGACTGCCCCCAACAAGTTGAAGTGTGTAAACAAATGTACTGTGGATCCAGGACAAGCTCCATGGCCTGCTACTGCAAACCCAAAGTATGTTTCACCAATGCTTGGGCTAGTGAAGCTTGCCCTGGGTTCATAGTATCTGGGCATTAAGCTTGCCCTGGATTTGCGGTACCAAATGAAGATCTGCAGACTGGCTCCCCAGGGCAGGATGGGAGCTGGTTCTGGCTGAAGGCCATTCACATTGGTGGGGTTGGTCACCACAGACATTTTTAGAAAAATTGTGTTAGCTTTTTTTGTGTTTTACTTTTTTGTGGAAAACAAAAATGCAAATTCTACAATGAGAGAAGAACTAAGGTAAACATATTTTTACAGATCTTAAAGTGGAGAAGCACTTGATTTTTGTGCACTCTTGTACCTTGCTCTCTGTCCGAAATGACCTATTGCACACCAAGCAATGCAAGCCCACAGGTGCAAAGGAGGGATCAATTGTTTGCGCTTTTTCTTCAAAACCTCGTCAGACAACCCTTTCTCCAGGAGGGATGTACTCACCTCTTCATCATCCCCCTTCCTCTTTTCAGCATTAAATTGATGTTCGACCAAGCATTATGATGCCTGTGCATTGAAGAAGCTCTGAAGCTTTGTTTACCTCAGCTGTCTCTGCTCAGCTTCTTGTCACACATAGTACATGTCACGTACTTCAAAGATATTTTCACCAGTGAAATAGTAACACACCATTTCCAGAAAATTGATTCTTGTACCCTCAGTATGAACTTCTTAACATTTTCCATGTGTACCCTTTTCATGTTTTTCTTGACTTTCACCTCTTCTGCTCTTCCTGTCAAGAAGTCACTGTAAATGACACAAATGTTTGGGATGTCAGAAATGCTCTTGTACCTCGAAGGACTATGCCGCGCTGTCTTAAGAGTTTAATCCAGTCTTCCTGTTTACGGACATCTTAAGGGGAATACTAGCATGGCTATTTCAAGAAAAAAGTCCTCCATGGAGAAACTAGGGGGATGGGTTGGAGAAAGGGAAAGAGGGCAATACATGCCTGCCGTCTGACACCACAGGAAGGTTCCTCTGTAAATGCAGTGGCAAAGGCAGAAATAAACTTAACTTCAGGGTCTGGGCAGAGTTTTAGTATAGCACAGAGTAGATGAATATTAGAAAATGAATAGGCGGCCATGGAAGTATAAGGTTATATGCAAATGTTAGGAATGATTCACTGAGTCTGTCTAACGAATGAGCAATGATGAGCCCCTTAAGCATATGGAAATGCCTTGGGACCTTGAAGGAATCAGTACTGAGGATGTGGTCAGACCAATGGCTTCTATGGTACTTATCCATCTGGTAGTCACTGAACAGAAAAGTAAAGGTAGAACAAAGGGCAGCTGTAAGGATATGCCTCCTTGGCATGGTTACCCCCTGACTTTTTGCCTTTTGCTGATGCCAGTTATGATTGAAAGTGTGCTGGGACCCTGCTAACCAGGCCTCAGCACCAGTGCTCGTTCCCTAAACTGTACCTTTGCTTCCACAATTGGCAGAGCCCTGGCACCCAGATAAGTCCCTTGTAAATGGTACCCCTGGTACCAAGGGCCCTGATGCCAGGGAAGGTTTCTAAGGGCTGCAGCATGTCTTATGCCACCCTGGAGACCCCTCACTCAGCACATGTACACTGCCTCACAGCTTGTGTGTGCTGGTGGGGAGAAAATGACTAAGTCGACATGGCACTCTCCTCAGAGTGCCATGCCAACCTCACACTGCCTGTGGCATAGGCAAGTCACCCCTCTAGCAGGCCTTACAGTCCTAAGGCAGTAAGGCCTACTAGAGGCCCTAAGGCCCTAAGGCAGGGTGCACTTTACCACAGGTGAGGGCATATGTGCATGAACCTACAGTGTCTAAGCAAAACCTTCAACATTGTAAGTGCAGGGTAGCCATAAAGAGTATATGGTCTGGGAGCTTGTCAAACACGAACTCCACAGTTCCATAATGGCTACACTGAAATCTGCAAAGTTTGGTATCAAACTTCTCAGCACATTAAATGCACACTGATGCCAGTGTGGAATTTATTGTAAAATGCACCCAGAGGGCATCTTAGAGATGCCTCCTGAATATCAGTCCAACTCCTAGTGCTAGGCTGACCAATTTCTGGCAGCCTGCCACAACCAGATGAGTTGCTGGCCACATGGTTAGAGTGCCCTTGTCACTCTGTGGCCAGGAACAAAGCGTGTACTGGGTGGAGGTGCTTCTCGCCTCCCCCTGCAGGAACTTTAACACCTGGCGGTGAGCCTCAAAGGCTCATGCCTTTTGTTACAGCACCCCAGAGCATCCTAGCTAGTGGAGATGCTCGCCCCTCCGGCCACTGCCCCCATTTTTGGAGGCAAGGCTGGAGGAGATAATGAGAAAAACAAGGAGGAGTCACCCACCAGTCAGGACAGCCCCTAAGGTGTCCTGAGCTGAGGTGACCCCTGCCTTTAGAAATCTTCCATTTTGAGATTGGAGGATTCCCTCAATAGGATTAGGGATTGTGCCCCCTACCCTCAGGGAGGAGGCACAAAGAGGGTGTAGCCACCCTCCAGGACAGTAGCCATTGGCTACTGCCCTCCTGACCTAAACACCACCCTAAATTCAGTATTTAGGGGCACCCCCAGAACCCAGGAAATCAGATTCCTGCAACCTGAAACAAGAAGAAGGACTGCTGACCTGAAAGCCCTGCAGAGACGACGGAGACGACAACTGCTTTGGCCCCAGCCCTACCGGCCTGTCTCCTGACTTGAAGAAAACTGCAACAGCGACGCATCCGACAGTGACCAGTGACCTCTGAAGTCTCAGAGGGCTGCCCTGAAACCCGGGGGCACATCCCTATTCCTATTGGGGGAATCCAAGGAAAAGAAATCTGAGATTTTTACAGACATTCTCATGTTCACTAGGGAGACTATTCAGCAATAGTTCATGGTAGCTGGCCCACACAAGCACCCAGGAGGTCAGAGACAGTCAGGTGTGGATCAGGGTCTGCAGAGCAAGCACATAGGTCAAAGATTTACTTAAAGGGTCTCAGAACTCCCAAAATGGTTCCTGGCACATTCTTGTGTGTTGTATGTTTTGTGCTTGCTTTAAGTTGATCACCAGTTTGCATTCTGCACCTATGTGGTTTTGTTCCTTCCCTCGGTTTGTGTTTCCTTTTGCTGCTGTCGGAAGTTGGCTCTGTATATACTATCTCAAAGTAAGAGATAATGTGCACAGAGTCCAAGGGTTCCCCTTAGAGGTAAGATAGTGGCAGTGTGGTTGAGCAGTAGGCTTCTCAGAGAGTAGTGTTAAGCATTTGTTGTACACAGACAGGCAATAAATGAGGAACACACACTCAAAGACTTACCTCCAGGCCAATAGTTTTTATATAGAAAAATGTCATTTCTTAATTTATTTTAGAACCACAAGTTCAAGATTTGAAGTAAATACATAAAATGCAAGATACTCCACACAGGTAAGTTAGGAACTTTGAATTAGAGCAGTAACGTACACAGCTTTTGTTAAAATGGTAATAAGCTATTTTAAAAGTGGACACTGCAAAAATCAACAGTTCCTGGGGGAGGTAAGTAATGGATAGTTTGTAAGGTAAGTAAAGCACTTACAAGTTCAAGATCCTGGGCATAGGCAGCCCACCATTGGGAGTTCAAGGCAACCCCAAAGTCACCGCACCAACAACACAGGGCCGGTCAGGTGCAGAGGTCAAAGGAGGGCCCAAAACACATAGGCGCCTATGGAGAACAGGGGTGCTCCGGTTCAGATCTGCCAACAGGTAAGTACCTGCGTCTTCGGAGGGCAGATCAGGGGGGGGGTTTGTAGAGCACTGGGGGGGGGGACACAAGTAGGCACACAAAATACACCCTCAGCAGCACAAGAGCGGCCGGGTGCGGAGTGCAAAGCAGGCGTTGGGTTGGTAATAAAAATCAATGGAGGGACCCGGGGGTCACTCTAGCGGTGCAGGCAGGGCACAGGGGGGCTTCTTGGGCCAGCCACCGACTGGGATAGGCAGAGAGTCACCTGATGGTCACTCCTGTACTGGAGTTCGGTTCCTTCTGGTCCTGGGGGCTGTGGGTGCAGTGCTTGGTCCAGGCATCGGGTTCCTTGTTTCAGGCAGTCGTGGTAAGGGGAAGCCTCTGGATTCTCTCTGCATGTGTCACTTTGGGTGTCCAGAGCAGTTGCCTGAGAGTCCTCCCTGTGGTGTTGGTTCTCTGGAGCTTGAGCCTGGGGCTGGCGGGAAGAGTGAGTTCTTTAAAAGTAGCAAGAAAGTTGCAAAGTTGTTGCTGTTTTTGAACAGTGCCGCTGTTCACGGGAGTTTCTTGGTCCTTTGGGTTCAGAGCAGTCCTCTGAGGCTTCAGAGGTTGCTGGTCTCTGTCGGATGCGTCGCTGTGCAGGTTCTTTAAGTCTGGAGACAGGCCGGTAGGGCTGGGGCCAAGTCAGTTGTCGTCTTCGTCGTCTCTGCAGGGCTTTCAGGTCAGCAGTCCTTCTTCTTTGTGTAGGTTGCAGGAATCTGATTTCCTGGGGTCTGGGGTGCCCCTAAATACTGAATTTAGGGGTGTGTTTAGGTCAGGAGGGCAGTAGCCATTGGCTACTGTCCTGGAGGGTGGCTACACCCTCTTTGTGACTCCTCCATGACGGGAGGGGGGCACATCCCTAATACTATTGGGGGAATCCTCCAATCTCAAGATGGAGGATTTCTAAAGGAAGGGGTCACCTCAGCTCCGGACACCTTAGAGCAGAGGTCTTCAATCTGAGGGTCGCGACCCCCAGGGGGGCCGTGGAGTCCTGGAAAGGGGGTCGCCCATTCCCCCGGCCAATCCTCAAAATGCCTCAGCTGAACTTTTGAGTCTCCTGTGCTGTGAAAGCCGCACAGACAGTTAAGGAGGCCTTCCCAGGGCGTCTGCTTCCTGAATAAAATGCAAATGTGCTCTAAGAGCTCATCTGCAAATGTAAAGGGTGCCTGGGAGCAGCTTTAAATGATCGAATCACTCAAAGCTTTGCAACAACAAATATTTATTGAGGGTAGTGCAAAGAGTTAACAACTGCGCTGTGAAGTGCGTGCTTTTAATTGTCATTGTATTTCCACAGTGCTTACTTCACCTGGAGGTGTTGAAGGGACAGCTATTAAAAAAAAAGGTATTGCATATCCTCTGATATTACTTAAATCTACATTTTGGAACCACAGTTTTAGCTTAAACCTTTTTGTAGTGGCCTATCTTATACTGTGTGTAATGCAAATATAAAATAATGTCTTACATATTCACAGTGCTTTCTGACACAGGCTGTGACCTTGTGACACTAAAAATACAGAAGTCACTATTCTCAACTGCACTAACCAAGATTTAGTTCTGTCGCTTTCTGGTTACATGCAGACCTCTGCAGTGCATTTAGTAATAGAGGTTTCATAATGCACTACAGTTCATTTACCAATGAGTAACAACTTTCTTTTATTTATTTTTCATTTAAGCTGGCTGTTATTTTATATGTAGCTACCTGACAGTGAAAGACCTAAAAAGAAAGTAGAGAATATTTTGGGTTTGTTTATGAGAGGATGGAGCATCACTTTTTTTTACGCTCCAGCAGCGCAAGCCTCTCAATCATACCTATGAGGTGACAAAAAGCCTCCCTGAGTGGCTTTGAATGGCATTGTAGATATGGAGAAAGGCAAAGCAGCGCAAGCTGCTGCATTGCCTTACTTTGCGTCAAGGAGGCTTTCCATGGGAGTAGTGGCGGGTGTTCCCATGCAACACGCATGGATTTTGACGCTGCCCCAGATTTCCAAATCACGTAAACTGGAGCAGTGCCAAAACCTTACGCCCCCCCAGAGCAGGCATAATGAGAAGAAATTTTTTCATTTCTCCTTGTTTTTTCCTCTTTCCATGTGTGTTGCTATCTGCCGTACATATAGAAAGGGATACAATGCCTCTCTGGATTGTTTTTGTGCCGGAAGGTGCCCCTTCCTGCACAAATACTATCCTGCCTATATTGGCGCTAGGCAACAATTGTGCGCCAGCGCATGGGGAAAGGACAGAAATGCACTGTATTTCATTCCTGCCCTTTTGTATTGGCTTGGGGCAGTGTAGCAAGAAGACTTGTGGCACTGTCATATGCCAAATCCTCATAAATGAGTACCTTTGTTTTTAGCCACACCCTTGACCACTCCCCCACACTCACTGACCTTTGGTTTGCTAAACACTGTTTCATATTATTTCCTCACAGTAAAAATGATTTGCTGTGGGAAAGGGGGACGTTTATTATTGTTGTTGATGATGAGGAGTACTAGGTTCTAGACATTTTTATCAGAAGGGGGTCCTTACACCTAAAAATGTTTAAGAGGGGGTCCTGGCATCAAAAAGTTTGAAGACCTCTGCCTTAGAGGCTGTCCTGACTGGTGGGTGACTCCTCCTTGTTTTTCTCATTATCTCCTCCAGCCTTGCCGCCAAAAGTGGGGGCAGTGGCCAGAGGGGTGGGCATCTCCACTAGCTGGGATGCCCTGGGTTGCTGTAACAAAAGGCATGAGCGTTTGAGGCTCCCGCCAGGTGTTACAGTTCCTGCAGGGGGAGGTGAGAAGCACCTCCACCCAGTAGAGGCTTTGTTCCTGGCCACAGAGTGACAAAGGCACTCTCCCCATGTGGCCAGCAACTCGTCTGGTTGTGGCAAGCTGGCAGAAACTGGTCAGCCTAGCACTAGAAGTTGGACTGGTATTCAGAGGGCATCTCTAAGATGCCCTCTGGGTGCTTTTTGCAATAAATCCCACACTGGTATCAGTGTACATTTATTGTGCTGAGAAGTTTGATACCAAACTTCCCAGATTTCAGTGTAGCCAATATGGAACTGTGGAGTTCGTGTTTGATAAAACTCCCAGATCATATACTCTTTATGGTTACCCTGCACTTCCAATGTCTAAGGTTTCGCTTAGACACTGTAGGGGCATAGTGCTCATGCACATATGTCCTCACCTGTGGTATAGTGCACCTTGCCTTAGGGCTGTAGGGCCTGCTAGAGGGAGGACTCACCTATGCCACAGGCAGTGTGAGGTGAGCATGGCACTCTGAGGGGAGTGCCATGTCGACTTAATCATTTCTCCCCACCAGCGCACACAAGCTGTGAGGTAGTGTGCATGTGCTGAGTGAGGGGTCCCCAGGGTGGCATAAGACATGCTGCAGCCCTTAGAGACCTTCCCTGGCATCAGGGCCCTTGATACCAGTGGTACCATTTACAAGGGACTTATCTGGTTGCCAGGGCTGTGCCAATTGTGGGAACAAAGGTACAGTTTAGGGAAAGAACACTGGTGCTGGGGACTGGTTAGGAGGGTCCCAGCACACTTTCAATCGTAACTAGCATCAACAAAAGACAAAAAGACAGGGGGTAACCATGCAAAGGAGGCATTTCCTTACAATAGTCATCAGGGTGAATGCAGTGAGGAACCATCCAGGCACATGGGAGGACATTAGGAAGAGGTGGAACGAACTATGGGGGAAGGTACGGGCCATAGCTTTGAGGCACCAAATCGCCGTCATGAGGACAGGTGGTGGGCCCTCACCACCTCCCCCCGAATTGTCACCATGGGAGGAGAAGGTCCTGGCCATTCTACATCCAGAAGGGCTGACGGGAATACCTAGTGGACTGGACACTGGTAAGTCAACTGTACTCTCCGGCCAGCATGTCCCAGTGCACAGCATGCACCCCCACCACCCTCTCACCCCCTCATACCACTCTAACGTACACAAGCCCACCATGGACCCAATACCCACCCTTGCATGCCACAGCACCCTACTGACACCATTCCCTCAAAGGCCCACCTAGTGCATGGATACTTCACATTGCAACAAGTACCACAACTACCACAATGCAACAATGCAACACTCCCTACTCTTGCATGGCTGCTACATCCACATCACATCTCTGCAATTGTACGTTAAACCATGTCACACCCCATGACCAATAAGCATAAGGAACGCACATTAGTACATGGCAAAGACAGTAGCAAGACAAACATTAACTATTCTCCAAAATAGGCCCATTGCAACATTCCACTGATGGTAGCACAAGCAGTGCACTGGTAACTGTCAATGCCATTACTGCCTTGCAAATCGAGTCAATGATGGCATACAACCATGTGGGTCACTGCTCCAATACTATCATCTGACACAATACCTCTCATTCCACAGGTATCCCAAGTACTGCCACACAGCAGATGGAGCCCAGTGACAGAAAGCCCAGGCCTGAAAGCAGGTCCAATAGAGGAGGACTCCCCTGGAAGTCTGGATATGGACGACGAACCTGGCCCATTAGGCATGAGTGGTCAGCCCACCACCACCTGCCTCACCCTGCCTACAACTGAAACCACCTCCCCCGTGGCAGTCAATGCACAGCAGAGCCCACTTTCCGATACCAGTGTCCCAAGGTCACATCAAACATCAGTGTGCCCCACAGGACTCCTGCTCAACAGTGCAAACCGAAGACAATGATGGTCCTGGTGTCAGTGGGAGGGGGCACACAGCACCAGGGGCACAGGCACAGGGGGCAAGGGTCAGTGGGAGGGCAATCGTGGGCCAAGGGATGAGGCAGGTACAGGACACGACTGGCCAGGAGGCTGTCTCCAGAGTCCTGGGAGCCTACCAGCAAACCCAGGACAAGGTGGGACACATACTATGGGAGGGTAGCCTCTTTCTAGCCTTGTTACCCCCACTTTTGACCTGTTTGTGAGTATATGTCAGGGTGTTTTTACTGTCTCACTGTGATCCTGCTAGCCAGGGCCATATGTTATCAGTATGTCTGATATGTGTCACTGGGATCCAGCTAGCCAGGACCCCAGTGCTCATAAGTTTGTGGCCTATATGTGTTCCCTGTGTGGTGCCTACCTAACCAGAACCTCAGCGTTTATGCTCTCTCTGCTTTTAAAATTGTCACTGCAGGCTAGTGACTAATTTTACCAATTCTGATTGACACACTGGAACACTCTTATAATTCCCTAGTATATGGTACCTAGGTACCCAGGGTATTGGGGTTCCAGGAGATCCCTATGGGCTGCAGCATTTCTTCTGCCACCCATATGGAGCTCAGACAATTCTTACACAGGACTGCCACTGCAGCCTGAGTGAAATTACGTCCACATTATTTCACAGCCATTTTACACTGCACCTAAGTAACTTATAAGTCACCTATATGTCTAACCCTCACTTAGTGAAGGTTAGGTGCAAAGTTACTTAGGGCCGTATTTATACTTTTTGGCGCACAACTGCGCCAACGCAGTTGTGCGTCAAAAAATGTAACGCCGGCTAACGCCATTCCAAAGCGACATGCGGGCGCCTTATTTATGGAATGACGTTAGCCGGCGGAGCTGCCTGGTGTGCGTAAAAAAAAATGACTTACACCAGGCAGCGCCGGCGTAGGGGAAAATGGAGCTTGGGCGTCAAAAAATGGGGCAAGTCAGGCTGAGGCAAAATTTTCGCCTCAACCCGATTTGCGCCATTTTTTTTGACTCCCAAACCCCATTTAAATGACTCCTGTCTTAGGTAAGACAGGAGTCATGCCCCTTTGCCCAATGGCCATGCCCAGGGGACTTCTGTCCCCTGGGCATGGCCATTGGGCATAGTGGCATGTAGGGGGGCCCAAATCAGGCCCCCCTATGCCACCCAAAAAAAAAAAAAAAAGAATACTTACCGGAACTTACCTTAGGTTCCCTGGGATGGGTCCCTCCATCCTTGGGTGTCCTCCTGGGGTGGGCAAGGGTGGCAGGGGGTGTCCCTGGGGGCATGGGAGGGCACCTCTGGGCTCCTTCCGAGCCCACAGGTCCCTTAACGCCTGCCCTGACTAGACGTTAAAAAACGAATATCATTAACGCAAAGTAGGTGTTCACGCTAAAAAATGACGCAAACTCCATGAACTTTGGCGCTAGACGCGTCTTACGCCAAAGTATAAATATGGAGTTAGTTTTGCGTCGGATTTGCGTAAAAAAAAAGACGCAATTCCGGCGCAAACAGAGTATAAATATGCCCCTTAGTGTGTGGGCACCCTGGCACTAGCTAAGGTGCCCCCACATAGTTCAGGGCAAAGTCCCCGGACTTTGTGAGTGCGGGGACACCATTACACGCGTGCACTACATATAGGTCAATAACTATATGTAGCATCACAATGGTAACTCCAAACATGGCCATGTAACATGTCTTGGATCATGGAATTGTCCCCCCAATGACAATTCCATGCATCCCCGGGTCTCCAGCATAGAGCTGGGTACTGCCATACTAACTTTCCGGGGTCTCCACTGCAGCTACTGCTGCTGCCAACCCCTCAGACAGGTTTCTTCCCCCCTGGGACCTGGGCAGCACAGTCCCAGGAAGGCAGAACAAAGGATTTCCTCTGAGAGAGGGTGTTACACCCTCTCCCTTTGGAAATAGGTGTGAAGGGCCTGAGAGGAGTAGCCTCTCCTGGCCTCTGGAAATGCTTTGAAGGGCACAGATGGTGCCCTCCTTGCATAAGCCTGTCTACATCGGTTCAGGGATCCCCCCGGCCCTGCTCTGGTGCAAAACTGGTCAAAGGAAAGGGGAAAGACCAAAGACCCCTCCTGATAGGTGCTTACCTTTCTCTGTAGCCAATCCTCCTCTGTCGGCTATTTAGGGGCTCTCCTGTGGGCACCTCACCAGATAACGAATGCAAGAGCTCACCAGAATTCCTCTGCACTTCCCTCTTCGACTTCTGCCAAGAATCGACCTCTGACTGCTCCAGGACACCTGCATAACCGTAACAAAGTAGCAAGAAAACTACCAGCAACATTGTAGCGCCTTATCCTGACGGCTTTCTTGACTGTTTCCTGGTGGTGCATGCTCTGAGGGCTGTCTGCCTTCACCCTGCACTGGAAGCCAAGAAGAAATCTCCTGTGGGTCGACGGAATCTTCCCCCTGCTAACGCAGGCACCAAACTTCTGCATCACTGGTCCTCTGGGTCCCCTCTCATCCTGACGAGCATGGTCCCTGGAACACAGGAGCTGGGTCCAAGTATCTTCAACAGTCCAGTGGCCCTTCTGTCCAAATTTGGTGGAGTTAAGTCCTTGCCTTCCACGCCAGACAGTAATCCTGTGTACTGTGTGAACTGCAGCTGCTCGGGCTTCTGTGCTCTTTTGCAAGACTTCCTTCGTGCACAGCCTAGCCCAGGTCCCCAGCACTCCGCCCTGCATTGCCCAACTCGCTGAGTTGGACTCCGACATCTTGGGACCCTCCTTTGTGACTCTGAGTAGACCACTGTCCTCAGATCTTCTAAGTGCCTGTTCAGGTGCTTCTGCGGGTGCTGTCTGCTTGTGCGAGGGATCTCTGTGTTGCTGAGCGCCAGTCGGTCTCCTCCTCCAAGGGGCGATGTCCTGGTCCTTCCTGGGCCCTGGCAGCACCCAAAATCCTCATCCGCGACTCTTGCAGCTAGCAAGGCTTGTTTGCAGTCTTTCTGTGTGGAAACAACTCTGCATCCCCCAGCACGCCGTGGGACATCTGCTGACCAAAGGAGAAGTTCTTGGTATCTTCTGTTGTTGCAGAATCTTTGGCTTTTTCCACCCAGAGGCAGCCCTTTTGCACCTTCATCTGGGGTTTAGTGGGCTCCTGCCCCCCCTGGACACTTGGGTGACTCTTGGACTTGGTCCCCTTCCTTTACAGGTTCTCAGGTCCAGGAATCCATCTTCAGTGTTTTGAGTCAGTTGTTGTCCTTGCAGAATCCCCTATCTTGACTTTACTGTCTTTCTGGGGTAGTAGGGTAACTTTACTGCTACTTTTCCAGGTCTTGGGGTGGAGTACCTTGGACACCCTTAGGGGCATATTTATACTCCGTTTGCGCTGAATTTGCGTCGTTTTTTTCGACGCAAATTCGGCGCAAAACTAACGCCATATTTATACTTTGGCGTTAGACGCGTCTAGCGCCAAAGTATTGGCAAATAGCGTCATTTTTTTGCGTGAACGCCTTCCTTGCGTTAATGAGATGCAAGGAAGGCGTTCCCGTCTAAAAACAGACGCACATAGCGGTGCGTGGTATTTATGCTCCAGGGCAAAAATCACTCCCGCGCGGCAGGCGGCGCAAAAAAATGGCATAAAGCATGAATAGCGTGACATTTTAACGCCTGGGTCAGGGCAGGCGTTAAAATGGGGCAAACACACCTGTACTTAATCAGAACACACAGAACAAACAACAGAGCAGCAGAGCAGCAACAGGGAGACATGGAGGTGCTTTTTCTTCAACGTGCACGTAGACGCAGAGCCCTGCAGCAACAACAGCAGCCACAACAACAACAGCAGGGACCCCAAAGACAGCGCAGAAGGCAGGAGAGGATATTCCGCCCAAGAACAACCCTGCATGGCCTCAGGGAACGAGACATCATCCAGAGGTACCGGTTGAACTGGCAGGCCATTCAGCAGTTGCTGACAAATATTGAACAGCAATTGGCCCCCACTTTAGTGACTCCACGCACTATCCCAACAGAAACAAAGCTGCTTGCCGTACTTCACATGCTGGCAAGTGGCTCCTTTCAGACAACTGGTGCCCTGGTTGGTGGAATCTCACAACCATCTTTCTCCGCATTCCTGCCTAAAGTACTGGATGCCATCATTGGACTGACACCCCGCCACATCTGCTTCCCTAACACACTGCAGAAGCAGCAGGAAACAAAACAGGGGTTCTACGCCATCAGTGGCTTTCCGCACGTCCTTGGTGCAATCGACTGCACACACGTACGCCTTGTGCCACCTGCTGCGAGTGAACACCTCTACCGCAACAGGAAGCACACACATTCCATCAACGTGCAGGCCATAGTCGATCACCAAGGACTGATCAGCAACATCGTGGCTAAATATCCTGGGAGTGTACATGATGCATTCATCTTCCGTCACTGCACCATCAACCAACACTTCCAGGATGGACGGTATGGCAATGGACTACTTGTTGGTAAGGACAAAAATCTACTTATATACTCACTGCACAGAAACCCTCTAGGATAAACAACACATACACCACAATAGCAACACCTAGACAGGAACACACTGAGGTACTCACATCACTAGCCATGTGTCACAAGTCACCATTGAACCTCTCACACATTTGAATTTACTCCACAGCTTAGTGTGAAGACATTCATGACTGTGGTTGCCTAAATGTCACCTTGCAAATTGGAAGTCTCACAATAACCTGTACACTAATACAATGCATAACTTTTAAGGGATGGGATGGCCTGGCTATGTTCATATGGACGTTTCTAATACCCTTTCATGTTTCAACTCTGCATGGAACTATCATCACACCCCCAGTGAGGACACACGGACACCTGTGTCACAAGTCACAATGCAAGGGAGGGCACACTGTACTTGAGAAACCAATACATCCTGCTGACAAACAGTTAGACAACAAACACTTGCTCAGCCAAGGAAAAAAAACAATGCCAAATTTTCCACCAACAACCATAGGTTGTCACATTAGTACACAAAATAGTCACAGACAACACAACACAACTACTGCCATCAAAGATACGTACAACAGTGCCTCCTACATCTAATTGATACCATTCTGTGTTTCTCTTTCAGCTGATCAGGGGTATGGCATCCAGCCTTGGATAATGACACCATATGGGAACCCAAATACTGCTGCTGAGCGGGCATACAATTACGCCCACAAGAGGACACGCAGCATTGTGGAGAGGACCTTTGGGATCCTAAAGTCAAGGTTCCGCTGCCTTGACATCACTGGCGGAAGCCTACTATACTCCCCAGAGATGGTATGCAAAATTATACTCACTTGTGCCATATTACACAATATTTGTGTACAAAGGAACATTCCCCTCCTTGAACCGGACCCAGACATGCCTGAGGATGATGATGAGGAGGATGCTGGCCTGCAACAGGAGGGGGAACAACCTAACACCGCAGCAGGAGTGCGTAGGCGCCAACAGCTTGTGAACAATTTTTTTACTTAAGTCATTATAATCACTTGTATTCCACACTTGTAAATAAACACAGATCACAAACACCACATCATGCTTTGGCCTATTCATTTCTGACCACCTTTAGTTTGAAATAGCTGAAGATGAATGTCGTCTCATTGATCAAGAATGCCATTAAAAATCATCACACCAAAAATAAACATCACAACTGTATGCACAGAGGGTAGGATGTGACATGTTACATTACCATACACAGAGCCCAACAAGAGTACAAATGTGACAATTAGACATGCTGGATCCAAACAACTGAAACAGTCTCTCATCCAGCCCAAAATTGGAAATCATTTGAAAGTCACATCACACGGGTTCAGAGACAGGGTGGGACCATCCATGTGTACGTGAACATGTCATCAATGGCTTCTCTCAAGTGTATGATGTGAGCAATACACAATTGCAACAACATCAGCTGCCACTAACTCAGGAGGAGACCTTGAAGTTACAGTGACAACATACACACAGACAGGTCATACTGGATCCACATTCCCACACACATGTACACATATGTCATACAACCAACCTAATATTTGAAAGTAGACCATCACAGTTGTGTCCCAGTTTGAACCTAGCAGGAAGATTGTAACATGACACTAAACCAGTTTATGCAGAAAGGGACACAGACAAGCAAAACAATCTTCGCATTATCACATCGTGAACGCTGAGAGTCTTGCAAACTTAGGGGGTCATTCGGACCCTGGCGGTAATTACCGCCCTGGCGGAGGTCGGCGGTAGCACCGCCAACAGGCTGGCGGTGCACCGATGGGCATTCTGACCGCGGCGGTTCAGCCGCGGCCAGAAACGGACTTCCCGCTGCCCTTGAGAATCCGCCATGGCGGCGGAGCGCGCTCCGCCGCCATGGGGATTCTGACACCCCCTACCGCCATCCTGTTCCTGGCAGGTCTTCCGCCAGGAACAGGATGGCGGTAGGGGGTGCCGCGGGGCCCCTGGGGGCCCCTGCAGTGCCCATGGCAATGGCATGGGCACTGCAGGGGCCCCCGTAAGAGGGACCCACAAAGAATTTCAGTGTCTGCTTTGCAGACACAGAAATTCGCCACGGGTGCAACTGCACCCGTCGCACCTTCCCACTCCGCCGGCTCCATTCTGAGCCGGCGTCCTCGTGGGAAGGGTGTTTCCCGCTGGGCTGGCGGGCGGACTTTTGGCGGTTGCCCGCCAGCCCAGTGGGAAAGCCAGAATGACCGCCGCGGTCTTTCGGCGGGAACCGCTTGGCGGGCGGCGACCGCCGCCCGCCGCGGTCAGAATGACCCCCTTAGTCATATGAAAATGGTATGCAACTTAGCTCCAAATCATCAATACTGCAAACGTCAAATGGGCTAATGAGATGAATGAATGGTCAACAGTCATTCATACCATATGGCCTTACATTTGCCCGCTGCTGCAGGTTTGCCAGGATATGATAAAAATACTCCATGGATACAGTAGCTATTCTGGATGGTCAAATCCTAGGGTGCTGGGGGACTAACTCCACCTCTACCACCCCCAAAACATACAGGAATCATGTACTTGTGAACTAAACACATGCATAAGGCACATATGTGGCCTCAATGTCACAAGTCCTACACAAATATGAAACACAAAATCATAATGGGACATGGTCAGCCCCCTAAAAACTGAAAGTGACTCTCCCAGTCCCTGTTAGGACTACAGATAAAAGCATCCCCATCATAAAGGTGGGGACATTTTGGAGACGGAATACATAATGGTATCAAAAACCTCATTTCAAAATAGCCATCAGCAATTACACCAAATATGTTGTCAAATATAGTCAATACATTAGTTAACGTATCCCAAACATCACAGTGTGAAGGCCGTCTATACATAAAAGTACGGACATTTGTCAGATACAAACACAAATGTGTCTCACATCGCACCGTTTTACCATGACAAATCACCTTTCCAAAGCTAAACACATGAAGACATTTGGATCAATTTGCTCCATATTCTACGCATACAGCATGGCCGTCATAATTTGTTCATGTACATGAGTGCACACAATGCAGAGTCAGATACAAATGTATCCAAAAGTGTCTTGATATTTCACCTTCAAATTATTATTTACATCCACAATATTTTTGACTCTGCATCATGTGCACTACTGTACGTGTAATAAAAACCACGCACATGATGTATGCGTGGTCCAATTGACGCTATATGCACAATATATTGCTCATTTCATGTACAGTATTAATTATTAATATTCATAGCATTTTTTTTGACTCCGCATCATGTGCACCACTGTACGTGTAATAAAAACCACGCACATGATGTATGCGTGGTCAAAATGACGCTATATGCACAATATGTTGGTCATCTCATGTACATTATCAATTATTAATATTCATATCATATTTTTTGACTCCGCATCATGTGCACCACTGTACGTGTAATAAAAACCACGCACATGATGTATGCGTGGTCAAAATGACGCTATATGCACAATATATTGCTCATTTCATGTACAGTATTAATTATTAATATTAATAGCATTTTTTTTGACTCCGCATCATGTGCACCACTGTACGTGTAATAAAAACCACGCACATGATGTATGCGTGGTCAAAATGACGCTATATGCACAATATATTGCTCATTTCATGTACAGTATTAATTATTAATATTAATAGCATTTTTTTTTACTCCGCATCATGTGCACCACTGTACGTGTAATAAAAACCACGCACATGATGTATGCGTGGTCAAAATGACGCTATATGCACAATATATTGCTCATTTCATGTACAGTATTAATTATTAATATTCATATCATATTTTTTGACTCCGCATCATGTGCACCACTGTACGTGTAATAAAAACCACGCACATGATGTATGCGTGGTCAAAATGACGCTAAATGCACAATATGTTGGTCATCTCATGTACATTATCAATTATTAATATTCATATCATATTTTTTGACTCCGCATCATGTGCACCACTGTACGTGTAAAAAAAACGACGCCCATGATGTATGCGTGGTGTAATTGACGCTACATGCACAATATGTTGGTCATCTCATGTACAATTTGAAATATTAATATTCATAGCATATTTTTACACTCCGCATCATGTGCACTGTAATGCGTCAAAAAAATATGACGCACATCTGTGTATGCGTGAAAATATGACGCATTACGCGAAAATAAAAACGGCGACCATTTTATGCAGGAAGTGATGTAATAGGATATCCTGTTTACCAAATCTGTACTGGGAGTTGACTTTCACTTTCACTTTGCAGTCTCAGAGTTATCTAGACTGTGTGGTTGTGTGAAAGGTGTGGTCCTGTGTTTTACTGCTTTAGTGTCCTGTGTGCCTTGTATTTTGTCTTTGTGTCAATCTTTTATTGTTGTCAAACATTGTCTCAGTCTGTTTAGTGTTGTTTTGTCTATACCTGTGATAGTTTGTATTGTCTGTGGGAGTCTGTTGTGGGTAGCATAGTTTGGGGTGTTAGTTGGGCTATTTTTCTCCTTCTTCTTTTTCTTTCACACCTCTACCTTTCCCCATTTCCCACTTTTTCTTTCATTTTTCTTTGGTACTTTTTTACACCTCGCATCATGTCAGGTAGGCCTCGCCTGTCCAGGATGGGTGAGGACGAATTGGGGGGCTTCATATGGCTCGTAAGCCATTTCCTCCCACTGATGCTGGAGGCTGGGGGCCGTGTGATACAGGGGTATCACACGGAGGCGAGGAAAATACGTTGGGAGAAGGTGCGCCATCACCTGGTCCGGGTCTACGGGAGTATGAGGAATGTCCATCAACTCAAGCACCGCTGGGCAGATCTGATCAGCAGGGAACAGGACCTGCTGGACCACCTGGGACTCCGGATTGGTGGCTATGTTGGTGAGTAATAATCAATTACATGGGAATAATAGGAATGTGTGCGTGAACATGTGATGATTGGTAGCCAATCTGCAAAATAAGTAGCTGACTGCGTGTTATACTAGGGAAACCTAGGCCCATGGGCATACACATAAATCCCCATTTTTGCTACACATGTACACCCAATAACAGCAGTAAAATGTAACATCTATTTGTATTTTGCTAAGTAGCCCCCTCTCTGCGTCACAAAATGATGCAAATGCTGCGCTACAAAGGTATACATATGTGTCCAAATGTGTATTTGTTGCCGGGTGTGTATGAAGACCTATGCTACCAGGCCGATGCCTTATCTTTGCAACACATACCAGATGGCTGTAGCTGCATGGAATGTAGTGTTGCATTTGTGTCTGAAAAGCAACACGTGAACTGCTCAATTTGTACTCTACTGGTCATAATGGCCAGTGAGTACGTCATGTAGAAACAACATACCTACATATGTAGACGCCATAGCTAGACCGAAAATTGCAAACACATGATGATGCAACACCTGTGTGTTGCCTTCACGTCACATGAAGTTAGTCATGTTGTCCACACATATGTCACATGTGTGTCTGGTTGCTGTGTGTTGAACCTGTCCCCATAGCCTGTTTGATTGTGAGTGGTCATGCAGTCCTCATGGAACCAGTTGTGAAATGTTTCTCTCTGGGATGCACATGCTGAGATGTATGGATCACATGATTGTTCGGGCCTACTAATGGAGGAGTAACTTGGACGACACATGACTGTCCTGGCCACTGCATGAGTGTAGTAGGGTGTGTCACTGGAGCAGGAGACTCATCCAATGATAATCTAGAATACAAAGTCAGCCAGGCAGGATGAGCATGTGTGAAAGTGTATCATTACCATGTAATATTCACACACTGTCATTGTAACAGAAATTATTTGTCTGTTCACCCAGTCTGAGTATAATCTTCCTTTCATGCTTTACAGGTGGACCAGCCCCGTACACCGTTGGTGAGGTAGCCCATTTTGACGACCCCGATACCTACAGTGAGTGTTGCCTAAGTGCTATTTACATTGTTTGGAAATGAAGCATGATGGATTACTGTGTGTTCAGGACAATTCATGATATGATGTGCTGGCCGTTCATTGGCTTTGTTGTTTTGGTGTGATATCAAATTGGAATAATGTTTCGGTAAAGCAATCCCTAGTCATCTCTCAGATTGAGGGGCAGTAGGTCATTCAATTAGTGCGACTATTGGGAATAGCATGACTCATTTTGAACACACTGGTCAATGTTAGACTTGGTCAGGAACTTGCCATTAACTGAGTCAGCATATCAGACTGACAGTCTCCCAGATAGCTTAGGCACATGGCTTCGATGACAAGTGCTTCTTCCTAGTTGAGGATGGACTGTGTACACTGTAGGTCGGATCTTCCGGGGGCATGTACTTCCACAAGGTGACCTCGAAGTGTGTGTGACTTGAGTGCAATGGCCTAGGTGTTCTGTTGAATCATGTGAATGGGTGTTCTACCTCCTCTGTGTGTGTTGTAAAACATGCCTCACTAATAGTATGTTATGTTTGGCTAAGTCATATCATTTTGACATGTGTGGACCTGGGATGTGACAAGGTTGGGCTGACTCCAACGTGTTGCTAGCCCTTCATAGGTGTTGTGTGTGAAGGCACATGCTTGTTGCACTTTGTGTACACTCCTGGTTCTGCATTGATCATGGGATTGTTGTTTGTTCTTCCCACACCACCCACAAAGACTGGGATGTTACTGTGAAACAGGGTACCTAGGACTGTAGCAACCAGTATGTTACACGTACTTAACACCTTTTGTGACTTGAGTTTGTACCTAGGTCCAGATGTAGCAAAATGTCTCCACATTGCAAATAGCATAATTTGATGTTAGTGAGTTGCAAACGTCTGTTTCCTAATCCGAAATGTTTTTGGTGGTCATGTACATATTCGCAAAATGCTTTTCTAAAGTAAAAAAATAAAGGAGTTTACCAGCCCTACTTGCAAATCACAGTGTTAGGCAATCCCATTTGCTAACGAGTACGTGGTTGCAAAGTGAGTAGCTGTTATCATCCACTTGAAGTGGCTGCTAACCAACTTGCTGACTGGAAGGGGTCCTCATTGTGAACCTTCACTTTTGTGAGTGGACCAAAATACTCCTGCACAAAACAGCCAGTGGTCTAGGGGAGCAATAATTATTGTGTAAATTACGAACAATCAATTGTTGTGAATTTAAACAAATCGCAGCTCATTTTCCTTTCAGATAAAGGGCCTACACTTGGTGAAAAATAACTTGCTTCATTTAAAAGCAGTCACGTCTATGGAGTTCTGCTGTTCCCAGCAGGCCTCCATCCCCGTGAGTGCCCATAGTTGCTAAGGTGGTGCAAGTTGGAACCCACATCATTGATGTTCATGAGGTGGGATTTCGGGACCCCATAGTGACTCGCAGACGGTGTCAGAGACACCGTTCAGCTTTGCAATTTGCTAGTTGATTTCCCATCAATTCCTACATCTGGCCCATAGTGTCGACATATGATTCATGGCCAGGGGTTCAATCTTAGCACACAACTATTTCGAAATGCCATTGAGTGAGGAGTGTGATTCTTATCACATCGAATGACATATGTAGTGAAGTCAGTATGCGGACGAGCTGGTGCCATAATGTATAATGGCTTAGGTATGAATTGTAGGAGTAGTTTAGGGTGATGTCATCCATCATGTAGAGACATGGATATGCTATATGTGATATGCCCTTCAGTATGCATGATTCACATGTACTTCCTCTGAGCCTTCCCGTGACATATGTTGTAACAATTGCTGCAACCAATACATTGCTAGTAATGGTCAAATTACCCATTGTGGTATTCAACCCACTGTAAATTCTATGCTCAATATTTGCCTTTTCCCTTCACAGCTGCAAACCTGAGTGCCGCAGCTCGCAACCAGTTTGAGCGCCGTGCAATGAGGTACAGGCACATCCTGCAGGTGCAGTGTGGGTATCGGAGGATGGCCCGCAGATACAATTCGGAACGGGCCTCCGGGGCGTGGTATGCCACACCACAGGCTCCACCAACGGTGCCACCTACAACCACCAGGTCTGCCCAAGGGGACCCAGCGACGGACCAGCCATCTTCCTCAAGACCTGGACCCAGCCGTGTGTTGGGAGCAGGGCTGTCCCGTGGCCACTCCACTCCAGCAACAATCTCCACCTCCACCGGCACGCAGACCAGCAGTGACCCTCCAATTGACCCTGCAGCCTTCCAGGCATTGTCTAGGAAACTGGACAGGTTAATTCAAAAGGTTGACAACCTGACGGAGGACATGGCGGAGGTTAAAAAGAAGGTGCGCTCCATCCGGCGCACACTTCAGAGGGCAAATCCTTAGTTATTTTGCCCTCCTGAACTTTTACCCCTCCCCTCTCCCCTCTTTCCTCTTTTCATACTGTTAGTTGGGTTTGGGGGGTTAGTTGTAGGATAAGTATAGGTAATTAGCTTAGTTAGTGTTAGGTAAGAGGGTGGGGGGTCCTTATACTTTCTATCTAATATTTTTGTGTGGGTGGGTGGGTGGGGGGCAATGTTGGGATTCCTGTTTGATAAAAAAAAAAAAAAAAAAAAAAAAAAAAAAAAAATTAAAAAATACAACAAAATATATGTTTGTTTAGGATAGTATAGTATGTGTGTAGGTTAGTAAGTGTTGTCCTGCATGTGTCTTGTCTCATAATGGTGGGTGGGGGGTTGATGTTTAGATCGTTTCGTTACATGTGTAGAGTAAGTTTAGCTTAGGTTAGTTAGGGACAGTTGTGGGTTAGTAGTAGTCAGGTTAGATTAGTGTAGGTTTATCTTTCCCTTAGTTGCCTCTTTTCTTACTTATTTGAAATAAAAAATTTGTTAACCCTTTACCAGATGCGTTAGGTGCTACCTTTTCATGGCCTTGACATCAGTGTAGCAGAAAGTTTTAGTATGACATTTGTGTCCTATGCTCGCTATCCCCAGGTTATTGAGGTTTAACATGCCAGCTAACATGTGCTAACTTGGTAAGTATCCACCGTGTGGGAGAGCCACCATTGGTAGTGTGCATAGATCATCAAGATTTGGGGTTGGTATGTATCCTACTTCACAAAGAGTGCTTCCAGAGTTGATTTTGTAGGTAAATAGATAGGTCGGACAGCATTGTGAAGTTCAGGGAGAGCTTTGTAGATGAGTATTTGTTCACACTCTTGTCTTGTTGCTGTCATTGCTGACCTACATCATGTGTGTACTGCTTGAGCATGACTTTCCTTCATGGTAGTATACGCTGTAAGGGTGATTGATGCAGTGTAATTTGGTTATCATTCCTTTCATTTTACAGCATAATGTATTGTGTTAGTATCGCAAGGTGCCTACATTTCTCATCCACCATTAGTTGTCTAGAATAGCTATGGATGGGGCCTCATTCTGTCCAACACAGCATGATTGTGTGTGCTTAGTCCCTACATCAGTTATTTTCCTCAGTCTAGTAAAGCTATGATGCAATCCTGGCCACTGCACAGATGTTTCAGTAGACATGAAATCAGGACAGTAGTCTAGAGAATCAACATGGTTGCCACACAGCCACTTTGGAGTTATGTACTGCACAGTTGAAGTGTGAAATGACACAGAGACACAATTGGTGTGCAAGTGATATTTATTTTTAGGTGGAGTAGTGCAAAAAGTCCATTAACAATGTTAGGTGAGTCCGTTCTGGTGCATTCTTAAATGGTGATCCTATTTACAGGGTGTGGATGATGCTCCTGACATGCTGGGGTGATGTCACAGACGGTGCAGAGGAACAGGAATTGCCAAATGGTAGGAGAGAAACATTTACAGCCAATGTGGACAAGTTAAACAGTAGATTGCCGAACAGTCATTGAGGGTAGTTGGAGTGAGGCTGGCATGTGTCAAAACGTAGGACCTTGGTCAGAGTGGGGCATGGTGCAGGGACTAGGGCTTCCGGGTACTCTTGCGTGTGAATGTTATCTGTTCCATGTCTTCTTCTTCTGATGTGTGTGTTGCCTGGTGTGTCCTTGTTGTTGTTGGTTTTGAAGGGGCAACACAGACCTCAGTGTCAGAAGACATGGAGGCAGACATCCCGGGGGCTGATCCCTGTCCAGTTATGAAGGGCAGTACTGCAGCAAGGAGAGCGTGCTGGTTTTTCAGAATGGCAGCCACATCCCGATGGTAGGCAGCCAGGTCTGCCCTGAGGGGTTCGATGTTGCATTCGTGCACACGCTGACTGGCTTGCTGTTGGAGTTGTTTGGTCAACTGGATGACAGCTGTGCAGATTGCCTTCTGTGTTACTAAAAGTTCCTCCAACAGCGATGTTCTGGCTTGCATTGCAGCTGCCTGATCAGCAGTTGACAGCATGCACGAACGCACCCCCTCAAGGCTGGCTGCCATAGTTTGCATCCCCACCCGCACCTCCTTGGCCAGCTCCCGCTGGACCCCAACGACTGTTCTTTCGAAGCTGGTGCCAGTGTCGTCAGAGTCCTCAGCTGTGTTGGAGCTGGCAGGTCTTACAATTGGGGTGGCGGGTGGTTCTACTGTGGTGGCTGCTTCATCTTGGCTCCTCCTTGTTACTGAAGGGGGGGTTTGGAGGCTTTCGAGGACCATGTCAATGGTCTCTTGTGTGAGGTTGATGTTCTCGTCATCCATGTCATCAGGGAACTCATGGACAGGCATATCGGCAGGAGATCCGTGTTCCTCTGCAAAGAAACAGGGTACAATTAGTGTGTCTGTGTTGAGATCATTTAGCACTAAGATACAAGCCTTTGGATGCCTTTACTTTGTACTCTGATTTTGTCTTGGTATCTGCTGTCTGTCATAGGGCATTGTTGTAGGCCTATGGCCCACCTGTGTGTCACATATATGATATGGAGCTATCAGACATGCCTGCCAGGACATCTCTAGGTGTTGATTTGTAATTATTTTGGAATATGCATTTTTTTGTCCTACTCCTCCCTCGGTGTTTCACTATTGTTATGGAGGGACATTTGTTTGGGTGGGCTCTCATTATCCTACATGTGATTCTTGGCTTTCTAGGCAGCAGGATAGCTAATGGTGTGGGGGGCTAAGTTTGACCCACTTGTAAATAACTCTGTCACCCAGATATTGTATTTAGCTCAGACAGACTAGCAGTGCCTCTGGTCTCCCACAACAGAGGAATGTTTAGAAGTCCAAGCCCATGACATCTTTGGGACTTCTCAGGGAAGTGGTGGTCACTCAGGTCCTACACATTTCTATCTTTTCCGGTATGTTCCCATACACAAATGACACAGACAGTATTTGTTGGATATGAAGTTTCATTGTACAACTGCCTTGTAGGAATTTCGGTGTGAGCCCCAATAACCAAAACAATACACACAGTTAGAACTGAAATAGTCCGCAGGAGAGTAATACATTGGTACACAGCTATCATGGTGCCTAACAGTTTCTACTCTCCCTCTGCTTGTTCTATATATAGCACTGCATGTTAAGTTTGGAGCTTGGCTGTCTGAATCACAGGGGAGACATCATCCCTCATATCAGAGGAATGGGCTGGGATCTGGTTGTGCATCAGCAGCAAGGCAGGCAGCATCTAGATGTGATTTTCTGTTTGTAAACTCCCCCATGCGTGTCTTGGGACGAGGAAGTGAATTTAAAAGACATATGTCATTGTGATGACAAAGTTTCCCTACGCAGGAATGGCAAACCTTAACCCCTACCACATCTATCATCAACGAACCAGACGGTATCCTTGACTGGGCCACAGAGTGAATGTGTTCTGGCAAACTCCAGTGCAGAAGTAGGCAAAACAGGGTGATTTGACTAATTGCCAACACCTTAGGACTGACTATTTGCTACATTAACTGATAGGAAGGGCAATGAGATTCATTTAGTGCAAAGTGCTCTGAGGCACTTAGATGTGAGCAAATGAGTATAAGTACATTCAGGGTAAGATGCACAAAGGCCTCCAGCCTGAGGCTATTGCGCAAAGTATACGTTTCACTTGCCACGCTACACTTTGACTGACTGTGGGTGTTGTGACTGCCCTGCCAGCACACTTGCCTCACAGGCCCTGCACCATACACTTTTTATTCACATTGCATGATCTGTACATGTTAGGTGGCATGACCTATGTATGTTAATGTTAGGATGTGGTATGGATGTAAACATTGTTGATGTTTGTATCTGATGGGGTCTCATGTGTGTCTTACTGGATTGGCCTGTTTATCGTATGAATGTCCTATTTTTTGGTTAGACTGTGCAGATGTGTTTCATTGACCAGTTGCCTGTGTCCCCTCGTCAATGTTGTTGTCTGAGCAGTATGACATTTGTGATGTAGCATTGTTAGGCAGGCACGTGAGGGACCCTGACGTATGCAGCATGTGTGTGTCGTTAGTGCTGTGTGGCTCCTATTGCTGTTTACTTAGGCTTATGTATGTGTCAGTTATGGACATTCGGCATTTAAGTGTACTGGTAGCTTTGTCTTATTTCTAGGAGTAGTTGCAGATGTCATCCTCACCCCCTAATTTAGGAATGTATGTTCCAGGGTGGGGTTCCTGCCATTTGGTACTATAGCTGCCCAGAGATGAGAGGTGTTATTGTCAACTGTGGTGGCAGTTAAGTTGCAGTTGTTGTATTTGCTACTGCATTACAGGTAGGGACCTAGTTGATGGGGAATAGTTTGTGCAAAACAAGTGCCTGGATGTGGATTCAGGGTAGTGTCCTTCCCACCTGTCACTGGTTTCCCTTGGCTCTCTTGTTGTAATTACAGGATGTCCCCATGGGACTGTAGTGGTGGCAGTATTTTGTCGTGCCCCGGCTATGGTCAGTACTGGGCATTCCCCCCTGCCGTGCCCCTTTCCCCATGCCACTTCATATATGTGCTAAGTTACATGCATTGTGTAGTAGGTATCCCCCCCCTGCTTACAGTCCCCATTATTGCATTGTAATTCCCCATGCGACTTACCCTGCATGTGCGTAGTGTCGTGGTAGTCTGCGCTGTCCAGTCCTTGTATCCCTGTGACGATCTCCTCTGGGATGACGGCTGCGACCATCTCCTCCATGTGGTCCAGAGCCTCCTGTTGTGCTGGACACCCCCCTCCAGTCTGCATTGCTGCCTTCCTGTTCCTGGCCATTTTCTCTTTGGTCCTACGTTTACAGTCATGCCAGCGTTTCTTACACTCGGTGACTGTCTGGCGTTCTTCAGCCACACTGTTTATCTTGTCCACAATTTCTTTCCAGATGGCCTCTCTCCTACTGAGTGGCAATTTTGAGGATATGAAAAGTTGGTGCTGGTGTTCCGTCACCTCTTTCACCAGGATTTCCTGCTCCTCTGCACTGAAGCGACACTTTCTTTTTTTCTTTAACATGTCCTGGTTCCTGTGTGCTTCCTCCTGGCTGGGTCCTGGTCTGCTCTCATCCTCCTGGGGTCTGTTGGGGCATCTGGGATCCATTTTGGGTCTCCTCTCCTGTAAGTGCAGTTTTCGCGCAAAAATGTCACGCAATAGCGTGAAAAAAAACGGCGTATTCACGATAGCGCTGTCGTAAATCGACCCACAGTGATTTGCGTCACTTTTACGTGGGTTTGCCTTACGACAGACCGACGCTGTTTGCGTCACGAAATAATGACTCCCACCTGTTGGTTGCGCCGCCGTACGTCAAAGTATAAATTTGACCCCTGAATGGCGCATCCAAATGGCGTTAGACGGCGCAAATTTTTTTGACGCAAAACTGCGATGGCGCAGTTTTGCGTCAAAAAGTATAAATATGGGCCTTAGTGTTTTCTTACACTCCCAGCGACCCTCTACACAGTGCACTAGGCACAGGGCACCCATCCAGACATCCTGCAGGACATGAGGTCAAGACCAATCCCCCACCAGGAAGTGATCCCTCTTCTGAACTCGCACCCTTGTGTGCCACTGTTACATGCTGTTGGCTGTCTAAAAACAAGTTCACATCTTACTGGGCAAATGGACACAGGACCTGTGTGACAAACAGCTGCACCACCCACTCTGATCAGCACCCAGACCATTACCACACTCCTCTGGACTGTGATGTCATACACTTAATAAACACAAATTAACACAAGTCATGGTGCATATATCTTCATTGTAAGTAGTGGCAATCCTGTTTCCAAAAAGCAAATATATATACATGTCGGCACCACAAAAATGTTGAAGTGACAGATGTAGTGGGGTACCCCAGCAGGTGTGTAAGTACATCCAAATTGTTATGCTATCTTGTGTCAACGATGGGAACAGACAATACAGTAATCAGCTTGCAGACAGAGATGTGACCTGAATAGGGAAAATGAAATGGAATCAGGCACAATGTTGCAAGGCATGTGAATCAAGTCATACATCCGTAGCATTTGAACACATACACAGCATGGCTGGCCCAGTAGTTATGATACCACATATGTAAGGGCCTGCAGAGGCGCTCACACACGTGTGGGACAGGAAAGATATAATATAGCTAACATCCTCTATTGTTCACCTCCTTGAGTAGTCAGGAACAGGTACTTGCCACACAGCAGCTGACAATGCAGCATGACATTCCTACGCAGCAGGACAAGATTTCAAAGTCCCTCTAACATTTCTCCAAACAGGCAGACTGAGGACCCTAAACCTTTGCTACAACTATCAGGCTGTACTGCAATGGCACCAGCATTCCACACATGCCCTTGGCAGTAGTGCATTTCCACTACCCCTCACAGTAAGACACCTACCTTTCAGCGTCGGAAAGCAAGATGGAATGCTGTAGTCCCCACACACACCTTGATGCATGCAAATACTGGCTACAGACTGGCTTCAGCAATACATCTTCCATCAATCAATCAGGAATTTCTAAAGTGCTACTGCTCAAACAGCCAGGTCTTGAGATGTTTCCTGAAGGTAAGGCGCAGGTGGGTGGGAAGAGTGTTCTACGTTTTGGCAGCAAGGTGCGAGAACGATCTACCGCCGGTTGTAGTTCTGCTGACACGTGGGATGGTTGCGAGGGCAAGGACAGCGGAGCGGAGATGCCGGGTCGGTGTGTAGAAGGAGAGCCGTCTGTTGAGGTATTCTGGTCCAATGTGGCGCAGTGCTTTGTAAGCGTGGGTGAGGAGTTTGAAGGTGATTCTCTTGTTGACTGGGAGCCAGTGCAGGTTTCTCAGGCGGTCTGTGATGTGGCAGTGCCGGGGGATGTCCAGGCTGAGGTGTGCAGAGAAGTTCTGGATGCGTTGCAGCCTCTTCTGGAGTTTGCCCGTGGTTCCTGTGTAGAGGGCATTTCCATAGTCTAGTTTGCTGCTTACGAGGGCTTGGGTGACTGTTCTTCTGGTTTCGGTGGGTATCCATTTGTAGATCTTTTGGAGCATGCAGAGGGTGTTGAAGAAGGAGGAGGAGATGTCGTTGACTTGATGGGTTATGGGCAATGAGGAGTCCAAGATGAATCCTGGGTTGCGTGCATGGTCGGTAGGAGTCGGAGCGGCTCCGAGAGTGGCAGGCCACCAGGAGTCATCCCATGCAGAGGGGTTGGAGCCAAAGATGAGGACTTCCGTTTTGTTGGAATTGAGTTTGAGGTAGCTGCTCTTCATCCATTCGGCGATGACCTTCATTCCTTTGTGGAGGTTGGTCTTGGCAGAGTCCTTGGTGAGGAAGAGTATCAGTTGGGTGTCGTCGGCGTATGAGAAGATGTTGAGGTTGTGGGATTGGCCAATATTAGCAAGCGGGGCCATGTAGATGTTGAAGAGGGTCCGGCTGAGGGACAAACCCTGGGGTATGCCGCAGATGATTTCGGTGGACTCCGAGCGGAATTGGGGGAGGCGGACTCTCTGGGTTCTGCTGGTGAGATAGGAGGTGACCCAGTCCAGTGCTCTATCGTGGATTCCTGCATTGCTGAGGCGTGAGCATAGGGTGTGGTGGCAGACGGTGACGAACGCAGCCAAGAAGTCCAGGAGGATGAGGGCAGCGGTTTTGCCGTTGTCCAGTATGGTTCTGATGTCGTCGGTGGCGGCGATGAGGGCAGTTTCGGTACTGTGGTTGCTGTAGAATCTGGATTGGGAAGGGTCCAGGGTACAGTTCTCCTTGAAGAAGCGGGTTAGTTGCCTGTTGACAGCCTTCTTGATTACTTTTGCCAGGAAGGGGAGCAGGGAGATAAGCCGGAAGTTCTTGAAGTCCTTTGGGTCCACCTTGGTTTTTTTGAGGAGGGCGTTGATCTCTGCCTGTTACCAGGTCTCCGGGAAGGTGGCAGACTCAAAGGAGCTGTTGATGATCTTCCATAGTTGGGGTGCAGATGACATACTATTCACACATACCTGTACATCATTGAAAGTAGTGATGATTAATGTCAGTCCTATTGTCATGTGCCTCATCCTCGTCTGCCTCCCCCACAGCATCAGTCAGTGGCCCCAAACACTGCTCCAGCATCAATGACCCCCTTCTCCAACAGTGGGATTTGCCTTCTGAGGGCCAGATTATGTAGCATGCAGCATGCAACAATGATCTTGCAGACATTTCCTGGTCGGTACTGTAGGGCACCACCAGACACATGTAAGCAACAAAATCTAGCTTTTCAAGAGACCGAAAGTCCATTCAATCACTCGCCTCGTCCAGCCATGTGCCTCATTGTACCTGTCCTCCCCTCCTGTAGTTGGATGTCTCACAGGTGTCAGGAGCCAGGGCTGGTTGGGGTATCCAGAGTCACCTGTTTGGAAAAGGGAACATGACTATGGGTAACAAATCTAGGGAGGGTGCTGACTGTGTTTGGATAGGTACAAACATCGGACATGGAAAACAGTACACATACTTATTAGCCAGGCCCTTTCTTCCTGTAGCTGTGACATCATTGCAGGGACACTGCTGTTCCTCAGGATGCAGGAATCATGCCCTGTTCCTGGGAATTTAGCGTTTACATGTGTTATGTATTCGTCTGCAAGACACACCACCTTTACTTTGAGCAAATATGTACTCTTCCAGTTTCTGTAGACCTGTTCATTTGTCCTCGGTGGCACCAAGACAATGTAAGTCCCATCAATGGCCCCAATTACATGTGGGACATTTGATACGTTGTAGAAGGCTGCTTTTAAAGTGGGCAATTCAGGACATTGTGGGAACCTAATGTACCTGTGCATATGCTTGAGTAGGGCATCCAGCACATCCTACAACACCTTACTGAACTGGGGCTGTGAAAACCCTGCAGCCAGTCCCACTGTAACCTGAAAAGAGCCACTCACCAGAAAATTCAGGACTGTCAACACCTGGACTGTTGAAGGAATGGCATGGGGATTTCTCAAACCCGGCAGGAGGTCTGGCTTCAACTAGGCAACCAGTTCCCTGATGCACAAATGGTACAGTCGATAGATCAGGATGATGTGGCACTCTTCCATGGTATCAAGATCTACAAGAGGCCGGTAAACTGGTGCATTCCTCATCACTCCATTGTGGGGATATCTGTGCGGGGACACAAACAACAATCTGGGAACCTCTCACAATGTAGGGCACCAAGTATGACATACAACAGTCACGAAGTTTCATTCATGCAAGTTGGCTGTCATGTTGTGGGAAGACACATTACTCTGCCCTCCATTGCAGACAATGGCACATAATGCCGGTGACAATGGACGTACAGAGGACATGTACACCTTCCATGTGTTCCACTATACGGATCATATATGCTGATGACTGTAGTGACAAGTGTGGTGATGTCACCAGACACTCACTACTTGTCATTATCCAAAATGTGTGACCTAATGTAACTATTTATGTCGACATGCAGGTACATACGCAGTGAGAACCCAGGACAGTCATGTTACACACTAATATGGCATCCGCCTGTCCGCCATGCATTGGACAGCTGGAAGTGACCTCATTCTGCCGGTGGAAGTCGTCATGGCGGAAGGCGGTCTGAACTGCCGTGCAACTCCTCATTGGTTAACATTGATATCTATGGCAGACTGGAACCAATGACGATCACCGCCGCCGGTGACAGTCATGACCGCTGCAGTCACAATTGCCATTTTGTATGGGTCAGCTCGCTTGACCCCTGGCATTCGGGCAAGACAGACCTCCACTCCGTGTGTTGCTGTGTCCTGTATTCTGGGGCAACAATGGCACGCACTGCAGGGGATAGGGCCCCAGCCATCACGACAGAGGAACTGGAGAAACTAGTGGAAGGGGTCCTACCCAGGTATGGGCGGTTGTATGGTGCTGTCACAGTTTCGGGAGGGTCTGATCAGGACTCTGATTGGGGCACCCCTTGAGGTCACAGAATATCCCAAAGAAGTAGTGTACTGGGGCAGAAGAGCAGCTAAAGGCATACATGGGAAAAGACAGCTATGGACAGGCACAAGAAACAGGAAAGTAAAAGCAGGGCAACCTTAGTGTAAACAAACAGGAAAAGGATTACTAATGGACAAACACACTGTGGTTACGACTGAGGTTGTACACAGGGTAGGGCTCAAAACTTCCCACAGCAACAGGGAATGTCAATGCCTCTGTGCAGATTGCTCTTACAGATAGTCACCCCGCAAGCCCCATAGAAAGGAGGCAGCAGAAGTGATTCTGTCTCTGGACCCTTAGAGCACAAACACGGACTGTACTTACATACACAAGACAAGCCCTAGTGGGTCCAGCTGGAAACACAGTGGCAATTCCTGGAAAAACAGCAATAGCACACTGTCACTGTTAGGCACTAAAGACTACGTATAACACTAGACAAAGTATGGGGGCGCTGGAATTGCCTCCTGGAAACCAGGAGCCAACCCCAGTATAAAGGAAAACACTTATGCACAGGTGAAGACTGATAGTACACTTTCCATACACAAAAACCCAAGAGGAAACAGAAACAGAAGGAACAAACTAGGAGGTAGAGGCAGGAACTGGGAACAGGCTCAGGCTGAAGCAAAGGCAGGAATAGGACTACAAAACAGAACACAAGCTCTGGCTGGAACAAGCAGAAACAGGAATAGGAAAGAGACAGCAAACTCTGGCTGAAACAAGCAAGAACAGGACTGGAATACAGGGAGTTGGAACAAGCAGGAACCAGGACTGGGAAACTGAGAGCAGGTTCAGGCTGAAACAAGGCAGGAACAGGACTGAGAAAGAGGGAGCAGGCTCTGGAAGAAACAAACAGGAACAAGGCTAAGAGACAGGGAGCAGACTCTGGCTGGAACAAGCAGGAACAGGGCAGAGAAACAGAAAGCAGGTTGAAGCTGAAACAGAACAGGAACAAGACTGGAACACCATCTGATAAAGGGTCTGGGACACAAAGGTATCAAATTCCAATGCACGATGAGGATCTTGAGGAAATGGCTGCTTATAAGCAGTTCTAGGCTGCAGCAAACCCCAGGTGGAATCACATGACTGGGCTGCACAGGAGAGGTCTCAGGTGAGTGTAGTCTCAGACACTTACAAGTCCTGGAGGAGAGAATACAGTAAAAAAAGAGCAACTGGACTTCTCCCATGTAAAACAATGTATAGCAGAATCCAGGCTTTCCTGACTACCAGGCTTTGCATTATGGGATTTGCAGTCCCAGGAAGCAAATGTAATTCTACAAAAGCATACCATAGCAAAAAGGGAAACCAACGGGAGTCAGAAAGGGACTCTAGATGAATGTTCAAGGTGATTTCCAGGCTTAAGACAGATCCTTTAGAGCGCCTCCTAGAGATGGGAGGATAGAGTCGTAAAAGGTGCTCCAGGTCAGCGTATCAGTACAATGTCATTTCTCCCACATGTCAGATGGTGTCTGACGATATGTGTGTGTGCACATTGACATGTCATGACTGATCAGGTATTTTGCATGCACATAATATGTGTGAGATATTGGCAGTGTGCATGGTCCGTGTTTGTTGTGTGTCGCCAAAGGTTACATGTGTATTGGTATTATTACATCAGGTCCCCCATTTTCGTAATGTTTCCCATGCAAGTCAGCACCCACCAGATAAAAGGGTTATGGAGAGCCATCACCAAGGAAGTGCCGACCCTGGGGGTCCATAGCCATTACGGCGCCCACTGCAGGAAGTGGTGGGAGGACATGAGACGCTGGGTCCGGAAGACTGCAGAGGCCCAGCTGGGGACAGCCTCCCAACGTGGGAGAGGAGCCTGTCGGACCCCGACCCCCCCCATGGCCCGCATACTGGTGGTGACCTGTCCAGAGTTGGGTGGGTGCTTGAAGGCAGCACAGAAGCCACAAGGGTGTAAGTGTTGACTGTTGGGTGACTTCTGCTTGGTTGTGTACTGTGACCCTCACTGGACTTGGGATTTATGTGGTCAGATGAGATTTAGGGAATGTACAGTCCTGGTTGTCACACCAATCATGTAGGAGTGTGTCACGTTAGCTATCTTGAGCCATGCAGGAAAGCAAGTGGTGGTACTGTGACACACACTCACCTGTACGTATGGGTCGCTCAAGTATGCAATCATGTCACTGGCTGCGTCTTCCATCTTTGTGTGTTGGTCACTGTGCATGGTGGTCATATTGGCACTGTATATGGGTAATTACAGGCATGTTACGTGAACACTGCAATTGCTTCACTTGCTACATCAATGGACTTCTGTACCATATGTACTCCACACATTCCTGTCAGTTAGTTAGTGCACTCTGTCCCTCTGTGCTCAGATTTGTATCATCCCGTAATGGATGACATGTGGTTGGGTATGTTCCGGATAAGTCATTTAGGCAGTTGATAGGCTTGTAGTGGTCTTCATTCAGGTGTGTAGGCTGCATGGTTGAGGTGATCTCTGATGATTTGGGGTATCGCTTGCATGACTCAATTGTAAATGTTTGCAAAATGGTCTCTTGTTTTCCAGGCAGGGGCTGTAATATGTATTATTTGTATGTGAAGTGGATGTGTGGGTTATCACCATTTCCTCTTTTTCTGTTTCTCCCACCCTCCTTCTCTCTCTCCACCTCTGTCTATGTGTGTATTAGCATCATCTGGCCAAGGAGGAAGGGCACCGGTGAGTGGAGATGCAGCAGCCCACGGGACCCAGGAGGCTGGCACCTGTGAATCCGAGGATACCAGTGGGATGGAGGGTGAGGGGAGCACCACGGGGGAGACTGGAGCAACCGACACATCTGATACAGATTCCTCCTCCGATAGCGGCTCCCTGGCGGTGTCGGGCCCATCTGTGACCACCCCAGCACCATCCTTGTCCACCACCCCCCTTACCAGCACCGCCCTCCCTGTAGCACTTCACCTGTTGCCCATGCCAGCTCACCCAGGAGGGGTGGCATCTCCTTCACCGCAGGCACCTGCACCTCTGCTCCTGCCCCAGTCAGCCCTGCTGCCCTCAATGAGGAGGCTACTGACCTCCTGAGGTCCATCTCTGTGGGGCAGACAACCATTGTGAATGCCATCCAGGGACAGGCATCCCAAATGCAACAGTCCAATGCATTCCTGGAAGGCATTCACAGTGCTTTGTCTGGCCTACAGAGATCGTTTCAGTCTCTGGCCTCCTCGTTGATGGCAGCCAGTGTCCCCTCATCTTCCGTCCCCCCTCCAGCTACCTGTTCCCAATCCACAACTCCTATCCCTACTCCTGACCACCCCATGTTCCCTGTAAACTCTGTGTCCCCCTGCCCCTCTCAGGCCCTTCTACCTCACATTTTTCAGGTGCCCCCTCTGGTGTTTCCTCTGCTCCTCCAACCAGCAAGAAATCCACCCCTGCCAGTGCCAAAGTCACCCCTCTCAAGCCTAAAACTAAACATGCACCTTCCACATCCAAGCCTCCCCTAACATTCCCACACCACTGAGGTGCCTGTCTGTCCCATTGATGCCCCTATGATGTAGAGGCCTATTTGCTGTCAGGAGTGATGTTGGAGCATTGATATATGAACTTTATGCGTTTCTACATTAATGCAGATTGGACTTGCCATTTGGCAGATTTTATAGATATGTTTTTATATTTGTTATGGTTCTAATTACATCTGTCCACATTGCTGTGGTTGGCAAAATGAGATGCTTATCCTGGTTTTCTTCTACTTGATGGTGTGACTTCTGTGTGCAACGGTGTGTGAGGTCTGTGTATGGGTTGTGTCTGTGTTGTTGCATGCTCTGGGTAGATGTGTTGTGCCATGGGCATGTTGTAATGTGTCTGACTGCTTGCTTGTCGGATTGTATGGGGTGTTGTGTGCGAACATGTTTATGGGTGGATTTCCTTGGTTGTACGTGATGTGTCACCTGTGTCATTGTTTGGATGTGAGTTCACTGCTATTGATTGTGCGTCATTGCTACATACAGTTCAAGGAGTGTGTGTATGTGTGATGTTGCACAACATGCCTGTTTATGCCTGCATTGAGGTGTTTATGGTCTGGTTGTTGTTGTGTGGTTATGGGGTGTATTGGTGGTGTTTGTGTGCGTTGTGCTGTATGTTTGGCACGTATCTGCTTGGCTTTGTGTGTGTATTGGGTACTTAGCATTGACGTATATGTATATTGTGTGTGCCTGCTTGTGGCCTTCACTTTCTGTGCAAGGAATGTATGTTATGTTTGGGAGTATATTACTGCCATTTCCTCCCCTCTGTGCTAGGCGTACTTATGGTTGTTGTCTTCGTCGTTGTCGGTGGCCCTGAAGGTGTATGGTGAAATACAATGCTGGGAAGACTAGCAGTTTGTTAGCCATGGCGGCTCCCTACGGGTCTCTGTGCCAGGAGGTGGGTGTCTCTTTTTGTACTTTCTGTTTCTGCCAGGTTTTTCATAGCGGCCAGCCCGCCCAGGATATCCTGGCGGCGTGGTGACTCGGAATATGGTGGGAGGGACATTGGCTTCCACCAACAGGAAGTTGGCTTCTGCCGCCCGATGCTGCTCGTCGGCAGTGGCAGTGCTGAAGAGGAGTTGTCTGTGTTGCAATGGGTTCACCGCCTTACTCATTATAAGACGGTCTGCACCGCCACCCTGGCGGTCAGGTTACTGCCAAACTCGGAAAGAGGGCCTCAGTGTTACAAAAATAAACGTACTTTATTTTAGTGACAAGGTATCAAAAAGTACTAGAGAGGCAACCCTCCAATAGGAGGTAAGTAACACACTAAATATATACACTAGTTACAAGAAATAGGCATAGAAAGTGATAGAAAATAGTCAGTGCTTAATTTGTAAATAGAAAGGTGCCGGTGCCAAAGCCCTCCTTTTAAACACGCGGCTGCTGCAATTAAATGTGTGAACACGGAACACTGAGGCGGCGTAATCCTGAAGCCATCTCGGGCCTCTTCAATCCACATAAAGCCATTCCCTGCCCCTTCAGCTCACTCCTACAGCATTCTACTTTCTCCCTTTGTGACACTTTTTAGTTTTTCTCTTCCTCCGTCTTTCCCATATGAGGCTTTTGCTCTCAGCAAATGCTTGAAGCAGAAGAATATGCCCCGGCCCTCAAAAATAAGTGCTGGTGCTCAGCACCGGAAACAACAAGCACAAATTAAGCACTGAAAATAGTGCAAATGCAGGTAGGCAATAGTGACCCTGGGAGAGCCGTAACCATATACTAAAAAAATGGAATGCAAACATAGGACACCCACCTAGGTAAGTGGAATGTGTAGAAGGGAGCTGGGGATACTAGGAACCCCCAAAGGTAAATGACACAGTGCCCCCTAGCGACCAGGAGAAAAGGAGTAATTTAGTGAATTTTCCCCAAACCATTCAAAAGGAAGGAAAATAAGAAAATGTAACACCTAGACAAGACTGCAAGAAAGCAGCATTGGATTCCTAAAGAGGAAGACCTGTGGAAGAAAGGGGCCAAGCCCAGAAGTCATAGAAGATTCCAGGAGCAGTAGGAGCTACCTTCACATCACAGTCGACCAATTCCTGCATCCACAGGTGTGGATGCAGGAATTGGTCGACTGTGATGTGAAGAAGGTCAGCACTGCAGCCCTGCAGTCAGTGAATAGGGGTGCAAACAATGTCCCATACCAGACGAAGTATTGCAGTCGGGTGTTGGGGCAGGAAATCCACCAACAAGCCTTGGCAAAGGCAAATGTCATGGTTGGCGAAAAGGGGAGCTGCTGGAGACCAGCAAGGCACAGGGGGACTCAAACCAGGAGGGGGAGTCAGAGGGGCCCTCAGCAACACAGAGAGCCCACAGGAGCAAAGGCAGCACCTGCAGGAGTCCCAAAGGATGAGGGCACAGGAGTCACAGAAGAGGCCATGCAGCACGACTACAGAAGGATCCCGTGCCACAAGAGAACCCGCAGAGGGCTGTGCGTTGCAGGAAGGAGTGCTGGGGGCTGGAGTTAAGGGTAGTAGCCTGAATATCCCTTGGAGGAGATGCAAACAAGCCTTGGCAGCTGTAAGAGAAGCAGTGCATAGGGGTACTGCCCTGTGTGGGAAGGCAAGGGCTTACCTCCACCAATGTTGGAGTGAGGTACTGGGTTTTTCAGAACCGGTACTGATCCGGTAACCCAGCGGTGCCAGGGTACACCCAAAGACCTCGGGTACTTTCCTGATTCAGACTACAGAAACTCAGAGTCTTCTAGGTGAAGTCAAAGATCGAATTTATTGGCTGCAACCAATTGACAAGTGTCCTAGAAGTACAACAGCACGATTTGTATGTTCTCAGGAGACTGTGTGTCCATGCAAAATCAGGTTTCCTTATATACAGTTTTTTAAGCTTCAGGCAAACATTCTTGACATTTTGGTTGGTCATTCACATGTTTTCACTACAAAGGAAAAACCAGTGTCATGATGAAACCTCATATTTCATGTCATCCAGCCCATAATAAATTACCCGGCAAGGCCTAGAATTTCACATCAGATAAGTGTGGACCCCCAATAAAAACGGGCACCTCCCCCTCGTAAAGTAAGAAGAAGAAAAGAGCAGGTGCAAGCAAGTTAGGCAGGGTGTGTGAGCGATAATAAGGGTTTTATGGCCTGGTGTGCCTTGATGCTATCTGATTCGGCCACTGGGAGAGGGACTGACCAAACAGGTTTGGCCTGAGGCAATGGTTCCAGCTTGCCCAGGTCAGAGAAAAGTCAATCAAGGTGTACGTGTCCTTGGAATCAAATCTGACTGTATTATAAGCCTATGTGAGGGCAACTTTTAAAATGGCTGTCGTGTATAAAATGGGAGCCACGAGTGCAGGACGAAAATGGCGATTTCGAGGTGAAAACACTGCTGGAATTGAGCGAAAATGCTCATGCTTAGTGTACTAGTCATTATCGGTCTTTTGATACTAAAATCGTACTGCTGTGGCAAAGTAAATTACATGGGTCCAGAATTTTTAGAACCACAAACCCTCCTTTTGCCCTTACATAGGCAATAAACCTATTCTCATGCTAATCTGAGTCCAGGTCTATGTTTATAAGGCCATGGAGATGTTGCTGGAGCAAAATTCTAGTACTTGGTAACTCTCTCTGGACAGGTCTCCTCGAACATGAAGTAGCACAAAAAGGCCACATATGGCAGGACAAAATAAGGAATACCTCTATCTGCAGTAGGTGGCATAAGATCACACACCCAACAATTAGTGATGTTCACTACTAACTAGTGTTGATGCAGAAGCTGTACAAAAGAATTGCTTACGAATTCTGATCTTCTAACCTGCTCATGTTCAGGAAAAGGGTGAAAAGAGTGCAAAGAAACAATAGTAGGAAAAGACATAGGTTGGGAAGTGGGTGCAGAAGTCAATTGAGTAGAGAAAAACAATCCTACCCATAAATGACAACGTCATATTTAAAAGACACTAGAAAACACGTTATTAAGAACATATAGACCACGGGAGAAAGTAGTGACCACTATGAAATAATAATTTTTCACAACCCTAACCAAAAAGCAAATCCTAAAATTATCTAGTAAAATTTTTAGGGCTCCTCTGCATTTCAGTAATTTTTGTATGTTCAGGTGGAACAGTGGTGACTCTCATCAATGCTCTAAGGTGAAAAGGGGGTACTCTTTCCACAGAAAATGGACTTTATTCTGCTTTTACTAAACAGAATAGTACTTTAAAACAATGCCAGCAAAACAATCAGTCTCCTAACACCTAGTCTATACAATCACACGGAAACCTCTTGTGAAACCAACTATGCCCAGAGTCCGTTCAAAAAGCCTCTCTGGCAGGCTTCTATTGTCCATCAAATTTTCTTTTGTTGTTTTCTTTCGCATGGGCCTTTCAATTCAGGCCTCTTCGTGAGAAAAGTACTGCTTAGTTGGAGTGCCCTCCTGGCAAACACCCACAGCTCACTCGAAAGACTTAATGTCTTAAAGCAATGCACCAGTGTCTCTCCTCTGTGGCAGATACTACAAGCAATGTGCTCTTCATTGATCAAGGGCACAAATCATCTCGTGCAGACCCAAGCACCATTAATTGGGAAATAGCTCAAGCTCAGCAGCACTTTCAGACTCCAACACTCATTATTTAGTGTCAGAGGACGCTCAAGCTGCTCTTTCATGGGCACCAAAATATAGTGCCTTTTTCCAAACTTGAAATCTCCGGTGCACTGCCCTTCTTCCGTTGGAGCAAAGAAAAGGGTGTGTGTGGCCAAAACTCAGGCCAAGGGGCTCAAGGGATTGCACACTGTCAGAGGTTACCAGCACATGACAGGTAGAGAAATGAAACCTCAAAACAGCTCTGCCATCAACAACAGGAATCCTTCTCTTTAGCTCTTTTACACTGAAACTTTGGTTTTGTGATGTCCAACGCCGTCTGATGGAGCAAGTACGATACCATGCGCTGGCGATCGCTGTCCAGCTTTGCTACTTTCTGGGTGCTGAGACTGTAGGGCCAAGACATCCGTCTTTCATCTGTAGCTGTCACTGATGGGAATTAGGCTTAAATCAATGTCCTGCAGGTTATTATGACTTGATACCCGCAGAATCTAGTGACGTAGGAAGTGTGCCATAGCTGTTAGTTTCCTTCAATTTAGTACAAAAACAGTTAATGGTTTTTAACAAGGGGACTGCAAGCAGGTGGTCTGCAATCTTCAAAGGAGTAGCCATACACCATGGGCATAAAATACAAAGACAAAGGCAGAAGGGCAAAACATGGTCTCTAGCATCTTTAATTGGGTTCTCTCCATTATTCTCTGCCATCTATAGCTACATGAGAATTCTATCTGAATGGATTTCCTCACACAGTGGCATTGTCTAATGGGGTAAACACATATTTGCCTCAATGATTAAGTCTAGGTGTTCCTCCTTACCTTAGAACATCTCAATAGAGAAATCACATGATACCGATTATCAGGGACATGTAGAAACCTTCCTTTAAAAACTGTGCATCAGGTGCACTATGCAATACACAGGCTAATAGTCAAATGTGCAAACAAAAAGACAAGAACTAGAGGGTCCTGATATTTGCATGATTAGGACACATCTGATCCCACCAAAAATTCAAGTAGCAGGAACAGAAGGGAACCGAAAACCAAATTAAAATAGACATTGAAAATTCGTCATGTTCAAAAAGGTAAACATAAGATATCTCCTATTGAGATGGAAAACTTGTCTTACTATAATATTGAGTCAGTTAACCAGTCTATCGCTACCCTGACAGTCAGGCTGGAAAACATTGAAGCAGGCATATTCTTTGAAAACCAGTCTGGTCATACCAAAGGGAATTATACATAACATGGGGGTCCCTGGTACATCACTGCAGTCTGGAAATGTGAACCTGAACAATACATCAATAATAATAAAAGGGCTGACTGGTGAAAGGAATCCGAAAAAGAGAAATGGGACTAGGACATAGCTAAAATCTCAATAACTAAGCATGATGCGACATTGGTCAGGGGAAGTAACAAAAGAAAAAAAATCTTTAGGAAGAACAAAAAAAATTATTTGGGTGATAGTCAGGCATGTGACACAACATCGAGAGTACGGGTGGTACACAAAGGCCAAAGTTACACAAATTTTAACTCTACCGTTGGCGACTACAACATATACGGTACTCCTAGCTAATGTTTCAGTTCCTTCTTCAGGAAAAAATGAAAACCTGGTTTTCTTTTAAGGAACGAAAGCCATATGCTACTTAGGAAACACAACATCATTAACTAATGTAATATAGAAATTAGGCCACCTTGAGTCACAGATCTATAATTTCATTCTTAGGTCCAATCAAGGATACATAAATGTAGGGCTGCCTGTTCCTTTAAGGGAAGGGGCAGTAACGTGACTAACTGCAGGTGACACACTTTGATCCTGTATATCTCTTTTTATTTTCCTTCAATACCATTATAGCCAAATAGACATTCACTGGTGAAGTGTTGTCTTTTATGTTCACAGCATGAAATATCATTATCTGTGGAATTTAGTAACCAGAACAAGTTCAACCAACTGTTGCGTAGCGATGGGCATCGTCATGACCATCCCCTCACAACACAGGGGAGCTTGTAATAGTATCAAAAGCAGCAACAAACATGCAAAAAACAAATAAAAAATAATAAAAACGCACAAAACGTCAAGCCATCAGATATACTTGCTGTGTATCAAGCACAAAAAGCATAGACAAAACAATAGCATGTGTGAATAAGCGGTGGCACACAACACCATGTCATGTACTTTATGCACTGTAAACCTGCAGCCCAAAACCCAATATTTGGGCCTGTTTAATTTGTCAGGTTTAAAATCCTTACCCTCCTTTTGACAGTAGATCACCAGGCAATGGAAATCTGCTGTCAAATATAACTTTACTGTTTCTCTTCTAACATACAGGACCAGCAAGAACAATTCATGATAGGACCAAATACATGAAAATAAATTTCCATTACTTAACTGTTACCCTCTTGTCAGTTACTTCGCAACATCAAGCCACCTCAGTTTTACCTTTCTAAAAGTAAAAATTGTTACACTGACACTCCATATTAATTTGGCACCTACAATTTCCACTGTAAAAAAAAATCATCTCTATTTCCAGATTATTAAACTACATTTACTGTGAATAATTCACACACCTTAATAACACACATACCAGTTGTTAGAATAAATGCTTGTTGCAATCCCATGCAATGGTACATATTTCATCAACCTCGAATGAATGAACGTCTCAGTAGGCCCAGCTGAAGTTAGAACCTTCAACCTTGATATTAAAACAAGCCTTTGTACTGGCACATTGACTCATTGAATCATAAGAAGGCACAACCTGCAAATATATATCAAACCTAAATGTATGCATTTACTGAAGCCTGAGACACTTTAAAAAGTACTCTGAATGAAAGAAAATGCAGTTTAAACAGTGCTTTTGCCCAAAATCGACTTTGATATTTTAGGCATTAAAAAAAATCAATATCCTACAATTTTCTTGCATAATATGCATTACCAGAATGTCTATTACACAATCCATGAGTCAGCCATTGAAAATATTAACTTATACTTTATAGAAATGAGCTTGTTTGCTCCTGCGCCAAGGGAAAATTGCACATACAAATGTCATTTTAGTGGTGCAAGATAACTTGAATTAAATTTTAATGTTAGGAGGTCATAGTATAGGTATTAAGCTTTATAAATATTAAAAAACGATTTTGAAAGGCACTTATTTTTTTAAATAATTTTTCTATAATTAATAATTTTCTTTTACAAAAAATAAAAACCCAATTATTCTTTTTTTTGTGATAATTCCACATATAAAAGCAAGCTGCATCCCTTGCCTATTATTTGGGATACATAGCCTAAGCGCATAAGCCTAACTTGAAATGCGTCACATTTTTGCGCCACTTTCATTTAAAAGGAAGGTTATGCAAAATTCCACCCATGTTTAACTGGGAAAGTGCTGGCTGAATTGAAAATAGATAATTTCGTTTTTTTTTGGGGGGGGGGGGCCCTATTTATATCTATTGAATGTGTTTTCTAATTTATTAAGCATTTAACGGCAGTTTTGTATATGTGCACAATTGCTCATTCTATAAATTAAAGAGCAACATATAGCTATGTTAGCACATCACATGGTTCATTTCTGGATTTTTTCTAAGTTTCTACTTAATATTAATTAACCAACATTTTACTTAACAAACTGTAAACATCAAGAAGACCCACAAACACACATTGAGCTCATTTCAGATATAAACAGAAAACATTCAGTACACATAATACCGCGCGCTTTAGCCATTTTTCATAAATAGCGCCGTCGCAATTTACTTACAGAACCGTTTGCAGATCCTAGTTGTAAGTCATATTTACAAGAAAAAAAAAGAAAACTTTTCTCAATTATTTCCAAGAATAGCGGACCCATACTTTATTAAACGTGATGGGGCCCACTCCGTGCTTCACATATAGTTCATAGGTTGGAGTTCCAATCGGAGGAACCGGACATGAGTCCTCCAACCGGGAGTCCCTTTTACAACCAAGACAAAACAAATGTCCAAGTCTGCTAAGACCAGGCATCTTCGCTCACTAGTCTAGCTTCAAACTTCAAAGGATTATCGTTTACGATAGTCTCGTGAATACACGAGTCCTTCGGCTTTGGTACTTGCAAGTTCCAAATCAAAGTGATCCCAAAGGGATACCAAACCAAATGTCCAACTAAGGACCAAACCAAGTGTCCAACTAAGGACCAAACCAAGTGTCCAACTAAGGACTGGGAGACGCTCCACTTATACTTAACTGAAAATATCAATGACGTCACCAGAAGACTCGTCTTATCGTTTCGCTCTACCAAAAATCAAGGGTCCAAATCAGGGCGATAGCCAGGGCAGCAGTCCTTCATAGCCGTCGGGAAGCGGGGAACCTCGCAACAAAGACTTTCGGACCACGTCGACATGCAGGGGTCGATGAAGTGGCGGCCTTCCTCCAGAATTTTCACACGAAGCTCCCCACCGACCTCAGGCTTGGACCGGTACCGCTGGTATCGCCCCACGTTTGGGCGCCAACTGAGGTACTGGGTTTTTCAGAACCGGTACTGATCCGGTAACCCAGCGGTGCCAGGGTACACCCAAAGACCTCGGGTACTTTCCTGATTCAGACTACAGAAACTCAGAGTCTTCTAGGTGAAGTCAAAGATCGAATTTATTGGCTGCAACCAATTGACAAGTGTCCTAGAAGTACAACAGCACGATTTGTATGTTCTCAGGAGACTGTGTGTCCATGCAAAATCAGGTTTCCTTATATACAGTTTTTTAAGCTTCAGGCAAACATTCTTGACATTTTGGTTGGTCATTCACATGTTTTCACTACAAAGGAAAAACCAGTGTCATGATGAAACCTCATATTTCATGTCATCCAGCCCATAATAAATTACCCGGCAAGGCCTAGAATTTCACATCAGATAAGTGTGGACCCCCAATAAAAACGGGCACCTCCCCCTCGTAAAGTAAGAAGAAGAAAAGAGCAGGTGCAGGTGTGAGCAAGTTAGGCAGGGTGTGTGAGCGATAATAAGGGTTTTATGGCCTGGTGTGCCTTGATGCTATCTGATTCGGCCACTGGGAGAGGGACTGACCAAACAGGTTTGGCCTTAGGCAATGGTTCCAGCTTGCCCAGGTCAGATAAAAGTCAATCAAGGTGTACGTGTCCTTGGAATCAAATCTGACTGTATTATAAGCCTATGTGAGGGCAACTTTTAAAATGGCTGTCGTGTATAAAATGGGAGCCACGAGTGCAGGACGAAAATGGCGATTTTGAGGTGAAAACACTGCTGGAATTGAGCGAAAATGCTCATGCTTAGTGTACTAGTCATTATCGGTCTTTTGATACTAAAATCGTACTGCTGTGGCAAAGTAAATTACATGGGTCCAAAATTTTTAGAACCACAGGAGAGCTGGCAGAGAGGACCAAGATGACTACTCTGGTACACCGCCCATGATGCAGGATCCATGCAGCTCAAGATGAGAGGAGTTCCACGCATTCAGCCATCATTGCAGTATGTGCCTGTGGATGCAGGGGAGTGACTCCTTCACTCCAAGGGAGATTCCTTCTTCCTTCTCATGCAGACTAAAGACTTGCTGCCCTCAGAGGATGCACAGAAATGATGCAGAAGCTGGAAGGAGCTGTGAAAACAATTTGGTAGGAAGAGTATTCTTTGTGGATGCAGATTGTCGGTTCCTGGAGGGTCCAGTCACGGTTCCAGTGGCTAGAAGTCAAAGTAAGGTTACAGAGGAGTCCTGCTGGAATCTTGCAAGCCGAATCTGAGGACCCACCCAACAGAGAGACCCTAAATAGCCCTTGTAGTAAAATGGCTCCCAGCTGCCGTTACCCCCCCCCACACTTTTTGCATGATATTGATGCTGACTTGATGAGAAGTGTGCTGGGACCCTGCTAACCAGGCCCCAGCACCAGTGTTCTTTCACTTAAAAATGTACCATTGTTCCACAATTGGCACATCCCTGGCACACGGATAAGTCCCTTGTAAAAGGTACCAGTGGTACCAAAGGCCCTGTGACCAAGGAAGGTCCCTAAGGGCTGCAGCATATGTTGTGCCACCCTAAAGGACCCCTCACCTAACACATGCACACTGCCATTGAAGATTGAGTGTATTGGTGGGGAGAAAAAGGCAAAGTCGACATGGCATCCCCTTCAGGATGCCATGCACACAAAATGCTGCCTGTGGCATAGATAAGCCACCCCTCTAGCAGGCCTTACAGCCCTAAGGCAGGGTGCATTATATCACAGGTGAGGGCATAGTTGCATGAGCCATATGCCCCTACAGTGTCTAAGTCTATTCTTAGACATTGTAAGTACAGTTGTGGCCATATTAAGTATATGGTCTGGGAGTTTGTCAAAACAAACTCCACAGCTCCATAATGGCTACACTGAATACTGGGAAGTTTGGAATCAAACTTCTCAGCACAATAAACCCACACTGATGCCAGTGTTGGATTTATTACAAAATGCACACAGAGGGCATCTTAGAAGATGCCCCCTGTATTTTACCCAATCCCTCAGTGCAGGACTGACTGGTCTGTGCCAGCCTTCCACTGAAACGAGTTTCTGCTCCCTGGGGTGAGAGCCTTTGTGCTCTCTGAGGGCAGAAACAAAGCCTGCACTGGGTGGAGGTGCTTTTCACCTCCCCCTGCAGGAACTGTAACACCTCGTTGTGAGCCTCAAAGGCTCATGCCTTTTGTTACAGCACCCCAGGGTACCCCATCTATTGGAGATGCCTGCCCCTCCGGCCACTGCCCCCACTTTTGGCGGCAAAGCAGGAGAGGATATTGAGAAAAGCAAGGAGGAGTCACCTACCAGTCAGGACTGGCCCCAAGTTGTCCTGAGCTGAAGTGACCCCTGCCTTTAGAGAGATTGGAGGATTCCCACAATAGGATTAGGGATGTGCCCCCCTCCCCTCAGGGAGGAGGCACAAAGAGGGTGTAGCCACCCTCCAGGAGAGTAGCCATTGGCTACTGCCCCCAGACCTAAACACACCCCTAAATTTAGTATTTAGGGGCGACCCTGAACCCAGGAAATCAGATTCCTGCAACCTACACAAAGAAGAAGGACTGCTGACCTGAAAGCCCTGCAGAGACGACAGAGACGACAAGTGACTTGGCCCCGGCCCTACCGGCCTGTTTCCAGACTCAAAGAACCTGCACAGCGATGCATCCGACAGGGACCAGCGACCTCTGAGGACTCAGAGGACTGCCCTGAACCTGAAGGACCAAGAAACTCCTGAGAACAGCGGCACTGTTCCTCAACAGCAACATCTTTGCAACAAAGAAGCAACTTTTAAAGAACTCACTCTTCCTGCCGGAAGCGTGAGACTTCACATTCTGCACCCAACGCCCCGGCTCGAGCTCCAGAGAACCATACCGGCTGAGAGGACTCCCAGGTGACTGCGACTTCGTGAGTAACCTGAGATGACCCCCCCACACCCCCACAGCGACGCCTGCAGAGAGGGTCCAGAGGCTCCCCCCTGACCACGACTGCCTGGAACAAAGAATCCGACGCCTGGACCAAGCACTGCACCCGCAGCCCCCAGGACCGAAAGGAACCAACCTCCAGTGCAGGAGTGACCAGCAGGCGGCCCTCTTCCAAGCCCAGTTGGTGGCTGGCCTGAGAAGCCCCCTTGTGCCCTGCCTGCATCGCCTAAGTGACCCCCGGGTCCCTCCATTGCTTTCAATAGCAAACCCGATGCCATCTTTGTACACTGCACCCGGCCGCCCCTGTGCCGCTGAGGGTATGTTTTGTGTGCCTGTTTGTGTCCCCCCCAGTGCTCTACAAACCCCCCCTGGTCTGCTCCCCGAGGACGCAGGTACTTACCTGCCAGCAGACCGGAACCAGAGCACCCCTGTTCTCCTTAGGCGCCTTTGTGTTTTGGGCCTTCCTTTGACCTCTGCACCTGACCGGCCGTGTGTTGCTGGTGCGGTGACTTTGGGGTTGCCTTGAACCCCCAACGGTGGGCTTCCTATGCCCAGGAGACTGACTGTGTAAGTGCTTTACTTACCTTAGAAACTTAACCATACTTATCTCCCCCAGGAACTGTTGATTTTTGCACAGTGTCCACTTTTAATATACCTTATTGCCATTTTAACCTATACTGTGTGTACTACTGCTTTAATTCAAAGTTTTTTACCTGTGGGGAGTACCTTGCATTTTATGTATTTACTTCAAATCTTGAACCTTGTGGTTCTAAAATAAATTAAGAAAATTCTATCTAAAAACTATTGGCCCAGAGTTAAGTCTTTGAGTGTGTATTCCTCATTTATTGCCTGTGAATGTACAACAAATGCTTAACACTACCCTCTGATAAGCCTACTGCTCGACCAAACTACCACAAAATAGAGCATTAGAATTGTCTAATTTTGCCACTATCAACCTCTAAGGGGAACCCTCGGACTCTCTGCACACTATCCCTCACTTTGGGATAGTATATACAGAGCCAACTTCTTACAGCCCTGAAAGGGAGGTTGGCCACCTAGCGAGGTGACTACTTATCAGGAGGGGGATCTGATGTCACTTGCCTGGTCTCGCCACTCAGATGCTCCCAGAGGTCCCTACCAACATTTGATTCAAGATGGCAGGACCCAGGGACCCTCTAAGGAGCTCTGAGCATCACCCCTGTGATGGTGATGGACAGGGGAGTGGTCCCTCCTCTTTTCATTGTCCACTTTCACGCCAGAGCAGGGACTGGAGGTCCCTGAACCGGTGTAAATTGGTTTATGCATGGAGGGCACCAAATGTGCCCTTCGAAGCATACCAGTGGCTTGGGAAGGCTACTTCTCCCAAGCCATATAACACCTATTTCCAAAGGGATAGGGTGTTACCCCTCTCCTCCAAAGGAAATCCTTTGTTCTGCCTTTCTGGGCTTGAGCTGTTGAAGCAGCAGGAGGGCAGAAACCTGTTTGACGGGTGACAGCAATTTGGGCTGCCTGGAAAACCCTGGAAGACTGGTAGGAGCAATGCTGGGAGTCCTCTAGGAAGCCCCCAGAGTGCATGGAATTATACTCCCAATACTGGCATCAATATTGTGGTATTATTCCGACATGTTTGATACCAAACATACCTAGGTTCAGAGTTACCATTATGTAGCTGGACATACCAGTACACACATAAAATGGGGTCCCCGCACTCACAAAGTCAATGAAAATGGCACTGGAGTTTGTGGAGGCATCTCTGCTAGTGCAGGGGTGCCCTCACAGACAGGTACTTGCACCCCACCCTCTGGGCTAGAAGGGCCTGCCGTAGGGGTGACTTATAGTGACCTGGTGCAGTGACCTGTATTGAAAAAGGGTGCATGCACCCTTTCATACAGACTGCAATGGCAGGCTTGTAGAACACTTTGCATGGGCTGCCCATGGGTGGAATAATAAATGCTGCAGCCCATGGGGATCCCCTGGTACCCCAATGTCCTGGTTACCTGTGTACCATGTATTAGGGACTTGCATGGGGGCACCAGTATGCCAATTTTGGGGTGAAAAATGGTACAAGTTACCAAAATAGAAGGGAGAGAGCATAATCACTGCGGTCCTGGTTAGCAGGATCACAGTGAACACAGTCAAACACACTGACAACAGGCAGAAAATGGGGGTAACCATACCAAGAAAGAGGGTACTTTCCTACACCACCTCAAGGAGGAGGTGCAGAAGCAACTCATGAGGTTCTCATAGAAAATGTGCAGTCTCTGGGACTCAGTATGCACAGTTCTGTCTTTTTGGGTCACACACTTGAATAGTTTACTACACATTAATCAGTAGGGTGTGGTCAGTCTCTGTCACAGGGGTTGTCAAATATTTAGATGCTTCTAATGCAGCGGTTCCCAACCTGTGGTCTGCAGTCCCCCAGGGGTCTGTGACAGGAAGGCACTTCTCCAGCTGGGGCCTCTTGAAACACATGCATGTTTCTATATTTATTACTTTGTTTGTGCAGCAGTACTTAAAGCACTGCAAAGTTCCTTGTACCAGCAGCTTTCGGGAAAAAAAAAAAGTGTCAAGCTAACTGCTGATTAATGTACCTGCTGGGGAGAGCTGGGAGTTTTGTCTAGTGGCAGTTTTGACTCATCTAAGGTAGCGCTGATGGATAATATGTATGCTACAAAGAACATGTATCATGCAAAGAACACTATTTTATGTGCATAGGACAGTAGGTTACTGTGCAGTTCATAAGTTACAACTGTAATCTAGCACAGTGAACTATGAACTGCCATCAAAGAGCTGCATGCAAACTGCATGGCACAAATTAGAAAGTTGTTTTTTTCACATTCTTTCATTTTCCTTAGCTTGCTAAAAAAGTTTGGTTGTGTAGAAATACATTCTTATTATTAAGCCAATGCTAACCACTGTTATTTTCTGAGTCCTGAGTTTGTGCTTCTCCGTACCAAGCACTCTTAGAAAATGCCTACCAGTGTGGCTGGCATGTGAATCCTACACCTTGTAGACCCCTGTAAAGTGTTCCATCGCCCTACACTGCTATGAGAGGTGCTGTAAAAAAATAATTTACATGTGACAGAGAGGCTATGGAGAGATGAGAAGCCCTTATGGTTTTACTTTCATTCCCCACCACATATTTATGTGAAAAAGCTTTCTCAGATCTTATGTACCTAAAAAATAAAAAACAGAAATCACTTGGGAAAAATTTACTCTGACCTGAGGATTCAGCTTTCCTAAATAAAATCAAACATTGACAAGTTAGTCACCAAGATGCAGCGTCAACCTTCCCACTAAAATATTAGATTTTTGCATATTTTTTCAATATAAAATAATTATATCTTTAGTAATTCGAGTATTTGTTTGGTGTGTACTTGTTTGTGCATGTTTTGCAAATTGCTGTTTTAACGTTTAAAATTTTAAATCGTACAAATTGCTTGGGGATCCTTCGCTTCCAGTAGTGATTCAGGGAGGGGTCCTTAGTAGTAAAAAACTTGGGAACCACTGCTCTAATGGGAATAGGTCACCTCCTTTTACTCCTGCAGCAGCCCGGGTGTTATCACACTGCCATTTATCTTTCTACCTAATGTCCATCACCCAATGCTTTTGGGCATTGGCGCTTTGTCTTTTGTCATCCACCAAATGCACAATATTGTTAATAAATAGTTTTTACATGTTATTCCTTTTTGGATGCAATCTTGTTCAGGTTATTGTAACACCCTTATTTACTAAAGTATGTAATGTCTAATTATGATGGTGGGCTGGAACTTTAATCTTGAATAGCATTAATAATTATTTGGGTGTATTTTGTTTGATTGTTTTTTTAAAACAAATGCCTCACTATCGTGTTAAATGTTGTGAGGTAATGATTCACATGTACAGTGTTTTGGGGTTTATAACTTTGAATAGAAAACTGCAAAATCTTAATTGATGTGATTATCTTTGCTGGTGCCACTCTTCCAGTCCATATAGCGGAAAATATTTGAGGGGTGAATCTCTAGTAAAACTGTTTGTGTCATGGAAACAATTAAGAGATTTTCATAACAGCCATAAAATCCTTTACTTCACTAAGATTTAATTTTAAACGGCCTTTCATGAAATTATTCATATGCTGAAAACAAATAGGGTATAATCTCAGGACTGGCAAAGAATAAAGAGCCAAGAACTGTTTATATGCAAGTCCTGTGTGTAATGAAGGAACTGTTTACAAAAGAAATTGGGGCCTTGCCCAGAAAGTAATACAGAAAGAAGACAAAACCCGTTTAGAAGATAATTTCTAGTATGTTTTGTAACACCAGGTATAAGGTGGGAAAAATAATATTACATCTGAAGTGCGATAATTGTGCTTTTTAACTGTTACAAATAACTGGATGGGTGTGGAGTCACACAGTGTGAAAGTGTGGAAAATATGCCATTTCAGTTGTAAAATAGGATGAATAACCGACCAGGCGTGGATTGAACAGCAATGGCGCTGCTGGTCCTGAAGCAGCAGCGATTGTGATGGGAAAGTTTTATATGCAATAGAAGAATGGTGCTTTGAATGTGTTTCATTGTTCTTGAGTGCGCAAGGGGATGGTGGTCATTTATACAAAGCAAGCACAAGGGCTCCCTAGCACATCCATATTTTTGTCCTTGTTGATTGTAGTTGGCAAAGTGTTTATTAGTGTTCTTTTACGCACACTCCAAAGTTTGGTTGAGGGAAAATGCATCTTGCCCTTGCTGGCGCGCCTGGTCCTTAGTAAGTAAACTTACAAAGGGATGCGTATAGGCCGATGAACCTTTTGAATCGCATGGAGTATCCTAGCTATGTAGTAATCGAGGAACATCAATTATCAGTGTAATTAATCAACAATCACAAAGAGAATCAATAAGCATGAGACAATATATCAACATTTCATGAATAACCACAACTCAATTATACATTTTATCAACTTTATTTCCCTATTAGTTACAATACTAAGTCATAAGGTTATTTCAAACTTTATTCAATCAGTTCAGCATTAGTTCATTAATGACCACCAATAACATAATCTAATGAGAACTTGAGAAAACATATGCTCAAATGCTTCAGCCTAAGTCAACAAAGATGAATATAACAGCATTAACCCCTTCGCTGCCAGGGCTTTTGCCCCTCCTGTGCCAGGCCTTTTTTTGCCTATTTGGGGCAGTTCGCGCTTAGGCCCTCATAACTTTTTGTCCACATAAGCTAACCAAGCCAAATTTGCGTCCTTTTTTTCCAACATCCTAGGGATTCTAGAGGTACCCAGACTTTGTGGGTTCCCCTGAAGGAGGCCAAGAAATTGGCCAAAATACAGTGAAAATTTCGTTTTTTTCAAAAAAATTGGAAAAAGTGGCTGCAGAAGAAGGCTTGTGGTTTTTCCCCTGAAAATGGCATCAACAAAGGGTTTGCGGTGCTAAACTCAGCAGCTTCCCAGCTTTCAGGAACAGGCAGAGTTGAATCAGAAAACCCAATTTTTCAACACAATTTTGGCATTTTACTGGGGCATACCCCATTTGTGCAATTTTTTGTGCTTTCAGCCTCCTTCCAGTCAGTGAGAGGAATGGTCATGATACCAATGCTGGATCCCAGAAACCTAAACATTTCTGAAAAGTAGACAAAATTCAGCAAGGGGTCATTTGTGTAGATCCTACAAGGGTTTCCTACAGAAAATAACAGCTGAAAAAGAAAAATATTGAAATTGAGGTGAAAAAACCATCAATTTTTCTCTACGTTTTACTCTGTAACTTTTCCCTGCAATGTCAGATTATCAAAAGCAATATACCGTTACGTCTGCTGGACTCCTCTGGTTGCGGGGATATATAGGGTTTGTAGGTTCATCAAGAACCCGAGGAACCCAGAGCCAATAAATGAGCTGCACCCTGCAGTGCGTTTTCATTCTATACCGGGTATACAGCAATTCATTTGCTGAAATATAAGGAGTAAAAAATTGCTATCAAGAAAACCTTTGCATTTCCAAAAAGGGCACAAGATAAGGTGTTGAGCAGCAGTGGTTATTTGCACATCTCTGAATTCCGGGGTGACCATAGTAGCACGTGAATTACAGGGAATTTCTCAAATAGATGTCTTTTTTACACACACTCCTATATTTGGAAGGAAAAAATGTAGAGAAAGACAAGGGGCAATAGTACTTGTTTTGCTAATCTATGTTCCCCCAAGTCTCCCGATAAAAATGGTACCTCACTTGTGTGGGTAGGCCTAGCACCCGCGACAGGATATGCCCCAAAACACAACGTGGACACATCACAGAAAACAGAGCTGTTTTTAGCAAAGTGACTACCTGTAGCTTTTGGCCTCTAGCTCAGCCGCCACCTAGGGAAACCTACCAAACCTGTGCATTTCTGAAAACTAGAGACCGAGGGGAATCCAAGGAGGGGTGACTTGTGTGGCTCGGACCAGGTTCTGTTACCCAGAATCCTTTGCAAACCTCAAAATTTGGCTAAAAAAACACATGTTCCTCACATTTCTGTGGCAGAAAGTTCTGGAATCTGAGAGGAGCCACAAATTTCCTTCCACCCAGCGTTCCCCCACGTCTCCCGATAAAAATGATACCTCACTTGTGTGGGTAGGCCTAGCGCCCGCGACAGGATATGCCCCAAAACACAACGTGGACATATCACAGAAAACAGAGCTGTTTTTAGCAAAGTGACTACCTGTAGATTTTGGCCTCTAGCTCAGCCGCCACCTAGGGAAACCTACCAAACCTGTGCATTTCTGAAAACTAGAGACCTAGGGGAATCCAAGGAGGGGTGACTTGCGGGGCTCGGACCAGGTTCTGTTACCCAGAATCCTTTGCAAACCTCAAAATTTGGCTAAAAAAACACATGTTCCTCACATTTCTGTGGCAGAAAGTTCTGGAATCTGAGAGGAGCCACAAATTTCCTTCCACCCAGCGTTCCCCCACGTCTCCCGATAAAAATGATACCTCACTTGTGTGGGTAGGCCTAGCGCCCGCGACAGGATATGCCCCAAAACACAACGTGGACATATCACAGAAAACAGAGCTGTTTTTAGCAAAGTGACTACCTGTAGATTTTGGCCTCTAGCTCAGCCGCCACCTAGGGAAACCTACAAAACCTGTGCATTTCTGAAAACTAGAGACCTAGGGGAATCCAAGGAGGGGTGACTTGCGGGGCTTGGACCGGGTTCTGTTACCCAGAATCCTTTGCAAACCTCAAAATTTGGCTAAAAAAACACATGTTCCTCACATTTCTGTGGCAGAAAGTTCTGGAATCTGAGAGGAGCCACAAATTTCCTTCCACCCAGCGTTCCCCCATGTCTCCCGATAAAAATGATACCTCACTTGTGTGGGTAGGCCTAGCGCCCGCGACAGGATATGCCCCAAAACACAACGTGGACTTATCACAGAAAACAGAGCTGTTTTTAGCAAAGTGACTACCTGGAGATTTTGGCCTCTAGCTCAGCCGCCACCTAGGGAAACCTACCAAACCTGTGCATTTCTGAAAACTAGAGACCTAGGGGAATCCAAGGAGGGGTGACTTGCGGGGCTCGGACCAGGTTCTGTTACCCAGAATCCTTTGCAAACCTCAAAATCTGGCTAAAAAAACACATGTTCCTCACATTTCTGTGGCAGAAAGTTCTGGAATCTGAGAGGAGCCACAAATTTCCTTCCACCCAGCGTTCCCCCACGTCTCCCGATAAAAATGATACCTCACTTGTGTGGGTAGGCCTAGCGCCCGCGACAGGATATGCCCCAAAACACAACGTGGACATATCACAGAAAACAGAGCTGTTTTTAGCAAAGTGACTACCTGTAGATTTTGGCCTCTAGCTCAGCCGCCACCTAGGGAAACCTACCAAACCTGTGCATTTCTGAAAACTAGAGACCTAGGGGAATCCAAGGAGGGGTGACTTGCGGGGCTCGGACCAGGTTCTGTTACCCAGAATCCTTTGCAAATCTCAAAATTTGGCTAAAAAAACACATGTTCCTCACATTTCTGTGGCAGAAAGTTCTGGAATCTGAGAGGAGCCACAAATTTCCTTCCACCCAGCGTTTCCTCACGTCTCCCGATAAAAATGATACCTCACTTGTGTGGGTAGGCCTAGCGCCCGCGACAGGATATGCCCCAAAACACAACGTGGACATATCACAGAAAACAGAGCTGTTTTTAGCAAAGTGACTACCTGTAGATTTTGGCCTCTAGCTCAGCCGGCACCTAAGGAAACCTACCAAACCTGTGCATTTCTGAAAACTAGAGACCTAGGGGAATCCAAGGAGGGGTGACTTGTGTGGCTCGGACCAGGTTCTGTTACCCAGAATCCTTTGCAAACCTCAAAATTTGGCTAAAAAAACACATGTTCCTCACATTTCTGTGGCAGAAAGTTCTGGAATCTGAGAGGAGCCACAAATTTCCTTCCACCCAGCGTTCCCCCACATCTCCCGATAAAAATGATACCTCACTTGTGTGGGTAGGCCTAGCGCCCGCGACAGGATATGCCCCAAAACACAACGTGGACACATCACAGAAAACAGAGCTGTTTTTAGCAAAGTGACTACCTGTAGATTTTGGCCTCTAGCTCAGCCGCCACCTAGGGAAACCTACCAAACCTGTGCATTTCTGAAAACTAGAGACCTAGGGGAATCCAAGGAGGGGTGACTTGCGGGGCTCGGACCAGGTTCTGTTACCCAGAATCCTTTGCAAACCTCAAAATTTGGCTAAAAAAACACATGTTCCTCACATTTTTGTGGCAGAAAGTTCTGGAATCTGAGAGGAGCCACAAATTTCCTTCCACCCAGCGTTCCCCCACGTCTCCCGATAAAAATGATACCTCACTTGTGTGGGTAGGCCTAGCGCCCGCGACAGGATATGCCCCAAAACACAACGTGGACATATCACAGAAAACAGAGCTGTTTTTAGCAAAGTGACTACCTGTAGATTTTGGCCTCTAGCTCAGCCGGCACCTAGGGAAACCTACCAAACCTGTGCATTTCTGAAAACTAGAGACCTAGGGGAATCCAAGGAGGGGTGACTTGTGTGGCTCGGACCAGGTTCTGTTACCCAGAATCCTTTGCAAACCTCAAAATTTGGCTAAAAAAACACATGTTCCTCACATTTCTGTGGCAGAAAGTTCTGGAATCTGAGAGGAGCCACAAATTTCCTTCCACCCAGCGTTCCCCCACGTCTCCCGATAAAAATGATACCTCACTTGTGTGGGTAGGCCTAGCGCCCGCGACAGGATATGCCCCAAAACACAACGTGGACACATCACAGAAAACAGAGCTGTTTTTAGCAAAGTGACTACCTGGAGATTTTGGCCTCTAGCTCAGCCGCCACCTAGGGAAACCTACCAAACCTGTACATTTCTGAAAACTAGAGACCTAGGGGAATCCAAGGAGGGGTGACTTGTGTGGCTCGGACCAGGTTCTGTTACCCAGAATCCTTTGCAAACCTCAAAATTTGGCTAAAAAAACACATGTCCCTCACATTTCTGTGGCAGAAAGTTCTGGAATCTGAGAGGAGCTACAAATTTCCTTCCACCCAGCGTTCCCCCAAGTCTCCCGATAAAAATGATACCTCACTTGCGTGGGTAGGCCTAGCGCCGGCGACAGGAAACACCCCAAAGCGCAACGTGGACACATCCTAAATTTTGGAAAAAAAAAGAGGTGTTTTTTGCGAAGTGCCTACCTGTAGATTTTGGCCTCTAGCTCAGCCGGCACCAAGGGAAACCTACCAAACCTGTGCATTTCTGAAAACTAGAGACCTAGGGGAATCCAAGGAGGGGTGACTTGCGGGGCTCGGACCAGGTTCTGTTACCCAGAATCCTTTGCAAACCTCAAAATTTGGCTAAAAATACACATGTTACTCACATTTCTGTGGCAGAAAGTTCTGGAATCTGAGAGGAGCCACAAATTTCCTTCTACCCAGCGTTCCCCCAAGTCTCCCGATAAAAATGATACCTCACTTGCGTGGGTAGGCCTAGCGCCGGCGACAGGAAACACCCCAAAGCGCAACGTGGACGCATCCTAAATTTTGGAAAAAAATAGAGGTGTTTTTTGCGAAGTGCCTACCTGTCGATTTTGGCCTCTAGCTCAGCCGGCACTTAGGGAACCCTACCAAACCTGTGCATTTCTGAAAACTAGAGACCTAGGGGAAACCAAGGAGGGGTGACTTGCGGGGCTCGGACCATGTTCTGTTACCCAGAATCCTTTGCAAACCTCAAAATTTGGCTAAAAAAACACATGTCCCTCACATTTCTGTGGCAGAAAGTTCTGGAATCTGAGAGGAGCTACAAATTTCCTTCCACCCAGCGTTCCCCCAAGTCTCCCGATAAAAATGATACCTCACTTGTGTGGGTAGGCCTAGCGCCGGCGACAGGAAACACCCCAAAGCGCAACGTGGACACATCCTAAATTTTGGAAAAAAACAGAGGTGTTTTTTGCGAAGTGCCTACCTGTAGATTTTGGCCTCTAGCTCAGCCGGCACCTAGGGAAACCTACCAAACCTGTGCATTTCTGAAAACTAGAGACCTAGGGGAATCCAAGGAGGGGTGACTTGCGGGGCTCGGACCAGGTTCTGTTACCCAGAATCCTTTGCAAACCTCAAAATTTGGCTAAAAATACACATGTTCCTCTCATTTCTGTGGCAGAAAGTTCTGGAATCTGAGAGGAGCCACAAATTTCCTTCCACCCAGCGTTCCCCCACGTCTCCCGATAAAAATGATACCTCACTTGTGTGGGTAGGCCTAGCGCCCGCGACAGGATATGCCCCAAAACACAACGTGGACACATCACAGAAAACAGAGCTGTTTTTAGCAAAGTGACTACCTGGAGATTTTGGCCTCTAGCTCAGCCGCCACCTAGGGAAACCTACCAAACCTGTACATTTCTGAAAACTAGAGACCTAGGGGAATCCAAGGAGGGGTGACTTGTGTGGCTCGGACCAGGTTCTGTTACCCAGAATCCTTTGCAAACCTCAAAATTTGGCTAAAAAAACACATGTTCCTCACATTTCTGTGGCAGAAAGTTCTGGAATCTGAGAGGAGCCACAAATTTCCTTCCACCCAGCGTTCCCCCACGTCTCCCGATAAAAATGATACCTCACTTGTGTGGGTAGGCCTAGCGCCCGCGACAGGATATGCCCCAAAACACAACGTGGACACATCACAGAAAACAGAGCTGTTTTTAGCAAAGTGACTACCTGTAGATTTTGGCCTCTAGCTCAGCCGCCACCTAGGGAAACCTACCAAACCTGTGCATTTCTGAAAACTAGAGACCTAGGGGAATCCAAGGAGGGGTGACTTGCGGGGCTCGGACCAGGTTCTGTTACCCAGAATCCTTTGCAAACCTCAAAATTTGGCTAAAAAAACACATGTTCCTCACATTTCTGTGGCAGAAAGTTCTGGAATCTGAGAGGAGCCACAAATTTCCTTCCACCCAGCGTTCCCCCACGTCTCCCGATAAAAATGATACCTCACTTGTGTGGGTAGGCCTAGCGCCCGCGACAGGATATGCCCCAAAACACAACGTGGACATATCACAGAAAACAGAGCTGTTTTTAGCAAAGTGACTACCTGTAGATTTTGGCCTCTAGCTCAGCCGGCACCTAGGGAAACCTACCAAACCTGTGCATTTCTGAAAACTAGAGACCTAGGGGAATCCAAGGAGGGGTGACTTGTGTGGCTCGGACCAGGTTCTGTTACCCAGAATCCTTTGCAAACCTCAAAATTTGGCTAAAAAAACACATGTTCCTCACATTTCTGTGGCAGAAAGTTCTGGAATCTGAGAGGAGCCACAAATTTCCTTCCACCCAGCGTTCCCCCACGTCTCCCGATAAAAATGATACCTCACTTGTGTGGGTAGGCCTAGCGCCCGCGACAGGATATGCCCCAAAACACAACGTGGACACATCACAGAAAACAGAGCTGTTTTTAGCAAAGTGACTACCTGGAGATTTTGGCCTCTAGCTCAGCCGCCACCTAGGGAAACCTACCAAACCTGTACATTTCTGAAAACTAGAGACCTAGGGGAATCCAAGGAGGGGTGACTTGTGTGGCTCGGACCAGGTTCTGTTACCCAGAATCCTTTGCAAACCTCAAAATTTGGCTAAAAAAACACATGTCCCTCACATTTCTGTGGCAGAAAGTTCTGGAATCTGAGAGGAGCTACAAATTTCCTTCCACCCAGCGTTCCCCCAAGTCTCCCGATAAAAATGATACCTCACTTGCGTGGGTAGGCCTAGCGCCGGCGACAGGAAACACCCCAAAGCGCAACGTGGACACATCCTAAATTTTGGAAAAAAAAAGAGGTGTTTTTTGCGAAGTGCCTACCTGTAGATTTTGGCCTCTAGCTCAGCCGGCACCAAGGGAAACCTACCAAACCTGTGCATTTCTGAAAACTAGAGACCTAGGGGAATCCAAGGAGGGGTGACTTGCGGGGCTCGGACCAGGTTCTGTTACCCAGAATCCTTTGCAAACCTCAAAATTTGGCTAAAAATACACATGTTACTCACATTTCTGTGGCAGAAAGTTCTGGAATCTGAGAGGAGCCACAAATTTCCTTCTACCCAGCGTTCCCCCAAGTCTCCCGATAAAAATGATACCTCACTTGCGTGGGTAGGCCTAGCGCCGGCGACAGGAAACACCCCAAAGCGCAACGTGGACGCATCCTAAATTTTGGAAAAAAATAGAGGTGTTTTTTGCGAAGTGCCTACCTGTCGATTTTGGCCTCTAGCTCAGCCGGCACTTAGGGAAACCTACCAAACCTGTGCATTTCTGAAAACTAGAGACCTAGGGGAAACCAAGGAGGGGTGACTTGCGGGGCTCGGACCATGTTCTGTTACCCAGAATCCTTTGCAAACCTCAAAATTTGGCTAAAAAAAACACATGTCCCTCACATTTCTGTGGCAGAAAGTTCTGGAATCTGAGAGGAGCTACAAATTTCCTTCCACCCAGCGTTCCCCCAAGTCTCCCGATAAAAATGATACCTCACTTGTGTGGGTAGGCCTAGCGCCGGCGACAGGAAACACCCCAAAGCGCAACGTGGACACATCCTAAATTTTGGAAAAAAACAGAGGTGTTTTTTGCGAAGTGCCTACCTGTAGATTTTGGCCTCTAGCTCAGCCGGCACCTAGGGAAACCTACCAAACCTGTGCATTTCTGAAAACTAGAGACCTAGGGGAATCCAAGGAGGGGTGACTTGCGGGGCTCGGACCAGGTTCTGTTACCCAGAATCCTTTGCAAACCTCAAAATTTGGCTAAAAATACACATGTTCCTCACATTTCTGTGGCAGAAAGTTCTGGAATCTGAGAGGAGCCACAAATTTCCTTCCACCCAGCGTTCCCCCACGTCTCCCGATAAAAATGATACCTCACTTGTGTGGGTAGGCCTAGCGCCCGCGACAGGATATGCCCCAAAACACAACGTGGACACATCACAGAAAACAGAGCTGTTTTTAGCAAAGTGACTACCTGGAGATTTTGGCCTCTAGCTCAGCCGCCACCTAGGGAAACCTACCAAACCTGTACATTTCTGAAAACTAGAGACCTAGGGGAATCCAAGGAGGGGTGACTTGCGGGGCTCGGACCAGGTTCTGTTACCCAGAATCCTTTGCAAACCTCAAAATTTGGCTAAAAAAACACATGTTCCTCACATTTCTGTGGCAGAAAGTTCTGGAATCTGAGAGGAGCCACAAATTTCCTTCCACCCAGCGTTCCCCCACGTCTCCCGATAAAAATGATACCTCACTTGTGTGGGTAGGCCTAGCGCCCGCGACAGGATATGCCCCAAAACACAACGTGGACATATCACAGAAAACAGAGCTGTTTTTAGCAAAGTGACTACCTGTAGATTTTGGCCTCTAGCTCAGCCGCCACCTAGGGAAACCTACCAAACCTGTGCATTTCTGAAAACTAGAGACCTAGGGGAATCCAAGGAGGGGTGACTTGCGGGGCTCGGACCAGGTTCTGTTACCCAGAATCCTTTGCAAACCTCCAAATCTGGCTAAAAAAACACATGTTCCTCACATTTCTGTGGCAGAAAGTTCTGGAATCTGAGAGGAGCCACAAATTTCCTTCCACCCAGCGTTCCCCCACGTCTCCCGATAAAAATGATACCTCACTTGTGTGGGTAGGCCTAGCGCCCGCGACAGGATATGCCCCAAAACACAACGTGGACATATCACAGAAAACAGAGCTGTTTTTAGCAAAGTGACTACCTGTAGATTTTGGCCTCTAGCTCAGCCGCCACCTAGGGAAACCTACCAAACCTGTGCATTTCTGAAAACTAGAGACCTAGGGGAATCCAAGGAGGGGTGACTTGCGGGGCTCGGACCAGGTTCTGTTACCCAGAATCCTTTGCAAATCTCAAAATTTGGCTAAAAAAACACATGTTCCTCACATTTCTGTGGCAGAAAGTTCTGGAATCTGAGAGGAGCCACAAATTTCCTTCCACCCAGCGTTTCCTCACGTCTCCCGATAAAAATGATACCTCACTTGTGTGGGTAGGCCTAGCGCCCGCGACAGGATATGCCCCAAAACACAACGTGGACATATCACAGAAAACAGAGCTGTTTTTAGCAAAGTGACTACCTGTAGATTTTGGCCTCTAGCTCAGCCGGCACCTAAGGAAACCTACCAAACCTGTGCATTTCTGAAAACTAGAGACCTAGGGGAATCCAAGGAGGGGTGACTTGTGTGGCTCGGACCAGGTTCTGTTACCCAGAATCCTTTGCAAACCTCAAAATTTGGCTAAAAAAACACATGTTCCTCACATTTCTGTGGCAGAAAGTTCTGGAATCTGAGAGGAGCCACAAATTTCCTTCCACCCAGCGTTCCCCCACGTCTCCCGATAAAAATGATACCTCACTTGTGTGGGTAGGCCTAGCGCCCGCGACAGGATATGCCCCAAAACACAACGTGGACACATCACAGAAAACAGAGCTGTTTTTAGCAAAGTGACTACCTGTAGATTTTGGCCTCTAGCTCAGCCGCCACCTAGGGAAACCTACCAAACCTGTGCATTTCTGAAAACTAGAGACCTAGGGGAATCCAAGGAGGGGTGACTTGCGGGGCTCGGACCAGGTTCTGTTACCCAGAATCCTTTGCAAACCTCAAAATTTGGCTAAAAAAACACATGTTCCTCACATTTCTGTGGCAGAAAGTTCTGGAATCTGAGAGGAGCCACAAATTTCCTTCCACCCAGCGTTCCCCCACGTCTCCCGATAAAAATGATACCTCACTTGTGTGGGTAGGCCTAGCGCCCGCGACAGGATATGCCCCAAAACACAACGTGGACATATCACAGAAAACAGAGCTGTTTTTAGCAAAGTGACTACCTGTAGATTTTGGCCTCTAGCTCAGCCGGCACCTAGGGAAACCTACCAAACCTGTGCATTTCTGAAAACTAGAGACCTAGGGGAATCCAAGGAGGGGTGACTTGTGTGGCTCGGACCAGGTTCTGTTACCCAGAATCCTTTGCAAACCTCAAAATTTGGCTAAAAAAACACATGTTCCTCACATTTCTGTGGCAGAAAGTTCTGGAATCTGAGAGGAGCCACAAATTTCCTTCCACCCAGCGTTCCCCCACGTCTCCCGATAAAAATGATACCTCACTTGTGTGGGTAGGCCTAGCGCCCGCGACAGGATATGCCCCAAAACACAACGTGGACACATCACAGAAAACAGAGCTGTTTTTAGCAAAGTGACTACCTGGAGATTTTGGCCTCTAGCTCAGCCGCCACCTCGGGAAACCTACCAAACCTGTACATTTCTGAAAACTAGAGACCTAGGGGAATCCAAGGAGGGGTGACTTGTGTGGCTCGGACCAGGTTCTGTTACCCAGAATCCTTTGCAAACCTCAAAATTTGGCTAAAAAAACACATGTCCCTCACATTTCTGTGGCAGAAAGTTCTGGAATCTGAGAGGAGCTACAAATTTCCTTCCACCCAGCGTTCCCCCAAGTCTCCCGATAAAAATGATACCTCACTTGCGTGGCTAGGCCTAGCGCCGGCGACAGGAAACACCCCAAAGCGCAACGTGGACACATCCTAAATTTTGGAAAAAAACAGAGATGTTTTTTGCGAAGTGCCTACCTGTAGATTTTGGCCTCTAGCTCAGCCGGCACCTAGGGAAACCTACCAAACCTGTGCATTTCTAAAAAACTAGAGACCTAGGGGAATCCAAGGAGGGGTGACTTGCGGGGCTCGGACCAGGTTCTGTTACCCAGAATCCTTTGCAAACCTCAAAATTTGGCTAAAAATACACATGTTACTCACATTTCTGTGGCAGAAAGTTCTGGAATCTGAGAGGAGCCACAAATTTCCTTCTACCCAGCGTTCCCCCAAGTCTCCCGATAAAAATGATACCTCACTTGCGTGGGTAGGCCTAGCGCCGGCGACAGGAAACACCCCAAAGCGCAACGTGGACGCATCCTAAATTTTGGAAAAAAATAGAGGTGTTTTTTGCGAAGTGCCTACCTGTCGATTTTGGCCTCTAGCTCAGCCGGCACCTAGGGAAACCTACCAAACCTGTGCATTTCTGAAAACTAGAGACCTAGGGGAATCCAAGGAGGGGTGACTTGCGGGGCTCGGACCAGGTTCTGTTACCCAGAATCCTTTGCAAACCTCAAAATTTGGCTAAAAAAACACATGTCCCTCACATTTCTGTGGCAGAAAGTTCTGGAATCTGAGAGGAGCTACAAATTTCCTTCCACCCAGCGTTCCCCCAAGTCTCCCGATAAAAATGATACCTCACTTGTGTGGGTAGGCCTAGCGCCGGCGACAGGAAACACCCCAAAGCGCAACGTGGACACATCCTAAATTTTGGAAAAAAACAGAGGTGTTTTTTGCGAAGTGCCTACCTGTAGATTTTGGCCTCTAGCTCAGCCGGCACCTAGGGAAACCTACCAAACCTGTGCATTTCTGAAAACTAGAGACCTTGGGGAATCCAAGGAGGGGTGACTTGCGGGGCTCGGACCAGGTTCTGTTACCCAGAATCCTTTGCAAACCTCAAAATTTGGCTAAAAATACACATGTTACTCACATTTCTGTGGCAGAAAGTTCTGGAATCTGAGAGGAGCCACAAATTTCCTTCTACCCAGCGTTCCCCCAAGTCTCCCGATAAAAATGATACCTCACTTGTGTGGGTAGGACTAGCGCCCACGAAAGGAAAGGGCCCAAAACACAACGTGGACACATCACAGAAAACAGAGCTGTTTTTAGCAAAGTGACTACCTGTAGATTTTGGCCTCTAGCTCAGCCGCCACCTAGGGAAACCTACCAAACCTGTGCATTTCTGAAAACTAGAGACCTAGGGGAATCCAAGGAGGGGTGACTTGCGGGGCTCGGACCAGGTTCTGTTACCCAGAATCCTTTGCAAACCTCAAAATTTGGCTAAAAAAACACATGTTCCTCACATTTCTGTGGCAGAAAGTTCTGGAATCTGAGAGGAGCCACAAATTTCCTTCCACCCAGCGTTCCCCCACGTCTCCCGATAAAAATGATACCTCACTTGTGTGGGTAGGCCTAGCGCCCGCGACAGGATATGCCCCAAAACACAACGTGGACATATCACAGAAAACAGAGCTGTTTTTAGCAAAGTGACTACCTGTAGATTTTGGCCTCTAGCTCAGCCGGCACCTAGGGAAACCTACCAAACCTGTGCATTTCTGAAAACTAGAGACCTAGGGGAATCCAAGGAGGGGTGACTTGTGTGGCTCGGACCAGGTTCTGTTACCCAGAATCCTTTGCAAACCTCAAAATTTGGCTAAAAAAACACATGTTCCTCACATTTCTGTGGCAGAAAGTTCTGGAATCTGAGAGGAGCCACAAATTTCCTTCCACCCAGCGTTCCCCCACGTCTCCCGATAAAAATGATACCTCACTTGTGTGGGTAGGCCTAGCGCCCGCGACAGAATATGCCCCAAAACACAACGTGGACACATCACAGAAAACAGAGCTGTTTTTAGCAAAGTGACTACCTGGAGATTTTGGCCTCTAGCTCAGCCGCCACCTCGGGAAACCTACCAAACCTGTACATTTCTGAAAACTAGAGACCTAGGGGAATCCAAGGAGGGGTGACTTGTGTGGCTCGGACCAGGTTCTGTTACCCAGAATCCTTTGCAAACCTCAAAATTTGGCTAAAAAAACACATGTCCCTCACATTTCTGTGGCAGAAAGTTCTGGAATCTGAGAGGAGCTACAAATTTCCTTCCACCCAGCGTTCCCCCAAGTCTCCCGATAAAAATGATACCTCACTTGCGTGGCTAGGCCTAGCGCCGGCGACAGGAAACACCCCAAAGCGCAACGTGGACACATCCTAAATTTTGGAAAAAAACAGAGATGTTTTTTGCGAAGTGCCTACCTGTAGATTTTGGCCTCTAGCTCAGCCGGCACCTAGGGAAACCTACCAAACCTGTGCATTTCTAAAAAACTAGAGACCTAGGGGAATCCAAGGAGGGGTGACTTGCGGGGCTCGGACCAGGTTCTGTTACCCAGAATCCTTTGCAAACCTCAAAATTTGGCTAAAAATACACATGTTACTCACATTTCTGTGGCAGAAAGTTCTGGAATCTGAGAGGAGCCACAAATTTCCTTCTACCCAGCGTTCCCCCAAGTCTCCCGATAAAAATGATACCTCACTTGCGTGGGTAGGCCTAGCGCCGGCGACAGGAAACACCCCAAAGCGCAACGTGGACGCATCCTAAATTTTGGAAAAAAATAGAGGTGTTTTTTGCGAAGTGCCTACCTGTCGATTTTGGCCTCTAGCTCAGCCGGCACCTAGGGAAACCTACCAAACCTGTGCATTTCTGAAAACTAGAGACCTAGGGGAATCCAAGGAGGGGTGACTTGCGGGGCTCGGACCAGGTTCTGTTACCCAGAATCCTTTGCAAACCTCAAAATTTGGCTAAAAAAACACATGTCCCTCACATTTCTGTGGCAGAAAGTTCTGGAATCTGAGAGGAGCTACAAATTTCCTTCCACCCAGCGTTCCCCCAAGTCTCCCGATAAAAATGATACCTCACTTGTGTGGGTAGGCCTAGCGCCGGCGACAGGAAACACCCCAAAGCGCAACGTGGACACATCCTAAATTTTGGAAAAAAACAGAGGTGTTTTTTGCGAAGTGCCTACCTGTAGATTTTGGCCTCTAGCTCAGCCGGCACCTAGGGAAACCTACCAAACCTGTGCATTTCTGAAAACTAGAGACCTTGGGGAATCCAAGGAGGGGTGACTTGCGGGGCTCGGACCAGGTTCTGTTACCCAGAATCCTTTGCAAACCTCAAAATTTGGCTAAAAATACACATGTTACTCACATTTCTGTGGCAGAAAGTTCTGGAATCTGAGAGGAGCCACAAATTTCCTTCTACCCAGCGTTCCCCCAAGTCTCCCGATAAAAATGATACCTCACTTGTGTGGGTAGGACTAGCGCCCACGAAAGGAAAGGGCCCAAAACACAACGTGGACACATCACATTTTTTTATAAAAAGCAGTGCCTACCTGTGGATTTTGGCCTGTAGCTCAGCCGACACCTGAGGAAACCTAGCAAACCAGTGCATTTTTGAAAACTAGAAACCCAGGGGAATCCAAGATGGGGTGACTTGCGGGGCTCTGACCAGGTTATGTTACCCAGAATCCTTTGCAAACATCAAAATTTGGCCCAAAAAACACTTTTTCCTCTCATTTCGGTGACAGAAAGTTCTGGAATCTGAGAGGAGCCACAAATTTCCTTCCACCCAGCGTTCCCCTAAGTCTCTCGATAAAAATGGTACATCACTTCTGTGGGTAGGCCTAGCGCCCACAAAAGGAAATGGCCCAAAACACAACGTGGACACAACATATTTTTTCACAGAAAACAGAGGTGTTTTTTGCAAGGTGCCTACCTGTGGTGTTTGGCCTGTAGCTCAGCCGGCCCCAGGGGGGGGGGGGCAGAAATGCCCTAAAATAAATTTGCCCCCCCAACCCCCACCCTCCCCCGCCGGGAGCGACCCTTGCCTACGGGGTCGCTCCCCCTGCGTGACATTGGCACCAAAAAACAAATCCCCGGTGCATAGTGGTTTCTGCCCCCTTGGGGGCAGGTTGACCTAAACTCAGCCAATCTGCCCCCAAGGGGGGCAGAAATGGCCTAAATACAATTTGTCCCCCAGGGGAGCGACTTTTGCCTGATGGGTCGCTCCCCATCTCTAAAAAAAAAAAACAAAGAAAAAAAAAAAGAAAAAAAAGACAAATTCCCCTGGCGCCTAGAGGTTTCTGCCCCCCCCCCCCGGGGGCAGATCGGCCTAATAATAGGCCGATCTGCCCCCCGGGGGGGCAGAAATGGCCTAAAATAAATTTGCCCTCCCAACACCCACCCCCCCCCGGGAGCGACCCTTGCCTACGGGGTCGCTCCCCCTGCGTGACATTGGCGCCAAAAAACAAATCCCCGGTGCCTAGTGGTTTCTGCCCCCTTGGGGGCAGATTGACCTAAAATTGGCCAATCTGCCCCCAGGGGGGCAGAAATGGTCTAAATACAATTTGCCCCCCCAGGGGAGCGACCCTTGCCTGATGGGTCGCTCCCCATCTCTAAAAAAAGAAACAAAAAAAAAAAAAATTGCCCTGGTGCCTAGAGTGTTCTGCCCCCCCCGGGGGCAGTTCGGCCTAATAATAGGCCGATCTGTCCCCCGGGGGGGCAGAAATGGCCTAAAATAAATTTGCCCCCCCAACCCCCATCCCCCCCCCGGGAGCGACCCTTGCCTACGGGGTCGCTCCCCCTGCGTGACATTGGCGCTAAAAAAAAAATCCCCGGTGCCTAGTGGTTTCTGCCCCCTTGGGGGCAGATTGACCTAAAATTGGCCAATCTGCCCCCAGGGGGGCAGAAATGGTCTAAATACAATTTGCCCCCCCAGGGGAGCGACCCTTGCCTGATGGGTCGCTCCCCATCTCTAAAAAAAGAAACAAACAAAAAAAAAACACAAAAAAAAAATTGCCCTGGCGCCTAGAGTGTTCTGCCCCCCCCCCGGGGGCAGTTCGGCCTAATAATAGGCCGATCTGTCCCCCGGGGGGGCAGAAATGGCCTAAAATAAATTTGCCCCCCCAACCCCCACCCCCCCCCCCGGGAGCGACCCTTGCCTACGGGGTCGCTCCCCCTGCGTGACTTTGGCGCCAAAAAACAAATCCCCGGTGCCTAGTGGTTTCTGCCCCCTTGGGGGCAGATTGACCTAAAATTGGCCAATCTGCCCCCAGGGGGGCAGAAATGGTCTAAATACAATTTGCCCCCCCAGGGGAGCGACCCTTGCCTGATGGGTCGCTCCCCATCTCTAAAAAAAGAAACAACAAAAAAAAAAAACACAAAAAAAAAATTGCCCTGGCGCCTAGAGTGTTCTGCCCCCCCCCCGGGGGCAGTTCGGCCTAATAATAGGCCGATCTGTCCCCCGGGGGGGCAGAAATGGCCTAAAATAAATTTGCCCCCCCAACCCCCACCCCCCCGGGAGCGACCCTTGCCTACGGGGTCGCTCCCCCTGCGTGACATTGGCGCCAAAAAACAAATCCCCGGTGCCTAGTGATTTCTGCCCTCTTGGGGGCAGATTGACCTAAAATTGGCCAATCTGCCCCCAGGGGGGCAGAAATGGTCTAAATACAATTTGCCCCCCCAGGGGAGCGACCCTTGCCTGATGGGTCGCTCCCCATCTCTAAAAAAAGAAACAACAAAAAAAAAAAACACAAAAAAAAAATTGCCCTGGCGCCTAGAGTGTTCTGCCCCCCCCCCCCGGGGGCAGTTCGGCCTAATAATAGGCCGATCTGTCCCCGGGGTGGCAGAAATGGCCTAAAATAAATTTGCCCCCCCAACCCCCCCCCCCCCCCCCCCGGGAGCGACCCTTGCCTACGGGGTCGCTCCCCCTGCGTGACATTGGCGCCAAAAAACAAATCCCCGGTGCCTAGTGGTTTCTGCCCCCTTGGGGGCAGATTGACCTAAAATTGGCCAATCTGCCCCCAGGGGGGCAGAAATGGTCTAAATACAATTTGCCCCCCCAGGGGAGCGACCCTTGCCTGATGGGTCGCTCCCCATCTCTAAAAAAAGAAACAACAACAAAAAAAAACACAAAAAAAAAATTGCCCTGGCGCCTAGAGTGTTCTGCCCCCCCCCGGGGGCAGTTTGGCCTAATAATAGGCCGATCTGTCCCCCGGGGGGGCAGAAATGGCCTAAAATAAATTTGCCCCCCCAAACCCCGCCCTCCCCCCCCGGGAGCGACCCTTGCCTACGGGGTCGCTCCCCCTGCGTGACATTGGCGCCAAAAAACAAATCCCCGGTCGCTCCCCATCTCTAAAAAAAAAAAAAGAACAAAAAAAAAAACACAAAAAAATAATTTGCCCTGGCGCCTAGAGGTTTCTTCCCCCCCTGGGGGCAGATCGGCCTAATAATAGGCCGATCTGCCCCCAGGGGGGGCAGAAATGGCCTAAAATAAATTCCCCTCCCCCCCAGGGAGCGACTCTTGCCTAAGTGGTCGCTCCCTTTGCGTGAAATTCACGCAAAGAAAAAACTCCCTGGTGTCTAGTGGTTTCTACCCCCCTTGGGGGCAGATTGGCCTCATCAGAATAGGCCAATCTGCCCCCAAGGGGGGCAGAAATGGGCAAAATATAATTTTTCCCCAAGGGGTCGCTCCCCACCAAAAAAAAAAAAAATGAAACAAAAAAAAAAAAATGGTCCCTGGTGCCTAGAGGTTTCTGCCCCCCCTGGGGGCAGATCGGCCTAATAGTAGGCCGATCTGCCCCCAGGGGGGGCAGAAAAGGCCTTCCCGAAAATATGCCCCCCTGGGAGCGACCCTTGCCCAAGGGGTCGCTCCCTTTTGTCAATAACAATAAAAAAAAAAAAAATCCCTGGTGTCTAGTGGTTTCTACCCCCCTTGGGGGCAGATTGGCCTCATCAAAATAGGCCAATCTGCCCCCAAGGGGGGCAGAAATGGCCAAAATATAATTTTCCCCCAAGGGGAACGACCCTTGCCTAAGGGGTCGCTCCCCACCTCAATAAAAAAAAAATGAAACAAAAAAAAAAAAATGGTCCCTGGTGCCTAGAGGTTTCTGCCCAGGCCTTTTCAAAAAAATGCCCCCCCTGGGAGCGACCCTTGCCCAAGGGGTCGCTCCCTTTTGTCAATTTCTAAGAAAAAAATAAAAATCCCTGGTGTCTAGTGGGGTTTCAAAAGCCGGATTGCAAGCAATCCGGCTTTTGAAACCCTCGGAGGGACTTCAAAGGGAAGGAAATACTTTTCCTTCCCTTTGAAGCCCCTCCGGGCCTCCCAAGTGATTGAAAAAGAAATGCTTTTGCATTTCTTTTTCAATCGCGCTGGAAGCAGAGCTTCCAGCGCGACGAGGGAGGCCCCTGTGACACATCAGCGCGCGCGCTGACGTCACAGGGGGGGGGTGGGGGGGGGTCGGGGGTGGAAGGGGAAGGTCTTCCCCTTCCATCCCCGACTTGGGGGGGGAAGGGGGGTGCACGAGGGGCGCGCTAGCGCGCCCCCAAGTTCCCCTGTGCCATGGACGAGATGATCTCATCCAAGGCACAGGGGAACTGTAGCCTTGGACGAGATCATCTCGTCCAAGGCACAGAAGAGGTTAATAGCAGAGTTCAGCAATCAGTTTGTCAATCATTTGTCACTGTCACCGTCTCCCAAAGAATCCTACCTAACCCAAATTAGCATTTAGCATGTGGGACTTCATGTGAAAACAATTTAGAACATGAATTTGGAAAACATCTATCTAGGAGATAACCTATAAAAACAGCGCAGTTGGTACCTAGAAAGAAAAGGCACAAAAGCTAATCAGTCACATTGTCATAGCTACCTATGCACGAAATGGATCAGCAACAAAGTCAGAAACGCATCAGGCTCTCAAGAGCATGAGCCCAATGACATAGGGGGTCATTACAACCCTGGCGGTCGGCGGAGAAGTGGCGGTCTTACCGCCAACAGGCTGGCGGTAAATTTTTTGGAATTATGACCATGGCCACTGCCATGGTCATCCGTCACTTCTCCGATCCACCCGCTGGGCTGGAGACCTGAGTCTCCAGCCCGGCAGTCGTCACAATACCGCCGGCGGTATCATGACCCGGCTGACTGCCATGGATTTCATGGGGTTTGTAACCGCCATGAAATCCATGGCGGTAAGCTCTATCAGTGCCAGGGAATTCCTTCCCTGGCACTGATAGGGGTCTCCCCCACCCCCCACCCCACCCGCGTCCTTCCCCTACACCCCCCACCACCCCTGCCACCCCCCAAAGGTGTCAGGACCCCCCTCCCCACCCCTACCCCCAACATCACATTACACATACACACCCGACACGCACGCAGGCACCACCAACACACATACACTCACACACACGAACATGCCAACAAACACACATACAGTCATACACGCACACCCACATTCAGACATACACGCACACATCCATACTGACATACATACAGACAGACACACACTCATTTCCAAACACACAACACCCCCGCAATCATACACGCACTCACACACCCCCTCTACATACACAGACGCACACCCCCATGCACGCACACAACACACAACACCCCCCCACCCCCTCCCCTAACGGACGATCAACTTACCTGGTCCGTTGATGCTCCGGGAGGGGACGGGATCCATGGGGGCTGCTCTGCCGCCACCACACCGTCAACAGAACACCGCCACGCCGAATCACAGGACGTGATTCGGTGGGCGGTGTTCTGTTGATGTGGAGGTGGAGCAACCTCCACTTCCCCGCCGCCCGCCAGTATGGCTGCTGGCGGCTCTCCGTCCAAAAAAGGACGGAGGGCTGCCAGCAGTCATAATACGCCGAGTGGAAAACCGCCACCACTGGCGGTCTTCAGCACGGCGGTCCCTCTGCGGTCTTGTGAAAAGACCTCCGAGGTCAAAATGACCCCCATAATCTTGAATCACGTCTTCTGGCATCAGCATTTCACCCCTTGCATCTACCTCAATTCTCCCACATCTGAAGTTTTGGCTCCTTGTCATGACTTTTTTTTTTAGAGTTTTTCAGTCCATCCCCCTAATTCCTAATTGGTCAGTCAATCGGCAGATATGACTCTAACCTATAATATTTATTTTACATATCTATGAATTCCATGAATTCTAATATTTCCCCATCCCCAAATAGTTGATTGGTTCACTGTACGGTGTCCTCATCATCCGGCTCATCAGGTATCGAAAATGTTGCATCTTCTTCTCCAGTCAGTGCTTCTATTGTTCGAGTCCTGGGAAAGTACATCGAGTCTGTCTTACACCAAACTTGTTACATTTCCTAGTTCCTCATCTCCTGTTGATCGGTACATTGCAGAAAATTCTAGCTAAGCAGATTTTATTAACGGATGCAGTTCAGGGACAGTTCAATGCATCAGCTTCTCTGCAGTGCGCTAGAAATTCAGCTTCTGTATGAGGTCTGGAAAGACTAGGCCACAACTTCAGCTAAGTTAACTCTACAATTTATTGCAAAACATAGGTTATACATCTTAATATGACATACTACTACATTATTATTATACATTTTCAATATTTCACACATTTTTAGTCCTTTTAGTACAAGTTCGTATAAGTGGCTGACATACCCCGTGGGCACATTTTCAAACGTGCACATGAAGTTTTTCTCTACGATTAAATTCTCTCTGAGCTTTTATAAATCATAACATATAAGCATTTATTAATCATTTCTAATTAGCATATCTGTGTCAACAGACCCTCCTCTGATGACTAAATATGTAATCTCATTATTCTATACCAACATTTCACAATTCAGTTTCTGCTGTATTTTGTCTCCATAAATCTTCCCTATAAATTTTTTCCCTGTTTTGTTCTTCCCTCCTCTGATTATTTTTAGATATTTTAAATTTTATCTTTTGACATAATTTACATGAACCCCATAACCCTAATATGCAAGCAATCACAACTGATATTCCCTGTATGATTTTTAATAACAACCCATTCCAAGTTTGACTAAGCCAATTTCTCACTAAAGCAAATCCTTTTACAACCTTTTCCCAAACACCTGGTTCCTTTAATTCTTTCAAATCCTTACTTAAGTTAGTCAGGTTAGTAAGTAAGGCCCATATTTGTACTTTTTTAGCATGGCATTTGTGCAGCTTTTTGACGCAAAAGCAGCACAATTTTGCAAGTATGCGCCACTTTTGCGTCAAAAAGTGGAGCAAATACGGCGCAAAAAAGTATAAGTATGGGCCTAAGTCTCTTATCTACTTACTATTGTTAGGTATGTAAGAACAATAATGCCTAGAGGTAATCATTTTACAGACTCCGCCGTCTTTTGCTAAAAGAATGTCTAAAGCAAGCCTATTTTGAAGCGTCATAGCTCTATACGCGGGTAATTCAGTATCTATCAGGAGTATTGCCCCTGTAAAATTTGTCAGCATGATATCCACAACAGTAGACAACTTTCATATCTTGATAGAACTCAGAAAGACTCCTACTGAAGGAATCACTGCACTAAAGATATCTCCCACAATTGCAAAAGAGGTATCCCTCCTCTATCGCTTATGATGTACTTCGGTCAATTTCGGAAACTTCTTTGAGCCATCTATCTGGTAAATTTTAGGGAAAACTATCATCAAATAACATGTCCCATACCATCCTCTTGAAAGACTGTAATAAGCATGTAATCCACATATATAATAGATCCCAGGAATAGCAGGGTCCTGACCATTCAGCATTAAAGTCCACTTACTCTGAAACAAAAACACATACCTACATTCACTCGTTCCCACAAATAAAGTGTCAGTGCGTGACTTTGGTCTATATATACAAAGCTTCTCTACATGTAGTGCATCTAAGGCTAATTTTCCTTGCGTTTTAATAGCAGTGTAAGCATAATCATTTTTATTAGTCCTTTTCTCTAAACCTTTCTCAAATTTTTCTTTTAGTGCTTTTCTCCTATCATCAGTATGCCCTATAAAGCTCTTTTCTAAAGGTGTAAGCAAGCATGTGAGATTATTTTGATGCGCATAGGCTGTCCCAAATATTAATGTAGGCTCAAAGAATCCTCTAACTAGCACTATATCATGCTCTTTAGCTACTCTACTCAGATATCTAATAATAGGAACAAACGAAAATTCTAAGTCATAATTTGAGTAAAAGTACTGTATATACCCTTGATTATAGAACCTTGTTAGTAGCAGGCTACAGCTTATTCCATAAGTTAGAGGAAGACTATGGGACGTAACTCCTTCCTCTACTGATGGAGGAATTTGTGTACACACAAGACAATTTCTCGCGTCCATCGTTTCAACATACTCACTCAACAAGCGATAGAAAATGCTAGAAGAAAGCTCTCCTTGAGCATTAGTGTCATGCAAATATTTCTCATCTAGCTTAAACCTCTCTACAGCTGTTAGTGTAGTAGTTTTAAGAACAGAAGTAATAATAGCTCTTTTCATATCATGAACAGACATTTCCACAATCATCACTATAAACATTATTCCACACATAACTGCCAATCCAACACTCATGTGTCTACAGTGACTAGCAATTCTATCTTGATTATTTAGCTCAGCCATGATCTGTGAAGAATCAGAAAGCAAAATCAAAAATGAAGAAAAATTCTTCTCTCACAGTTCAGTTTCACATCCAGGAACACTTTTCCTCTGTCAATTCGATTAGCAGCTTGTCACATCCGGTTTTCAATGTCAAATCAGGTTAACAATGTCTCTTTCGGTTTTATTTTCAACAGTCTCTTTCCTAGGTTTTTCAGAATAGCTCAACAATTCAGCTTCTTGTTTCCCTTCAGGTTACATCAAAGTACTGACTCAGAACTTCTTTATCAAAACAAAAAGACAGAAACTCGTGTTGCCATTCATTAGTAGTTGCATACGCCAATTCAGGACCTGCGTACTGTCGATTTGCTATTCTCTTTCTTTTCAACCTTCAATCATCACTTAGTTCTCCTTCACTCAATTCTACTTTCTCTTACTATCCACTTCTTCCTCTATTGTTTCCTTTGTGAACAGTTCCTTTTTCTTCCCTATCTGCGATTCAGGACAATTATCTTCTTTTCTTGTTCCTTCTGTTATTATTCTTCTCAAGATTGGACTCTTCTCCTTCTCTTTCTCTATGGTGTTTTCTCTTGATGGACCTGCAGCGGGCTCAGGAAGAGTCGGATCACCTTGACCTTGATCCGTCTCAACTCTTTCCCCCTCTTGGTCTGGGACTTGCTCTGTCCGCTTTTCAGCACTGTCTGCTTTTGGGAGAACCTCTGCTGAGTTAGGCTCTCCTGCTGCATCTGTCAAGATTGGTTCTTGCTCACCCTCCTGTAATTCTTCACATTTGTCTCTTACAGGGTAATAGAACCATCTTTCACCGGCTCTGGTTCCACTTCAGGCTCTCTTGGCTTCTTTTCTGGTTCAGGTGCAGCAACCTGTTTCACTGTTGTTGGTTCTCTCAACAACACTTCTTCATGATCCTGTGGACATACCACTCTCTTGGTATGGCTCACGTGTATCTAGTTTGGAATTCCTGCACACTTCACAGCTGTCATTGTTGTTAACACCACCTGATAAGGACCCCTCCAACGTGGTTCCAAACAGGTCTTGCGAACATGCTTTCTGACAATGACCCATTCACAGGCTCTCAGGTTGTGCACCTGAAAAACTTCCGCCCCATCTCCCTTCTGCCTTTCCCAGCCAAAGTAATAGAGAAGACCGTCAACAAACAGCTGACCACCTTCCTGGAAGACAACAACCTGCTCGACCCCTCACAGACCGGATTCCGAACCAACCACAGCACTGAAACCGCCCTCATCTCAGTCACAGACGACATCAGAACCCTGATGGACAACGGTGAAACAGTCGCCCTCATTCTTCTCGACCTCTCGGCTGCCTTTGACACCGTCTGTCACCGCACCCTAATCACCCGCCTCTGCTCCACCGGGATCCAAGACCAGGCCCTGGACTGGATCGCCTCCTTCCTCGCAAACCGCTCCCAAAGAGTGTACCTCCCTCCGTTTCGCTCAGAACCCACCGAGATCATCTGCTGCGTACCTCAAGGCTCATCACTCAGCCCGACACTCTTCAATGTCTACATGAGCCCCCTCGCCAACATCGTACGCAAGCACAACATCATCATCACCTCCTACGCCGACGACACCCAACTTATACTCTCCCTCACCAAGGACCCCGCCAGCGCCAAGACCAACCTACAAGAGGGTATGAAGGACGTCGCAGATTGGATGAGGCTCAGCCGCCTAAAGCTGAACTCTGAAAAAACTGAAGTCCTCATCCTCGGCAACACCCCGTCCGCCTGGGACGACTCCTGGTGGCCCACGGCCCTCGGCACCGCACCGACCCCCGCAGACCACGCCCGCAACCTCGGCTTCATCTTGGACCCTCTTCTCACCATGACCAAGCAAGATCTTCCGCTGGATCCCCGCCGACACCAGAAAAACCGTGACCCACGCCCTCGTCACGAGCCGCCTGGACTACGGCAACACCCTCTACGCCGGGACCACAGCCAAACTCCAAAATCGCCTACAACGCATTCAAAACGCCTCGGCCCGCCTCATCCTCGACGTACCCCGCAGCAGCCACATCTCCGCACACCTGAGACACCTGCATTGGCTCCCAGTCAGCAAAAGGATCACCTTCCGACTTCTCACCCACGCACACAAAGCCCTCCACGACAAGGGACCGGAATACCTCAACAGACGCCTCAACTTCTACGTCCCCACCCGCCCCCTCCGCTCCTCTGGCCTCGCACTCGCCGCCGTCCCTCGCATCCGACGCTCCACGGCGGGTGGGATATCTTTCTCCTTCCTTGCGGCCAAGACCTGGAACTCCCTCCCCACCAGCCTCAGGACCACCCAGGACCACTCCGCTTTCCGGAGACTCCTAAAGACCTGGCTGTTCGAGCAGCGATAACCACCCCCTTTGTCCCTAGCGCCTTGAGACCCGCACGGGTGAGTAGCGCGCTTTATAAATGCTAATGATTTGATTTGATTTGATTCTGGATCGTGGATGGGTGGCAGGGCAGTGGCCTGCACCTGCTGAGAGAAAGAGCGAACCACATCAGCCAGACCCTTGCAGTAGTCCAAGACCATATCATCTGTAATGTTTACAAGCGCATTGGCTGGAACAGCTGGTAATCTCGTTGCTCTGCCCATGAGGATTTCATGGGGCGACAGCCCTGTCTTCCTGTCAGGTGTGTTTCTCATTGACATCAACACCAAAGGCAATGCATCTGGCCATTTCAGATTCATAGCTGCACACATCTTTGCAATTCTTGATTTCAAAGTACCATTCATCTGTTCCACCAGTCCTGATGCTTCAGGGCGGTAACTACAGTGCAACTTTTGCTTGATGTTTAGTAGTGCACATAAGAGTTTAATCACCTCATTATTGAAGTGAGTTCCCCTATCTGATTCTAAAGAGATCAGAAACTCGAAACATGGTATCAATTCTCTAAGTAACAACTTTGCTACTGTGAAACTGTCATTTCTCCTTGTAGGGTATATTTCAATCCAGTGACTAAAGACACACCCAATCACCAACACGTACTTCAAACCTCCACACGCAGGCATCTCAATGAAATCCAATTGCATTCTGCTGAATGGACCTCCTGATCTTCCAATGTGGCTAAAGTTCACCACTGTTACTTTTACCACGTTTAGTTGCTGACAAACTATACAGCGATGACATACTGCCTCTGCTGCCTTCCTCAACTTAGGGTTAAACCAGTCGATCTTGAACAACCTAACCATGGCATCCCACCCAATATGCGCCTGGCCATGATAATATCTGGCCATTTGCGACAATAAACTATTTGGCAGGACCATCTGACCCTCCCCTGAAACCCAAATCCCATCAGGTCGTTGGACACATTTCAATTTGGCCCAAAGACGTTTCTCTTCCTTTTCAACATTACTTTGCAATGTTTTCAACTCTTCCAGAGTATCGATCTCTTTCAATGCAAAACTTGCACATGTGTTGTCTTCTTCTGACATCAGTTCCCATTTGTCTTTGAATGATATACAGTTCAATGCACAAAACCTTGCGACTTGATCTGCATTTCCATTTCCCAGTGAGATGTAATCCTGTGCCCTTTGATGTGTACTACATTTCACCACGGCAATTTCTTCAGGTAACTGGATCGCATACAACAATTCTTTTATCTTGTTGCCATTACTTACTGGTGTACCAGTAGAGGTCAGAAAACATCTTTGCGACCACAATTGACCAAAATCATGAACAATTCCAAATCCATATTGACTGTCAGTATAGATTGTGACCCTCAGTCTCACAGAAACATGACATGCTCTAGTAAGAGCCACCAATTCTGCTACCAGTGCAGAATATACACCTTGAGACCAGGAAGCTTCTAATGTACCTGTGATTGTGCATACAGCATATCCTGCTCTCAATGTCCCTGTACCATCTCTGAGACATGAGCCATCAACAAAGACAATTTGGTCATTTTCTTCCAATCGAGTATCTCTGATATCAGGCCTTGGTTTTGTACCCAGTTCAGTTACCTCAAGACAATCATGCTCAATGTCTTTCTCTTTTTCAATTTAACAGTATCGCTTGGAAGTAATGTTGCCGGGTTCAACACTGTACATCTTTTGAATGTTACATTTGGAGCACATAGTATGCTCGTCTCATACCTTGTCACTCTGGCACCAGTCAAATATTGGGCCGTATTTATACTCTGGTTGCGCCGAATTTGCGTCGTTTTTTTCGACGCAAATTCGACGCTAAACTAACGCCAACTAACGCCATATTTATACTATGGCGTTAGACGCTTCGGGCGCCAAAGTGCCCGGAGTGAGCGTCATTTTTTAGCGTGAACCCCTTCCTTGCGTTAATGAGATGCAAGGGAGGCGTTCCCGTCTAAAAAAATGACTCCCAGGCCTTTACGTGGTATTTATACTCCCGGGCAAAAATGACGCCCGGGAGTGGGCGTGGCCAAAAACGGCGCATTTGCGCCGCTTTTTAACGCCTGGGTCAGGGATGGCGTTAAGGGACAAGTGGGCTCAAAATGAGCCCACAGTGCCCTCCCCTGCCCCCAGGGACCCCCCCTGCCACCCCTGCCCACCCCAGGAGGACACCCAAGGATGGAGGGACCCATCCCAGTGAAGTACAGGTAAGTTCAGGTAAGTATAATTTTTGTTATTTTTCAATTTTTTTTTGTGGCATAGGGGGGCCTTATTTGTGCCCCCCTACATGCCACTATGCCCAATGACCATGCCCAGGGGACATAAGTCCCCTGGGCATGGCCATTGGGCAAGGGGGCATGACTCCTATCTTTACAATGATAGGAGTCATGTTGATGGGGGATGGGCGTCGAAAAAAAATGGCGCAAGTCGAGTTACGACGATTTTTTCGACGTAACCTGACTTGCCCCATTTTAAGACGCCCATGCGCCATTTTCCCCCTACGCCGGCGCTGCCTGGTGTACGTGGTTTTTCTCGCGCACACCAGGCAGCGCCGGTCTGCTTGCGCCGGCTAACGCCATTCAATAAATACGGCGCCCGCATGGCGCTTCAGAATGGCGTTAGCCGGCGCAAAACTTTTTGACGCTAAACTGCGTTAGCGCAGTTTAGCGTCAAAAAGTATAAATATGGGCCATTGTGTTTTTGTCCTTGTCAGTAAAATTTCGACAGAGTGAGGAACCATTGCCGTCAATGGGTAGCCCATCACTACTCCCTCACATTGTGGACTTCTCTGCAGTATCATTGTAATCCTATCTCTGGAGATTCTCCTTGACCCTTTCTCAATCTGGTGTTCCAAGAATTTGACTGACTTCTGACAGTACTGCAATTTCAAAGGGGACACTTTGGGGGTCATTACGACCTTGGCAGTAAAAGTCACTTACCGCCGGCCAGAAGGCCGCCATAACACCGCCGCGCTCACGGGAAACCGCCACAGTCATTCTGACCCGCAACTGGCAAACCGCCAAAAAACCGACATCCACAAAAGTCCGCCACACCAAAGGTCAGCGGGAAACTGGCGATGACCAAACCTCCACTGTCACGCCAACAGAAATACGCCCATGCCATTCCGACCCGCAAATCCCCGCAGCGGTCTTTCAACCGCGGTATTCCATTGGCGGTACACACCGCCGCGCTTAAAATACACACACCTTTACAAAACACTACCACATTGGATAATTCAAAATACACACACCTGAGACACATACACACACCACTCCCACACACCCAATTAACTATAAAACACACACCCACATCACCCACAAACCCCTACTACCACAATTGCGAGTGAAGGACAGAGAGAGAGAGAGCACAGCATAGAGTACACCATCACACAGAGGCAAATCACAACATCACCCACACAATTTCCACGCACAAAACATCATACACCACCACACTCACCACACTCTACAACACATACACCACCCCTCACCTCATCCACACCACCCCATGGCACCCCAAAGACACCCCAGGTTCTCTGACGCAGAACTCAGGGTCATGGTGGAGGAAATAGTTCGTGTAGAGCCCCAGCTCTTCGGTGCAAAGGTGCAGCACACCACCATTGCCAGGAAGATGGAGCTATGGAGCAGAATAGTGGACAGGGTCAACGCTGTGGGACAGCATCCACGCAATCGGGACGACATCAGGAAGCGGTGGAACGACCTACGGGGGAAGGTGCGTTCCATGGTATCAAGGCACAACATCACGGTACAGCGGACTGGCGGCGAACCCCCACCTACTCCCCCAGAATTCACAGCGTGGGAGGAGGAAGTCTTGCATATCCTGCATCCTGAGGGCCTCGCAGGAGTAGGCGGAGGAATGGACTCTGGTCAGTCAAATTCTTCACTACTTCATTCCCCCCACCCCACCTGCATGCCAAATCATACCCCCACCCTCACCCCCACCCCCAGCACACCAACTCCTTGCAAATGGCGCACCATCACATCCCACCCATCCCAAAACCTAGCCCTGCGTGCGTCCCCAAAGCATGGACACCCATCCCCAAAGCATGCCCACTGCACACACCCATCACCCCCACAAGCCACCGTCACAAAAGCCCCCACAAGGGAATGCCAGCACTGGGGGACACGGCCACCCACCCATTACACAAAATGCCACACACAGAAGCAATAAACATACTCTTATACCCCTGCAGGACCCGAACGCCACCACACCGCCCAGGAGGGTCCAGAGATGTCCATCCCACCCCCAGAGGAGGCCCCCAGTGATGACAGCAGCTCTGTCTCCCTGGACCCTGATGACCAGCCCGGCCCATCGGGGACCTCGGGACAGTCGGTTCCCCACAGACAGCCACAGGCTACACCAGACCTAACCCCCTCTGGGAACACCAGCACAGCTCCCACCCAGCGGGCCCATGCCTCTGTCTCCAGGACACGTCAATCAGCGGTGTGTCCACCACTACAGGGCACCCAGGTTGACCCACCACCCCAACAACAACAGGGACCTGGGGGCAGTGGTAGTGGGCACACCGTCCAGGGGACAGAGGCCCAGGGAAACAGGGGAACTGGGAGGGCTGCTGTGCGACAGGGGGGGGACAGACCCAGGGAACCGACTCTCCAAGAGGCCCTCTCCTCCATCATGGGAGCATACCACCACTCCCAGGAGACGATGGCTACGGTACTGGCCAGGTTCCAGGAGATCCAGGTCATGCAGGAGCAACAGGACATGGGGTTCAGAGAGGAACTGAGGAACATTAGTTCCGCAATGGGGACCATCGTCGTGGCCCTAACCCAGATAGTCACCACATTGCGGGACCATGTGGCACCACAAAGGGCCCCTGTCACTAGCCTGGACCAGGAACAGCCTACCACCTCCGCCGGCGCTAGTGGACAGGAGGCCCCCACACAACGACGGGCCACCAGAACCCCACCTCCTGCAGAAGAAGAACCACCCCGCAAGCGCAACCTGAGATCTCACAAGAAGACAGAGTAGGATTGCAAGACCCCCACCAGCAAACAATACCCCCTGATGTCACCCCACTGTCCCACATTGTCACCCTGTCCAACCTTGAACTGCCCCTGCTCCATCCTTCCACAGGCATATGGACAATGCACCTGTGCGACTGAGAACTGGACTCTGTCATGGACATTACTCCACCATCACCCATCCCCGTTTGACAATCATGTTCCTTAAATTTAGCACTTGAATTAAATCACTTCTTGCACTATAAAAATCTGGAGTCTGCTTGTATTTTGAACAAATGTATTAGACATAACAGTGCCAAAATGTTCAGTTACATTGTGATGACAACATACCACTGTCACACAGCTGTAGTCCATGGGCAAACAAAGCAGAGGTCACGCAGTAGGGCCCACAGCTCTGAAAACGGAAGGGAAAGTCACAACTCAGTTAACAGGAACTGGGGGGGAACTCAGACAGTAGAGAGGCAGGAGACTTTAAGTAAATGTAAAATGGCGTGGTTGATTCGTACCTGTGTGCTACTGAAAATACTGTTGAATCACTGTGTCCCTGTTGTCTGTGTCGTCCCCGTCGTCTTCCTCCTCTTCACTCTCCACAGGCTCCACAGCTGCTACAACACCACCATCTGGACCATCCTCCTGCAGGAAAGGCACCTGGCGTCGCAAAGCCAGGTTGTGAAGCATACAGCAGGCCACGATGATATGGCACACCTTCTTTGGTGAGTACATTAGGGATCCACCTGTCATATGCAGACACCTAAACCTGGCCTTCAGGAGGCCGAAGGTTCATTCTATAACCCTCCTAGTTCGCCCATGGGCCTCATTGTAGCGTTCCTCTGCCCTTGTCCTGGGATTCCTCACTGGGGTAAGTAGCCACAACAGATTGGGGTAACCAGAGTCACCTATTAGCCACACACGGTGTCTCTGTAGCTGTTCCATCACATAAGGGATGCTGCTATTTCGCATGATGTACGCGTCATGCACTGACCCAGGGAACTTGGCATTTACATGGGAGATGTACTGGTCAGCCAAACAGACCACCTGGACATTCATCGAATGATAACTTTTTCTGTTCCTGTACACCTGCTCACTTCCACTGGGGGGAACCAAAGCCACATGGGTCCCATCAATGGCACTAATCATGTTGGGGATATGTCCAAGGGCATAGAAATCACCCTTCACTGTAGCCAAATCGCCCACCTCAGGGAAAACAATGTAGCTCCGCATGTATTTCATCAGGGCAGACAACACTCTGGACAAAACCTTAGAAAACATAGGCTGAGACATCCCTGATGATATGGCCACTGTTGTTTGGAATGAGCCACTTGCCAAAAAATGGAGTACTGACAGAACCTGCATCAGAGGGGGAATCCCTGTGGGTTGGCGAATGGGGGACATTAGGTCTGGCTCCAGCTGGGCACACAGTTCCTGTATAGTGGCTCGGTCCAGTCTGTATGTAAGTATGACATGTCGTTCTTCCATTGTCGACAGGTCCACCAGCGGTCTGTACACGGGAGGATTCCTCCATCTCCTCGCAAGTCCCAGCGGACGGTGCCTAGGAAGGACAACATGGAGCACAGAGTCAAGCAACCCACAGGTACGTAACCACAGCTTGCACAAAACACGATTCGCTATGCATTGAATGGCTTGTATGAGTGGCAATGCAAGGCCTAGGCCTGTGTGACGCAGTAGAAATTAAGCCATGTGGGCCCTTGAAATGGCGGCTGCCTGACCTGTGAAGTGTGACAATGGGATGTGAGGTCAATGCGCTGGCGTTGCACACCGTGGCGGTAGGCGGTCGAAGACCGCGGCGCAAAGCAGCATTGGTTAACATTGAACCCTATGGGTCTCAGGAGCCAATGACGATGGGCGCCGGCGGGCGCGGTACGCACCGCTGCGGTACGCACCGCCGCGGGCGTGACCGCCATTTTCTAACTGCTTAATCACTCGAGACCTGATCATCCACAGGAGAGGACCTATACTGCAAGTGCTGCTGTGACCTCGGTCTGGGAGATACAATGGCTGCTGCGACTGGGGAAAGGGCCCCTGCCTTCACATCTGAGAAATTGGAGAAACTTGTGGATGGGGTCCTCCCCCAGTATGCGCTACTCTACGGTCCTCCAGACCAACAGGTAAGTACACAGGGAGCACGTAGTATGGGCTATGCCTGTGTTGAGTGGGGTGGGTGTAAGATGGTGGGGAGGGGTGCGAATGGGGAGTGCAACGCACGACAGATGAGAGCATGTGCCACATGGCAAGGTTGGGGAGGGGGGGCCACTCACATCGACCATGCAGGAAAGTGATGATATTTCTTGTTCCATCCTGTCCATGTCACATAGGTCAGCGCCCATCAGAAGATCGACATTTGGCGTGCCATCGCCAAGGACGTCCGGGCCCTGGGGGTCCACAACAGACGGGGCACCCACTGCCGCAAGAGGTGGGAGGACATCCGCCGCGGGAGCAGAAAGACCGCCAAGGCTCTGCTGGGGATGGCCTCCCAACCTAGGAGGGGTGTCAAACGGCAATTGACCCCCCTGATGTCCCGGATCCTGGCGGTGGCCTACCCAGATTTGGATGGGCGCGTGAGGACATCACAGCAGACACAAGGGGGTGAGTATCAGCACATTCTGCTATATTAGCGCACAGTGGAGGTGTCTGGGTGGGGGAGGAGGGCTGTGGCTATCTCTAGGCCAGGGCGTTTCTGTAGGCTAGGCCCCTCCGTTAGGCATGGCCCTGTGCCCCCACCCCCCACCTCTGTAGGGTGCTAAGTACAGATATCCATGGTTGGGCCTCACCTATGTGTGCATTTGTCGTCCATTGACTTGTAGGCCAAGTCACAATAATTGCGTAGTGTACCCCGAGTGCGCGGCGTAGTGCAGGGGGCTTCTGTGTCTGTCCTCTCCGCCAACGGTGCCGCCAATGCATGCACTCAACATGTCTTTCTTTCTTCTCCCCCCCCTTTTTTTGGTTTTCCTGTTCATGTGTGCATTAGCATCATCAGGCGGAGGAGAAGTGGCATCGGCGCACGAGGGAGCTGCATCTCACATGGCCCCGGAGGGCCATGCAACTGACTCCGAGTACACCAGTGAGACGGAGGGCGAGGGGGGCTCCACAATGGGGACCCGTGGAGACGTCAGCGACACCGACACGTCCTCGGAAGGAAACTCCCTTGTGGTGGCGGCACCACCCATGCCCACCGCAACAACAGGTACAGCCGCCACCCAGCGCACCAGCCACGCCCTCCCAGCAGCCCCTCAGCGTTCGCCCCGTGCCCGCTCGGCCAGGAAGCCGGGCATCTCCTTCGCCCCTGGCACCTCAGGTCCTGCCCCAGTTACCCCTGCTGCCCTCAGTGCGGAGCTCATTGACCTCCTCCAGACGCTCATTGTTGGGCAGTCTACCCTTTTGAATGCCATCCAGGGGGTAGAATGGGAGGTGCATTGGAGCAATGCATACCTGGAGGGCATTCATTCGGGTCAGGCTGCCCATCAGCGATCGTTCAACGCTCTGGCCTCAGCACTGACGGCAGCAATTGTCCCTGTCTCTAGCCTCCCCCCTCCAACTTCCTCAACCCAGTCCCACTCCCCTGTTCCTCTGCCTATCCCAGACACACCTACAGACCAGCCTGCACACACCTCAACACCCAAGGGCAGCTCATCCAGACATAAGCACCACAGATCACACAAGCATTCACCCAAGCAACATCCACATGCAGACATGCCAACAGCCACTTCCTCCTTTGTGTCCCCCTCCTCCTCGTCTCAGTCCTCCCTCCCTGTGACGTCTCCACTCACACCTGCATGCACACCACCATCAGCCAGTACGTCCATCACCACCACACCCACAAGAACAGTCCACACACGTGCAGTCACCACCCCCACTGCCATTTACACGTCCCCTGTGTCCTCTCCCACTGTGTCTGTCACCCCCTCTTCAAAACCACACAAACGCAGGCAGTCACCCACCCAACAGCCATCCACCTCACCACAGCCTCCAGCACAAGCACCTGCACCCAAAGACAGCACACTTGACTCTCCTACAACCACATCCTCTCCCTCCACTCCCATACCCACTGCACCTACCCTTCCCATTGCTCCTAAAAAGTTGTTCCTCTCCAAAATTAACCTCTTTGCATCACCTGACCCACCCCCTCCATCTCGTAAGAGTCCAAACAGCACCTCAGCCACCACAAGCCCTGCACCTACTAGGACCATCGTTCAGGGCTATTGGAGTCCACCAGCTCCTAGGGCAGGAACATCGGCCAGCAGCAAGGGGACAGCCAGCCCACCCCCTGGGAAAAAAAACAAAAAAGGGAAGGGCCGGCGCGACAGGCCTGAGACGGCTGCCCCCAAGGACACCACCCTTGCACCGTCACCTGGCCCATCCACAAAGGGAGGCAAGGGCCCCAGAGATTCCGCCAAGGGGGGCAAGGGCAGCAGGGCGGACAAGTCCGGCAGCAGGCGAGCTGCCCAGGAGGGCCCCACCATCCCCATTTGGGGTGTGACGGAGGACACCCAGGGGCCCAGGAGTCCTGCACAGGAGGGCCCCGCAAGCGATAGGCGGATGGCGACTGAGCGGGAATGATTGCCCAGATCGGGGCCCCGCCGTGAGAAGCACCGCTGAACAGGGCCCCGCCAAGAGAAGCACCGCTGAACAGGGCCCCGCCGTGAGAAGCACCGCTGAACAGGGCCCGCCAAGAGAAGCACCGCTGAACAGGGCCCCGCCGTGAGAAGCACTGCTGAACAGGGCCCGCCGTCTCTGCACCACTCCGCTGGACCCTTCATCTCAAGCACCGCTCCGCTGGGCCATTCCTGTCAAGCACCGCTCCGCTGGGCCCTTCCTGTCAAGCACCGCTCCGCTGGGCCCTTCATCTCAAGCACCGCTCCGCTGGGCCCGCCGTCTCTGCACCGCTCCGCTGGGCCCTTCATCTCAAGCACCGCTCCGCCGGGCCCTTCCTGTCAAGCACCGCTCCGCTGGGCCCTTCATCTCAAGCACCGCTCCGCTGGGCCCTTCCTGTCAAGCACCGCTCCGCTGGGCCTTTCATCTCAAGCACCGCTCCGCTGGGCCCTTCATCTCAAGCACCGCTTCGCTGGGCCCCGCCGTCTCTGCACCGCTCCGCTGGGCCCTTCCTGTCAAGCACCGCTCCGCTGGGCGCTTCATCTCAAGCATCGCTCCGCTGGGCCCCGCCGTCCCTGCACCGCTCCGCTGGGCCCTTCATCTCAAGCACCGCTCCGCTGGGCCCTTCCTGTCAAGCACCGCTCCGCTGGGCCCTTCATCTCAAGCACCGCTCTACTGGGCCCTTCATCTCAAGCACCGCTCCGCTGGGCCCTTCATCTCAAGCACTGCTCGCCCATTGGCAGGGCCGGATCTGTGTCGGGCAGGGCTTCACGAAGCACTCTGGGCACCATGCCTCCACTCCCCAGGATGGTACAGTGGGCAAGCCACCCACTGTAGAGACTTGAGAGACTGTGGCTTTGCACTCCCCAGGATGGTACAGTGGGCATGGAGGCCCCTCGTGGATCTGGCGTCGTGGACTCATGTGGCTGAGGTGCCCCCCTTCCCTTCCCCCTGAGGTGCCTGTGGGTTTATTATCTGATGCCCCAGCAGTGTTCTCTCCAATGGAATCGGGCCTCGTGTGTGGGCTTTGCCCATGTGTTAATGCACATTGGCCCACGAACAATGGCATGTACCCAATATGTGCCGGACTTTTGGACTATGTATACATTGTTCATGTTGTGATTTATTTATTTTAAATATCTCATATTTCACTTCAGTTCAAATATGCTTTAATATACTTCTATTTTAATGATCATTTTATTGTGTCTTTGAATTTTTCCGGGGGGGTCGGGGGTGTAAATCTGAGTTGTTGCTCTGCTTTGGTGTGTGGGGATTTGGTGTGTGGGGATTGTGTCGCGTATGTGTGTGCCCGTTACCTTTTCTCCTCCCCCCTCCCCTGTGTCGTAGGTGCAGTACTCACCGTTGTCTCCTGCGGCGGCGTTCGTGCTCCTGGTAGAGGAGCAGGAAGACAATCGCTGGTAGGATGTTTAATTCGGGTTCCATGCTGTCCAGATTGCTCGTGGAGTGTATAAAGGTGAGCGTTTTCCCGTTCATGGTCTGTTTCCGCCGTGATTTTATCGGCGGGGCTCCCGCCCCGGAAAAGGTGGCGGATTGGTGGGTCGTGATAGGGTGGGCGGTACATTGTCTGCCGCCTGTCTGTTGGCGGTGACCGCCGCGCTGTTTGTTTGCCCCGCCGTGGCGGTCGGAGTGTTAAAGTGGCGGGCTGTGTTGGCGGTTCCCGCCAGGGTCAGAATTCCATTTTTTTTACCGCCTGCCTGTTGGCGGGTTGGCCGCCGCTTTAACACCGACCGCCAGGGTCGGAATGACCCCCTTTATGTCCAAATTTTCCCAATTGATTCAACAGGGCAATCGAGTCTTACTTACACTCGTCCCTTGTCTTGGACGCAATTAGCAAGTCATCAATGTACTGCACTAGAGTCGAGTGGTATGGTAGTTCCAATTCTTTTTCAGGATCTGATTGAACAGAGACGGTGACTTTGTGTGCCCTTGAGGAAGCCTGCACCAGCTGTAGACTGTGGCTAGGAATTTGAAACTAAAACGAAAATGACTATCCTCATGAAGAGGCACAGAAAAGAAAGCTTATGACAAGTCGACCACTGTGAACCACTCAGCTTCACAAGGAATCTGAAACAGTATCACTGGTGGGTTCGGCACTACAGGACAACACTTGACCACCATCTCAGTCACTTTTCGCAAGCCCTGCACAATGCGTACTTTCCCACACGGCTTCTTTAAGCCCATTATCTGTGAATTACATGGACTGCTCAACACTTCTTTCAAAACTCCTTGTTTCAGAAAAAATCCAATTATCTGTGCCACTTTCATCAGAACATCCTGTGCCATGTTATACTGTGGAAGCTGCGGAAACACTGCATTTGGCTTCAAAGTAATCTTAATCGGTTCCACTCCCTTGATCAAACCCACTTCTTTACCTGTCAGGTCCCACAGGTTCTCCTGTACTGTTCCCTGCAAGTTTGCATGCAATTCTTTCACAGTAAGCATTGTGAAAAACTCAATCAACGGGTATTCTTTATTAATGCTTTCATTCTAAGTTTCAGGAGTCTGTTCTTCTTCATCATCACTATTTGTCTGAACCTCTATTCCAGCAGTCGAACAACTAATTCAACATCTGGTCTTGCATAACAAGTCCCTTCGCAGTAGGGGGACTGGACTTGAGTCACAGACCACAAACTTATGCAGTCCCTGGAAGTTGGCAATCTCAACCTGTACTGGATCCGTGATCGGATTTGTCAACTATCTGTTTGCTACTCCCACAACCTGAACTGTTCTGCCTGAAAGAGGTAAGTTCTGAACTTCTGCACTTCTCACTGTATAGTGTGTTGCTCCTGTGTCCACTAAGAATGCGACTCTGTGACCCATTACCTTCCCCTTCACAAAAGGTCCTTTCTGATCTACCTCCAAAGATGCTGCAAGCATACATAACTCTTCATCTGAACTAATACTCATCCATTCATCGTTTATTTCATTCTCACTATGTAATGGGAATTGGTGCACTGTGTCGTTACTTCTATCTTGTCTCTGACCTGTGACCTGCAGAGAAAGCATTATCTGTTGCTGTTCCATCGGGGCTTGAGGTATCTGCATTTGCTATCTAGGTACCATAGGAACCTGTTGCTGCATTGGCACTTGCACCTGCTGCATGGGTTGAAAATTCTGCACTTGATTTTTCACATTCGAATTAAGTCCTCTCATTCTAGAGACTTTCACAGTTTGAAATGTATTGACATCACCACTTTGCTGAATAACACCATCCTGCACCATCAACGAACACTCCCGCTTCCAGTGGCCCACGTTTCCGCACAGATGACTTGGTAATATCTTTTTCATCCCTTGCACATCATTCTGAACCACTACAGTACTCAAATTTGGACTACGATTAATATTGACTCCACGACCCCTACCTCTCATCTGAGGTTGGAACATGACAGTTCCCTGCTGCTGTGGTATCTGTTGCACTAAAGCTCCCTGCAATCCTGTCTGAGCTGCCTTGATTTGCATCACCATCGCCTTCTCCTTTAGCTTTTTCTGCTTCAACTCAATCTCACCACTACAGTATTTTGCATACTGCAATGCCTCATCAATCGGCTTCACTTGCCAGCTAATTAAATGACTCTTAATCATCTGCCCTATTTCAGGTCTCAATCCTTCGACGAACCTGAACACAAAGTGCAACATGTCTTTCAGCTCAATTGCTTCTTTACCACTGTACTCCTTGAACGCTTTCAACAATCTCTCATAATAGGTATGTATTGAGTCTTGCCTCCTGCACTGTCCTATCAATTCTCTGCCAGTCAATGTTTTTAGGTGAGATTCTCGTTTTCAGGGACTCAATCACCTTATAATAATGTTTCATCACTTCAAGCGATCGTGCACCTGTAAGTCTATCCCTTTCCGGTTCACTAGTCGGACAATCCACTTCTCTCTTACATTCAACCCAAAAGTCAGCTCGAACCACTATTTCCAACAAGGTATTTATGTCTTCCCACAGACATTCAGAAAGTTTCACAAATCTATCTGTCTGCTGGTACCACTCAACCGGTTTCTCTGTCAATTTTGGATAATCATTTGTGAATGACAGAATATCACTCCTGTGCCATGGAACATGAACAAACTGCCGTGCTGGAATTTCCCACATCGGTAAGATTTTTACTGGATCCTTTTCTTTCTGAGCACCTTCAGACCCTTCTTGTGCATCTTGTTCCGTTTATCCTTCTTCTTCGCCCATCTGCCTTCCCACTTTTCCAATGCTCCCCAAATCTGAGCACTGTGCAATAATTCTTTAAGGTTCACCTTCATCCCTGCTGATCTCATGTGCTCAAAACTTTTTGCCTCGAAATCTAACCTATAGCTTTGTTTCAAGTGTTTTGTTTTCTCAATCTCTATGTCATGTTTGTCTGCCAGGTCTGCTAATTTCTGATTGCCCACTTCTCTCGTAATCCTCAGACACAAATACCTCAGCTCTTCTTCTGTATAGGATTCTAATCTATTTACTCCCATCGTTCCCTTGACGAGTTCTGTTATCTCTGTAGCCAATCTTACACAATTAATCTGCTCTTCACCCTTGGATGTATTTCGAGGGGTATTCAGACTGTCTAACCACTCATTTAACTGTTAATCCCTGTAATGAAATGTTACTCGCATTCGGCAATGGTACCTGCTGTACTACTGAACCTGGAGTCTGCGGTGTCAAAAGCTTCAAGCTCTGACTTACGCTCGGGCCATTTACTGCATCTGGAAGCGCAACAAGTGGACTAAGATCCATTAATGGTCTTGATCCATCTAAGGTCTGATCCATAGACAATATCACCTGCACATGATCACTCATCCCTTTCCTCACGAGGCTCTGTGACATTTCACCCTGTTCTCCTGCAATCATTTTCTTTTGCGCAAACAATGGTATCGCTGGACCAACAGTAATTGGCAGCAATATTGCATCTGGTGCTGCTCTAACACTCGCATTTTGTGGAAGAGCTACTCCCATAGTCTGATTCATCACTGGAGTCACATCTGACTGTGTCCCTGTCATTGGCTTGAACTTCGGCAAACCCTGTGTCTGTGCCTGAGGCAACAATATTGGAGTCGGCTCAGTCTGAACTAGCATTGGCCTCGGAACCACTTGCTCCGTCGGCACCACTAAGTTCAAGTTGTCTCAAGAACTGGTACATCTGGATAAATTATCTGTATCAATGGTGGGTGCATCTGCGATTGGACCACCGAAGTACTCACTGCATTAGGAGTACTCTGCACTATTACCTGTATCTGTCCATTGTCTGTCTGCACTGGTCCCACTGTTTCTGTCACTTGTGCTGGAGCATTCGGAACAGAACTAGTACTTGGACCCCCTTCATGTGCCGCATATGGTGGAGGTCGATCCCTCAATATCTGTGTGATAAGATCCTCAACATCTGAATCTTTTTGGTCTACATAAGTCTTTTTCTTCTTCTTACCTCCTGAACCCTTATCAATCTTGTCATCATCCTCTTTTTCTTCTGACTCATCTTCCTCTGCAATATCAGGAAACAACCTAACACCCTGTAACGTCGTCATTCGCCGCTTCTTCTGTTCCCAATCCCACCTTGCTTCTGCTAAGGACTTTTCTACCTTCCTTATTCTCCTTTGGAACTTCATCTCTTTCTGCTCTCTGGCTATGAGCTCCCAAACCGCTAAAGCCTCAAACTGTGCTGGTTTCGGAAGTGGCTTTGTCTCATATAATGTCATTCGCAACTGATCCAAAATTCTCAAATTAAACGTTCCATGCTCTGGAAACGCTAAAGCTCCCTGTTTCTCTGTCAATTTGCACCACTTGTTTAACCAAAGATATGTTGCCACACCACACTCCTACATCACAATAAATGCCGGAGAATTTTCCGGTGGGGTCGGCTCCCCAACTGTTGCCTTAATGTAGGAATCACCATTCATGGCACTTCTAAACGCTTTAAAAAACGTCATCTTGCTATCTTTTGTGTATTCGATTCAATAAGGGAATCACTTTTACTCCCAAGATTCCTTTCACCTGCTTACTCAACCAATTGGCTCTTACGGACGGCTGCCAATCCGCTCGCGACTCTTCTCACTAACCAACCTATCCCAGCGTGGCTCACTCTGACATCACACTCACACAACTGCGGCTGACAAAGTCTTGCAGCTTGTCCTCCTAAACTTCAAGTCACACGAATCTAATGCAAAATTATTGCGAGCACCAACCAATAACCAAAACAAACCTGCTGGTTTACTACAGGAAGGTACACAATCGCTTCAGAGACCTTACGATTTTCACTAATGGCCCTTTCGCTCATGTAGCTGTTCCTCTTTCTCAGTCTCCAACATTCGCAAGCAAAATTCGACCCGCAAATTTTACTCTCAACTGATCAATGGGTCTGTCCTGGTGGACATAGGACTCGCCAAATCTCATTAAAAAATTTCCCTTACTCACTTAACTTACACATCAACCTACTAACCCAGACAGATTACAACATATAACCAAGTGTCTCCTACACTTGTCAATATACTCCAGAGTCTTAGACCATGCAGGGTCCGTACATCACCAACAACTACGTGGACAATTTTTTAGTACAAAGCGTCACACACATATGAAGTTCGATGACTTCCCTACTCTCATACTGCGGAGTACGCATACTCCTACTAAACCTCAACTGGAGTACGCAAACTCCCTACTTCCCTCACACACATCACAATTCACTTGCGATTTGCATAAGCCTTTGCAAGCACAATCCTACCACTTTCATACTATCACAAAGACGCCAAGAACATACCCATCTTTAGCAGTGGGATTCAGGATCTGGGAAAGCCATTTCTGGGCTTAAGGGGACATCGTCTTTGCTTCAATTGCCATTTCAGAAAAACAAAATTCAAACCTCATAAAAATGAACAACTAACCCTAACTTACCACATAACTAGTTCTCCAAGGAAACTAACCATCAAACTGCTACCAAAGACTGCTAGCGCGTCTGGTCCTTAGTTAGTAAACGTTCGAGGGGATGCGTATAGGCCGTTGAACCTTTTGAATCACATGGAGTATCCTAGCTATGTAGTAATCAATGAACATCAATTATCAGTGTAATTAATCAACAACCACAAAGAGAATTATTAAGCATGAGACAATATATTAACATTTCATAAATAACCATAACTCAATTATACGTTTTATCAATTTTATTTCCCTATTAGTTACAATACTAAGTCATAAGGCTAATTCAAGCTTTATTCAATCAGCTCAGAATTAGTTCATTAATGACCACCAATAACATAATCTAATCAGAACTTGAGAAAACATATGCTCGAATGCTTCAGCATAAGCCAACAAAGATGAATATACCAGCATTAATAGCAGAGTTCAGCAATCAGTTTGTCAATCATTTATCACTGTCAGCGTCTCCCAAAGAATTCTACCTAACCCAAATGAGCATTTAGCATGTGGACTTCATGCAAAAGCAATTTAGAAAATGAATTTGGAAAACATCTAGCTAGTAACCTATAAAAACAGCGCAGTTGGTACCTAGAAAGAAAAGGCACAAAAGTTAATCAGTCACATTGTCATAGCTACCTATCCACGAAATGGATCAGCAACAAAGTCTGTCTTCGTCTTCAGGTCATCAATCGATCAGCAACGCATCAGGCTCTCAAGATCTTGAGCCCAATGAAATAATCTCGAATCACGTCTTCTGGCATCAGCATTTCACCCCTGGCATCTGCCTCAATTCTCCCGCATCTGAAATTTTAGCCCCTTGTCATGATTTTTTATTCAAGTTTTTCAGTCTATCCCCCTAATTCCTAATTGGTCAGTCAATCGGCAGATATGAATCTAACCTATAATATTAATTTTACATATCTATGAATTCTATGAATTCTAATATTTCCCCATCCCCAAATAGTTGATTGGTTCACTGTACGATGTCCTCATCATCCGGCTCATCAGGTATCGAAAATGTTGCATCTTCTTCTCCAGTCAGTGCTTCTATTGTTTGAGTCCTGGGAAAGTACATCGAGTCTGTTTTACACCAAACTTGTTACATTTCCTAGTCCCTCATCTCCTGTTCGTCGGTACATTGCAGAAAATTCTAGCGAAGCAGATGTTATTAACGTATGCAGTTCAGGGACAGTTCAATGCATCAGCTTCTCTGCAGTGCGCTAGAAATTCAGCTTCTGTATGAGGCCAGGAAAGATTAGGCCCCAACTTTGGCTAAGTCAACTCTACAATATAATGCAAAACATAGGTTATACATCTTAATATGACATACTACTACATTATTATTTTACATTACATTGTTTCACACATTTTTTGTCCTTTTAGTACACGTTTGTATAAGTGGCTGACATACCCCGTGGGCACATTTTCAAACATGCATTAATTTTTCTCTACGATTAATTTCTCTGTGAACTTTTATAAATCATAACATATAAGCATTTATTAATCATTTCTAATTAGCATATCTGCATCAACACCCTTCATCACCTAAGCAGGGTTTTGCCCTTGATACTCAACACATGACAAAGTCTTCCAGTCTGAAAAGCCTGTAAACAAATATTTGAATACCTAAGTATGTATACGAAAGTGACGAAGAGCTTATGAAATGCCTTTGAAAGAGTTTCAATTGCTTTATTAAGGAGGAAGTTCATACAACTAGGAATTCCTTCATCTTGTTGAAAAGCAGTTGAGGCTTTGCATATTAATAATTGACTGTCTTCGTTTAGGAGACAATGGTTGCTTACCTGGGAGTTGAATGGGAACGTCTTAAAAGGGGCTGCATTTAAGCAGGCATATTATCTAGCATTTCTACTCCACGTTTGATGGCTTATATGAATGGTTCACGACATCTCCCTCCTGGAATGTATGTAAATGAACAATAGAGGTTCCAAGTGAAACACCTAAAAGTTATAAATATGCAAATAATCAGTAATGAATACATAAAGGAACTTCAACATGAATTGTCAAGCAACAGACACGAATAAGCCCACTTTTTATCAGAATATTTATATATATTTATTTCAAAACTGATAATGTTTCAATGAAATCAGTGCTCTGTTCTCAGTGCCCAAGTGATCACACAATGAATAGAAAAAAAACTGTACAAAGTGTGTATAAAGCACAGAAGAAACGACAAAGGAATTTCACAGTATTTCATATAATGGGTACAAGTTCCAGCAATCTGACAGTAAGAAAGCTATTTTTATATTCCAATTGTATGAACCGTCGACCACCATTCACTCCGACAGCTCGCAGGTGGCTGTAACTCATTGCTGTTTACTTTGGCCTGATTTGTTTCTGCCATTCAATTCTGAATTTCTTTCATCAGTTCAATTACTGCTCGACAGTCTTGACCACCTAAAAGAAATGTGTCCTGGTGATGACCCGTTTAATTATTTGAGTCACAGCGCTGTTGATATTTCTGAAAATTGCAAAAGAATAATAACTTTCATTTGTGGCCAAATCAAAACTTGAAATGGACTTGGGTTACTTTTAGTCAACATCAGCTTGGCTAATAGCAACCCACCAGTCTCTGTTTCTCTTTCTCTCTTTTTCAGAAGCAAACAGCTGGGCATGGTGATAATCACACCACTCCTATCCAGTAGTGGCTCTGGGAAATTCATCCACACCAATGGGGTTCGTCTGTTTAAGTTCCAGTTTACGAGGGTGCCTCTGATGGTAGGGATCCCTCTATTGTCAGGTTGCTTTCCTTCAGGATGGAGGGTGCCACTTCTGGGGCAGGTGGGGCTCTAGCTTTGGGCTGGTACAAAGGTTTGGGAGATGGAAGTCTGACTGTTAGAACCACTATGTGCCTCCGAACTTGATTTGAGAACTTGTGTTCTCAAGGCTGTCTTGAGGAGGCTGGTGGAAGGTGGAATTGCTGAAGGTTTTGTTTTTCCTCAATATATTTACCTCGGGTGTGATGGTGACGACTGAAGTCTGGGTGGAAACCCAATCCTACGTCCGAAGAGCCACAGTAACAATTATGGCTGGCTATTTTGGGCAGTGGGCGAGAAAAGCTAGTTGCAGGACATGGTGGGCCAGCAGTATTCACTTGGTGAGGAGGAGCCAGGTTGTTCAGAGGACTTTGGGTTGCTGGTTTAAAACCACTGCTCCTGTGTATTTGCATACTGGGGAGAAAGACCTAGTGACCTCCTGATTTCGGACATATCTCAGCTGTCACTGCTGGGGCAATATTTGCCTCTTAGCTCGTAATGGGATGTACCTTCCTTAAAAACACTGCTTATTGGAAGTGGGAATGTCCCACAGCAGATCGCCGAAACGTTGTGCGTTTTGACAACTGTTTGAAATGTGGAATAACTGGATAGCACATCACAATGCAACATTTCTCTTTCACTGCACTTATTTGCAAGACATTGCAGGTTAAGAAAATCAAGTTATAAAGTGGTGACTGTTCCAAGTGATCCTGTAAAATGGCCAGTGGATTAGATGCAGAGGGGGTGTTTTCAACAGTTCTTGGCCATGTTTGTTAATATTTGAGATTGCAGATGAGTCAGTAGACTAATTGTTTCGTGCAACAGGCATTCAATAGAAAGCAGGGGACCAGTAAAACACGTAAAAGGAGAAGTAGAATACTCTAACTACATTCATAACCTATGAAAATTGTAAAACCCCACATTGGACACGTCATCTTTGTGCACTTACAACAGCCGACCCCGCCGCCCCCACACCCACAACCCAAGCAGGGCAGCCAAGCCCCCTGCACTGAACCATCATTCTGCTCTGCAATTTAGTCATTTGACAGGGCTGAGGGCTCCATGTGTCTGCTTAGGTGTGAGTGACACCGTCTGGCACATGTGTCCACGCGCCATTTGCGACAGCACGCGTTTAGGTCCGGTGTTTACATTAACGCCGTGAGCCTGTGACCTCGCCTCCGTGTGTTCAATTTGTCCTGCGGCTGCCGAGTCAGGGCCAGGAACATTTACAGGACAATGCAGGTCTGGAAGGGTCACAGCATCTTCGGAAACACTCAGAAACAGCCACAACAGAAGAGACCACAGCAGTACCGGGACCTGAAGCGAAGCCACAAAAGTAGCAGGTGGTGCTTCACAAGGAATAGAAGCATCCGGAACCACAGCTCACACGTCTTCATATTCGGCCGTACAAACCACAAAAGCAGCATGAAGAAATCGAGGCTGGCATCCCGCACCGTGGAGGCCTGCAGAAGCCTCTGCTGCCAGTGCCAGCGGCCTGTGGGACCCGCACAGCGGGGAGTAAAAGGGTGAGGCAGAGAAGCAGAGGCAGAGGCTTAGATATAGTTTGCTTGCCACACAAATACCGAATAATGGCCTACTTACTGTATGTATCTATTGACGAGTACCATGGGCAGGCTACTCTGTGCCTCAGATATCACTGAATACAATTTGTTATGTATTCACCATATAGACCGGCTGCTTAACCCCTTCGCTGCCAGGGCTTTTCCCCTCCTGTGCCAGCCTTTTTTTGGCTATTTGGGGCAGTTCGCGCGTAGGCCCTCACAACTTTTTCTCCACAGAACCTACCCATGCCAAATTTGCGTCCTTGGTTTCCAACATCCTTGGGATTATAGAGGTACCCAGACTTTGTGGGTTCCCCTAAAGGAGACCAAGAAATTAGCCAAAAAATCATTGTTTGTTTTGAAACAAAATGAGAAAAAAGGGCTGCAGAAGAAGGCTCGTGTTTTTCTTTGAAAATGGCATCAACAAAGGGTTTGTGGTGGTAAAATCACCATCTTCCCAGCTTTCAGGAACAGGCAGACTTGAATTAGAAAACCACATTTTTCAACACAATTTTGACATTTTACTGGGACATATCCCATTTTTACTATTTTGTGTGCTTTCAGGCTCCTTCCAGTTAGTGACCGAAATTGGTGAGAAACCAATGCTGGACACCAGAAAGCTAAACATTTCTGAATAGTAGACAACATTCTGAATTCAGCAAAGGGTTACTTGTGTAGATCCTACAAGTGTTTCCTACACAAAATAACAGCTGAAATAAAAGAATATTGAAATCGAGGTGAAAAACACAGCCATTTTTCTCAACTTTTTCCTGCGATGTCAGATTTTTGAAAGCAATACACCGTTATGTCAGCTGGACTCTTCTGGTTGCGGGGATATATAGGGCTTGTAGGTTCCTCAAGAACCCTAGGTACCCAGAGCCAATAAATGAGCTGCACCTTGCAATGGGTTTTCATTCTATACCGGGTATACAGCAATTAATTTGCTGAAATATAAAAAGTGAAAAAGAGTTATGAAGAAAACCTTTGTATTTCCAAAATGGCCACAAAATAAGGTGTTGAGAAGCAGTGGTTATTTGCACATCTCTGAATTCTGGCTTCCCCATGCTAGCATGTGAATTACAGGGCATTTCTCAAATAGATGTCCTTTTTACACACTGTCTTACATTTGGAAGGATAAAATGTAGAGAAAGACAAGGAGCAATAACACTTGTTTTGCTATTCTGTGTTCCCCCAAGTCACCAATAAAAATGGTACCCCACTTGCGTGGGTAGGCCTAGCGCCCGCAACAGGAAATGCCCCAAAACACAATGTGGATACATCACATTTTCACAAAGAAAACAGAGCTGTTTTTTGCAAAGTGCCTAGCTGTGGATTTTGGCCTCTAGCACAGCCGGCACCTAGGGAAACCTAGCAAACCTGTGCATTTTTTAAAACTAGACACCTAGGGGAATCCATGATGGGATGACTTGTGGGGCTCTGACCATGTTCTGTTACCCAGAATCCTTTACAAACCTTAAAATGTGGCCAAACAAACACTTTTTCCTCTCATTTTGGTGACAGAAAGATCTGGAATCAGAGAGGAGCCACAAATTTCCTTCCACCCAGCGTTCCCCTAAGTCTCCCGATACAAATGGTACCTCACTTGTGGAGGTAGGGCTAGCGCCCGCAATAGGAGATACCCCAAAACACAACATGGATACATCGCATTTTCACAAAGAAAACAGAGCTGTTTTTTGCAAAGTGCCTAGCTGTGGATTTTGGCCTCTAGCTCAGCCGGCAACTAGGGAAACCTAGCAAACCTGTGCATTTTTGAAAACTAGACACCTAGGGGAATCCATGATGGGATGACTTGTGGGGCTCTGACCAGCTTTTGTTACACAGAATCCTTTGCAAACCTTAAAATTTGGACCAAAAAACACTTTTCCCTCTCATTTTGGTGACAGAAAGATCTAGAATCAGAGAGGAGCCACAAATTTCCTTCCACTCAGCGTTCCCCCAAGCCTCCCAATACAAATGGTACCTCAGTTGTGGGGGTAGGGCTAGCGCCAGCGGCACAAAATACCCCAAAACACAACGTGGACACATCTCATTTTCACAAAGAAAACAGAGCTGTTTTTTGCCAAATGCCTAGCTGTGGATTTTGGCCTCTAGCTCAGCCGGCACCTATGGAAACATAGCAAACCTGTGCAGTTTTAAAAACTAGACACCTAGGGGAATCCAAGATGGAGTGACTTGTGGGGCTCTGACCAGGTTCTGCTACCCAGAATCCTTTACAAACCTCAAATGTTGGCCAACAAAACAATTTTTCCTCACATTTCGTTGACAGAAAGTTCCTATATCAGAGAGGAGCCACAAATTTCCTTCCACCCAGTGTTCCACCAAGTCTCCATATAAAAATGGTACCTCACTTGTGGGGGTAGGCCTAGCACCAGCGACAGGAAATGCCCCAAAACACAACGTGGACACATCACATTTTCACAAAGAAAACAGGAGCTGTTTTTTGCAAAGTGCCTAGCTGTGGATTTTGGCCTCTAGCTCAGCCGGCACCTAGGGAAACCTAGCAAACCTGCACTGTTTTGAAAACGAGACACCTACGGGAATCCAAGATGGGGTGACTTGTGGGGCTCTGACCAGGTTCTTTTACCCAGAATCCTCTGCAAACCTCAAAATTTGGCCAAAAAAACACTTTTTCCTCTCTCATTTCGGTGACAGAAAGTTCTGGAATCAGAGAGGAGCCACAAACTTCCATCCACCCAGCGTTCCCCCAAGTCTCTCGATAAAAATGGTATCTCACTTGTGGGGGTAGGCCTAGCGCCCAGAACAGGAAATGCCCCCAAACACAACGCGGACACATCACATTTTCACAAAGAAAACAGAGCTGTTTTTTTGCAAAAGTGCCTAGCTGTGGATTTTGGACTCTAGCTCAGCCGGCACCTAGGGAAACCTAGCAAACCTGTGCATTTTTGAAAACTAGACAACTAGGGGAATCCAAGATGGGATGACTTGTGGGGCTCTGACCAGGTTCTGTTACCCAGAATCCTTTGCAAACCTTAACATTTTGCCAAAAAACACTTTTTCCTCTCATTTCAGTGACAGAAAGATCTGGAATCAGAGAGGAGCCAGACATTTCCTTCCACCCAGCATTCCCCCAAGTCTCCCGATACAAATGGTACCTCGCTTTTGTGGGTAGGCTCACTGCCCGCAAAATTAAATGCCCCAAAACACTATCTGGACACATCAAAATGATCAAATAGAAAACTACCTGTTTTTGCGGGGGGCACCTGCGATTTTGGTCCTGGGCGCAGCAGCCATCTAGGCTGCCCCCCTAAAGATAACACACACACACAAACACCAATCCCTGGTTCATAAGTGGTTTCTGTCCCCCCTGGCGCAGATCGACCTAATGGAAATACGCTGATCTGCCCCCAAGCGGAGCAGAAATGGCCAAAAATAAATGTGTCCCCCCAGGGGATCGACCCTTGCCTAAGGGGTCGCTCCCCACCTCTAAAAAACAAAACCCCCCAAAAAAACATCCCTGGTGCCTAGAGGTTTTTGCCCCTAATAACAATAGGCCGATCTGCCCACAGGGGGGGGCAGAAATGGCCTAAAATAAATTCTCCCCCCCCCCGGAGCGAGCCTTGCCTAAAGGGTCACTCCCCTTGCGTGAAATTGGCGCAAAAAAAATCCCCAGTGTCTAGCTTTCTGCCATCCCTGGGGGCAGATTGGCCGAACAAAAATCAGCCGATCTGCCCTCAAGGGGGGCAGAAATGGTCTAAATACAATTTGCCCCCAGGGGAGCGACCCTTGCCTAAGAGTCGCTCCCCACCTCTAAAAAACAAAAACAAAAAACAAAAAACAAAAAATGTATCCCTGGCACCTAGAGGTTTCTGCCCCCCCTGGGGCAGATCGGCCTAATAACAATAGGCCGAAATGCCCCCGGGGGGAGCAGAATTGGCCTGAAATAAATTTCCCGCCCAGGGGGCGACCCTTGCCTAAGGGGTCACTCCCCTTCCGTGAATTCGTCATAAAAAAATACTCCCTGGTGTCTGCAGACTGGCCTCATAAATATAAAAATGGCCTAAATATTATTTCCCCCCTAGGGGAGTGACCCCTGCTAGCGCTCCCTCTGAGCTCAGTGCCTAGGACGTAACCATTACGTCCCCGGCACAGAAGGGGTTAATTAATGCCTCACATGATATCCTAGAATTACTGTCCCATTTTGCTACAAACTGTCCCCACACTGACTGCTAGAGTTAGGCCAGCCACTGAAAGCTGGAGTGAGGCTGGAACCTGAAGCCTGGCTCAGCTCGGTGCCCTATTGGAACCTCACGCTCATAATAAGCCAAGCCTTTCAGTGGCTTCTGCCGTTCGCTCTCCCTCCACCAAACATGTGGCTCGACGGCCGAGTTTCGTAATGGGGAACCAGGTTCGAATCTCAACATCCCTTGATTCTGGGCAAGTCAATTAATCTTCCCTTGCTTATCAAAAGGTAGGGTAACTTTGTATAGCGTATGTAAGTAATGCTCACATAAAGCATTCTATTGCTTTCAGGTTGAGTTTGCACTACATTAAAATGCAAGAAAAATGCAGAAAGAGGTGAAAACCAAGCATGAATGAAAAAGGAGACACAAATAGATATCCATTTATTGTCTGATTTGTACAATGTGGAACCAGAAAACCTGGCTAAATCATGATGTTCCTGCTAAATTGTGTGATCTTAGGGAATTATTTTATTTCTCCAAAAGTCATTTTTCTTCATTATCAGTACGCAGGCCCTTTCAAGTGGGTGAGTTCTGAATACCAGTGGTACAAAAACTATTATGTTTGATTTAATAAACTATAATATTGCTCTATAGTAATATCGGCCACATACAAGGTTTACGTGACCAATGTCTTGCCTCTGAGTTTTTAAACATGAACCATTAGTGAACTATCACTATTTCTATCTGCACTCGTCAATCATCTTCCCACCTTCTATATTTCTGCTTTTAGCCATCTCGCAGCCTATCTCCACCACCTTTCTCAGAACCATGTCTACACTCCCTTCTGTGTAACCTTCTTTCCCCTCTATCTTACCCTCCTCCAAACCCTTAAACATCCTCTTTATCCCGATCCTGTCTCTCCAGTTCTGTTTTTTCTCCCACTCTGCTTCTCACTTCTTTCTCTCTACATTGGCTTCCACAAATATCTCAAATTAAATTTCCTCTGGCTGATACTCTTCCTCCCTCTCTGACTTTCTCGCCTTTTTCTCTCCATTGACCTAGGCTTCCCTCTATGACCATTCTTTTATAAGGTCTTGCGTACCCTACAATGCAAGCTGCCTGGTTGCAAAAGAACTATTATGGGCTTCCCAAGAATTAACAGGCTTACAGTCAACTATTGTTTACCATTGGTTGGCTTTAATGTCACTCTCCTCTGTTTGCAAATGATTCACAGTTGGTGACGGGGGCAGGAAACAAATAGATCACATATCGATATGATATCATTGTACAATGAATTATTTTTGAGGTGCATGAGCCAAATGGGCATCGATCAACTCACTCCCGAGTCTAGGCCAGCCTTACACAGGTGTCCTCATCAATTAATTAAATTATACAATAATAATCAGCACCCTCGCCATACTTATAAGTCCAAGTATCCAGTTCAACTTGTAACAGGCAATGTTCATCACTCAACTTTGTGATTATTGAACATCCTTTATTCAATCCATATTTGGTTTTTTACAACTGCAAGTAGTCAATGCGTTCCATTCATCATGAACTTCTTCAAGGCTACAATTAAGAAATGTACACATAGTAATATAAAAAATGTGAGTACAAGCAATAAAAACATTAAACCAATTTATACATCAAATATATGCAGACTTTCGGTTCATTATTATTTCATGATACACTTTCTAAATAATTAATATTTTCAAGATTTCAACCCTTTGTGAATTATGCAGATATACATTGTAATTGTATTTATATAGCGCGTCAAAGTCAGTTGTGAGTCGTGGGGGTTACCGGGGGTAGGGCTGCACTCGGGGGGGGGTGTGGAGGCAGGTATTTGGGAATATTAATACTATTTAAAATGTTTTTTTTAAAACTTACCTGCATGCCTCAATGCACCACCGTTCCTCCGTCTCGGTTAGCAGCAGGCAGGCGGCCAATACTGATGCTGCTCAGAGCAGTGTTAAGATTGGCTGGGAGCACCTAGCCAGGGCACCCCAGGCAGACTGGGACTCTGTGCCTGCTCCCTCCAGCCTGGCAACACAGTGCCGGGTTAAAGAGAGCCCAGTGCGCATGTGTGTTTGGTCGACCAAGACACAGCTGGCCAAACACAGATGCAAGCTGAGGGTCACTGCTTGTCACCCCCAATGCCCCATCTCCTTAACAATGAAAGGATAATAAACTTGGTTTATTATCCTTTCATTGTTAAAGGATTTGCAGTGGTTGCTGATGACCGGGGGGGGCAACGCTCCTCTGCCATAGTGGAGGAGCCGCCACTGGTCAAAGTGCTATTCGGCGAGTAGCACACTTCTCTGGAACCCAAAGGATTAGTGATGGATCAATAGAGGGAAATATGAGTTAATTTGAGTGGTGGACATGTGAGTCATTTAGTTGGATTAAATAGAATAATGGAGTGATATTAGAGGGAAGAGTTTAGCAAGTGTTAGTTGGCAGACCATAGTAGTAATATGAGATTTGGAATGAATAAAGGAGAGATGGAGGAGGGAAGAGTCTGTAGAAAGGGATTAGGGTGCTCATAGCAGTAATATGTGGTTTGGAATGAGTCAAGGAGAGATACATGAGGTAAGAATTTAGTAGGGCTGTTTGGGAGATCATAGCTTACAGCACCTTTGCCACAAGCTGAAAAGCCCCTGAATTGTGGCAGTACACGGGTGTGAGAAACCCCAAAGAAATCAAAACCACACTCTTTCCTCAGGTAGAAGGAGAATACGTGCACCACCAGCAGAATGTAGAAATGTGCGTATATTGGCAACACACTCAATGCGTTTCGACATGCACTGTGTCTTGGTCATGAGTGAGTTAACAACACAGAAGACAGACAATAATTACAGTGAAATCAGAGCAAAGCATAAGCAAAGGACTGCTAATGTGCCTTAAATCAAACACCATCTTGGCATGGGTTTACATCACTAATTTTATATTTGATTATGCACAGAGTTAGTGGTTATTATCATCTAATGCCACATGCTGCCATGAAGTATACATGCTAATACATAATGAGCATAAATATGTTTTTTTATTAATCATAATAAGGTGAGTTAGCTTTCACAGTAAAATGGATAGACCAGTCAAAAGATGCCACACAGGATTGGATCTGTATCAAGGGCGTAAATTGAACACCGCATACCAGACAAAGTGGACAGCCCAAGTGGACAAATTTACATTTGTTTATACAATATACTCCAACATAAATACCCCTCCACAACAGAAAAAACCCAATGAAAGTTCCTGTGTGGCTGAATTATTGCAGTACATCCTAAACCAATGCAGCAACGCACAATAAAGCCCAAGTGGGCTGGCCCCCAGGCCATAAATCACAAATAAGAAAAATTGCAAGGAAAACAGACTTATTACCAATGGCCAGGCATAAGTGGCAATGAAAAGTAAACATCAAAACACAATAAATTGAAATTCTTAGCTTAAGCAGTCTGGAAACACCTCCGTGGTGGTCGTCGAATCACCTGTGTGAAAAATAAGGAAAGGATTAAAACGAAACAGTTCAAAGGAAGAGCAACAGTAAATGAAAAACACAATTAACTCAAATGTACAGCCAATTCCTCATCCATGTTGAGTCCTGTTGGGTACTATTTGTTGACCCTAATTATGTACTTGGATTCTAGTCTGCGCAGTGTTGTAACCCTGTCACCACCTCCAATGTTGGTGGGGACCTGATCCAGAACAAAGAATTGCAGCAGTTTGCTGTTACTGAAATGGTAGTCTTTAAAATGTCTGGCACCTGGATATTGCTTGCCCTGATTGCTGATGGCACACATATGTCCCAGAATTTGGTTTTTGGCCTGGTGTTTTGTACTACCTATATCTAGCATACTGCAAGGATACCACAGTAAGTATACACAGAAGTCAGAGGTGCATGATAATCCCTTAAGAATCCTGAGTTCCTGGTTAGTCTCAAGTATTGTAAATTATTTAACTTTTCTACTCTATTTGCAGGTTTTATAATTCCTGCATGGCATGAAACCCGTTGTTCTTATTATAGCAGATGTTCCCCCATCCCTGGTAATCATATTTTTACAAAGAATGTCTTTTAAGTTCTTGTTCTTGCACAAGGTAACACTGGGTTGGTTAGGTAAGTATTTAGATAAGGTTTCCTCCATGTGAAAGACATGTCTCTGTTTTTATACAATATCCCTAATCTTGCTTGCCTGACTGCTGTAAGTGGTAATAAGTCTAACCTGATCTTCCCTTTGTGGTTCTTTTCTGTGGGCTTTCCCATTTAATCTTATTCACCATTCGAACATCCTCATTAAGAGTGTGGGAATCATAACCTCTCTGAAGAAATGTCTTGATCGCCTGTTTCTCATGTTCAAAAGCAGAATCCTGGCAGCAATCTCATCTTCCTCGTATGAGTTCCCCATAAGGGATACTCCTGATCAGATTCTTGGGATGACTGCTGGCAGCATGTAATATGCTATTGCCCATGGATTTTTTGCAGAACAATTCGGTCTCATTTTTGGAATTGCACACCTTAAACCTGAGATCAAGAAATTATAAACAGTATTTGTCAATGTGGCTAGTGAAGCTAAGATTGAAAACATTGACTTTGAGCTTTTTGATAAATTCCTTGGCCAAGGATTCAGATCCCTTCCAGATGAAAAATACATTGGCAAAACAAGTTCCTATCGTAGTGCCCTGGATTTGATGATAAAATTGGGCATCAAAGATGAACGAAATGTTTTAAGGACAATATTCAATCTTGTCCAATATCATGTCATTATGAAATAAGTATGAAAGTGATCTTGCTCAAAGGAAATTACAGCATGTCTTGATGCCTGAATAGTGGGGAATACAAGTGTAAAGATTACATACATCCAAACCCATTAGAAGGAAATCTTGTTCCCAGGTAATTCCATCAATTTTCCTAAGGATGTTGCCACTGTCATGTACATATGAGTGCAATTCATCAACCAGTGGTTGTAAGAAAAAAATCATATAATAAAATGATGGACGGAATGGTAAAACGTTTGAAACATTCACCCCTAGTCACAGATCTGGGTTTAATCCATTGTTATTTTGCTTGCCACATCACCCTAGTTTGGACCCAGCCATATGTAAATCAGTCTTGACCCTGCTCCCCATGGGGGCAGTGCAGCCTGAACTGCCAAGCCAGGTCCTCCCTGGACTGTAAACAAGCATCCTGGAACTGTTTTTTGGGTATCACCCCCCATCATCCAGGCTATCTCAAATCCAGAGGTGCAGTGAGCAAGGGACCCACGTCTGGGCATACCCTAACCTCTTAAGGTGCACATAGCAACACCACAAAATGTGTTTTTTGAAAAGTTTCAGCACTCTGACCATCATTTTATTTTATTTTTGTGGTGTTGCTGTGTGAGCCTAAAGTGGCTAGGGTATTCTCAGACGTAGGTCCCTTGCTCGCTGCAGATCTCTGTGACTGGGGGTGAATATTTGCGTTGTTCAGCATTCTGTCCATCATCTGTTCTTTTTGCGTTTGTCACCCTAAGTGGGAAGGGTATGCCCAGACATAGGTACCATGCTCTCTGCACCTGGATTCAAACTAGCCTGGTTGATAAAGGGTGATACCTCGAAACCGGTCCCAAGACGCTTGTTTCAGGTCCAGAAAGGATCTGGCCTTGCAATTCGAGTGGATGTTCCCATGGGGAGCAGGGTCAAGACTGATTTGCATATGGCTGGGTCCAAACTGGGGCGGGCTGGTGGTTAAATAAACAATGGATGAAACCTAGATCTCTGTGACTGGGGGTGAATGTTTGTATTGTTCAGCATTCTGTCTATCATCTGTTCTTTTCGCTTTTGTGGGGAAAAATCAACATATCTTGATGTATTCTCCAAAATGAAGTATGAAGAGGACACAATAGGTCTCCCTGGTGGAATTGTGTTTTTTTTGTGTATTTTGGGACCAAGGTATAAAATGGGGATTTTAGGGTGTTTGTTGAGGAGAAACTGATATTCTTTCCATTTCAAAGCCCCTGGTCCCTCCAATCCATGAGTTTACCCCAGTAAGTTTGATTTGCTCTGTCAGTATCAGATTTTTGGCAAGGCATGTAACATGTAGTGTCAGCTTACAGTTGCCCTGGGCCAAGTACATCTTCTTGGACATCACAACAATGTTAACCCTTTTTTTTGATTTACGAATCACAATATCTTCTCTATTTTGTAATTCTGACAATGAATTTTTCTGAGCCAATGACAGGTTAAGCTATCTGTTTTACTTCTAAATCTTTCGGCTTTCAGGGTCCTTGTCACTCCTTTTTCAAACACATCACTGCTGTCAAATGGCATGCTGGGGGAAAACACAGATTTTGGCTGAACACCACAAGGACAGCTTAGGTCAAGTGGGACCCCCAAATTTTCCAAATTTAAAATGTGATCTGGATTCCATATAGTAAATTCATCCAACTCACATAGCAAATGCAATTGGTCAACGTCACCAATACACAATTTAGATGGTACATCAGGAACTGAGACATCTGGTAGTTTGACATTTTGTTTCAGCTCAAACCATTTTTTAAGTTTTAGTTTTCTGGTAAAGGTGAATAAGTCAATGCTGCTTTCAGTGTAATTAAAAGAGTAAATGGTGGAGAAGGACAGACCTAAGTAAAGCACCTCCGCATGGTTCATAAATAACAGAAAGTCAGATAAATTTCCCACATTGATGTCAGATTCCATTATTTTTTCATGGTTTTGTCCTTTGTTGCCATTCTTACTGAGCCTTCTTCTTTTCTTGTTTTGTCTGTATCTTTTCTGTTTCCACTTCTTTCTCTTCAACATCTACCCCTTGTTTTGCTGCAATGGGGTTGTAGGTCCAACCGACTCATAGTCAGGACTTGGAACTCCTTGAAAAGCATTTATTTTGGGTCTGATATGTCTGAGCCTCCTGAGGTATCACTGTTTGGTGGGCTAGTTCCTTTTCTTGCTTCATCTAGCCTTTCTGCAGCCTCAGCTCCTGCATTCTTATCTGCCTCAGGTTGAAGATTCATGGCTCCTGCTGATGTTCTTCCCTTGCTGAGTACATCATATTTTTTAGCAAAAGTCAGGACGTCTATTCTTATAATCTTTGTAGTCTCTATAAAATTTCCTCTGTCCTTTTAATTTTGATTTCTTCTTTTAATTTGTCAATCTTTGCTGTGATTTTCTCCAAACTCTCATCAAATTCCTTTTGATCCATGATTTTCTGTAGTTCCATGGTTAGCCGTCAATCTCTGCAAGTAATTTCTCTCTATCCTTCCAAGCGTATTTAATGAGAATGTGCAAGAGACTCATTGAACACACATGAAAATTGGTAGCCCATTCTTGCAACATCTCAGGGTCTGAGGATTCATAGGTTGGTGTAGGATCCCAAGGCCTCATGGAATTCTGGCACAATCAACGTATTTTTGCAATTTCATGGCTTCCCACTACTTCAACAGTTCTTTGTGTAAAGCTTTCTTCAATTTCTCCCTTAGTTGTTTTTGGGTTCCAGTGACATCTCCCCCAACCCTTAACACTGTGTTGCCAGGTTCTGGTTCAATGGTATGTAAATCAAACAACGTTTCTGCTGCCTCCCTTCTCTTGTAGTCTTGTCTTCTGTTGTTCTCTTCTCTTGTTTGGGAGATCATAGCAGTAAACTGAGTTTTGGGGAGAGCGAGGAGGGATAGAGGAAGGAAAGGTCTAGAACAGCTTGGTTTGGATATCATAGTAGTAGAATGAGGTTTAGGATGAGTCAGGTCTAGGGTGAGACAGAGTAGTGCATTGGAGAGAGTTATTTGTTTTCTTTTTTCTCTTGGAAGGTAGGAGTAAAGTAATAAATATATAGATACATGGTTAGACAGAAAGGGAATATATGTATAAGGAAGGAAATCTATTGAGATTTAAGTTGTATTGTATAAATTCAGACTTTCAGATGTTGCAGTATTTGAAGGTAATTTATTTATGTATTTGTTATAACTCATTTTTAAATAATTGTATCTCTTCCTCCATATTTCAATAGTGAAGTGCTGGTAGATAAATAGTTATGATAACATTAACCTGCTGTGATAGACAACTATGCAATGACCTATGAACGTGTTAAGCATAGAATAATATATATAATTTTAATCATAAGTAATATATACATTTTTTAAGTAGGCCTAAAGAGTATCTATATATTTAAAAAAACATAGTTATACATATTTGTACAAAGAAATACACATATATGGATATATACATACAATTAAATTATAAATGTTTATGTACACAGAGATATGCTGTACATTACTGTCCGAGTATGGTGGTTATGTGGGAAAGAGCCAACTCTTGAGTAGTCTTCTGACAATAAGATAGTTATCTGTGGATCCTATATTTGGGGGTGATAAATTCCATAGTTTGGATGCTTGAACAGAGAAAGATGTACCATCTATTGTCTTTTTCTTGTATGGCGGGGTTTTTAGGCGAGGTGGCAATCTGAAGTGGAGGTTCCTGTGTTGAACGTATTTGGCGATTTTATTCCTGATGAAAAGCAGTCTTGTTCTATGCATTGCTTTTTGGGTGAAACAAAGCATCTTGAAGGTAGATCTTCTGGCAGCAGGTAACCAATGTAGTGCCCTCAAGGCAGGGGAGATGTTGGCTTGTGGCTTTACATGTAGGAGTAGCCTGGCAGCAGGGTTCTGAATCTGTTGTAGTCTTTTTATAGTTGATAGAGATGATCTGTGGTAGAGGCCATTGGCCTAATCCAATTTAGTCAATGCAAGAGAGATAGTAGCCTTGCCCTCGTGTGGAAATCCCAAGTGGGAGAAGATGCGTGGCAGAGTTCTTAGGATGTTGAAGCCTGATCTTGCTAACTTGTCCACTTGGGCATTCATTGTTAGCTTGGAGTCCATGGTAATTCCAAGGTATCTTACTTCTTTAGATACTTTAGGAGGTGGTCCCAGCTCATTAGGCGCAGAGTGGGCATAATTTTCCCAATCAACACATATGAGTATTTCCGTTTTGGAACACGTGATAATTTCCTTATATAACATCTCAATTCATATGCAAAACCCACTGCTATAGTTGACATAAGCTATTATCACAATCTCCAACTTTGTTTATCCTGAGGGTATTTTTTTATTGATCTCTTGCTTGTCTTTAGGTTGCTTTACATTTCATACTATATATTCTATGGACCCCATATATATCGAATACCTTTAGAACTTATCACTAAAATAGTAAATGCCCAAAATATGCCACTACTAGTTGTCTCTCTCTTGTATTTCTAAAAAGGACTAAGTTAAGTTTGTATTTGGAATCCCATATACTACATTCATCAAGTGTACTGTAGTTATACTATAGCATTTATCTTACCCCTTAATGTGTCACCCATTTACCACTGCTACTGTTTCTCTCATTCTTACAGTCCCTTTGAATATCCAATTTTAGCTAAACAAAAGTGAGAAGTCATAAGTAATGATGTTTATACTTCATCCTCAATACATCAAGTAACAATAGCTACTAATTACACCATCTTAGTTTGTCCTCATATATAACCCTAAGCATGCAGCATTAGTTTCCTTAGAAGCCGGCTCCCATGTCTGCATATCCACCAGTCACGGCAGGGCGAGAGATTTGACCAATCCTTACCCACATGTGTTAACACAACCTAAACCTTACCGCAGGGATCATAGGGGATGAGGGACATAAAGCGTATTTTGCCACCATGTTGAAATATCCCTGGGCAGCGCACATCCCCATGAGATACACTAATCTGTCTCTTGCTTTTTCAATGGGGACATAACACATATTTAGCCACCGTATTGAAATATATCATTGGAAATTCACCCTTATAACTTCCCATGGTAAACACTATTCCGTCACATGTACATAGTTACCATCAACAACAATTCATACAGAGCGACCTATTCAGACACATGCACTCTCTGAGTTGTCAATGGGCACCATATTGGGTCCTCCTTAAGTATCTAAATGATAACATCAGCTATATTTGTTAAATGAAGGACTACGGGGCTCATTATGAGGCTGGCGGTCATGAGACCTCCAGCCTCGCAGTGACGGTCAGACACCTCACTCCAGGCAGTCCGATTACAACACTATGACCCTGGCAGTTGGACCGCCAGGGGACAACCGTCCCCATCAGGCACATGGTTCCTGATGGGCTGACAGAAGTCTGAGTTGTGGTCAGTCACAGGGGTGTTGCACTCTGCACCGCTGTGTTGATTACAACTCAACTTTCCACTATCCTTTTCATGTTGGGGACCCTGCAATGAAAAGGCTGGTGGAAACCCAGTGTGGGGGGCCAAAGGGGGTCAGTGCAGGGGCTCCCCTGGCAAGCCCCCTTGGAAAGCAGACAGTGCACATTCCGAGGGTGCTGGTGTGCTACGGTATTGGCCTCAGCTCCCTTAAGGGATGCAGATACCGTAGCACTGTTACCACAGGTCAACCTGGCGGGAATGTTGTAATACAATGTTCCCACCAGTCAGACTGGTGAGAACATTGTAATATGACAGGAGGACGCTGCAAGTTTGGTGGTTGGCTCGTCTGACTGCCAAACTCATAATGAGGCCCTAAGTTCTATAGACAGACACAATTGCCATCTTAAACTGACCAGTGGCAGTTGGGGTCCAGGAAAAACCTCTTTAGGTGTCCTACTGCAAACTATCAAGTTCACAAGCGTTGATTCAGCCTATCCCATCTATAGCTCAGAATTAAGATCAATATGTTCACATTCTGATATGTCTCCCCATTCAGTGACAAAAATATAAGGTCAATACATGTTTGTTTTAGATACTCTGCATTTTTGGTAGTCATCAGTTTGGCTCCTCCTCAAATACCTATAAAATTATGTAAGCTGTATTTGTGACCAATGGCTGTATAGGACCCAAGTATTTGAATGTCCTTCTCTGAGCTTTCATTGCCACCATTTGCATTTCAGATTACTCCAATACGTAACATCCATATGTGCCTCTTCTGATATCCTAATTTGGTATCACATACTTAAAACAAATATGTGTTTATTATAAACAATTAATTTCTCCTACATAAATATTCTTACTATGTGTTGAACTTCTTCCTTTACTGATTCTCATCATAATCATGCTGCAATTAATGAAACTTGTTGTAAAAAGGGCTGCGGTTCTAACTAGAGACCACCATATAAGTATACTCATTTCCCAAGGTACTATTATTTAAAAGTCCATTACAGTTATTGTAAGTCAATACTACATACTATATGATCACCAGGTTTCCAAGTATTATTAGACCAGACTCCTTAACCAAATTCACACATTACTAAAAAGGCATTGATAGGTTAATTACATATCTTAAGGGACTCTAACAATTGCTGTAATTAGATCCCTATATCCATACTATGGCCCTCATGACATTAACGGTCAGCTGATTTCCACACTGGCGATGGCAGTAGTTCCATCGCCCGGCTGGCGATGTAGCTCCCCAAATTATGGCCATGGCAGTGATCCCTTCCATAGACAGCCAATGTACCACCCGAACCGCCAGTGCGGTCCGTCCACTGACCATGGAGGTTGCCATCTTCAGGCTGGCGGAAGACAACACCTGCCAACCATATTATGACATAGCAGACTGCCAGGATTTCCAGGGTGGGGCCACCGCCACCAAAAGCCTGGCGGAAACACATCACATCATGGGAGACACTCACCTCCAGGGACACAGAGGAGTCCGTGACCACCATGGAACCTGAAATGGAAGTGCTGCCGATGATGTACCATGCAATGGCAGTCCAGGAGCAGCAACGCCGATGGTGAGTACAGATGCCTAGCACATAAGGGAGGGAGGGGAGAGTGACACACCCACATGCACAACACACAACAAACACACATACCACAAACTATCTGCAGAATTATTCAACAACTGCATAACCCAGGAGCAAAGAAAGCCAGGACACATACCTTTTGGCCAACCACTTAAATTAGGTGGGAACAGCAACCTCAATTAAATATATATATATATATCTATATACACATATATATGTATATCTATATATAATATATATATATATATATATATATATATATATATATATATATATATATTTATACATATATACCTATATATATATATGTATACATATATATATATATACACACACATATATATATATATACATATATATATGTATATATATGTATATATATATATGTATGTGTATATATATATATATATATATATATATATATATATATATATATATATACATATATATACACACACACAGAAAGGGCCATTGGCCAGTCCAATGTCATTGAAAAGCAACACAGCAACATCCAAGGCCCAACTTGACTCCTGACAGCTCAAGTCAGTCCACTGGGCAGGGGCTTCATGGTGATGGTAGGAGGCACCTCAGGGGGCGGGGTGGGTGAACTTCTGTTCACATCTCCATTACAGTTAAGTGATGTGTACCTGCTGTGTTGTGCCAAGCAATTCCTTAACTTTGCAAATGACTGTCACTTATGCTTTCCCTTTTTGCAGATGTTGGTGTGATCACAACTGTGTACTGATGTGATGATTACATACTGCTTAAACACATTTGAAAGATGGAGTCACATATTACAGGACATTTGCACAGGATAATGCAGTTCAATACATTGCAAATTGTTGTATGATGAAGCACAAATATTCCAGTTGTGCCCAAGGATGTTTATTTGAGTGACAGAAAAGAAGGATTAGTGCAATAGAGTGGGGTGATGGTGGATGAAGACTTCAGTGTAGTGGCCCAGTTGGCTTGTAGCACAGGCCCATTATCCATGGGGCCCTATGAAAAGGAGCAATGCCAGTCCAAAGTGAACAAGGCGACTCAGTGGCACAGAAGGGGGACATTCTGGAGGGGCTCATTTCCTGGTGGTGGCCTTGGTCTTGGCAACAGTCTCTGGTGTCTGTCTGGGTTGCAGGGAACGTTTGTGGGGTGGTTCACCTTCTGCAGGGGGAGGGATGCTGCTGGCCTGTAAGTGGTGTTGCATGTCCTCCTGTCCACTAGCTGCAGCAGATGTTGATGGTTGGTGAGTGGACTGGCTGGTGGAAGTGGGCTGCTGGTGTGCTCTGTTCTCCTGCATAGTGTTGGCCATGCCACCCAGCACCCCTGCAATGGAGGTCATGTTGGCGTTTAGGCCCTGCAACTGCTGCATGACCTCCTGGTGGTGAACCCCCTCAAGCCGCTGGTTCTCCTGCATGATGGTGATCACCAGGCCCATCCTGTCCTTGGATTGTTGGTAGGCTCCCAGGACATGTATGAGTGCCTCCTGGGCAGTCGGTTCCCTGGGCCTGGCCTCCCCTTGGTGCATAGCTGACCTCCCACTGTCCCTGGCCCTCTGTGCCTCTGTCTCCTGTATGGTGTGCCCACTCCCACTTACACCACGACCTTCATCGTCTTGGCTGTGTCGTGTCTACTCGGGTCCCTGTACAGTTGCGCACACTATTGATCGACATGTCCTGGGGACAGAGGTTTGGAGATGCTGGCTGCCTGCTGTGGTGTTGGAGTCGGAGAGGCGGGCTTGTGGTGGATTGGGTGTGGGATGTGGAAACCTACTGAACATGGTGCCAGATGGGCCAGGGAGTTCATCCATATCGGGACATCCAGAGTTGCTGTCATCACTGTGGGCATCTTCTGGTGGAGAACTGGATTGCCGTGGCACATGCTCGCCGCTGACATTGGCTTGGGCACCTGTGAACATGTAAGTGATTTGTTACAGTCATTGTCTGTTGTATAATCTGCATTCTTGGCTTTCAATATGGGTTTGGTGTTGTCCTCCCACCTTTGGTAAGTGTATGGTGATGGGTAGTGGGATTCGTAGTGCTACATGCTGCCCATGCATTGCTGTTGTGTGTTTATGCAGAGCTGGGAGGGATGTGCTTGCAGTGGGTTGGGAATGCCGTGGTACGGAATTGAGGATGGTTATTGGGGTGGTGCACTTTATGGGATGGAGTGGGGGGTAGGGAGTCAGAATGAGGGTGTGACATGCCATGCAGGTATCAGTGAAGGTAGGGAAATAATGGTGACTTACCAGTGTCCAGCCTTCCAGCCTTCCAGGGACTCCAGTGAGGCCCTCATGATGCAGGATTGCCAATACTTGCTCCTCCCATGCTGTCAACTGTGGGTGAGGAGGTGGGGGTCCACCGCCAGTTCTCATAATGGCGACCCGGTGCCTAGATGCAATGGAACACACCTTTCCCCCATAGGTCGTTCCACCTCTTTCGAATGTTGTCCCTTGTACGTGGATGTTGTCCCACGGAGTTCACCCTGTCCACGATCCTCCGCCATAGCTCCATTTTCCTGGCAGTGGATATTTTGCTGGACCTGTGCACCGAACAGCTGTGGCTCTACCCTGACGACTTTCTTCACCATCACCCACAACTCCTCATCTGTGAAACTGGGATTCTTCTGTGGGGACATGCCTATTGTGTGGAGGGTGTAGGGTGTATGTTGTGCAGAGGGTGTTAGTTGTTGAGGTATGGTGTGCGATGCGTGATGAGTGTATAGGTGGTTGTAGTTTGTGTGTGCAGTTCTGTAAATGTTTGGCCTTGGCAACGTGTAGCTAGATTCTGACATTTGCAAATGATTGTGGATTGTGTGGGGATGTGTTTTATTGTGCTGTTGGTGGGTGTGTACGGTGTGTGTATATGTGTCAGGTGTGGATTTTTTAATATGGCCAATGTTGGCTTCTGTTGGTGTTGGGTACCTAATTCTATCTCAGCAGACTGCACCACCAATGGATGACCGCCGTTGAATGTCTGCTGTGATGTTTTGTGGGCCATAATTTGGAGGGCAGTGGATTGCTGGCGGAGCGGGGAGGGTGGAGGGTCTGACAGTTTTTTGTCTCTGTTGGGTCTGGCAGAATAGTTGTTGTGGCTGGTTTCTGTTGGTTTTGTGTTTGTTTGTCATAATCTGGCAGGCGGTTGGCCGCCTCTGCCGTGGTCTGTTGGTGGACGTCACCACGGCGGTCTTCAGAAAAGACAGCCAATATCACAATGAGGGCCTATGTCTAGGACAATCATACTATTCTTTCCACCCCCATCAACTTTAATGCAGGAATAATATATGTCATGATTGTGTATAGATGCAATCGGATGTGCAAATAAATATGATGACAACTATTGAACAGGGAGTTCTGGGCATGATAGGTTCTAGTTCAAATATATTTCTGCATTTCATAGAAAATTATGCAAGTCATTATCAGTTTATGCCCAAATTCAACTGTTCTTAGTTTACATATCCACAATGCCCCAGCTCGTCTTAAGCATAGTTCTGTGTCTCCTCTCTTTACATTGACTTCAGTATGTTCAATAGCATGAAAACAAAATGTCAACTCATTGTGATGCATTTCCTCATAGCGTAGTGCAGGTTGTTATGCTGTGTTTCTATTCTTATTAGCTTGGGTACACTCCTGAATTCTTAGTTGAGTGGTCTCAAGGTTTCATGATTAGTGTCATGTTGCAGTTCGAAAACTTGAATGAGTGGGGCTATGTAGCAAATGAGAAAACACATAAAAATGTTTAAACAAATAATTGGTAAGGCTGTCAACAATTGGCTGCATATTAGATTGCGTTTATGAAAGATGTCAGAATGTGCTGGAAACTGGGTGATTTCCCTCCAATTATTGATGAATCAGACTAAAAGGAAACAAAAGATGACAAAAAAAAACAAAAATGAGAAAAAGAATGAGACAGAAAGGAATGAGAGTGACTGTGAGGAAGCGTATGAGTTTATGGACAATATGTAGATTGAAGTGAGACCACTTCTGTATAACGAACCTCATGTGCAAGTGCAGTTGGAAGAGAAATGAACAGGAAAACCGAGTGTGGGAGATGAGGTGGAGGCTAGTTCATCTTCACAAAGCGAGTTGAAAGTAGTGGAGATTAGCACTCTCAAACTTAAACTGGATTTAGTAATGATGATAGAAACAGGAATTTATAGTTACACAATTAAAAAGAATTGGCATTTTTAGGTGCAAAAGCCAGAAAATGTGCATAAAATGCATTTGTGAAGCTTGAGCAAATAGCTAAAAAATTAAATGCTGATTTGGACAAGAGAATTTGTGAAACATTTAGAATAAAATCAACAGAAACTGAATTACAAAAACAAGATCTTAAAACCTTGTGAGAAAATCTCAGAGAGTTATTGAACAAGATCGAAATGGGGAGATGTGACAAGGTATTGAGAAGAATGGAAGGCATCTCCTGATGAGTCTAGATAGAAAAAGAGGGCCTCAGATCCCCCTCAAAGGGAATCACAGCAATGCCACAGTGGAAACTAGGTATATCTTCCTCAAATAGAATATGCAAGGGCTGCGGTCAGCCAGTAAGAGGTACAAGATACTAGTGTACCTGTGGCGCAGAGGAGTGGATGTTGCTTTCCTGTGGGGGACATACCGGGCAGAAGTTGGAATAATCAAATTGAAAAGACGCTGTAGGAGCCAAATATATGCCACAGGCTACTCTTCCTTTGCAGAGGGAGGTTTGATATGGGTTGTACTGGGGACATCATTTGAGCCACTAAGGGCTGATATTGATAAGGAGGACAGGTATGTATTTGTTCCAGGTAGGCTCGATTGCCTGGGACTGTGGGTAGCATCTATGCCCTAAACACATGACAGGTTCAGTTTTTAAAGTTCCTGTCCTCAGTGCTGTCAATGGACTTAAATAGCCTGATGATCATATGTGGGGGCTATAACTGCATGTTAGACATAGGCCTGGGCAGGTCAGTACTGCTGCTGGCGGATTTACTGTGCCAGCTGAAGGCCAGAGACTTCAGCAACTGGCTACAATGCTGGTGATGGAATGACAGTTGATGACAGAGGAACCCTGGAAGGAGAGAGTACTCCTATTTCTCTATGGTGTATGCCAGTGTTTCCCAACCTGTGGTCTGGGAACCCTTGGTGGTCCGCGAAGCCTCTTCAGGGGGTCCGAGACTGCTTAGAAAATTAAATAATATTAATGGATTAGGCCCCCAGCTTTCAGTAATGACTCAGTGGGGGGTCCCCAGATTCTACTAATGATTCAGTGGGGGTCCCCGGGTTCCAGTAATGAGAAAGTGGGGGTCCACAGAAATCAAAAGGTTGGGAACCACTAGTGTATGCCCTACATGTCACATGGATAGACTGATATGTTCCCCAGTAATGGATGTGCACATCATACACTTGGAGAATCTAGGTCACATGTTCTCAGATGATAACCAACTACTCATAAGTACTACCTAGGACAGACAGATGCCCCCTGTTTGTACATGGAGGCTTAAAGTGTCACACCAGCAGGAGCCTTTGTTCTGTGATCCACCTGCAGATTCAATCAGAGACTAGTTCCATCACAACTGACCCACATCAACTCACACTAACCTAGAATGTGGTGCCTTAGAGGAAGTGATGTGGCGGCTTGCATTAGGCAAGCAGTGGGTGCCAGAAAGTCATTGAAAGAAGACGTGTCTAAACTACAAGACAAAATTAGACAGCGGTACGCATGCGGCGGACCCTGCTCTTCTCCACCGACTCCTGAAGTAGAAAGAAAATCATATTGCCACTCTGGAAAAGCTACTTGCCTTGGATAAGCAGGAGTACTTAGGCCCATATTTATACTTTTTGACGCACAACTGCGCCAACGCATTTGTGCGTCAAAAATTTTAACGCCGGCTAACGCCATTCCAAAGCGCCATGCGGGCGCCTTATTTATTGAATGACGTTAGCCGGCGCAGCTGACTGGTGTGCGTAAAAAAAAATGACTCACACCAGGCAGCGCCGGCGTAGGGGAAAATGGAGCTTGGGCGTCAAAAAATGGGGCAAGTCAGGTCTGAAGCAAAATTTTGGCCTCAACCCGATTTGCGCCATTTTTTTTTACACCCAACCCTCATTGAAATGACTCCTGTCTTAGCAAAGACAGGAGTCATGCCCCCTTGCCCAATGGCCATGCCCAGAGGACTTATGTCCCCTGGGCATGGCCATTGGGCATAGTGGCATGTAGGGGGGCACAAATCAGGCCCCCCTATGCCACAAAAAAAATACGAAAAAAATACTTGCCTGAACTTACCTTAACTTCCCTGGGATGGGTCCCTCCATCCTTGGGTGTCCTCCTGGGGTGGGCAAGGGTGGCAGGGGGTGTCCCTGGGGGCATGGGAGGGCACCTCTGGGCTCCTTCTGAGCCCACAGGTCCCTTAACGCCTGCCCTGACCCAGGCGTTAAAAAACGGCGCCCATCAGGCTGGGTGCCATTTTTTAAGGCCTGCCCCCTCCTGTGCGTCAAAATGACGTCACAGTATAAATAAGGCGCACAGGCCTTAAAGTCATTTTTTTGGAAGGGAATGCCTACCTTGCATATAATTAACGCAAGGCTGGTTCCCCCTTCTAAAAAATGACGCACATGGTGGAACTTTGACGCCCGCGGGGTCGGACGTCAAAGTATAAATATGGGGCAGTGTTTGCGCCGATTGTGCGTCAAACATTTTGACGCACATTCGGCGCAAAGAGAGTATAAATATGCCCCTTAGTCACTACATACTCTGAAGGAGGCTGAGCAGGTAGGCTACCTTCCTGGCTGGTCTAGCCAATGAAAAAGGGGAGTCCCATCACTAGGTTTGCGAGACCAACAGGCATACTTGTCCACACTCAACGAGATCTGCACACTATCAGAAGCTTTACCGGGAGGCAGGACTGAACCAGATGGAGGCGACTGAGGCCTTCCTAGAGCAGGCACATCTCCTGCAGCTGACACCAGCTGATGACAAGATTTAGGAGGCCCAGTGACAGAACCTAAAATACGGGCAGCCAAAAAGGAACTAATATGGGTGTGGGTGGCCTCCAAGTGGAGTACTATCAGACCTATGAATCCATCCTTGCCCCAAAGCCACCAGAGGTGTACACAGATGTACTGGACTGTGGCTTTCTTCCAGAAAGGCTTTAATAGTGTCAGTGTCTAAAAAACCTGAAGACCATCATGAAGTAGCGACTTACAGACCGCTCTCCATGCTGAATCTAGACTATAAAATATTGAGCAAGGTGTTGGGCAATCACTTGTACCCACACCTACCTACAACGCAAAGGGCACTCTGACGAAAATGGCTTCACCCCCCAGTGTAACACCATGCTCACCATCAGGAGACTGTACTGAGTCCTGAAGGAGACAGAGCTCTCCCCCACCTGAGAGTAATAGTCCTGTCCATCGATACATGCAATGCCTTTGGCACTCTGCATGTGGTACCTGCGGACCGACATGCGACAAATACATCTTGGAAGTGGCTGGGACAGATGGGTAGCGCTCCTCTACTCAAGTTCAATAGCAAGTGTGAAAAGGAAATAGGTGGTCCAAACCCCAGCACTGCCAGCCCATCAACCAACTACCAACCATATTAGGACTCACAAATCACAATGGTGTTTTTTTCATGTTGGTCTTCCAATGGAGGCGCGAAATGCTGCGGCCGGCAGTTCACACAGTAATACACCACATTGGATGGATTTAAAATCCACACAGCTGACACACATTCACACACCTAACACACCTACAAACTACACTATAAAACACACCCCTTCACACACCACAATCCTTTGCACCTACAACGCCACACATAGCAGCCAGACCCCAAAATCAGATACAGAGTATCATAGCTTAGACACCCCTCTAACTTCCACATAGAACTTATCCCACACCCACACAACATACCCACCATCCATAATAGCACCCAACTCAATTCACCAAACGTCATCTCATCATCACACCGCACCTACACCCCACCATCCTTTTTTGTGTTGTCTACCACCACCATGTCACCACAAAAACACCCCCGTTTCACAGATAATGAGTTAAGGGTCATGATGGATGAAATTATCAGAGTAAAGCCAAACTTATCTGGAGGCCACAGGGTAGGATATCAGGAAGACATAGAACAATCTCAGGGGGAACGCGCATTCCATGTCCACCAGGCACCAGCTGGCGGTCCTCAAGACTGGTGGTGGTCCCGCACCTCCTCCCCCACAGTTCACATAATGGGAGGAGAAGGTATTGGCCATCCTGCATTCTGAGGGCTTGACAGGAAATCCTGGGAGAGTGGAGTCGGGTATGTCACAACACAATTATGTCCCAAAAATGTATTGTCATGCATGGTAACTGATCACCTTTTGCCACCTTCACTGTCACACCACTCACCACCCGTGTGTCCAAATGTCCGAGTACCCTGCCTGGCATATCACATGTGAAGTTAACTCACCTGGGGGCACAGCATCTGGTTATGGTGTGAGTAGCACAGAGACTGACAGCACTACAACTCCCAGCAGGCACTGTTCTACCATTACTAAAACCAGAACAGTGTACCATATTGAAAATATTCTTGCATGTATACTAAACCATGGAGTATACTCACTTGAATGGTTCAGAGTTGTATAGTCTGTGGGCATGAAAGCAATGCTATGGACAGCTGCTAGTACAATACCCCTAACACACAGCTACAACTGTGTACTAGGCTAATCTGCCCCTTTTACCTCCCATCTCCTAGAGAACTGTACTCATCTGGGGGTATCACACGTATATGTAGTATGCTGTACTTGGTATAACCTGCCACATATAGCCAAGTTGAATGGTAACTCCAAACCTGATGGTTAGGCCAGTGTCCCCATGACATTGTGCAGCTGTCTGTTAACTCAACAATGAAGGTTTGCTAACTGGGAGGTATCTCGAAACATATTATGGTCTATCTGGTGCGAAGATATGAGTCTATGAACAGACATTCAAGTGCCAAGATACTCAGACATCCTGTAGCAAGGTGCCTTAAAAAGGAAATTTCTGTACCAAAAATGTCAGGTCTATATTATTGAAAGCAGGTGTCACTGTCTCATAAGCTGATCAAGCAAAGCCAATCTGAATATGGCCCAAATCATGTCTATCTGTATAGATTTGTGCTACATGTCACAATACAACCTGTAACTGTCTGTTTCTCACCTTCAACAGTTTTACTTGCCACTGGGACCATGGAAAGCACTCCCAAGACTGCCACTTCCCCCTGGATGAAGACCTCAGTGAGGAGAACACTCCTGAATGTGTGAACGTTCGGGGCGGCTGTGGTCCATCTGCACAACCTGGTCAGACAACAACTGTCAGCCTCACCCTGCCCACATCAACTCCTCCCAGACTGGTTGCATCTACATCCCAGGCAACCCATTGCCCACAAACTTGTGGCCAAAGGACTGTAACAACCATCATGTGCCCCCCAGTCCAGGTACCAGAGTCACAAGTCGAAAACTCTGACAATGATGTACCTGGCACCAGTGGCAGTGGGCAAACTATGCCAAAGGTGCAGGCACATGGGGGTATGGCGTGAGGGAGGGATGGTTTGGGCCATCAGCATAATGCTGATATGAATAGTTCTGGCCAGGACACCATCTCCCAGGTCTTGGGAGCCTACCAACAATCCTAAGACTTAATGGCCCAGGTACTTGCCATGCTGGGGGAGATCAAGCAGTTGCAGAGGAAAAACCACCAGGAAGTCAGGCAACAGTGGGAGACCCACAATTCCCACGTGGTCCCCGGAACAGGGGTGCTGATAAACATCAACACCACCCTGAGCAGAGAACATCCAGTATACCAGACCCCTTCCGTTGGCCAAGTTACATCATCTGTGGCTGCCAGTGGAATGGAAGCCCTGGCATGGGAGGGACCTGCCTAAGACACCCCTGCCTCTGTAGCTGAAGAACCCTCCCCTGCACATGTGGACGTCCACCCAAACAACCAGGAGGTGAAGATGGCAAGACAACAACCACTGCCAGGATGTAACCTCTAACTTGTGTGCCTCAGATACACCCTGTTGACGTTCTACAACCCCTTTCCAATTGTACAGGATAGTATGAACTTCAAATGTTGGGACTTTAAATGTTGTGGCAGCTATTCTCATGATAACATCCACCATGACTGATCCCTTCACTGTTTGAACATCATGTTGTTCATCACATTCATCCTAATCTCATGTGCACATGAAAATAAATACAATTAAAACACGATCTATGTATTATAGTCAGTTTTTCATTAATGTGAATTGTTGATTGTGAAATTTATTTCATTCTCATGATTAACTCATAAGAAGGAAATATGAGGAGGGGCATGTCACAGGCAGTCTCATGCTTAGGATCACTACCAACACAATGACACAAGTGACAGACATCAAACTATTTTTTTATTACACTGTGCAGCACATAGGCTGCTCACATTTCAGGACTGTCATAGTCAAGTATGTCTAAACATTTTTGCTTCTGCTGAGGTGTCAGTAAGTAACATCCCACTGATCCCTGAAGTAAGGGACAAGTCAAACTGTGCCCCTCAGAATAGCCCAACAGATTGGTGGAAATTGTCATCAGCTTGACCCTCATCACATACCAATACCATGCCTACCAAATCAACATACCTCATAATACAGACAGATGACAGCACAACAGTCCCTAGTCAGAGAACCTTTTATTTACAATGGTCAGGCATCTGTAGGCATGTTACTCACACATGTCAGTGTTTATACACATGCTCTGTGGCCTGCAAAGAGGGAATACAATGACAGCTACATACAAGTCAAACAGGATCATTGTCAACACAATGTGAAGGTTGAGGGAATGGATTGCACAGGATGTCAAAGACACATGATCACACACATGACACCACTAGACCCACATACCATGGCAAACAGGCCCATTGTGTTGTGCAGATCTCTTCCATCCCACTGTCCTGGCAGCATGGGTATGGAGCTCATACACCCCAAAAAATGTAAGACAGTACCTGGATCAATCCATGTCCACTTTACATGTCAGACAAGCTAAAGCCACCTGCCATTGACACAACTCAGATATGTCCACATGAGGATGGCAATGTGAAGAGATCTAGAAGGAAAAAGTGATAAACATTCAGTTTAGTCAGGTAAAGGCTTACATGAGATAGAAAATAGTGTTCCAAATATTGTTGTGTCTCTGTGCACCTGACTGCCGCAAATAAAGGAGATCCTCATGGGAGTCACAACACCAAGCCTAAACTTGCCAGAAAACCTGAGCTGTAGAGCTGTATGCAGCATAGCATCAAATACCCTGTCTTATGGTCACACAGATACCCTTCTCAACCAATCCTGTCCCCTACAGTACCCCAAGGAGTCCGTGAAATCACAGAACATCACATACTTACACTCAGGTGAAGTATTGTTTGATGAGGTCCGCCCGCATGTCTCTACCTTCATCGTCATCACTGTCATCCTTACTTGGCATTTCTGTATTCTGTATTCTCACCCGGTGAAACTGCTAGCTCTCCCCTTATCTAGGATGTATGGAATCTGTCATCTCAGGGCAGGATTGTGGAACATGCAGCAAGCCACAATGACCACTTTAGTGGGTGAGTAGAGGAGGGCTCCACCAGACTTATCGATGCTGTGGAATCTTGCCTTCAGGAGTCCAAAAGCCAGCTCCACGACACGCTGTATTCCCATATGGGCCTCGTTGAAGGGGACTTCCCCTGGCGTGGTTTGGTTCCTCACTGTGTCAACAACCAGGGACGGTTTAAGTAGGCAGAGTCGCCTATAAGGAATTATGACATGTGCAAACATGAATCCAGGGCATCGTCACATTTGGCAGCAGAAATTATACACAAACACACATGACATATGTAACGTACTGACCAGCCAGGCCCTCTCTGGGTACTGTTGTGTCATCAGCTGTGGGATATCGCTGTTCCGCATGATGAAGGCATCATGGACTGAACCTGGGTACCGTGCACATACTTGGGAAATGTAGAGGTCCGCAAAGCAAACTAGGTAGACATTTATCGAGTGGAAGTTCTTCCTGTTCTGATAGACCTGTTCATTGGCATGTGAGGGAACAAAGGCTACATGTGCACCATCAATGGCTCCCACTACATGTGGGATGTGTGCCAAATCATAGAACTCTGTCTTCACAAGGGCAAAATCCTCACGTTGTGGAAATCGGATGTAGCTGTCAAGGTGTTTCAACATTGCAGAGAGTACATCCTTCAAGACCAGACTGAACATAGGCTGGGACATCCCTGCAGTTAGGGCCACTGTATTTTGGAAGGTTCCTGTGGCCAAGAAGTGCAGCACTGACATGACTTGAACAATAGGTGGTATGCTATTTGGATGACTGATAGCAGGCATCAGATCTGGCTCCAACTGATGACAGAGATTCTTGATTGTCTGACTATCCAGATGGTAAATTTGTATGGCGTCTATTTTTCAGGGTCTGCAAGTCTGCTAGTGTACGGTACACATAAGGTTGTGTGAACCTTCTCATTCCAGGGTAACTATGTGAGAGAAAAAGAAGAAGTTATGTCAATCACTCATTGAGTCTTTTGTAAGTGACACTATGGGGGTCATTCTGACCCCGGCGGTCTAAGACCGCCGGGGCCAGGGTCGGCGGGAGCACCGCCGACAGGCCGGCGGGAGCACCGCCGACAGGCCGGCGGTGCCCCGCAGGGCATTCTGACCGCGGCGGTTCGGCCGCGGTCAGAAGAGGCAAACCGGCGGTCTCCCGCCGGTTTACCGCTGCCCTTAGAATCCCCCATGGCGGCGCAGCTTGCTGCGCCGCCATGGGGGATTCTGACACCCCCTACCGCCATCCTGTTCCTGGCGGTTCGCCCGCCAGGAACAGGATGGCGGTAGGGGGTGCCGCGGGGCCCCTGGGGGCCCCTGCCGTGCCCATGCCAATGGCATGGGCACGGCAGGGGCCCCCGTAAGAGGGCCCCGAAAAGTATTTCAGTGTCTGCTAAGCAGACACTGAAATATGCGACAGGTGCAACTGCACCCGTCGCACCCCTGCAACTACGCCGGCTCAATTCTGAGCCGGCGTCCTCGTTGCAGGGGCATTTCCTCTGGGCCGGCGGGCGCTCTTTTGGAGAGCGCCCGCCGGCCCAGAGGAAATGTCTGAATGGCCGCCGCGGTCTTTTGACCGCAGTGCGGTCATTCAGCGGCGGTACCCTGGCGGACGGCCTCCGCCGTCCGCCAGGGTCAGAATGAGGCCCTATATATGTCCCATAAAGACTGTGACATGCCATTTGATACAGAGCACATTCCAATGGTTAAAGTGTCACAGTAGTTACATATCATCCCACTGCCTCAAATAAGATATGTACATATAAACTAATACATCAGTGAGACTATGTGATAGTAACATCAGACAACACCTGTGATTAAATGCCCAAAAACACAAGATTGGCCATGGTCGAGAGGGTGGAGACCGAACCACCAATGATTTGTTGAAATTAGCAGAACAACATGACAACATGACCCTTCAATCAGGACAATTATACATTTTCAGACAATGCCATCACTATCGTTTATGCTGTTGAAAAGTTTTCCACATTGTGACGCATCAAAAATTACCTTTTCTGACCATCAAAAGGCTTTAAAATAACAACTGCCTGACCTACTCCACTGGAAAATAGGAAATGGCCATGGTCAGAAGTCAGCATGGCGGTAGGCGGATGATACTGCGGCGGACATTGCCATTGGATAACATTGCTGCCTATGGCGGTCTTTGGCCAACGGCAGTGTCCACCAGCGGTGACGGTCATGTACTTACTACCTCATCTCTGTCAATACGAGGCCACTCACCTGCAAAGCAGGATGTCTGCAGGGGCGATGGTCTGCCCCCGACCTCTGGAACACCTCTTAGCACTTCCTGGTGGACACAGAAACCCTGGCAGGTTTCCCAAAAGGAAAGGCGGAGTGGGAGAGAAAGAGACAAAACACTACCACGTCTTGGCAGTACAGCCAGGCACCCTGTATCTTCGGGGGCAGGTTGTTGTTGACAGAGTGATAGTAGAGTTAGTGCACTCAACTTCCTTGAAACTGAATCTCTCTTTCTGATATGGGCACGGCAGCGGTAGAAGAACACCGGGATACTCCAGCACTTTTCTTGGATAATAATAACTGTTGGCACAACTACTAACACTGCATTACCAAAAACCCAAACTGAGTACCATAACAATAAGTACTGCAACACTAGGGCTGGCTTCACAGAGATTCACTGTTGCCCACTACAATTAGAACTGTGGTTGCACTTATCATGCACAAGAAAGACAAACAAGGGCATTCATTATATCACATGTAACTTTCCTGCATGCATAGGGTTAAACTAAAAGGAACAAAAACAGTCCAAGAAATATTAATGTTCATTCTGGGTTTAAACAGTTAGGGTGGCACAGTTTGATTTGGGTTCACTGTGTGTGTGCAAAACCCTTAAAGAGCAAATTCTTCAAACCTGAACCACAGGCACGAATGACACAATTTAAATCCAAGAGTTTATGCTACTAGAAAAAGAAAAGTTACGTAAATGCTCTTTTTAAAATTGCACTGTCACTTTTTGTAGTAATTGAGCTCAAGCAGATTTCCTGAAGCACATTTAGGCAAGTAACTATAATAATAATGTTCAGAAATGCATTTGTCTCTTCAAGATAAGCACTCTGCCTAAATACGAGGTCTGAAATACACCAGCTGTTCTAGGAAAGCGCAGCGCTCAAAGAACAAACTCCCTGAAGAATACTAGTCACTTAGTTGCAGTCTTTTCTGGAGTGCTGGAGGAATGCCTGGTGTCAGCTGGTACAGGTACGAAGAAAAGAATTGCCTCAAAGATGATGAATACGAGGATGACAGCAGGGGCTGGACTGCCAAATCAGATGCTGAGATCAGGAAGCAAAACAAAGCCAAGCAGGGAGGCATGCATCACTCTGCTATTTATAGACAATCAGGAAAGCAGTTGAGTTTCCACATGTGGATGAGTCACCACACCCAATTAGAAGCACATGTCTACACCTGCTCACATTGGTAAACAAGCATTGATAAAGCCAATTGTGTAACACAGCACATTATGTTTACTTAGAAACATGAAGGTTTAACCAAAAACAGAGATATAATTTAACCCTAATCCCTGGGGATGCTGACAGATAACGCAGGAGGCACCCTGGGGATTCCTTGCAATCTCTCACTTGACTCCTGACACTGACAGCAAGACCTCCACGACCAGAGCTGCTGTGTACTGCCTCTGGGAGCAATCACTCCATGTCCTACAGGTGATAGGGCCACTGCCTTCTCACTAGAAGAGCTGGAGAGGTTTTTGGAGGAGGTTCTATACTTGTATAAACAGCTCTATGGTACACCAGAGGAGCAGGTAAGAGCACGATGTGCACAATTTTTTCTGTAGCTCTACTAATCTTTTCCTTAGTTAGCCTAGGGTTATGGCCAACATTTCTGCTGGTGTCTTTAAAGCCCTGTAGGTGCTATCAGTGTGCTTAAATGGTTGAGTTCCTGGGCATGTACGTAGGTAAAGTGAAAGGTTTAGAGGCCTGAGACATTGTAGAGAGTGTGCAACGAGTGTTCCCTGAGCCACCTTGTGATTGATGCACATGGTTAGCTGAGGTATCATGGCAGCCATCACCAGGTAAATCCAATCATTAGATGTGCTTGATGTGTGGCCATATGTGATAACAGCAGGAGGTGTTGAAGCATGGAGTTTTCCGGTTCGTCCCCATACTTGTGCCCTTTCTGTATCTGCACATGCATCTGTGGCCACATCTGGGCTTGTTGTAGTGTTGCACTGAAGCCAGCTAATGATACTCTATGGGCCTACACTCTGCACAATGACAGCCATTGGCAATTGGCTGTGGTATACATGAAGTATTGTGATACATCTCACTTTTAGGGACATATCATGTCTTGATTTGTGTGGTCTGCCTGCAGAGAAAGTTGCCTTTTCAATTGCCACTTTCTGTAAATATTTCCATCTGGGCTGGTATTTAATAGAGTTAGCACTGCAAGTGTCAGCCTGTAGCCACACCCTGTATCCATGAACAGCATATGAAGGTTGAAAATCATGCCTCACTACTAAGGTTCATTGACTAGAGCCGATGCCCAGTGATTACTATTGTCATTGCGTTGGGGGCATGGTGGAGAGCTGTGACAGAGGTGCTCAGATCAATTCTGACCATCTATGTTACATATCCTTGACAGATCCCATGATCACCCTGTCCTGTTGGCTCCTTAATCCAGCTCTGTTGCGTACTGTGCATGCTCCTAATTATTTGGGCATTACATATCTGCAAACAGTGTGTTGTGCATTGATCTTCTTTGATATATGAGCCTGTGTTTTGGACATGATATGGGACCTGTCCAATGCAAGGCCAGGTGTATCTTACTATGACATAGTTATTGTGTGCACACATGTTTTGGAAGTATGTTTAACATTTTGTTGACTGACACAAAGACCCCTGCTCCCTGAAGTAGCATATGGGTGCATGTTTATGTGCCAAGGTGCACGCATGTAATGGCTTGCATCTTTGTGTGAACAACATGTGACTCTCTTGAATGTTGTCCTAGCAATATGCCTGTCAGTAGCTTGGCTGTGACCTGTGGGGAACATATGCAGCTTGTGATCATTAGGAGATGTGGATGTTTGCCTGCAATGTTTGCTATTTGGTGTACCTGTCACTTGGCATTTGGTGTGATATGTTGTAGCATGTTTCTGGTCATGGTCATGTGGATTTCTCATGTCACACAAAACACACTGCTTTACTAACTGGTCAGTGCAGGGGCTGAACTGGTGGTTATGGAGGGTACCCTTATGAGGAGTGTTTGCAGTAATGTCCCCCTATCAAATGACTGCTGTGTGCCATAGGTGGTCAAGATTTTCAAGACAGGTTGTTATTGTGTTGTTGTACTGATTCGTGGTTAACTCTGCCTGTTCTTGTGTGGAACTTGTGGACATGATTTTCTGTCTTGTCTTTTGCATCCATGCAGGTGAACACCCATCAGAAGAAGATTTAGTGAGCCATTGCCAAGAAGGTGCGGACCCTGGCGGATCGCCCTCTGTCAGAAGAGATGGAAGGACCCGAGACGCTGGGCCAGGAAGATTCCAGCGGCCCAGCTGGGGCTGTCCTCCTAATGAGGATGGAGTACCCATTGGATCATGAACCCCTAATGGCCCGCATCTTAACAGTGGCCTACCCAGAGTTGGATGGGCATTTGAGGGAAGCACAGCAGCCACAAGAGGGTAAGAACAGACATTCTCATGTTTAACTATTTACCGGTGACTGAGTGAGGGACAGAGTGTTAGCTCTTACAATTTTGAAAGTGACATGTGTCACAGACCTTCTGTGCTCACATTGGTGTGCATGGGTCATGTATTGCTAACAGGTGCGCACAATCATTTGGGTTTGGGACCTGGTACTCAACTATGGGGACCCCTCCATCTTATAGCACTGAATGGAGCACATAAGGCTGTGTTCAGTGTTCCATTAATCAGCTTTTACTACTCCGGTGGCTGTTAGTTCCCACCAACGGATCACTCCTCCTTAATGTGACAGTAGAAAATTGGTAGGTTGCTCTCTTTCCTCTGCTATGTATCAGGGGGATTGTCTATGTGTGATTTCAATTCAGGCAGCGGCAAGTCATCTCCATTGTATGTTGGTTTCTGATGTGGCACAGCATTATGTGATGCATGGGTGTCCATCATATATGTGACATGACTTACATAACTAACATGTTGACACCTGTTGCAAGTAAATTCCCCTTGGTAAGTGAGGAATGTACATTGCCATGTGTGATGTCTTATCAGAGTTGATGAAATGCATATTGAATTCCTGTGTGCATGTGCTACATTTTCACTGGGACACATATTTACGTAACAGATCTAAGCATGTGATAGCCATGCTGATGTCCTGATTGCGGAAAGTTGTCACATTTTTGTCCATGGGATACTTTTGTGGTATGATACATAGGCAATGGTTGTCCACTCACAGCTATGGCCCAGACAGTACTGTATCACCATCATGTGTATTCTCACATCTATATCCATGCATCGCCGTTTGTATTTTGTCATGTTTACCTGCTGTGGCTATGAAGGGCTTAAAACATGAGGTCAGGGTGTTTGGCCATGTTATGTTTGAAGATAAACATATTTGGTGCTGTTGTGGAAGTTACTTTATACCTGTGTGTAGGTGGGAAAGTGTGACCTGCCTGTTTGCTTGCATCATGGATTGTGTACCAGTGATGTTAGCATCACTGATGCTTTGCCTCTGGTTTTATCCCACTGACAGATGTCGTGCTTGGCATGTCTGATATGTGGGTAGTGATGTTGCTTCTCATTCTGCAGCAAATTGGTTTATTCCTGTTAGTGATTGCAAGGTCTGACTCCCTCAGCACAGTAGCCTATTTGATACATACACAAATAATATACATTTAAATGTGTGTGGGACATTGGTGTGAGCTTACTTGGTCCTTACATGACTATTATTGTTTGTATTCTGGAGAAATCTATCCTAGAAATTTTGGACCAGAGTCCATTGTTACTCTTGCAGCATCACAATTAGGTCATGTGTGTGTAAAATGTGTACTACTTCCTTGATTAGCATTTGGCAGGTGTTACATGTGCCCATAGTGATATGGTTGAATCAATGTCAATTCATTAAGGTATGGCTTGTTTGTATCAGGGTTGCCTGCCTTTACTTGGCAACATATGTAATTGCCTGATACATAGCATCAGGGTAAGGGATTTGTGAGGTAAGGATTTGGTCTGTGTATTTGCTAAGGTACCTTACAACGGAAATTAATTATTTGTCTACTGCTTGATTATGTTGTGCAGAATATGGCACCTGTATTGGGTGGAATAATCATCTAGTTATGGTGTGGTTAGTGTGATTGCTCAACTTCATTCCTGCTGTTGCAGTTTTCACATAGCTTGCTTTGCTGGTGTGTTACATTTGAAACACTGGGAAACATGCATTGTATTGTGTTGTTACATGATGTTGGCACTTTGCTTGCACTTCCTGCAGGGATCAGTTGACATGATGGTATGCAATTTCTTTCTGATTTATGATGGAAGTATTATCATGTGTATGTTATGACTCAACTTTATTATCTATTTTCAGCATCAGCACTGGCAGGTGAAAGAGACGGGGCACACCCGAGTGGGGAAGCTTCTGGCCAGGGGATCTCTGGTCATGAGACCATAGACACCGAGAGACCCAGTGGCTTGGATGACGAGGAGAGAGCTGTGGGGGAGACCTGATCTGAAACATCATCTACTGAGTCCTCCTCCAGTGGCCACTCCCTGATAGTGGCAGCCGCATTGGGGACCCCTCCAGTACCATCTCTGTCTGCCACCCCCATTCTATCACCACCCTCCCAGTAGCTCCTCAACGAGTTGGCCATGCCTGCTTATCTAAGAGGGTGGGAGTCTCCTTTGGCACAGGCACCTCTGTCCAAGTCTCTGTTAGTCCTGCTGCCCTCAGTAAGGAAATTTTTGACCTCCTGAGAAACATCCCTGTGGGTCAGTCCACCATTGTGAATGCCATCCAGGGACTGGCAACGTAGGTCCAACAATTCAATGCATTCCTAGAGAGCATTAATGGTGCAATGGCTGCCCTACAGAGATCTTTTCAGGCTCTGATCTCCACACTGATGGCAGCCAGTGACCTCTTGTCTACCATCCCCCTCCACCTTCCTCTTCCCAGTCCAAATCCCCCGTTCCTCGACCCAGCCCAAGCACACAAACACACTGTCATGCATCCACCTCAACAGAAAAGGAAAGCACACACAAACATAAGCACCACAAGACACACCACCGGCACGCACACAATCAACATCCACCTGCAGACAAAGCAACAGTCACGACTTGCCCTACCATCTCTACCACTCCTAGCATCACAGACACTACACCTGGCCCACCTACAGACACCATAACAACATACACTGATCCAGCCACCACACCTATCCTACCTCCAGACACCACCCCAATAGAACCTCAGACATCCATCCCAGTCACCACACCCGCAGACAACTTGGACCACCAAACTCATAATAAGGCTCTAAGTCCAGAACGATTAATGTGTCTGTTAAGTGACTGAATATTGCTCAGGTACAGGCCGAATGTGGAATATCCCACAAAAATTGCTAAGGGATGATTGTGTGTTTCACAGCAATGGTGTGCATCTTTCCGACGCCGAAATGGATGTGTTTGTAGATGACATATGGGCATTTGCCCAGTCCCTTTTTTGTGCTGGGGAGGGCAAAGGTCCTCATTGCCCTGGTGGCCCTTGTGGCAGGGTACCTATTCCCAAGCTCATTTCTAGCCGGCATGGGGGGTCCTCCAGTACATACTCCTCAGAACAGCATGAGGGTAGGGTCCAACAATCCTGAGCCAACCAGAGGATGTACACACTTGCTTTAAGGCCAGGACTCACGGTTTACCTTGAGGGAACATGGGGCCTAATCACAGCCTCTCAGGCAGTCTGGTGTTCGAGGGGTGGTACCCTGGAATGTGAAAAAGGGTACTTTCAGGCGGGGACCACCCCTCACAGATGCAGGTGGTTCCACTTGTGTGGTCCAAATGTATGTGCGATTGGCAAAGACCCTAGTGTTGAAATGCTCATTGCTGAGTTCTCCTATGTATTCTGTCATTTGCCCTTTGATCTTGGGCCAGTTATGATTCTGTCACATTTATCATTTTATTGATAAGATTGTACTGCATTCTCACTGTGTGATGTCATCTCACCTGTGCTTTAACTCTTCATGATGTTAAACTCATTTTGTATTCTTCACTTACCTTTAATAAATATGACTCTTCCACAAATCACTGTGTTTAGTCAGTGCGTCACTTGGTTTGGGGAAGGACGTGGACCAGATGGGGGGTATCAAGCTCCTATAGAGTATTAAACCAGAGCCCAGAGTCATGTGTTCTTTAGTGTACACACATGCCACTTTTTCATGTTTGTTGCACTGTGTGATCACTTTCCTGAGCATTCCATTGTTGCTGCTGAATAAATATTTGTTCAACTTCTATCAGTGTATGAATTAAGTATAATGGTCCCTAATCTAGTGGTTTTGAGGAATGCCTTCTTCAGATGGTGCAGAGGAGGAAAATCATTTACCACACAGTCTTTACCACACATACCTTTACCACACATATGTCTTTAACATTAATGCCTTTCCCATGCGTGCCTCTACCACGCATGCCTTTACCACGCACATTGGTAAGTATATTGATAAGTTTATTGGTAAGTATATGTAAGTATTTACTTTTTAAATGTACATTGTTTTAAAAGTAATGTATGTTAAATTAATATATGTATACATATAAATATATACACATACATGTATTTATAAGTAATAATGAATGTCATTTTAGGACCGGGATGTCATAGATATAAGGTTAATGGGTGGGAAAGTGTACTCAGGTATCAACTGTGAAGCTTGAGAATTAAGTGTGTAATTCATTAAAAAAAAATGTTTTTTTTAATGTATGCAAATTATTTTCAAAAAATCAAAATAATGTTTTAGGAGTGTGATGTATGGGATATAGTCATAATGGACGAGGAAGTGTACTCAGGTACTCAGCTGTGACTCCTGAGTATTAAATACATAATCCATTTAAAATTAATTTTAATATTTCTAAAATAATGTATGCAAACTCATAAAAAAATATCAAAATAAAGATTTAGGAGCAGGATGTAAACGGAATAGGAATATTGTGTATCAATACTCAGGTATCAACTGTGAGATCTGTGTATTAATTTTAATAAATAATATAAAATATTTGTAGATATAGTTTAAATTAAACATTTTGCAAAACAAATATATAAGGCAATAAATCATTTTTAAAGATTTTACAACTGGGAAGTTCTTGAAAAATAAAAGGCAAAGTAAATTTATAATATTTGAATCATAATTTTTAATAACACAACATGTTTATTTGGAATAAATGTTCTATTATAATTATTAACTGTTAATAAGAATTTTTTATAAAATACAATAAAATACAATTTATTTTTAGAAATATGAAACATTTTAACATAAATTTAAACATATTAATTTACATTTTAAATCATTTCCCCAAGATTTTCCATTGACTGAGATGGAATTTTTTTTTTATTTTTTTGTTTTTACTTTTGCAGCTTTACGTAAATGTTTCAGTGTCTGTTTCTAGACTCAGTAGAGCGTTGCAGTCAAGATTGGAAGCAATGAGTCACTATGGTCAGGTAGGAACAATTTAATTAACTTTTTTAGACCAATTGACAACAAAATGTATTGTAGTCAGAGATGGAGTAAGGTAGATAGATGTTATTTATTAAGCAAATGAAAGTTACTTTAGTTTTAAGCAGCTTTACATCCTCATACAGGTTTTCGTATATGTGCATGTCGAGACGGTTGTTTTTTTAACGTAAGTTTTAAAAAAGGGCGAAAAATCATGTTAACTTTGTTAAAGCTATTTGAATTAAAAGCAACATTTTATTTTTTAAGTCATGTTTTTGACCATTCAGTTTTCAAACAAGAAGGCAACGTTTTTGAAGAAAAGATTTTGGACTATTTCGTTTTGGGAAATGATATATTCTTTAATGTAAAAAAAATATATATATTTTTGGGTACCTTGCTTTTTGGATTGCTTTCATTGTGGATTGTCAAAGAATGCAAAGCTGAACATTTATTTTTGTATTGTTTAGATTTGTAGTGATTTCAGTGGATTGTTGGAAGATCTGATATTCTTGGTGACAGGTTTCTTAAAATATCACCAAGAGTTAAAGAAAGAAAGCAACCTCAGGTAGAAAGCAAAGAATGTTTTAACATTTAAACAAAATTGAAAAATGCCAATTTGATTGTTTATAGTGTCAAAATAGGAGAGTGATTTGTGTAGCTATATTTTGTTATTAGAAGAGTAAAATGAGTGCAATATTTTCCAAGTAGTCTGAAGCTCTCATCAATGGGAATTGATTGATCATTGCCAATAGTCTTTCCAACATCTCTTTACTATTTTTTGATATCCATGGGTTCAGACTACCTGACAATGATTCCTGGAAATATTACAGGTTGTGGTGATTTTTTTCTATTGAGTTGTTTAAGAATTATGCCAACCCTCTAAGCATTATAGTGGGTGTTGTACCTCAGTCTAAACAGGTTGAGTAACAATTCTACCTTTCAATAGAAAATCTTCTTTTCCTTATATAAACCCTGATAAACTGATGCAAATTGCTCCGTGATATCCTGGGGCTTTGAGTAAACAGTACCATCATTACCTTTGATACTTTGGATTGTAGATCTTCAATGCCTATCAGATATTTCATAAGCCTGAGCTCAACCAGCCCTTTCCCCGTACTTATATTGTAGAGTCTTATTCTTATAATCGCTGGCTTCTGTATTCTCTCGTAATTCACGCCCAAGCAGTGCTCGTTTCTCAACTAGTTTAAGATAAAAGGCCTGTTCATTAATACCACTCTGAGCAATGGCCTAGCAGTTTCCAATGAGACCCTGGTTTTATTCAGAATAAACTGGTGTTATTCCCCGAACAAATGCCTTAATCACATCCCACACTACTGGCAGTGTAGCCGTGCCTGTATTAATCCTAAAAAACCCAGTAAGCAAACATATACCATGCTTTTGCTAGATATGGTAAGATAGAAGATGCAGAGGAAGTGAGAATTGAGGCCATTCAACAAACTGGATGATAAGTCTAAGCAACAATAGAAAAGGAATATGATCAGACATGATCTTATGACAGACTTCAATTTCTACATCCTAGACCAAAACCCTCCTAGCAAAATCCATGTCTATCTTAGAGTAATATTTATGTGGCATGGAGTAGAACATGTAGCCTGGCTTAGTAGGATATAAAGACCTCCACACATCGATTAGCCCGAAACGATGGGTAAGCTTGTGAATGGAGGCCCGGGTTTTAACCAGGTGAGGAGTAGCCAAGCGATTAGCAGAATCAATACCATAATCCATCAGGCCGTTGAAATCACCCATTATAACATTTTCCCCTGAACAATCCAGAAGCTCAAATAATAGCATGTCAAAGGATCTAGACTCATCAATGTAAGGCCTGTACCCCGCACAAACAACAAACTTTTGACAATGCAATACCAGCTGTGCAATTGGCCATCTACCTTTTGCATTGGAGGTGGTTCTAAACACCTTATACTCTGCATTCTTAGCAGACATTATAGCCACCCTATGGATGGAAAGTGATTGTTCAGTACTGACAATAGTATCTTAACCTAATTGCTTAAGCAGAAGACGTCTTTATACGCAAAGTGTGTCTCTGTTAAGGAAAGTAACACCGGCGTGTACATTTTAATCTCCTCTCATACTAGCTGGTACTCACTAGATGAATTTAGCTCAGAAACGTTCCAGCACATATACTTAAATCTCAGCCCTAGTGTTAGGCCTGACAGCCTTAGGGAGGTCATCCCCCAACTTTTTGCCTGCCTCCCTCCATCATTTTCTGACCTTGTTTTGCGGGCCAGTGCTAAAGTACATATGCTCTCTCCCCTAAAAATGATATGTTGGTTCCTACCCAATTGGCATATTTAATTTATCTATAAGTCCCTAGTAAAGTGCACTACAGTAGCCCCTTAACCATGTCTCAGGCCTGCTAATGCAAGGCCTGTGTGTGTAGTTTCACTGCCACTTCGACTTGTAATTTAAAATTACCTGCTGAGCCTAAACTCCCCTTTTTCTACAGATAAGTGCTTTAGTGGGATTTAGGCCCTCATTATGACATTGGCGGTAAGTCCCGCTTACCGCCATGCAGACTGCCGCCAACATACCATGACGGTATATCGCTACCCATATTATGACCCACACATAGCAATCCGTCACTATACAGACACAAACACAAGTCCGCCAGCCCAAAGGTCAGTGATAAAATGGCGGTAGCAAAACCCACACCGTCACTCCAACAGAACTATGCCCACAACATTATGACCCACGAATCACTGCAGCAGACATTCAACCGCGGTAAACCATTGGCAGTACTTACCGCTGCGTTCAAAATACACATACACATACACGACAACACCACATTGGACAATTCAAACTACACACACCTGACACCCATACACACCCTACACACCCACACCACTATAAAACACACACCCACACTACCCACATCCGTTTACGACTCAAAGAAATTGACAACTGAGAGATACACCAAGAGCACTCACAGAACCAAAGCCACAGAACACCATCACCAATACACCATTCATGCACCTTACGGCACACACCCCAACACATCACCCCACACACCCTCACACACACCACTCACACTACACCCATGGCACCAAAAAGACACCCCAGGTTCTCAGAGGAGGAGCTAAGGGTCATGGTGTAGGAAATCATCTAGGTAGAGCCACAACTATTCGGATCACAGGTGCAGCAGACATCCATTGCAAGGAAGATGGAGCTATGGCAGAGGATCGTGGACAGGGTCAACGCCGTGGGACAGCACCCCAGAACAAGGGATGACATCAGGAAGAGGTAGAACGACCTACGGGGGAAGGTGCATTCCGTGGTTGCAAGACACCAGATAGCTGTACACAGGACTGGCGGTGGACCCCCACCTCCTCCCCCACAACTAACAACATGGGAGGAGCAAGTCTTGGCAATACTTCATCCAGAGGGCCTGGCAGGAGTAGCAGGAGGACTGAACTCTGTTAAGTCAAATCTTTACTACTTTTGTCCCCCTCCTTGCATGCCATCACATACCCCCACCCCCACCTCACCCTCACTCCCATCACTCCACTACCTCCCACACACCCCACCATCACAACCCACCCATCCCAGTACCCAGCACTACATGCACCACCAATGCATGGACGCCACTCACAGCCCTGCATGGACACCCATCACCAGAGCATGCACACAAGAAAGAGTCACCTAGCCCACAAAATAACTACTCACACAAGGCAAAGCTCACAGGGCACTCACATCCCCACAGGTCCCACACCCAACGTCACCGGAGAGGAGGTGCCAGTAACATCCAGTCCCCCCCCCCCAGAAGAGGCCCACATTGATGACAGCAGCTCTACTCGCCTGGATCTGGATGACCAACCTGCCCCATCAGGGACCTCCGGACAGTTGGTTACCCAGCTACAGTCCCACTGAGCCTCCCCCCTAAGGAAACACCAGCACAACACCCACCCAGAGGGCCCATACCTCTGTCCCCAGGACACATTAATCAGCAGTGTGCCCACCACTACAGGGACCCCAGGCCACCCCATAAACACAGGACGGTCAGGGACCTGGGGTCAGTGGCAGTGGGCACACGGTTCAGGGGACAGAGGCACAGGACAAAAGGTAAGCTGGGAGGACTGCTGTGTGACAGGGGGAGGACAGGCCTAGAGAACCAACTTTCCACGAAGCTCTCACCAATATCCTGGTAGCAAATCAGCATTCGCAGGAGACGATGGGCCAGATACTGGCCAAGTTGCAGGAGACCCAGTGGCTGCAGGAGGGACAGTACCTGGGGATCAGGGAGGACCTCAGGGACATCCACACCACCCTGGTCACCATTGCAGGGGTGCTGGCAGACATGGCCAACACCATGAGGGAGGCAGTGGCACACCAACGGGCCCTTGACACGAGCCACACCGATGAACAGCCCTCCACCTCTGCTGATGCTGGTGGACAGGAGGCCCCGCCACAGGAACAACAAGCCACCAGCACCCCTCACCCTGCAGAAGGAAAACCACCCCGCAAACGGTCCCTGCGATCCAGGCAGAAGCCAGAGAACATTGCCAAGACCCCTGCCTGGAAATAAGACTTTCCTGAATGTCACCCTTGTGTCCCATTCTGTCACCCTGTCCACCTTGAGCTGCCATTGCTCCACTTCCTATGCCCCCTTGGACAATGCACCAGTAATCCACATAGATTGGACTCTATCCTGGACATTCCTCACCATCACCCCAGCCCATTGCATATCCCCATTATATTTTCAGCAAGTAAATAAACACCACAAGTATGTAGTATGTCAAATGATTTAAGTATGTATTCCTTTTACAATCTGTAGACATTGCAAGTAGACTGTACAGTAATGTGTACATAGGTATGACCTGTATTGTGCTGCTCTCAATCCACCAGGAGCCAGAGTAGGGCATAAATATCTGTGAATAGACATGTCAAGGGGCACAGTAAGTGGCCATAGTAGTGGGAACAGCAGCCTGCCAGTAAAAATGTACAACACAAAACTGCAATGGAAGATTAAGTTACAGTGTCGTACCTGTGTGTCACTGGAAGAACTGTTACATGATATGTTTTCTGTTGTCCACATCCTCATCCCCTGCCTCCTCTTCATCACTGTCCACAGGCTCCACCACTGCCACATGCCCATCTCCAGCCTCATCCTCCTGCAGAAAAGGCACCTGGCGTCTCAAGGCAAGGTTGTGCAACATGCAACATGCCACAATGATCTGTGTTTCTTCTTGGGTGAGTAGCACAGGGATCCACCTGTTAGATGGAGGCACCGAAACCGGAGGCCAAAGGTTCGCTCTATGATTCATCTTGTTCACCCATTTGCCTCATTGTAATGTTCCTCTGCCCTTGTCCTGGGATTCCAACACAGGGGTCAGTAGCCATGAGAGGTTGGGGTAACCAGAGTCACCTGTAAATATCAAGGGATACCTGTTAGCCAGACACTCACCCTAGGGCCAACCCCACGCCCATATGCCAACATACAATGGGTGGGGACAACGTACTCACCTATTAGCCACACCCAGTGCCTCTGGAGTTGAGCCATCACAAATGGGATGCTGCTATTCCTCAGGATATAGCCATCATGCACAGACCCAGGATACTTTGCATTCACATGGGAGATATCTGCACATTCATAGAGTGAAAGCTCCTTTGATTTCTGAACACCTGTTCATTTCTCCAGGTGAGGGACAAAGGCAATATGTGTACCATCAAGTGCCCCAACAATGTTGGGGATATGTCCCATTGTATAGAAGTTAGCTTTCACTGTGGTCAAATCCTCCACCTGGGGGAAAACAATGTAGCTGGCATTGTGTTTCATCAGGGTAGACAACACTCTGGTCAGCACATTTGAGAACATTGGCTGGGACATTCCTGCTACCATGGCCACTGTCACTTGGAAGGAGCCACTCGCCAAGAAATAGAGCACAGATAGGACTTTCACAAGAGGGGGGATCCCAGTGGGCTGACGGATAGCTGAGATCAGGTCTGGCTCCAATTGGGCATACAGCTCTTGGATTGTGGTCCTATCAAGTCTGTAGATGAGGATAATGTGCCTATCCTCCATTGTTGCCAAGTCCACCAGGGGCCTGTACACAGGGGAATGTCTCCATCTCCTATTCATCCTCAGCGGTTGTACTCTAGGGGGAAAAACGGTGAGCATCTGGTGAGTTCTTAACATTTCCTCAATGTACAATGCATTGCGTGTTGTGACAGAAACATTATCTTTATGTTTATTCCCAAAATGTGCTTATGTCAGCAGTGACACAGTTGGGTGCCATGGCCTGCCCCCCCCTGAAATGGCAGATGCCTGTCCTTTGTGGAGGGACAGGTGGAAATGAGGTAATGCCACTGACGTTGTGCGCCATTGCGGGAGGCGGACGAGTACTGCGGTGCAACTCCTCATTGGTGATCATTGGGCCCTATGGGTTACAGTGGCCAATGGTGATGTATGCCGGCGGTGACAGTCCACACCGGCGTGGACGTGACCGCCATTTTCTATCTGTTCACTCACTTGCTACCTGACCTTCAACAGGAGAGGTCCTACACTGCAGGTGCTGCTGTGATCTGTGTCAGGATGCGACCATGGCTCCAGACACTGGGGAAAGGGCCCCTGCCTTCACCACTGTGGAGCTGGAGAAACTGGTGGATGGGGTCCTACCCCAGTACTGTTTGCTTTATGGGCCTCCAGACAAACAAGTGAGTATACTGTAGGCATGATGCATGGGGCATGAATGCATGGTGTGATGTGTGTGAAGGCTTCATGTAAGGGAGGTGGTGCAGGGGTCCTGGGCAGCGTGCAGCATGTATGGTGGGCAATGTATGTGTGTAAGCGGATGGAAGGGATATGGTGGGCCAAGGGTGTAACATGCCGGACGGTATGACTGATCTCTTTTTCCATTTAAAATTTTTCTGCGGGTCAGCGCCCATCAGAAAAAGGGTATATGGCGTGCCATCACCAAGCATGTGCGGTCCCTGGAGGTCTACGGCAGGCGGGGCACCCACTGTCGGAAATGGTGGGAGGACCTGAGATGCAGGGCAAGGAAGACAGCGGAGGCCCAGCTGGGGATGGCCTCCCAACGAGGAAAGGGGTGCCAGTCAAACCCTGACCTCCCTGATGTTCCGCATACTGGCGGTAGCCTATCTGGAGCTGGATGGGCGCTTGAGGGCATCACAGGAGCCACAAGGGGGTGAGTACAGTTTCAAAATCTGTAAATTGCGTTTGGTGTGGTGATCTCTGGGTCAGGGATGTGGGCCTCTGGGGGCCCCTAGGCCAGGCCGGACATTGCAGGGTAGGTTCCATGTTGGTCAGGGGCTGATGCCCTCCACCCTCAAACATGCTAGCGGGCATCTACTACTGGGCATGGATCTGTGGGTCTCAGGTATGCTGCAATTGGCATTAGGTATTACGGTCCATGGCCTAGTGACTAGCATTGTAAGTGGTAGTGCATTGCATAGTGCATAGGGCTGTCCCCTGTGTGTTGTGTACGCCAACAGAGGTGTTGTTGCTGGCATTGAGCAAGTGTATCCTCTGTCTCTTCCCCTCCTTTTTGTTTTGTCACCCTGTCCTTCTGTGCATTAGCACCATCTGGCGGAGGAGCAGGGGAACCAGCGGCGGAGGGAGCTGCATCCCACATGGCCATGGAGGCCGAATCCACCGACCGTGAGGGCACCAGTGGGACGGAGGGCTAGGGGAGCACTACGGCGGAGACAAGAGGGGACAGTTCTGACAGTGATACCTCCTCCAATGGAAGCTCCCTGCTGATGGCGGACACCCCTGTGGGCAACCCAAGTACAGGTACAGCCGCCACCCCATACCAGCACCACCCTCCCAGCAGCCCCACAGCGAGGTTCCCGTTCCTGCTCACCCAGGAGGGTGGGCATCTCCTTCGCCCCAGCCACCTCAGGCCCTGCCCCAGTTAGCCCTGCTGCCCTGAGTGAGGAGGCTATTGACCTCATGTGATCCATCTCAGTTTGGCAGTCAACCATAGTGAATGCCATCCAGGGGCTGGCAGGGCATTTGCAACATACAAATGCATTCCTGGAGGGCATTCACTCTGGCGAGGCAGCTCAACATAGATCATTCCAGGCACTGGCCACCTCCCTGATGGCAGTCATTGTCCCTGTCTCTAGCCTCCCCCCTCCAACATCCTCTACCCAGTCCCATTCCCCTGAACCCCAAACTATCCCAAGCACACAATCAGACCAGCATGCACCCAAGGCAACACACAGGAGTGGCTCAGGCAAACACAAGCACCACACATCATCCCACAAGCACTCACACAAACACCACCCAGAAGCAGACACACCAACATCCACAGCCTCCACTGTGTCCCCCTCCTCCTCATTGTCCACCTCCCTCCCAGTAGCGTCTCCACTCACATCTGCATGTACTACATCCTCATCCACTACCTCCATCACCAGCACGCCTATCACTACACACCCCTCACTGGCAGTCACCACCCCCACATTCATGAACACATCCCCTGTGTCCTCTCCCACTGTGTCTGTGCCCCCTCCTCCCAAAGTACAAAAACGCAAGCACTCAGATACCCAACAGCCATCCACCTCACAACAGCATCCAGTCCATGCACCTGCACCTAAACACAGCAGACACCTCCTTCAACCACTCCCTCTTCCTCCACTCCCAAACCTCCACCCTCTTCCCACCCCGGTCTCCATAAGAAGCTTTTCCTCTCCACCGTTGACCTCTTCCCTACCCTTCCCCCCCGTCCTTCACTTCGGGCCAGGGTCGGCATAAACCACTTCAGCACCTCAGCCACCCAGTCCACGGCCACTGTAGTTTTGGCAGCTTCTGCAGGTGTGAGCGGCTCCAAGGAGACACCCATCAGCACTGGCAGTGTGCCTGCACCACCTGCCAAGGGCAAGGCCAAGGAGCAACCACCAGCTGCCAAGGGCAAAAAGGGACGACCAGCTGCCAAGGCCAATGATGCACAACCAGCTGCCAAGGGCAAGAAGGCACCACCAGCTGCCAAGGATACACCACCAGCTGCCAAGGGCAACGAGGCACCACCAGCTGCCAAGGCCAAGGATGCACCACCAGCTCCCAAGGGCAAGGAGGCACCACCAGCTGCCAAGGGCAAAGAGCCTGCCCCTGCAGGCAGAAGGGACAGGAGGCCTGGTGCTGTGACAGGATCTGAGCCCCCACCACTAACCATGCCGCTTCAGCTGTCCAAAGCTGCAGGGGAAGGGCTGGAGCCTCCCCCCACCACTGGTAGAACTGCCACCAGCACCGCCATCAGCACCACTGGCAGCAGCCCCAGTGGGCAGCCGTCCGACGCTGCAGGGGAAGGGCTGGAGCCTCCCCCCACCACTGACAGCACCGCCACCAGCACCGCCACCAGCACCGCCACCAGCACTGCCAGCAGCACCGCCACCAGCACCACTGGCAGCAGCAGCAGCCCCAGTGGGCAGCCGTCCGAGGCTGCAGGGGAAGGGCTGGAGCCTCCCCCCACCACTGGCAGCACCGCCAGCAGCACCACTGGCAGCAGCAGCCCCAGTGGGCAGCCGTCAGAGGCTGCAGGGAAAGGGCTGGAGCCTCCCCCCACCACTGACAGCACCGCCACCAGCACCGCCACCAGCAGCGCTAGCAGCACCGCCACCTGCACCACTGGCAGCAGCAGCAGCCCCGTGGGCAGCCGTCCGAAGCTGCAGGGGAAGGGCTAGAGCCTCCCCCCAACACTGGTAGCACCGACACCAGCACCGGCACTGCCACCACTGTACAGCCGTCGCCACCGGCGGATAGAGTGTAGTCCTGCCTCCATGGAGTGTCATGCATCCTGCCCACAGCAAATCTTGTGGATCTGACACCCAGGTGAGAGACTGTGACCTTGCACTCCCCATGTGCTGCATCACAGGGCACAAGGCCCCCTCCAGAACCAGTGGAAGAAGGCATCCACTCACCCCCTCCTTGCCAGGATGAAGCACACTGGGCACAAGGCCCCCTCCAGAACCAGTGGAAGACGGCATCCACTCACACCCTCCTTGCCAGGGTAAAGCACACTGGGCACAAGGCCCCCTCCAGAACCAGTAGAAGAAGGAATTCACTCACTCCCACCTTGCCAGGATGAAGCACATTGGGCACAAAGCCCCCTCCAGAACCAGTGGAAGAAGGCATCCACTCACCCCCTCCTTGACAGGATGAAGCACACGGGGCACAAAGCCCCCTCCAGAACCAGTGGAAGAAGGCATCCACTCACCCCCTCCTTCCCAGGATGAAGCACACTGGGCACAAGGCCCCCTCCAGAACCAGTGGAGAAGCCATCCACACGAGAGACTGTGGCCTTGCACTCCCCGGGACCAAGCAGTGGGCAAACCACCCACTTGAGAGACTGTGGCTTTGCACTCCCCAGGGCCAAGCAGTGGGCACACCACCCACTTGAGAGACTGTGGCCTTGCACTCCCCAGGACCAAGCAGTGGGCAAACCACCCACTTGTGAGACTGTGGCTTTGCACCCCCCAGGACCAAGCAGTGGGCAAACCACCCACTAGAGGGACTGTGACCTTGCACTCCCCAGGTCCAAGCAGTGGGCAAACCACCCACTAAAGAGACTGTGGCTTTGCACTCCCCAGGACATCGCTGTGGGCATGTTGCCCCCTCCAAGAGCAGTGGCGTAGTATAATCTTCTGGCTGAGGTGCCCCCTCTCCCCTTCCCCGTGAGGTGCCTGTGTGTTTTCGACCTGATGCCCCAGCAGTGTTCTCTCCGTTTCGAGGCAGGAGTCAAGTGTGGGCTTCGCCCATGATTTTTTTGACCCACTGGGCCATAAACATTTGCAAAGGACAGTGTACGGCCTTCTGTACATACTGTAAATATTTGTATATACTGTTTTTTCCAATCGTTAACTTTATCTGCATATTTCTAAATATCACTATTTGCACTCAATTCCTTTTGTCCTTGTGTTCTTCCAAGGGGTTACAGGGTGTAAATGTACTGATGCTGCATGTGTTTGTGTGTATGGTGTTGTGGGTGAGGGTGGGGGTGGGGGTGTTGCGTGTTGCGTGTGTGTGTCACTCTCTTTTTCCTCCCCCCTCTCCTGCGTGCTAGGTGCAGTACTCACTGTGGTCGTCGTCGCCGCCGTCTTTGGTTTTCCTAGTGCATTAGCAGATACACCAGCATCGGCAGGACCTGTATTTCGGGTTCCATGGTGTCCTGGTTCTTTGTTGAGTGTCGAAAGGTGAGTGGTTTCCCTTCAGAACACTGTTTCTGCCATGCTTTTGATGGCGTTGGTACCGCCCCGGAAAAGCTGGCAGATTGGCGGGTTGGATTGGGTGGGCGGTACATTGTCTTCCACCTGTCTGTTGGCATTGACCGTCGTGGTGTTTGTTGCTACCGCCGTGGCGGTCGGAGTGTTAAGGTGGCTGTCTAAGATGGCGGTTTCTGCCGTGGTCGTGATCCCATCTTTTTTTACCGCCGGCCTTTTGGCGGTATTACCGCCGCTTTAACACCGACTGCCAGGGTTGTAATGAGGGCCATAGTATTAAAGAGCTATTCCAGAATAAAATCCTATGTTCAAAACAAAAAAGAAAAAAACACCTGCGCCAACACATGTAAAAGACCATGCAACATATTATGAACAAAGTGACCAATCTTACCCCTTACCCAGACCCAAGGACTCGACAAGGCTCTCTTCTCCAGGCCCAAATTTGAAAATCCTAACAACCCCCATCCCCACCCTCAACCAATCCAACCCTGCTGTGTCCAATGAAGGAATCATCCAACTCCCTGAGCTACCGATGACCTGGCAGCCCTGAGAAAACTCTACCCGCATCCCACTCACTGCAACTAACCACAGTCCAACCACACACAGAGTGCCTCAGGGGATAAAAAAGAAGCGGGGAAAGAGACCCTCCACAATAAAAATCAAACAAAGTATAAATGGCCAATAAATCAACTCTAAGAGACGCTATACATGTCAAGACCCAACAACTCTGCCTAATTTGTCAACATCCTCAGGGGTGTTGTTTTACTCATGTGCATGTAGCACCACTGGGTTGTTTGTAATGTAATTGAACTGTCTGCATTTCAGGATAAATATTGTCAATGTTTGAAATGTACTTGATGTTACCAATGCTTGTTGCACTATATAGTTGTTTTCACCAATGCTTGTTGAACACATGACTGTGTCAAGTCCTGTTGCTTCTAAATGTGTCAGGTTCACTTGTTTATTGTTTGCCAGGCAACCACCACGCTCCCAAGGTCTCCAGGGAGCAGCTGCGTGTTTTCAAAAACATGAGTCATGCTGGCTATAATTACTCTTGCTGTGCACATGACTCTGCACTTCCTGTCTGGCAAGGAAAACCCTCTGCACTCTGGAATTCCCTCCAGGCCCTACCCGCTGCCCTCTTGACTCCGATGGCAGCAAAGAGCCTCAGCAGAGATCTTCTGGAAAGAAGACACTTCTGTCAGATAAGTGGAGCATGCTTTCTGGAATCTGTTTGTGCAGAATTGCATTATGGTCACTTCTTTTTTTTTGGGTGAAAACTGAGACTGATTGCACTCTAGCCTTCTTGAGACTTTGAAAGACCTCCTCTAAGGACACAGACATGATTTATGAGTGGGGGCCTTGATGAGGATGAATAATAGATTTAGCGCGGGGGCCTTGACAAAATTAATTTTGTAACTGAGAACTGTGACAGAAATTCACTATCCTCCTGTTTATTGTTTGTATTAATAGTGATTACGCAAATCAGTGCTAGGATTACTTTATGTGTTGGTTTACTTGTTTTTATTATTGCAGTTTGTTTTATGTTAATAGTGATTATGCAATTCATTGCTAGGAATACACTATATGTGAGTTTTCTTGCTTTTGGTATTGCAACCCATTTTATGTTGTAGTTTTGCCATAGCAAACCTAATGTGAAAGCGCAGATCCATGAAAGAGACTTGTGGAACTTCCTGATTTATTTAGAGACATTCAGATTTTGTCACCTTTTGCATATATTAATCTGTCAGAAAAGAGAGAGGGCCAAGTTGCTGATATTACCAGGTGAATGTGCTGAGATAACCAAATTCGGCAAATTTTATGGTATCAGTACGTGCCTTTTTGAATGCTGTTTAATGAGACCAGCGCATGCTTTCTTGAATGTTGTGAAAAAGTCTCTTAATAGCACATACCTTCACCAATACCGTAATTTGTCACAGAAAGGCATCCTCCAGGGGCTCCACAGACAGTCCTCCATAACTCGAAGACCCACACCCGGCTGGACCTCGTGAAAAGGAGTGTCGTGTTTTTTTCTCTCATTTTCCAAATCCCCTTCCCTTTTGGAGCACCTGCTGGGACTCCTGGTGCAATCAGCAGCACCAAGAGGTGCCTCAGCAGGCCGGGAGAACAGTCATCGCCCCTGCAGACAGCCTGGTTTTCAGGGGAGTGACTGCGTCACAACAATAGATGCATACATATAAAAGCAGAAATAGAGAATTCAAAGCCCAAAAACTGAGCTGGATCGGACAATAGCATTATATGACATTAATGTTGTAGATTCTTCAACTCAGCTCTGTCATATAAAGGTCTACAGGTCGATGAATCCATTGATCTATAAGGATAGTCCCTTTATCCGACTTAAGACCTGAGCTGCCTCTTGTTCGGAGTGGCACACCTGTGACCAACCATCCTTAATAATCTTAAACTGAGATGGTTCTTGAAGAAACCCCCAACAGCCTTAAGTAGATCTATAAGCTGCTGCATCTTTCAATGCCTGTTCATGGTGATGTTGCATAAGTCTGTCTGAACCAAAATTGACATTGCAACCATCATAAAAGGGTTAGTCGGAGGAACTTTTAAAGAGATTGCTTGCCCACATATATTAATATCGGGCGGGGATATGCTCACTTGGCATCAGGAGTTTTGTGGATAAGGCTGATAGGAAGGAGGTGTGCATGCTGAATTTATTAATCCCAATCCCAGTTCCAATCCATAAAATCAGGGAAAGCTTTACTAAATAATTGCACAATGAACTGATGTGCATCATCACACTCTCTCCCTTCTGGCACACCAAAAATCTGGAGGTTCCCGATTTCGGAGTCAGGGCATTATCAGCAATAATCCCATTGCCAGAGTGGGCAGCAATGAAAGTCTGAGGGGTAATTCCATGTGGAAGCGACACAGAGTCAACTGATGGTGTGGAAAACAATGTAGCAGGTGTCACTGGAGGATTAGTAACTTCTTGTTTTTTAACTGCCCCTCCGGAGCCCCTAGACTCACAGTCCATGACAGCTCACCATTTAGTATTTTCTCAGGGAGGTGCTCAGTGTTGTTTTCAGAAGCTGGCTGAAGGGAGGGCTCAAGAGCACAAGATGGCTGAGGACTGAAACTATGTTGTTCCTTCAGAGTATCAGAGGCTTTATATAGTCGACCTCTGGCAGTTGATCAGCCAGGCATGATGGCAGATATTTAGGGCTGCAGATTACCTTGCTTATCAGAGGATCAGGCAGCCATGCTTCAGGGTGGTTTCCATCTGGATGAGGTAGAGAATGCACTGGCTACTCTCCCGTCTAGCAAAGCAGTGGCAAGGATACTTTCCCAATCTAATTTTATAAGGTTTTCAAGGATTTGCTCAATCCGGAATTTCTAAGCGTGATCAAATATATTTATAATGGGAATGGATTACCTGCTTCTTGGAATATAACTAACATCATTGTATTATTGAAGAAAGGTAAACCACAGAGGATATGGGTTCATATCAACCAATATCTTTGATAAACTCAGATGTGAAGGGATTTGCCAACATTCTAGCTATTAGACTTGGTCCCCTTTCACCTGTGATAGTGTCTCAGCAGCAGCATGTTTTTTTACCAGGCTGTGAAACTATAAGTCATACTAATACAGTGATAGCAGCATTCAATGTTGCAGAGAAGATTAATGTGAGAATGGGTATGACATTATTAGATGCTGAAAAGACTTTTGACCAGGTTATCTGGGACGATATATGGGCTACGTTGAAGGCTTTTGGCATTGGGGACAGTTTCAGCAAACTGGTACAGTCTCTTTATAAGACTCCTTGTGCCAAGTTAGTATATGCAGGAAAGAGTTCACGTTCCTAATTGTGACACCGGAAAGGGGTACCTGTTATCACTACTCTTATTTGCTCTTCATATGGAGCCGTTTTTGCAATCACTGCAGAAGAATTTTGGTGTTCAACCACTGATGTCTGGTGGCTTCAAACTCAAACTTACGGCATATGCTGATGACAGTGATCTTCTCTGCTAACCCCTTGCTCTTGTTGGAACACATTGTAAGCGAGGCTAATAGGTTTGGAGCCCACTTAGGGTATAAACTAAATATAGCTAAAACCCAGGTTTTAGTTAATTTTACACTTGATAATATTTTTAAATTAAACTATGAGCCTTTATTACGTTCATTAATTGCGAAACTAAGGTTTTGAACATGCTTCCTATTACCATTTTTGGTCTCCGTAATATAATTAAAATTATGTTCTTCCCAATTTTTATTTTTTATTTGGGAAATCCCAGTGTGCAATTAGTAGCTTTATATGGGGGTACAGGTGGGCGAGGCATGCTATTTGCTTTTTTAAACTTAAGCAGGATGGGCTGCAACTGCCAGACTTTAAGTTATATTTTTGGGTGCCATTCGCTGGTCGGCTGCAAAGATAATTAACACTGGCAGAACCAGATATATCAGTTTTTGTATATCTGCTAGCCTTAGGGTCAGAATTTAGGCTTTTTTTCTATAGACTGGGGGATCCCAACTACTGCAAATGCGTCCACTTTTAAATTATAAAGGACATTCTGCGTATATGGCAGGAAATTACTGCCACATATTCTATCTCTATGTATAAGAAGGATACCCCTCTATAGAATAACCCTGCTTTTCCTTCAGTTTTTCAGAACCCCATGTGTAAGGCTTAAGCAAGTCGTGGGGTAAGGACTATTGAACAGCTACACAATTTAAATGGCTTCTGCTCATTTGCAGAGCTATAGGCCTAATTTGATCCCCACCATCATTTAAAAAAAAATACTTACAGCTTAGGGACTTCTTTATTTCTTCTTCTGGCCACCAGCTTTTGAATTATCTAGATGGAACAGTATTAACAACATTCTTTTGAAGGTAAACTATAAGGCTTCAATTAGTACACTTTATTTAGATTTTTCTCGATACGCTGTTGATGACAGTATCTCACTGGCAATTAAGCGGAGTAGTCTGTTGTCCTCAGAGATCTCTGTGTGCGAGATTCAGAGCATGCTGGACATTCTTGATTCATCAGTGCATTCTGTCAGCTTACAAATTTCAGCAATTTAGGACACTATGGCCCTCAATATGAGTCTGGCGGTCTTCAGACTGCCAGCCCCATGGTGGCAGACAGGACTGACGCTGCTGTGGTGGTCTGAACCCCACATAAAAAAAACTGGCGGTCAGACTGCCAGGGGTCCCTCTGCCCAGCACCATCGCAATGTTCACTGTGTGATTGGTCTGCAGCAGATATAGTGCATATGTTTTCTAATTGCTCTGCACTCCATGGTTTTTGGGATGAAGTGTTGAAGTTAATCTCATCTGGTCTAGTCTTTGAGGGCCAATTTTTCTCTAAAGAGATTGTAATGGGAGTCAAGCCGGAGCAGGATGGGATCTGAAACGTCTGCTAATAATTGTCACTGCCCTGCTTTTGGTTGTCAGGAGCTGGGTTTCCCTCTCTCCACCGAAACCCGCTGAGTAGTCGCTCTGTTCCGGCAGATATATGAATGAGAACTCACATTGGCTAAAGCTAGAGGACTCCCCTTGCTCATAAACTTTGATTTTAGGAACCAGGCATTCTGATTGATCAATGCTTTATTACCAAACTATTTTTCCTTATATCTTCTGTAGGAAGCTGGCCTGGTGTGTGGTGGACTCCTATGGTGTTGTCACTCTATACCAGATCCAGGTATCCATATTAGTGAAGTGTAGGCAGTGTCTAGGAAGCCAGGGCTCGCGAGAGGTAGCTGTGGATGAGCAGACAAGACTTATCTGGGAGATATGCAAAGCTTATGCAATACCACTATAGCCACACAGAACTATCACACATGAAAGAACCACACAGTGTCACAAAAATAAAGGTACTTTATCATGATAACACAAATGCTACAATACTATTAGGCAGTTCCCCCAACTAGAGGTGAGTAAACACATTAATTATATACACAAAAGCAATCAGTAAGGAGCATAAAAACAACAAGCATTGGCAAAAGTGTTAGAAAATAGTGGGGCCCTAGGGGAGGGCCAAACATATACTAAAAACATGGAAAGAGAGATATAGGCCCTCATTCTGACCTTGGCGGTCTTTTCGCAAGACCGCTGAGTTACCGCCGCGGTGAAGACCGCCGACCGCGGCGGTGTGCCGCTGTGCGCATTCTGACCGCTGGGAGCGTTCCGCCGGAAAACCGCCAACAGCCACACTGGCGGTCGGCGGGAAAGTGGAGACTGGTCAACCTCCACCGCCACGCCAGCAGAACACCGCCCACAGAATTACGACCCACATTTCCGTGTGGCGGTCTTCTGTTGGCGGTCTTCTGTTGGCGGTCACGTCCCTATGGCTCCCGTCGCCTCCCGGAGGACCAACGCACAAGGTAAGTTGATCGTCCGTGAGGGGAGGGGGTGGGGGGGTGTTGTGTGATGTGGGCGTGCATGGGGGTGTGCGTGTGAGTGTGTAGAGGGGGTGTGTGAGTGCGTGTATGCGGGCGGGGGGTGCTGCTGTGTCTATGGGTAATGTGTGCTGTTCGGCAGGTGCGCATGTCGGCATGTATGTGTGCGGGTATGTGTCCCCGTTGTGTATGTGTGTGTAGGGGGTGTGTATATGTGCATGTTGGGGGTGTGTGCATGTCGGGGTACATGTATGTGCATGTCGGGGTGGGGGTGGGGAGGGGGTTCGTACCACCTCTGGGGGGTGGCAGGGGGGTGGAGGGTGTGGGGGGAGGACTCGGGTGGGTAGTGGGGGGTGGGGGAGACCCCTATCAGTGCCAGGGAAGGAATTCCCTGGCCCCGATAGTGCTTACCGCCATGGTTTGCACGGCGGTTCCCGCCCGCAAGAAACCGCGGCGGTAGGCATGGTCATAATACCCTTGGCGGTCTTGGGACGACCGCCGGGCCGGAGTGCGCAAACTCCAGCCCCGCGGTCATGACCGCCGCGGCGGTCGGAGTGGAGAAGTAGCGGTCGGTCGCGGCGGGGACCGCCGCGGTCAGAATGCCATTTTTAATACCGCCGGTCTGTTCGCGGTCCGACCGCCGTCTCTCCGCCGACCGCCAGGGTCAGAATGAGGGCCATAGTCCCCCACCCAAGGATGTGGAATCATTAGGGGGGAGCTGGAAGAACTAGGAATCCAAAGAAGTGAGTACCAGAGTGACCCCCTGCGACCAGGAGAGCAGAGGTAAGTACCTGGTTTTCCCCACAACTGACAGGAGAACTTAGAAAAGGGATTGTGCAAGACCCAGACTAGACTGGAAGAACTTAAGGGTGGATTCTGGCAGAAGAGGACATGCAGAGGAAGGGGACCAAGTCGATTTTATGGTGGAGTGTTCCATTTGTGGCAGGAGCCACTGCCCACTCTTCTGTGGATGCAGGACCAGGTCGACGGGGGAAGAAGAAGACTAACTTGCAGCGCTGAAGATGAGGAGTTCCTGAAGTGATGCAGTTGGTGTCCCACGTAGACTGTCGGGTTGCTGTGGGTCAGTGGTGCTGGAGAACCACCAACAAGCCTTGGCAAATGCAAAAGAGGAAATTAATGAGTTGCAAGGCTGAAGAGGACCAACAAGGCCCAGGGAACTCGACCCAAAGAGGGTAGTCTGTTGTGACTCTCAGCAGTTAGGAGAGTCACTTGAAGCAGTCATAGCCCCCACAGGCAACCCACTGGCAGCAGGCACAGCAAGTCGCATTGAAATCCAATCAGCACACCTGAAGAGGAGTCCCACATCACAGTAGAGACAGAGGGGAGACGTGCTGGGGGCTGGGGCTACACAGAGCCTGAATATACCTTGGTGCAGTGGTAAGCAAGCCTTGGTAGCTGCAAGAGTTGTGGGGCACAGGGGTAATGTCCTGCAAGAAAAGGCAAGGGCTTACGGTCACCCAAGTTAGAAAGCTGGCAAAAAGGACCAAGGGGACCACTCCAGACTACCACCTGTGATGCAGGATCCATGCAGTTCCAGAGGGGAGCAGATCCACGATGCCAGTCGTCTTTGCAGTTGGTGTCTGCAGATGCAGGGGAGTGACCCCTTCACTCCATGGGAGATTCCTTCTTACTTCTTGGTGCAGGCTTGAGTCTCATCAACCTCAAAGGATGCACAGCCAGGGAAATGTTGCAGTTGCTGGAAGGAGCCAGAGAAACAATGTTGCAAAGCGGAGTCGTCGATGAAGTTGCAGCATGTTGGTTTCTGAAGAGTCCAGTTGTGGTTCCAGTGGCCAGAAGATGAAGTTAATGATGTAGATGAGTCCTGGTGGAGTCTTCTACATCGAATCTGAGGACCTACCCAAGAAGGGGACCCTAAGTAGCCCTAAAAGAGGGTTTGGTCACCTGCAAGGTGACCACCTATCAGGAGGGGGCTGCAACGTCACCTGCCTGACCTGGCCACTAGATGCTCCCAGAGGCCTCTGTCCATCTTGGATTCAAGATGGCACCTGAAGGAGCTATGGACACCACCCCTCTGGTGATGATGGACAGTGGAGTGGTGACTTCCCTTTCCTTTGTCCAGTTTAGTGCCAGAGCAGGGACCGAGGGTCCCTCGACTGGTGCAAACTGGTTTATGCAAGGAGGGCACAAAATGTGCCCTTCAAAGCAAACCGGTGGCTTGGGGAGGCTACCCCTCCTGAGCCTTGTAATACCTATTTCCAAGGGAGATGGTGTTACCTCCCTCACCCACAGGAAATCCTTTGATCTGACTTCCTTTGCCTGAGCTGGTCAAGCAGCAGGAGGGCAGAAACCTGTCTGAGGGGTGGCAACAGTGTGGGCTGCCTGAAAACCCCCAGGAGACTGTTAGGAATAATTATACGGGTCCACTAAGGAGTCCTCACAGTGCATGGAATCATACAACCAATACAGGCAATGGAATTGGGGTATGATTCTGACATGTGTGATACCAAACATGGCCAGGTTCGGAGTTACCATTATGTAGCTGGACATAGGTAGTGACCAGTACACAGGTAAAATGGCTTCCCTGCACTTACGAAGTCCAGTGTAATGGAGCTGGAGTTCTTAGGGGAACTTCTGCTCATGCACGGGTGCCTTCACACACAGGGACCTGCACTCTGCCCTGTGGGCTTTAAAGACCTACCATAGGGGTGACTTACAGTGACCTGGTGCAGTGACCTGTTGTGGAAGGATGCATGCACCTTTTCACGCAGGCTACAATGGCAGGCCTGCAGACACATTTTGCATGCGCTCCCATTGGTGGCGGGATACATGCAGCAGCCCATGGGAAACCCTGGGTGCCTCAATGCCCTGGGTTTTTAAGTACCATATACTAGGGCTTACAAGGGGGGCACCAGTATACCAATTGTGGGGTGTGCAAAGTCCTAGGCAACCAAATTTAGAGTGAGAGAGCACAATCACTGGGGTCCTGGTTAGCAGGATCCCAGTAAAAACAGTCTAAGCATACTGGCAGCAGGCAAAAAGTGGGGGTGACCATGCCAAAATAGGGTACTTTTCTACATCTTCTATTGTATATCTGGTGTTACTATACTAGCCATGTTTTTTACTTTTTGTTTTTGCATTATAGTCACTGCATTCTTTATGGTATTTTCTTTATGTTCCCAGCCAAACCCTATTCCCATTGTTTTATCAATTATTGTTATGTGCCAATAATTTGTGTGATCTATTCGATTTTGTTTTGAATCTATTTCTTAACATTTGTGACCATGTTAATAAAAGATAATAAATACAGAAACTCTTGCCTAAATTCTGTGACCCAACCTGATTAGATGGCCAATCCAGATGTCTTCTAAATAAATTAGATCTGCAGCCAATTTTCTCTAAATTTGCGAAAAATATTCTGATTGTATAATTGAAGTGTAGAAGTCAATTACACATTTAGGAGGTACAAAACACAATGCAGTTAGTGTTTTTAGTTCATATGGCACTTTACTATTTGACATATAATCCCAAGCTATGTATGTTTTTTTTTATTTGTTTGCCACTATGCTTGGGAAAAGTGAAAAAAACATCATTGAATTTCTGTGCTTGGATAGATTTTCAGTAATTGCATTAATCATTTGTGACTCAATGTCAATTATTATTTTCCTAATACTTTTATTTCTTGTTTTAGATTTTATAACTGGTAAAAATTCAATGTAAATCGAGGATTGTTTGTCAGGAAGTAAACCATAGAATAATGGAATGGTAGTGTTGGTAATATTTGCATGAGTAGTATACTTTTGGGTGAAAGAATGGAAAGTTGATTTAAAAATGCATCCATCATCCAAATTTTGCTATTCTCTAGAGTTACCATGTTATGGATTGTACTGAAGATTAGTATTCGTTTCAGAGGGGTCTCATTGTCATAGAGTAAAAACAGCTTTTTAGTAAAAGAAACAGTAAGTTCAGGAGGATGTTAATGTCAGGGTAGGATCAAGGAGTTAATCTTTGGAGAGTACTCACCAGTTTTTGGCGCCGAATCATTCTTCTTATATTTCGAATAGTGAACATATTACCCACAACATGCATGGGGATGTTCTAGGCTACCTCCCTTAAGACTGAGCCACCGGGTTCATTAAAGGTGGCCGCAAGGGATATTATTTGATGAATATTTTCCCTTAATTCAATCTCCATTGCAGACTCAGAGTGGTTATGCACTGTGGTTCTTTTCACTGTGACCCCAAGAGTAACCGTGTTTCGTTTGCAATGGGATGAAAAATATTCAACACACCTCCAATAACTTCTGGGCTCAGTTAATCTCTCCTTACAATAAATATAGCCACCATATTTTAAAAGACTCTTTCCTCTTTTGGATAGAATATATTGTGCTTCACATGCATTTTCCATTCTAGAGAAATCTGAAAAAACTGAAAAAATTTTATGAGTGTGATGTAATGAAATTGTTTATTTTTCCTAGCTTTTTGGCCCTTACCTATCTAAAGAAAAAAATCTAAGTATCTGTTGAGAATTTTTTTTATTTATTGCTAGTTAACTATGGAAAAAAGTATCTGTTAGTATTCTGCTTTAAAAAAAAGACTGTGATTATTATATTGAATTTCTGTTTCTTATTAGAAAATGTACCTGTTTTATTGGTCCTTGAAGTTTTGGATTCAAGCTTTTGAAGACGTAATTCAGATTTTCTTGAAACAGTACAGATTGTTTGATTCTTTGCTGTGTATCAAAGGTCAGAAAGACATTTATATGCCATTACACATTAAGAGTTTGGCGGTCTTTTGACAAGACCGTCGCAGTGGCGGCTGCCAAAAGACCACCATGTCAGCGGCAATCTGACCGCTGTATTAAGTGTCACACTGTGAAGTCCACCAAAAAATAGCCAAATTCCTGAAACTACCAGGACAGTGGAGGATGGAATAGAGGCGGTCCCACCACCAGCACCTCCAGCCCAACAAAAACCATCCCATCATATTACGATCCACAAATCATGACAGCGGTTCATCCATGGCGGAAAACCATTGGTGGTGTGAACCCGGCAGTCACAGCTCACTTCTGTCAGAACACCACACTACACTGGATAGTTTGAATACCCCATACCTGATACACATCTACACACCCGACACACCTACACACTGCACTAAATAACACACCCCTACACAACCCACACTCCTTTGCAATCAAACGGCCAAACTCAGCCACAGACAACCAACATCCCAGAAAGTTAATATAAGAAAGAATAGGCACTCTTTTACACTTCACTACACACACATCACACACCTGTACAACATACAAAAAACACATATCAATACCACACACAATCCACAACTCCGTCACCCACTCATATCACAGCACTTACACCCCACCATTTACCTAATTTGCATCCTTTCACTTTGAACACAACCACACTATCTTCACAACCACTACAACGTTGCCACAAAAACACCCACTTTTCACTGTGAGGAGTTGAAGGTCATGGTGGATGAAATTGTCAGGGTAGAGCCACACCAGGAAAATGGAGTTGTGGCAAAGGAGCGTTGACAGGATCAATTCTGTAGGCAGTTATCCACACACAAGGCAGGACATTAGGAAGAGGTGGAACAACCTCAGGAGGAAGGTTTGTTCCATGGCATCCAGGTACCAGCTCGTGGTACTGAAGACTGGCGGTGGACTCCTACCTCCTCCCTTTACTTTCATATCTTGGGAGGAGAAGGTCTTGGATAGCCTGCATCCTGAGAGTCTGACAGGCATATCTAGGGCAGTGGAGTCTGGTAAGTATCAACAAAATTCAAATCACACAATTGTCTTGTCCTGCATGCTTCCTCACCACCTATACCCACACCAAATTACATTCCACCCACTACAACTCTCTCCTAATCACCTAATACCCCCCCCTGCATTCCACATGTCCTCTAAACACATCTAGCCCCACAGCCCTTGGAAATGGCACATGAAGAACTGCCCAATCATAGCACTATAACTCCCAGAATGCTAAATCCCAACATAGCCAACACCAGTACACTGCACCAAATATTACTTGTCATGCATGTCAAAACAATATCCGATCCAACTCATCTTAGTTGTTCTAGTGTGGAACAGTACATGGCAATGACAACAATGCAATGGCTCACTCACACTAACATCCCAAGCAAAACACAGCTATAGCTGAGTGCCCATATATAATGGTCATAGATCAAAGATCATAGGCTATAAACATACTAACCTGGTTTGAACAATCAGATGGCTGAGTGGATGCACATGCAGTACATCCATATACAGGTCAATGTCCATTGTAAACACATATACTGTGTTCCTTCAAGGGCTCCAATGTGCATTCAACAGCTCATTTGTACCAGTTATCATGCCAGCCAGTTGATTAGCTAGCAGAGGTGAACAGCCATGTCAATTATCTGACAATATCAGGTGCCATCAGCTGTACAGTCACTAAAAACATGGTTTACCAGCATAAAACATGGTGTATGGAATTGAAGTTACAGAGTTTATGGTGTATCCATGTTAGTGCATCAGCTGTCAATGTCATTGCTGGGGATCATGTCAAGGCACTGTCTGCATCTCAAACAACTGCAAGAATACCCACATTGTAACGTGAACTCTGTGCTCCACTTCCTCCACAGGCAACCTTGCCATTGTCACCATTGAGAGGATACCAGGAGAGTGTCATTACCCCTCTGGATGAAGGCCCCAGTGAGGACCACAGCCCTGGATGTCTGGACACTGGTGAAAAACTTGCCCCATCTGGGACACCTGGTCAGTCAACAACTGTCAACCTTACCCTGCCCACATCAACTCCTCCCAGCCCTGTTGCATCGACATCAGAGGCAACCATTCGCCCCCTAACCTCTGCCCCAAGGACTGTGTCATCCATTGTGCGCCCCACAGTTCAGGTACCCGAGTCTCACCGTGCCACCCCTGACAATGATGGACATTCCACCACTGGGAGTGGGCACATTGTGCCAGGGGACAGGCATGTGGGGCAGGGTGTGTGGGAGGGATGATGTGGGCTAGAGGATGAGGTCTCAAAGGATACTACCGACCAGGATACCATCTCCCAAGTCTTGGCAACCTACCAAAGTTCTCAATGCATGATGGGCCAAGTTATCACCATGTTGGTGGAAACCCAAAAGCTGCAGAGAGACAACCTCCAGGAAGTTATGCAGCAGTCGCAGTCACAAAATGCCCACTTTGTGTCCATTGCAAGGGTGCTGAGAGACTAGAATACCACACTGGGTAGGTCTTGTATCCAACATCTGACCCCTTCCACTAGCAATGATACATCAGGCCCTTCTACATCTGTGGATGCTCGTGGAATGGAGGCCTTGTCAGGGGAAGGACATGAGGACATGCCTCAGACACTCCACCCTCAGTAACTGAAGAACCCCCCGCAAATGTGGACGTCCACCCAGACATCCAGCAGGAGCAGATGCCAAACCAAACCCACTGCCAGGAAGTAAACCTCTCCTGAACTGTTCCCCCTTGTGTGCCACAGATACACCCTGTTGAGTGTTCTTTAGCCAATCTCTATTTTCCTATGATGCAAGGACACTGGACCTGGGTTCCCAGATGGTGTAGCAGCTACATTGATGATGTCATTGAGCATGACTAAGCCTTTCACCATTTTTTGTCTTCGTTTAACGTTCATAGTCACATAGGTGTTTTGTTTCTCCACCACAAATCACACTTAGACCCAGGTCTCATTCATGAACCATGTACAATAGTTATGCATACCAACTCTAGTCTGATCATGTCCATCTGTATTGTACACCAAATGTTATGGACCCCATACATGGATTCCACCAAGAGGAGACTCATTACAATAGGATTGTAACTGGACAGTTGCCACATAGGTTGTAAAACAGAACTACACACAATCAGTGAAAGATATGCTAACAGCACAAAGAGCATGACTGAGAGTAGCATCAGGATATCTGCTAAGGTGTAACACAATGCTAAACTACACAATACAGAAGTTAGGGTCATGTCACTCCACCAACAAGGCACAAGGCACACAGATTGGTTCTTTGTATCACCTGGCAAAGCCTTATCACATACCCATGCCATTGCTTCTAAATGTACATATCCCATGGTACAAACAGAGATCAGTACTGATCTACCCATACCTGGAATCTTTCACATAACCTTAGGTTTGTCACTCACCTATGGCTGTCCACCGTGACATGCACATTGGTTTGCAAAGTAGGAACACACTGACAGCTAGATTCAAGGTAGAATACATAAAACTGTTAACATTGTGCAGGAAGAGGCTATGTTCCTACATTTACACATGAGCCAGACACATAATCAGACACAAATTACAGCATTAGACAACCTCATATACCCTACAGGTGACCTTGATGGGAAACATTTTTCCACCCCAGTGTCCTGGCAGTCTAACAATGTCAATCACGCTCACATAATCAAGACTCATAGTACCTGATATCAGCCATGTCCCCTTCTCATGTCTGTCTGCAATCCCCATCTGCTTTTGACACTGTCTTTTATTTGTGAAGGTTGATCAGCCAAACAGGAGCTAGGTAAATCTGTGTGTAACAGAAGATGGATGGGACTTAGCAGTATTCACTCCTCACTTCAGGGAGATAATATCCAGCAGTGTAACTTTGCATCTGCTATAACAGTACATGATTATGAAGGCCACTCTGTTCTGTACACAATACAGTTAATGTTTGCAAGCACAACTCACCCACAGGCATTGGAGCTATCTATAACCCCACAGATGATGCAAGAAAAGAGGTGACATGCTACCCATCTACTTGAGGTTGCAAATTTGAACCATAACATTACATCACCTTCATATATCTTTTAGCCAGTTGAAGTACTGATTGATCAGATCTGTCCTACAGTATCCTGCTTCATCTTCCTCTGGCTCTTCATCACTTCGCAAATCAGCATTAGCATCCGCAGGTTCTGCTGGCTCCCCCTCATTTGGTATAAATGATATATGTCATCTCAGGTCAAAGTTGTGGAGCATGCAGTAGGCAACTAATATTTGACATATCTTGTTGGGTGGGTAGAGGAGGGCTCCTCCTGATCTGTCCAAGCACATAAATCTTGCCTTCAGGTGCCCAAAAGTCCACTCAATGACACACCTTGTCCTCTTGTGGGCATCACTGTAGCGGACTTGCCCGGGTGTGGTTGGGTACCTCACTGGTGTCAACAACCAAGGATGGTTTGGATAGCCAGAGTCATCTGTGAACAATTAGGTAGAACAACGCACACATATATGTGGGGCATGCTATATTGTGATGGCAGGAGACATACATTGCAAACACACATTTCCTTCGTAACTTACCAGCTAGCCAGGCTCTCTGTAAGGAAATGCCTCCTTGGCATGGTTACCCCCTGACTTTTTGCCTTTGCTGATGCCAAGTTATGATTTAAAAGTGTGCTGAGGCCTGCTAACCAGGCCCCAGCACCAGTGTTCTTTCCCTAACCTGTACCTTTGTCTCCACAATTGGCACACCCTGGCATCCAGGTAAGTCCTTTGTAACTGGTACCCCTGGTACCAAGAGCCCTGATGCCAGGGAAGGTCTCTAAGGGCTGCAGCATATCTTATGCCACCGTGGGGGACCCTCACTCAGCACATGCACACTGCTTGCCAGCTTGTGTGTGCTGGTGGGGAGAAAATGACTAAGTAGACATGGCACTCCCCTCAGGGTGCCATGCCAACCTCACACTGCCTATGGCATAGATAAGTCACCCCTATAGCAGGCCTTACAGCCCTAAGGCAGGGTGCACTATACCACAGGTGAGGGCATAGGTGCATGAGCACTATGCCCCTACAGTGTCTAAGCAAAACCTTAGACATTGTAAGTGCAGGGTAGCCATAAGAGTATATGGTCTGGGATTCTGTCATACACGAACTTCACAGCACCATAATGGCTACACTGAAAACTGGGAAGTTTGGTATCAAACTTCTCAGCACAATAAATGCACACTGATGCCAGTGTACATTTTATTGTGAAATACACCAAGAGGGCATCTTAGAGATGCCCCCTGAAAACATATCCGACTTCCAGTGTGGGCTGACTAGTTTTTGCCAGCCTGCCACACACCAGACATGTTGCTGGCCACATGGGAAGAGTGCCTTTGTCACTCTGTGGCCAGTAACAAAGCCTCTACTGGGTGGAAGTGCTTCTCACCTCCCCCTCAGGAACTGTAACACCTGGCGGTGAGCCTCAAAGGCTCACCCCCTTTGTTACAGCACCACAGGGCATCCCAGCTAGTGGAGATGCCCGCCCCTCCGGCCGCAGCCCCCACTTTTGGCGGCAAGGCCGGAGGAGATAATGAGAAAAACAAGGAGGAGTCCCTGGCCAGTCAGGACAACCCCTAAGGTGTCCTGAGATGAGGTGACTCTGACTTTTAGAAATCCTCCATCTTGCAGATGGAGGATTCCCCAATAGGATTAGGGATGTGCCCCCATCCCCACCGAGAGGAGGCACAAAGAGGGTGTAGCCACCCTCAGGGCTAGTAGCCATTGGCTACTAACCTCCCAGACCTAAACACACCCCTAAATTGAGAATTTAGGGCCCCCCAGAACCGAGGAAGATAGATTCCTGCAACCTGAAGACGAAGAAGGACTGCTGACCTGAAGCCCTGCAGAGAAGACGGAGACACCAACTGCTTTGGCCCCAGCCCTACCGGCCTGTCTCCCCACTTCGAGAAAAACTGCAACAGCGACGCGTCCCCCAGGGTCCAGCGACCTCTGAAGCCTCAGAGGACTACCCTGCATCTAAAAGGACCAAGAACTCCAGAGGACAGCTGCCCTGTTCCAAAGAAACTGCAACTTTGCAACAAAGAAGCAACTTTTAAAGACCGCACGTTTCCCGCCGGAAGCGTGAGACTTTCCACTCTGCACCCGACGCCCCCGGCTCGACCTGTGGAAAACTAACTCTACAGGGAGGACTCCCCAGCGACTGCGAGTCCGTGAGTAGCCAGAGTTGACCCCTCTGAGCCCCACAGCGACGCCTGCAGAGGGAATCCAGAGGCTTCCCCTGACCGCGACTGCCTGCTTCAAAGAACCCGACGCCTGGTAAACACACTGCACCCGCAGCCCCCAGGACCTGAAGGATCTGACCTCCAGTGCAGGAGCAACCCCCATGTGGCCCTCTTCCTAACCCAGGTGGTGGCTACCCCAAGGAGCACCCCCTTGCCTGCCTGCATCGCTAAAGAGACCCCTGGGTCTCCCTTTGAAACCTATTACGAACCCGACACCTGTTTGCACTCTGCACCCGGCCGCCCCTGTGCCGCTGAGGGTGTGCTTTCTGTGCTGACTTGTGTCCCCCCCGATGCCCTACAAAACCCCCCTAGTCTGCCCTCCAAAGTCGCGGGTACTTACTGGCTGGCAGACTGGAACCGGGGCAACCCTATTTCCATTGAAGCCTAAGGGCCATATTTATACTTTTCCACGCACAACTGCGCCAACGCAGTTGTGCGTCAAAAAAGCTAACGCCGGCGAACGACATTCTGAAGCGCCATGCGGGCGCCGTATTAATTCAATGACGTTAGCCGGCGTTAGCCGGCGGAGCTGCTGGTGTGCGTAAAAAAAAATGACGTACACCAGGCAGCGCCGGCGTAGGGGAATATGGAGCTTGGGCGCCCAAAAATGGGGCAAGTCAGGCTGAGGCAAAAGTTTCGCCTCAACCCGATTTGCGCCATTTTCTTTGACTCCCAACCCCCATTTAAATGACTCCTTGTGTTAGCAAAGACAGGAGTCATGCCCCCTTGCCCAATGGCCATGCCCAGGGGACTTCTGTCCCCTGGGCATGGTCATTGGGCATAGTGGCATGCAGGGGGGCACAAATCAGGCCCCCCTATGCCACAAAAAAAAAAAATTACTTACCTGAACTTACCTTATGTTCCCTGGGATGGGTCCCTCCATCCTTAGGCGTCCTCCTGGGGTGGGCAAGGGTGACAGGGGGGGGTCCCTGGGGGCATGGGAGGGCACCTCTCGGCTCCTTCCGAGCCCACAGGTCCCTTAACGCCTGCCCTGACCAGGAGCTAAAAAACGACGCTAAATCGGCTGGACGTCATTTTTTTTTACCCGCCCGGGCGTCATTTTTGCCCGGGAGTGTAAATACGGCGCACATGCCTCGGAGTCACTTTTTTAGACGGGAACGCCTACCTTGCATATCATTAACGCAAAGTAGGTGTCCACGCTAAAAAATGACGCAAACTCCATGGACTTTGGCGTTAGACGCGTCTAACGCCAGAGTATAAATATGGAGTTTGTTTTGCGTTGAATTTGCGATAAAAAAAACGACGCAAATCTGGCGCAAACGGAGTATAAATATGGCCCTAAGTGTTTTGGGCAGCACTTTGACCTCTGCACCTGACCGGCCCTGAGCTGCCGGTGTGGTAACTTTGGGGTTGCCCTGAACCCCCAACGGTGGGCTACCTTGGACCCAACTTTGAACCCTGTAAGTGCTTTACTTACCTGTGAAACTAACAAATACTTACCTCCCCCAGGAACTGTTGATTTTTGCACTGTGTCCAATTTTAAAATAGCTTATTGTCATTTTTGCCAAAACTGTACATGCTATTGTGATGATTCAAAGGTTCTAAGATACCTGAGTGAATTACCTTTCATTTAAAGTATTGTTTGTAAATCTTGAACCTGTGGTTCTTAAAAATATATTTTTCTATCTAAAAACCTATTGGCCTGGAATTGTCTTTGAGTGTGTGTTCCTCATTTATTGCCTGTGTGTGTACAACAAATGCTTAACATTACCCTCTGATAAGCCTACTGCTCGACCACACTACCACAAAATAGAGCATTAGAATTATCTCTTTTTGCCACTATCTTACCTCTAAGGGGAACCCTTGGACTCTGTGCACACTATTTCTTACTTTGAAATAGTACATACAGAGCCAACTTCCTACACTCTCTCTGTGTGGAGTCGTGTCATCTGCAGTGGGACATTGCTGTTCCTCATGATGAAGGAATCATTGCCTGATCCAGGATGCTTGGCACTGAATTGTGAAATGTATTGGTCTGCCAGACACACCACCTGAACGTTGATTGAGTGGTAGTTTTTCCTGTTCCCATGCACCTGTTCATTGGCACTAGGGGGAACTAAGGCTACATGGGTGCCATCTATGGCTCTAACCACATGTGGAATGTGTCCCACAGCATAAAATCTGCCTTCACTTAGGCCAATTCTGCACATTGGGAAACCTTATCTATCTGTCCAGATGTTTCAACAATGCATCCACTACATCCCTCAAAACCACACTGAACATTCCTGCAGGTAGGGCCACTGTGATCTGAAAGGACACAGTGACCAGGAAGTGTAGCACTGACGAGGCTTGAACGATGGGATGTATGCTATAGGGATTGTGAATGGCAGGCATCAGATCCGGTTCCAATTGATCACAAGGATCACAAGGATCCATGATAGTTTAACGATTCAGCCGATAGGTCTGGATTGAATGTCTCTGCTCCGTGGTGTGCAGGTATACTAGTGGGTGGTACACTGGAGGTTGTCATCCTTTCCTCATGGCAGGAACATTATGTGAAGAAATTTCAAAATAGTATGTAATGTGTAGAAAGTATCCTCTTTCTTGGCATGATTACCCCCATTTTCTGCCTGATGTTAGTGTGTTTGACTGTGTTCACTGGGATCCTTGCTCTCTCTCCGAAAAGTCTGTATTTCACCCACAATTGGGACACTGGTGCCCCATTATAAGTCCCTAGTCTATGGTACATAGGTACCCAGGGCATTGGGGTCCCAGGAGATCCCTATGGGCTGCAGCATATATTTTGACACCCACGGGGAGCCGAAGCAAAGGGTTCTGCAGGACTGCTATTGCAGCCTGCATGAAAAGGTGCAAGCACCCTTTCACTGCCACTTTTCACTACACCAGGTTACTTATAAGTCACCCCTATGGAAGGCCTTCCAGCCCAGAGGGCAGGGTGCTAAGTACCTGTGTGTGAGGGCACCCTGCACTAGCAGAGGTGCCCCCACAAACTCTAGGCCAATTTTCCCGGACTTTGTGAGTGCGGGGACACCACTTTACGTATGTACTTGACATAGGTTACTACCTATGTCTAGCTACATAATGGTAACTCTGAACATAGGCATGTTAGGTATCAAACATGTTGTAATCTTACCCCAAGCCTTTTACAAGAATAGGTTGTATGATTCCATTCACTCTGAGGGCTCCTGGGAGGACCCCCAGTGTTGCCATTACAGCCTTCTGAGGGTTTCTAGGCAGCCCAAGCTGCTACCACCTCCCAGACAGGTTTCAGCCCTCCTGTTGCTGGAGAAGCTCAAGCCCAGGAAGGCAGAACAAAGGATTTCCTTTGGGGAGAGGACTGTTACACCCTCTCCCTTTGGAAATAGGTGTTACAGGCTTAGGAGGGGTAGCCCCCCGCAAGCAGCTGGAAATGCTTTGAAGGGCACATTTGGTGCCCCCCTTGCAGAAGCCAGTCTACACCAGTTCAGGGATCCCCAGTCCCTGCTCTGGCGTGAAAATGGACAAAGGAAAGGGGAGTGACTACTACCTGTCCGCCAACACCCCAGGGGTAGTTCTCAGAGCTCCTCCATAGGGTCCCTGGGATTTGCCATCTTGGATTCAAGGTTGGCAGGGAACTCTGGGAGTGTCTGAGTGGCCAGTGCCAGCAGGTGATGTCAGAACCCCCTTCTTATAGGTGGCCACTCAGCTAGGTGCCAAATCCCCCTTTCAGGGCTAATTAGGGTCTCTCCTTTGGGTGGTTCTTCAGATTCGGATTGCAAGACTTCAGCAGGAATCCTCTGCACCCTCCACTTTGACTTCTGACCGAAGAAACTGCATCTGGACTCTTCAGGTCGCCACAAGCTGCAACAAAGAAGCAAGACTTCTGCAACATTATGAGGGTCATTCTGACTTTGGCGGGGGGCGGAGGCCGCCCGCCAAAGTCCCGCCGGCAGAATACCGCTGCGCGGTCAAAAGACCGCCGCGGTAATTCTGAGTTTACCGCTGGGCTGGCGGGCGACCGCCAGAAGGCCGCCCGCCAGCCCAGCGGGAAACCCCCTTCCATGAGGATGCCGGATCCGAATGGAGCCGGCGGAGTGGAAGGGGTGCGACGGGTGCAGTTGCACCCGTCGCGATTTTCAGTGTCTGCGTGGCAGACACTGAAAATCTTGGTGGGGCCCTGTTAGGGGGCCCCTGCAGTGCCCATGCCATAACAGATATGGATCTCAGGAGGTCAATAGCCTCCTCACTCAGGGCAACAGAGCCAACTGGGGCAGGGCCTGAGGTGCCTGAAGCGAAGGAGATGCCCACCATCCTGGGTGAGCCGGCATGGGCAACTCGCTGAGGGGCTGCTGGGAGTGCGGTGGCAACTTTACCTGTTGCTGTGGTGGGCACAGAGGTGTCTGCCACCACCAGGTAGCTTCCATCGGAGGAGGTATCCGTGTCCGAACTGTCCCTTCCAGTCTCCGCAGTGGTGCTCCCCTCCGTCCTACTGGTGCCCTCACCGTCAGTGGACTCTGCCTCCTGGGTCCTGTGGGATGCAGCTCCCTCCGTTGCTGGTGCCTCTGCTCCTCTGCCAGATGATGCTAATGCACATAAGGACAGGATGACAAAACAAAAAGGGGGTAGCAACAAAGGATACACTTGGTCAATGGCTGCACCAACACTACTGTTGGCGTACACAGCACCCTCACACACAGGGAACAGCCCTACGCACTATGCAGTGCACTACCAGTAACAATGATAGTCACCAGGGCATGGGGAGAGACACATACCGCCAACTGCAGCATACCTGGGACCCACACACCCCTGCCCAGTACTGAATTTCGGATGCCAACTAGCTAGGATGGAGCATTTTCACATCAGAGCCCTGCCCACATGGGACTTACTCTGCAATGTCAGGCCTGGCCTAGGGGCAGCCACAGACACACATCCCCCACCCGGATACCACCCCACCAGGAGTAAGTAGTAATGATGGGCATTGTACTCACCCCCTTGTTGCTGCTGTGATGCCCCCAAGAGCCCATCCAGCTCCGGATAGGCCACCGCCAGTATGCCGGCCATCAGGGCATCCCTTCTGCGTTGGGAGGCCTTCCCCAGCTGGGCCTCCGCCGTCTTTCATGCCCAGCATCTCAAGTCCTCCTACTGTTTCCAACAGTGGGTGCTCCGCCTGGCGTAGACCCGCAGGGGCCGCACGTCCTTGGTGATGGCACGCAATATACCCTTCTTTTGATGGGCGCTGACCTGCAGAAGAAATATACACGGGGAAAGGTATTAGTTAGACCGTCCTGCCTGTTACACTCATAGCCCACCATAGCTCTTCCCATCCCCTTACGCACAGACATGGCCCAGCATACATGCTGCACGCTGCCCCTACACGAGGCCTTCAGGCACAGCACTCCATGCATTCATGCTCCATGCATCATGCTCACAGTGTACTCACCTGTTGGTCTGGAGGCCCATACAGCAGTCCATACTGGGGTAGGACCCCATCCACTAGTCTCTCCAACTCTGCCGAGTTGAACGCAGAGGCCCTTTCCCCAGTCACACAGGCCATGGTACGTTCCAGGCACAGGTCATAGCAGCACATGCAGTGTAGGTCTCCTCCTGTTGAAGGTCAGGTAGCAAGTGAGTGAACAGATAGAAAATGGCGGTGACGTCTGCGGTGGTGAATACCGTCACCGCCGGCATACATCACCATTGGCCACCGTACCCCATAGGGCCCAAAAATAACCAATGAGGAGTTGCACGGCGGTGACTGACCACCTCCCGCAACGGCACACAACGTCAGTGGAATTACCTCAATTACACCTGTCACTCCATACAGGACAGGCGGATAACATTTCAGAGGGGGCGGCAGGCCATGGATCATAATTGCGTCACAGGTCACAATTGTACATTCAGGACATATGCCACTAATACATTAAGATTTCACATCATGCATTGAACTGTAGTGGTTATAATGTACAGATTATGACTGGCTCCTCACTCTTTTGCCCCATAGATGGCAACCACTGCGGATGAATAGAAGATGGAGACATCCCCCCGTGTACAGACCCCTGGTGGACTTGGCAACAATGGAGGACAGGCACATTATGTTCACCTACAGACTTTACAGGGCCACAATCATGGAGCTGTGTGCCCAACTGGAGCCTGACCTGATATCTGCTATCTGTCACCCCACTGGGATCCTCCCTCTTGTGCAAGTCCTATCAGTGCTCCATTTCCTGGCAACTGGTTCTTTCCAAGTGATAGTGGGCTTGGCAGCAGGAATGTCACAGCCAATGTTCTCAATGGTGCTGACCAGAGTGTTGGCTGCCCTGATTAAATACATGTACAGTTACATTGTTTTCCCTCAGGTGGAGGATTTGGCCACAGTGAAGGCTAACTTCTATGCCATGGGACATGTCCCCAACATAATTGGGGCAATTGATGGAACACATATTGCATTTGTCCCCCCTGGCAAAATGAACAGTTCTTCAGAAATCGATGAATGTGCAGATGGTGTGTTTGGCGGATCAGTACATCTCCCATGTCAATGCTAAGTATCCAGGCTCAGTGCATGATGCTTTTATCCTGAGGAATAGCAGCATCCCAAATGTGATGGCCCAACTCCGGAGGCACGGGGTGTAGCTTATAGGTGAGTTCTGGTTCCCACCCAGTGGATGTTAGTGTATGGGTATTGTGTGGGCCATAAGGTTTAGTGTGTGGCTAACAGTTGTCCCTCGATATTTGCAGGTGACTCAGGTTACCCCAACCTCTCATGGCTACTGACCCCTGTGAGGAATACCAGGACAAGGGCAGAGGAACGTTACAATGACGCACGTGGGCGAACAAGAAGGATCATTGAAAGTGCATTTGGCCTCCTGAAGGCCAGGTTTTGTTGCCTCCATCTAACAGGTGGATCTCTGTGCTACTCACCCAAGAAGGTCTGCCAGATAATCGTGGCATGCTGCATGTGGCATAACCTAGTCTTGAGACGCCATGTGCCTTTTCTGCAGGAGCGGGAGGTTGGAGATGGCCGTGTAGCAGCAGTGGACCCTGTGGACAGTGAAGATGAGGAGGCAGAGGATGAGGATGAGTGATACGACAATACTTCCAATGACACACAGGTAAGACAGTGTAACTTCACATTTCATTGACAGTTTTTTGTTTGACATTGTCACTGCCAGGCTGTGAATTCCCACTTCTATGCCCACTCACTGTACCCTTTGGCAACTCTTTTTGCAGATGTTGGTGCCCCACTATCACTCCTGGTGTGTTCACTGCAGCCAGCTACAGGTCTTTTCTATGTATACATTACTGTACAGTTGAATTGCAATGTTTAAACCTTGTTAAACAAATACATACTTAAATAATTTGACATACTACATACTTGTATTTTTTCAAAGTGTGTTTATTGCAGTGCTCTGAAGAAAAGGGGGAAGTGCAATGGGTTGGGGTGATGATGGAGGAAAGTCCAGGGTAGAGTCCAGTCTGTTTGTAGCACAGGTGCATTGTCCAAGGGGGCATAGGAAGGGGAGCATTGGCAGTTCAAGGTGAACAGGGTGACAGAGTGGGACACAAGGGTGACAATCAGGAGAGTCTCATTTCCTGGTGGTGGTCTTGGTCTTGAAAAGTGTCTCTGGCTTCTGTCTGGTTCGCAGGGAACGTTTGCGGGGTGGTTCACCTTCTACAGGGGGAGGGGTGCTGGTAGCCTGTGGGTCCTGTGCGGGGCCTCCTGTCCACTAGCTGCACTGGAAGTGGAGGGCTGGGCAATAGACTGGCTAGTAGTAGGGGCCTCTCTGGTGTGCTGTCCATTCCCTCATGATGTTGGCCATGTCTGCCACCACCCTTGCTATGGAGATCATGGTGGTGTTGAGTGCCTGTAAGTCCTCCCTGATCTCCTGATGGTGTTCCTCCTACAGCCGCTTGCTCTCCTGCATGTTGTTTCCGGATCTGGCCCATTGTGTCCTGGGATTGTTGGTTGGCAACCAGGACAATGGTGAGTGCCTTGTGGAGAGTCGGTTCCCTGGGCTGGTCCTTCCCCTGGAGCACGGCAGTCCCACCAGTGTCCCTGTTGCCCTTTGCTCCTCTCCCCTGAACAGTTTGCCCACTGCCACTGACCCCAGGTCCCTGATTGTCTTGGGTATGAGGTGTGGACCGGGGTCCCTGTACAGGTGGGCACACTGCTGATTGATGTGTCCTGGGGACAGAGGTGTGGGGACGCTGGGTGGGTGCGGGGTGTTGGTAACTGATGGGGGAGGCTCCCTGGTGGACTGTAAGTGGGCAGGGGTGACCGGCTGACCAGTGGTCCCTAATGGGCCAGGTTGTTGATCTAGACCCTGAAGTTCCAGAGTGACTGTCATCACAGGGGGCATCTTCTGTTGGGGGACTGGATAGTTGTGGCACTTCCTCTACACTGAGATTGGCTGGGACACCTGTGGGTATGTAAGAGATGTATTATGCTTCATGCCTGTGACATGTTGTACATCCTTATCCTCCCTTCTATGGTTGCTTTTGCCCTGACACCTTTGATTGTGTATGGTGATGTAGTGTGGGATTGTTAGTTCCCCTATGCTGTGCATGCTTTGGCGATTGGTGTCTATGCAGGGCTGGGAGGGCTGTCCATGCATTGGTATGGCATGCAGGGCTTGGAATTTAGGTTAGTCATCTGCATTGGTGCAGTGTGTGGGATGGAGTGAAGTGATGGGATTGAGGGTGAGGGTGTGAGATGGCATGCAAGTATGGGGGTGAGAAGTGGTAAATGTTGACTTACCAGTGTCCAGTCCCCCGGCTACTCCAGCGAGTCCCTCAGGATGCAGTAATGCCAAGACTTGCTCCTCCCATGCTGTGAGCTGTGGGGGAGGAGATGGGGGTCCACCGCCAATCCTCTGTATGGCGAGCTGGTGCCTTGCTGCCACGGAATGTACCTCCCCTGTAGGTCGTTCCACCTCTTCCTGATGTCGTCCCTTGTTCTTGGATGCTGTCTCACGGTGTTCACCTTGCTCATGATTCTCCACCATAGCTCCATCTTCCTTACAATGGATATGTGCTGGACCTGTGCTCCAAACAGCTGTGGTTCTACCCTGACTATTTCCTCCACCATGACCCTCAACTCCTCATCTGTGAAACGGGGGTGCCTTTGTGGGGACATGGGTGTGGTGTGATGTGTGTGAGCGTGTGGGTGTTGCGTGGTGTGATTGGGTGTGCGTAGTGGAGTGCGTGAGGGATGTTTGGGTGTGTGTGTATTTGTCACAGTGGTCTTGATGTCTGTCTGGTGGCAAAGATTTGTATATGTAAAGGGTTGTGGGTAATGTGAGTGTGTGTTTTATAGTTGTGTGAGTGGGTGGGTGTGGTGTGTGTATGGGGGTCAGGTGTGTGATGTTTGAATTGGCCAATGTTCTGCAGTTTAGTTTTTGGGTTTCCATTCTAAGCGCGGCGGTGTCTACTGCCATTAAATGCCTGCCATGGTGATTCGTGGGTCATGATGTGGTGGGTGTTGTTCTGTTGGCGTAACGATATGGGTGTTGGGACCGCCACTTTATCACTGACTCTTCAGGACCCCACAAGCTGCAACAAAGAAGCAAGACGCCTTCTGCAACATTGTATCTCTGGCTCCTTCCAGCAACTGCATCATTTCCCCCGTTTTGCATTCTCTGAGGACAGTCCATCTTCAGCCTGCATCGGAAGATAGAAGGAATCTCCCTTGGAGTGAAGTTGTTATTCCCCTGCTTCTGCAGGCACCAACTGCGACGGCGACTGGCTGCAGCATGGATCTCCTCTCCTGCTCAGTTGCATGGATTCTGCATCATGGGTGGTAGACTGAAGTGGTTCCGACGGTCCTCTCTTCCAACTTTCCAACTTGGGTAAAGGTAAGCCCTTGCCTGCCCACACAGGACAGTAACCTTGTGCACCGCCTCCTTTGCAACTGCCAAGGCATGTTGGCATCCTTCCTCCAAGATCTTCAGGCATCTTGAAGCTCCAGTCCCCAGCACTCCTTCCTGTGACGCACAGCTCCCTGAGTGGTTCTATGGCGGCGTACGATCCTTTCTCGTAGTGCTGCATGGGCCTTTTCGGCAACTCTCATGTCCCCATCCTGTGGGACTCCTGTGGGTGCGGCCTGGGCTTCTGTGGGCTCTCTGTTTTGCTGAGGGCCCCCTCTGACTCCCACTCCTGGGTAGAGTCCATCTAGTCCTTCCTGGTCCCCTGCAGCTCCACTTTCTGCTAACCACAAGTTTTGAGTGTTTTGCGTGGGCCAAGGCTTGTTAGCAGAACCCGATGATGAAAACCAGACTGGAATCCTCCTTCCAGTGTGTGCCATCACCTGCACCCTCCAGGAACCTGACTTTGTCTTCTTCTTCACCTGTGGTTCACTTCTTGCACCATCTTCCTGGTGGGTAATGAGTTCTGCCCTTCCTGGAAGCGTCTGTGCTTCTTGGACTTGGTCCTCTTTTTCCACAGGTCCTCTGTTCCAGGAATCCACTGTTATCTTGCAGTCTCTTCTGGGTTTTGCAATATTCTTCTTTACTTCTGTGTGTGTGTTCTGGGAAACTTAATATGATTTACTCCTGTTTTCCTGGTCGCTGGGATGGGTTGTGGTACTTATCTTTGGGCTTTCCTAGTACTCCCAGCTCCCCTCTACACACTACACTTACCTAGGTGGGAGACCGACTTTCGCATTCCACTTTCTTAGTATATGGTTTGTGCTCCTGCCCATTTCTTCCTATTTTAATTTTGACTAATTGCACTGTTTTCTAACTGTTTTTATACCTATTTCTGCAAACTAGTGTATATATTTGTGTATTACTTTCCTCCTAAGGGAGTATAGTCTCTATGGTATTTTTGGTATTTGTGTGACCAAAATAAAGTACAAGGCTCGTTGGCCCAGTTGTTTGGAATGTGGTGCTAATGGCACCAAGGTCACAGGTTCCATTCCTGTAGGGGACAAATTCTCCTTTTAAAGTGTCATGTATATCTGTATGATTGAGGTAGCGTGGGTTTTCCATTAACTGCCAAGCCTCCAATTAGCCATTGAGTGTCCATACTTGAGAGCTACATGCTTGCAAAACAGTTAAAGTGGATGCTGGATATGTCACTCATCATGGATTCTCTAGACTCCATGGACTGGGTATTGGCCCTGTTGCAGCTAGCATTGGCTTCATTAGTGCAAAGGAAAGGCGCAGCAGGTGCACATGGTACATAGCCAGGAAATAGCACAGAGATGATCTGGGGTGCTACAAAAGAATGCTACAATAGTCACTGAGGAGTGTCCCAGGAGAGCAGGAGTCACATCTAGAGCAGCATTCCCCCATGTTCCGAAGTGGCCTAAGAAAGGGTCTTCTAGGGTTCAGAGAAAAAAAGTCAGGGGAAACAGCCGTGTCCAACAATGGCAAGAGGGGGTTAACTTGAAGGCATCTGAGAGGTGCGTACAGCCAATAGTTCTGGCAGCAGCTGGGGCAGACACAACAGCTTCTTCTGTAGCTCCGACAGAATGGGATCCCGCTACATCCAGGTCCCCTGCACCTGGGGAAGAAAGTGAGGAGGTGGACCCAACTAGTCATACCTATGAGCATGTGTTGTCCCATAGCGATCATTTGGGATTCCATCTGTTACAGAAGATGAAGCAGAAGAGAAAGAACGGGCATTCATGGACATGTTTGAGCTTACCAGCATGACATCAGTGGGCGATGAAAATAAAGAGAATAAAAGAATGTGCACATAAATCTTAAACACTTAATGTGGATAAAACCGCAATTAACTGGATTAAGTTTCAGAATTTACCAGTCCACGTTGTTACAAAAACTCCCGGATTGAGGTCCACAAATTGTTTACTACATGAATAAGACAGTGGGCTCATATGAAGAATAGGGAGGTCCAGTTGGAAAGATTACGCTTAGGTCTTCAGGTTAAAGAAGGCCACAAACCCAGACATGTGTTGGAATCAGACTGATATCAATGCTTGTTAACATTGTATGATGTTGAAAAACCAAAGTTTTATGGGCAGGCGCCCTTTTGGGCTGCTGGGGAGGGGCGGGTGGGTGAGCGAGAAGGGGCATGTTAGGCATTAATGAGAAAGCATGTTCTCAACCACTAGGGTCCTGCAAGGTCACACATAATGGTTCATTCTGCAGACTGGCTGGGCATCCAGAGTTTTAGTGTTTTAAAAAATCCAAAGAAAAGGGTGGAAAGAACAGAAGGTGCCTGTAGACGGGTCCCGGAGGACCCGACACACTCACCTCGAGTCCGCCATCTTTCGGCCGAATCCACGGAAACGACGCAGCGTTCCCCTGGCAATGGGGAAACGCCACGTCGTCACAGCATCGAGGACTTCCGGTTTCGCAGATTAAAAAGGGAGACAGATCCGGAGAGGGCGCGCGTCGGAGCCCAAGGAGGAGAAGAGTGGAGAGCGACACGAGTGCGTAGCGGAGAGGAGGCGAGCAGAAGGGAAATCCCAGCCGGGGAGAAGAGGACGAACCGGTTAACCACCCCGACGAAGAACCAGGAAGAGACGCCCAGAGGAACCACCGAAGCGCGAGAGCGGGAAAAGGAAGAGACACCGGAGAAACGAGAAAGCCGCCACGACCCAGGAGGGTCGTGGCTTCACAAGGTACGGTCCCTCCTAGGGACGGGAGGGTCACGGGGAAGGTCGGTTACGGGGAAAGGCACCGGGGAAGTGGGAGGAAGGACGGGGAGGGTGAACGAGGGACAAGGGAAGGGGCAAGAAGGGAAATAGGCACAGTGTGGACCCCCGCAACCCTAAACCCCCACCCTGATCACCCCTTCACGAACTTGCCCGCATGTTGCCTTAAACCCTCACGAGCACCGTACCCCACCCACTATCCCAGAAGTACTTACCGATTCTTTATTTTGTTTCTTTCATTTCGGTCGGGGTCCGGGAGAGACGTCCATCCTACACAGACCGAAGGCGACCGCGAAAACGAGGAAAACCCTAGAAGAAAAGAAAGAAGTCAAGGGAAACAGAAACCCAGAGACTTAGACCCTTAGCCCTACCGTTAAAAGAAATAGGCTGTGACTAAACAGAAAATAAAAACTTAAAAACTTAAATTAATCCACTCTTTTGACTCTCTCTGATCCGCTCGTAACGCAGCCCACCACAGTGGTGTCAGAAGTGGGATCACCCCTTCTCAGGTGGGCTTACGAGCGTTTCATCATGAGCGAAGCCCCTTCCCTGGAGGACATAATTAAACAACTCGCAGAAGGGCAGAGACATCTGCAGTTGGTGTGGGAAGCACACCAACGCGAAGCCAAGGAAGACCGGGAGGCCTTACAATCCGCGTTAAAAAGTCAGGCTACAATACTAGCCAATAATCAACTAGTACATGAGACTGCAATTCAGAATCTAACCAATACAATCGCGGCTAGTAAGGTACACCCAAACGTTCCCAGTTCGGTCCTCCAAAAATACCAGGAAGGGGAAGACCCAGATTCATTTATTACGAATTTCGAGAGGGTAGCCTCATCTGCTCAATGGCCAGAGGAACGCTGGGGTCAGTACGTGGCCCCCTTGCTTACGGGACTCCTGCAGGCTGCCTACCAATCAGCCAATCCTGATGGTACGACCTCCTATCAAGAGATAAAAAAAAGTATCCTGGGGAGGGTTGGACATGATACGGAATATTCTCGTTTACGATTTAGAAAAATAAAATGGAGCGCGAACGAGGACCCTCGCTCCTTCTATTTTAGGGTGAAAGACCTAGCTCAAAAATGGTTGGGTCCCATAGGGACAACTCGGGAGGATGTCATTAAGACAATTACTTTGGAACAGTATTTGGATTCCCTACCCCTTAACACCAAGAACTGGATCCGACAACACCCAAACATGAACACTGAGGTTGCTATTGACTTGGCTTGTGCTTTCCATCGCTCCACAGAAAGTAAACCCGTCACCCCGAGACCTTTCCAAAAAAAAACCATCCCTCCACTAAAACCAACTCCCAGGTATTTTCCCGAGGAAACGCGGTTCCCTATACCCGCAGAACATCACCCTATGCAGTCCCCACAGTGTTTCCACTGTGGTGAGTGGGGCCACATTGCCAGAATATGTCCCAGGAAATCCGAAGGACCGGAGCCTATGGAAATTGGGGTCACACGACGTAGAGTATTGTGTACAGGGAAGGGGAATGAGAAATTTAGATACCTGGTCACCATAAATGGACGGGTCATTTCAGCTCTAATCGATTCAGGATGTGGACAATCGGTAATCAGGAAGGATATAATCCCTCTGGGTACTTCGGTCACCAACCGCTGGGTATCCATATGTTGTATACATGGAGACAAGGGAACTTATCCCCTCACCACGGTTAAAATAGAATGGGGCCCCTTTCGGGATATGCTGTCGATAGGGGTTATGGAGCAACTAATCGAGGACTGTATTATCGGGACTGATTATAGTCGGTTTTACGACCTATTAGATCAAGTTCGTAAGCCTGCTGGGACTCCCGAGTGGTGGACCGAAGCCCCTTTTTCCCATGTCCCTATAGAAGTACCTCCATACCGAAAGAAACTTACGCGAAAGGAAAAGAGACGGGAAAAAAGACAATATCAGGAAACCCAAAAGGCGAAGGAGGTTCCTACATTAGTAGCAGAGATCAGTAGCCGACCCATCTCTTTCCAAACGAGCCAGAGAGAAGATCCTACCCTTTCCCATGCTTGGAACTCGGCCAGAACAGAGATTACTAATGAGGTGGGTCCTTATTTTCTTATCAAGAAACACCTCCTATACCGGATAACTAGGACGGGTAAAGGGGATATCAAACAACAGTTAGTTGTTCCCGGACCATTTAGAGCTCACGTACTGTTTTTAGCCCACAATCAACCTGGGGGTGGTCACTTTGGTCGGGAGAAAACAGAAGAATACCTGATGCGAAAATTCTATTGGCCAGGAATATATGCTCAGATACGCAGATATTGTTCCCAATGTCCTAGATGCCAATTAACTGAACCAGGGATGCCCCGGAAAGCACCGTTATACCCCTTACCCATTATTGATATCCCCTTCAAACGGGTCGGCATGGACCTGGTGGGACCCCTCCTTCCCTCTTCTAAAGGTCATACCTACATATTAGTCATAGTTGACTATGCGACCAGATACCCAGAGGCCATACCCCTCGCCAGTATGACCACCAAAACCATAGCCCAAGCCATGATAACCGTATTTTCCCGCATAGGTTTTCCCCAGGAAATATTGACGGATCAAGGCACCCCCTTTATGTCGAGACTCATGAAGCAAATATGTCAGTTATTAGGGATTACCCAGCTACGCACCTCAGTCTATCACCCACAGACAGATGGACTGGTAGAACGGTCTAATCGCACAATAAAGACACTGTTAAGGAAAACTGTAGATGAATCCGGTCGCAACTGGGATCAGAAGCTTCCCTTGGTTCTATATGCTATACGGACCCACGAACAGTCCTCTACGGGACATAGCCCCTTTGAATTGGTTTTTGGAAGGCAACCTCGCAGCCTTCTGGATATGGCTGCAGAAACCTGGGAGGAAGAACAGGAAGAAGGGAAACCCCTGATGGATTATGTCCATCAGCTCAGAGGGCAGTTACAAACCCTCTGGGAAGACGTTCATAGCCACCTAATCATGGCTCAAAAACAGCAAAAGGCCTACTATGATAAGGGAAGCAAAATTCGTTCCTTCCTCCCTAATGAACAGGTCCTTATTATGCGACCTACATCTGACCATAAGTTGATCGCCAAATGGCAAGGGCCCTATAGGGTTATTAAATCAGTCTCCCCGGTCACTTATCTATTAGAGATAAGCACCCACCCAAGAAAAACACAAATTTACCACATAAATCTGTTAAAACAATGGAAATCGACAGAAGAGACTACCGACCAGACGGATATTGGGTATTCGGTCTCTTATGCCCAAGAACGAGAACTGGAGTTATGCCCTATGAGAGAAACCCCTCCTGAAGAAAAACCCAATATTAACAGAAAGCTAACTGATGCTAAAAAAAAACAACTAGATACCCTAATCGAGCAACATCCCCAATTTTTCTCCAAAACACCGGGAAGAACTACATTAACCTACCATCACATTAACACACCTCTAGGACAAGTAGTGCGTCTTCGTCCATATCGCATCCCCGAAGCCCGAAAGCCTGTCATTGAAGCCGAAATCGAAGCAATGTTAGCCTTAGGGGTCATTGAACCCTCTAATAGTCCTTGGAATTCCCCCGTAGTGTTGGTTCCTAAACCGGACGGATCGATAAGATTTTGCATTGATTTTCGCAAACGGAATGAGATTTCCCTTTTTGACACCTACCCCATTCCAAGGGTGGATGACATCTTAGAAAAGTTAGGCAAGGCTCGTTATTTGTCCACCCTGGACTTAACCAAGGGGTATTGGCAGATTCCCCTCTATCTCGAAGCTAAGGAAAAGACGGCCTTTTCAACCCCTTCCGGTCTTTACCAATTTACGGTTTTACCTTTTGGTCTTCACGGCGCTCCCGCGACCTTCCAGCGTTTGATGGATCAAATCTTAAAACCATTCCAAACTTTCTCAGCTGCCTACCTCGATGACATAGTCATTTTTAGCGAAACCTGGCAAGAACACTTAGTCCATCTGGATACAATCTTTTCCACCTTAACGGAAGCCGGTTTAACTGCCAACCCTAAGAAGTGTTTACTGGGAAACACTGAAATTTCCTATTTGGGGTATGTCATAGGAAATGGCACCCTACAACCCCAACAAAACAAAGTTGAGGCTATATTACGAACGGCTGAACCTAAAACAAAGAAAGATCTACGGTCGTTCCTAGGTTTAGTAGGATACTACCGCCTGTTTATCCCCAATTATTCCACCATAGCTGCCCCTCTGACTGACCTCCTGACCAAACAAAACCCCACCAGATTGGCCCCATTCACCGATTTCCAACACCGTAGCTTTGAACGCTTGAAACGGTCTCTTGTCACAGACCCAATACTAAAATGCCCGGATTTCTTAAACACTTTCCACCTATATACGGATGCATCGGACGTAGGCCTGGGAGCCGTACTCACTCAGCCCGATGAGGAGGGGTTTGACCACCCAGTGGTTTTTCTAAGTAGGAAATTATTTCTGCGTGAGACCCATTACCCCACGATTGAAAAAGAATGTCTCGCCATTAAATGGGCCATAGACTCCTTGCAATATTATCTCTTAGGGAGGTCCTTCGTTTTATTCACTGACCATGCCCCCCTCACCTGGCTTGCTGCTCACAAAGACTCCAACTCCAGAATCTTGAGATGGTTCTTAGAACTGCAACCCTTTACATTCCAGGTTCGCCATATCCCTGGTTCCCTACAAGGCCCTGCCGACTACCTCTCCCGGTTCCCTCCGTCATCGGATCTCGAACAGCCCCGATCTAGGGTAGGGGATTGTAGACGGGTCCCGGAGGACCCGACACACTCACCTCGAGTCCGCCATCTTTCGGCCGAATCCACGGAAACGACGCAGCGTTCCCCTGGCAACGGGGAAACGCCACGTCGTCACAGCATCGAGGACTTCCGGTTTCGCGGATTAAAAAGGGAGACAGATCCGGAGAGGGCGCGCGTCGGAGCCCAAGGAGGAGAAGAGTGGAGAGCGACACGAGTGCGTAGCGGAGAGGAGGCGAGCGGAAGGGAAATCCCGGCCGGGGAGAAGAGGACGAACCGGTTAACCACCCCGACGAAGAACCAGGAAGAGACGCCCAGAGGAACCACCGAAGCGCGAGAGCGGGAAAAGGAAGAGACACCGGAGAAACGAGAAAGCCGCCACGACCCAGGAGGGTCGTGGCTTCACAAGGTACGGTCCCTCCTAGGGACGGGAGGGTCACGGGGAAGGTCGGTTACGGGGAAAGGCACCGGGGAAGTGGGAGGAAGGACGGGGAGGGTGAACGAGGGACAAGGGAAGGGGCAAGAAGGGAAATAGGCACAGTGTGGACCCCCGCAACCCTAAACCCCCACCCTGATCACCCCTTCACGAACTTGCCCGCATGTTGCCTTAAACCCTCACGAGCACTGTACCCCACCCACTATCCCAGAAGTACTTACCGATTCTTTATTTTGTTTCTTTCATTTCGGTCGGGGTCCGGGAGAGACGTCCATCCTACACAGACCGAAGGCGACCGCGAAAACGAGGAAAACCCTAGAAGAAAAGAAAGAAGTCAAGGGAAACAGAAACCCAGAGACTTAGACCCTTAGCCCTACCGTTAAAAGAAATAGGCTGTGACTAAACAGAAAATAAAAACTTAAAAACTTAAATTAATCCACTCTTTTGACTCTCTCTGATCCGCTCGTAACGCAGCCCACCACAGTGCCCCTCTTGCAGGTTTTTATAATTCATCACCCATGTCAATATTGGCTTTGAACCGCTGGCTAAATAAGTGCCCGGACTTTGAAGTCCCCAGCAGCTTTATTGTGGTTTTTGTTATTGTTTCAGGATTCCCGCTTCAGGTTTACATAGCCCTGATTTTTGCAAAAACAACTTTCCTTGGGGCTGGGAGAGAAAGTAACCCAAAGGAAGACTGAAAAAGAACTGAGATTGTGCAGGATTTCAGGCCCATTTTGTAATTCCTTATTGACAAGTTGTGTTTAATTTCCCATATGGGTGGCACCCAAAAATGACCCTGAGAAATTTAGAATGATTCACAACCTTTCAACCCAGAGGGGAGGCACTGTCAATGCTACTTTGACCCAGCACTCTGCTCTCTGTAATACGCATCCCTGGACAACTCCCTATCAATTCCGTGACATCTGGGTCCAGGTGTTCTCATGGCAAAATAAGATATCCAGTCCACCTTTCTACTCTTGCCAGTCCATCCAGATGATGACCATTTATTGGCTTTTCATTTCAGGGTCAATTTTATTATGATCAAAGTATCATCAATAAGTGTTCGGTCTCATGCACATATTTTGAGCAGTTCAGTACCTTCCTGGAATAGGTCTTAACATAGGCATTAGGGTTGACCACAGTTATCCACTACTTGGACAACTTCTTGTTCCTGGGGCTTGGTGGCTCAGACAGCTGTGGCAGGTCACAGGCAAAACTTAAAGGGCTAATGGCTGACTTTGGGATACCCTTGACTCAAGTGAAAACAACAGGCCCAGCCACATCACTTGTTTTAATGGGTATCCAAACTGATTTGGTAAAAAAGGAATGCAGACTCCCTTGAGAAGGTGTTGGCATTCTGAGAGTCACTGGAGTCCTGCCTGGAGGCACAAAATGTCACATTATGTCAGCTGTAGGTGTTGGTGGGCCATCTCAATTTTGCATTGCTAATAATAGCAAAGGATCACCCATTCTCATGCTCCATAGCTCTGGTCATATCTGGTTTAAGAGGAAAATGTCATAGGACATGTTTATCTTCAAGTATGAAACAGGATTTAAGGATTTGGTTGGCATTCCTCAAAGATTTAACTTGTCCATAGCATGGCTGGCCCTTCCGGTTCAGTCAGGAATTTGGTTTATTTACGTCACCATTCTGGCTCACAGGTTGATGGAATATTTATGATGAACGTTATTGTAAATAGCTTTATAAATAATTTTGAGTTGCATATTCATATCATATTGTTTAGTCATTGTTGTATTGATGATATTTAGGAAAAAGCCTGAGAATGGAATATTCTTAAACGTAGAAAGGACAACTGTCCAAACTATTGTTTTGTTGGTTGGAATCCCTTCGAGTGTGTTGAAAAGAATGATACATTATTTCGGGTTGCTATAACCCAGCCAGTCTCACTGCCGTCCCGAATGTATTAAAAAAAAGTTTAAATATGGTGCACGGTTTGCGCCGAACGTGCGTCAAAATTTATGATGCACATTCGGCGCAAAGAGAGTATAAATATGCACCTTAAACTTTGACGCCCGAGCCTGCGGACGTCAAAATTCCTCAGTGCGCGTAATTTTTTGGATGTGGGAAACTGCCTTGCGTTAATGACATGTAAGGTAGGCGTTACCGCCCAAAAAATGACTTTAAGGCCTGTGCGCCTTATTTATACTCCCGCGTCAATTTGACGCACAGGAGGGGGCGGGCCTTATAAAACGGCGCAAAGCCTAATGTGCGCCATTTTTTAACGCCTGGGACACGCCAGGCGTTAAGGGACCTGTTGGCTCACTTCCATGGAAGGAGTCCAGAGGTGCCCTTCCCTGCCCCCAGGGACACCCCCTGCCTCCCTCGCCCACCCCTGGAGGACACCCATGGATGGGGGAACCCATCCCAGGTATGTACAGGTAAGTTGACGTAAGTATTTAAAAAAAAAAATTAAGTGGCATGGGGGGCCTAATTTGGGCCCCCCTACATGCCACTGTGCCCAATGACCATGCCCAGGGGACAGAAGTTCCCTGGGCATGGCCATTGGGCAAGGGGGCATGACTCCTGTCTTTTCTAAGACAGGAGTCATTTCAATGAGGGTTGTGCGTCAACAAATGGCACAGGTCCGGTTTGAGGCATGATTTTTGCCTCAAACCTGACTTGCACCATTTTTTGATGCACAACCCCCATTTTCCCTACGCCGGCGCTGCCTGGTTTGAGTCATTTTTTTTTTACTCAGACCAGTCTGCAGCGCCGGCTAACGTCATTCCTTAAATAAGGTGCCCGCATGGCACGTAGGAATGGCGTTAGCCGGCGGTAAAAGTTTTGACGCAAACCAGCGCCGGCACTGGTTTGTGTCAAAAAGTATAAATATGGGCCTAGGTGTGCTATAATGTTTGTTAACCACTGCGTGGCCAAGGCGCTCTGGGTGGGGTTCTGGATGGGCAGGGGTCAACTGCTGGGAACATTGGCTGGGACATTCCTGCTACCATGGCCACTGTCACTTGGAAGGAGCCACTCGCCAAGAAATAGAGCACAGATAGGACTTTCACAAGAGGGGGGATCCCAGTGGGCTGACGGATAGCTGAGATCAGGTCTGGCTCCAATTGGGCATACAGCTCTTGGATTGTGGTCCTATCAAGTCTGTAGATGAGGATAATGTGCCTATCCTCCATTGTTGCCAAGTCCACCAGGGGCCTGTACACAGGGGAATGTCTCCATCTCCTATTCATCCTCAGCGGTTGTACTCTAGGGGGAAAAACGGTGAGCATCTGGTGAGTTCTTAACATTTCCTCAATGTACAATGCATTGCGTGTTGTGACAGAAACATTATCTTTATGTTTATTCCCAAAATGTGCTTATGTCAGCAGTGACACAGTTGGGTGCCATGGCCTGCCCCCCCCTGAAATGGCAGATGCCTGTCCTTTGTGGAGGGACAGGTGGAAATGAGGTAATGCCACTGACGTTGTGCGCCATTGCGGGAGGCGGACGAGTACTGCGGTGCAACTCCTCATTGGTGATCATTGGGCCCTATGGGTTACAGTGGCCAATGGTGATGTATGCCGGCGGTGACAGTCCACACCGGCGTGGACGTGACCGCCATTTTCTATCTGTTCACTCACTTGCTACCTGACCTTCAACAGGAGAGGTCCTACACTGCAGGTGCTGCTGTGATCTGTGTCAGGATGCGACCATGGCTCCAGACACTGGGGAAAGGGCCCCTGCCTTCACCACTGTGGAGCTGGAGAAACTGGTGGATGGGGTCCTACCCCAGTACTGTTTGCTTTATGGGCCTCCAGACAAACAAGTGAGTATACTGTAGGCATGATGCATGGGGCATGAATGCATGGTGTGATGTGTGTGAAGGCTTCATGTAAGGGAGGTGGTGCAGGGGTCCTGGGCAGCGTGCAGCATGTATGGTGGGCAATGTATGTGTGTAAGCGGATGGAAGGGATATGGTGGGCCAAGGGTGTAACATGCCGGACGGTATGACTGATCTCTTTTTCCATTTTAATTTTTCTGCGGGTCAGCGCCCATCAGAAAAAGGGTATATGGCGTGCCATCACCAAGCATGTGCGGTCCCTGGAGGTCTACGGCAGGCGGGGCACCCACTGTCGGAAATGGTGGGAGGACCTGAGATGCAGGGCAAGGAAGACAGCGGAGGCCCAGCTGGGGATGGCCTCCCAACGAGGAAAGGGGTGCCAGTCAAACCCTGACCTCCCTGATGTTCCGCATACTGGCGGTAGCCTATCTGGAGCTGGATGGGCGCTTGAGGGCATCACAGGAGCCACAAGGGGGTGAGTACAGTTTCAAAATCTGTAAATTGCGTTTGGTGTGGTGATCTCTGGGTCAGGGATGTGGGCCTCTGGGGGCCCCTAGGCCAGGCCGGACATTGCAGGGTAGGTTCCATGTTGGTCAGGGGCTGATGCCCTCCACCCTCAAACATGCTAGCGGGCATCTACTACTGGGCATGGATCTGTGGGTCTCAGGTATGCTGCAATTGGCATTAGGTATTACGGTCCATGGCCTAGTGACTAGCATTGTAAGTGGTAGTGCATTGCATAGTGCATAGGGCTGTCCCCTGTGTGCTGTGTACGCCAACAGAGGTGTTGTTGCTGGCATTGAGCAAGTGTATCCTCTGTCTCTTCCCCTCCTTTTTGTTTTGTCACCCTGTCCTTCTGTGCATTAGCACCATCTGGCGGAGGAGCAGGGGAACCAGCGGCGGAGGGAGCTGCATCCCACATGGCCATGGAGGCCGAATCCACCGACCGTGAGGGCACCAGTGGGACGGAGGGCTAGGGGAGCACTACGGCGGAGACAAGAGGGGACAGTTCTGACAGTGATACCTCCTCCAATGGAAGCTCCCTGCTGATGGCGGACACCCCTGTGGGCAACCCAAGTACAGGTACAGCCGCCACCCCATACCAGCACCACCCTCCCAGCAGCCCCACAGCGAGGTTCCCGTTCCTGCTCACCCAGGAGGGTGGGCATCTCCTTCGCCCCAGCCACCTCAGGCCCTGCCCCAGTTAGCCCTGCTGCCCTGAGTGAGGAGGCTATTGACCTCATGTGATCCATCTCAGTTTGGCAGTCAACCATAGTGAATGCCATCCAGGGGCTGGCAGGGCATTTGCAACATACAAATGCATTCCTGGAGGGCATTCACTCTGGCGAGGCAGCTCAACATAGATCATTCCAGGCACTGGCCACCTCCCTGATGGCAGTCATTGTCCCTGTCTCTAGCCTCCCCCCTCCAACATCCTCTACCCAGTCCCATTCCCCTGAACCCCAAACTATCCCAAGCACACAATCAGACCAGCATGCACCCAAGGCAACACACAGGAGTGGCTCAGGCAAACACAAGCACCACACATCATCCCACAAGCACTCACACAAACACCACCCAGAAGCAGACACACCAACATCCACAGCCTCCACTGTGTCCCCCTCCTCCTCATTGTCCACCTCCCTCCCAGTAGCGTCTCCACTCACATCTGCATGTACTACATCCTCATCCACTACCTCCATCACCAGCACGCCTATCACTACACACCCCTCACTGGCAGTCACCACCCCCACATTCATGAACACATCCCCTGTGTCCTCTCCCACTGTGTCTGTGCCCCCTCCTCCCAAAGTACAAAAACGCAAGCACTCAGATACCCAACAGCCATCCACCTCACAACAGCATCCAGTCCATGCACCTGCACCTAAACACAGCAGACACCTCCTTCAACCACTCCCTCTTCCTCCACTCCCAAACCTCCACCCTCTTCCCACCCCGGTCTCCATAAGAAGCTTTTCCTCTCCACCGTTGACCTCTTCCCTACCCTTCCCCCCCGTCCTTCACTTCGGGCCAGGGTCGGCATAAACCACTTCAGCACCTCAGCCACCCAGTCCACGGCCACTGTAGTTTTGGCAGCTTCTGCAGGTGTGAGCGGCTCCAAGGAGACACCCATCAGCACTGGCAGTGTGCCTGCACCACCTGCCAAGGGCAAGGCCAAGGAGCAACCACCAGCTGCCAAGGGCAAAAAGGGACGACCAGCTGCCAAGGCCAATGATGCACAACCAGCTGCCAAGGGCAAGAAGGCACCACCAGCTGCCAAGGATACACCACCAGCTGCCAAGGGCAACGAGGCACCACCAGCTGCCAAGGCCAAGGATGCACCACCAGCTCCCAAGGGCAAGGAGGCACCACCAGCTGCCAAGGGCAAAGAGCCTGCCCCTGCAGGCAGAAGGGACAGGAGGCCTGGTGCTGTGACAGGATCTGAGCCCCCACCACTAACCATGCCGCTTCAGCTGTCCAAAGCTGCAGGGGAAGGGCTGGAGCCTCCCCCCACCACTGGTAGAACTGCCACCAGCACCGCCATCAGCACCACTGGCAGCAGCCCCAGTGGGCAGCCGTCCGACGCTGCAGGGGAAGGGCTGGAGCCTCCCCCCACCACTGACAGCACCGCCACCAGCACCGCCACCAGCACTGCCAGCAGCACCGCCACCAGCACCACTGGCAGCAGCAGCAGCCCCAGTGGGCAGCCGTCCGAGGCTGCAGGGGAAGGGCTGGAGCCTCCCCCCACCACTGGCAGCACCGCCAGCAGCACCACTGGCAGCAGCAGCCCCAGTGGGCAGCCGTCAGAGGCTGCAGGGAAAGGGCTGGAGCCTCCCCCCACCACTGACAGCACCGCCACCAGCACCGCCACCAGCAGCGCTAGCAGCACCGCCACCTGCACCACTGGCAGCAGCAGCAGCCCCCGTGGGCAGCCGTCCGAAGCTGCAGGGGAAGGGCTAGAGCCTCCCCCCAACACTGGTAGCACCGACACCAGCACCGGCACTGCCACCACTGTACAGCCGTCGCCACCGGCGGATAGAGTGTAGTCCTGCCTCCATGGAGTGTCATGCATCCTGCCCACAGCAAATCTTGTGGATCTGACACCCAGGTGAGAGACTGTGACCTTGCACTCCCCATGTGCTGCATCACAGGGCACAAGGCCCCCTCCAGAACCAGTGGAAGAAGGCATCCACTCACCCCCTCCTTGCCAGGATGAAGCACACTGGGCACAAGGCCCCCTCCAGAACCAGTGGAAGACGGCATCCACTCACACCCTCCTTGCCAGGGTAAAGCACACTGGGCACAAGGCCCCCTCCAGAACCAGTAGAAGAAGGAATTCACTCACTCCCACCTTGCCAGGATGAAGCACATTGGGCACAAAGCCCCCTCCAGAACCAGTGGAAGAAGGCATCCACTCACCCCCTCCTTGACAGGATGAAGCACACGGGGCACAAAGCCCCCTCCAGAACCAGTGGAAGAAGGCATCCACTCACCCCCTCCTTCCCAGGATGAAGCACACTGGGCACAAGGCCCCCTCCAGAACCAGTGGAGAAGCCATCCACACGAGAGACTGTGGCCTTGCACTCCCCGGGACCAAGCAGTGGGCAAACCACCCACTTGAGAGACTGTGGCTTTGCACTCCCCAGGGCCAAGCAGTGGGCACACCACCCACTTGAGAGACTGTGGCCTTGCACTCCCCAGGACCAAGCAGTGGGCAAACCACCCACTTGTGAGACTGTGGCTTTGCACCCCCCAGGACCAAGCAGTGGGCAAACCACCCACTAGAGGGACTGTGACCTTGCACTCCCCAGGTCCAAGCAGTGGGCAAACCACCCACTAAAGAGACTGTGGCTTTGCACTCCCCAGGACATCGCTGTGGGCATGTTGCCCCCTCCAAGAGCAGTGGCGTAGTATAATCTTCTGGCTGAGGTGCCCCCTCTCCCCTTCCCCGTGAGGTGCCTGTGTGTTTTCGACCTGATGCCCCAGCAGTGTTCTCTCCGTTTCGAGGCAGGAGTCAAGTGTGGGCTTCGCCCATGATTTTTTTGACCCACTGGGCCATAAACATTTGCAAAGGACAGTGTACGGCCTTCTGTACATACTGTAAATATTTGTATATACTGTTTTTTCCAATCGTTAACTTTATCTGCATATTTCTAAATATCACTATTTGCACTCAATTCCTTTTGTCCTTGTGTTCTTCCAAGGGGTTACAGGGTGTAAATGTACTGATGCTGCATGTGTTTGTGTGTATGGTGTTGTGGGTGAGGGTGGGGGTGGGGGTGTTGCGTGTTGCGTGTGTGTGTCACTCTCTTTTTCCTCCCCCCTCTCCTGCGTGCTAGGTGCAGTACTCACTGTGGTCGTCGTCGCCGCCGTCTTTGGTTTTCCTAGTGCATTAGCAGATACACCAGCATCGGCAGGACCTGTATTTCGGGTTCCATGGTGTCCTGGTTCTTTGTTGAGTGTCGAAAGGTGAGTGGTTTCCCTTCAGAACACTGTTTCTGCCATGCTTTTGATGGCGTTGGTACCGCCCCGGAAAAGCTGGCAGATTGGCGGGTTGGATTGGGTGGGCGGTACATTGTCTTCCACCTGTCTGTTGGCATTGACCGTCGTGGTGTTTGTTGCTACCGCCGTGGCGGTCGGAGTGTTAAGGTGGCTGTCTAAGATGGCGGTTTCTGCCGTGGTCGTGATCCCATCTTTTTTTACCGCCGGCCTTTTGGCGGTATTACCGCCGCTTTAACACCGACTGCCAGGGTTGTAATGAGGGCCATAGTATTAAAGAGCTATTCCAGAATAAAATCCTATGTTCAAAACAAAAAAGAAAAAAACACCTGCGCCAACACATGTAAAAGACCATGCAACATATTATGAACAAAGTGACCAATCTTACCCCTTACCCAGACCCAAGGACTCGACAAGGCTCTCTTCTCCAGGCCCAAATTTGAAAATCCTAACAACCCCCATCCCCACCCTCAACCAATCCAACCCTGCTGTGTCCAATGAAGGAATCATCCAACTCCCTGAGCTACCGATGACCTGGCAGCCCTGAGAAAACTCTACCCGCATCCCACTCACTGCAACTAACCACAGTCCAACCACACACAGAGTGCCTCAGGGGATAAAAAAGAAGCGGGGAAAGAGACCCTCCACAATAAAAATCAAACAAAGTATAAATGGCCAATAAATCAACTCTAAGAGACGCTATACATGTCAAGACCCAACAACTCTGCCTAATTTGTCAACATCCTCAGGGGTGTTGTTTTACTCATGTGCATGTAGCACCACTGGGTTGTTTGTAATGTAATTGAACTGTCTGCATTTCAGGATAAATATTGTCAATGTTTGAAATGTACTTGATGTTACCAATGCTTGTTGCACTATATAGTTGTTTTCACCAATGCTTGTTGAACACATGACTGTGTCAAGTCCTGTTGCTTCTAAATGTGTCAGGTTCACTTGTTTATTGTTTGCCAGGCAACCACCACGCTCCCAAGGTCTCCAGGGAGCAGCTGCGTGTTTTCAAAAACATGAGTCATGCTGGCTATAATTACTCTTGCTGTGCACATGACTCTGCACTTCCTGTCTGGCAAGGAAAACCCTCTGCACTCTGGAATTCCCTCCAGGCCCTACCCGCTGCCCTCTTGACTCCGATGGCAGCAAAGAGCCTCAGCAGAGATCTTCTGGAAAGAAGACACTTCTGTCAGATAAGTGGAGCATGCTTTCTGGAATCTGTTTGTGCAGAATTGCATTATGGTCACTTCTTTTTTTTTGGGTGAAAACTGAGACTGATTGCACTCTAGCCTTCTTGAGACTTTGAAAGACCTCCTCTAAGGACACAGACATGATTTATGAGTGGGGGCCTTGATGAGGATGAATAATAGATTTAGCGCGGGGGCCTTGACAAAATTAATTTTGTAACTGAGAACTGTGACAGAAATTCACTATCCTCCTGTTTATTGTTTGTATTAATAGTGATTACGCAAATCAGTGCTAGGATTACTTTATGTGTTGGTTTACTTGTTTTTATTATTGCAGTTTGTTTTATGTTAATAGTGATTATGCAATTCATTGCTAGGAATACACTATATGTGAGTTTTCTTGCTTTTGGTATTGCAACCCATTTTATGTTGTAGTTTTGCCATAGCAAACCTAATGTGAAAGCGCAGATCCATGAAAGAGACTTGTGGAACTTCCTGATTTATTTAGAGACATTCAGATTTTGTCACCTTTTGCATATATTAATCTGTCAGAAAAGAGAGAGGGCCAAGTTGCTGATATTACCAGGTGAATGTGCTGAGATAACCAAATTCGGCAAATTTTATGGTATCAGTACGTGCCTTTTTGAATGCTGTTTAATGAGACCAGCGCATGCTTTCTTGAATGTTGTGAAAAAGTCTCTTAATAGCACATACCTTCACCAATACCGTAATTTGTCACAGAAAGGCATCCTCCAGGGGCTCCACAGACAGTCCTCCATAACTCGAAGACCCACACCCGGCTGGACCTCGTGAAAAGGAGTGTCGTGTTTTTTTCTCTCATTTTCCAAATCCCCTTCCCTTTTGGAGCACCTGCTGGGACTCCTGGTGCAATCAGCAGCACCAAGAGGTGCCTCAGCAGGCCGGGAGAACAGTCATCGCCCCTGCAGACAGCCTGGTTTTCAGGGGAGTGACTGCGTCACAACAATAGATGCATACATATAAAAGCAGAAATAGAGAATTCAAAGCCCAAAAACTGAGCTGGATCGGACAATAGCATTATATGACATTAATGTTGTAGATTCTTCAACTCAGCTCTGTCATATAAAGGTCTACAGGTCGATGAATCCATTGATCTATAAGGATAGTCCCTTTATCCGACTTAAGACCTGAGCTGCCTCTTGTTCGGAGTGGCACACCTGTGACCAACCATCCTTAATAATCTTAAACTGAGATGGTTCTTGAAGAAACCCCCAACAGCCTTAAGTAGATCTATAAGCTGCTGCATCTTTCAATGCCTGTTCATGGTGATGTTGCATAAGTCTGTCTGAACCAAAATTGACATTGCAACCATCATAAAAGGGTTAGTCGGAGGAACTTTTAAAGAGATTGCTTGCCCACATATATTAATATCGGGCGGGGATATGCTCACTTGGCATCAGGAGTTTTGTGGATAAGGCTGATAGGAAGGAGGTGTGCATGCTGAATTTATTAATCCCAATCCCAGTTCCAATCCATAAAATCAGGGAAAGCTTTACTAAATAATTGCACAATGAACTGATGTGCATCATCACACTCTCTCCCTTCTGGCACACCAAAAATCTGGAGGTTCCCGATTTCGGAGTCAGGGCATTATCAGCAATAATCCCATTGCCAGAGTGGGCAGCAATGAAAGTCTGAGGGGTAATTCCATGTGGAAGCGACACAGAGTCAACTGATGGTGTGGAAAACAATGTAGCAGGTGTCACTGGAGGATTAGTAACTTCTTGTTTTTTAACTGCCCCTCCGGAGCCCCTAGACTCACAGTCCATGACAGCTCACCATTTAGTATTTTCTCAGGGAGGTGCTCAGTGTTGTTTTCAGAAGCTGGCTGAAGGGAGGGCTCAAGAGCACAAGATGGCTGAGGACTGAAACTATGTTGTTCCTTCAGAGTATCAGAGGCTTTATATAGTCGACCTCTGGCAGTTGATCAGCCAGGCATGATGGCAGATATTTAGGGCTGCAGATTACCTTGCTTATCAGAGGATCAGGCAGCCATGCTTCAGGGTGGTTTCCATCTGGATGAGGTAGAGAATGCACTGGCTACTCTCCCGTCTAGCAAAGCAGTGGCAAGGATACTTTCCCAATCTAATTTTATAAGGTTTTCAAGGATTTGCTCAATCCGGAATTTCTAAGCGTGATCAAATATATTTATAATGGGAATGGATTACCTGCTTCTTGGAATATAACTAACATCATTGTATTATTGAAGAAAGGTAAACCACAGAGGATATGGGTTCATATCAACCAATATCTTTGATAAACTCAGATGTGAAGGGATTTGCCAACATTCTAGCTATTAGACTTGGTCCCCTTTCACCTGTGATAGTGTCTCAGCAGCAGCATGTTTTTTTACCAGGCTGTGAAACTATAAGTCATACTAATACAGTGATAGCAGCATTCAATGTTGCAGAGAAGATTAATGTGAGAATGGGTATGACATTATTAGATGCTGAAAAGACTTTTGACCAGGTTATCTGGGACGATATATGGGCTACGTTGAAGGCTTTTGGCATTGGGGACAGTTTCAGCAAACTGGTACAGTCTCTTTATAAGACTCCTTGTGCCAAGTTAGTATATGCAGGAAAGAGTTCACGTTCCTAATTGTGACACCGGAAAGGGGTACCTGTTATCACTACTCTTATTTGCTCTTCATATGGAGCCGTTTTTGCAATCACTGCAGAAGAATTTTGGTGTTCAACCACTGATGTCTGGTGGCTTCAAACTCAAACTTACGGCATATGCTGATGACAGTGATCTTCTCTGCTAACCCCTTGCTCTTGTTGGAACACATTGTAAGCGAGGCTAATAGGTTTGGAGCCCACTTAGGGTATAAACTAAATATAGCTAAAACCCAGGTTTTAGTTAATTTTACACTTGATAATATTTTTAAATTAAACTATGAGCCTTTATTACGTTCATTAATTGCGAAACTAAGGTTTTGAACATGCTTCCTATTACCATTTTTGGTCTCCGTAATATAATTAAAATTATGTTCTTCCCAATTTTTATTTTTTATTTGGGAAATCCCAGTGTGCAATTAGTAGCTTTATATGGGGGTACAGGTGGGCGAGGCATGCTATTTGCTTTTTTAAACTTAAGCAGGATGGGCTGCAACTGCCAGACTTTAAGTTATATTTTTGGGTGCCATTCGCTGGTCGGCTGCAAAGATAATTAACACTGGCAGAACCAGATATATCAGTTTTTGTATATCTGCTAGCCTTAGGGTCAGAATTTAGGCTTTTTTTCTATAGACTGGGGGATCCCAACTACTGCAAATGCGTCCACTTTTAAATTATAAAGGACATTCTGCGTATATGGCAGGAAATTACTGCCACATATTCTATCTCTATGTATAAGAAGGATACCCCTCTATAGAATAACCCTGCTTTTCCTTCAGTTTTTCAGAACCCCATGTGTAAGGCTTAAGCAAGTCGTGGGGTAAGGACTATTGAACAGCTACACAATTTAAATGGCTTCTGCTCATTTGCAGAGCTATAGGCCTAATTTGATCCCCACCATCATTTAAAAAAAAATACTTACAGCTTAGGGACTTCTTTATTTCTTCTTCTGGCCACCAGCTTTTGAATTATCTAGATGGAACAGTATTAACAACATTCTTTTGAAGGTAAACTATAAGGCTTCAATTAGTACACTTTATTTAGATTTTTCTCGATACGCTGTTGATGACAGTATCTCACTGGCAATTAAGCGGAGTAGTCTGTTGTCCTCAGAGATCTCTGTGTGCGAGATTCAGAGCATGCTGGACATTCTTGATTCATCAGTGCATTCTGTCAGCTTACAAATTTCAGCAATTTAGGACACTATGGCCCTCAATATGAGTCTGGCGGTCTTCAGACTGCCAGCCCCATGGTGGCAGACAGGACTGACGCTGCTGTGGTGGTCTGAACCCCACATAAAAAAAACTGGCGGTCAGACTGCCAGGGGTCCCTCTGCCCAGCACCATCGCAATGTTCACTGTGTGATTGGTCTGCAGCAGATATAGTGCATATGTTTTCTAATTGCTCTGCACTCCATGGTTTTTGGGATGAAGTGTTGAAGTTAATCTCATCTGGTCTAGTCTTTGAGGGCCAATTTTTCTCTAAAGAGATTGTAATGGGAGTCAAGCCGGAGCAGGATGGGATCTGAAACGTCTGCTAATAATTGTCACTGCCCTGCTTTTGGTTGTCAGGAGCTGGGTTTCCCTCTCTCCACCGAAACCCGCTGAGTAGTCGCTCTGTTCCGGCAGATATATGAATGAGAACTCACATTGGCTAAAGCTAGAGGACTCCCCTTGCTCATAAACTTTGATTTTAGGAACCAGGCATTCTGATTGATCAATGCTTTATTACCAAACTATTTTTCCTTATATCTTCTGTAGGAAGCTGGCCTGGTGTGTGGTGGACTCCTATGGTGTTGTCACTCTATACCAGATCCAGGTATCCCATATTAGTGAAGTGTAGGCAGTGTCTAGGAAGCCAGGGCTCGCGAGAGGTAGCTGTGGATGAGCAGACAAGACTTATCTGGGAGATATGCAAAGCTTATGCAATACCACTATAGCCACACAGAACTATCACACATGAAAGAACCACACAGTGTCACAAAAATAAAGGTACTTTATCATGATAACACAAATGCTACAATACTATTAGGCAGTTCCCCCAACTAGAGGTGAGTAAACACATTAATTATATACACAAAAGCAATCAGTAAGGAGCATAAAAACAACAAGCATTGGCAAAAGTGTTAGAAAATAGTGGGGCCCTAGGGGAGGGCCAAACATATACTAAAAACATGGAAAGAGAGATATAGTCCCCCACCCAAGGATGTGGAATCATTAGGGGGGAGCTGGAAGAACTAGGAATCCAAAGAAGTGAGTACCAGAGTGAACCCCTGCGACCAGGAGAGCAGAGGTAAGTACCTGGTTTTCCCCACAACTGACAGGAGAACTTAGAAAAGGGATTGTGCAAGACCCAGACTAGACTGGAAGAACTTAAGGGTGGATTCTGGCAGAAGAGGACATGCAGAGGAAGGGGACCAAGTCGATTTTATGGTGGAGTGTTCCATTTGTGGCAGGAGCCACTGCCCACTCTTCTGTGGATGCAGGACCAGGTCGACGGGGGAAGAAGAAGACTAACTTGCAGCGCTGAAGATGAGGAGTTCCTGAAGTGATGCAGTTGGTGTCCCACGTAGACTGTCGGGTTGCTGTGGGTCAGTGGTGCTGGAGAACCACCAACAAGCCTTGGCAAATGCAAAAGAGGAAATTAATGAGTTGCAAGGCTGAAGAGGACCAACAAGGCCCAGGGAACTCGACCCAAAGAGGGTAGTCTGTTGTGACTCTCAGCAGTTAGGAGAGTCACTTGAAGCAGTCATAGCCCCCACAGGCAACCCACTGGCAGCAGGCACAGCAAGTCGCATTGAAATCCAATCAGCACACCTGAAGAGGAGTCCCACATCACAGTAGAGACAGAGGGGAGACGTGCTGGGGGCTGGGGCTACACAGAGCCTGAATATACCTTGGTGCAGTGGTAAGCAAGCCTTGGTAGCTGCAAGAGTTGTGGGGCACAGGGGTAATGTCCTGCAAGAAAAGGCAAGGGCTTACGGTCACCCAAGTTAGAAAGCTGGCAAAAAGGACCAAGGGGACCACTCCAGACTACCACCTGTGATGCAGGATCCATGCAGTTCCAGAGGGGAGCAGATCCACGATGCCAGTCGTCTTTGCAGTTGGTGTCTGCAGATGCAGGGGAGTGACCCCTTCACTCCATGGGAGATTCCTTCTTACTTCTTGGTGCAGGCTTGAGTCTCATCAACCTCAAAGGATGCACAGCCAGGGAAATGTTGCAGTTGCTGGAAGGAGCCAGAGAAACAATGTTGCAAAGCGGAGTCGTCGATGAAGTTGCAGCATGTTGGTTTCTGAAGAGTCCAGTTGTGGTTCCAGTGGCCAGAAGATGAAGTTAATGATGTAGATGAGTCCTGGTGGAGTCTTCTACATCGAATCTGAGGACCTACCCAAGAAGGGGACCCTAAGTAGCCCTAAAAGAGGGTTTGGTCACCTGCAAGGTGACCACCTATCAGGAGGGGGCTGCAACGTCACCTGCCTGACCTGGCCACTAGATGCTCCCAGAAGCCTCTGTCCATCTTGGATTCAAGATGGCACCTGAAGGAGCTATGGACACCACCCCTCTGGTGATGATGGACAGTGGAGTGGTGACTTCCCTTTCCTTTGTCCAGTTTAGTGCCAGAGCAGGGACCGAGGGTCCCTCGACTGGTGCAAACTGGTTTATGCAAGGAGGGCACAAAATGTGCCCTTCAAAGCAAACCGGTGGCTTGGGGAGGCTACCCCTCCTGAGCCTTGTAATACCTATTTCCAAGGGAGATGGTGTTACCTCCCTCACCCACAGGAAATCCTTTGATCTGACTTCCTTTGCCTGAGCTGGTCAAGCAGCAGGAGGGCAGAAACCTGTCTGAGGGGTGGCAACAGTGTGGGCTGCCTGAAAACCCCCAGGAGACTGTTAGGAATAATTATACGGGTCCACTAAGGAGTCCTCACAGTGCATGGAATCATACAACCAATACAGGCAATGGAATTGGGGTATGATTCTGACATGTGTGATACCAAACATGGCCAGGTTCGGAGTTACCATTATGTAGCTGGACATAGGTAGTGACCAGTACACAGGTAAAATGGCTTCCCTGCACTTACGAAGTCCAGTGTAATGGAGCTGGAGTTCTTAGGGGAACTTCTGCTCATGCACGGGTGCCTTCACACACAGGGACCTGCACTCTGCCCTGTGGGCTTTAAAGACCTACCATAGGGGTGACTTACAGTGACCTGGTGCAGTGACCTGTTGTGGAAGGATGCATGCACCTTTTCACGCAGGCTACAATGGCAGGCCTGCAGACACATTTTGCATGCGCTCCCATTGGTGGCGGGATACATGCAGCAGCCCATGGGAAACCCTGGGTGCCTCAATGCCCTGGGTTTTTAAGTACCATATACTAGGGCTTACAAGGGGGGCACCAGTATACCAATTGTGGGGTGTGCAAAGTCCTAGGCAACCAAATTTAGAGTGAGAGAGCACAATCACTGGGGTCCTGGTTAGCAGGATCCCAGTAAAAACAGTCTAAGCATACTGGCAGCAGGCAAAAAGTGGGGGTGACCATGCCAAAATAGGGTACTTTTCTACATCTTCTATTGTATATCTGGTGTTACTATACTAGCCATGTTTTTTACTTTTTGTTTTTGCATTATAGTCACTGCATTCTTTATGGTATTTTCTTTATGTTCCCAGCCAAACCCTATTCCCATTGTTTTATCAATTATTGTTATGTGCCAATAATTTGTGTGATCTATTCGATTTTGTTTTGAATCTATTTCTTAACATTTGTGACCATGTTAATAAAAGATAATAAATACAGAAACTCTTGCCTAAATTCTGTGACCCAACCTGATTAGATGGCCAATCCAGATGTCTTCTAAATAAATTAGATCTGCAGCCAATTTTCTCTAAATTTGCGAAAAATATTCTGATTGTATAATTGAAGTGTAGAAGTCAATTACACATTTAGGAGGTACAAAACACAATGCAGTTAGTGTTTTTAGTTCATATGGCACTTTACTATTTGACATATAATCCCAAGCTATGTATGTTTTTTTTTATTTGTTTGCCACTATGCTTGGGAAAAGTGAAAAAAACATCATTGAATTTCTGTGCTTGGATAGATTTTCAGTAATTGCATTAATCATTTGTGACTCAATGTCAATTATTATTTTCCTAATACTTTTATTTCTTGTTTTAGATTTTATAACTGGTAAAAATTCAATGTAAATCGAGGATTGTTTGTCAGGAAGTAAACCATAGAATAATGGAATGGTAGTGTTGGTAATATTTGCATGAGTAGTATACTTTTGGGTGAAAGAATGGAAAGTTGATTTAAAAATGCATCCATCATCCAAATTTTGCTATTCTCTAGAGTTACCATGTTATGGATTGTACTGAAGATTAGTATTCGTTTCAGAGGGGTCTCATTGTCATAGAGTAAAAACAGCTTGTTAGTAAAAGAAACAGTAAGTTCAGGAGGATGTTAATGTCAGGGTAGGATCAAGGAGTTAATCTTTGGAGAGTACTCACCAGTTTTTGGCGCCGAATCATTCTTCTTATATTTCGAATAGTGAACATATTACCCACAACATGCATGGGGATGTTCTAGGCTACCTCCCTTAAGACTGAGCCACCGGGTTCATTAAAGGTGGCCGCAAGGGATATTATTTGATGAATATTTTCCCTTAATTCAATCTCCATTGCAGACTCAGAGTGGTTATGCACTGTGGTTCTTTTCACTGTGACCCCAAGAGTAACCGTGTTTCGTTTGCAATGGGATGAAAAATATTCAACACACCTCCAATAACTTCTGGGCTCAGTTAATCTCTTCTTACAATAAATATAGCCACCATATTTTAAAAGACTCTTTCCTCTTTTGGATAGAATATATTGTGCTTCACATGCATTTTCCATTCTAGAGAAATCTGAAAAAACTGAAAAATTTTTATGAGTGTGATGTAATGAAATTGTTTATTTTTCCTAGCTTTTTGGCCCTTACCTATCTAAAGAAAAAAATCTAAGTATCTGTTGAGAATTTTTTTTATTTATTGCTAGTTAACTATGGAAAAAAGTATCTGTTAGTATTCTGCTTTAAAAAAAAGACTGTGATTATTATATTGAATTTCTGTTTCTTATTAGAAAATTTACCTGTTTTATTGGTCCTTGAAGTTTTGGATTCAAGCTTTTGAAGACGTAATTCAGATTTTCTTGAAACAGTACAGATTGTTTGATTCTTTGCTGTGTATCAAAGGTCAGAAAGACATTTATATGCCATTACACATTAAGAGTTTGGCGGTCTTTTGACAAGACCGTCGCAGTGGCGGCTGCCAAAAGACCACCATGTCAGCGGCAATCTGACCGCTGTATTAAGTGTCACACTGTGAAGTCCACCAAAAAATAGCCAAATTCCTGAAACTACCAGGACAGTGGAGGATGGAATAGAGGCGGTCCCACCACCAGCACCTCCAGCCCAACAAAAACCATCCCATCATATTACGATCCACAAATCATGACAGCGGTTCATCCATGGCGGAAAACCATTGGTGGTGTGAACCCGGCAGTCACAGCTCACTTCTGTCAGAACACCACACTACACTGGATAGTTTGAATACCCCATACCTGATACACATCTACACACCCGACACACCTACACACTGCACTAAATAACACACCCCTACACAACCCACACTCCTTTGCAATCAAACGGCCAAACTCAGCCACAGACAACCAACATCCCAGAAAGTTAATATAAGAAAGAATAGGCACTCTTTTACACTTCACTACACACACATCACACACCTGTACAACATACAAAAAACACATATCAATACCACACACAATCCACAACTCCGTCACCCACTCATATCACAGCACTTACACCCCACCATTTACCTAATTTGCATCCTTTCACTTTGAACACAACCACACTATCTTCACAACCACTACAACGTTGCCACAAAAACACCCACTTTTCACTGTGAGGAGTTGAAGGTCATGGTGGATGAAATTGTCAGGGTAGAGCCACACCAGGAAAATGGAGTTGTGGCAAAGGAGCGTTGACAGGATCAATTCTGTAGGCAGTTATCCACACACAAGGCAGGACATTAGGAAGAGGTGGAACAACCTCAGGAGGAAGGTTTGTTCCATGGCATCCAGGTACCAGCTCGTGGTACTGAAGACTGGCGGTGGACTCCTACCTCCTCCCTTTACTTTCATATCTTGGGAGGAGAAGGTCTTGGATAGCCTGCATCCTGAGAGTCTGACAGGCATACCTAGGGCAGTGGAGTCTGGTAAGTATCAACAAAATTCAAATCACACAATTGTCTTGTCCTGCATGCTTCCTCACCACCTATACCCACACCAAATTACATTCCACCCACTACAACTCTCTCCTAATCACCTAATACCCCCCCCTGCATTCCACATGTCCTCTAAACACATCTAGCCCCACAGCCCTTGGAAATGGCACATGAAGAACTGCCCAATCATAGCACTATAACTCCCAGAATGCTAAATCCCAACATAGCCAACACCAGTACACTGCACCAAATATTACTTGTCATGCATGTCAAAACAATATCCGATCCAACTCATCTTAGTTGTTCTAGTGTGGAACAGTACATGGCAATGACAACAATGCAATGGCTCACTCACACTAACATCCCAAGCAAAACACAGCTATAGCTGAGTGCCCATATATAATGGTCATAGATCAAAGATCATAGGCTATAAACATACTAACCTGGTTTGAACAATCAGATGGCTGAGTGGATGCACATGCAGTACATCCATATACAGGTCAATGTCCATTGTAAACACATATACTGTGTTCCTTCAAGGGCTCCAATGTGCATTCAACAGCTCATTTGTACCAGTTATCATGCCAGCCAGTTGATTAGCTAGCAGAGGTGAACAGCCATGTCAATTATCTGACAATATCAGGTGCCATCAGCTGTACAGTCACTAAAAACATGGTTTACCAGCATAAAACATGGTGTATGGAATTGAAGTTACAGAGTTTATGGTGTATCCATGTTAGTGCATCAGCTGTCAATGTCATTGCTGGGGATCATGTCAAGGCACTGTCTGCATCTCAAACAACTGCAAGAATACCCACATTGTAACGTGAACTCTGTGCTCCACTTCCTCCACAGGCAACCTTGCCATTGTCACCATTGAGAGGATACCAGGAGAGTGTCATTACCCCTCTGGATGAAGGCCCCAGTGAGGACCACAGCCCTGGATGTCTGGACACTGGTGAAAAACTTGCCCCATCTGGGACACCTGGTCAGTCAACAACTGTCAACCTTACCCTGCCCACATCAACTCCTCCCAGCCCTGTTGCATCGACATCAGAGGCAACCATTCGCCCCCTAACCTCTGCCCCAAGGACTGTGTCATCCATTGTGCGCCCCACAGTTCAGGTACCCGAGTCTCACCGTGCCACCCCTGACAATGATGGACATTCCACCACTGGGAGTGGGCACATTGTGCCAGGGGACAGGCATGTGGGGCAGGGTGTGTGGGAGGGATGATGTGGGCTAGAGGATGAGGTCTCAAAGGATACTACCGACCAGGATACCATCTCCCAAGTCTTGGCAACCTACCAAAGTTCTCAATGCATGATGGGCCAAGTTATCACCATGTTGGTGGAAACCCAAAAGCTGCAGAGAGACAACCTCCAGGAAGTTATGCAGCAGTCGCAGTCACAAAATGCCCACTTTGTGTCCATTGCAAGGGTGCTGAGAGACTAGAATACCACACTGGGTAGGTCTTGTATCCAACATCTGACCCCTTCCACTAGCAATGATACATCAGGCCCTTCTACATCTGTGGATGCTCGTGGAATGGAGGCCTTGTCAGGGGAAGGACATGAGGACATGCCTCAGACACTCCACCCTCAGTAACTGAAGAACCCCCCGCAAATGTGGACGTCCACCCAGACATCCAGCAGGAGCAGATGCCAAACCAAACCCACTGCCAGGAAGTAAACCTCTCCTGAACTGTTCCCCCTTGTGTGCCACAGATACACCCTGTTGAGTGTTCTTTAGCCAATCTCTATTTTCCTATGATGCAAGGACACTGGACCTGGGTTCCCAGATGGTGTAGCAGCTACATTGATGATGTCATTGAGCATGACTAAGCCTTTCACCATTTTTTGTCTTCGTTTAACGTTCATAGTCACATAGGTGTTTTGTTTCTCCACCACAAATCACACTTAGACCCAGGTCTCATTCATGAACCATGTACAATAGTTATGCATACCAACTCTAGTCTGATCATGTCCATCTGTATTGTACACCAAATGTTATGGACCCCATACATGGATTCCACCAAGAGGAGACTCATTACAATAGGATTGTAACTGGACAGTTGCCACATAGGTTGTAAAACAGAACTACACACAATCAGTGAAAGATATGCTAACAGCACAAAGAGCATGACTGAGAGTAGCATCAGGATATCTGCTAAGGTGTAACACAATGCTAAACTACACAATACAGAAGTTAGGGTCATGTCACTCCACCAACAAGGCACAAGGCACACAGATTGGTTCTTTGTATCACCTGGCAAAGCCTTATCACATACCCATGCCATTGCTTCTAAATGTACATATCCCATGGTACAAACAGAGATCAGTACTGATCTACCCATACCTGGAATCTTTCACATAACTTTAGGTTTGTCACTCACCTATGGCTGTCCACCGTGACATGCACATTGGTTTGCAAAGTAGGAACACACTGACAGCTAGATTCAAGGTAGAATACATAAAACTGTTAACATTGTGCAGGAAGAGGCTATGTTCCTACATTTACACATGAGCCAGACACATAATCAGACACAAATTACAGCATTAGACAACCTCATATACCCTACAGGTGACCTTGATGGGAAACATTTTTCCACCCCAGTGTCCTGGCAGTCTAACAATGTCAATCACGCTCACATAATCAAGACTCATAGTACCTGATATCAGCCATGTCCCCTTCTCATGTCTGTCTGCAATCCCCATCTGCTTTTGACACTGTCTTTTATTTGTGAAGGTTGATCAGCCAAACAGGAGCTAGGTAAATCTGTGTGTGTAACAGAAGATGGATGGGACTTAGCAGTATTCACTCCTCACTTCAGGGAGATAATATCCAGCAGTGTAACTTTGCATCTGCTATAACAGTACATGATTATGAAGGCCACTCTGTTCTGTACACAATACAGTTAATGTTTGCAAGCACAACTCACCCACAGGCATTGGAGCTATCTATAACCCCACAGATGATGCAAGAAAAGAGGTGACATGCTACCCATCTACTTGAGGTTGCAAATTTGAACCATAACATTACATCACCTTCATATATCTTTTAGCCAGTTGAAGTACTGATTGATCAGATCTGTCCTACAGTATCCTGCTTCATCTTCCTCTGGCTCTTCATCACTTCGCAAATCAGCATTAGCATCCGCAGGTTCTGCTGGCTCCCCCTCATTTGGTATAAATGATATATGTCATCTCAGGTCAAAGTTGTGGAGCATGCAGTAGGCAACTAATATTTGACATATCTTGTTGGGTGGGTAGAGGAGGGCTCCTCCTGATCTGTCCAAGCACATAAATCTTGCCTTCAGGTGCCCAAAAGTCCACTCAATGACACACCTTGTCCTCTTGTGGGCATCACTGTAGCGGACTTGCCCGGGTGTGGTTGGGTACCTCACTGGTGTCAACAACCAAGGATGGTTTGGATAGCCAGAGTCATCTGTGAACAATTAGGTAGAACAACGCACACATATATGTGGGGCATGCTATATTGTGATGGCAGGAGACATACATTGCAAACACACATTTCCTTCGTAACTTACCAGCTAGCCAGGCTCTCTGTAAGGAAATGCCTCCTTGGCATGGTTACCCCCTGACTTTTTGCCTTTGCTGATGCCAAGTTATGATTTAAAAGTGTGCTGAGGCCTGCTAACCAGGCCCCAGCACCAGTGTTCTTTCCCTAACCTGTACCTTTGTCTCCACAATTGGCACACCCTGGCATCCAGGTAAGTCCTTTGTAACTGGTACCCCTGGTACCAAGAGCCCTGATGCCAGGGAAGGTCTCTAAGGGCTGCAGCATATCTTATGCCACCGTGGGGGACCCTCACTCAGCACATGCACACTGCTTGCCAGCTTGTGTGTGCTGGTGGGGAGAAAATGACTAAGTAGACATGGCACTCCCCTCAGGGTGCCATGCCAACCTCACACTGCCTATGGCATAGATAAGTCACCCCTATAGCAGGCCTTACAGCCCTAAGGCAGGGTGCACTATACCACAGGTGAGGGCATAGGTGCATGAGCACTATGCCCCTACAGTGTCTAAGCAAAACCTTAGACATTGTAAGTGCAGGGTAGCCATAAGAGTATATGGTCTGGGATTCTGTCATACACGAACTTCACAGCACCATAATGGCTACACTGAAAACTGGGAAGTTTGGTATCAAACTTCTCAGCACAATAAATGCACACTGATGCCAGTGTACATTTTATTGTGAAATACACCAAGAGGGCATCTTAGAGATGCCCCCTGAAAACATATCCGACTTCCAGTGTGGGCTGACTAGTTTTTGCCAGCCTGCCACACACCAGACATGTTGCTGGCCACATGGGAAGAGTGCCTTTGTCACTCTGTGGCCAGTAACAAAGCCTCTACTGGGTGGAAGTGCTTCTCACCTCCCCCTCAGGAACTGTAACACCTGGCGGTGAGCCTCAAAGGCTCACCCCCTTTGTTACAGCACCACAGGGCATCCCAGCTAGTGGAGATGCCCGCCCCTCCGGCCGCAGCCCCCACTTTTGGCGGCAAGGCCGGAGGAGATAATGAGAAAAACAAGGAGGAGTCCCTGGCCAGTCAGGACAACCCCTAAGGTGTCCTGAGATGAGGTGACTCTGACTTTTAGAAATCCTCCATCTTGCAGATGGAGGATTCCCCAATAGGATTAGGGATGTGCCCCCATCCCCACCGAGAGGAGGCACAAAGAGGGTGTAGCCACCCTCAGGGCTAGTAGCCATTGGCTACTAACCTCCCAGACCTAAACACACCCCTAAATTGAGAATTTAGGGCCCCCCAGAACCGAGGAAGATAGATTCCTGCAACCTGAAGACGAAGAAGGACTGCTGACCTGAAGCCCTGCAGAGAAGACGGAGACACCAACTGCTTTGGCCCCAGCCCTACCGGCCTGTCTCCCCACTTCGAGAAAAACTGCAACAGCGACGCGTCCCCCAGGGTCCAGCGACCTCTGAAGCCTCAGAGGACTACCCTGCATCTAAAAGGACCAAGAACTCCAGAGGACAGCTGCCCTGTTCCAAAGAAACTGCAACTTTGCAACAAAGAAGCAACTTTTAAAGACCGCACGTTTCCCGCCGGAAGCGTGAGACTTTCCACTCTGCACCCGACGCCCCCGGCTCGACCTGTGGAAAACTAACTCTACAGGGAGGACTCCCCAGCGACTGCGAGTCCGTGAGTAGCCAGAGTTGACCCCTCTGAGCCCCACAGCGACGCCTGCAGAGGGAATCCAGAGGCTTCCCCTGACCGCGACTGCCTGCTTCAAAGAACCCGACGCCTGGTAAACACACTGCACCCGCAGCCCCCAGGACCTGAAGGATCTGACCTCCAGTGCAGGAGCAACCCCCATGTGGCCCTCTTCCTAACCCAGGTGGTGGCTACCCCAAGGAGCACCCCCTTGCCTGCCTGCATCGCTAAAGAGACCCCTGGGTCTCCCTTTGAAACCTATTACGAACCCGACACCTGTTTGCACTCTGCACCCGGCCGCCCCTGTGCCGCTGAGGGTGTGCTTTCTGTGCTGACTTGTGTCCCCCCCGATGCCCTACAAAACCCCCCTAGTCTGCCCTCCAAAGTCGCGGGTACTTACTGGCTGGCAGACTGGAACCGGGGCAACCCTATTTCCATTGAAGCCTAAGGGCCATATTTATACTTTTCCACGCACAACTGCGCCAACGCAGTTGTGCGTCAAAAAAGCTAACGCCGGCGAACGACATTCTGAAGCGCCATGCGGGCGCCGTATTAATTCAATGACGTTAGCCGGCGTTAGCCGGCGGAGCTGCTGGTGTGCGTAAAAAAAAATGACGTACACCAGGCAGCGCCGGCGTAGGGGAATATGGAGCTTGGGCGCCCAAAAATGGGGCAAGTCAGGCTGAGGCAAAAGTTTCGCCTCAACCCGATTTGCGCCATTTTCTTTGACTCCCAACCCCCATTTAAATGACTCCTTGTGTTAGCAAAGACAGGAGTCATGCCCCCTTGCCCAATGGCCATGCCCAGGGGACTTCTGTCCCCTGGGCATGGTCATTGGGCATAGTGGCATGCAGGGGGGCACAAATCAGGCCCCCCTATGCCACAAAAAAAAAAAATTACTTACCTGAACTTACCTTATGTTCCCTGGGATGGGTCCCTCCATCCTTAGGCGTCCTCCTGGGGTGGGCAAGGGTGACAGGGGGGGGTCCCTGGGGGCATGGGAGGGCACCTCTCGGCTCCTTCCGAGCCCACAGGTCCCTTAACGCCTGCCCTGACCAGGAGCTAAAAAACGACGCTAAATCGGCTGGACGTCATTTTTTTTTACCCGCCCGGGCGTCATTTTTGCCCGGGAGTGTAAATACGGCGCACATGCCTCGGAGTCACTTTTTTAGACGGGAACGCCTACCTTGCATATCATTAACGCAAAGTAGGTGTCCACGCTAAAAAATGACGCAAACTCCATGGACTTTGGCGTTAGACGCGTCTAACGCCAGAGTATAAATATGGAGTTTGTTTTGCGTTGAATTTGCGATAAAAAAAACGACGCAAATCTGCCGCAAACGGAGTATAAATATGGCCCTAAGTGTTTTGGGCAGCACTTTGACCTCTGCACCTGACCGGCCCTGAGCTGCCGGTGTGGTAACTTTGGGGTTGCCCTGAACCCCCAACGGTGGGCTACCTTGGACCCAACTTTGAACCCTGTAAGTGCTTTACTTACCTGTGAAACTAACAAATACTTACCTCCCCCAGGAACTGTTGATTTTTGCACTGTGTCCAATTTTAAAATAGCTTATTGTCATTTTTGCCAAAACTGTACATGCTATTGTGATGATTCAAAGGTTCTAAGATACCTGAGTGAATTACCTTTCATTTAAAGTATTGTTTGTAAATCTTGAACCTGTGGTTCTTAAAAATATATTTTTCTATCTAAAAACCTATTGGCCTGGAATTGTCTTTGAGTGTGTGTTCCTCATTTATTGCCTGTGTGTGTACAACAAATGCTTAACATTACCCTCTGATAAGCCTACTGCTCGACCACACTACCACAAAATAGAGCATTAGAATTATCTCTTTTTGCCACTATCTTACCTCTAAGGGGAACCCTTGGACTCTGTGCACACTATTTCTTACTTTGAAATAGTACATACAGAGCCAACTTCCTACACTCTCTCTGTGTGGAGTCGTGTCATCTGCAGTGGGACATTGCTGTTCCTCATGATGAAGGAATCATTGCCTGATCCAGGATGCTTGGCACTGAATTGTGAAATGTATTGGTCTGCCAGACACACCACCTGAACGTTGATTGAGTGGTAGTTTTTCCTGTTCCCATGCACCTGTTCATTGGCACTAGGGGGAACTAAGGCTACATGGGTGCCATCTATGGCTCTAACCACATGTGGAATGTGTCCCACAGCATAAAATCTGCCTTCACTTAGGCCAATTCTGCACATTGGGAAACCTTATCTATCTGTCCAGATGTTTCAACAATGCATCCACTACATCCCTCAAAACCACACTGAACATTCCTGCAGGTAGGGCCACTGTGATCTGAAAGGACACAGTGACCAGGAAGTGTAGCACTGACGAGGCTTGAACGATGGGATGTATGCTATAGGGATTGTGAATGGCAGGCATCAGATCCGGTTCCAATTGATCACAAGGATCACAAGGATCCATGATAGTTTAACGATTCAGCCGATAGGTCTGGATTGAATGTCTCTGCTCCGTGGTGTGCAGGTATACTAGTGGGTGGTACACTGGAGGTTGTCATCCTTTCCTCATGGCAGGAACATTATGTGAAGAAATTTCAAAATAGTATGTAATGTGTAGAAAGTATCCTCTTTCTTGGCATGATTACCCCCATTTTCTGCCTGATGTTAGTGTGTTTGACTGTGTTCACTGGGATCCTTGCTCTCTCTCCGAAAAGTCTGTATTTCACCCACAATTGGGACACTGGTGCCCCATTATAAGTCCCTAGTCTATGGTACATAGGTACCCAGGGCATTGGGGTCCCAGGAGATCTCTATGGGCTGCAGCATATATTTTGACACCCACGGGGAGCCGAAGCAAAGGGTTCTGCAGGACTGCTATTGCAGCCTGCATGAAAAGGTGCAAGCACCCTTTCACTGCCACTTTTCACTACACCAGGTTACTTATAAGTCACCCCTATGGAAGGCCTTCCAGCCCAGAGGGCAGGGTGCTAAGTACCTGTGTGTGAGGGCACCCTGCACTAGCAGAGGTGCCCCCACAAACTCTAGGCCAATTTTCCCGGACTTTGTGAGTGCGGGGACACCACTTTACGTATGTACTTGACATAGGTTACTACCTATGTCTAGCTACATAATGGTAACTCTGAACATAGGCATGTTAGGTATCAAACATGTTGTAATCTTACCCCAAGCCTTTTACAAGAATAGGTTGTATGATTCCATTCACTCTGAGGGCTCCTGGGAGGACCCCCAGTGTTGCCATTACAGCCTTCTGAGGGTTTCTAGGCAGCCCAAGCTGCTACCACCTCCCAGACAGGTTTCAGCCCTCCTGTTGCTGGAGAAGCTCAAGCCCAGGAAGGCAGAACAAAGGATTTCCTTTGGGGAGAGGACTGTTACACCCTCTCCCTTTGGAAATAGGTGTTACAGGCTTAGGAGGGGTAGCCCCCCGCAAGCAGCTGGAAATGCTTTGAAGGGCACATTTGGTGCCCCCCTTGCAGAAGCCAGTCTACACCAGTTCAGGGATCCCCAGTCCCTGCTCTGGCGTGAAAATGGACAAAGGAAAGGGGAGTGACTACTACCTGTCCGCCAACACCCCAGGGGTAGTTCTCAGAGCTCCTCCTAGGGTCCCTGGGATTTGCCATCTTGGATTCAAGGTTGGCAGGGAACTCTGGGAGTGTCTGAGTGGCCAGTGCCAGCAGGTGATGTCAGAACCCCCTTCTTATAGGTGGCCACTCAGCTAGGTGCCAAATCCCCCTTTCAGGGCTAATTAGGGTCTCTCCTTTGGGTGGTTCTTCAGATTCGGATTGCAAGACTTCAGCAGGAATCCTCTGCACCCTCCACTTTGACTTCTGACCGAAGAAACTGCATCTGGACTCTTCAGGTCGCCACAAGCTGCAACAAAGAAGCAAGACTTCTGCAACATTATGGGGGTCATTCTGACTTTGGCGGGGGGCGGAGGCCGCCCGCCAAAGTCCCGCCGGCAGAATACCGCTGCGCGGTCAAAAGACCGCCGCGGTAATTCTGAGTTTACCGCTGGGCTGGCGGGCGACCGCCAGAAGGCCGCCCGCCAGCCCAGCGGGAAACCCCCTTCCATGAGGATGCCGGATCCGAATGGAGCCGGCGGAGTGGAAGGGGTGCGACGGGTGCAGTTGCACCCGTCGCGATTTTCAGTGTCTGCGTGGCAGACACTGAAAATCTTGGTGGGGCCCTGTTAGGGGGCCCCTGCAGTGCCCATGCCATAACAGATATGGATCTCAGGAGGTCAATAGCCTCCTCACTCAGGGCAACAGAGCCAACTGGGGCAGGGCCTGAGGTGCCTGAAGCGAAGGAGATGCCCACCATCCTGGGTGAGCCGGCATGGGCAACTCGCTGAGGGGCTGCTGGGAGTGCGGTGGCAACTTTACCTGTTGCTGTGGTGGGCACAGAGGTGTCTGCCACCACCAGGTAGCTTCCATCGGAGGAGGTATCCGTGTCCGAACTGTCCCTTCCAGTCTCCGCAGTGGTGCTCCCCTCCGTCCTACTGGTGCCCTCACCGTCAGTGGACTCTGCCTCCTGGGTCCTGTGGGATGCAGCTCCCTCCGTTGCTGGTGCCTCTGCTCCTCTGCCAGATGATGCTAATGCACATAAGGACAGGATGACAAAACAAAAAGGGGGTAGCAACAAAGGATACACTTGGTCAATGGCTGCACCAACACTACTGTTGGCGTACACAGCACCCTCACACACAGGGAACAGCCCTACGCACTATGCAGTGCACTACCAGTAACAATGATAGTCACCAGGGCATGGGGAGAGACACATACCGCCAACTGCAGCATACCTGGGACCCACACACCCCTGCCCAGTACTGAATTTCGGATGCCAACTAGCTAGGATGGAGCATTTTCACATCAGAGCCCTGCCCACATGGGACTTACTCTGCAATGTCAGGCCTGGCCTAGGGGCAGCCACAGACACACATCCCCCACCCGGATACCACCCCACCAGGAGTAAGTAGTAATGATGGGCATTGTACTCACCCCCTTGTTGCTGCTGTGATGCCCCCAAGAGCCCATCCAGCTCCGGATAGGCCACCGCCAGTATGCCGGCCATCAGGGCATCCCTTCTGCGTTGGGAGGCCTTCCCCAGCTGGGCCTCCGCCGTCTTTCATGCCCAGCATCTCAAGTCCTCCTACTGTTTCCAACAGTGGGTGCTCCGCCTGGCGTAGACCCGCAGGGGCCGCACGTCCTTGGTGATGGCACGCAATATACCCTTCTTTTGATGGGCGCTGACCTGCAGAAGAAATATACACGGGGAAAGGTATTAGTTAGACCGTCCTGCCTGTTACACTCATAGCCCACCATAGCTCTTCCCATCCCCTTACGCACAGACATGGCCCAGCATACATGCTGCACGCTGCCCCTACACGAGGCCTTCAGGCACAGCACTCCATGCATTCATGCTCCATGCATCATGCTCACAGTGTACTCACCTGTTGGTCTGGAGGCCCATACAGCAGTCCATACTGGGGTAGGACCCCATCCACTAGTCTCTCCAACTCTGCCGAGTTGAACGCAGAGGCCCTTTCCCCAGTCACACAGGCCATGGTACGTTCCAGGCACAGGTCATAGCAGCACATGCAGTGTAGGTCTCCTCCTGTTGAAGGTCAGGTAGCAAGTGAGTGAACAGATAGAAAATGGCGGTGACGTCTGCGGTGGTGAATACCGTCACCGCCGGCATACATCACCATTGGCCACCGTACCCCATAGGGCCCAAAAATAACCAATGAGGAGTTGCACGGCGGTGACTGACCACCTCCCGCAACGGCACACAACGTCAGTGGAATTACCTCAATTACACCTGTCACTCCATACAGGACAGGCGGATAACATTTCAGAGGGGGCGGCAGGCCATGGATCATAATTGCGTCACAGGTCACAATTGTACATTCAGGACATATGCCACTAATACATTAAGATTTCACATCATGCATTGAACTGTAGTGGTTATAATGTACAGATTATGACTGGCTCCTCACTCTTTTGCCCCATAGATGGCAACCACTGCGGATGAATAGAAGATGGAGACATCCCCCCGTGTACAGACCCCTGGTGGACTTGGCAACAATGGAGGACAGGCACATTATGTTCACCTACAGACTTTACAGGGCCACAATCATGGAGCTGTGTGCCCAACTGGAGCCTGACCTGATATCTGCTATCTGTCACCCCACTGGGATCCTCCCTCTTGTGCAAGTCCTATCAGTGCTCCATTTCCTGGCAACTGGTTCTTTCCAAGTGATAGTGGGCTTGGCAGCAGGAATGTCACAGCCAATGTTCTCAATGGTGCTGACCAGAGTGTTGGCTGCCCTGATTAAATACATGTACAGTTACATTGTTTTCCCTCAGGTGGAGGATTTGGCCACAGTGAAGGCTAACTTCTATGCCATGGGACATGTCCCCAACATAATTGGGGCAATTGATGGAACACATATTGCATTTGTCCCCCCTGGCAAAATGAACAGTTCTTCAGAAATCGATGAATGTGCAGATGGTGTGTTTGGCGGATCAGTACATCTCCCATGTCAATGCTAAGTATCCAGGCTCAGTGCATGATGCTTTTATCCTGAGGAATAGCAGCATCCCAAATGTGATGGCCCAACTCCGGAGGCACGGGGTGTAGCTTATAGGTGAGTTCTGGTTCCCACCCAGTGGATGTTAGTGTATGGGTATTGTGTGGGCCATAAGGTTTAGTGTGTGGCTAACAGTTGTCCCTCGATATTTGCAGGTGACTCAGGTTACCCCAACCTCTCATGGCTACTGACCCCTGTGAGGAATACCAGGACAAGGGCAGAGGAACGTTACAATGACGCACGTGGGCGAACAAGAAGGATCATTGAAAGTGCATTTGGCCTCCTGAAGGCCAGGTTTTGTTGCCTCCATCTAACAGGTGGATCTCTGTGCTACTCACCCAAGAAGGTCTGCCAGATAATCGTGGCATGCTGCATGTGGCATAACCTAGTCTTGAGACGCCATGTGCCTTTTCTGCAGGAGCGGGAGGTTGGAGATGGCCGTGTAGCAGCAGTGGACCCTGTGGACAGTGAAGATGAGGAGGCAGAGGATGAGGATGAGTGATACGACAATACTTCCAATGACACACAGGTAAGACAGTGTAACTTCACATTTCATTGACAGTTTTTTGTTTGACATTGTCACTGCCAGGCTGTGAATTCCCACTTCTATGCCCACTCACTGTACCCTTTGGCAACTCTTTTTGCAGATGTTGGTGCCCCACTATCACTCCTGGTGTGTTCACTGCAGCCAGCTACAGGTCTTTTCTATGTATACATTACTGTACAGTTGAATTGCAATGTTTAAACCTTGTTAAACAAATACATACTTAAATAATTTGACATACTACATACTTGTATTTTTTCAAAGTGTGTTTATTGCAGTGCTCTGAAGAAAAGGGGGAAGTGCAATGGGTTGGGGTGATGATGGAGGAAAGTCCAGGGTAGAGTCCAGTCTGTTTGTAGCACAGGTGCATTGTCCAAGGGGGCATAGGAAGGGGAGCATTGGCAGTTCAAGGTGAACAGGGTGACAGAGTGGGACACAAGGGTGACAATCAGGAGAGTCTCATTTCCTGGTGGTGGTCTTGGTCTTGAAAAGTGTCTCTGGCTTCTGTCTGGTTCGCAGGGAACGTTTGCGGGGTGGTTCACCTTCTACAGGGGGAGGGGTGCTGGTAGCCTGTGGGTCCTGTGCGGGGCCTCCTGTCCACTAGCTGCACTGGAAGTGGAGGGCTGGGCAATAGACTGGCTAGTAGTAGGGGCCTCTCTGGTGTGCTGTCCATTCCCTCATGATGTTGGCCATGTCTGCCACCACCCTTGCTATGGAGATCATGGTGGTGTTGAGTGCCTGTAAGTCCTCCCTGATCTCCTGATGGTGTTCCTCCTACAGCCGCTTGCTATCCTGCATGTTGTTTCCGGATCTGGCCCATTGTGTCCTGGGATTGTTGGTTGGCAACCAGGACAATGGTGAGTGCCTTGTGGAGAGTCGGTTCCCTGGGCTGGTCCTTCCCCTGGAGCACGGCAGTCCCACCAGTGTCCCTGTTGCCCTTTGCTCCTCTCCCCTGAACAGTTTGCCCACTGCCACTGACCCCAGGTCCCTGATTGTCTTGGGTATGAGGTGTGGACCGGGGTCCCTGTACAGGTGGGCACACTGCTGATTGATGTGTCCTGGGGACAGAGGTGTGGGGACGCTGGGTGGGTGCGGGGTGTTGGTAACTGATGGGGGAGGCTCCCTGGTGGACTGTAAGTGGGCAGGGGTGACCGGCTGACCAGTGGTCCCTAATGGGCCAGGTTGTTGATCTAGACCCTGAAGTTCCAGAGTGACTGTCATCACAGGGGGCATCTTCTGTTGGGGGACTGGATAGTTGTGGCACTTCCTCTACACTGAGATTGGCTGGGACACCTGTGGGTATGTAAGAGATGTATTATGCTTCATGCCTGTGACATGTTGTACATCCTTATCCTCCCTTCTATGGTTGCTTTTGCCCTGACACCTTTGATTGTGTATGGTGATGTAGTGTGGGATTGTTAGTTCCCCTATGCTGTGCATGCTTTGGCGATTGGTGTCTATGCAGGGCTGGGAGGGCTGTCCATGCATTGGTATGGCATGCAGGGCTTGGAATTTGGGTTAGTCATCTGCATTGGTGCAGTGTGTGGGATGGAGTGAAGTGATGGGATTGAGGGTGAGGGTGTGAGATGGCATGCAAGTATGGGGGGTGAGAAGTGGTAAATGTTGACTTACCAGTGTCCAGTCCCCCGGCTACTCCAGCGAGTCCCTCAGGATGCAGTAATGCCAAGACTTGCTCCTCCCATGCTGTGAGCTGTGGGGGAGGAGATGGGGGTCCACCGCCAATCCTCTGTATGGCGAGCTGGTGCCTTGCTGCCACGGAATGTACCTCCCCTGTAGGTCGTTCCACCTCTTCCTGATGTCGTCCCTTGTTCTTGGATGCTGTCTCACGGTGTTCACCTTGCTCATGATTCTCCACCATAGCTCCATCTTCCTTACAATGGATATGTGCTGGACCTGTGCTCCAAACAGCTGTGGTTCTACCCTGACTATTTCCTCCACCATGACCCTCAACTCCTCATCTGTGAAACGGGGGTGCCTTTGTGGGGACATGGGTGTGGTGTGATGTGTGTGAGCGTGTGGGTGTTGCGTGGTGTGATTGGGTGTGCGTAGTGGAGTGCGTGAGGGATGTTTGGGTGTGTGTGTATTTGTCACAGTGGTCTTGATGTCTGTCTGGTGGCAAAGATTTGTATATGTAAAGGGTTGTGGGTAATGTGAGTGTGTGTTTTATAGTTGTGTGAGTGGGTGGGTGTGGTGTGTGTATGGGGGTCAGGTGTGTGATGTTTGAATTGGCCAATGTTCTGCAGTTTAGTTTTTGGGTTTCCATTCTAAGCGCGGCGGTGTCTACTGCCATTAAATGCCTGCCATGGTGATTCGTGGGTCATGATGTGGTGGGTGTTGTTCTGTTGGCGTAACGATATGGGTGTTGGGACCGCCACTTTATCACTGACTCTTCAGGACCCCACAAGCTGCAACAAAGAAGCAAGACGCCTTCTGCAACATTGTATCTCTGGCTCCTTCCAGCAACTGCATCATTTCCCCCGTTTTGCATTCTCTGAGGACAGTCCATCTTCAGCCTGCATCGGAAGATAGAAGGAATCTCCCTTGGAGTGAAGTTGTTATTCCCCTGCTTCTGCAGGCACCAACTGCGACGGCGACTGGCTGCAGCATGGATCTCCTCTCCTGCTCAGTTGCATGGATTCTGCATCATGGGTGGTAGACTGAAGTGGTTCCGACGGTCCTCTCTTCCAACTTTCCAACTTGGGTAAAGGTAAGCCCTTGCCTGCCCACACAGGACAGTAACCTTGTGCACCGCCTCCTTTGCAACTGCCAAGGCATGTTGGCATCCTTCCTCCAAGATCTTCAGGCATCTTGAAGCTCCAGTCCCCAGCACTCCTTCCTGTGACGCACAGCTCCCTGAGTGGTTCTATGGCGGCGTACGATCCTTTCTCGTAGTGCTGCATGGGCCTTTTCGGCAACTCTCATGTCCCCATCCTGTGGGACTCCTGTGGGTGCGGCCTGGGCTTCTGTGGGCTCTCTGTTTTGCTGAGGGCCCCCTCTGACTCCCACTCCTGGGTAGAGTCCATCTAGTCCTTCCTGGTCCCCTGCAGCTCCACTTTCTGCTAACCACAAGTTTTGAGTGTTTTGCGTGGGCCAAGGCTTGTTAGCAGAACCCGATGATGAAAACCAGACTGGAATCCTCCTTCCAGTGTGTGCCATCACCTGCACCCTCCAGGAACCTGACTTTGTCTTCTTCTTCACCTGTGGTTCACTTCTTGCACCATCTTCCTGGTGGGTAATGAGTTCTGCCCTTCCTGGAAGCGTCTGTGCTTCTTGGACTTGGTCCTCTTTTTCCACAGGTCCTCTGTTCCAGGAATCCACTGTTATCTTGCAGTCTCTTCTGGGTTTTGCAATATTCTTCTTTACTTCTGTGTGTGTGTTCTGGGAAACTTAATATGATTTACTCCTGTTTTCCTGGTCGCTGGGATGGGTTGTGGTACTTATCTTTGGGCTTTCCTAGTACTCCCAGCTCCCCTCTACACACTACACTTACCTAGGTGGGAGACCGACTTTCGCATTCCACTTTCTTAGTATATGGTTTGTGCTCCTGCCCATTTCTTCCTATTTTAATTTTGACTAATTGCACTGTTTTCTAACTGTTTTTATACCTATTTCTGCAAACTAGTGTATATATTTTGTGTATTACTTTCCTCCTAAGGGAGTATAGTCTCTATGGTATTTTTGGTATTTGTGTGACCAAAATAAAGTACAAGGCTCGTTGGCCCAGTTGTTTGGAATGTGGTGCTAATGGCACCAAGGTCACAGGTTCCATTCCTGTAGGGGACAAATTCTCCTTTTAAAGTGTCATGTATATCTGTATGATTGAGGTAGCGTGGGTTTTCCATTAACTGCCAAGCCTCCAATTAGCCATTGAGTGTCCATACTTGAGAGCTACATGCTTGCAAAACAGTTAAAGTGGATGCTGGATATGTCACTCATCATGGATTCTCTAGACTCCATGGACTGGGTATTGGCCCTGTTGCAGCTAGCATTGGCTTCATTAGTGCAAAGGAAAGGCGCAGCAGGTGCACATGGTACATAGCCAGGAAATAGCACAGAGATGATCTGGGGTGCTACAAAAGAATGCTACAATAGTCACTGAGGAGTGTCCCAGGAGAGCAGGAGTCACATCTAGAGCAGCATTCCCCCATGTTCCGAAGTGGCCTAAGAAAGGGTCTTCTAGGGTTCAGAGAAAAAAAGTCAGGGGAAACAGCCGTGTCCAACAATGGCAAGAGGGGGTTAACTTGAAGGCATCTGAGAGGTGCGTACAGCCAATAGTTCTGGCAGCAGCTGGGGCAGACACAACAGCTTCTTCTGTAGCTCCGACAGAATGGGATCCCGCTACATCCAGGTCCCCTGCACCTGGGGAAGAAAGTGAGGAGGTGGACCCAACTAGTCATACCTATGAGCATGTGTTGTCCCATAGCGATCATTTGGGATTCCATCTGTTACAGAAGATGAAGCAGAAGAGAAAGAACGGGCATTCATGGACATGTTTGAGCTTACCAGCATGACATCAGTGGGCGATGAAAATAAAGAGAATAAAAGAATGTGCACATAAATCTTAAACACTTAATGTGGATAAAACCGCAATTAACTGGATTAAGTTTCAGAATTTACCAGTCCACGTTGTTACAAAAACTCCCGGATTGAGGTCCACAAATTGTTTACTACATGAATAAGACAGTGGGCTCATATGAAGAATAGGGAGGTCCAGTTGGAAAGATTACGCTTAGGTCTTCAGGTTAAAGAAGGCCACAAACCCAGACATGTGTTGGAATCAGACTGATATCAATGCTTGTTAACATTGTATGATGTTGAAAAACCAAAGTTTTATGGGCAGGCGCCCTTTTGGGCTGCTGGGGAGGGGCGGGTGGGTGAGCGAGAAGGGGCATGTTAGGCATTAATGAGAAAGCATGTTCTCAACCACTAGGGTCCTGCAAGGTCACACATAATGGTTCATTCTGCAGACTGGCTGGGCATCCAGAGTTTTAGTGTTTTAAAAAATCCAAAGAAAAGGGTGGAAAGAACAGAAGGTGCCTGTAGACGGGTCCCGGAGGACCCGACACACTCACCTCGAGTCCGCCATCTTTCGGCCGAATCCACGGAAACGACGCAGCGTTCCCCTGGCAATGGGGAAACGCCACGTCGTCACAGCATCGAGGACTTCCGGTTTCGCAGATTAAAAAGGGAGACAGATCCGGAGAGGGCGCGCGTCGGAGCCCAAGGAGGAGAAGAGTGGAGAGCGACACGAGTGCGTAGCGGAGAGGAGGCGAGCAGAAGGGAAATCCCAGCCGGGGAGAAGAGGACGAACCGGTTAACCACCCCGACGAAGAACCAGGAAGAGACGCCCAGAGGAACCACCGAAGCGCGAGAGCGGGAAAAGGAAGAGACACCGGAGAAACGAGAAAGCCGCCACGACCCAGGAGGGTCGTGGCTTCACAAGGTACGGTCCCTCCTAGGGACGGGAGGGTCACGGGGAAGGTCGGTTACGGGGAAAGGCACCGGGGAAGTGGGAGGAAGGACGGGGAGGGTGAACGAGGGACAAGGGAAGGGGCAAGAAGGGAAATAGGCACAGTGTGGACCCCCGCAACCCTAAACCCCCACCCTGATCACCCCTTCACGAACTTGCCCGCATGTTGCCTTAAACCCTCACGAGCACCGTACCCCACCCACTATCCCAGAAGTACTTACCGATTCTTTATTTTGTTTCTTTCATTTCGGTCGGGGTCCGGGAGAGACGTCCATCCTACACAGACCGAAGGCGACCGCGAAAACGAGGAAAACCCTAGAAGAAAAGAAAGAAGTCAAGGGAAACAGAAACCCAGAGACTTAGACCCTTAGCCCTACCGTTAAAAGAAATAGGCTGTGACTAAACAGAAAATAAAAACTTAAAAACTTAAATTAATCCACTCTTTTGACTCTCTCTGATCCGCTCGTAACGCAGCCCACCACAGTGGTGTCAGAAGTGGGATCACCCCTTCTCAGGTGGGCTTACGAGCGTTTCATCATGAGCGAAGCCCCTTCCCTGGAGGACATAATTAAACAACTCGCAGAAGGGCAGAGACATCTGCAGTTGGTGTGGGAAGCACACCAACGCGAAGCCAAGGAAGACCGGGAGGCCTTACAATCCGCGTTAAAAAGTCAGGCTACAATACTAGCCAATAATCAACTAGTACATGAGACTGCAATTCAGAATCTAACCAATACAATCGCGGCTAGTAAGGTACACCCAAACGTTCCCAGTTCGGTCCTCCAAAAATACCAGGAAGGGGAAGACCCAGATTCATTTATTACGAATTTCGAGAGGGTAGCCTCATCTGCTCAATGGCCAGAGGAACGCTGGGGTCAGTACGTGGCCCCCTTGCTTACGGGACTCCTGCAGGCTGCCTACCAATCAGCCAATCCTGATGGTACGACCTCCTATCAAGAGATAAAAAAAAGTATCCTGGGGAGGGTTGGACATGATACGGAATATTCTCGTTTACGATTTAGAAAAATAAAATGGAGCGCGAACGAGGACCCTCGCTCCTTCTATTTTAGGGTGAAAGACCTAGCTCAAAAATGGTTGGGTCCCATAGGGACAACTCGGGAGGATGTCATTAAGACAATTACTTTGGAACAGTATTTGGATTCCCTACCCCTTAACACCAAGAACTGGATCCGACAACACCCAAACATGAACACTGAGGTTGCTATTGACTTGGCTTGTGCTTTCCATCGCTCCACAGAAAGTAAACCCGTCACCCCGAGACCTTTCCAAAAAAAAACCATCCCTCCACTAAAACCAACTCCCAGGTATTTTCCCGAGGAAACGCGGTTCCCTATACCCGCAGAACATCACCCTATGCAGTCCCCACAGTGTTTCCACTGTGGTGAGTGGGGCCACATTGCCAGAATATGTCCCAGGAAATCCGAAGGACCGGAGCCTATGGAAATTGGGGTCACACGACGTAGAGTATTGTGTACAGGGAAGGGGAATGAGAAATTTAGATACCTGGTCACCATAAATGGACGGGTCATTTCAGCTCTAATCGATTCAGGATGTGGACAATCGGTAATCAGGAAGGATATAATCCCTCTGGGTACTTCGGTCACCAACCGCTGGGTATCCATATGTTGTATACATGGAGACAAGGGAACTTATCCCCTCACCACGGTTAAAATAGAATGGGGCCCCTTTCGGGATATGCTGTCGATAGGGGTTATGGAGCAACTAATCGAGGACTGTATTATCGGGACTGATTATAGTCGGTTTTACGACCTATTAGATCAAGTTCGTAAGCCTGCTGGGACTCCCGAGTGGTGGACCGAAGCCCCTTTTTCCCATGTCCCTATAGAAGTACCTCCATACCGAAAGAAACTTACGCGAAAGGAAAAGAGACGGGAAAAAAGACAATATCAGGAAACCCAAAAGGCGAAGGAGGTTCCTACATTAGTAGCAGAGATTAGTAGCCGACCCATCTCTTTCCAAACGAGCCAGAGAGAAGATCCTACCCTTTCCCATGCTTGGAACTCGGCCAGAACAGAGATTACTAATGAGGTGGGTCCTTATTTTCTTATCAAGAAACACCTCCTATACCGGATAACTAGGACGGGTAAAGGGGATATCAAACAACAGTTAGTTGTTCCCGGACCATTTAGAGCTCACGTACTGTTTTTAGCCCACAATCAACCTGGGGGTGGTCACTTTGGTCGGGAGAAAACAGAAGAATACCTGATGCGAAAATTCTATTGGCCAGGAATATATGCTCAGATACGCAGATATTGTTCCCAATGTCCTAGATGCCAATTAACTGAACCAGGGATGCCCCGGAAAGCACCGTTATACCCCTTACCCATTATTGATATCCCCTTCAAACGGGTCGGCATGGACCTGGTGGGACCCCTCCTTCCCTCTTCTAAAGGTCATACCTACATATTAGTCATAGTTGACTATGCGACCAGATACCCAGAGGCCATACCCCTCGCCAGTATGACCACCAAAACCATAGCCCAAGCCATGATAACCGTATTTTCCCGCATAGGTTTTCCCCAGGAAATATTGACGGATCAAGGCACCCCCTTTATGTCGAGACTCATGAAGCAAATATGTCAGTTATTAGGGATTACCCAGCTACGCACCTCAGTCTATCACCCACAGACAGATGGACTGGTAGAACGGTCTAATCGCACAATAAAGACACTGTTAAAGAAAACTGTAGATGAATCCGGTCGCAACTGGGATCAGAAGCTTCCCTTGGTTCTATATGCTATACGGACCCACGAACAGTCCTCTACGGGACATAGCCCCTTTGAATTGGTTTTTGGAAGGCAACCTCGCAGCCTTCTGGATATGGCTGCAGAAACCTGGGAGGAAGAACAGGAAGAAGGGAAACCCCTGATGGATTATGTCCATCAGCTCAGAGGGCAGTTACAAACCCTCTGGGAAGACGTTCATAGCCACCTAATCATGGCTCAAAAACAGCAAAAGGCCTACTATGATAAGGGAAGCAAAATTCGTTCCTTCCTCCCTAATGAACAGGTCCTTATTATGCGACCTACATCTGACCATAAGTTGATCGCCAAATGGCAAGGGCCCTATAGGGTTATTAAATCAGTCTCCCCGGTCACTTATCTATTAGAGATAAGCACCCACCCAAGAAAAACACAAATTTACCACATAAATCTGTTAAAACAATGGAAATCGACAGAAGAGACTACCGACCAGACGGATATTGGGTATTCGGTCTCTTATGCCCAAGAACGAGAACTGGAGTTATGCCCTATGAGAGAAACCCCTCCTGAAGAAAAACCCAATATTAACAGAAAGCTAACTGATGCTAAAAAAAAACAACTAGATACCCTAATCGAGCAACATCCCCAATTTTTCTCCAAAACACCGGGAAGAACTACATTAACCTACCATCACATTAACACACCTCTAGGACAAGTAGTGCGTCTTCGTCCATATCGCATCCCCGAAGCCCGAAAGCCTGTCATTGAAGCCGAAATCGAAGCAATGTTAGCCTTAGGGGTCATTGAACCCTCTAATAGTCCTTGGAATTCCCCCGTAGTGTTGGTTCCTAAACCGGACGGATCGATAAGATTTTGCATTGATTTTCGCAAACGGAATGAGATTTCCCTTTTTGACACCTACCCCATTCCAAGGGTGGATGACATCTTAGAAAAGTTAGGCAAGGCTCGTTATTTGTCCACCCTGGACTTAACCAAGGGGTATTGGCAGATTCCCCTCTATCTCGAAGCTAAGGAAAAGACGGCCTTTTCAACCCCTTCCGGTCTTTACCAATTTACGGTTTTACCTTTTGGTCTTCACGGCGCTCCCGCGACCTTCCAGCGTTTGATGGATCAAATCTTAAAACCATTCCAAACTTTCTCAGCTGCCTACCTCGATGACATAGTCATTTTTAGCGAAACCTGGCAAGAACACTTAGTCCATCTGGATACAATCTTTTCCACCTTAACGGAAGCCGGTTTAACTGCCAACCCTAAGAAGTGTTTACTGGGAAACACTGAAATTTCCTATTTGGGGTATGTCATAGGAAATGGCACCCTACAACCCCAACAAAACAAAGTTGAGGCTATATTACGAACGGCTGAACCTAAAACAAAGAAAGATCTACGGTCGTTCCTAGGTTTAGTAGGATACTACCGCCTGTTTATCCCCAATTATTCCACCATAGCTGCCCCTCTGACTGACCTCCTGACCAAACAAAACCCCACCAGATTGGCCCCATTCACCGATTTCCAACACCGTAGCTTTGAACGCTTGAAACGGTCTCTTGTCACAGACCCAATACTAAAATGCCCGGATTTCTTAAACACTTTCCACCTATATACGGATGCATCGGACGTAGGCCTGGGAGCCGTACTCACTCAGCCCGATGAGGAGGGGTTTGACCACCCAGTGGTTTTTCTAAGTAGGAAATTATTTCTGCGTGAGACCCATTACCCCACGATTGAAAAAGAATGTCTCGCCATTAAATGGGCCATAGACTCCTTGCAATATTATCTCTTAGGGAGGTCCTTCGTTTTATTCACTGACCATGCCCCCCTCACCTGGCTTGCTGCTCACAAAGACTCCAACTCCAGAATCTTGAGATGGTTCTTAGAACTGCAACCCTTTACATTCCAGGTTCGCCATATCCCTGGTTCCCTACAAGGCCCTGCCGACTACCTCTCCCGGTTCCCTCCGTCATCGGATCTCGAACAGCCCCGATCTAGGGTAGGGGATTGTAGACGGGTCCCGGAGGACCCGACACACTCACCTCGAGTCCGCCATCTTTCGGCCGAATCCACGGAAACGACGCAGCGTTCCCCTGGCAACGGGGAAACGCCACGTCGTCACAGCATCGAGGACTTCCGGTTTCGCGGATTAAAAAGGGAGACAGATCCGGAGAGGGCGCGCGTCGGAGCCCAAGGAGGAGAAGAGTGGAGAGCGACACGAGTGCGTAGCGGAGAGGAGGCGAGCGGAAGGGAAATCCCGGCCGGGGAGAAGAGGACGAACCGGTTAACCACCCCGACGAAGAACCAGGAAGAGACGCCCAGAGGAACCACCGAAGCGCGAGAGCGGGAAAAGGAAGAGACACCGGAGAAACGAGAAAGCCGCCACGACCCAGGAGGGTCGTGGCTTCACAAGGTACGGTCCCTCCTAGGGACGGGAGGGTCACGGGGAAGGTCGGTTACGGGGAAAGGCACCGGGGAAGTGGGAGGAAGGACGGGGAGGGTGAACGAGGGACAAGGGAAGGGGCAAGAAGGGAAATAGGCACAGTGTGGACCCCCGCAACCCTAAACCCCCACCCTGATCACCCCTTCACGAACTTGCCCGCATGTTGCCTTAAACCCTCACGAGCACTGTACCCCACCCACTATCCCAGAAGTACTTACCGATTCTTTATTTTGTTTCTTTCATTTCGGTCGGGGTCCGGGAGAGACGTCCATCCTACACAGACCGAAGGCGACCGCGAAAACGAGGAAAACCCTAGAAGAAAAGAAAGAAGTCAAGGGAAACAGAAACCCAGAGACTTAGACCCTTAGCCCTACCGTTAAAAGAAATAGGCTGTGACTAAACAGAAAATAAAAACTTAAAAACTTAAATTAATCCACTCTTTTGACTCTCTCTGATCCGCTCGTAACGCAGCCCACCACAGTGCCCCTCTTGCAGGTTTTTATAATTCATCACCCATGTCAATATTGGCTTTGAACCGCTGGCTAAATAAGTGCCCGGACTTTGAAGTCCCCAGCAGCTTTATTGTGGTTTTTGTTATTGTTTCAGGATTCCCGCTTCAGGTTTACATAGCCCTGATTTTTGCAAAAACAACTTTCCTTGGGGCTGGGAGAGAAAGTAACCCAAAGGAAGACTGAAAAAGAACTGAGATTGTGCAGGATTTCAGGCCCATTTTGTAATTCCTTATTGACAAGTTGTGTTTAATTTCCCATATGGGTGGCACCCAAAAATGACCCTGAGAAATTTAGAATGATTCACAACCTTTCAACCCAGAGGGGAGGCACTGTCAATGCTACTTTGACCCAGCACTCTGCTCTCTGTAATACGCATCCCTGGACAACTCCCTATCAATTCCGTGACATCTGGGTCCAGGTGTTCTCATGGCAAAATAAGATATCCAGTCCACCTTTCTACTCTTGCCAGTCCATCCAGATGATGACCATTTATTGGCTTTTCATTTCAGGGTCAATTTTATTATGATCAAAGTATCATCAATAAGTGTTCGGTCTCATGCACATATTTTGAGCAGTTCAGTACCTTCCTGGAATAGGTCTTAACATAGGCATTAGGGTTGACCACAGTTATCCACTACTTGGACAACTTCTTGTTCCTGGGGCTTGGTGGCTCAGACAGCTGTGGGAGGTCACAGGCAAAACTTAAAGGGCTAATGGCTGACTTTGGGATACCCTTGACTCAAGTGAAAACAACAGGCCCAGCCACATCACTTGTTTTAATGGGTATCCAAACTGATTTGGTAAAAAAGGAATGCAGACTCCCTTGAGAAGGTGTTGGCATTCTGAGAGTCACTGGAGTCCTGCCTGGAGGCACAAAATGTCACATTATGTCAGCTGTAGGTGTTGGTGGGCCATCTCAATTTTGCATTGCTAATAATAGCAAAGGATCACCCATTCTCATGCTCCATAGCTCTGGTCATATCTGGTTTAAGAGGAAAATGTCATAGGACATGTTTATCTTCAAGTATGAAACAGGATTTAAGGATTTGGTTGGCATTCCTCAAAGATTTAACTTGTCCATAGCATGGCTGGCCCTTCCGGTTCAGTCAGGAATTTGGTTTATTTACGTCACCATTCTGGCTCACAGGTTGATGGAATATTTATGATGAACGTTATTGTAAATAGCTTTATAAATAATTTTGAGTTGCATATTCATATCATATTGTTTAGTCATTGTTGTATTGATGATATTTAGGAAAAAGCCTGAGAATGGAATATTCTTAAACGTAGAAAGGACAACTGTCCAAACTATTGTTTTGTTGGTTGGAATCCCTTCGAGTGTGTTGAAAAGAATGATACATTATTTCGGGTTGCTATAACCCAGCCAGTCTCACTGCCGTCCCGAATGTATTAAAAAAAAGTTTAAATATGGTGCACGGTTTGCGCCGAACGTGCGTCAAAATTTATGATGCACATTCGGCGCAAAGAGAGTATAAATATGCACCTTAAACTTTGACGCCCGAGCCTGCGGACGTCAAAATTCCTCAGTGCGCGTAATTTTTTGGATGTGGGAAACTGCCTTGCGTTAATGACATGTAAGGTAGGCGTTACCGCCCAAAAAATGACTTTAAGGCCTGTGCGCCTTATTTATACTCCCGCGTCAATTTGACGCACAGGAGGGGGCGGGCCTTATAAAACGGCGCAAAGCCTAATGTGCGCCATTTTTTAACGCCTGGGACACGCCAGGCGTTAAGGGACCTGTTGGCTCACTTCCATGGAAGGAGTCCAGAGGTGCCCTTCCCTGCCCCCAGGGACACCCCCTGCCTCCCTCGCCCACCCCTGGAGGACACCCATGGATGGGGGAACCCATCCCAGGTATGTACAGGTAAGTTGACGTAAGTATTTAAAAAAAAAAATTAAGTGGCATGGGGGGCCTAATTTGGGCCCCCCTACATGCCACTGTGCCCAATGACCATGCCCAGGGGACAGAAGTTCCCTGGGCATGGCCATTGGGCAAGGGGGCATGACTCCTGTCTTTTCTAAGACAGGAGTCATTTCAATGGGGGTTGTGCGTCAACAAATGGCACAGGTCCGGTTTGAGGCATGATTTTTGCCTCAAACCTGACTTGCACCATTTTTTGATGCACAACCCCCATTTTCCCTACGCCGGCGCTGCCTGGTTTGAGTCATTTTTTTTTTACTCAGACCAGTCTGCAGCGCCGGCTAACGTCATTCCTTAAATAAGGTGCCCGCATGGCACGTAGGAATGGCGTTAGCCGGCGGTAAAAGTTTTGACGCAAACCAGCGCCGGCACTGGTTTGTGTCAAAAAGTATAAATATGGGCCTAGGTGTGCTATAATGTTTGTTAACCACTGCGTGGCCAAGGCGCTCTGGGTGGGGTTCTGGATGGGCAGGGGTCAACTGCTGGGACCAGAATCTCCTCGCACTCAACCAAAAGTTTATCAGTACGATCAATCACACAGTTGCCTCTTGTCTTCTTCAGGCTTTTCCTGCACTTCTTCGCCACCACCCCAGACCCACCATCAATTGCCTTTCTTTTGCCCATCATTTCCTCTAGCTGCACTCAAGGGCATTGAAGTCTAGCAAATGGGCCAGCAATCAAGAGAGTAGCTCGTTATTGTTACTGGAATGGTCCAAGTAATCCTCAAATATAATCTTGAACAAAGTCTCATGTACAGTTAGACAAACAATACAAAACCAGTAAACCAGTATCTTTTTGGTAGTGGAGCAGATGTTAGAGGGGTGGCCCAGCCCAGCCTGCTCAGGGCTCCGACGGGTGTGGACGGGCCCATGCAACAGGAAGTGCTGCAATTCTTAATGCGCCTGATGGTGCGAAAAATCTGACAAGTTGCTTCTGCTGTGAGGTACCCTGGGCCCACTGGTTCTTGGCCAGACTGGTGGTTAGAACCCCCATGCAGCAGGAAGTGAGGCAATCTTTAATGTGCCAGATGGCACGAAAAAGCTGACAAGCGGCTTCTGCCACAAGGCACCCTGGGCCCAGTGGTTCTTGCCCAGGCCAGTGGTTAGAACCCCCTTGCAGCGGGAAGTGCAGCAATCCTTAATGAGCCCGATATTGTAAAAAAAAAGTATTGCACTGAGGACACAAAAAGATAGGTGACATAGCAAGGAACGTTCTTAAATTGTTTACATCATGCTGTTTATGTACAATGATCCTGCCTCACAGGAAACTCCCGTTCTTGAATGTTGGAGTGTGCAGAACTTTCATTAATAATGTTGATGCAATGTAAAACCAGCATGCATAGCTGTGCACGACCACATGATCATTGGGTAAGGGAAGGAAGCGTGAAGCACAGAATAGCATGAGTTGGCATCAAGAAGGTGTGGCATTTGCATTGCAGTGGGTGACCACATTCAAGTCCTATGGAGTTTGATACTGACCCAGGATCTTAGACTCACATGAACCTAGTGCTGGGCCAAAAATGTACTCATTCCTAGAAGAGGCTTAACAAGGCGGTTGTTTATGAAAGATCCTTGTCTTTCAATTCCCATGTGTGCCACATCATGCAGCACACATGGAACATGCCAAACAAAACCATGTCTGGTTTATGTGCATGAAGCTGCATAGATGACTTTGAACTTGAGGTCCCTTCGGATGGAGGCATCGGACTTTTCTGCTACTCCATGTTTAAATCCTAATCCTTACCTTGGTCATCCTGGATATCCATGTGTGTTGGCTGTTGAAACACCCTGCAAATCACATAGAAACTACATATGACACAGAGTAGATCAAGGAAGCCTATTGATATGCCTTTATTTACTTAATAGCTATAAGGCCATGATGAGCCACACAGGATGACTTGTCTTGCCCTCATGGATTTGTTAGTGACACTTGTGCCACCTGTAATCAATGTTGATATGTGCATATTAATAGGTACCAGAGAGTCATGTCAAACAACCATGTCATGAAATGTTAAACACACATCTGCTGTATGAACATGGGTCTCGAAGGATATGTGTTGCATGAGCATTGTGCCATTATACATTAGTTTTTGTCTCATATCTTTCTTGATATTTTGTTGTTCATGAGGTCAGCTTGGCTACTCAAAAAGGTTAGAATTATTCAAAGGAAGAATCTGTATGCTATTGCCATTCATCACAATCTGTTGCAATATTGAGGTGTTACTTATACTTAGGATGTGGGTATACATTCACACAAGATGGTCAGCGGACATTTATTGTCACATTATGCCACTGACCTGAAATGCATCAGTGCATGGTACCTTGGCTGGTTTCAGCTTCCATTGCATCACTGTTTCTGTGCTAAGGTTACATGATCAGACTCTTTGTGTTATGTTTTAACATTCAGAAGTGAATTATTGTTATTAGAGTTAACCTTTTATTTGTATCTGAGTGCAACACAGGGAAATAGTGTGAGGCATCCCTGCTTGGCCCATTTGCATATTAGCCTAGTGGAGCAAGCGTGGCAGCATTAGTAGTAGGCAGTCAATCTTTTACTGCCAGATTTTTGTATTTAGCAGTAATATGTGTGTTGTGATATGTCACAATGTTTTTATATATGCCTGCCCACATTGATGAAGCATATGGTTTGTTGTCTGTCGTTAATTACGCTGCAACAAAACACAATATCATGAGCTGTACAAACTTTGCCACATTGCAAACATTGTTTGTGGTCTATATTCCCAACAGACCTGCATTTGCCAAAGTTTTTTGGTATGGACACAATGTTTAGATTACAAGATGTTGTCTAGCCCTGTTTCTTTCACGTTGCTACATACCTTTGTTGTGTGCCAATGACTAGCAGTTATGTTTTGATGATTTTGTCGTTTACAATAACTAGGAATTAAGATTGCTTACACATTGTTAGTCTTCCAAAATAATTGAGATTTTATTACCCTTTTGTCAGTTAGCTCATACATTTGTTATTGGCTTGAATAGTCTCATGCATCAGAGAAGAAATTGTTAACAATTTGGCCTCTCTGCTGCGTTCCAGCAATCGTTGCAAAATCTTTAGATTGGTCCTCATCTTCCTTTTCATCCTCAGCAGGTCCTTCATGGTCCACATTTCCCTCATTCCATGGGACATTGGTATGCACACAGATATTATGCAGAATGCAGCAGACAAGGATTATTTTACAGACCATAGGGGGGGAGTAGAACCATCTCCTACCGGATAAATAAAGACACCTGAAGCATGATTTGAGTAGTCCAAAAGTCCTCTCAACAATAGATTGGGTCCCGCTGACGGCATGATTGTAGTTGTGCTGTGCCTCTGTCTGGGGATGTGCATATGGGTCATGACCTATGGATACAGACCATATCCTTGGTCAGCTTTAAAGACAGTAGGGGAACAGTCAGACATGGTTCATAATGGTTGCTGCGCCCACATTCATTTACATACTGTTTTATATCCAGAATGATGCTCTCACTTTTCAAACAGTATGGGAAGTGTACTGTCATTGTTTGACATACACACACTTTCATTTTTGTTATGACTGACACTGTACTACTCTACTACATATACAAGTATACTGGCTTGTGTATTGCACTTACTATTTGTGTAACCTGTGCGTGCCGGTGCCATGACCGCAGTGAGTCATTGATTGTATGTTAGCCATTGAGCACACACTTCTCTCACACTTCTAACATGTTATTTTTGGGCTACTGTTGGCATATTTGACCTCAAACACCTCTGTTTGTTCAAAATGTAGCCAGTCCAGATGATGTTGTCCCATTCATTCACATATATGTGGATGTGAGAGTAGTAGATACTTTTATTCATTAGCTACTGCCATGCAAAGTTTATGAGTGCATGTCATTGTGGTACATGATAGTATACACATGGCACTGCACTGTGTCTACTGTGTTGACAGTACACAAGAGGAGAGATTATTTTGAGATTTGCACTGTACAGTGCAACTGTAAAAGTCTCAGAACTGCCCTTCCTCACTGATTGAGGACAGTATAGAAAACATTTTTCTACATGATGCTGTGTCCTGGGTTTGCCACCTCCACTTGCAGACAATGGGCAGCATAGCCCCAAGACAGACACATTATGGCAATGGTGAATATGTAGCTGCCTGGTCTATGAGCTAAACCTTGTGTATGAGGGCATGCCTCGCTGCACATTGTGACCCTCAGATGACCGTTTGAGTATGTTTTGTGTTATTGAATGGAGCAGACACAGGATGGCACGTGTTAATATGATGAATAAGGTATGGGTATGAGCTGGGGATGGTGAAATATTTGGTCCTCTTTAGGTTTCACAAGTATTGGATACATGACATGCCTTGTGGCCATGGGAGTTACCTGTGTACACACAGACAGCAAAAATGGAGGCCCTTCTTTCAACCTGGTATTGTAGCGCAGCATTTTACACATTGTTGCATTGCTGAGGATATTTCCACTATTTTGAAACATGCACAGGGCCTCATTTCCATGTTGTTGCCACAGGACTGCACAGGGAGTCAATTAGCTGCACTGCTCTGCATTATATAATAAGGGCACAAATGTGTCATATTAATTAAAAAACAGTACATTTGTGTCTCTTCTGCATGCACAATATCACTGATTGGTGAATGGTGAAAACACATACCCACTTGTACCATGGTGCAGGTGTGTCTGCATTGTGAGCTCAATAGTGTTTATGCTGTGAGGGAGAACTTCCTGCACATAGACGTTTTGTGTGTGTACTGAAGTATGCAGCAGACATAGGAAGGCACACAGTTTTGACACATTCCCAGTTTCCCATGTCCTTGTACATCTGGGAATGTTTCGAATGCATTTGGCGTTGCATTGGTAAACTCAACGTAAGTCCCATGGGACACATCCTTGATGCAGAGTAAGTCAACACAACACTTTGCACTGCCTTGCCTTTGACCATATCTATGAGGTCATGCAAAAGCATAAAGGGTGACTTTGCGTTGCCTCATATTTATGATTGGGATACCTGCCTCACCAGGGCGTCATGGAAATGAACAACCCAGCAGTACAGGCCTCTTGTACATGAGGCCCACATTGTTTTCACAGAGAGTGTGACTTATAGGGTTATTTTGCACAAGTGCCATGTGTTTTAGCAAGTAGGAGCCGTACACCTTCTACATAGACACTCTCTCATTCACACAACCTAAAGATGGCAATTTTATCCAACATGATTGACTGTAATGAGGTAAGTCATGTGCTTGAGATGTACTTATCAACTTGTAGGCCATTCCCATATCTCCTGTTCTGGGAGCACTCATTGATGATGGACTGTATCAGTCATGAGCACTTCCAGAGTACTTTGTCAGCACATTTATGAACATCCCCTTATGGTCCACTATGGACTGCATATTGATGAATATGTGCGCTTCCGGTTTCAATACAGGAGTGACGTAGCGGCAGGAGGTACCAGTTGCACATGAGTGCAGTCCATTGCCCCCAACACATGTGGAAACCCAGCATTAGTAAAGAAGCCCTGCTTGTTTTCCAGTTGTTTCTGCTGTGTGTTGGGGAACATGAAGTATTGGGGTGTGAGGCTCAAGATGGCATCGAGGACAGAGGGGAGGCATGCAAAAAATGATGGCTGTGATATTCCTGCCACTCTGGGTGTGGTGGTTTGGAATGTGCCAGATGCCAGCATGTGTAATACTGCCACCGGCTTGGCCTGCAGTGTGATGTTGGTGGACCTCTGTGATGTCTGCCGCCTTGGTGCATTCATGCGTAGGAGCTGGACAATGGACTTCCTCCTGAGCCTATAGGAGGTGATGACCTCCTTCTTCCTGAGGGCAATGAGAGTAGTCCTTTGCTGGTATGTCTGCTCCCTTCTCCTGTGCTGCCTCTGTGGGGTTGGTGATGGTAGTGCACGTCTTTTTCTAGGTGCTCTGAGCTGGCGTAGGAGCAGCTCCATTGTGCAAACAAGCTTGCCAGACTGTATGGGGTAAAGCAGGGTGCACTATACCACAGGTGAGGGGATAGCTGCAGGAGCAATATGCCCCTACAGTGTCTAAGTCCATTCTTAGACATTGTAAGTACAGTGTAGCCATATTGAGTATATGGTCTGGGAGTTTGTCATTACAAACTCCACAGCTCCATAATGGCTTCACTGAATACTAGAAAGTTTGGTATCAAACTTCTCAGCACAATAAACCCACACTGATGCCAGTGTGGGATTTATTGATAAATGCACCCAGTGGGCATCTTAGAGATGTCCCCTGTCTGTTAACCAAACTGCTAGTGCAGGACTGACTGGTCTTTGCCAGCTTTTCACTTTCAGACGAGTTTCTGACCACATGGGGTGAGAGCCTTTGTGCTCTCTGTGGTGAGAAATAAAGCCTGTCCTGGGTGGAGGTGCTTTCCACACCCCCGCAGGAACTGTAACACCTGGCAGTGAGCCTCAAGCGTCTTGTTACAGTGCCCCAGGGCACCCCAACAAGTGGAGTTGCCTCCCGCCGACAAAGTCTCACTTTTGGCGGCAAATCCGGTGGGAAAATTAGGGAAAACAGGGAGGAGTGACCACCCCAGCTAGGACCACCCCAAGAGTGGCCAGTGCTGGTGTGACCCCCTGCCTGCAGAATCCTACATCTTGGTTGGGAGGACAGGGACTAACAGGGTTAGGTTTGTGTCCCCATCCTCAAGAGGAATGGACACAAGAAGGACAATAGCCATTGGCTACTGACCCAGAAACACTGCTAAATCCAAGATTTAAGGGCCTCCCTGAACCCAGCTCAGCAGACTCCTGGTGATCAGACAAGAAAGAAAAGGACTGCTAAGCTGAACCCTCAGTAGAGAAGAAAGAAGATGCAAACTGACTTGGCCCCAGCCCCACCTACCTGCCTCCTGCTGCAAAGAACCTTCAACAAGAAAGAGATGCATCCTGCAGGACCAGTGACCTCTGCCAAGCTCCAAAGGGTTGCCCTGCACCCCAAAGGACCACGAACTCCTGTGGATAGCAGTCCTGTCCAAGAAGAAACCTCAACCAAGGGACTCCAGAGCCTCCCCGGATCAGTGAGTCCTGACCACCCTGCAACCAATGCTGTTGGCCTGTGACCAGGTGGCCCAACCAACTAAAGAGTGTCTCCAGGCGATTGTGAGTAAGTGCCCACCCTGGATTGACCTCTCCACTCCTCCATGATGACGCCTGCAGAGGAAATCCTGGGGACCCCCTTGACCGCAAAAGCTCTGGACAAAGATATCCAATGGCTAAATTATCACTGCACCCGCAGCCCACAGGCCTTGGAGAACCCGACCTCCGGTGCAGCTACGTTCAGCAGGCAGCCCTCCTCCCTGTCCAGCCTGTGGTTTACCCAAGTCGATCCCCTGGACCTCGCCTGCAGCATCTGAGTGACCCCCAGTGTCCCCTCATAGACCAACATTAAAAACCCTACACCTTGTTTGTACCCTGCACCCATCCGCCCCAGTGCGGCTGAGGGTGTGTGTTTGGTGCCTACTTGTGGCTCCCCCAGTGCTCCTCTGAACCCCCAGGTCTGACCATCAAAGCCACGGGTACTTACCTTCAGGCAGGCCTGTTTATGAGTGCCCCAAGTCTCTATCAGAGCCTATGTTAACGTTGCCTCCTCTTCGACCTCTGCAACTGGCCGGCCCTGTGCTGCTGGTGGTAGGTGTTTGGGGTTAACTTGGACCAAACCAGTGGACTTCCTAACCCCCAGGGACTGGAATTGTAAGTGGAGTACTTACCTGTAAATCTTACTCATTTCTCTTCCCCCCCAAGAACTGTTTCTGAAAATTGCACTGTCAACCTTTAAAACAGATAATTGCCAATATTTCAGAAACTGTGTAACTTATCGATTTCAAACAAAGTATATAATGAGGCTCAAGTAAAAACTGATGCAGGTCAGGGAAAGTGATTCATTTCACCAGATGCATCACTTTGTAAATATGGAGCAGTGACTGTGCAGTCACTGCACCCAAAAAATGTGGCGGACCAAGCTCCTTGTAAATATGCCCCTGGCCTGTTGTGGATTGAAGGTAATGAGCTTTGTGACATTGGTTTCCTGATGAGTCCACTCAATAACTTATCTTTTGTAGGCGGATAAAACGAACACTGTTGCATTGGGTAACAATACTCATTTGCTATGAGTGGACTGAGTAGAAGTTATTATACCAGTTTACAATATCAATGTGATGTTATGCTGGTTGGTGTCTATCATTTCTCCATCCTGATTTAACTGACTGCCCGATTGATACTCGAGTCAACTCATCTATGCCATTTTGTTTTCCCACATTTCCAGTTGCCCTTTGGTTTAGTTTAATGTTCTCACTCCTAAATGCTGGTTATATTTTATGAACGAGTGAGTGTAGTGAATGTTGCTGTAAAGATATCAAATAATACGTTCATTAAGTTTTGAGACAGGTGTCATTATGATGGAAGTAATGATATGTCTAATAAATAGCCCAAACATTGACATAAACCTGTTTTTGTTTGAATGCCTGATTTCTAGAACTGTACGATATTTTTCTGACAAGATTTCGGCACATCTATTCCTAACACAATCTCTTTTTAATGCTCAGTGCATGATGACTTTTCTGTGAAACTCTCAATGAAACCCAACAGTTCTTAAATTCAGGGCCTCCTTTTCAAGCCCCTTGCACCACCTCTGTGTAATTTTTTTTACGCAGCAGCGTCGCTAGCTGTGCACTACACTTCTCCATATTTAAAAACTGATGCATTGGCCCAATGCATCCATTTGTAATCCCTGTGTAGTGAATCCTAGTTTGTTTTAACGGGATAACAGGAGTTAGCTTAGCCGTAGGCTTGTAAACTTGTGCTCCCGTCACCTAGTGACTTTTAACCTACTTAGCTTGCTCTGTCTTAGTCCATTTAATTATTTATTTCCTTTAAGATGGCGGCCTTGTTTATAGTTAGGCCACTTGTTATGAGTTTTATTATCAGTGTCACTGCGCCAAGGCGTCAAGATCAAGCACGAAAGACAAACATACAGTAGGTGTTCACACTTAGGGATTTTCCCTCTCTATACTTTCGAGGGATTGTTGATATTAATTGCCATCCCAAGCATGCCTGTTATCTATTGTTTTGAATTTCACCTACGTCAGGGGACCTTGTAGATCTTTATAAATACATCACACTTTATACAGATAATCAGAGGGATTCCGACCAGAGGGCATCGCCACCATCGCTGATACCGATGCTGCAGTCATCTTGACGCTGACCCAGTCTTCGTGTCCCTGCGGAGTCTGAGATAGAGACCTCATTCCAAGGTAACGAGGGTTGGGGGCTCCTCTCATGGACACGGCTTTGGCAGATTAGGTTTAACTAACCCAGCTCTCCTTTTAGGTAGGAGGTTAGACCTATTCTCCTTAGGGTATTAGGGCATATTCCATCTTATACATATATATATATATATTTCTTTCATATATTGCACAATGGTGGGTGTCTTTATAACAATGACTCTCTTCTTCACAATAATGTTGCTTGGTATATTCATTATCCTAATCATTGCAGTTCATGCAACTTATCACAAATTGCAGTTATGTTGAATAAAAACTATTATAACTTCACTGCATCTGTGTTATTGCCTTTGTTTGTATGAGACATAATAAATCTGTGAGAAAAGGGTAATTTCCGTTTAACCACGACAACCCTGAGAAATCTTACTTTTGAGTCCATGCGTAAGCGACTGCTACAAATCACCTTTTACTATTGTGTTTCTGGTGAGGTACTGCTCATAAGCCGGTAAGGTTTGGACAACAGTTACAACTAAGTTGTAGGAAAAGACTTAGGGGGTTATTACAACTTTGGAGGAGGTGTTAATCCGTCCCAAAAGTGACGGATATACCACCAGCCGTATTACGAGTCCATTATATCCTATGGAACTCGTAATACGGCTGGTGGTATATCCGTCACATTTGGGACGGATTAACACCTCCTCCAAAGTTGTAATAACCCCCTTAGTCACCTACAAACGAAAGTACCGTCATCCTGAGACCAGCAGTCTTGCTCAGAGCAAGAGTCCAAACTATGACATGGCGCCACCAACAATAGTGTTTAGGCACTAATTTACGGTTACCCTGACTATCACTGTCTCACAGACAACAGGTACCCTCAGTACCATTATACGGAGATGTCCGTGGTCTTTGGGAGAATCCTCCTCAGCTGAACAGGTAACACCTAATTAAGCTGTAGGTTGTTCGAGCTCGAACTCATAAAAAGGAACAAACTTCCCCTATTTGGTGTTCTGTTTCTCTAAACAACTATGGCTGATACCATAGACATTCCTGCGAACGCTAGACATGCACTTACACAACATTTATTAGCGCATGGCCTTATAGAAGAGGGCCGGGATGTTACTTTGATTATAGAAGCGACTGAAGCATACCAAACAGAGACTTTTTACAGTTGGGTCACCTTTCCTGAGGCCGACCAAAGAACACATACATTTCACACATATGAAATTGCGAACGTACCTGTAAGATACGAAGCATACCAGTATCATGAAATATCGTTCACATATCAAGAGCATCAGAACTGGTTTGAAGGCGCCCTACCACATGTACTAAGACGGGTGAGGCTAGGTCCTTTAAGTAATGAGGGACCTACATGGCCTATGTTTGCCACATATACACCTCACCCAGGCATACAGACCATGCCGATCGCAGATTTACGGGTATTATATAATGAATTAGTGGCATTATATAGACGATTGGTTCAGTTCGTAATGCGAACGTTGAACACTACACCAGCGCATCCAGCACCGCCAGTAACTGGTGGATATCAATTGGCTACTGGGATCAATCCACAGACAGTGCATACTATTATGGGGAAAGTGCCCACTGAACGGGAAAAAATACCGTTCTGGATTGCCCAGAAAACAAATCAGCTGGAAGCTGTATTCCCCCATACGGTGCCACAGGAAAAACATAGACTGCTCACTATGTGCTTGCCGTTTGGAATGGTTCCCTTGGTGGATGACTGTGCCACATGGGGTACAGTCTTTGCTGCCGTTTATACTACCACATATGGTACCCCTACACTTGCCAATTTACCGGAAGTGCTAAAACAAATACAAAATGAACATGGGGCTCCACCGGCCCTGGATCTGGGGATGAAATTGATGCGTAACTTTGACGCCGTCTCCTCAATTATACTGAGTAATATTAAAGGGGAAGCGGTGGCACTGGCAATACGCCAGCGTATCCGGGAAACTCCAAATGTGGAAGAAGAGAGATAGCTACCGAAAATAATTTACGATACCTATACTAGTGTAGGACGGGATAGTTTGGGAGCCAAACCTAAAAAATTGGAAATACCAAGTATCACCCATAAGGAAGGTACAAAGCAGGCACAAGAGGGCTCTAAAAAGCGCTGGGATAAACAAAAAGATTTCAAAGAGAGGAGAAATAGAAGAACTGATTCTCCACATCCGGAGTACTCCGAAAGGAGGTATAATCTCAGAAATAGGGAAAACATTAGAACTCCAGACAGATATACTGATTCACGTCCTTCTCGTTCCTTTCAGGACGCACCGGATAAACGTAGCGAGAGAGGGGGCCGTCAAGATCGACGTCCGGAATACGTGAAAGAAAAGAAAGACTCACCACAGTCTACCATTAAGAAAGAAGAACAGACTCCTCAGCAAAAGCCACAGTTTAAAAAGAAGAAAGTGGCAGCACTGACAGTTAAAAATGACAGTAGTATTGAGAACACTGTTGAGGAACAAGAAGTGGGCCGTGACTCTGTTGGACAGCGCGGCAGAGGTCACGATATGTCGCCAGAGTCTGAAAGATCATCTGGATGCGACAGCAACTAGCGATTACATCGCAGTTGAGACGGCGGATGGCCGCGTCCTCCCACCCGATAGGGTTTATGATTTAACAATTCAGATAGAGTGAGACGTAGAACGAATTATTAATGTAATATTTTGGGATGAACTCACTAGTGATATCCTATTGGCTGAGAGAGACTGGCCCCCTGAACACGACCGCAAGCTCCCGCATGGGGAAGATGTCATTTTGCCTTCTTTCTCCGATCTTGTTCCAGAGGCAGATAAAAAAGCCTATGCTGTCGAATGGGCTTTAGCGCAGGCACCTGCATTATACCATAATCATGTAGGTTGGGACAAGGACTCTCCTTGTCATGTTATTCCCGTTAGGTCTACACCCCACCCGCAACCACAATACCCTGTTAAGCATGAAGCAAAAGCTCCGGTAACGGAGATACTGTCAAAACTTGAGTACCAGGGAGTGATTGAGCCCTGTACATCGGCAATGAATAGTCCATTATTTCCCGTTGCAAAACCAGATCATTCATATAGAATAGTGGTTGATTATAGACACTTAAATAGTCATACTCGCACATATGCTATACAAAATTCACACAGCACAGCACTGATAAACAATATAGTGCATAAAAAATATAAGACTACATTGGATATATCTAATGGGTTTTTCTGCCAGAATTTAGCACATGAAAGTAGGGACCTAAGTGCGTTTTCATTTGGCTCTCAGAAACGCTTTTGTCGTTTACCTCAAGGCTATAAAAATAGCCCAGGACTGTTTTCAGCCCGTGTGACATCAATTTTGCACGAGCTTGATTCCGATGCATTGTCCTATGTGGATGATATCTATCTCACTGACGACGCCCTCGCATTCATCTTGCGAGGGTCGATCGGATCATTTTGGGATTTGCAGACTTCGGTTATAAATTTAATTTTAAGAAAAGCAAGATAGCCTTTCTTAGTGTATTGTTCCTGGGTTATGAGCTATCAAATGAGGGGAAGAGCCTGGCCCGCATTTCTTAGAAAAGTGTGCTCAACTACAGCTCCGAACACACTTAAGAAATGACAGTCATTGCTGGGTTTCTTTAATTTTGGCAGAACATACATTCCAGATTATGCAGAACGCATCAAACCACTTTATGACTTAATTCAGCCCAATTTTTCTAGCAGACGATGGACGATTGAACACACACAAATCCTTAGGGACATACAACGGGACATGCTAGAAGCTAGACACTTATACACATGTGACAATAAAACAAATTTGGTCATCAGAATAATTGCTGGTGCCCTTGGATTTACTTATGTCACCTTTAATGAAGGTGACACAGTGCCCATAGCATATAAATCACACTTATACTCAAATGCTGAAAAACGTTTTGCACCTACAGAAAAGATTCTGACAGCAGTTCAGATAGCCGTCATAAAGGAGAGGCCACTTGCCCAGGGGAAACGCATTATTGTTGTCTCCCCGGTGCCGGCTTTAGAGGCTGTCACTAAAGCTAGCGTTCCAAACGCTAAGGCATTACATCCATGCTGGATTCAATGAGCAACGTCTCTGACCGCCACTGATGTTGATTATGTATTTGACCCAAGACTTCAGACACAAGAAGTTCTCCAGTATGAACAGGAGTACCCCGCTCCTCTACATATCTTGCCAATAGACAGTTATAATACCATCATTTATACTGACGGGTCGGCACAACCAGCTGTAGCTACTAAACATCAATACTTGGCAGCTTGCGCAGCCGTGTGCGGGACAATGGAAGACGGAGTTTTCAATCCACACAATACCTACACGCAGACCTTAGGGGACTGCACAGCCCAGTTGGCCGAGCTCAAGGCTCTTCTTCTAGCGATTGAACATACTGAGCCAATGTAGGAAAGTACCATCTTGCCTGGCATGTTACCCCCATTTTTCACTGTATATATGTTGTTTTAGTTGTATGTGTCACTGGGACCCTGGTAACCCAGGGCCCCAGTGCTCATAAGTGTGCCTGAATGTGTTACCTGTGTAGTGACTAACTGTCTCACTGAGGCTCTGCTAATCAGAACCTCAGTGGTTATGCTCTCTCATTTCTTTCCAAATTGTCACTAACAGGCTAGTGACCATTTTTACCAATTTACATTGGCTTACTGGAACACCCTTATAATTCCCTAGTATATGGTACTAAGGTACCCAGGGTATTGGGGTTCCAGGAGATCCCTATGGGCTGCAGCATTTCTTTTGCCACCCATAGGGAGCTCTGACAATTCTTACACAGGCCTGCCACTGCAGCCTGAGTGAAATAACGTCCACGTTATTTCACAGCCATTTTACACTGCACTTAAGTAACTTATAAGTCACCTATATGTCTAACTTTTACCTGGTAAAGGTTAGGTGCAAAGTTACTTAGTGTGAGGGCACCCTGGCACTAGCCAAGGTGCCCCCACATTGTTCAGAGCCAATTCCCTGAACTTTGTGAGTGCGGGGACACCATTACACGCGTGCACTACATATAGGTCACTACCTATATGTAGCTTCACAATGGTAACTCCGAATATGGCCATGTAACATGTCTATGATCATGGAATTGCCCCCTCTATGCCATCCTGGCGTTGTTGGTACAATTCCATGATCCCAGTGGTCTGTAGCACAGACCCTGGTACTGCCAAACTGCCCTTCCTGGGGTTTCACTGCAGCTGCTGCTGCTGCCAACCCCTCAGACAGGCATCTGCCCTCCTGGGGTCCAGCCAGGCCTGGCCCAGGATGGCAGAACAAAGAACTTCTTCTGAGAGAGGGTGTGACACCCTCTCCCTTTGGAAAATGGTGTGAAGGCAGGGGAGGAGTAGCCTCCCCCAGCCTCTGGAAATGCTTTGTTGGGCACAGAGGTGCCCAATTCTGCATAAGCCAGTCTACACCGGTTCAGGGACCCCTTAGCCCCTGCTCTGGCGCGAAACTGGACAAAGGAAAGGGGAGTGACCACTCCCCTGACCTGCACCTCCCCTGGGAGGTGTCCAGAGCTCCTCCAGTGTGCTCCAGACCTCTGCCATCTTGGAAACAGAGGTGCTGCTGGCACACTGGACTTCTCTGAGTGGCCAGTGCCACCAGGTGACGTCAGAGACTCCTGCTGATAGGCTCCTTCAGGTGTTAGTAGCCTATCCTCTCTCCTAGGTAGCCAAACCCTCTTTTCTGGCTATTTAGGGTCTCTGTCTCTGGGGAAACTTCAGATAACGAATGCAAGAGCTCATCCGAGTTCCTCTGCATCTCTCTCTTCACCTTCTGATAAGGAATCGACTGCTGACCGCGCTGGAAGCCTGCAAACCTGCAACATAGTAGCAAAGACGACTACTGCAACTCTGTAACGCTGATCCTGCCGCCTTCTCGACTGTTTTCCTGCTTGTGCATGCTGTGGGGGTAGCCTGCCTCCTCTCTGCACCAGAAGCTCCGAAGAAATCTCCCGTGGGTCGACGGAATCTTCCCCCTGCTACCGCAGGCACCAAAAAGCTGCATTACCGGTCCCTTGGGTCTCCTCTCAGCACAACGAGCGAGGTCCCTCGAATCCAGCGACTCTGTCCAAGTGACCCCCACAGTCCAGTGACTCTTCAGCCCAAGTTTGGTGGAGGTAAGTCCTTGCCTCACCTCGCTGGGCTGCATTTCTGGGAACCGCGACTTTGCAGCTACTCCGGCCCCTGTGCACTTCTGGCGGAAATCCTTTGTGCACAGCCAAGCCTGGGTCCACGGCACTCTAACCTGCATTGCACGACTTTCTAAGTTGGTCTCCGGCGACGTGGGACTCCTTTGTGCAACTTCGGCGAGCACCGTTTCACGCATCCTCGTAGTTCCTGTTTCTGGCACTTCTCCGGGTGCTACCTGCTTTAGAGAGGGCTCTTTGTCTTGCTCGACGTCCCTTCTCTCTGCTGGTTCAATTTGCGACCTCCTGGTCCCTCCTGGGCCTCAGCAGCGTCCAAAAACGCTAACCGCACGATTTGCAGCTAGCAAGGCTTGTTGGCGTTCTTTCGGCGGGAAAACACTTTTGCACGACTTTCCACGGCGAGAGGGATCCGTCCACCAAAGGGGAAGTCTCTAGCCCTTTTCGTTCCTACAGAAACCTCAGCTTCTTCTGTCCAGTAGAAGCTTCTTTGCACCCGCAGCTGGCATTTCCTGGGCATCTGCCCATCTCCGACTTGCTTGGGACTTTTGGACTTGGTCCCCTTTTTCCACAGGTACCCTAGATTGGAAATCCACAGTTGTTGCATTGCTGGTTTGTGTCTTTCCTGCATTATTCCCCTAACACGACTTCTTTGTCCTTAGGGGAACTTTAGTGCACTTTGCACTCACTTTTCAGGGTCTTGGGGAGGGTTATTTTTCTAACTCTCACTATTTTCTAATAGTCCCAGCGACCCTCTACAAGGTCACATAGGTTTGGGGTCCATTCGTGGTTCGCATTCCACTTTTGGAGTATATGGTTTGTGTTGCCCCTATCCCTATGTTTCCCCATTGCATCCTATTGTAACTATACATTGTTTGCACTGTTTTCTAAGACTATACTGCATATTTTTGCTATTGTGTATATATATCTTGTGTATATTTCCTATCCTCTCACTGAGGGCACACTCTAAGATACTTTGGCATATTGTCATAAAAATAAAGTACCTTTATTTTTAGTATAACTGTGTATTGTGTTTTCTTATGATATTGTGCATATGACACTAAGTGGTACTGTAGTAGCTTCACACGTCTCCTAGTTCAGCCTAAGCTGCTCTGCTAAGCTACCATTATCTATCAGCCTAAGCTGCTAGACACCCTATACACTAATAAGGGATACCTGGGCCTGGTGCAAGGTGCAAGTACCCCTTGGTACTCACTACAAGCCAGTCCAGCCTCCTACATTGGTTGTGCAGTGGTGGGATAAGTGCTTTGAGACTACTTACCACTCTTGTCATTGTACTTTTCATAAGAGAAAAATATACAAAACAAGGTCAGTGTATATACACATAGCCAAAAAGTTTTGCATTTCCTCTTTTCACTCTTTTCTAAGTGCTGAAAAGTACTTCTAACTTTCTAAAAAGTTCTAAAAAGTTTTAAAAGTTTTTTTTCTCTGTCTTTCTAAAAGCTCTGCCAAACTTTTTATCTTTTACTATCACTTTAACTCTCTCTAAAAATGTCTGGCACAGGCCAAAATGTTGATCTGTCCAAACTTGCATATGACAACCTTAGCTGGAAAAGAGCAAGGAATCTCTGCATAGAGAGAGGTTTGAGTGTAGGGAAGAATCCTTCCTTGGAACTGTTACTTAACATGCTTAGAGAACAGGATAAGGCCATAGGTGACTCATCTGTTGAAAAAGTACCTAATAGTTCCCAATCTGATTCAGGGACTCCCTCAGGAAAAGATTCAGGAAAGAAACTTCCTAGCCTGCCCATTACTAGACAGTCTAGCATAGTTGGTAATGATGATGAGCCACACCATACAAAAAGTGTTGTCTCACATCATAGCAAAAGCATTTATTCTGACCATACTGGTAGTAATGTTTCTGTTAGCCAAGCTGTTAGGGTGGCTTCTGTAAGGGACAGGTCTCCTTCTGTTCATTCCCATCATACCTCTGTATCTAGGAATGTCCCTCCCACCAACCCTGATGACAGAATGTTAGAGAGGGAACTCAATAAGTTGAGGGTGGAACAAACCAGACTGAAGCTTAAAAAGCAACAGCTGGATTTGGATAGACAGTCTTTTGAACTAGAGAAGGAAAGACAGAAGTTGGGTTTAGAAACCCATGGTGGCAGCAGCAGTATTCCCCATAGTCATCCTGCAAAAGAGCATGATTCCAGGAATCTGCACAAGATAGTTCCCCCTTATAAGGAGGGGGATGACATTAACAAGTGGTTTGCTGCACTTGAGAGGGCCTGTGTTGTACAGGATGTCCCTCAAAGGCAGTGGGCTGCTATCCTATGGCTATCATTTAGTGGAAAAGGTAGGGATAGGCTCCTTACTGTGAAAGAAAATGATGCTAATAATTTCCAAGTTCTTAAGAATGCACTCCTGGATGGTTATGGCTTAACCACTGAACAGTACAGGATAAAGTTCAGAGAGACCAAAAAGGAGTCTTCACAAGACTGGGTTGATTTCATTGACCATTCAGTGAAGGCCTTGGAGGGGTGGTTACATGGCAGTAAAGTTACTGATTATGACAGCCTGTATAACTTAATCCTGAGAGAGCATATTCTTAATAATTGTGTGTCTGATTTGTTGCACCAGTACTTGGTGGACTCTGATCTGACCTCTCCCCAAGAATTGGGAAAGAAGACAGACAAATGGGTCAGAACAAGAGTGAACAGAAAAGTTCATACAGGGGGTGACAAAGATGGCAACAAAAAGAAGGATGGTAAGTCTTCAGACAAGGGTGGGGACAAATCTAAAAATGAGTCTTCATCAGGCCCACAAAAACACTTTGGTGGGGGTGGTGGGTCCAAATCCTCCTTTAATCAGAACAAGGAAAAGAAACCATGGTGCTATTTATGTAAAATAAAAGGCCATTGGACAACAGATCCCAGTTGTCCAAAGAAAGGCACCACTGCTCCTACCACTACAACCCCTACTGCTACACCTAGTGTCCCTACTAATAGCAGTGGTGGTGGGAGCAAACCTACTAATAGCCAATCCAAGGGAGTAGCTGGGCTCACTTTTGGTAATTTAGTTGGGGTTGGCCTTGTACGGGAGGCCACAGAGGCTGTGTTAGTCTCTGAGGGGGCTATTGATTTAGCCACCTTAGTTGCTTGTCCCCTTAATATGGATAAGTACAAGCAGCTACCCCTAATAAATGGTGTTGAGGTTCAGGCCTACAGGGACACTGGTGCCAGTGTGACTATGGTCATAGAGAAACTGGTCCACCCTGAACAACACCTACTTGGTCACCAGTACCAAGTAACCGATGCTCACAACAACACACTTAGCCACCCCATGGCTGTTGTAAATCTCAACTGGGGGGGGGGGGTTACTGGTCCAAAGAAAGTTGTGGTAGCTTCAGATTTACCTGTAGACTGTCTATTAGGGAATAATTTGGAGACATCAGCTTGGTCAGATGTGGAGTTGGAGGCCCATGCAGCAATGCTGGGCATCCCAGGGCATATTTTTGCTTTGACAAGGGCTCAGGCCAAAAAGCAAAAAGGACAGGGAAGCTTGGATCCTGGAACAATGGACCAAGTGCTCCCTAAAGCTAGGGCTAGTAGAAGCAAACCACTTCCTACTATCCCTCCCTCTACAGTGGATTCTACTTCTGAGGAAGAAGAATTCCCTCCCTGTGCAGAACCTACACCAGAGGAGCTGGAAGCAGACACTGCTGAGCTTTTGGGTGAAGGGGGACCTGCCAGAGAGGAGCTGAGTGTGGCACAGCAAACCTGTCCCACATTAGAGGGTCTCAGACAGCAAGCTGTCAAACAGGCTAATGGGGATGTCAGTGACTCTCACAGAGTTTACTGGGAGGACAACCTCTTGTACACTGAGCATAGGGATCCTAAACCTGGAGCTGCCAGGAGATTAGTGATTCCTCAGGAGTACAGAAAGTTCCTCCTAACCCTGGCACATGACATTCCCTTAGCTGGGCATCTAGGACAAATGAAAACTTGGGACAGGCTTGTTCCCCTGTTTCATTGGCCTAGAATGTCTGAGGACACAAAGGAATTTTGTAAGTCCTGTGAAACCTGTCAAGCCAGTGGCAAGACAGGTGGCACCCCAAAGGCACCCCTTATCCCACTGCCTGTGGTTGGGGTTCCCTTTGAAAGGGTAGGGGTTGACATAGTTGGCCCCCTTGACCCTCCTACTGCTTCAGGCAATAGGTTTATCTTGGTGGTAGTGGACCATGCCACAAGATATCCTGAAGCTATTCCTTTAATGACCACTACAGCACCTGCAGTGGCAAAGGCCCTCCTGGGAAGATTTTCCAGGGTGGGCTTCCCAAAGGAAGTGGTATCAGATAGAGGAAGCAATTTCATGTCTGCATACTTAAAGGCCATGTGGAAGGAGTGTGGTGTAACGTATAAGTTCACAACACCCTATCATCCACAAACAAATGGACTGGTGGAGAGATTTAATAAAACTCTCAAAGGCATGATTATGGGTCTCCCTGAAAAACTCCGCAGGAGATGGGATATCCTTCTACCATGCCTCCTTTTTGCCTACAGGGAGGTACCCCAGAAAGGAGTGGGCTTCAGCCCCTTTGAACTTCTTTTTGGACACCCTGTTAGGGGTCCACTCACACTTGTAAAGGAGGGTTGGGAACAACCTTTAAAAGCTCCTAAGCAGGATATTGTGGACTATGTACTTGGCCTCAGATCAAGGATGGCTGAGTACATGAAAAAGGCCAGTAAAAACCTTCAGGCCAGCCAAGAGCTCCAGAAGCAATGGCATGATCAGAAGGCTGTTTTGGTTCAGTACCAACCAGGGCAGAAAGTGTGGGTCTTGGAGCCTGTGGCCCCAAGAGCACTCCAAGATAAATGGAGTGGTCCCCACACAATTGTTGAAAAGAAGGGAGAAGTCACCTATTTAGTTGACTTAGGCACTGCCAGGAGTCCCCTTAGGGTGCTCCATGTCAACCGCCTGAAACCCTACTATGACAGGGCTGATCTCACCCTGCTCATGGCAACTGATGAGGGACAGGAAGAAGACAGTGATCCTCTACCTGATCTCTTCTCTTCCACAGAACAAGATGCTCTTGTGGAAGGTGTAGTTTTGGCTGATTGTCTCACTGCTGAGCAGAAAGACAATTGCATAAATCTCCTAGATCAATTCTCTGAACTCTTCTCTACTGTGCCAGGTACCACTTCTTGGTGTGAGCACACTATAGATACTGGAGACAGTTTACCTGTCAAAAGTAAGATCTATAGGCAGCCTGACCATGTCAGGGACTGCATAAAGCAAGAGGTCCAGAAAATGTTAGAACTAGGAGTGGTTGAGCACTCTGACAGTCCATGGGCTTCTCCTGTGGTACTGGTACCAAAACCCCATTCCAAAGATGGAAAGAAGGAAATGCGGTTTTGTGTAGACTATAGAGGTCTCAACTTGGTAACCAAAACTGATGCTCACCCTATACCCAGGGCAGATGAGCTCATAGATACACTGGCATCTGCCAAGTATCTAAGCACTTTTGATTTGACTGCAGGGTATTGGCAGATCAAATTATCAGAAGATGCTAAACCTAAGACTGCATTTTCTACCATTGGAGGACATTACCAGTTTACTGTAATGCCTTTTGGTTTAAAAAATGCACCTGCCACTTTTCAGAGGTTGGTGAACACAGTCCTGCAAGGGCTGGAAGCTTTCAGTGCAGCATATTTGGACGATATAGCTGTCTTTAGCTCCAGCTGGGATGATCACCTGGTCCACCTATGGAAAGTTTTGGAGGCCCTGCAAAAGGCAGGCCTCACTATCAAGGCTTCAAAGTGCCAGATAGGGCAGGGTAAGGTGGTTTATCTGGGACACCTTGTTGGTGGGGAACAGATTGCACCACTACAGGGGAAAATCCAAACAATTATTGATTGGGTTCCCCCTACCACTCAGACTCAGGTGAGAGCCTTCCTAGGCCTCACTGGGTATTACAGGAGGTTCATTAAGAACTATGGCTCCATTGCAGCCCCTCTTAATGACCTCACATCCAAGAAAATGCCTAAAAAGGTATTATGGACAGCAAACTGTCAGAAAGCTTTTGAAGAGCTGAAGCAGGCCATGTGCTCAGCACCTGTCCTGAAAAGCCCTTGTTACTCTAAAAAATTCTATGTCCAAACTGATGCATCTGAATTAGGAGTAGGGGCAGTCCTATCACAACTTAATTCTGAGGGCCAGGATCAACCTGTTGCTTTTATTAGTAGGAGGTTGACCCCTAGAGAAAAGCGTTGGTCTGCCATTGAGAGCGAGGCCTTTGCTGTGGTCTGGGCTCTGAAGAAGTTGAGGCCATACCTGTTTGGCACTCACTTCATTGTTCAGACAGACCACAAACCTCTACTTTGGCTAAAACAAATGAAAGGTGAAAATCCTAAATTGTTGAGGTGGTCCATATCCCTACAGGGAATGGACTATACAGTGGAACATAGACCTGGGAGTAGCCACTCCAATGTAGATGGACTCTCCAGATATTTCCACTTAGACAATGAAGACTCATCAGGTCATGGCTAGTCTTATTGTCCTTCGTTTGGGGGGGGGTTGTGTAGGAAAGTACCATCTTGCCTGGCATGTTACCCCCATTTTTCACTGTATATATGTTGTTTTAGTTGTATGTGTCACTGGGACCCTGGTAACCCAGGGCCCCAGTGCTCATAAGTGTGCCTGAATGTGTTACCTTTGTAGTGACTAACTGTCTCACTGAGGCTCTGCTAATCAGAACCTCAGTGGTTATGCTCTCTCATTTCTTTCCAAATTGTCACTAACAGGCTAGTGACCATTTTTACCAATTTACATTGGCTTACTGGAACACCCTTATAATTCCCTAGTATATGGTACTAAGGTACCCAGGGTATTGGGGTTCCAGGAGATCCCTATGGGCTGCAGCATTTCTTTTGCCACCCATAGGGAGCTCTGACAATTCTTACACAGGCCTGCCACTGCAGCCTGAGTGAAATAACGTCCACGTTATTTCACAGCCATTTTACACTGCACTTAAGTAACTTATAAGTCACCTATATGTCTAACCTATACCTGGTAAAGGTTAGGTGCAAAGTTACTTAGTGTGAGGGCACCCTGGCACTAGCCAAGGTGCCCCCACATTGTTCAGAGCCAATTCCCTGAACTTTGTGAGTGCGGGGACACAATTACACGTGTGCACTACATATAGGTCACTACCTATATGTAGCTTCACAATGGTAACTCCGAATATGGCCATGTAACATGTCTATGATCATGGAATTGCCCCCTCTATGCCATCCTGGCGTTGTTGGTACAATTCCATGATCCCAGTGGTCTGTAGCACAGACCTGGTACTGCCAAACTGCCCTTCCTGGGGTTTCACTGCAGCTGCTGCTGCTGCCAACCCCTCAGACAGGCATCTGCCCTCCTGGGGTCCAGCCAGGCCTGGCCCAGGATGGCAGAACAAAGAACTTCCTCTGAGAGAGGGTGTGACACCCTCTCCCTTTGGAAAATGGTGTGAAGGCAGGGGAGGAGTAGCCTCCCCCAGCCTCTGGAAATGCTTTGTTGGGCACAGAGGTGCCCAATTCTGCATAAGCCAGTCTACACCGGTTCAGGGACCCCTTAGCCCCTGCTCTGGCGCGAAACTGGACAAAGGAAAGGGGAGTGACCACTCCCCTGACCTGCACCTCCCCTGGGAGGTGTCCAGAGCTCCTCCAGTGTGCTCCAGACCTCTGCCATCTTGGAAACAGAGGTGCTGCTGGCACACTGGACTGCTCTGAGTGGCCAGTGCCACCAGGTGACGTCATAGACTCCTGCTGATAGGCTCCTTCAGGTGTTAGTAGCCTATCCTCTCTCCTAGGTAGCCAAACCCTCTTTTCTGGCTATTTAGGGTCTCTGTCTCTGGGGAAACTTCAGATAACGAATGCAAGAGCTCATCCGAGTTCCTCTGCATCTCTCTCTTCACCTTCTGATAAGGAATCGACTGCTGACCGCGCTGGAAGCCTGCAAACCTGCAACATAGTAGCAAAGACGACTACTGCAACTCTGTAACGCTGATCCTGCCGCCTTCTCGACTGTTTTCCTGCTTGTGCATGCTGTGGGGGTAGCCTGCCTCCTCTCTGCACCAGAAGCTCCGAAGAAATCTCCCGTGGGTCGACGGAATCTTCCCCCTGCAACCGCAGGCACCAAAAAGCTGCATTACCGGTCCCTTGGGTCTCCTTTCAGCACGACGAGCGAGGTCCCTCGAATCCAGTGACTCTGTCCAAGTGACCCCCACAGTCCAGTGACTCTTCAGCCCAAGTTTGGTGGAGGTAAGTCCTTGTCTCACCTCGCTGGGCTGCATTGCTGGGAACCGCGACTTTGCAGTTACTCCGGCTCCTGTACACTTCCGGTGGAAATTCTTTGTGCACACCCAAGCCTGTGTCCACGGCACTCTAACCTGCATTGCACGACTTTCTAAGTTGGTCTCCGGCGACGTGGGACTCCTTTGTGCAACTTCGGCGAGCACCATTTCACGCATCCTTGTAGTGCTTGTTTCTGGCATTTCTCCGGGTGCTACCTCCTTTAGAGAGAGCTCCTTGTCTTGCTCGACGTCCTCTCTCTCTGCTGGTCCAATTTGCGACCTCCTGGTCCCTCCTGGGCCTCAGCAGCGTCCAAAAACGCTAACTGCATGATTTGCAGCTAGCAAGGCTTGTTGGCATTCTTTTGGCGGGAAAACACTTCTGCACAACTCTCCACGGCAAGAGGGATCCGTCCACCAAAGGGGAAGTCTCTAGCCCTTTTTGTTCCTGCAGAAACCTCAGCTTCTTCTGTCCAGTAGAAGCTTCTTTGCACCCGCAGCTGGCATTTCCTGGGCATCTGCCCATCTCCGACTTGCTTGGGACTTTTGGACTTGGTCCCCTTGTTCCACAGGTACCCTAGATTGGAAATCCACAGTTGTTGCATTGCTGGTTTTTGTCTTTCCTGCATTATTCCCCTAACACGACTTCTTTGTCCTTAGGGGAACTTTAGTGCACTTTGCACTCACTTTTCAGGGTCTTGGGGAGGGTGATTTTTCTAACTCTCACTATTTTCTAATAGTCCCAGCGACCCTCTACAAGGTCACATAGGTTTGGGGTCCATTCGTGGTTCGCATTCCACTTTTGGAGTATATGGTTTGTGTTGCCCCTATCCCTATGTTTCCCCATTGCATCCTATTGTAACTATACATTGTTTGCACTGTTTTCTAAGACTATACTGCATATTTTTGCTATTGTGTATATATATCTTGTGTATATTTCCTATCCTCTCACTGAGGGTACACTCTAAGATACTTTGGCATATTGTCATAAAAATAAAGTACCTTTATTTTTAGTATAACTGTGTATTGTGTTTTCTTATGATATTGTGCATATGACACTAAGTGGTACTGTAGTAGCTTCACACGTCTCCTAGTTCAGCCTAAGCTGCTCTGCTAAGCTACCATTATCTATCAGCCTAAGCTGCTAGACACCCTATACACTAATAAGGGATAACTGGGCCTGGTGCAAGGTGCAAGTACCCCTTGGTACTCACTACAAGCCAGTCCAGCCTCCTACAGCCAGGAACTCCGACTTTGATCGTCTGTGATTCATATTACTGCGTCCAGTCATACAATGATTATCTCAATCATTGGAAAATGAACGGGTTTAGAGATTCTAAAGGGAACACCATTAAACACAAAATGTTGTGGGGAAGGGTGGCTGATCTTAAGGATAAGCTGCCATGTGTCCATGTAGTTCATACATTAGGACACCAACGTGTAGGAATACACGTTGCCGGCAATACATTGGCTGATGAAGCAGCCAAAGCATCAGTAGCTACGGCTTCTGTGGCTGCAGTGACTCATTCTCAGATGAGGTTGGATAATGAAATACTGATTGCCGTTGAAGCTTTGGCTGCAGGCAAGACCCTTCCGAAAGGATACCCTACGAACTATACTTACCATATCAGTGCATAGAATGTTGCTTATGCAACGATTCCTGGGATAGGTGATCGAGTAATCCCCAATGAAGACCAGAGGTTAGAGCTGATTATAGCCGTACATGAGGGTGTCGCTTCTGCACATGCTGGTACACAGGCCACTATAACAATTCTACAACAACGATACTGGTGGCCTGGTCCATGCAGGCGGACTAAACAGTATGTCCTTTGCTGTGACATTTGTCAGCAGATTAAGGGCTCGAATATCAAACACCCTCCGCAGACATCCCTCTGAGTGTCAGACAAGCCACTCCAATGTGTGTACCTGGACCATTGTGGTCCCTTACAGCCTGATGGTGCATACAAATACATTTTAGTGGCTGTGGATTCCTGTTCTAGATTCTTGTGGGTATGGCCACAGTGGTCGGCTGACGCCCGGACTGTTATAAAAGATCTGCTGATCGGTACATATGCAGTTGCAGCATTCCATTCGGACCAGGGCCCTACATTTGCCTCTAAAGCTTTCAGTGACACCATGAGAACGATGGGTGTTGAACTCCATTACTCCTCACCATACCATCCTGAGGGAAATTCGGTCGTGGAGAGGCGGAATCGTGATCTAAAGCAGTCCTTAACAGCTCGAGTATTAGGTTCAGGCCGCAGTTGGTTACATCACCTATATGGGGTCCAGAGAGCGCTGAATAATCTGCCAAGACGGTCCTTGGGGGGGAAAGTCTCCATATGAGGTTCTCTTTGAGATACCTATGTATGTCCCCGATCTTGATGCCCCTGGTATGGTGGCAGCAGAAACACCATTTGACATAAAAGAACGTCTCACTGTTTTACAGGAGCTTCAACAATTTCGTGATGATAAATCATCTGCAAGTGCTGCCACCTTAGGAATAAGGGACTTGGCAAAAACTTCGACTGGCTGGATTCCTAACGTTGGGGATCTGGTTCGTGAGAAGATCGCTGTGAAAAAAGAGTTCGGTCCATCATACAGAGCACCTGTACTGGTCTTGGGAATAAAAGGCACCAGGACTGTCATCCTTCCACCATTGTCTGGTTCTAAATCAAATAGATTCATCTCCATTGATGACATCAAATTACACCATGTGGCCGATTCTTCACAGTAGACCAGGAGGTCCCTTGGGTGGTTCCCGATCCCCTCTCACTACCCAACAGGACATCCCTCTACATAATAGGATGAACATCTCTGCTACTAACTATGCAACTATGTCCACTGCTGTTCCAGACACTTCCTCGACCATGGGGAGGGCGGAACATGAACTTTTGGTAGTTCCAGTCACAACTTCAGTGACCACCCCGCTTCAAGATTTTGCAGTATTTTACACGAACACTTCCACAACTAATGATGTTGTCTATCAAGACCCTCCACGAGCGGTGGATCAGAATGCAGCAGGTCCTGTGTTTGCAGAGACTTCCTCTGGCTATTTCGTAGACATTGATGATTTTTCTTCGGATTCATCCTCAACTGAGACTGGCAAACTTTCGAGAGGTAGCAGAGTGTATTGATAGCTTAAAAAGAACTATTTGATCTACCCATGGAACTATCTATGGTTCTGTTTGACATTTATTGCATTGTTTTTATGGATTGGTTTTGTGGCTCTTTTCTTTTTGCTGATTAATGGTCACTATATTGCTTATCGCTCCTCTGTGGAGCCTGTTGATGAAATTTTAACACCACATCATTCTTCCCATAAGGTCCGACGAGATTTGTCCCATGTAAATATTACAGCTATACCAATTTCTGATGGGATTGTGTGGGACAAAGTTGCATTCGATATATATGGGCCTACTGAGATTATTCAGATACCATACGTGTTAAAAATTTCAATGACTGATGTAATTACACCTAATGTTGTCTCTGATGATTGGGATGTCCAAACAGTTGATTCCATGCTAACTGAAATGAAGGACTATTCCACTTTTGGAAGTGATGATGTATATCATTATACAATGAATTATGGGGAAATGTTCTGCTGTAACAATTGGGGACATCACTACCTACACCGTGCAACTAGATATAGGCCTCTCTTGAACTATACACAATGGGAACTCTGTTCAACACCACAGGTGGGGAGTCCAAAGTATTACAGCGACAAATTTACATACTTTTCTGGGCATGATACAAAGAAAGCAGAATCATATTATTTTAAGATACCTCCTGCACAACTTAGAAAACTTTTGCTAACGGATACGAAACTGATTTATTCAGATCCCTTTGTTTCCCGGCTCTTGATTGAGGGTTACGAATATTGGAAAAACACTATTGATTTGAAAAGTGTATGGGGGACACAAGATTGGCAGATACAGGGTAGGGAGGCTTTGTTTCGAGCATGCCTGATTCCTGTGCAAATGATTTTCTTAAATGACAGTATTGAGCAGACATCTTGTCTAGGGTTAGCAAAAATTAAAGACCTGAACTCGCCCAGCATCCCTACTCCAACTAAATTTAGAGATTGGCAACACTTTCTTAATATCTCAGAAGACAGGCTAGATGCAATGGTTAAGGCTGGTGCCTATAATTCTTCACTTTCCCGTCCCGGTGGATGGTTGGTATGGCCCACCGACACTGATGAGTGTCAAAAGCGTTTCTTGAACTCTTCAGGGGGTTTTTCCATTCACAGGCCTGACCCTCGCTTTCTATCAGGTCAACATACAGGTATAATTACGACATACAGTGTGGGTAAGCTGTGCCAGCAATGGGTGCAGACAAACACTTTAACAGCGGTTAAGCAAAACCTGAACACTCTTTCTGACAGTGTAAACTTACAGGATTTCCTATTAGGTCCTAGGAAACAACGCTCTAAACGGTTTTTATATGCTATGTACAATGAAATTTGGAAACTTTCCCAGATTGAAGCTGCTGCACGTTTAAAGCAACTTGATAAGGAAAATTTGGAAAAAACATTAGCTGTTGTCGACAATGGCATGAACACGCTGTCCAACAGGATTTATTCCCTATCAAATATAGGGGGTCATTCTGACCTCGGCGGTAAGAGTCGCATACCGCCGGCCAGAAGACCGCCATAACACTGCTGCGGCCGCGGTAAACCGCCACGGTCATTCTGACCCGCAACTGGCAAACCGCCAAAAACCCGACATCCACAAAAGTCCGCCACACCAAAGGTCAGCGGGAAACTGGCGATGACCAAACCTCCACCATCACGCCAACAGAAATACGCCCATACCATTCCGACCCACAAATCCCTGCAGCGGTCTTTCAACCACAGTATTCCATTGGCGGTACACACCGCCGCGCTCAAAATACACACACCTTTACAAAACACTACCACATTGGATAATTCAAAATATACACACCTGAGACACATACACACACCACTCCCACACACCCAATTAAATATAAAACACACACCCACATCACCACAAACCCCTACGACCACAATTGCGAGTGAAGGACAGAGAGAGAGAGCACAGCATAGAGTACACCATCACACAGAGGCAAATCACAACATCACCCACACAAGTTCCACGCACAAAACACCATACACCACCACACTCACCACACTCTACAACACATGCACCACCCCTCACCACATCCACACCACCCCATGGCACCCCAAAGACACCCCAGGTTCTCTGACGCAGAACTCAGGGTCATGGTGGAGGAAATAGTTTGTGTAGAGCCCCAGCTCTTCGGGGCACAGGTGCAGCACACCACCATTGCCAGGAAGATGGAGCTATGGCAAAGAATAGTGGACAGGGTCAACGCTGTGGGACAGCATCCACGCAATCGGGACGACATCAGGAAGCGGTGGAACGACCTACGGGGGAAGGTGCGTTCCATGGTATCAAGGCACAACATTGCGGTGCAGAAGACTGGCGGCGGACCCCCACCTACTCCCCCAGAATTCACAGCATGGGAGGAGGAAGTCTTGCACATCCTGCATCCTGAGGGCCTCGCAGGAGTAGGCGGAGGAATGGACTCTGGTAAGTCAAATCTTCACTACTTCATTCCCCCCACCCCACCTGCATGCCAAATCATACCCCCACCCTCACCCCCACCCCCATCACACCAACTCCTTGCAAATGGCTCACCATCACATCCCACCCATCCCAAAACCTAGCCCTGCGTGCGTCCCCAAAGCATGGACACCCAACCCCACAGCATGCCCACTGCACACACCCATCACCCCCACAAGCCACCATCACAAAAGCCCCCACAAGGGAATGCCAGCACTGGGGGACACGGCCACCCACCCATTACACAAAATGCCACACACAGAAGCAATAACCATACTCTTATACCCCTGCAGGACCCGAACGCCACCACACTGCCACGGAGGGTCCAGAGATGTCCATCCCACCCCCAGAAGAGGCCCCCAGTGATGACAGCAGCTCTGTCTCCCTGGACCCTGATGACCAGCCCGGCCCATCGGGGACCTCGGGACAGTCGGTTCCCCACAGACAGCCACAGGCTACACCAGACCTAACCCCCTCTGGGAACACCAGCACAGCTCCCACCCAGCGGGCCCATGCCTCTGTCCCCAGGACACGTCAATCAGCGGTGTGTCCACCACTACAGGGCACCCAGGTTGACCCACCACCCCAACAACAACAGGGACCTGGGGGCAGTGGTAGTGGGCACACCGTCCAGGGGACAGAGGCCAAGGGAAACAGGGCAACTGGGAGAGCTGTTGTGCGACAGGGGGGGGACAGGCCCAGGGAACCGACTCTCCAAGAGGCCCTCTCCTCCATCATGGGAGCATACCACCACTCCCAGGAGACGATGGCTACGGTACTGGCCAGGTTCCAGGAGATCCAGGTCATGCAGGAGCAACAGTACATGGGGTTCAGAGAGGAACTGAGGAACATTAGTTCCGCAATGGGGACCATCGTCGTGGCCCTAACCCAGATAGTCACCACATTGCGGGACCATGTGGCACCACAAAGGGCCCCTGTCACTAGCCTGGACCAGGAACAGCCTACCACCTCTGCCGGCGCTAGTGGACAGGAGGCCCCCACACAACGACGGGCCACCAGAACCCCACCTCCTGCAGAAGAAGAACCACCCCGCAAGCGGAACCTGAGATCTCACAAGAAGACAGAGTAGGGTTGCAAGACCCCCGCCAGCAAACAATACCCGCTGATGTCATCCCACTGTCCCACATTGTCACCCTGTTCAACCTTGAACTGCCCCTGCTCCATCCTTCCACAGGCATATGGACAATGCACCTGTGCGACTGAGAACTGGACTCTGCCATGGACATTACTCCACCATCACCCATCCCCGTTTTACAATCATGTTCCTTAAATTTAGCACTTGAATTAAATCACTTCTTGCACTAAAAAAATCTGGAGTCTGCTTGTATTTTGAACAAATGTATTAGACATAACGGTGCCAAAATGTTTAGTTACATTGTGATGACAACATACCACTGTCACACAGCTGAAGTCCATGGGCAAACAAAGCAGAGGTCACGCAGTGGGGCCCACAGCTCTGAAAACGGAAGGGAAAGTCACAACTCAGTTAACAGGAACTGGGGGGGGAACTCAGACAGTAGAGAGGCAGGAGACTTTAAGTAAATGTAAAATGGCGTGGTTGATTCGTACCTGTGTGCTACTGAAAATACTGTTGTATCACTGTCCCTGTTGTCTGTGTCGTCCCCGTCGTCCTCCTCCTCTTCACTCTCCACAGGCTACACAGCTGCTACAACACCACCATCTGGACCATCCTCCTGCAGGAAAGGCACCTGGCGTCGCAAAGCCAGGTTGTGAAGCATACAGCAGGCCACGATGATATGGCACACCTTCTTTGGTGAGTACATTAGGGATCCCCCTGTCATATGCAGGCACCTAAACCTGGCCTTCAGGAGGCCGAAGGTTCTTTCTATAATCCTCCTAGTTCGCCCAGGGGCCTCATTGAAGCGTTCCTTTGCCCTTGTCCTGGGATTCCTCACTGGGGTAAGTAGCCACGACAGGTTGGGGTAACCAGAGTCACCTATTAGCCACACACGGTGTCTCTGTAGCTGTTCCATCACATAAGGGATGCTGCTATTTCGCATGATGTACGCGTCATGCACTGACCCAGGGAACTTGGCATTTACATGGGAGATGTACTGGTCAGCCAAACAGATCACCTGGACATTCATAGAATGATAACCTTTTCTGTTCCTGCACACCTGCTCACTTCCACTGGGGGGAACCAAGGCCACATGGGTCCCATCAATGGCACCAATGATGTTGGGGATATGTCCAAGGGCATAGAAATCACCCTTCACTGTAGGCAAATTGGCCACCTCAGGGAAAACAATGTAGCTCTGCATGTATTTCATCAGGGCAGACAACACTCTGGACAAAACCTTAGAAAACATAGGCTGAGACATCCCTGATGATATGGCCACTGTTGTTTGGAATGATCCACTTGCCAAAAAATGGAGTACTGACAGAGCCTGCACCAGAGGGGGAATCCCTGTGGGTTGGCGAATGGGGGACATCAGGTCTGGCTCCAGCTGGGCACACAGTTCCTGTATAGTGGCTCGGTCAAGTCGGTATGTAAGTATGACATGTCTTTCTTCCATTGTCGACAGGTCCACCAGCGGTCTGTACACGGCAGGATTCCTCCATCTCCTCGCAAGTCCCAGCGGACGGTGCCTAGGAAGGACAACATGGGGCACAGAGTCAAGCAACCCACAGGTACGTAACCACAGCTTGCACAGTACACGATTCGCTATGCATTGAATGGCTTGTATGAGTGGCAATGCAAGGCCTAGGCCTGTGTGACACAGTAGAAATTAAGCCATGTGTGCCCTTGAAATGGCAGCTGCCTGACCTGTGAAGTGTGACAATGGGATGTGAGGTCAATGCGCTGGCGTGGCACACCGTGGCGGTAGGCGGTCGAAGACCGCGGCGCAAAGCAGCATTGGTTAACATTGAACCCTATGGGTCTCATGAGCCAATGACGATGTGCGCCGGCGGTCGCGGTACGCACCGCCGCGGGTGTGACCACCATTTTCTACTTGCTTAATCACTCGAGACCTGATCATCCACAGGAGAGGACCTATACTGCAAGTGCTGCTGTGAACTCGGTCTGGAAGAGACAATGGCTGCTGCGACTGGGGAAAGGGCCCCTGCCTTCACATCTGAGGAATTGGATACACTTGTTGATGGGGTCCTCCCCCAGTATGCCCTACTCTACGGTCCTCCAGACCAACAGGTAAGTACACTGGGAGCACGTAGTATGGGCTATGCCTGTGTTGAGTCGGGTGGATGTAAGATGGTGGGGAGGGGAGCGAATGAGGAGTGCAACGCACGACAGATGAGAGCATGTGCCACATGGCAAGGTTGGGGAGGGGGGGCCGCGCACATCGACCATGCAGAAAAGTGATGATATTTATTTTTCAACCCTGTACATGTCACATAGGTCAGCGCCAAACAGAAGATCGACATTTGGCGTGCCATCGCCAAGGATGTCCGGGCCCTGGGGGTCCACAACAGACGGGGCACCCACTGCCGCAAGAGGTGGGAGGACATCCGCCGTGGGAGCAGGAAGACCACAGAGGCTCTGCTGGGGATGGCCTCCCAACGTAGGAGGGGTGCCAGTCGTCACTTGACCCCCCTGATGTCCCGGATCCTGGCGGTGGCCTACCCCGATTTGGATGGGTGCGTGAGGACATCACAGCAGACACAAGGGGGTGAGTCTCAGCACATTCCGCTATATTAGCGCACAGTGGAGGCGTCTGGGTGGGGGAGGAGGGCTGTGGCTATCTCTAGGCCAGGGCCATTTCTGTAGGCTAGGCCCCTCCGTTAGACATGGCCCTGTGCCCCCGCCCCACCTCTGTAGGGTGCTAAGTACAGCTATCCATGGCCCGGGCTTACCTATGTGTGCATTTGTCGTCCATAGACTTGTAGGCCAAGTCACTATAATTGAGTAGTGTACCCCGAGTGCGCGGCGTAGTGCAGGGGGCTTCTGTGTCTGTCCTCTCCGCCAACGGTGCCGCCAATGCATGCACTCAACATGTCTTTCTTTCTTCTCCCCCCCCCTTTTTTTTTGTTTTCCTGTTCATGTGTGCATTAGCATCATCAGGCGGAGGAGAAGTGGCATCGGCGCACGAGGGAGCTGCATCTCAAATGGACCCGGAGGGCCCTGCAACCGACTCGGAGTTAACCAGTGAGACGGAGGGCGAGGGGGGCTCCACAACGGGGACCCATGGAGACGTCAGCGACACCGACACGTCCTTGGAAGGGAGCTCCCTTGTGGTGGCGGCAACATCCGTGCCCACCGCAACAACAGGTACAGCTGCCACCCAGCGCACCAGCTCCGCCCTCCCAGCAGCCCCTCAGCTTCCGCCCCATGCCCGCTCGGGCAAGAAGCAGGCCATCTCCTTCGCCCCTGGCACCTCAGGTCCTGCCCCAGTTACCCCTGCTGCCCTCAGTGCGGAGATCATTGACCTCCTCCAGACGCTCATTGTTGGGCAGTCTACCCTTTTGAATGCCATCCAGGGGGTAGAAAGGGAGGTGCATCGGAGCAATGCATACCTGGAGGGCATTCATTCGGGTCAGGCTGCCCATCAGCGATCGTTCAACGCTCTGGCCTCAGCACTGACAGCAGCAATTGTCCCTGTCTCTAGCCTCCCCCCTCCAACTTCCTCAACCCAGTCCCACTCCCCTGTTCCTCTGCCTATCCCAGACACACCTACAGACCAGCCTGCACACACCTCAACACCCAAGGGCAGCTCATCCAGACATAAGCACCACAGATCACACAAGCATTCACCCAAGCAACATCCACATGCAGACATGCCAACAGCCACTGCCTCCTCTGTGTCCCCCTCCTCCTCGTCTCCCTCCTCCCTCCCTGTGACGTCTCCACTCACACCTGCATGCACACCACCATCAGCCACTACGTCCATCACCACCACACCCACCAGAACAGTCCACACACGTGCAGTCACCACCCCCACTGCCATTTACACGTCCCCTGTGTCCTCTCCCAGTGTGTCTGTCACTCCCTCTTCCAAGCCACACAAACGCCGGCAGCCACCCACCCAACAGCCATCCACCTCACCACAGCCTCCAGCACAAGCACCTGCACCCAAAGACAGCACACTTGACTCTCCTACAACCACATCCTCTCCCTCCACTCCCATACCCACTGCACCTACCCTTCCCATTGCTCCTAAAAAGTTGTTCCTCTCCAAAATTAGGCCCATATTTATACTTTTTGACGCTAAACTGCGCTAACGCAGTTTAGCGTCAAAAAGTTTTGCGTCGGCTAACGCCATTCTGAAGCGCCATGCGGGCGCCGTATTTATTGAATGGCGTTAGCCGGCGCAAGCAGACCGGCGCTGCCTGGTGTGCGCGAGAAAAACCACGTACACCAGGCAGCGCCGGCGTAGGGGGAAAATGGCGCATGGGCGTCTTAAAATGGGGCAAGTCAGGTTACGTCGAAAAAATCGTCGTAACTCGACTTGCGCCATTTTTTTTCGACGCCCATCCCCCATCAACATGACTCCTATCATTGTAAAGATAGGAGTCATGCCCCCTTGCCCAATGGCCATGCCCAGGGGACTTCTGTCCCCTGGGCATGGTCATTGGGCATAGTGGCATGTAGGGGGGCACAAATCAGGCCCCCCTATGCCAAAAAAAATTATTAAAAACAAATAAAAAAATACTTACCTGAATGTCCCTGGGGTGGGTCCCTCCAGCCTTGGGTGTCCTCCTGGGGTGGGCAAGGGTGGCAGGGGGGGTCCCTGGGGGCACGGGAGGGCACTCTGGGCTCATTTTGAGCCCACTTGTCCCTTAACGCCATGCCTGACCCAGGCGTTAAAAAGCGGCGCAAATGCGCCGTTTTTAGCCACGCCCACTCCCGGGCGTCTCTTTTGCCCGGGAGTATAAATACCACGTAAAGGCCTGGGAGTCATTTTTTAGACGGGAACGCCTCCCTTGCATATCATTAACGCAAGGAAGGGGTTCACGCTAAAAAATGACGCACATTCCGGGAACTTTGGCGCTATTCGCCTCTAACGCCATAGTATAAATATGGCGTTAGTTGGCGTTAGTTTAGCGTCGAATTTGCGTCGAAAAAAACGACGCAAATTCGGCGCAAACGGAGTATAAATACGGCCCTTAATCTCTTTGCGTCACCTGACCCACCCCCTCCATCTCGTAAGAGTCCAAACAGCACCTCAGCCACCACAAGCCCTGCACCTACTAGGACCATCGTTCAGGGCTACTGGAGTCCACCAGCTCCTAGGGCAGGAACATCGGCCAGCAGCAAGGGGACAGCCAGCCCACCCCCTGGGAAAAGAACCAAAAAAGGGAAGGGCCGGCGCGACAGGCCTGAGACGGCTGCCCCCAAGGACACCACCCTTGCACCGTCACCTGGCCCATCCACAAAGGGAGGCAAGGGCCCCAGAGATTCCGCCAAGAGGGTCAAGGGCAGCAGGGCGGACAAGTCCGGCAGCAGGCGAGCTGCCCAGGAGGGCCCCACCAGCCCCATTTGGGGTGTGACGGAGGACACCCACGGGCCCAGGAGTCCTGCACAGGAGGGCCCCGCAAGCGATAGGTCGGATGGCGACTGAGCGGGAATGATTGCCCAGATCTGGTTCCCTAGGAACACAAGACAAGCACCGCTGAACAGGGCCCCACCAAGAGAAGCACCGCTGAACAGGGCCCCGCCAAGAGAAGCACCGCTGAACAGGGCCCGCCGTGAGAAGCACCGCTGAACAGGTCCCCGCCAAGAGAAGCACCGCTGAACAGGGCCCCGCCGTGAGAAGCACCGCTGAACAGGGCCCCGCCGTGAGAAGCACCGCTGAACAGGGCCCCGCCAAGAGAAGCACCGCTGAACAGGGCCCCGCCATCTCTGCACCGCTCCGCTGGGTCCTTCCTGTCAAGCACCGCTCCGCTGGGCCCCTCCTGTCAGGCACCACTCCGCTGGGCCCTTCATCTCAAGCACCGCTCTGCTGGGCCCTTCCTGTCAAGCACCGCTCCGCTGGGCCCCTCCTGTCAGGCACCGCTCCGCTGGTCCCTTCATCTCAAGCACCTCTCTGCTGGGCCCTTCATCTCAAGCACCGCTCTGCTGGGCCCCGCCGTCTCTGCACCGCTCCGCTGGGCCCTTCCTGTCAAGCACCGCTCCGCTGGGCCCCTCCTGTCACTCCCCAGGATGGTACAGTGGGCATGGAGGCCCCTCGTGGATCTGGCGTTGTGGACTCATGTGGCTGAGGTGCCCCCCCTTCCCTTCCCCCTGAGGTGCCTGTGGTTTTATTATCTGATGCCCCAGCAGTGTTCTCTCCAATGGAATCGGGTCTCGTGTGTGGGCTTTGCCCATGTGTTAATGCACATTGGCCCACGAACAATGGCATTTAGCCAATATGTGCCGGACTTTTGGACTATGTATACATTGTTCATGTTGTGATTTATTTATTTTAAAAATCTCATATTTCACTTAAGTTCAAATATGCTTTAATATACTTCTATTTTAATGATCATTTTATTTTGTCTTTGAATTATTCCGGGGGGTTTGGGGGTGTAAATCTGACTTGTTGCTCTGCATTGGTGTGTGGGGATTTGGGGGGGGGGGGGGGTCGCGTATGTGTGTGCCCGTAATCTTTTCTCCTCCCCCCTCCCCTGTGTCGTAGGTGCAGTACTCACCGTTGTCTCCTGCGGCGGCGTTCGTGCTCCTGGTAGAGGAGCAGGTAGACAATCGCTGGTAGGATGTTTAATTCGGGTTCCATGCTGTCCAGATTCCTCGTGGAGTGTATAGAGGTGAGCGTTTTCCCGTTCGTGGTCTGTTTCCGCCGTGTTTTTATCGGCGGGGCTCCCGCCCCGGAAAAGGTGGCGGATTGGTGGGTCGTGATAGGGTGGGCGGTACATTGTCTGCCGCCTGTCTGTTGGCGGTGACCGCCACGCTGTTTGTTTGCCCCGCCGTGGCAGTCGGAGTGTTAAAGTGGCGGCCTGTGTTGGCGGTTCCCGCCAGGGTCAGAATTCCATTTTTTTTACCGCCTGCCTGTTGGCGGTTTGGCTGCCGCTTTTACACCGACCGCCAGGGTTGGAATGACCCCCATAGTGTCGTCTGCTATTGATATCACTCAGACTGACTTGTCCCGGTTATATCATGGGCAAACACAGCTACGTCCCATCATGCAGCTGGGTTGGACATTACAGACGCTGAAAAGTGGCCACATTCCATGGAAGTACATTAATGGGAGTGAACTGTTCACTGCTTTTAATTTTTCCAGGGAACAACAGACAATGGCTAAAAGGGAGGCTCGTTTCACCCTGCTTCAAGTAGAGAAGTTAGATAAGTTGCCCTTCACGGTAGCATAGTGTCCTTCAACTATCTGACTCTTACACGGCATTATTAATTTACCGATTTCGACCTTTTGTTTCTCGAGCTGCCTGAAACATCTTGCGGTGGGACGATATGAGCAGCTAGGAGATAGCTTAATTAAGGAAGAGTGGGAGTTGCCCTTTGACTATAAGTGTCTGAACGGTGAACAGGAGGTCTTTCTTAGCGGAAGTGAATGTGAGACTGCTGTTCGTCATTCTATGATATGCAAACAGGTGTCTCTTCACGGTCTTTGCAATGCGGGGGTCGCAAATTTCGCCTGTTTTCTGAAGGGCACTCCCGTCCCCTTGTTTCGTCCAGTGTTTCATGTACTTTCCAATGGAAGTTATGTTCTACTGAACGATGAAAGCTGTTGCGGCTTGCGACCTGGAATTGCCTACGCAATCTCAGTCACGCAGGTCGTTACGTGTTGTGGACATGTTTTGTTTCCCCCCACACGAGAAATAAAAGTATCTGAAATGTGGCCCCACATAGATACTATTAATGTGAACTATGACAAGTTGAGTAGACTGAAGGCGCTATTGTTTCAGAAACAGGTCGCCTTGACATCCGCAAAAGAGACGTATGCTCTCCAGATTGCAAGATCATCAGCCGAGATACAATCCCTTTTAAATACCGATTTCCCCAAACACTTTGGAGAGCTGGTATCCAGAATATTCAATGCTTCAAGCACAACTGGGATTGTTCATTTCTTTAAGGCTGTCAGGTCTGGTTTCGTGTCCATCTTCCAGACTGTCTTCGGAGTCATCCCATCAGCCATCCATTCTCTCTTTTCCAGTGTGTTTGGTGGCTTTCCAATTATTTTGGCTTTAATTGGCGGACTACTAATGCTATTTCTTCTGATTCGCGGTGGTTGTTTCTTTCCAGCAACAGAGAGGAATGAAGCCGCGCCCGTCAACCCCGCTGTGCCGTGAACGCATGGTTCGGATCTTCGGTACACCTTTGCTGGTGGAACTGGAGTTTGACTGGTCGTTGTCATTCCGGCCTCTACTCTGGTGTGTACAACCGGTGTTCCGCTGCATATGGTGTCTCTTTGAACATCTGCCTATGGTCTGTCTTGCTGTTGCACCGACATCTCCTGTGGACCGCGAACTGCTGATGTCCCCGATGAGGGTTCATACACGGTCATGCCCCTTGAGACTGAGGTTGCTCCGCGAGGCCACCTATGAGCATTCTATTATCAGATCTAACATGGATGAGGACACTGCAGTGAGTATCGATACACCGGTGGATGTGGCTCACTTCTGCTCTGTGGATCCGTTTGTCCGTCCAGCAATAGATTTCACTTCAGACGATGTTGACTCATTTTTTAGGTCCTTGACTGGGCACTTCGATTACATTCTTCAAGATCCTGCGTATAACACATAATTCGATGAATCTGCTTACCATTTCCCGGTTCCAAAATATGTAATTATACTAAACGTTTGCTGTACTTGTCATAGTTGATATTAACATCTCTGTATGTATTTTAAAACTAATTTTAACACACAGCAATTGTTTTATTATTAGCTACATTTATTAGCTTGTTCTTTGTTTTATTTTTGGCTTTTAGTTCAGAAGCAGCTTTTTTAGCGTTTGGGTTCCTGTACCTTCGTCATACCTGTTACGGCAATGGGGAGGGTGTAGTGAATCTTAGTTTGTTTTAACAGGATAACAGGAGTTAGCTTAGCCGTAGGCTTGTAAACTCGTGCCCCCGTCACATAGTGACTTTTAACCTACTTAGCTTGCTCTGTCTTAGTCCATTTAATTATTTATTTCCTTTAAGATGGCAGCCTTGTTTATAGTTAGGCCACTTGTTATGAGTTTTATTATCAGTGTCACTGCGCCAAGGCGTCAAGATCAAGCACGAAAGACAAACATATAGTAGGTGTTCACACTTAGGGATTTTCCCTCTCTATGCTTTCGAGGGATTGTTGATATTAATTGCCGTCCCAAGCATGCCTGTTATCTATTGTTTTGAATTTCACCTACGTCAGGGGACCTTGTAGATCTGTATAAATACATCACACTTTAGACAGATAATCAGAGGGATTCCGACCAGAGGGCATCGCCACCATCGCTGATACCGATGCTGCAGTCATCTTGACGCTGACTCAGTCTTCGTGTCCCTGCGGAGTCTGAGATAGAGACCTCATTCCAAGGTAACGAGGTTTGGGGGCTCCTCTCATGGACACGGCTTTGGCAGATTAGGTTTAACTAACCCAGCTCTCCTTTTAGGTGGGAGGTTAGACCTATTCTCCTTAGGGTATTAGGGCATATTCCATCTAATACATATATATATATTTTTTTCATATATTGCACAATGGTGGGGGTCTTTATAACAATGACTCTCTTCTTCACAATACTGTTGCTTGGTATATTCATTATCCTAATCATTGCAGTTCATGCAACTTATCGCAAATTGCAGTTATGTTGAATAAAAACTAATATAACTTCACTGCATCTGTGTTATTGCCTTTGTTTGTATGAGACATAATAAATCTGTGAGAAAAGGGTAATTTCCGTTTAACCACGACAACCCTGAGAAATCTTACTTTTGAGTCCGTGCGTAAGCGACTGCTACAAATCACCTTTTACTATTGTGTTTCTAGTGAGGTACTGCTCGTAAGCCGGTAAGGTTTGGACAACAGTTACAACTAAGTTGTAGGAAAAGACTTAGGGGGTCATTACAACCCTGGCGGACTGTGTTAAAGCGGCGGTAAGACCGCCAACAGGCTGGCGGTCTTTTTTTTAGTATTATGACCATGGCGGTTACCGCCATGGTCATCCGCCGCTTCCCCGTTTCGCCCGCTAGGGCGGAGACGACCGCTGGGCTGGAGACCTGGGTCTCCAGCCCGGCGGCCGTGACAATACCGCTGCCGGTATTGTGACCCGGCTTACCGCCGTGGATTTCCAGCGGTAGGAACCGCCATGAAATCAATGGCGGTAAGCACTATCAAAGCCAGGGAATTCCTTCCCTGGCACTGATAGGGGTCTCCCCATCCCCCACTCCCACCCCAAATCCCTCCCCTACCCCCCCCCACCACCCCTGCCACCCCCCAAAGGTGGCAGGGACCCCCTCCCCACCCCGACCCTGACATTACCTTACACTGACACACCCGACACGCATGCAGGCACCACCAACACACATACACGCACACACACCAACATATATGCCAACATCCACACACAGTCATACACGCACACCCACATTCAAACATACACGTACACATCCATACAGACATACATACAGACACGCACCCACTTCCAAAACACGCAACACCCCCGCAATCATACATGCACTCACACCCCCCCTACATACACAGATGCACACCCCCATGAACCCACACAACTCCCCCACCCCCCTTCCCTAGCGGACGATCGACTTACCTGTTCCATCGATCCTCCGGGAGGGGACGGGAGCCATGGGGGCAGCTCCACCACCACCACACCGCCAACAGAACACCGCCGCGCAGTCTCACAGGATGTGATTAGCTCGGCGGTGTTCTGTTGGCGTGGCGGTGGAGGTGGAGCAACCTCCACTTCCCCACCGCCCGCAAGTATGGCTGTTGGCGGCTCTCCGTCGGAAAAACGACGGAGGGCAGCCAACGTTCATAATACGCCGAGCGGCAAACCGACACTACTGGCGGTCTTCCGCATGGCGGTCTCTCGGCATTCTTCTTAAAAGACCGCCGAGGTTGTAACGACCACCTTAGTCACCTACAAACGAAAGTACTGTCATCCTGAGACCAGCAGTCTTGCTCAGAGTAAGAGTCAAAACTACGACACCTGTGTCACATTATACTTGCACCAGGTATGATATATATAGGATAGGCGTTCACACAGAAAAAGCCATGTACAACTGATGCAGTGAAATTTACAACTTTTCACTGCATCACTCTACGACTTCTCTGCGTCAAAATTGTGCCACCTGCTCAGACGAGGAGTAAAATTAGTGCAGGGCTTTTTCCAATGGAACTCTCCTCACCTCTCTGGAGTTGCAACAGTTTAACGACACAACTCCAGCAATGCGCTCTTTAGCACCAACAGACGCGTCAGAGTTTCTTACTCGTCTGTGAAAACGTGCGCCACGAACCTTTGTATTGTAAAAAGAGAGCATCCAAGCCGCGGTCAGTGGATGTTCAACAGGCGCAAGGAATCTGATGCATTGATGACAATGCGTCAGTTTCTTGTAAATGAGGCCCTCAGTCTCAGGTTCTTTCACTATTCTCTTAAGCCAGGATTTCCCTGACTCTTTCTGCATGCACTACAGTATTTCTAGACCCTCTTTGCTCTAGCGAGTTCCTTACTATGCACGCGCGCCAACATGTCCTCTACACTCTGTCCATTATAACACCCATCGACTGTGTCCCCACACACAGATTTTCCCTGACTCTGTGCGTAGTGCACGTATTCCAGACTGCAGTATGCACAGTGGCTGACTTGCCACGCATTCCAGCTGTTTCTGTCTTCATGTCGGGCTGTGATTAGAAACATAGATAAATTGTATATAGTAAGTATATTTTCAAATTCTTAAACCATTATCAAAATATGAAAAGAAACTGCACTGCCTGTTTAAAATCTTACTAATTTGACCATGTGCAATTCTAAGAAGATTAAGGCCCATATTTATACTTTTTTTGCGCCGCATTTGCGTCACTTTTTGATGCTAAAGCGGCGCAAACTTACAAAATACAATTGTATTTGGTAAGTTTGTGCCGCTTTTACGTCAAAAAGTGACGCAAATGCAGCGCAAAAAAGTAGAAATATGGCCCTAAATATTTTTTCTAGGAGAATCCTCCTTTTATATCAGCACTTTAGAATGTGCTCCTCAAATCAAAAACTCCTAGCTGGCCCCTGCTATATAACCGGAATCCAAAACGAAGTGGGAGCATCTCCGTGTGGCGTTTTACAAGTAACATAAACGAAATAATGCAATTTATACAATCCACAAACATTTGAAAGTAACTATTTTCAGCATAGACAGTTGCTTAGTTGACAAAAATCCCTTTAAGGCAGAGGTCTTCAAACTGGGGGGTGGGCCACCCTTGGGGGGGCCTCAAGAGATCCCGGGGGGCGCCAAACTCTGGCCAAAAGAAATATTATACAGGTAACATGCCTTTGTTTTAAGCAGAAGCATGTTATTGTAGTTTTAAAACAGTAACAGTACTTCACTGCAATGTTTAAATAGGTTTAGACCTATTTAAATATTACCATCTTTCTAAAATGATTGTGAAAAATTCAGAGGGGGGCCCAATGATTTTTATTTTTCAACTGGGGGGGCGCGGCATTAAAAAAATTGAAAACCACTGCTTTAAGGGTTTCGGAACATACAAAAGCTTTTTACATTTGTATTATCCTGTCAGCTAACACCTGATTTAAATAATAAAACAAAGTACATGGAGCCTATTTAATTCGTTTTTAACGCGGAACTGGAAAACTCTATCGAACACTTCGATGTAAGGGTATTTTTTTTCATTTGAGAGCATTTTAAGGCCTTGTCCGCCGTGCAGGCTCCATGGGCCGTATTTATACTCCGTTTGCGCCGAATTTGCGTCGTTTTTTTCGACGCAAATTCGACGCTAAACTAACGCCAACTAACGCCATATTTATACTATGGCGTTAGAGGCGAATAGCGCCAAAGTTCCCGGAATGTGCGTCATTTTTTAGCGTGAACCCCTTCCTTGCGTTAATGATATGCAAGGGAGGCGTTCCCGTCTAAAAAATGACTCCCAGGCCTTTACGTGGTATTTATACTCCCGGGCAAAAGAGACGCCCGGGAGTGGGCGTGGCTAAAAACGGCGCATTTGCGCCGCTTTTTAACGCCTGGGTCAGGCATGGCGTTAAGGGACAAGTGGGCTCAAAATGAGCCCAGAGTGCCCTCCCCTGCCCCCAGGGACCCCCCCTGCCACCCTTGCCCACCCCAGGAGGACACCCAAGGCTGGAGGGACCCACCCCAGGGACATTCAGGTAAGTATTTTTTTATTTTTTTTTAATAATTTTTTTTGGCATAGGGGGGCCTGATTTGTGCCCCCCTACATGCCACTATGCCCAATGACCATGCCCAGGGGACAGAAGTCCCCTGGGCATGGCCATTGGGCAAGGGGGCATGACTCCTATCTTTACAATGATAGGAGTCATGTTGATGGGGGATGGGCGTCGAAAATAAATGGCGCAAGTCGGGTTACGACGATTTTTTCGACGTAACCTGACTTGCCCCATTTTAAGACGCCCATGCGCCATTTTCCCCCTACGCCGGCGCTGCCTGGTGTACGTGGTTTTTCTCGCGCACACCAGGCAGCGCCGGTCTGCTTGCGCCGGCTAACGCCATTCAATAAATACGGCGCCCGCATGGCGCTTCAGAATGGCGTTAGCCGGCGCAAAACTTTTTGACGCTAAACTGCGTTAGCGCAGTTTAGCGTCAAAAAGTATAAATATGGGCCCATGTGTCTAACGCCTTTAATGGGGTGTTGGCGGTTGGAGACTGTCCTGCACTCGAACATTCCTATGTCCTCAGCTTCTTTAGTGTCTTTTGCACAACTCTGCAGCCGATATCAGGGTTCTGTGCTCCTTGACCCTTCTACTGACCTTTCTCAGCATGAGCGGAGCCTGGCCAGGCGTGCATCTTGGCACCTTATTAACAGTTTGCCTCCTTGGCGCGCACACGCCTCACAGTGTGATCTCATTTTCCAGTCAGATCGCCTGCTGCGACCTTCAGTGTGCCACTGTCAATCCCGGCCGAGTCAGAAATACTCTCAGAGACCAAAGCTTCAGGTTTAAATTAGGCTGAGAGACAATTACGAGAATGTGTATAAAACGTGGAAAGTGGAGGTTATATGAAGATCTGATAGATGAGAGAAGATGTTTAGGGGCATATTTATAAGTACCTTGCGCCACCACATTTGCGGCATTGATCTCGACGCAAATGTGGCGTTCAGGTGGCATTTCCCATGCACCATATTTACAAAGTGGTGCAATACTTGCATTGCGCCACTTTGTAAGGCCTTGCGCCACATTATGCCTGCGCCAGGCATAATGTATGCAAGGGGGGCGTTCCCCCGATAGGGGTGGGCAGAAATATTTTTCAGCACTTTTAACGCCTGCTCAGAACAGGCGTTGGAAGGGGGCATACTAATATTTATAATGGGCCCCTACGTAATCTGCAGCAGAGTGCTTCAATAGCGTCACATAAAATGATGCTATTGCCCCCTACCCTGCACCATGGTGTGCCATATTTTAAATATGAAACACACAAGGTGGTGGTAGGGGGGGCACTAAAAGGCGTAAGGAAAGAGGCGCTGCACTCAGTGCAGCACTACTTTCCTTAAATCTGCCCCTTAGGGCCTCATTTACAAACGCTTGGTGTAGGACAGCACCACAAGTCTTTTTGCTGTGCTACCCTACACCAAATCAAAAGGGCAGGAATGCACTGTTGTTATAAGATGCAGTACATTCATGTTCTTTCAGCCAGTGCTAGCGCCATTGCAGGCGTCCTTGCACTGAGTTGTTGGCAGGATTGTTTTGTGCAGGAAGGTACAAAGAGGTAGAAAAAATGAGGAGAAATGAAAAAAATTCTCCTCATTACACCTGCTCTGGAGAAGTGTAAGATTTTGGTGCTTCCTCAGGTTTATGTGATTTTGTAAATACAAGGCAGCTTCAAAATCCATTGGTATTTGTGGGAACACCCACCGCTACACCCATGGAACACCTCCTTGATGCAGAGTAAGACAAGGCAGCGCTTTGCGCTGCCTTGCCTTACTCCATATCTATGAGGCCAAGCAAAGCCACACAGGGTGGCTTTGCGTCATCTCATAGATATGATTGAGGCCTGTGCCACCAGATCATCTAAAAAAGTGACAGTCCGGAGGCTCAGGACTCTTGTGAATAAGCCCCATAGTTTAGTCTTATGTGGATCTGCAAACATGGTTATCTGATGTGTCACAAATACTGCCAGTAAGGATGGCAGAATACAACAACTGTCTCCCTAGCTAGGTTTTAAACAAACTCACTGTTAATACTCCTACATGTAGGTCGCCGTCTCAAAAGCATAACTACGCACAACCCAGTAACACTTCATCACTTTCAGAGCAATAAGAGCAGAAGACTCAGCATTTACCGTTTTGCTAAGCAATCCAGCCGTGGCAACTACACTCCCCCCCACCATGCACCATAACACTCTACAACACCGCCACAACATAAAATTCACATTCGAAAGGTACAACAACATCATATAAATGCTTCGCACTACCTAACTAACACTCAAATCAACACAGCCAAAAGAACACAACCCAATATCACACCACACATCATCTGACATCCAACACAGTACGCTGTTTTATCGGTCTATCTGTGCCACACTCAACATAACAATCACAGTGTCCATTCTCTCAAGTAATTCAGCAAACACTGAAAAAACATAGCAGCACATAACACAAAATCACACCACTACATTTAACAATTCACAGCGCATCAGATATCTTGAGGTGGGTAGTTATATTGGCATGCTGTTATAGGAATAACTATTTTAAAGGCAGGCATTTTATATATTTATTCTGTGTGATTGCTCTGCATTGCACATGTGTTTGCAAATGTATGTCTTCTTTTGGATTATGCTATTTCCTTTTAAGCACCTTGTAGGAGATTTGTTTTTGTCATAGTCTGTATTGTAAAATGAAATAAATAGGAATTCCATGCAAGACCTCTATATCTCCCAGGCACCCCAAAACCACACCACATAGTCTTTAAGTTTGTAGGGGAAGGAGCTGGTAGTCTGCCATTGGTAAACAACAAAAAATGTACTTGAATCTGAGGTCACCTTGCAAGGCTACCATTCTTTTATTACACAATAATGAGATCCCATTGTCGAGCTTACAGTTTAGCAGGGTGATGTCCTTGGCACTTCAGACATCAGTGATAGGAGGCGCCAATCTCACCTCTCACTATTTTAGGATTGAGACTGCAACTTCTTCACTAGCCCTTGGCGTCGAACCAGGCCCAGTCAAAAGAATTGGGAGGTGGAAATCAGATTGGTACACATGATATGAGCGCTTCAATTTAATCTAGGCCTGTGCACAGCAGAATAGTTATTTGCAGGTTGGCCTTGTTTGTGTTTCTCATGCCTGTCCCTTTTCCCTACTCAAATCTTTGAATTAGGTATGCATAACTAGAGTCAGCAGATAGGTTCTCAGTCATTCTTTTGTAGGAACAGCTAAAGCAATGTTTATCCATTAAGAATTCCGAAGGCGAGCAGCCACAGTTGAGACACACATGCACTGATATGAAGTAAGGGGACTTCACCACAACAATCTTCATCGTTTAGCAGAAAACTTGGTGTTCAGGTAGTTAGTCACCTGTGCTCATCATCTTTCATGGTAGGCTATGATCTGTCAGTTCTGGATAGAAGAGCTTTAGTTGAGGTTCTCATGATTAAGATCTCATGCATGACAAAGATATTCCCAAATGCTGTCATTGTTTGGTCACATACACCACAAAGAGTGCGGAGGGTGGTTCCCACATCTAAATGCCTTAATGAGTCAGCTAGTTACTTAAACGGTAATTTTAAAAAGTTGCTGAACACATCCAGAGCAAAAATAATTTGGCATGGCTGCCTTATGGGACACTAATATTTTCACAGTGAAGGGGTGCTCTTGTCTTCCCAAGGTAAAGAGTTATTTGTGGGCTCTCTATTGGCTTTCACTGTGCACCAGCTATACCCAGTTTCAGAGAGAGGGGAGACCCTTTTGGGGGCCCGCAGCCTAAAAAAGGGTCATCCTGAGGAGGATGGATGGGTTGCTCCAGATAGCCAGCTTACCATCTGAGCCTGCGGAGAAGTAGCCTTGCGGTTAGCCACAAGACATAAGGTTACATTGCCATCACACAGTGAAAAAAACAGGTAAATTCTCAATCCAGTAACTGTCCTCAGCCCTTTCATGGGCACTTCATGGCACTGCCCTTGGTATGTGAGGGAAATAATGCTTGCACCAGGGAAATCAAGATATAGCCCAGATGATGAGGGGCATCATTCAAAGGGTGTACAGGGTATCTATTTAGGTTTGGCTTTCATATGGTTGGCTTTAGGGCATAACCTAACAGCTGGCCCAAACTTTCAGGAGCAGGTAAGTTTGTTCTGCAGAAAATAGTCCAGTCAGGGTGCTGGAATGTGATTAATAGTACCCCAGACCAAATTACCTAATGTTGGAATGGCCTGCTGTGTGGTCAACCATGACTTGTGAGTTATTGTACATTTGTAATTATGCTGGTAAGGTGACTTATTGTCCAGTTTTCTAATGTATATCAAGAATAATGTTTTCTATGTAATGCTTGTAAGATCAACAAAACCTGTTTTTATGAATATATATGTCTGAGAATTTCTATTCTCATAACCAATGTAGATGGGTCTCAGGCTGAGCAGCTTGAGAGTGGGAGTGGGAACAATGTTGATGCCATTCATAGACTTTTGGGTCTACATACCATCCCTCGAAGAGGGGGCTCCCTGAACTAAGACTAGTACAACTTGCGCCACTACCTGAACCATGATTTGCCTTACTGTAAAATATAACCATGCAAATGTAAGCTCACCAGCCCCAGTAGACCAGAAGCTAAACATATGGCAATATAGGGAACCCAGTGCTCAAATTGTTCTAAACTCACATCAACTGATCACCCAAATGATGATACACTTAATACAACACCACACCAAACAGCATTACAAATCACAGAACCCCACAGGGCACCACACCTAACAGAGCAACTCAAATACACCCCACTACATCAAACAAAATGTCGTGCAATGCTAGTGCAATAAAACATTACATCATCACATAACAATGAACATAGGCCCAACACAAAAAGTCTGAACAACAGAGGTGACTGCAGGATTTGACTTGGGTTAGTCGAAGGTTACAGGACAGAAGTTCCCATTGGAGTTCCCCCTCCCTAAAGAGATAATCCATAACCTTCATTAGTCTCCAATAGCTTTTGTCAGCATTTCAAAAGAACCAATCCCCATTACGCCTTTCCCACATGGAGGACCCACTACGGGGAAATCAACTACCTCAGGTCCAACATTTCCAACTGGAAACATTAAGAGGCAATGTAATCAGCTAGCATGCAATATATGAAAGATGTGAATCAAAACATACACTATATAAACAAGCCTAGTATACTGTAACGTGTTATGCTATACCCAATAATTCTAATGCAACAAGTATTCAAGGCTCAGAATGGTGGCTCACACACCACTATGAGCCTGGTTTAGAGTTCGGTGGGTTGGATACTTTGTTACAAACATGACAGTATCCAGTCTGCTGTATTACAAGTACCATAGGATATAATACACTTATGATAAAGCAGACCGGATATCAGTCATGGTTATGACGGTGTATTCTAGTTGCCAAACTGTAAATCAGGCCCTAATAGACAAATCTTTTATACAAAAATTAAATTAAAATAATTTCAAAATTATCAACAACGTTTTGATTACACTGATATGATGTGAAAGTCAATAAAGTAACATTGTTTTGCTGATGTATGGTCTTTCTGTACTGACTTTCTTTCGATGAAGAGAACTAGGCTTAAGGAGATCTTGCAACAGAACATAAACAAACTATCCAGGTCTCTATGGACTATGAATCAATGAACCAGTGTATAATGATGAATTACAATTTTCAAAATCAATCCCAGCCCACAACACAGAAACAACATTCTCCTGCAGTAACCACAGTTAAACTAGCATCTCAATGCAAAAGAGACCCAATTAGGCCTATGTAAAGAAGCACATGGAGTGGGTGGCCAGCAGTCCTTTGTGACTTTTGAAATGTCTGCAATGCACTGTGATGACAGACCCAGAAAGACTGTGTGTCCATAGTTTGAAACTTGGGAAAGGACTCCTAGATTACAGGTGCTTAAGAGGAGTTTGGGAATAGTGATCCCTTACCCTAGGTACGGGGCCTTCCCCATCGGGCGGGCCCCCCACATGGTAGGATGCCAGGCAGGGTGCTTAAGGTAGCGGAAGAGAGCGCATTGTGACCCTGACCTCCTCATTGAGGCCTCCTGGGATTGGCAGGCATCAGTGCTGCAGCCCCGGAAGCACTCAGGTGCACTCAAGTGCTTCCGGGCCAAGCAAGATGCTGATGCCACAGACTCACCCCCTTTTAAAGGAGTTAGCGGTCGGCGAGCTGTCTCTTGCTCCCGCTCACACACCGCAATGAAAGAATTGTGCACTTTGGCAGCAAAACAAACACCCACCTCACCTCACAGTAATTGCTTGGTTTTGGTTATACTATCTAGCTCTCAGCTAGCACCTGTCTTATCTGTTCCGTTTTTTCATTGGGATTTTGATGATGTTTCTCCCTTTACAACATGGATAGATTCATTGTGAATGCTTCTTTGTCATATTTCTTATGCTGTTTATTGGTGGCGGGGTGAGATCATGACTGGGGAGACAATTAGGTACCTTTTTCTAACCTCAGCAGGACGGCAAGGTAATTGGACCATCCAAGAGGTGCTGGCTGGGAAGTGAGGATGACATCCAGGGGCTCTGGGGTTGCGAGCGGTCGCTGGCATCTGGTCCCTAGGGCCAACCACCTGCACATTTGAAAAGACCTTGAAGCTAGCACTGGTCCTTGGAGGTTGGGGGGGTAGAGTCAGAGAGTCTGTGAGTGGAGGGGTGCCCGAGGTAGGTATCTTGTCGGGCAGGCAGGCCCCCTCTACAGGGTCTACACATAACTGGTATTTTGGAGGGGGATGGAATGATCCCACATGGATATCCTACCTCTGGGCCTTATAGCTAGAAGGAGGGGCAAGGACAGGGTGCATTAGCAATCAGACATGATCTAGTCCGCAGTCACGATATTTGGATACGCAGGAACTGATTTAGTTAGTGATAGATAATCAGATGTGTTAGCGGACACTGTTAAGGCTAGGCATCTGAAAATTGTAAGTACTGTGTAAAAAGTGTTGTCAATTGAATTTTGATTATGTGTTCTTTTTTATTGAAAGATACGGCCAGGAGTTCATGACTCCCAAACCCAAGGAACTGTTGTTGTCTAAGGTGAAGTAATGTCAATTTGGTTGTGAATTGGGGTGTCGGGGTCTTGTGTTGAATAGTGAGGTATGGGCGACAGGTCTTGGTGACACCAGGCCATATGGTGTTTCTAGGTGAAATAAATGACAATTAGCTATTGGGGCACAAGCACAATACTGCATATATCATTGTAATCATCATTTATTTAGCTAATACACTAGTCCAAATGAGGTCCAGGAGAGACAGGGGTCAATCACCAACAACCCCTGTTGCAGACGACATCTAACATTATCCTCCTAGAATTTTTCCAAAATGATGCTCAGCACCCTCTTAGTAGCAACAGATCATAAATAGATTGCTTGATATAAGGAAACACAAATGAAATTTCCAATCTATATGCACTATATGAGTTCAAAGCAAACATAACTTAATAGTGAATACACTTATGGCATTTGTTGCACTTGGCCCAACTTGCAGGGTCATCCTCAATCTTTTTGCCTCCTAAATTTTCTGACCAGTTTGTGTTGGCTTTAGGACCCTGGGCACGTTACCACTGCTAAACAGTGCTAAAGTGCATATGCTTCTGTGTAAATTGTACTGTTGGTTGGTTTATCCATGAATGGCATATCTGATTTACTGGTAAGTCCCTAGTAAAGTGCACTAGAGGTGCCCAGGGCAAGTTAATCAAATGCTACTAGTGGGCCTGCAGCACTGTGTGTGCCACCCACATTAGCAGCCCTGTAAACATTGTTCAGACCTGCCAGTGCAGTGTCTGTGTGTGCAGTTTTAAACTGCTAATTCGATTTGGCAAGTTTACTCACTTGCCAAGCCTAAACCTCCCTTTTTACTACATGCAAGGCACCCCTACGGTAGGCCCTAGATAGCCCCATGGGCAGGGTGCAGTGTATGTAGGATATATAGTAGTGTGTTTTTTATGTCCTAACAGTGAAATACTGCCAAATTTGGTTTTCACTGTACAAGGCCTATCCCTCTCATAGGTGAACATGGGGGCTGCCTTTAAATATCCTGAAAGAGCAGATTCTCTTTCAGAGCAGATAAAAATGTGGAGTTTATGTTCTCTAAACTCACAATTTAAAAATACACGTTTAACTGAAGTTGTTTTTTAAATTGTCAGTTTGAGTATGCCACTTTTAGAAAGTAGGCATTTTCTTGCGTAAACCATTTTATGACTCTGCCTGTTTGTGGATTGTCTGTCTGGGTCAGTTTGACAGTTGGGCTGTTTTGCACCTCTCTCTATACAGTGACACGAAGGGGGCGAGGATGTAGCCTGTGTAGGAAGTTGGCTCTGTATATACTATTTCAAAGTAAGAAATAGTGTGCACAGAGTCCAAGGGTTCCCCTTAGAGGTAAGATAGTGGCAAAAGCAGATAATTCTAATGCTCTATTTTGTGGTAGGGTGGTCGAGCAGTAGGCTTATCAGAGGGTAGTGTTAGGCATTTGTTGTACACACACAGGCAATGAATGAGTAACACACAGTCGTCGTCAGGGGGAGCTTCTGGATTCTCTCTGCAGGCGCCGCTGTGGGGGCTCAGGGGGGTCGTCTCTGGTTACCCATGGGCTCGCAGTCACCGGGGAGTCCTCCCTGAGGTGTTGGTTTTCTGCAGGTCCAGCCGGGGGCGTCGGGTGCAGAGTGTAGAGTCTCACGCTTCCGGCGGGAAACGTGAAGTCTTTGGAAGTTGCTTCTTTGTTGCAAAGAAGTAGCTGGTTTTGAACAGGGCAGCTGTTCATGGGAGTTTCTTGGTCCTGTAGTCCAGGGCAGTCCACTAAGGCTTCAGAGGTCGCTGGTCCCTGTCAGATGCGTCGCTGGAGCAGGTTTTCGAAGTTGGAGACAGGCCGGTAGGACTGGGGCCAAATCAGTTGTCGTCTTCCTCCTTCTCTGCAGGCTTGTAGGTCAGCAGTCCTTCTTCTTTCTTCAGGTTGCAGGAATCTGATTTCCTGGGATCTGGGGAGCCCCTAAATACTGAATTTAGGGGTGTGTTTAGGTCTGGGAGGGCAGTAGCCAATGGCTACTGTCCTTGAGGGTGGCTACACCCTCTTTGCGCCTCCTCCCTGTGGGGAGGGAGGCACATCCCTAATCCTATTGGGGGAATCCTCTAAACTCAAGATGGAGGATTTCTCAAGGCAGGGGTCACCTCAGCTCAGGGCACCTTAGGGGCTGTCCTGACTGGTGGGTGACTCCTCCTTGTTTTTCTCATTATCTCCTCCAGCCTTGCTGCCAAAAGTGGGGGCAGTGGCCAGAGGGGCGTGCATCTCCACTAGCTGGGATGCCCTGGGGCACTGTAACAAAAGGGGTGAGCCTTTGAGGCTCACCGCCAGGTGTTACAGTTCCTGCAGGGGGAGGTGAGAAGCACCTCCACCCAGTACAGGCTTTGTTCCTGGCCACAGAGTGACAAAGGCACTCTCCCCATGTGGCCAGCAACATGTCTGGTGTGTGACAGGCTGGCAGAAACTGGTCAGCCTACACTAGAAGTTGGATAGGTATTCAGGGGGCATCTCTAAGATGCCCTCTGGCTGTATGTTACAATAAATTGCACACTGGCATCAGTGTGCATTTATTGTGCTGAGATGTTTGATACCAAGGCCCATATTTATACTTTTTGACGCTAAACTGCGCTAACGCAGTTTAGCGTCAAAAAGTTTTGCGCCGTCTAACGCCATTCTGAAGCGCCATGCGGGCGCCGTATTTATGGAATGGCGTTAGACGGCGCAATCAGACCGGCGCTGCCTGGTTTGCGTGGGAAAAAACCACGTAGACCAGACAGCGCCGGCGTAGGGGGAAAATGGCGCATGGGCGTCTTAAAATGGGGCAAGTCAGGTTACGTCGAAAAAATCGTCTTAACCCGACTTGCGCCATTTATTTTCGACGCCCATCCCCCATCAACATGACTCCTATCATTGTAAAGATAGGAGTCATGCCCCCTTGCCCAATGGCCATGCCCAGGGGACTTCTGTCCCCTGGGCATGGTCATTGGGCATAGTGGCATGTAGGGGGGCACAAATAAGGCCCCCCTATGCCACCAAAAAAATATATTAAAAAAAAAAATTATACTTACCTGAACTTACCTGAATGTCCCTGGGGTGGGTCCCTCCATCCTTGGGGGTCCTCCTGGGGTGGGCAAGGGTGGCAGGGGGGGTCCCTGGGGGCATGGGAGGGCACCTGTGGGCTCATTTTGAGCCCACAGGCCCCTTAACGCCTGCTCTGAGCAGGCGTTAAAAAGTGGCGCAAATGCGCCGTTTTTAGCCACGCCAACTCCCGGGCGTCTCTTTTGCCCGGGAGTATAAATACCACGTAAAGTCCTGGGAGTCATTTTTTAGACGGGAACGCCTCCCTTGCATATCATTAACGCAAGGAAGGGGTTCACGCTAAAAAATGACGCACATTCCGGGAACTTTGGCGCTATTCGCCTCTAACGCCATAGTATAAATATGGCGTTAGTTGGCGTTAGTTTTGCGTCGAAATTGCGTAAAAAAAAAACGACGCAATTTCGGCGCAAACGGAGTATAAATATGGCCCCAAACTTCCCAGTTTCCAGTGTAGCCATTATGGAACTGTGGAGTTTGTGTTTGACAAAATTCCCAGACCATATACTCTTATGGCTACCCTGCACTTACAATGTCTAAGGTTTTGCTTAGACACTGTAGGGGCATAGTGCTCATGCACATATGCCCTCACCTATGGTATAGTGCACCCTGCCTTTGGGCTGTAAGGCCTGCTAGAGGGGTGACTTACCTATGCCACAGGCAGTGTGAGGTTGGCATGGCACTCTGAGGGGAGTGCCATGTCGACGTAGTCATTTTCTCCCCACCAGCACACACAAGCTGTGAGGCAGTGTGCATGTGCGGAGTGAGGGGTCCCTAGGGTGGCATAAGACATGCTGTAGCCCTTAGAGACCTTCCCTGGCATCAGGGCACTTGGTACCAGGGGTACCAGTCACAAGGGACTTACCTGAGTGCCAGGGTTGTGCCAATTGTGGAGACAAAGGTACAGTTTAGGGAAAGAACACTGGTGCTGGGGCCTGGTTAGCAGGGTCCCAGCACACTTTCAAATCATAACTTAGCATCAGCAAAGGCAAAAAGTTAGGGGGTAACCATGCCAAGGAGGCATTTCCTTACAGCCTGCATATCCAGATAAGCCATTTAGCTATAGGGGAGGAAGGAGTGGTCATTCACACCTGAAAGGACTGTGCCTGCCCTCACACAATGCAGTCTCTGACCCCCTGGTGTGCGTCTGGGGCCTGGCCTGGACAAGGAAGGATGTTGCAAACACTTGAGAGTTTGCTTTCAAAATTTGCCAACTTCAAAGGCAGAACAGGGTATAAGAAGAAGACCCAAAATCCCAGACTTTTAGAATCTTTCTGGAATCAAAAGGAACCTCTACCAAGGAGAAGAGCTGAAGAGCTGGAGGAGGAGTACTGTCCCTTTGCTGTGTTGCTTTGCTGGACTGGCTTGCAGTTGCTGCTTCTGCCTTAAAAGAGTGCAAAGGGTAAACTTTGCTGTGTGTCCTGCTTGAGAAAGTTCTCCAAGCGCTTGGTGTAGAGCTTGCCTCCTGTTGGAAGTCTCAGGGACACCAAAGACTTCAGTTTCCTCAACCTGCAGCACTGGGAACTGTGTGCTTTGTGCTGCTCAAGAGGAGAAACTACTGTGACGCAGCCAATGATGCTGCAGGCCTGCACCATGACCTGCCAATGCCGCACAGAGTCGCATTGTCCCGCTTCTCACCACTACCCTGGTCTCACAGATTCCGTCATTGGATGACTTCACTGAGCCGCTGATCGCACTGCGACCTCTGGGCCCCGCACTCCGGCATTGCATGCTCACACCGCAGCCTTGGCATCCCCGACGCCGCCGCTCCTGCTGACACCAGTGCCGATGCATGCCCCGTGGCCTGTGGACGCCGCTTGTGAGGTACACGAAGCACCGTCCCGTCCCACACCGCAGACCCGGTCCACCGATGCCAGCATCATCGACTCCAGTGCTGTCACCAGGCATCTTGCCTGTACCGTGGCTTGTGGACACTGCTCATGAGGGTCACAAAGCACCGTCCCGTCCCGCACCGCTGGAATGGGCCTACCGATGACAGCGCTTTAGCAATGATGACACCGCTGCCTGCACCGCGACCTGGTGACACGGCATGTCACGCCACTGCGCTTCACACTGCAGCCCTGGTGTCACTGTCGCCGCTGGATGCCATCACGAGCTGCTGCCTGCACCTTGACCTGTAGGCACCGCACGTTGCATCATCTCGCTTCACACCACATCCCCGACGCCATCCACGCCAGTGCTCAAGACTTCATCAGGCCGGAGTTTGATCCGCACGTGGGTGACTTCAAGGGCCCGACGACTCCCGCACCGCCTCTGGAACCGACATCGCAACATCAGCGAGGCCACTCTCCGGAGCTCACCACAAGGATCATGACACCCTGCAAATCCAATGTACTATTTGTGGGTGTTTCCGACACCGTAGCTGGTCCGTGATGCCGCGACCGGCCTGAACTGTTGGTTTTGTTGATCACGACGCCGTGATAGCCCCAGGTGGAGCTATCGACCTCAAGGAACTGTATTTTTAAGATAAATCTTACAAAATTCATATCTTTAGCACTGTATGTTGGATTTTTATTGGTTTGGTCTTGTTTTACACAGATAAATATTGGCTAATTTTCAAAAACTGGTATGGTGTCCTTTTGTAGTGTTTTCACATATTACTGTGTGTTATGTGCAAATGCTTTACACATTGCTTCTGAGATAAGCCTGACTGCTTGTGCCAAGCTACCAAGGGGGTGGGCAGGGGTAGGCTGAACGGGTATCTCCCTTATCCTGACTAGAGTGATTGTCCCTAATTGGACAGGGTGCAAACCGACTGCCAACTAGAGACTCCATTTGTAACAGCAATTAATAACTGAGTCCATTGTATTGCACAATCCATAAGGCTGCATCCCAAGAGCTTTTCTGTCTTCTAAAAGGGCATCAAAAGAAAAGGGTGTATCTATTACTTAATAAAACTCACAATGTAGTTTGGTCAGCAGTGCCTACGGTCATCATTAGCTAAATCATTTTACATCGTAAAAAAAAGATGTCAGTTCACTGTGTTCTAAAGGAACACAAAGGAAAAGCTGCTTCTATCCAGAGATCATAAGAAGGTCCTGCAGTGAGCCAATGTATACAGAGATCACCATGGGTCATTTGCTACAGTTTGCATATATATTAACTCACTGTAGGGCCAAATTGGTGACCTGGCCCTGCGGTCAATCCACCTCCCCTGGGTGGTCATCAACTGCTGTGCAAAGCCTTTGGCTGTGCGTGGTGTGGGATTGGCCTCAGAAGCTGGCCTGCAGCAAAGCCTTTACCCTACCCCTGCACCTCCATCCAGGACCCCCTCAACAAGACTGGCTAGCCTGGTCATAGGACCTAGCCGCTCTGCTGGCCAGGCTCTGCAGCCAACCAGTCACCACTTATGGCTGGAGGCTGTGCATGGCTGGCCACCTCTGGGGGTTGAACACAGGGCCTGGCTTTAGGCCATAAAATTATAAATATATATATGACCTTGAAACAATTCAACACTCATGTGGACTCCTTTCTATTCACCGTAATGGAATTACCCCCTGAAATACTTCACATGCCCCACAATTTTATGTCAAGAGGTTGACAGTTACATATTTGCCACTGCAAAGACACTTTCTTCAAGACTCTATGGATCACCCTCCATAGTTTAGTAACACTTCCCTGAGATGGGTACAGTGAAATACAACCTTAGAGTTATACTTACAACACCAGTGGGAAATAAATCACCTCTAAGTGGGATACCCCCACCTTCTACAATATTCAGCAATTGCCAAAGTCTCAAAATCTTCAGCAAAGTCCTGGAAATAAATGGCCATACTTTATAAACATCCTTCCTAGATAGAATGTGTATATTGCACTGTTTTATAACTATTTGATATGTGCACTTCCAAATATCCACTGGTGGATAATCTATTATGAACAGAAGGTTTGCCCCTTGTCACAGATCTTTTGGAGTAGGCTTTGGCCTCAAGATAATTTGAAACAAACCCCTGTGACCAACACCAGGTGTGCTCAGCCTGTATCTTGTTTAACAGGGAGTTATATGTGTACCCCATTATTGAGTGATTTGTAAACAATACACCACATAACTGTCAACATGCACAATCACGCTTGACTTCAGGGTTATGTTATTTTCCTTGCAATGGACCCACAAATGCACATTCAGTAACCCCATGCAGTCAATGACAATGGTGTTATCTGTGATGTCATCAATGTTGTCATTTAACATGTCACGAGTGATGCAAGATGAGAGGTCATAGGCAGGACATGGTACGGCTCAAGTTATAGTTAGCTCAGAAGACTGTAACTGTATTTGGTGCTTTTCAGTGTTTTTGTTTATTTTTAAATGCTATTTTTAATATTACTACAAGATCTAACTATAATATCAGGTCATCCTTGTTTTTTTAGGCAAAAGGAAAAATATGCTTGACTGTTTAAAACAATACAAACATTCTCCTTAAACACACTTAAAGTCCAGGTTTGGGTTACTAATCTGTGTATTTTGTAAACATATGTCAAAGTCTTACCAGAAAGCCTACCATAACTTCACATTAGCCCTCTGATGTTTAAGTGAAGTTGTGGTGTGTTTGAACAAGTCCACGGGTGGGGAGGTGTGACGGGAGGGCGGGGTTGCAGATATTTATTTACTGCCCTCCTACTCTTATTACTCTTTGGCCAGAGGCGGTGATCGAAGAATTCACGCAAGTACATCGAAAGGCACTTCCTGCCCTCGCCACTCACAGGAGAGTAACCTAGTGGTGTAGGGCAGCAGGGGGCAGAAAGCAGGTGAAGCAAACACTGTGTCACAGGTGGTCCGCCAGAGCAGGAAGGAAAAGGTTATTTAGATCATGACCATCACGGCCTTGCTCTTTTCCTTCCAGCAAGATAATTTAAAATACAACCTCTTTATGATCAATTAAGCAAGCCAGAACAAATATACTGCCACATCTGTCCTTGTTGGATGTATCTTTGCAGCAGAGTTTTTAAAAAATATGTAAGATGCCTTTCAGGCTCCACTTATCATGCCTCGTCCCATCATGACTTCACTCCCTTGTGCTACTACACAATTTATGAGTCTTTTTTTTCCATTTCCAGCACTGAATTTGGTCAGTCGAAAGCTAGAAGATGCAAATATTCTGAGATTTCCAGTGAATGCGTGGGTACTGTTTCTGGATCTGCAATCTTTCTGTGGCAAGAGCTGCTGATAAGAAGTGATGTGTTACATGTCACTGATCAAGGAGAGTAGCCATTACTGTCCTCAAGAAAGGGTCAAACCCAGGATAAACTCAGGATAAGGTAAAGGATCTGAGGACACCCGCCCTTTCATTGGACCGCTTGCTGATAATGTTTGTAGCCCACTGGTAAGTGATATTGCACACATTGGTTAATTACCTTTGAGAGACACGTGTCTTTGGCTGATGAAGTCATGTTTAAAATAAATGGCACTGTCTTTAGAAAATGGCATTACCTTACTTAAGATTAAAAGCTTGTTGTACCCTGATACTGGGCTATAAATGTCGAATATATATAGAGGGGATATACTTGTGATAGCAGCTGTGCTGTTTGGAAGGTATGGTATGGGACTGGTATTTTTTATCTGTATTTGTTAAGAAACTCACTTTGTTATAGGTTGTTCTTAAAACAATTGCTTGTTGCTAGTGTGTATCAGAAATTATTTTAATGCACATAAAAAATGCACAGTTCTTAGAATGCTAGGTTGGCTTAACAATTAAAGATGAAAAATATATCCATTTAAAGAACAATTTAGAACAATAGAAAGTTTACATTCTATACAGGAGCGAAGCTATTCTCAGCCCATGTGTGATGACACAATACCGTGGTCTCCCAAAAGCCCTTCGAACTAATTACAGTTGTATATTACCACCAAATCATGGGAAACGGAACTCTTTTCCCTTGGTTCCTTAGGGCCTTATCGAGGGTAGGTACCAATTTATTTTACATCAATCACTTGTTCAGACAGTCCTCCACATTGGCAACCGCAGGCTGTATCGTGTCAGCAATTATACGACCTCTTCCATGTACATATGAACAACCAGCCTCTATGAAATGCACTTTGGCACACGTCACTACCAGCCTTCTCCTCACTTTCCTTTTACATATGGGACGGTGCAGCAGCGCGCGCCGCTAGACGTGCTGAGGCCAGAGATTCCCAGGCCTACGTGTGAATAACACAGATTTGTTAATTCTTCCCCTGGGCCATTGCGCGCCCAAGGCGTGTCCGTCTCGACGCGCCCGAGCGGCTGAACTCTCACAGTTTACTCTTCTGCACCTCTTGATGCATACAAAATAAAAAGTGTGAAGGGAGTCGTGGGAAGCTGGAAGACCACGAAGGCATGCGTGTGTGTTAGCCAAATCAGAGCCGTCGTGGGGGGTTACATAGGTACAGAGTAACTGTTTCTTTCCCTCATTCATGCCCACCGCTTTAAAGGAACTAGACCTATCCTGTCTCTGCTAAATAGTTCCACATCTTGTAAATCGAATAATTGAATATGGAACAATGGCAACAATAAGAGGAGAAGCTATGTCAGCCAGGACAAAAAACGTAAAAAACAAAACCTGAAAATTCGCAGGGATTACGAGATATTAACAGTTTAGTGATTATCCTTGCAATGTCACAGAATCCTGAACAAGTATACCCAATAATAATAATGGTTTATCACTAAGAGTGACTGTTATACATGTGTCAGTCTATAAATAAAATGGTTTAAGTGTTCATGGACCATTGCACCCGTGGACCTCTGTTTTCAGATTTTTACTTGCGCTGGATCATTGCACGGCTGAACGTTATTTATTTGAATGCTTGCTTGTCTATGGCCTGCCGCATACACCTACTCCTGTAAACCAAAGGATTGAAATATGAAAGTCAGACTGCTTAAACATTAATCTATAAGCATGTCCGTGTATGTGCTCACTTATTACACAATCATGATAATCGAATCTTTGAGACACGCAACTTTTAAATAATGTTAATATCCATACAGCCTTGAGAATGTTCAGATCACTACTGCTTTGTGGAAACGTTTCTGAGGTTGTATTTAAAACATGCAAAATATGTACAGAAACTGCTGAGCATAATTTTTGAGGTTAACACTGGCAAATCATAAAAAAACGAGAAACAATTCATATGCCACATAAAAGTATTCAGTAAAAGTGAAGAAAAGTGCTGCATTAAAAGTAGTATTTGAGTGAATAGACTGTCCTTAAGCACCAGTTTGGCCAATCACAGTTGCTTTTCTCAGAAGTGTACAAACCACCCATGGGATCCTACGGGTCGATGAAGGAGAGCCACAAGAGTCTCATGCACTTTGAAAAAACAAAACAGACACCCCAAGTTCACGATTGGGAACATTGGGCCAGATTTATAAGGCCTTAGCGCTACACTAGTATTTCTTTTTTTACACTAATGTGACGTTAATGTACCATTCCCCTTCGCCATATTTACAAAGTGGCGCAATGCTAGCATTGCGCCCCTTGTAACACCTTGCGCCACATTATACCTGTGCCAGGTTTAATGTATGCAAGGGGGGCGTTTCCACGCGGGGCGGCAAAAATTGCACAGTGAAATGTACAAGATTTCAGTGCAACATTTTTTCCATCATTTTGAATGCCTGCTCAGGGCAGGCGTTAAAGGGATGGGCCCAAAGTAGCCTATGGGCCTCCCTAGTGCTTTTCTGCACTAGTTCCATAATTTCTTTGAACTAATCCAGGAAAGCGCCACAATAGCATCATAAATTATGATGCTATTGTGGAAATGAGTGCCATGGTGCGGTGTATTGTAAATATAGCACAACCATTGTTTCGTTAGGTGAGGCAGGGGCGATGCAAGAAAAGTGGCACTTTGGGACCAATGCGCCACTTTCTTGTAGATCTGGCCCAATGTATGCATGTAACTAATGTTCAACAAGCATTGGCAGGCTGGCGTCCTGAGTTGCATTCTCTTTTCTGTAATGCTATGTGTATTTGAACACAACTCCATCTTGATCATTGACTCAATTTTGTGCTTAGCTTCAGGTGCTGTCATAGCGGTCGCCCAGGTTTGGCCAACCAAGCTTGTTTTCTACATAGAACATGTTTTTGCTGTTCTCACCAGAACAGGGTCATACAGTGTTGGAATATATTATGGGGGATGCAGATACGATAAGAGAGTCGATAAGAGAGTACCAGTCAGGGAATGTTTTCATCAGGGAAAGTACGGCTCTGTCTTTGGAATGCGCATTGGGGTCGGGCCAGTTTCTTTGCATGTTTTCAATACAGACCAAGTACAGACAGTGTGTAAAGTCCCAGTACTAACCCCCTTGGCATGGCATGGTATGGCATGACAGTGCAGTGCACAGCACAGCACAACAAAACACAGCATGCCACATCAGGCCAGGCCAGGGAATGCCAAGCTAGGCCAGCTGCTCCATTCCCACACTTGCTGCAAAACATAGTCAAGCAAAGGCCTAACGTTTGAATTCCTTAACCAAAGGGAGGAGTGTTACTAGACTCTTGCTCTTGAATTAGTTTAAGGTATAAAAGATAAGGAAACTTAGCACTGAGGTAGGAACCCACCTGCAGAGAGGACGCACTGCCCCGGAAATCCCATTTGGGGGAAGGTCTCATGCCTCAGCTGTTTGAGGGTTCCCTGGCTTGTTGTTGGCAAGGGTGATGGATTTAACCCCCATGGTGATTTATTTGATTTCTTAGCTGATATATATATATATATATATATATATATATATATATAGATAGATAGATAGATAGATAGATAGATAGATAGATAGATATTCACTGCTGATGTATTGTACATTTTTGCCTGTGATTGTCCAACGGCAGTGATTGATTCTGGCATATGCACAAATTGAGTTAAATGATTATTTTCATATATTCGTGAGCTTTCATTTGATATCTGGGAAGTGCCTTGATAAATTCATTACTCAGACTAAAAGTACTGCATTTTTTGGCATTGTTTCCTCTTAGTTTAAACAGGAGTAACACACTTTCCTGCTGACACAGAGAGTCATCCCCGTGTGACACTGAGTACTATTCGAGTGGTGCAGCAGTCTCCTCTAGCTGGCGGGGAAGACAACTGCAGCACGGCTCACAGGTGCAGTTGGGGCTGGAGTGCTGATACTCGGGCCTCGGTCCACAAATAGATGCTGCTCCTCCCTGGCACTCTGGAACACTTGTCCTCGCTGCACATAGCATGGTGCAGGGTGGGAATGCAGCACTGCACTAGGTTCTTCTTGGCCGTACCAGCTCTAACAAAGGCACGTGCTGACAAACTGAAGTGCTAGTACAGGTCATAGGGGATCGGTGGGCTGAATAAGAGGTCTTTGATGTCCTGGAGACCTCTACCAGAACCAGGGCATGCCAACAAGCCCTTGGAGACTCATGGGAGAGGGATATAGAGAAGAGTCCAGCAGGCAGCAGGCCAACACAAAAGGGTAAACAGAAAAGTGGCAGTCCCTCCTACAGCACCAGCAGTAGTCCAACACAGCAATGCAGTTGCAGAGTGGCAGCCCATCCTTCCAGCACAGCAGTCCTTCTTCCAAGTAGAGTGTCCTGGTCCCAATAGAGTTCTAATTTGGTGGTGTTTGGGCTCCAGTATTTACACTTTGGTACCCAGGTGCTGGAAGGTTGGAGAAACTTCCAGACCTTCCTTTGAACTCCCCAGGGTCCCTTTCCTGCCCTCCGCAGACACTCAACAGGGTGGTATGCAGTTCTTTGTGTGAGGAGAGGCACAGCCCTATTCAGAAGTAAGTGTCAGCTCCTCGGTCCCATCTAGCCTAGGAAGACCCATCAGCCTGGTGATAAGACATCAATATGCAAATGCCACACCTAGGCTCCCTTTGAGTGACCGTCTAGTGTGAATGCACAAAGCCCAGCTGTCTTCTAACCCAGACATGTATTCAGAGACAGGCAGAGACTCAGGATGTTTGAAGTAAGAAAATGCCAACGTTCTAAAAGTAGCATTTTCAGACTTACAATTTAAAATCAACTTCATCATAAGTTGTAATTTTAAACTGTGAGTCCAGCGACCCCAATGCCAGGTACCTATCTCTTCCCAATGGGAAATTATACCTAAAATATGTTCTATGGTGACCCCAATGCTATTCTATTGGAGAGATAGCCCTTGCAATAGTGAAAAACGAATTTAGGAGTTTTTCACGATCTAAACATGTTAAACTTAAGAGTACATGTCCAACATTTTAAATACACTGCCCCCTCTCCTTGGGACTAACTAGGGCCTACCTTAGGGGTGACTTACATGGAATAAAAATGGAAGGTTTGGGCCTGGCAAGTAGGTACACTTGTCAGGTCGAAATGGCAGTTGACAATTGCACACACAGAGTCTGCAGTGGCAGAAAGTGTACTGTAATGGGTCGCACAATCAGTGCTGTAGGCCCAATAGTAGCATTTAATTTACACCCCCCCAGACACATATAGTGCACTTCACTAGGGCCTTACAAGTAAATTAAATATGCCACTAATGGAGAAGCCAATGTAACCATGTTTTAGAGGTCACAGCACCTGCACTTTAGCACTGGTAAGCAGTGGTAAAGTGCATAGATGGCTAAAGGACAGCAAAAATAGGTCCGATAAACAGGAAGACATTGGGCAAAAATTCAGGGGAGATGACACCAATGATGCCAGGTCTAACACTTGTTCCCCCTGCTGGAAGTGGGGGAAACTACCCATCCCCCTGGAAGTTCTCCTCACTAAGGCAAAGAACCTGGAGAGACCATGAGCATTGGTGTGGTACGTTCCAGGACGATGTTCCACCGTAAAGTCCAATCCCTGTAGGGAGACGGAACACCTTAACAGTGTAGGATTCTCACCCTTCATCTTCATTAACAATCCAAGGGGCCTGTGGTCTGTCTGAACCTGGAAGTGAGTGCCAAACTGGTATGGTCTTAGATTCTTCAGTGCCCAGACCACAGCAAAGGCTTCCCTTGTAATTGTGCTCCACATCTGTTTCCTGGAAAGTAACCTCCTACTGATGAAGGTTAAAGGTTTATCCAGGCCTTCTTCATTTACGTGGGGAAGACACTGCCCCATGCCATGCTCTGAGGTGTCTGTCTGGACAACACATTGTTTTCAGAAGTCTGGGGCCTTGAGCACGGGTGCGGTGCACATGGCTTTCTTGATGGTGTTGAAGGCTTTCTGGTATGCCTCTGTCCAGATCACCTGATGAAGCTGCTTCTTAGAAGTCACTCTGTCATGGGGCAACAATGGTGCCATATCCCTTGATAAATCTCCTGTAATACTAGGTGAGGCCTAAGATGGCTCTCACCTCAGTCTGGGTTTTGGGGGGCTTCCAAGCCAGAATGGTGTCAATCGTGGTTTGCCATGGCACCCCCTACTCGGTGTTCCAAGTAGAGCACAGAACCCTGCCCTATCTAGCATTCATTTGCCTTGATAGTAAGGCCTACTCTCTGCAGAGCCTGAAGCACTCCCTGCAGTTGGCCCAGGTGGTCCTTCCAGCTGGAATTGAAGACTGCACTGTCATCCAGATAGACGGCACTGAAGCTGTCCAGTCCAGCTAGGACCTGGTTTACCAACCTCTGGAAGGTGGCAGGGTCATACTTTAACCCTAAAGGGCATGACCCGGAGTTGGTAGTGATTTTCATGGGGTAGAGAATGCAGACATCTCTTTTGCCCCACCGGTCAAGGCAATCTGCCAGTACCCAGACATTAGGTCAAACGTGCTGAGGAACTTGACAGCCCCAAGCCAATCTATGAGCTCATCAGCTCTGGGGATGAGGTGTGCTTTGGTCCTGGTGACGCATGGTGGGTCAGCCTTCTGGACCAGCACCACTGGGCTGGACCAAGAGCTGCTTGAGTGCTCAATAACACCCAGTGCCAACATCTTGGAGACTTCCTCCTTGATGCTAGTCCTTACCTTATCAGATAACACGTAGATTATGTTTTTTACAGGTGGACTGTCCCTAGTGTCTATATCATAGGTGCACCATGTAGTGAGCCCTGGGGTAAGAGAGAACAGCGAGGCAAACTTCCCCAGCAACTGGCGGCAGTCCCTCTGATGGTCTAGGGTTAGTGTAGGGGAGAGGTTGACACCTTTCACTTATCCATCCTGCTCTTTGGCAGACTGGAGGTCGGAGAGGTTCACTTTCCTCTTGCACCCCATTATCTGCCACCAAGAGCATGGTCACTTCAGACCTTTCAAAGTGGGGCTTGAGGTGGTTCACATGTAGAACCCTCAAGGGGTTTCCAGCATTTGTGAGGTCCATCCAACAGGTGACATCACTCTCCTACTCCTTAACCTCATTGGGCCAAGGCCAGCGGTCTTTTAAAACATGGGGCTCCATGTGCTCCATGACCCACACCTTCTGGCCAGGCTGAAACCACGCTGTCTGGTTGCGGACGGCCAGCATGTAGCTAACCACATCCTGGAGTGCTCTCCCAGGTGTTTGCTCCCAGCCCTCCTTTACCAGGGTGGGAGGCCCTTCGCAGGGTGCCCCTACAGAAGTTCAAAGGGGCTGTAACCAACCCAACGGTCTTAATACGAACCACGAACTTGAATACTTCTCGGGCGACGAAATCTCTCTGTATTGTATGATCATATCCGTGCAACAGGAGATTTTTGCTATATGAATTTTGCTTATTAGATCTGTATATTACCACTTATATAGTATTAATCTATTTGAAATCAGCTTCACTAATAATATGATTTTCAAGAACATGTTCATACAAGGTTACTGCTGATTTGATTTGGTACTTTATTTTGGGTTAATATTGCCATATCAATGTTAGAGCCAGTTTAATAGTTTCCTGAGTACTACTTTTGAACATGCACACACATGTTTTGCAATAGATTTAGATCGATATCAAGTAATGAAATACTATTGTATGTATGTAGAGTGACTCACAACATTTTTCTAGAGTATCAATATGACTAGACCTTAATTTTGGTATTTGGTAGACAGATTTTTGTTTTACATTATAATACTGGTTTACATTACTTTAGTCTTCCTTAACCTTGGTTTGCTTGTTTTACAATGATGGAGACAGAGGTGTGACATTATATACTTATATACAAATGAGGGCAATTTGCTCCATTATTTGGACGAGGGTACGGTAATCATATTAGTCATAGGCTTTGGTATATACATAAATATGGCTAATAACACAATCCGATGTTATGGGTGATTTAAGGATAATTTTATAGTAATTTGGAACTCTTGGAGACGGTCTAGCTATTTTTGTTTTACAAATGCCAATTTACTGGTTTCCATGGTTACAAGCTCACTCATGTTCAGACTTCGCTATACTATAATTCTTTGGCGAAGGAGGCAATTAATCTTATTTTGAGATTCCGTCTACGGGTAACTGAAGCAATGTTATACCCTTAAGATGGCGGGCAAGGAAGGTTGTGTAATGAAGTCCTTCCTTTACCTCGACGGTTTCTTAAAAGGAGGCATTTCCGGTATTGAAAATGTTAGATTACTCGCAACCGTTATTTGCAGCATAATTTTTCATCATTTGTCATTGCAGGAGAGTTGTTCAGCACATATTTATTAGCACTAACCAATCATTAGTTGCTAACGTTGTTATGATGGTGAACACCAATGCACCATAAGGGATTCTATAGCAGGACCGGAGGCGAGGATTATGCATATCTTTCTTCACTTTTTATTAATCAGCAAGTTCAAATTTAAACACAAAATGAACAGAAAAACTACAAGTTCCATGAAGCCGCCACCATGGTATCCAGTATCCAATGAGGTTCCTCCTTTCACGCTGGTATAAATATCCTCAGCTGCGACACACTTCCTCTTTCTTCACTGCTCCGTCAGATAAGTGCCTTTACTGCCTCCGTTTAAATTTGCTCTTAGCATTGTGTTTGCTTTGCTTGGCGCGTTATTGCCTTTGGCCTGTGGTAGCAACAAGGGTTGTTACGGGAGTGCTCGACTCGGAACACCCGAGCGCTTCGACTTTTGTATTTTTGTCTGTTTAGCCTGTTGTAGCAACGGGCGTTGCTACGAAGGTGCTCGGAACAAGACGTTCCGCTCGAGCGCCTTTATTTTCTGTATTTGTCAGCCTCTCCACACGCGTCGCACCCGACAGAGGGCACGCGTGTTTGTTTTTCTTCATTCTTTTCATTCTTTGTTTACACGCGTCGCACTCGGCTGAGGGCGCGCGGTGCTTGTTTAAAGCGTTTTTAGCGCTCGGCTGTTCTGAACACTGGGCGCTCGGTTTTGGAGTTATTTTCTTCCATATTTTGCAACACCTCTGTGTTTTTTGCTGTTCCCTACCCCGTGACACCTGTTGGTCGGTTATACCCCGAGGGGAAGAAATTTTTGTTATAATTGTGTTCTTCTTGACAGAGGGGGTAGGGAATTACCCTTTATATATTTTTATAGGGTGTAATTCTCTGTCACATTATTGCGCTTCGTCTGAACCTCAGCATGCAATCCTCTCAGGAACATGAGCCTTTTGCCAACATGTCCCCAGGTGAGGGTACCTCTCACCGTACCATCCCCCCTGGGGTGGACGCTTTGTTCTCGCAAGCGATTTCGCACGCCCTGGCCCCTCTTAGGGAGACCGTAGCTAAACTCACAGAGCAGGTGTCCAAGGGTACGGGCATGTTTGGCGTGACGGGAGCGGAGGGTGATTCATCTACCCTTTCGGCCCCCAAGAATAGGCGCAAGCGCGACGCGGGGCACCTGGAGGATAGCGATTTTTTATCACACTCCAAGAGTGCGTGCGCGCATACGCGTTTACCCTCCTGGGAGGGTCGATTGCCCGGAGTAATGGGTGACATGCTTTACCATCTATGGAACCCTAATTCAGGGTCACCTAAAGGCATCATGGGTGGTTCGGACGAGGATTCCTCATCTTTGGACGATGACTCAGGTCGCCCTTGGCGTCCTAATGCTACCCTACCGGATCCTTCTGACCCTGGGGATTCGGACTCAGATATGTTTGAACCGGAGGGTATATACCATCCACGTTCCTCTGAGTGGCGCCCAGACCTCAAGGTTGCGGAATATGTCGCCAGTAAAATTAGGCAACCCTTGGACAAGGAAGTGCGTGCTCGTTTACGGGCCGAATGCCCACGCCCATCTTTATCAGATAAGGTCGCTTTTACTCCGGATATAGACCCGAAAATGTGTACCTTTTTTGCAAAATACACTAAAGATCCCAAGAAGGGGATTGATCGCTCCTGGAGGGCATGCCAGGACAAACTTCTCGATGTGTTGGGACCCCTCACACAGATAATTCAATTGGCAGAACGCGCCAAACATTCAAACACTCCCCTTCAAACGGACATTATCGCAGGATGGGCCCAGAGTGCTGTCTATCTACTGGGCAATGCGAGCTGTGCCATTTCTGCAGAAAGGCGCAGGTCTCTATTAATTAAAATTGACCCCAAATTGGGGGAACTTTCAAATTCGGAGGCAGGGGCTATTGCCCAAGGCAATTTATTTGGTGACCCTTTCGTAAAAGAATTGGGTAAATTCGTGGCTACTTTTTCGGCTCTGGATAAAGCCCAGTCATCTATTAAAAAGATTTTTCCCAGTAAGGTTTTTGGCGGGGCCGGACGAGGCAGGGGTCGCTCTTCCGGCCGTCCTTACCAACCAAGCCCCGGTTCCTTCCAAAACAACGGTTGGCGTGATGGCCGACAGGGAACGTTCTTCCCCAACAGAGGAAGGGGTAAAGGCAGAGCTTCCAGAACTGCACGTGGAGCAGCTAATGCCGCAGGAGGTCCCTCTGGTAAGGCTTAAACCTTTTTCCCCTCGAAATTTCGGAGGGAGATTGCAGTATTTCAAGACCAACTGGAGACGTATTACATCAGACGCTTGGGTGCTACAGACAGTGTCGGGGTTTCAAATAGAATTCTGGGGTACCCCAATTCAAGGGAAACTGCCACCACCGATAGTGTTTTCTGCAGCAGACTGCGACCTCATAGATTTAGAAGTTCAGGATCTGCTGGACAAGGGCGCCATAGCCTTAACTTCCCGGCACCCCAGGGGTTTTGTAAGCAACATCTTCTTAGTAGAGAAGAAGGACAAGGGTTTTCGGCCTGTCATCAATCTTCGAGCATTCAACGAATGGGTTGTTTACAGGCATTTCAAAATGGAAGGTATTCATTTGCTCCGCGACCTCCTTCTTCAGGGGGACTGGATGGTGCGCCTAGATCTCAAGGACGCATACCTCACCGTCCCTATTTTTCCCCCTCATCGCAGATTCCTACAATTCATCTGGAACAATCAGGTATTCGAATTTACCACTCGCCTCGCCTCTGTGTCCTTAATAGAATTGAAACTTTCCTTCACGATAGCTAGGAAATTTCGCATTTTGTTCTCGTTTGCACTAAATAGATCGAATTATTATCGTATGAAATGTCGAATTGATCTAGCCTTCCTGGTTTGAATTTTGACAGCTGATACTACGCAAGGCATTGTGTTGGGGCTCATCCAGTATGACGTTCAAACTCATTAGTTGGCTAAAGACCTAATATAGCATCAGGTAGAGTTTGAGAGTAGTTTTAATTTTATTTCTATTTGTGTCATCACTAGGTTTTGTTGCACATGAGTGTGCATGGTTCATTACACTTTTTACTTGGTAGGTTTTGTGTAATGCACAATATGGGCATATGAACCTCTATGTTGCACCAAAAGTTAATGTAAACTTTGGCATGTCACTGCACTGGAAATATTAGAAATCACGACAATGTTAACAAATAACTATTTGTACTCTTAGGATTATGCCCTATGAGGTGATTTACAACAACTGGTCTCCATTCCTAGGATACTTTGGTGAAGGGATTGTGTTTGTTGCAGTTGTAATTTCTTTTACTAACATTATTTTTTTTTTTATAAGAATCTAGCCCTGAGGAAGTCGTTGGGTTATTCCCTTAGACGAAACATGTGTTGGCTGTGGTATATTTGAAATCCAATGTCTACATACATAAATGGACAAGAATTGTGCTTGAAGCAAATAAACTACAGACTGGTTGAACCACACGGAAGAACTGAGACGTTTTTGTATCTGCTTGCCATGTGATCAGATTCTCTTCATGACAATGGATTTTGGACTTTGATGTTTCATCTTCACATGATCTAGATATATATACATGATTATAAACCACCAATGAAAGATATGCACAAATTTACTTGAGCGTGTGCCTCAATGTAGTAGTTAGGATGTCCTTACCCTGGCCCCTTTTATTTTATTTTTGCTTTTTTGTGTGACTCGGCTCAAGTCGAACCAAAACATGTGCCCTCACCATGCACTGATAATTACCCCACAAATTATGGCACTCATGACATCTTTGATAACATCACTGAAAATATCAGTGTATTATTTGCATTAGAGGTTTAGACAAAAATAAATGCACTGTGGGGGTGAGTTATAGTTACCATAGGGTACGAGTTATAGTTACTTGAGATAACTCTAACAGGTGAATTGCTATAGTTTGGTAAGTTTAAAATGTGAGCCTTACAATAACAACCCGTAAACTTTGGTTTTCTAAGTGAATATATATCTATATATATTATAGTAGGACCATGTTCTTATTGAGTGAAAGAGCATTTCTTGACTTGCCAATATCTTTGGTGCTGTTTGACGGATCTTCACATAATTTTCCCAAAAAGTGTTCCTGAGGATTCTGTTGTACATGAGAATTTTCGAGGTGATCCGTCAAGTGGGGGCCAAGAAAAAAGGGGGAGAGGTGGCCAAAAAAAGTGTGTTTTACATTTTAATTCCCATATTGATTTTAGACACGACTACAGCATGAACTGCTGGACAGAATTACACCAGATTTTGCAGGAAGGTAGCTATTGGTCCAGAAAGAGTGCTTTTCATTATTTGGTGGAAATCTGCTTAGAAGTTTTTGAGGTATTAAAAGAAAAAGAAATATAGATATGTAGAGGTGCGAAGGCTTTCTGCATAATAACAAGCTCATGCAGAGATCTGCAGAGCTCTGATTGGCTGCCAACACTTCAACCAGGAAGTGTTGCCAGCCATCTTGGGACTCAGCCATGTTCCAGAAAAAAAATATAAAAAAACAGAAAAGGGGCCAGGGTAGGGATGCCCTGACCCCTTAGCTCTGCTGGAGTACCAGAGGGACTACCCCGCCGGGGAAAAAAAGCACTTTCTAAAAAAGAATTGCCACGAATTTGCACTGGGACTGCAAATCCACAGTAGATTGTTTTTTATAAAACCAAGCACAGTCTCCTGCGCTTGTTTTAATAAAGCCTCCATGTGGCCTAGGCCCCGGGGCCATGTAAAAAAGTAAAGGAGGGGGCACATGGCCCCTCCTGGCCTTATTGATGGCCCAGGCACTGCTACCTTCCCGGGGCTTCATTTCAATAGTGTGCAAGGGCCGTGCACCCAGCACCCTGGGGACCACCATCTCCCAGGGGCAAAATTTGTAAAATATAGTAGGAGGCGGCCTGTGGACCCCCTGAAGCCCCGGAGACCACCACGTCCTCAGGACAAATTGTGTAAATTAAGTAGGGGGAGTCCTGTGGGCCCCCAAGGCCTCGGGGGCCACCACTTCCCCCGGGGCTAAAATAAAAGAATGAAGGGAGTACATTGTGGACCCCCAGCCCCAGTGACCACCTCCTCCGCAGGGCTGAGTGAAATGATGGAGGGGTCATGTAAAAAACTACAACATTTACTCGAGGAGCCAATAATTGCCCTAGGGACCGCCACCCCCCAAGGCCAGCTCCTGCTATGTCACAGGGTTTCCACCCTTGAGACATAGTTTTTTGTTGTGACTTGGTGGGAGGTTTGAAAGCTCCTGCCAAGTCACAGCAAACACTCTGGTTCCAGCAAGTGAGAGCGGTCAAACAGCTCTGGCTTGCTGGAAGCAGTGGTGTCCTCTGTTTCCTTGTGCCCAGACATGTGGGCAGGGAACCAGGAGAAACAATTGCCCTCACAGACAGGGAGCTGCATGTTTATCAACTCACTGTCTGTGACAGCAATGCTGACTCCTGCTGAGGCGGAGAGCCACCTGGGATCGTAGGAGCCATCAGGCTACTCCGCAATCCCAATGTTGGTGACTGGGTGCACTGGAGGTCACCCAGGCCTGATGGATGGGCTCCTGGGGATGGGGGTCTCTTTTTATTGAAGGCCAAGGGCAGAGGGATGGGGTCCCCAGAGGTGAGGTCGGCCCAGGGATGGGGCCACACTTTCCCCCATAGAAATGTAGTGGGCACCAGGGAATAGGGGCCCTAGGGCTGAAATTGGGCAGGGAGGGAGGACGTGCGGCCCCTATCCCCACAATGTACATTTAACCAACAAGGCAGCACTTACTAAGTAACCAGTACAAAGTGTTCCAGTTGGATAGACATTTTGGGGCATGTTTATACTCTGTTTGAGCTGGATTTGCATTATTTTTTTATGCAAATCTGGCGCAAACTTAACTCCTTATTTATATTGTGGCGCTAAACATGTATAGTGCCAAAATATTGGAGTTAGTCTTGCGGAAAACTCCCTTGCGTCAATGAGATGACTCTAAGGCCCTAGCGCCTTATTTATTTTCTCGTGCAAAAATCACACACGGGGGGTAAAAAAATGGTACAAAGCTTGCTTTGTGCCATTTGTTAACACCTGGGTCAGGGCAGGTGTTAGGGGATCTGTGGGCCTATTTTCATGGTGGAACACCATGGAATAAGCCCACAGGTGCCCTCCCCATGCCCGAGGGTCACCCTCACCCACACCCACACCAGAGGGACAGCAGAGGATGGGGGACCCCATCCCCGGTAAGTATAGATAAGTACAGGTAAGTAGTTTTTTTTTTAAGTGTCATTGGGGGCCCTGAAATTGCCCCCCCACATGGCACTGGGTGCAGTGGCCATGCCCAGGGGACCCTGGTCCCCTGTGCTGGGCATTGGGGTGGTGGGCATGACTCCTGTTTTAGAAAAGGCAGGAGTCATGTCGTATGGATGGTTTTGCATCAGAAAATGACTCTGGGCAGGTTAGAGTCATTTTTTTTACTCTAACCTACCTAACGTCATTTTTGGTGAAAACCCCCCTTCTTCCATACTGCTAGCCCCACCCAACTAAATTTTTTTTTTTTTTTTAAGCTAGCCTGCACCGGCTTGCACTGTTCCATAAATATGGTGCCTGGTTGGTGTACAGAAATGGTGCAGGCCGGTGCTTAACATTTTGGTGCAAAACTGTATAAATCAGGGCCTTTGTGCAAACTGTGGACTATTGTTGGATAAAAGAGCAGGTGAGCTTCCATTCTGGCAATGACGCTCATTTCACAGAAATTAAGTGTCAACAGCAAGCACTTACAAATATAAATGTAGAACGTGCCCCAGTTGAAGCTCCACTTCCGGAAAGGATGAATGATCCTAACTCCTGGGCTTTGGAGAAGGCAAAGCAAGTGTGTTTAGTCCGTGATTCCATATTGAAAAACAATCTGAAATTCTTTTGTGAAGACAAATGCATCTTTCATCTATTGGAACAGAGTCAGACACTCTCACCCCCACTCTCACACCCACATAGACTCTTCTCACACCCACTCGCACCACTGAATGGCCAGTAACATTGGTCAGGACTGAAAATTACATTATTCCACTAAGCCCGCTCACTCTTGTCCTGATGATCATCTCAAGGTCCATGAATCTTCATTATCCCATGTTCCACTTCATATCTATGAGTCTCCTCCTGTCTACTGGGCCATAATCCATATATATCCTGATGAAGGCAATAAATGAGGAGCCAAAACGTTGTGTACAAAATTGATAACTGTTAAAAAAGTGTCTGGAAAAGCAGGAGGACTGCTGGATGAAATTCATATTGCTTGGTGTTTTTGTCTCCCCTTACCAGGATTTATTTAGTAGATATGTGTGAATGGGAAGGGGTGCCTAGAATAGTATTTTACTTTGTTAAATATTTTCACAGATGCCATGTACTAAATGGTATTTGATATAAAAAGATGAATAAAATATAAATAGCCAGAGACTGTTTTACATTCGTATGGATTGTATTTGTATGTAGAGCAATAAAGATGAGATGATATCAGTGATTCTCTTCCCTTTAATAATGGAGGGGATGATAGATATTTTATAGCTGAAATTGTGGGGATATAAACACCAGTGGAGAAGTAATGAAGAGAGTGGTATCAATTTTTAAATTAGATTTGAAGAATGTGACTAAGGCCCCAGTTATAACATTGGCTGTCTTTTTGGAAGACCACTATGCTGGTGGCCGCCAAAAGACCGCCAGTGTCGGCGGTCGTGTATTACGAGTCAGAGACCAAATACTGCCAGATTACAGCCACAAGCCCAACACTGCCAGGATGGCCGAGGGTGAGAGAGAGGCGGTTCCACCACCAGCACTGCAATGCCACAAGGACTCTACCCGCCATATTACGAGCAGTAATATGGCATGGCGGTCCTTGCATGGGGGTGCAGCATTGGTGATGGAAGCGCCAACATCCACCCCCTCCCGGATGACCACCTCGACATGGGCTGCTGTGCAGCCCAGACAGGTAGGTGGAGTGACCGAAAGAGGTGGATGTGTGTGACTGGTGAATGTATGTGGTGTGTGCATGGATGAGTGTGAGCATGTGGGTGTGTGTGTCAGAATGGGCGTGCATGTGTGTGTGACCGTATGCGTGCATGGAGGGGGAGTGTGTCAATAAATGCGGAGGGGGATGTGTATGAATGTGTATGAATGCAGAGGGAGTGGGGTGTGAATGAATTCAGAGGGGGATGTGTATGTGTATGAATGCAGAGGGGGTGTATGTGTGAAAGCAAGTGGGGGTGCATGTATGTCAGTGTGGGAGCGAGTGGGGATGCTTGTATGTCAGTGTGAGAGCGAGTGGGGGTGTGTGTATATGTCAGTGTGAGAGCGAGTGGGGGTGTGTGTATGTCAGTGTGAGAGTAAGTGGGAGTGTTTGTATGTATGCGTGCGGTCGGGTGGGAGTGTGTGTCTGCAAGTGTGCCGTCAAGGGGGAGTGTTTGCAAGTGTGTGGACAGGTGAGAGGGTCTTTGCAAGTGTGTGGAAGGGAGAGGGGTGTTTGCAAGTGTGGGGATGGGTGGGAGTTCTTGTGCCGGTGACAGACATGGGGATTCCTGTCGCCAGGTGCATTACTGCCAGGATTTTTGTGGCAATGAGAATGCCGCGAAAAGCCTGGTGGTTTGATGCTTCCTAATACTGCCAGCGGTTTTAGGTCTGCTGCCGGACCATGGGGGCTCACTGCCGGCCACGGCGGTCTGACCAGACCAGCGGGACTGGTGGCGTTGTGGTAGTTTGGCTTTGGCCAAACTGCAAAACTCGTAATGCTGCGGTCTTATCTACCAGGCCCGCAAGTCTGCCACACTTGTAATGAGGCCCTAAGTATCCTCTAGGTGCAAAGACTTACCCAATTTTAATTACAAAAAAAGGCACAGACTCTTTCCATGGCCAAAAAGATAGAAAAGATAAACTCTGCTAATGGCCTCTGGAATGCAAGAGAGAGACACTTGTGAGTCATGTGTGGAAGAGACAGATCTGCAGGAGGGACAAAAAGGTGGGCCCTCACCATTGGCTCTGTAGTGGAAGAGGGAAACCACCTGCAGAAACAAAATGTGCTAATTTTATATATATTTAAGTGAATATATACATATATTCACTTAATAAAACCAGGGGTTACAGGGACATTATAGTTAGGTTCTGAATTTACTCCAGGGAAATTCAGTAGCTATAGAGTTATTTCAAATAGCTATAACTCACGCCCTAAGGTAACTATAACTCGTGCCCCTGCTGATGAATATTTTTTTTAATGTCATGAGTGCTTTAATTTGTGGGGTAAACGCATATGGTGTGCTTATTGGGAGTAGGCCGCAGGCCCTGGCCAGAGGCCAGGCCCTTCAGTCAACCCCTATAAACACCCACGCCCACACTGCGCGCAACCACATGGCCCCTCTCCACAGGCCTAACTTGTCCCCAGGGACCACATCCCCCAGGGTTCGGCCTAAATATATATTTTTTTTTTGGTGAGAAGGCCACATGGCCCCCCTCACCAGGCTGATCTCACCTCCCGGGGACCCCATTGCCTGGGGCCTGCCCATGTGATCTGGGTGGCCCCCAGATACCCAGTCACAATGTTGGGGACAGCAGGGGGAGCCTGAAGGCCCCTGCAGTCCAAGCCAGCGCCCCACCTCCTATGGGAGCCAGCATGGTGGTCTGTGAGAGCAGTTTCCTCTGTTTCCCTGCCCGCAGGTCGGGAAACAGAAGAAACCTCCACTTGCATGTTTAACAGCTCTCACTTTATCCGAGTGGAGTGTTTGCTGTGACTTGGAGGGAGCTGTCAGTTCCCACCAAGTCACAGCAAACAGCAATGCCCTGGGGGTGGGCACCTCGGACATAACAGGAGCTGGTACTGGAGGGTGGCGGTCCCCAGGGCCTTCAGTGGCTCCACAAGGGGTGGAGCGCAGACCACCTCCAACATTTCAAGTAGCTCCAGGTAGGTAATGGTCCTTGGGGCAGGGGTTCCACAAAGGACCCCCCATCTTATTTTAATTCAGCCCTAGGGAGGTGATGGTCCCGGGAGCTGTAGGGGGGGCACACAGGCCGCAGGCCGCACATTACATTTTGTTAAAGCCCCAGGGAGTGGGTGGTCCCCGGGTCCTAGAGGGGGAAAGGGTGACTCCCTACATTACACATCTTTAAAGCCCCAGGGAGGTGGCAGTCTCAGGCGCTCAGGGGGGCTAGGCGGCCACCCTCATTCATTTATTTAAAGCCTCAGGGAGGTGGCAGACCAGGGGCTGTGTGTGGCCCCCCGCATTACATTTATTTAAATCTTGGAGGACGTGTTGGTCCCCTGGACTGTGGTGGACCATGCACGCCCTCTTGCATTCATTTATTTGAAGCCTTGGGACGAAGGCTGTCCCCAGGGAGGCAGGGGTGCTCTGCGGCCCTCGTGCACTAATTCATTTAAAGTCCTGAGGAAGTGGTGGTCTCCGGGCCTGGGGGGGTGCATGTCCTCCCCAAATTCATTTACTTTAAATCCCCAGGGAGGTGGTGGTCGCCAGGGCTACAGGAGGGCTGGGTATCCCCC